>NC_136061.1:1774750164-1775950164 GCF_964261635.1 Lissotriton helveticus | reverse complement strand
TCACCAAAAACTACATCTCACTCCTAATCTTCTCACCCACAAAGAGATAAGACCTCCAGATCCCAGTCTTCTCAATCTTGCCATCTGGCACCTGAAATCGTAGAATTTGGCTACCTTAATCTACTGCCAGACTGCATAAACATCATCAAAGAGGCTAGACGTCGAGCAGTATGGCCGGTTAGGACGCTCACCTCCGCAGCTCCGGAGAGCTGATCGTGATCCGACTGTTATATCACCACAAATCACCCCAATTTCTCGTCTGCCTGATAGCGGAGGACTCGGACACCATCTGGCGATCATCGCTGGAGCCCCGAAGTTTGTGACCATCGAGAAACTGGCTGCCCGACTCCCGGCTCGGGAGCGACTGGAGAACCGAAGATGGCGACGGGACGCTGAGGAGTAGCGGAAACCCCGGGATCGGCCTGTTTTACGTTGTGACCTCCGCGGCACAGGCCTGACTGCACTGTCTGCAGACAGGAGACTGCCGGGGCCCTGCGACGAAGACGGTAGAAGTGAGGCACCCGCCTGAAAGCCGTGAAAGGAGAGGGAGGCACGAGCTGCGCCCCGGGGGCACTGCACGGCCTGGACGCTGCCCGGGCGTAGGGCCGGCCCCGGAGGCACTTCGGCGGTGAGCAGTGGAGGCAAAGGTGAGAAGCGGGGCCCCGGCGGCCACACATAATTCAAAGGGGGTCGAGGCGATACATGGGGCACAGAAGAAGACTCCTGGAGAGCCGATAGGCGGGAGAACCTGTGGAGCCCCCTGGGGGCACGTCACAGCGAATCCTCAAAGAGGACACTGAAGGCCCGGAGATAAAGCCCCGGTGAGAAGCCATTATACCAGGCGACCGCCTACTAGACACACCGGACGTCATCCCACGGGGTCAACAGGCCCCACTGACACTGCTGTATTCTACACCACTGCCCCTAACCGGAGCCTGCCCAGATACAGACTGCTGGACCTACAGGCACTGATTGCCGGAGCCAAGGGAGAGGTGGTGAGCACTACGGCGCCCGGCTCCCGGACTGCAGAAGACACGTAGGAAGGCCCCGAAAGTTGGCGGATGCGACAGGGCCGCGACGGAGGCCGCCCTGATACCCCGGGGTGAGCGATAAAGACCTCTCTCCCTGGGGAACCGGCTGGTCAGGTGCCCGACAGCTATCCAGCCTAAAAGACAAGTGAGAGGTGGTCAGGGATCCTAGGGCCTATCGTACATGGACCATCCACTGAAGAGGCCCAAAGAAGACGGTACCCTGCTCTGAAGTTGACCACTAGGGAGACACGGTGGTACTCTACAGGAATACCGGGCCAGCATCTATCGCTGAGGCACTCACGAATATTTGGCTGGCTGCGTAGCTGGACATACGTGACAACCGACACTCCAAGCGAGCACACGAAGCGCCCAAACGGGTGACACCGGCCGTCAATCTCAAGATGGGGAAAAAAGACCATGGGCCCGATGTAGGTAAATCAGATTTACCGATTCATAAATACCGAATTTTACCGATTCGGTATTCATGAATCGGTAAATCTGATGTAGGTAATTATTCGGTAACAAATACCGAATCGGTAGGATTCGGTATTTACCGATTCTGTAATTACAGAATCGGTATTTGTCATTGATTCCTATGGGCCTTGAAGCCCATAGGATTCAATGGCAGATACCGATTCAGTAATTACCGAATCGGTAAAAATACCGAATTGCCAAGGGGGACAGGGTGTCACTTTGACACCCTGTTGCACCCCTGTTTCTGGCTTGTGTGCCATGTGACACACAGACATGCCCTTAGGGCATGTCTGTGTGCCACATGGCACAGGTGTACATGCACAGATGTGCATGTACACAGGAATTCGTTATTTACCATGGAATAGTATTCCATGGTAAATAACGATTCGGTAAGGGCCTGTGGCACTGATTACAGTCTACATATTGATTTACAGAATCGGTAAATTTACCGAATCGGTATTTTACCGACTCTGTATATTTACCGAATCGGTAAATTTACCGATTCTGTAAATCAATGGCCCCCTACATTACAAATCCCAAATACCGGTCAGTAACGGCCGAAATCGGCCGTTACCGACCGGTATTTGGCGAGCTACATCTGGCCCCAGGTCCCTAAACCGCCACGCCAAGAAACAATGGACCGCTATGCCGCGACCCACATCCAAGCCGGGGCGGCTCCCCCCGATCTACGCTCGGACACGGAGTGCTTATTGGGAGCCATACAAGCCTCGAGAGAAGGCATACAAGCGTCCCGCGCAGCCCTGGAAGTTAAAACCGGGGAAGTGGGCTCCGAAGTCACGTTACTTCGACAAGACTTTCGTAACCTGTCGGAAAGGGTGACCACAGTAGAGAACAGAGTAAGTGAGACCGAGGACTCTCTCTCTACCCTCAAGAGGGGCATGGTGGAATTACAAGCTTCTCATCGCCAACTGCAATGGAAGGTGGATGATGCGGAGAATAGGGCCCGGAGGAACAACCTACGCTTTGTGGGCTTTAGAGAAGGACTCGAGAAAGACGACATGGTGGCGTTCCTCTACTCGTGGATAAAATCAACTTTCCCGACGACGCAACTTTCCACCTGCTTCCTGATTGAAAAAGCCCACCGTGCGCTATTGGTAAAGCCACCAGAGGGGGCACGGCCACGTCCAGTTATCGCACGATTCTTGAACTTTGCTGACCGATACTTGCTTCTGAGAGATTCTAGGAAGATGGGGGAAATACGATTTGAGAATGCACACATCATGATATTCCCGGACTATAGCCAGGAGGTACAAAAACAGAGGCGCTCCTTTGACCCGGTGAAAGCCAAGCTGCGAGAACTACATCTTCCATATATGCTACTTTTCCCAGCGAAACTCAAAGTAATCTATAAGGAAAAGACCCACTTCTTCACGCACCCGGATGACGCCTGGCAATGGCTGGAAGAACGCCCTCCACCCCGGAGAACAGACGGCACATCACACGTGGTGGCTGCCCCACCTCCCGCTGGCGGATCCCAATGGGGACTACCTAAGACTCAAAGACGAAGGGGTTTGAGAAATGGAAGGCACCTGCAGTTGACTCCCTATCCTCAGCGGGACACGACGAACAGGCAACGGAAGGACTCGGTATCGCTGGGCAGAGATGGCGCGGAGGGGTCCAGATTTCGTTGCTTAGAGAGGACGACAAGATCTGAAGGTGAAGAAGAAATAGAGGGCCAAACATCTGGTGACGAAGAGACGGATGCTCCATCGCTGCATCCTTTGGTACTTGCAATCCACGAGATGGAGCAGGACAAGGCCAGTTAATCCAGGAGTACGCAGGGTGATACCCAAGACTCACACTCTTGACCCGGGGGGATGACGGTGACGAAGATTCCAGCTCCTGTCCGGACTGCACGCAAGTTATACGCAACCTCCGTTTTATACTGTTTTACTAGGGAGGCGGTTGAGTTATATGCTTTATCCCTAGATTGTTGGAGAACTGTAAGGGGGGGGGGTACAAGTGGGAGGGCGACAGACCTTCCTTCACCAGAAAGTCCTAGAGGCAGATTGGGTAGCTGATGGGACTGAAAGGGGAGGGCGGTGGGGTGGGGGGAAGTTGGGGAGATGATCACGTTTATTTGGAAGGGGAGGGTAGGGGGGAGGGACAGGGACGTTTGTTTCTTTCATGTCATGTCAAGCAACTACACGCACCTCACGGAGATTCCCACCGCAGGACGCAAGTCGTCATTAGACATCATCACACGATACGCTCATGGGTGCCCCAGACAGAGCAATAGGGTCTAGAGATAGCTTCAAGGTCCTAACCTGGAACGTAAATGGGTTGGGCTGTCGGATCAAACGGGGACTAGTTAATAATTATGTTATAAGGTCCTGGGCGGATGTCGTACTACTCCAGGAAACACACTTGCAGGGCACTAGATGTGCCTTTCTGGCGAGGGGGCACTACAGAGTCCTGGCACATGCGGGGTTTACCTCAGGCTCCAGAGGAGTGGCGATCATGATCAGAAGACACCCACCTATGACTGTAGCACAGGTATGGACAGACCCACAGGGAACGTATGTAGGAGTACGCGGGAAATGGGAAAGGAAGGAAAACACATTTATTTCCGCCCATGCCCCACCTACACTTCAGGCAGGTACACTGAGGGGAGTTTCTGAGATTATCCTTAACACAGCAGATACAATTCAAATCCTTGGGGGAGACTTCAATGACGTAATGAACCCCTTACTAGATAGGACAGGGGACCGTGATAGGCCTCGAAGTGTGACGCCACTAGCCAAATCCATGGCCGCTCTCGGTCTCCTTGATGTCTGGAGGTGGCTTCACCCGGACACCAAGGCATATTCCTTCTTCTCCGGAGCACATAAAGTATTTTTATGGCGCGACAGACACTACAGGTATCAGACACGGCTGAATACTGTGCTCGCGGAATGTCTGACCACTCTCCACTGCTGTTAGAGGTGGGAAGGAAGAAGAGGGAGGGGCCCAAGACACTACGACTGTCGGCATGGGATCTACAGAATGTGGAACTCCTAAGGGGCTTCAGAGCGGACGTGAAGGTATACCTCGCTGAGAATATAGGCTCGGTGAACTCACGGGTAGTCATCTGGGAGGCACTTAAAGTGGTACTCCGAGATCGGGCGCACTGTCGACTGGCTGAGGAAAAGAAAAAAGTCCTGGCCGAGCTTAGGGAATTGGAAGCACGGATACTGACGATTGAAAACGAACACCTGCTAACCCAGGATCCGGGGCAACTTAGGTGCCTTTCGGACCTGCACATTCAATATAGGCAACTAGTGACAGGGGAGGCAAAATCGCAGGCGCTAGCGACCCTGCACCGGTTATACGATGTGGGGGACAAATCCGGGAGGCTCCTGGCATGGCTAAGCAGAAAGGAGAGAGACGAAAGGTGGGTGGAAAAGGTGAAAGATTGTCAGGGTGGATGGGCCTGTACAGATGACAGAATAGCAGATCCTTTCGCTGAGTTCTATAAGGCCTTCTATGCCGCACGAGCCCTCGGCTCAAAGGATGATGCACTGCAGTACATGGCGGATATCATCCTCCCAGAGCTGGAAGAGGCTGACCAAAGAGATTTGGAATCCGATATAACTGAGGAAGAGATTAGGATGGCCCTGGCCAAGCTCCGCTCGGGAAAGGCTCAGGGCCTCAATGGCTTCCCGGCCGAATTTTTCAAGAAAACGGCAGATCTCCTAACCCGCCACTTACTGGACCTCTTCCTAGACGCTGAGGTGGAGGGACAGTTCCCGCTAGACCTTAGACAGGCCACAATCGTCCCAATCCACAAGCAGGGGAAACCGGCTGATGATTGCTTGTCCTACCGCCCCATTTCCCTGCTGAATGTGGAGCCGAAATTATACGCAACAATACTGGCGCTCGGATTATACCAGGGCTAGTTCACTTGGACCAAACGGGGTTCATCCCGGAAAGGGCAACCAGATATAACTTAAGGCGGACTCATAACTGGCTCAGAGAGGTGGAGAACAGGATGGAGCCGCATTGGTTCTTATCTTTGGATGCAGAAAAGGCGTTCGATGCCGTCCACTTGCCTTTTCTGGAAGGGGTACTAGAGCGCATGGGATTTGGGCCCAAATACAGGCGTAAGATTGGTCTACTATACACTGGCCCTAGTGCTAGAATCAGGGTCAACGGGACACTATCGGAGGCCTTCCCTATACGGAGGGGCACAAGGCAGGGATGCCCTCTGTCTCCCCTCTTGTTTGCCCTCACTATTGAGGTGATGGCTTGCGCGGTTAGACAGAACATAGGGATCACGGGATTTCGGATAGGCCAAGCAGATGAAAGCGAAGAAAAACTGTCCCTATACGCTGATGATGTCCTACTATATATTACACAGCCGGACAGTACTATACCGGCTCTGTTTGCCGCGCTAAATAGGTATGGAGCCCAATCTGGGTACCAGATCAATTGGCACAAATCAACGCTCTACGACCCCCAAGGAAGGGATAAGTGGCCCACCCTGCCTGAGACAGCAATCTCTCCTACGAACCCAACATTCATCGCGTCGTACGCAGTTTTACTGAAGACGCAAGTAGATGGCAATCTCTTCCTCTGACGATCCTTGGGCGGGCAGCCATGTTTAAAATGATCTCACTTCCAAGATTCTTATATGCGTTTCAGAATGAATACTTCCCTCTGAAATGTAAGGTCTTCCGGGATATCCATGCGGCACTGCGGTCCTACTTATGGCTGGGTTAACAACCTAGAATAGCGTTATCGACCCTACAGCGACACCAATATGATGGGGGCATTTCATTGCCCGACTTGGAGGCCTACTACTGGGCGGAACACTTGGCACCCATTAATGAATGGATACATGCACCTGCCACACACCCCACCTATGCATTATAACGACACACTATGGGTACTCGCACATGTATATACTACATCTACGGAGGAAAGGGACAGGCCGGATTACTGCCAGCCACTAAGATCACACTGGGAGCATGGAAAAGGGCGACGGGGGCAATTCAATGGGAACACAAACCGACAAAGCAAACTCCGCTATGGAATTGCACTTGGCTGACGGAACTTGGTAAACTGAAAGGGTTTCAGGGATGGGATGCCATAGGCATCTCCACATTAGGAGACATAATTAAAAAAGGGGCGCTGCAATCCTTCCCGTCACTACAAAGAGAATTTGGCCTCCACCGCTCCCAATTCTTTAAATATATGCAGCTGCGGCATGCGTGGAGGGCGGAGGGGACGCTGAGGAGGCACTCCCTGAGTATGCTCCTCTGGAAGGGCGCCTGCTACAGGAAAAGATCCCTGGGAAGGCGGTCTCCCTAACATATAAAACTATCATGAATAATAGACCGAACAAATTGGAGGGCCTCAGGACCGCTTGGGAACAGGAAGTTGGAGAGATGGATGAGGTGGACTGGGAGGCGGTATTGATGCACCATAGGGAGGTTGCGATTAAATCACGCCTCCGTTTGATCCAACTTAAGATCCTACATAGGTCTTACTTCGATAGAGTGAGGTTGCATAAAATGGGGAGGGTACCTGACCCCAGTTGCCTACGTTGCTGCCACGATAGAGGTGATTTTTTTCACACGATTTGGTCCTGTCCCAACATTCAAAAGTACTGGAGGGCAGTCCTCGCTGAACTGGGAGAGGTCCTGGAGATAGGCGTCCCCTCGGACCCAAAACTAATACTCCTGGGGATGACCAATGATGTGGACTTAACACGCCCATTGCTGATTTTTTTAGGACTGGTTCTGGTAGTGGCCAAACAAGATGTAGCCAGGAAATGGGGGGCGGCAGACATACCACAGCTAGAGGAATGGAGGAGGGGGATGGACCTATACATGGCAGTCGAAAGGGTCACCTACAAAGCGAGAGGATGCCCTAGGAAGTTTCGCAGAGTGTGGGGCAAATGGCGACAATATCATGGACTGGATGGAGGGCTCTAAAAGGTCGCAAACATTTGTCTGCAAGATAGCCATGAAGGGGATGGGCCTGCAGGATCAGGAACTGTTACCAAATTGGACTTAGAGGACTATGATGGCTGAACACTGGGATGATGATGTGTGGATCCTGGACTACGGGGGAGGTGAAAGGGGGGGGGGATGTGTGGGCATTGCTTGATACTGACATACTTGTTATGTTTTTCCTGGCTGTATAGCCCCAAAATTAATAAAAAATGGTTTTAAAAAAAAAAAGAGGCTAGACGTCCTACCACAAGAGCATACTATGCAGCAAAGTGAGAAAGATTTGTAATATACTGCAATAACAATCAAATCGATCCACTGGACACTTCAGTTCGAAACATCATTTGCTATTTATTACATCTGCAGCATTCAAATTTAGCGTACTCTTCCATGTGCTTACATCTTGCAATAGCTGCATACCTTGTGCTTTCAACTTAAATAAAATTGTTTAAAAAAAAAAGCTGCATACCTACAGAACAGACAACATCTGTCTCGTTTTAGAGTGCCTGTCATTTAAAGCATTTTTAGAGGGACTTAAAAGAATCATTCCTCCACGACTTCCACCTGCTCCAGTGTGGAATCTCAACATTGTCCTTACCAGACTGATGGGTCCACCCTTTGAGGCATTGCATGGATGTGAATTGCAATTTCTCACTTGGAAGGTATTTTTCCTCATAGCTATCACATCACTGAGGAGAGTAGGTGAGCTTCAAGCACTAACCATCGAAGAACCATTTTTACAAGTGCACCAAAAAAAAGTGATTCTTAGGACCCTACATTTCTATTAAAGGTCATTTCTGCCTTTCATACCAACCATTCTGTTTAGTTGCCTGTGTTCTTCCCTCAACCAGATTCTGTGGCAGAATGTGCTATACACACCTTAGAATTGAAAAGAGCGTTACTCTACTACATAGAAAGGACAAAACCTTTCCGTAAGGCAAAACAACTATTTGTGGTTTATGCTCCACCACATAAAGGCAATCCCATATCAAAATCAGGTATTGCACTTTGGATAGTCAAGTGCATTCAAACATGCTATGCAAAAGCAAAACAAACTTTGCCAATTCCCCCTACAGCGCAATCCACACGCAAACTAGGGGCTTCTGTGGCATTCTTAGGAAATATACCCATAGTTCACATCTGCAAAGCTGCAACACTGTATACACCTCACACATTCACAAAACACTATTGTGTAGATGGGTTAGCAAGACAGCAAGCTAGTGTGGGTCAAGCAGTTTTACGTACACTATTTTTAACGACTGCAACAGCTACAGGTTAGCCACCATTTTGGGAGATAACTGCAATACAGTCTATGCACAGCATGTGATCTACAGCTCACGTCCTTTGAAAGGAAAAGGCTTCTTACCCACGATGCATCTGTCCTTGGCATGTAGAGCTGTAGATTTACATGCGCCCACCCACCTATCGGTGTACCTATACCTGCTGCAGTGACATCTTACTTAGATACATATATACATGGACATCTCTTTCTACTACTCTCACTAACTCTATTATCACCCTCTGCTGGAAAACAATCCAACAATGTAGTTGATGCCCATGTGCTCTATCACCGAAAGGAGGAGTCAACCTACCTTGTGACTGGAAAAGACTTCTAAGAAGAAAAATAAGTGCAAAGATCCGGACTCAACACTAGATGGCAGGGTATGCACAGCATGTGAATCTATAGCTCTACATGCCTAGAACAGATGCATACTGGGTAAGCAGTATTTTCCTCCTTTTGTGAGGTGTAGAGAAAGCAATAAACCGTTGTTTAGTCATTTTAGCAATTCTGTTTTATGAATGTAATACATGACTGCTCTTTTAACAACTATAATGTTCAAGAACCTATTAGTTATGTTTTGGGGATTGCTGCAAAAGGCAGAAAAGTGGTTTTGTTGATGTGAATTCTGTCACAGTCTTTTGTAGAAAGCTAAGGTGGGTAAGTAGTACTACTGACTGTACTTTGTATTTAGAAGTAAGGTTGTGCAGCTTGAATCTTTTCTGGATATACATGCTGTGCATTATTCCAACATTTAGTGGTGGGGTCCAGAATACTCTCTATCCTTTTATTTTTATTTATTTTTCATGGGTGTGATCGACCATTTGGGCTGTTTCCCTCCCTGTGTGACGACAGACGTGTGCCCTAGAAACTCAATGGGGGGGAGGGAGTTGGTACCAGAGGGTCTAAAAGCAAGGAGATAGCCCCGGAATCGAGAGGAAAAAGACTGCATAACAGAGAGTCGAAGTCCCCGAAGAAAGCCATAAGTAACAAGAGGAACCGTGCCAACATAATCGGCAGTGACAATACCTAGGACTGAGAATGATAAAGGGTATAGAGTACACCTCATTTTTGCCCAGTGTGTCACCATAAGAACGCACAAAGGAACAATCCTGCTGTCTAGCTTCTACCTTCCGAAAGACCACAGTTCAGAGGATTGCACAGCCTGCGAAGAATTCTCACCTAAGACAATCGGAGCAAGACTGAAGCAGAGGTGGATGTACTAGTCTGTGGCATTCTTACAGGGAGAAGAGTGGTCCTTTAGGGACCGGGACCTGGACCTGTTGAACAAGGAAGAGGACCCAGTCGAAGACACCGAGGTGGCCCAGGGAGAAGATCAGGATCTTGAGGAGGTATTCAAGATCCAACCAGAGAAGAAGCATAAGACACTGCCAAGCAAGGTACCATCAAAGGGGCACTAAGCAGACAAGGACTTTGGACTGAAGCATGCAAAATCGATGTCAACTACATCAACCGCAAAAAGGCAACACAAGGCTAAAACAGCCCAAAATTGACACTGCTTGGATCAAAACCTTGCATCCAGCCTTGACTTTGAAAGAGGATTAAAAGCATGGGAGGAAAAAGGCAGAATCTAGGATGACCTTCTTGACACCGAACCCGAAGACCGACCAGACATGAATGCCGAAAAACAGCTCAACCCGATGCCAAAGACCAGCTCAATGTCGACAACCAAATCCGGCTCAGCACCAACATCAAAATTCGCATGACACCAATGAATGCTTTGACGTTGAAGAAAAGAAGTCTCCTCAACCTACTAACAAGGTCAGTGGAAGAGGCAAGGTTACTGACAACAAGATGTTACATCAACAAGTAGAAGAGAATCGTGCGCAGGTGCAACAAGAACTGCAAGGATTGGTCCCATGATGCCACCATGATCGCATACCTTACCTGCTGGACAATCGCCTCTCCTATGCCTTACTAAAGGTGCACTTAGCGGTTATTGCGGATCACACAGGGGGAGTAATAGGGAGATGTTTTTTCACCCCACCAATGATAAAATGTTTTCTAGATGGGGCACTGAAAAAAGCACTCTCAGGAAACACAACCATGCCCACTAGGAATCTCAGTGTGGTGCTAACTCAACTAATGAAGTCACATTGTGAATATATATAAAAAGCACAACTCAAGTTACTAACTCAAAGGTTAGCCTTTCAAATTGCTATCACTTTACTGAGAAGGGTTGGTGAGAGACAAACACTTACCACACAGGAAACGTACATCTGGACACACAACACAGTGATACAAGAATTAATCCAAGGTTCATACCAAAGATGGTGACAAAATTCCATATTAATCAGGCCATCCAAATGCCTACCTTTTTCCAGCATCCAAAGAAACAAGCAGAGAAAGCCATTCATACACTGTATGTGCGATGAGAAGTAATGTAGTACCCGGAAAGTACAACAAATCAAGAAAGGAAAACAGTGCTTTGTATCTTTCACACATGCAAAGAAGGGCTCTCCAGTTACTAAAGGAACTATCACACCATGGATAGTACGTACGCTAAAATCCTGTCACAAGGCAGTGCAACACTGAAGGAAAGACCACAGGCGCACTCTACAAGGAAGAAGAGAGCAATGCTCACCTTCCTATGAAAGGTGCCACTAGACAAATTCTATGAAGCAGCCACGTGTTGTTCAATACACACCTTCGCAAAGCATTATTGTGTGGACATTCAAGTCTACAAGAAGGCAGAAGTGGAGCAAAGAGTCCTACCCGGAGTACACAGCGAAATCATTACTTACCGGCAATTTTCCCTCAAAGTTTTTTCTTCTGTGTGTGGCAGTATAAGGCTGTGTGCCAAGAACCCAACTGTGTGTGTGGGTGCAATATCGCCCGATCGCACGACCTCGACATCATCTCATACGCCGACGACACCCAGCTGATCCTCTCCCTCACCAACGTCCCCACCACCGCCAAATCCAATCTCCACGATGAAGGCCATCGCCGACTGGATGACGAACAGCTGCCTGAAACTGAACGCGGACAAGACGGAGGTCCTCATCATCAGATCCACCCCCTCCGCCTGGGACGACTCACGGTGGGCGGCCGCACTGGGAGCTGAACCGACGCCCACTAACCAAGCACGCAACCTGGGAGTCATCCAGAACTCCGCATTGTCAATGACCCAGCAAGTGAACTCCGTCACCTCCTCCTGCTTCAAAACCCTCTGCATGCTCCGCAAGATCTACAGATGGGTCCCCACTGGTACCAGAAGGACAGTCACCCAGGCCCTCATCAGCAGCAGACTGGACTACGGCAACGCACTCTACGCAGGAACCACAGCCAAACTCCAAAAACTGCTCCTACGCATACAGAACGCCTCTGCACGCCTCATCCTTGACATCCCCCGCCACAGCCACATCAAAGATCTGCACTGACTACCCATCAACAAGAGGATCACCGTCAAGCTCCTCACCCACGCTCACAAAGCTCTCCACAACACCGTACCAGTGTACCTCAACGAACGGCTCTCTACGCCCCAAACCGCCAGCTTCGCTCCGCTGACCTCGCCACCGCATCCGTCGAGCGACCGCCAGCGGCAGTTCGTTCTCCCACCTTGCTGCAAAAACCTGGAACAAACTCCCAATTCACCTACGACAGACCCAGGACCTACTGGCCAGGACCTACTAGCCTTCAGGAGACTCCTGAAGACCTGGCTGTTGGAGCAGTAGCAGTAGCAGCACCCCTGCCCCCCCTCTCACCCCCAAGAGCCTTGAGACCCTCAAGGGTAAGTAGTGCGCTCTGCAAATGTACTGATTGATTGATTGATTGCAGCGACTAATATCAATGCAAATATCACTCAAACATTTGCTTAATAAAGTGAAAAGACTATTTTTACACATACAGCACCACATGAAGGGTCTTAAGGCAGGCTTGCTACATACAACAAACATAAAAAAGGATACACTATTCAAAAGCATATTCTCCATTAAAAGTATTTTAATGTAACAATGTGTCTCTTACACTTTTGTCAAATGTGAGTGCTACATCCCTGAGAGGTGTCTGTGTTATTCAAGGTTGCTCCACAATAAAATCTTTAAAAATGCATTGTTGTGTCCTATCCTTGGCCAACCACAGAACATTCCTTATATGTGCTTTATCTACTGCTGCATTTCTTGCATGCCTTTCGCAGCCCTGCCAAGTGCCACGCCTCAGGCTTAGACTAACACATTTTAGTGTGGTGGTCTGCATAACCACACACATAACCACACATAACCACACTAACACAAATTTGTAGTGCCTTGACAACACTTGCGTGCTGTGAGGGAGAAGCTGGATCTGCAGCTGCAAAGTGCACGTCATGTGCACAATTGCAGTAGATAACCATGCTTTATTCAAGCTGCCAGTTTGTGGTCTCATTATGCAATATACTTTTGATCATCTTCTGCTACTGACACTACTAGACTAGTAGGCATAATCGGGAACAATTAAACAAATGGTAGCTGTATCTAACCACCAGCATACTTCCGTCTTTTTTCTGAAACGCACAGAGAACATACTGGCTGTTGGATAGTAGAAAATGCTGCTTAAATTAGGCACTGGGGTGACATTAACAAAGGAGGTGTTGCTCTAGAGAAGTAAGATGGTTGCTATGCGGCAGCAAGGTTGGGACCCTAATCTCTTTCTGTTCTGTACGTCTGGGCTGCCAGTTCCTGGCTGTGGGCCTAGAAGACACTTGCATCTATCTGAAAGGGTAGTGATGCACCACTGGAAGCATCATGCAGCAAATGCATGACAGGTAGCAGTGCTGGGGAGGGACCCCTCTGCTGTGGGGACATGGTGGCCTGTAGCTTGGGGGTGCTCAGTGAGAGAAGCTGCTGGGGCCTCCCCTAACCCAGCACCTGGTGTGAGTTAGAATGTAAGGATCCATAAAAAATTCCACTCACCTCCTGGGCGCAGTACCCACAAGCAGCTTAGCTATCTGCTCATTTCCAGCACCATTGTTACAGGGAATACTTAGTTGCGGAGCTCCACTTTGTTTGGGGACAGTTTGTGTTGCCCATTGTCTGGACCAACTGGGGAACTGACAGTCTTTGCAATGAGTGAGTGCCTGATAGCCTCTTAGTGAGAAAGCAACAATGAGTGCGGGGCTATTTTCCCACAGGAGGAAGAAAAGCACACAGTGTGGTGGGCCGCATCACTGCACTAAAATGCATAGTCACGCATTTATAAATGCTCCTCCGATGTCAAGCCCAGTGCCAGCTAGTAATTAGAACCACTTGCAGAGAGCTGGCAGCGCTTGGTCAGCCCTGCTTGCGCAGACTTGGGGGTTGCCTCAGCTAGCTTTGGGCTGGCTTTAGGGGCTACAATGTAACAACTTCACCCGTAGTGGGCTGGCGCTGCATTCGGCTTCACTGACCTCAGTGTACTGGCACAAGGGTCACCAACACGGCCCGGGTGACAGCGAGCTGAAACTTAGAGCTACCCTGTGCAGTTTACGTTGGGACTCGGACTCAGTGCAGCCCCTAGGACACACAGGCAGCAGCCCCTCTCTGCTGACACAGGCCAAAAGCTGGTGCAATGCCCATAATGAAGCACAGTACAATCTGAGGCCAGTCCCGGCTTACTGCTAAAATCAGCAAAGCAACACCAATGACCCCCTAGTCCCATCTCAACCTGGCCCGAATCTTGCTTGGCACAGGTGAGCTGAACACTGCAGATGTGAATGTGGTTGAGATGGATTGCGAAGGAGCAAGTTGGTTCTGGTGAATATGAATGGAGTTAGTTCTAAAGGCTGTGTGGAGTTTGAATGCACTGTGTGGGGTGGGTTGGTTCATATTGAGGACGGGGTTCTAGTGTACTGGGTAAATCAGGCTGATTTTGCTCTCAAGAAAGTGTCACTCAAAGCTGTTGAAAAGTGACTCATAATGGCACTCGAGGCAAGAGTTGGGGGGGTACACATGGGTGGATGGCGTCCATCAATTCTTTTCACAGGGTGAACAACGTCCACCCTGCCAAGAATTTGGGCACCACTGAATAATGTGCTGAACTCGTTCTGGTGTAATTTCACACACTGGGACACTGTCAGCAGCACGTGCACATTGTCTGCTTTCCATCTGCAACAAGCAACAACATGCAGGCGGGGATGGGGCTTTCTTATTTAAGACTCCTGCTGGGCCCATAACAAAGGTGGAATTTGAGGAGTCATCAGGCCTCCTTTTGGTCGAGTCTCATGGTTGTGAGCAGTCAGGAGCCTCACACCCGATGCAAATGAAGCAGAGGGGAAACAAAGGCTCCATCCCGGACACCTGGAAGGGGGCAGAAGTAATACCCTTTTTTTATAAAGGGGACAGGTCAAAGCCCGCCAACTACCATCCAATTAGCTTGATAGACTGTGCCCAGAAGGTTTTCTGCTACTCGCTCCTCAATAAAATCCAGACCTGGATTGAGGAGAACGACATCCTTTCTCCTCTCCAGGCGGGCTTTCAGCAGAAGACCGGCACCATTGACCAGGCGTTTCGCCTGGTTCTGCTGTATTGGAAGGTAGTTGTGCTGGGCAAAGACAGTTTATATCTTGCCTTTATTGACCTTAAAACAGCTTTCGACCTAGTCCCCAGGGATTTACTCTGGCAGGTCCTTCAGGACATGGGCAAGCCCTTAGAACTTCTAGAACCACTTATCAGGCTACAGAAGGATAATTTTGCCTGTGTAAGGTGGGGAAACCAGGGCCAAAACACCGAGCCATTTAAGATCAGGTGGGGGTACGTCAAGGGTGTGTCCTGGCCCCAACCATCTTTTCCCTTTATGTAAACCAGGTGGCTGACCTTTTGTGTTCTACTCCGGCCGACGCTCACTCGTTAGCAAACCATAAAATAGGTACTTTATTGTTTGCAGACGATACCCTCCTGGTGTCTAAAACTCCCATGGGCCTACAAAAACTTTTAAACTGTTGTAAGACTTTTTGTGATGAGAGGGGTTTGGTCATCAACACCACTAAAACGAAGTTGATGATGCTAAATCCCCACAAATTCTTCAAAGGTAACCTGGTCCTTGATAATGTTCCGCTCGAACGAGTGAGTTCCTTTTGTTGTGTAGCATTTTAGAATCCAAGCGTAGTTTACCGATTCATGCCCTTATATAGGTATCATTCACATTGCCCTTATATAGGCATATAAATCATACCCATATTTAGACATAACCCATCCAGTCCAAATACAGGCATGGCTACTTCCACTAGTTCCAAAAAGCCACCACGATTTCTTGGAAAACTCTGCTTCAGCAGTCAGGGACATCCCCTTGCTTGAATAATGATTTGTCCTAGAAATCATGGAGTTTTCAAAGAACTACCATTCCCTTGGGGTTCTTTGATGACGTTATTATGTCTGACTTTACGTCAAACTAGGCACCTTCAAGGTATAAATATGCCTACACTTGCCCTAGCAAACACATGGTGGTTCGGAGCGGCTCAACTATTTACTTGCCCAACGCAACTCGCTACAGCATGTGCCGAAGGAAGCCGACCCTCCAGCTGACGCACTGATCGAGAAGCTGTCCTTTCTGTCGCTGAGAATCCAACTCCAGTGTTTCCAAGCTCCCCTCGCGGGGTGTTGAGAAATCGAGTCCCGAGACAGAGATACCAGACCCCCTTCATTCTAAGACCAAGGTACGGAGCTAATTAGACCCTAAGAGAAATCTTGGATAGATTCTTGGCAAAGAAAACTAAACCTATGCTACACCTCACTTACTTCTTCCCCCGTACTAGACTTAGGATAGATACATTGGGGTAGGCGTATTTTAGAAGCACCAGTTGAGTACTTTTAGCTTTGTTATTTATGTATGTATTTATCTATGGTTTAGAAACCATACAATGCTATTACAGTATTATTTTATAATACTCTTCTTACTGTACGCATTATACTTTGCAACCAGTATTACGATTGTAGCAGTTCACTTTACTTGCATGAGAAAGAAGACTGTTCAATAAACCCTTTTATTGAAAACGCCCGTCTCTCTATTTCTCTGCACCGCTGATGAAACAAAGCATGCACGATTGACTAAGTAAAATATCTACCTATTGTTTCCACGACTCTGAAGATCAGTTTTATTCTTGGGGAAACAAAGCTGTCATGTTTATGCGGTTGTCAGAAACGAATCCCTTCTTGTGTATTCGAGAAAGTTGGCACTCACAATTAAGTCGAATATATTCGATAGAGACCTAGTTGACCTAAGTCCTACGTCAAATCTATAGGATATAATATTCCAATGCGCAGAACCTATTGGGAATATAGGGACTACACTACACTTTGATTACCTGGGAATCAAGCTGTCTGAGTGAATGGCATGGAAGAAACACCTAGAGAGGGCGTCCTTAAAATTCTCCCAGTTAACAGGGGCCTTGCGATGGGAGCACTGCCTTTCCTACACCAGGCCTGTAGCCCCCATACTTAAGTTGTATAGCTGCAAGGTAGTGAGCAGTGTGCTCTATGGGGCAGAACTCTGGGGTCCCACAATTGTCAACATCCTCTCAACAATAGAAAACAAGTTTCTTAGGAGTCTGGTATCACTTCCACAGAGCACTCCCCTCCTTCACCTGAAACTTGACATGGGTATCAAGTCTATCAATGACCAGGCGATCATTGGTCACTGATGTCCTACGCTGCTGCTTATACAGAAGTTTCCGCCTTGGACATAAACCATAAAATTGGGTGGTTTAAATACATAAATACCATCCGGGCACACATAGGTGTGCCTGAGGAGCTAGAAGGTCATCCGCCCACATACTCTAGGGACAAACTAAAATCACAGTTTTGGGCGTTGGTAGAACAGACTAATTTCTTGAAAATAAGCCATGGCTGCTTAACTGATGTGTTCACTGATATTAAATCAGGCAGCCAGCTAGAAAGTTACCTTGATTTTATAAAAGTGCCGGCAGACAGGAAATTGTGCACTCAGTTCAGATACGGTTCAGATACGGCTACCTTCCCATTAAGGCTTTTACTAACACTTGGCTGACAAATACATGACAGCACAAGGGCTGTCCCTCTTGTCCATGCCCTAATGAAACAACAGGCCATGTATTCTTTGCCTGTGCTGCCTACGCCAGACATATAAGGAACTGGCTAACTCCGGTATGTAGACAACTTGGGACACATAGCCATAAAGATGCCCTTGCGCATTTTATAGTCAGATGTGAGACCACTTTATGCTTGTGCAACAGCAAAATTTCTGGGTCAATTTTGCGCGATAAGAAGGAGGGCTTTATCTACTCGCCCGACTGGTGCAAATAAAAATTAACTGAGATCTAAATGATCAGACCAATCGGGCGTGTACCCTGCACTAGCGCTTCAGATTGAAAATAGTTGTTTTTTAAACTACAATTTTAAACTTTTATCCCTCTACTGGTAATTTGGCGCTTGGGTTTTAAAATGTACTTTGTTGTGTAATTGGGTTGCATATTTGTAAAATTGACATAAAAACAAAAAGTTGCACTAGCACTTTAGCTCTGATTTAATAGGACAAAGCACTTAAATACTGAAATTCATCTAGCTTTGCCCCTTTTATGTATTCGTATTTTTGTGTCAAGTTTTTTGTGGATGTATATTTGTTTTTTAAAACTCCCAAGAGTCGATTCCCTCCCCCTCTCCCCGCTGCAAGCTGATGTGTAAGTTCCGTGCAATGGGGCAGACTGGCTGCCTGCTCGGGACGCCGCCCTGCTCCTGCCCCTCATTGGACAGATGAAATTGTTCCTGTGCTGGCTGCTCGGCTATGTTTTATCGCTGCTGGCCCTGAAAAGGATGTGGACCGGCCAGCACCTGAGGAGCCCTGTAACCCGGTCCATGTACATGAATATGATGAACCACAGCGAAGCCACGTACTGGAAGGAGAACCAGGAGTGGTATGTTTGTGACACAGGAAAATGATGTGAATCTCTACGACCAGTCTTTGTCCAGAGTTTCCTCGATCACGGAGCACAGATCTTTCTAAACAGGAGCATCGAAAAATCCCGCTGGCTGTCCATACAACTATATCACTCTTCCATGGCATCTGTTTTTAGCATGTTTCTTTCTAGGACTTCAATCAATGGGTTGCTTGGAAGAGGCTCAATGTTTGTGTTTTCGCCAGAACAGTTTCAAAGACTTCATAAAATAAACCCAGACTGGAAATCTTACAGGCTTCTTGATTTAGGAGCCGGAGATGGAGAAGTCACGAAAGTCAAGAGTCCTCATTTCGAAGAAATCTACGTAACAGAGATGTCGCAAACTATGATATGGCAACTTCAGAGAAAAAAAGTACAGGGTACTTGAAATAGACGAATGGCAGAAGACAGGATTCCGATATGATGTAATCAGCTGCTTGAATCTTCTCGATCGCTGCGATCGACCTGTGACTTTATTGAAAGAAATCCGAAATGTACTGGAGCCAACTAGGGGCCGAGTCATTCTTGCACTGGTTCTTCCCTTTCACCCATATGTGGAAAATGATCTACCACAAGCTGTACAGCAGTGCTCTCATTCACTTGCACGTGGGTCATCTCCAAATTCCAGTGGAAAGTGGGAGAAACCGTCCGAAGTTATGGAAGTCAACGGGAAGGTTTGGGAGGAGCAGGTGAACAGCCTGACTGAAGTTTTCCATGAGGCAGGATTCGCCGTCGAGGCCCTCACCAGACTGCCCTATTTATGTGAAGGTGATATGTATAATGACTACTATGTATTAGACGATGCCGTTTTCATCCTCAAGCCAGTGTAACCGCATCCTGAAAATCACGACCCGGAAGCAGTCTATGAAGTAAAGCATTTTTCTTGATGATTACTTCGTGGGAGGGGACTTGGGGGTGATCCTTTTAAGCAAACATGTCACCATTTCAAAGGCCAAAATAAAGATGTTTCCTCTTAGTGTGGCTGAAGGACATGGGTTTATACGGAATATTCAAACCCAAGAATCATCATGTTTATCAGCTCGCATCCCGACAGTGCAGACTGCGCTCCCGACAATAGTGGACATATTTTTTATACTTAACTGCACTATAGATCGTAACGAAACAGAATCAATACAGTTGATACAGTGTGACAGATTGCTTTTTCTTTCTTTTTTTATTATGGAAAACAAGTGAAGACTGGCACTTACTTCAAAGCATTGTTGAATACATAGCATTTTGGCAAATGTTCTTCCATGTTACAAAGTAGTATTTCTGATCTTCATTCTCAAGCACATGTTTTTAATTATGCCAATAAATGTTTTGGAGACGAGGAAAGAAAAAAAAACTCCAAGAGTCTGTATAGGGAGTATTTTATAGTACCTTTTATCTTGTTTATTGTCATATAAGATTAATGTTCTTGCTTCTTTTATGGTACTGTAAAACCGAAATGAAGATTTTTGATGATGTTAGCTCTTCACACTTACTTAAGAGAGGCAGATTTTCACTCCGTTCAGTCCCTGGTCAGGAGATATGCATGCACTGTAAGAATATCAGATGTGTTGGTCTTTCCCAGTATTTACACAGAGCAAATTGCATTTATATAGAGCTTACTTCCCCTGAGGTGGCGTTGAAATAGTAGAGGTTGCGTTGAAATAATTTAAGTACCAATATTTTGTCTTGTACATCCCTACTCATTTCAATGCAGGGTGTCAAAGTGCTTTACATCAACACGTGCATATTACATGTAGAATAAATTGTATAAGTTTGTAAATTAATGTACAGGATGTGTAACATAAAACCAGGGGATTGTGAGGTGTAGAAGTCACATATCCTCTTCCATAGCTCACTACTATTATCCTCGCACTGCGCTCAAACGTAAACCCGCTAAACATATGTGAAGGCTTTAGATCTGATGTCACAGCCATTCTCTCAGCAGCACTTGTCATAACAATATCAATACCATACGTCTTAATCGATAAGTGATGCCACTTTCTATGATGTCAATTTCTGTGATGCCATGTGTGATGTCAATTCCTGTGATGCCGTGCGCCTTGATGTCACTTGCATACTGTCTAACTATGTTAGTCCCCCCACTTCTTTTTTTTTTTTGACTTGTGCCCTGATTGCACTGAAATTTTGAAAATGTCACACAGCAATCTGAAACCTTGGCAGCTATGTGAAGTCCATTTTCTGGTTGTGTGAAATGTCCCGGTTTTTGGCTTTAAATTCTGGTCGCCCTATCTATCAACAAAAGGCACACAGCAAGCCTAACAACACTTCACAATCCCTAATATATATCAGGAATTGTGAAAGCACACGTCGTGCTGTTAGGCTTGCTGCGTGCCTTTTGTTAATAGAGCGCAGCTGATTGTGTGCCTTTTTGAGAGTGTTCATGTTAATTTGCAGCTCCCGACATGCTTGCACTCGGGGCTGCATTTAACATAAAAAAACTTTCCAAAAGGCACACAAACTGCTGCGCTCTCTTAAGAAAAGGCAGGCAGCAAGCTTAACAGCAGGGCATGTGCTTTCACAATCACTAATATATGTTAATGATTGTGAAAGCACACGTGCTTTTAGGCTTGCTGCATGACTTTTCTAGATAGAGCGCAGAGGGGGCAGATTGTCTGCTTTTCTTCAAGTATTCATGTTAATCGCAGTGCCCATCATGCTTCTACAGGGCGCTGCGATTAACATGAATATTTGCCTCGGGGGGTGTGCGTGCTTCAAAGAAGTCATTTCACGCTCAGATTCAACAGTGCTTAGAGGTAGGAATCGTTTTGCAGCATGAATCCTTTTCTGTATTCACATGCTGTGCATCTATTCCGCCATCTAATGGTTGAGTCCGATAATGCTTGTCCTTCTCTTTTTTAGGTCGAGCCTAGAGCCAGCACGCATGCGCTGCTCTGCAAGACTTATTGTAGAGGAGTAGGGAATAGAAGCCCGGCCCAGTCTCCACCCATATTTTCCCTTGGCTGGTCTCATTGTGCCTCCTAAATAATGGCTTCTGACCCAACAATAGACTTGTTAGTCCCTCCTTAGTACCACCTGTGAGAAAAGTTCCCTCTTTCTGCATGGTTGCCCCCACTTTTTGTTGAATTCCTGATGTACTTTGACTGAGCGTGCCCTGTGCTCCTGCTAATCAGGTACCCAGGGCCTATGTTCTTTCCCTAAAACTGCATGGAAGCCTAAACCCAATTCTGGCCACAGGTCAGCCCCTGGTTAATGGTACCACAGGTGACCAGAAAATACCTCTAAGGGCTGCAGCACTTATTGTGCCACCCTTAGAGGTCCTATACCCTTACACTCACACAGGGCCTACCTCTGTCCTCAGTCTAGCGCACACGGAGTCGTTGTGGTGGTTTTAATACACGAGTAAGCTGGGCCTGCACCAGCCAGTGGACCACATGTGACGCCTCCCCCATCACGTGCAGATACTGTAAGAACTGATGCGTCAGTGGCTCAATTGTCAAGTCTCCCCATGCTAGTGTCAGCGTCCTCAAGATGGCTGCATGCAGAAGGAACTGACCCACCGGCAAACCAGTATCCGCCGCCAGGGCTGCAAAAGCAACAGGGCAGCATTCGCAAATAGGTCTCCTAGCGTCTCCACTCCTGCTTCAGTCCAGGGCATCAGTACTACGTCTGTTTAAAAATCCCCTACCTCTGGGTGTCCCGATAAGTGGTAGTATTGGGGCATAAGGAATGACGTCTTTTGTAAGTTGAAGGCTCCTTCGATAGCATCTATAGGCTAAGTCTATATGTATCTGTGCCGGGCAGGGAAGTTTCGCCAGTGGGTGAAACAAGCCATAGATCTGAGTCTGTGTCCATGATGATGACTCAGTCGCAGTATCCAATAGGTTCTTGCCACTCAGCCATTTTGCAACCCATTGTAACTGCACAGCTAAGTAATATAATTCTAAATGAGGAACTGCTAAGCCCCCACTTTCTGGTGGTGCATATAATTTCTGCAGTGCTATCCTGGGCCGTCCCGTATTCCAAATCAGACCAGGCCTGACAAGGTAGCTGCTGCTGCGAGAGCGCTTCGCGCGTTTTTGCAGTAAAACTGCTGTTTTAAAAACGCTGATTTATAATTTCTGCTGGCTTTGGTCATTTTGACCCTTTTTTAAATCCCCCCTTACCTGCACCATAATTTTGTGCCCCTCACCGCCGTTTGGGCGGGTCTGGTCCTGGGGTGGGTGCCCTGCTCGTTTTTGGTGGCCATCTTGGAGTGGGGTGAGTGGAGTGAGGCATTTCCATCTGCTAGCGCTTGTTTGCGCATGTGACGCCTGGGAACACCTACTTAAGGCGAGTCCCTCCGGTTCTCAGCCCCTGACAAGGTAGCTGCTGCTGCGAGAGCGCTTCGCGCGTTTTTGCAGTAAAACTGCTGTTTTAAAAACGCTGATTTATAATTTCTGCTGGCTTTGGTCATTTTGACCCTTTTTTAAATCCCCCCTTACCTGCACCATAATTTTGTGCCCCTCACCGCCGTTTGGGCGGGTCTGGTCCTGGGGTGGGTGCCCTGCTCGTTTTTGGTGGCCATCTTGGAGTGGGGTGAGTGGAGTGAGGCATTTCCATCTGCTAGCGCTTGTTTGCGCATGTGACGCCTGGGAACACCTACTTAAGGCGAGTCCCTCCGGTTCTCAGCCCCTGACAAGGTAGCTGCTGCTGCGAGAGCGCTTCGCGCGTTTTTGCAGTAAAACTGCTGTTTTAAAAACGCTGATTTATAATTTCTGCTGGCTTTGGTCATTTTGACCCTTTTTTAAATCCCCCCTTACCTGCACCATAATTTTGTGCCCCTCACCGCCGTTTGGGCGGGTCTGGTCCTGGGGTGGGTGCCCTGCTCGTTTTTGGTGGCCATCTTGGAGTGGGGTGAGTGGAGTGAGGCATTTCCATCTGCTAGCGCTTGTTTGCGCATGTGACGCCTGGGAACACCTACTTAATGCTCCTCCCCTAGCGCAGCGGGATCGCGCAGCGGGCGTGTCCTCGCGTGGCCGGAGTCGTGCCAGAGTCCTGCCCGTCTGCGCCCGTCCGCGCTCGGTTGCGCTGGTTTCGCGGTGGCCTTAACATCAGGTACATCATTAATTATGCTTACGTACACCAGGGAAACTCTCCTGGCGATTAACAATTGCCTGCCTCCTTGCGCTGGAGCCCGTGTTGACCCTTTGTGTGGCCCCCACCATTGTGCTTGTGGTGGTTGGCTACTCGAAGCACCATCTTGCTTGGGGTCCAGTATAGTGCAGCCTGCCATAAGCAGCAACGTCTCTCCGCGACATCTCACCATCTGGAATTTGAACGTAAGATCGGCGGTCAAGCATTATCAGGATATTGCTGATCTTATGGACAATGACCCCCCTGACATCTTCTGTCTGACAGAGACATGGCTGCAGGATACCGATTCTACTGTATTGAATTTGGCGCTCCCCGCGGAGTATTCCATCTACACGCTCAACCGCTCTTCGAGAGGGGGTGGAGTCGCTCTTGCAGTTAAATCTTGTTATCCTTGCGCCTGGAGAGTGCAGAACATCACGGGATGCGAGAGCGCCCTGTTCAAGGTTGCAGTTACATCGCATTTTACCATGTCAGGATTGCTTATTTATCGCCCACCTGGTAGTTCCGTGGCATTTAGGGAGGCTCTTCCCGAGGCTGTTAGTTCACTAGCAGTAGGGTCTGCCAATTTTTCTATCATTGGAGACTTGAATCTCCATTTTGACACTCTGTGTCTTTCTTCAGTGGGAGGGATGGTGGCGGATCTCGAGGCCCTTCAACTGTTCCAGCTGGTCTCGGACCCCACTCATAAGGGTGGCCACATTCTGGACCCCTTTTTCTCCAACTTAGAGAGGGCTACAGTGGCCCCCCCTCTCCCCCTGACCTGGTCAGACCACTCGCTCGTGACTATCTACTGTCCTCTTATAGAAGCCCCACTTAAGGCGCCACTGCGAGCTATGCCCAGACGGCGCTGGAGCAAACTTAAGGCGGAAGATCTCCATCGCCTTCTCACTGATGATCCTCTGGGTGCAGTGGAGAACGTGGAATCTGGTTATGACCATTTCTGCGGATGGGTAACCAGAGCCCTCGACTCCCTTATCCCGATGGTTTCCAGTAAGTGTGGCCTCCGCGCCCCCAGCCCCTGGTATGATGGCAATCTGAGGGCTCTAAAAAGTGTCTGTAGACGTGCAGAGAGAGACTGGAGGAAGAGGTATGACAGCAGCAAAAAAAACCTGTATATGGCTGCGGTTAAGTCCTATCACCGCGCGGTCTGTAGAACCCGGGCGGCATATTACGCTCTGGAGTTTCGCAGCAGTGGGAATCCTGTTAAAACCATCTTTAAGGCCCTTAAAGACCTTGTGGCTAGGAAGCCTGCCGGCAATTCCATCAGCTCCAATACCCACTGTGAAGCGCTGGCGGCTTTCTTCCTGGAGAAGGTCCAGACCATCTATAGGGCTTTCCCCACCACTGCACAAACCAGTACGGGGCCACCCATCCAGCAGGATCAGGTGGTGCTAGATTCTCTCCCCTGTCTCTCTTTGGAGTCTTACACGGCATTGGCCCTTCGAGTCAAGTCTGGGTCGCCGGTTGACCCGCTCAAGCCACCAATGTTCAGAGACCAGACTTTTGCTCGCCCGGTCTGCGACTTAATCAACATGTCGCTATCATCTGGCCAGGTGCCTTTGAAATGGAAGCATGCGGTAGTTATGCCCATTTTGAAAAAACCATCTCTCGACCCCTTAAAATCGGAGAACTACCGCCCGATTTCGCTTCTCCCGTGGCCAGCCAAACTCGCGGAGGTGCATGTTAACACCGCCCTCACTGATCATCTGTCGCGTGCCAACATTCTGGACGACACCCAGAATGGTTTTCGGGCCGGCCACAGTACGGAGACAGCATTGTTATTTATGGTCGAGCACCTGCGGGCAGTTCTGGATGCAGGTCAAACGGCGGCGCTTGTTTTGTTAGACCTAAGCGCCGCCTTTGACACGGTCTCCCATGAAATTCTCCTGCAGCGGCTGGAGGAGATAGGGGTGACTGGCACTGCACACCAGTGGTTTCGTTCGTTTCTCAGGGATCGTTCCTTCTGTGTGGCGTCCCCGCCCTATCAGTCCAAATGTCATCCTCTGTCTCTTGGGGTTCCGCAGGGTTCCTCGCTGAGTCCCACGTTGTTTAACATCTACGTGAGGCCGCTGGCTGAGGTGGTGAAGCTCTGTGGTATGACCATGGTGTCATACGCAGATGATACCCAGCTAGCGGTCACGATCAGCGGGGACTCTGGGGTGGATGCCCCAAGATTCAGAGAAGGACTTAGGGCGGTGGCTGGTTGGATGACGTCCAACTGTCTCCAACTTAACGCCAAAAAAACGGAGGTGATGGTCTTTGGGAAGCGGACGGACCTTTGGGGAGATACCTGGTGGCCCCCTGAGTTGGGTCCCACCCCCACTCCGGTTGCGGAGATCAAAAATCTTGGTGTCTGGCTGGACCCTTCCCTCAACTTTGTTGGTCACACTAAAAGGACGGCGGCGTGCTGCTTTGGCATCTTGCGCAATCTGCGACCTGCCCTTAAATATTTTGATGCCGCAACCCGTCAACTTGTGGTACAAGCAACGGTTTTGGCTCGGCTGGACTATGCCAGCTCCCTTTTCATAGGGTTAAACCAGGCCGAGCTAACCCGACTTCAAAGAGTGCAGAACGCAGCGGCCAGAGCAATCGTAGGTCTTCCTAGGTTTTGCTCGGCCGGTCCAACCTTGCGAGCCTTGCATTGGTTACCCGTTAGGCAGCGGATCCATTTTAAAGTACTGTGCATATCTTTCAAGATTCTGAAGGGCCTACCGCCTCCCTTACTGTGCCAACTTTTGTGCTCTTACATCCCGGGCCGCACTTTGCGTTCGTTGGACCAAGAACTAGCGGCAGCCCCTCGGTTCAAACTCAGTCGGGCGGGGGGTCGCTCTTTTAGGGTGCGGGCAGCCGCGCTCTGGAACGCTCTCCCCTTGAAACTCCGGACCCTTGGCGACTTGCTTTCCTTCCGCAAGGCCGCTAAAACCCTTCTGTTCTCTGAGTTATGTTAAAATCCATACCCCCATTTTTAAATAATATTTTCTGTTTTCTGTTGTGTTGTGTTCGCCACCTTGTCGGTGCGCCGGGACGCTCCTTCGCTGGAGCAGCCGTGCGCAATACAAATAGCCCTAACATAACATAACATAACCTCTTACCAATTCTTCCAGCTCTCGAAACAGTTGCACCGAAACATATACCGGGAGGTTTGCAAAATAATACAACAGCCTCAGTAGTACAATCATCTTGGTCAGAGTGACACGGCCCATGACATTCAGCGGCAGAGTCTTCCAAAACTGTATCTGCGCCCTTACGGAGGAAATGGCACGTGTCAGGTTACCTTCCAGTATATCTGCTGGGGATCTGTAGATATATATATGCCCAGGTATCTGAACGTGGTCGGGTGCCAAGCAAGCGCAGTCCCATTAATAACTATGTCCGTTGCAGCCACATCCTCGTGAAAAGAATAGGGGCCCGATTTAGCCCAGTTTACCCTACGGCCTGACACTTCCTCGAAGTTACGGAATATCGCAGATATGGCCGGCAGTATAGCATGCAAGTCTCGTATATACATCAACAGGTAATCTGCATATAGGGACACCGTGTGGAGATCATCATCTAGGGGGACACCCCAATCTGCGCCGCTCTCTCGAAGCAGAGCCGCTAATGGCTCCATGGCAAGGGAGAAAAGCAATGGGGACAAAGGGCATCCCTGCCTAGTCAATCACAAGGGAACCATCTTAGGGTCCACCAGGCTGCACAGCCACAAGTCTGCCTGAATCCAATTAATTAAATTCATACGATTTAATCTGATTTCTTCATTTTTTCACCATTAATTTTCAACCTCTCTTTTCCTTTGCATTTAATTCATTTTATTCGATCCATATTTAACATCAATGTTCAGAAAAGGCTCAGAAGCATATACTGGGTTCCATGTCATGATTTATTTTAACAAACCCAATGCATTTCGGCAATAGATTCCCTTCGTCAGGGGCATCTGAAAATACAAGCAAATATATACTTTTAACCATGTCTCTCAACGAAGCATTTCACTGAAATCTAAACAGCGTATAAACATGATGTTAGCAATGAGCCGGTCAATAAAAGCGCTGAAAATTCGTCTGCCATATACACCAAAAATTGTCACTTGCAAACTGTACCCCATAATTTCTAAACTCACAATATTCATATATATTCAGCGTGACATGATGACACTATAGTTTTGAGTGCATCAACCCCTTAACAATGATGAAAACAGTACCTACTTCTTTGAACACACAAAAACGTATATAAACTTCTTGGCGCTTACCATGACATGCTGTTACATCCTAATATGTCAAACTGTGGTTCCAAAATAACCAAATCCAATTTAAAATCTGTACCTTCATGTTCCTGCTATCCAGCGCACCGAGGCACGCTTGTCTCGTTTAAAAGTGAACTGAATCTGATGCTCAGGAAACCCCTATGAAGTGTTTCCGCCCTTCTTAACACCCTGCAGGTGATTAATAGCGTATGCTTGTGTCACACCCCACTTAACAGCAAACCATATGCACGCCCTTTTGACTTTAATCTCCATAGTTCAATCAGTACTACTACAAATCCCACAATGCACTATACCCATACTCTTCCATCTGGTGTAGATCGCAAAACCCACTGTTTCCGATTATGGCAGACGAATTTTCAGCACTTTTATTGACCGGCTCATTGCTAACATCATGTTTACACGCGGTTTAGATTTCAGTGAAATGCTTTGTTGAGAGCCATGGTTAAAAGTATATATTTGCTTGTATTTTCAGATGCCCCTGACGAAGGGAACCTATTCCCGAAATGCATTGGGTTTGTTAAAATAAATCATGACATGGAACCCAGTATATGCTTCTGAGCCTTTTCTAAACATTGACGTTAAATATGGATTGAATAAAATGAATTGAACGCAAAGGAAAATAAAGGTTGAAAATTAATGGTGAAAAATGAAGAAAGCAGATTAAGTCATATGAATTTAATTCATTGGATTCAGGCAGACATGTGGCTGTGCAGCCTGGTGGATCCTAAGATGGTTCCCTCGTGTTTGAGTAATGTTGCAGCGCAATGGGACAAAGCGCGGAGCAGGTTTTGCACGCCGTTAACGTTTGAATGGAGTAAATTGTTGAAAATTGTTCAGATATTGGATTAGCAAAGGTGTGCATCTCATCTCAATTTAGCTCATCCCTGCCTAGTACCACGTCTGACCCAGATTGTGTCAGAGATGAGTTTACCTGTGCGGACCTGTACTGTGGGTCGCTGGTATAGCAATTGCACCAGTTGGAGGTACCCGTCCCCTAGCTCCTATTTACGCAGAATTGCTGCAAGATAGGGCCACTCCAACGAATCAACTGCCTTTTCGAAGTCTAGCACTAAGTCTGCATCCAGACCGCAGCCAGTTCTTCGTTGCGTACTTCTGAATTCTAAATATTCTGCGTATATTAAGAGAGGTGCTCCAGGTTGGGACTAATCTGTTTTGATTGTTATGTACCAAAGCTGGTACAAACGGGGCTATTTGTTTGGCTAAGGCGGAGGCAAGTATTTTATAGTCTGTCTTCAGCAGAGCCAGTGGGCGATAAGAACCAAGGATTTTGTTGTCCCAGCCTGGCTTCAAGAGGGAGATCAACGTCGCCTCATTTTGCTAGAGTGTGAAGGCCGAATCATCTAGGGCCGCTGAGTATACGCGCAAAAGTTCCGGTATGCATACATCCGAGTAGGCTTTATAAAATTCAGCCGGCAGTCCATCCGGACCCGGAGTTTTACCATTTGAGAGGGAGAAAATACTATTGTGCTGTTCTTCCGGCAGCAAAGGAGTTCCCAGCTCATCCTGCTGATGTTCTGTCAGTTGCGGCAGCGTCAGAGCAGAAAGAAATTCCTGTATGTCCGCGTCTGTAGCTAGTAAGCAAGACCTATATACCATGGAATAGTGTTCTACAAAGGCGTTGTGTATGCCCACCTGAGTATGTACTATGTCGCCATGTGCAGTTCGTATGGACGTTCCATGGTTCCGGTGTCTCCAGACATCTCTAAGACGCCACTGCCTTGCCCATTTGGTCCGCGCCTACGTTCCCTCTAGGGCGCGCGCGCGCACCTGCCCTTACGTCACCGCGCACCGTCCCGCGTGGATCGCGCACACAGGACGTCCCGCGAGAGTCGCGCCGCCGGCCGCTTTAAAGAGGCGAGTAGCGCGATCATCACTCATCAGGCACTTTTGAATCTGGTGCGGGTGTAAGGAGTGCAGGTAAGGAGGCGGGGGCTGTGGAGCACGTGGGGCAGACTGTGGCTTTTGTTTAAGTATTGCTGTTAATCAGAGCCCCTTCACGGGCTCCGATTAACAGCAATACTTAAACAAAAGCCACAGCGGCTGGGGAAATGAGCGGAACAGGAGGCAAAAGGGGTACAAAAACTGGGAAAAACGAAGTGGGACAGAGGGCAGAAGGGCACCAAAAACGAGTGGGACAGAGGGCAGAAGGGCACCAAAAACGAGTGGGACAGAGGGCAGAAGGGCACCAAAAACGAGTGGGACAGAGGGCAGAAGGGCACCAAAAACAAGTGAAAAACGAGTAGAACACAGGACAGAAAGGCACAAAACAAGTGGGACAGAGGGCAGAAGGGCACCAAAAACAAGGGAAAAACGAGTAGAACACAGGACAGAAAGGCACAAAACGAGTGGGACAGAGAGCAGAAGGGCACCAAAAACGAGTGGGACAGAGGGCAGAAGGGCACCAAAAACGAGTGGGACAGAGGGCAGAAGGGCACCAAAACCGAGTAGGACAGAGGGCAGAAGGACACCAAAAACAAGGGGAAAACGAGTGGAACACAGGACAGAAAGGCACAAACGAGTGGGGCAGAGGGCAGAAGGGCACCAAAAACGAGTGGGACAGAGGGCAGAACGGCACCAAAAACAAGGGATAAAAAAACGAGTGGAACACAGGACAGAAAGGCACAAAACGAGTGGGGCAGAAGGGCACCAAAAACAAGGGAGAAACGAGTGGAACACAGGACAGAAAGGCACAAAAAAAGAGTGGAACACAGGACAGAAAGGCACAAAAAACGAGTGGAACAGAGAGCAGAAGGGCACCAAAAACGAGTGGGACAGAGGGCAGAAGGGCACCAAAAACGAGGGGAAAACCAAGTGGAACACAGGACAGAAAGGCACAAAAAACGAGTGGAGCACAGGACAGAAAGGCACAAAAAACTAGCGGAACAGAGGGCGGAAAGGCACAAAAAATGAGTGGAACAGAGGGCGGAAAGGCTCAAAAAATGAGGGAAAACAAGTGGAACAGAAGGCAAAAGGGGCAGAAAAACGAGTGGCACAGAGGGCAGATGGGCACAAAAAACGAGTGGAACAGAAGGCAAAAGGGGCAGAAAAACGAGTGGCACAGAGGACAGATGGGCACAAAAAACTAATGGCACAGAGGCAAAATACAGAAATATAGGGGCAGCTAAGAACAGAAGGCAGAACGGGCAGAGAGGCACTGGGGCAGTGAGGGGAACAGAAGGGAAAGCTGGGCAGAGACACGGGCAGCGAGGGGTACAGAAGGAAAGACCGGGCAGAGAGAGCATGGGACAGCGAGGGGAACAGAGGGAAGAAAAAGGGGCACAGATTTTCGTGCTGCTGTCTGATTGCTCACTTTCCACAAGCCCTTGCGTACCACTAATTAATACACTGCTGTATTCATACATGTCCATGCCAATAGACCCAATTCAAGCTGTCTCCCTCTTGAAATTGCCTCTGCTTCAAAAGGCATTTTTAAAAAGTAATTTAAGTTGTACAAATCACTAGGGTATCCATTTTTGGAATTGTGAGTCTGCCATTTTTAGGTCAAGCTGGAGAAAGCAATGCGAAGCATTGCGTCCAGCTCGACAACTTATGTTGCCCGTCTCCTGGGAACCTGAGACACGGGTCGGGCACGCGCGGCGATTGGTATCTGTGAACGCGCACGTCCAGGCCAGCGCCGTGCCCATCTCCTGCCTCAGATTCCCTGAGGTGTGCAAACACACACACACAGCCACACTCACGCATGCACACATACACAGCCACACGCATGCACACACACACACACACAGGCACACACTCACACACACACACTGCATACACACACGCACCCCCCCTTAAACAGACACACGCGCTCACAGACAGACACACGCGCACACAGACAGACACACGCACACACAGACACACTCGAACACACCCAGACACACGCGCGTACACCCCCCCACTCCACTCACCGGGCTCTTTCCGCGTGTCCCTCGGCAGCCAGCATTCAGCGTGCAGGGTTCCAGGACGTTCTCCCGGCAGTTCCTTCCTGTTTCTGTGTAGGCCCCGCCCACGTCCCAACGAAGGCTGCCTGACTTCTGCTATGCATAGCGGAGCGGGGAAAGTGATAGAAATACACGGCTACAACTATATACCAGTCAAAATGTAATAACGCCCTTGGAGATTGGACATCGAACTACTCGTCCAACATTAACTCCCCTCTTGAAACGTGCTTGTTCAGTTGCACATTTTGAAGGAATGTAACAAGCTGCTCATAGTTTAACAATGTACAGTTTGCGTCGATAAGAGAGCGATGGTGTCTGATGTATGGGTAACAACTGGGGGCTGATGGCCCAGTATAGGTACCCATGGGGGCAAGATATGAGGGTTGGTGATGCAGCCTTACTTTGCTATATGTTCCCCGGCAACAGGATGCTGACAGGAAGACGGTTCATACCCTGCCACAACTCTCCCCTCTCACTCACCTCGGGGGCCACATAAGATATAAAGGTTGGCTTAGCAGGTTTCGGTCCTCCAACGGCTCCCAATGACCCCAACATCTCGCAGGAAGCAAGGTGTATAGGTTACCTTTACCGCCACTACTGCTTCAGCCCCGCCCCGCCCCGCCCGACACAGCTCCTCCGCTCCTCTGTGGTCCGCGCGCACTACTGGTTTCGATTGCCTGCTTGTTGTATTTGAGGTCAGCGGCGCCTTCAGACCCCTTCCGCCTCCCACCACAGCATGCCGAAGCGCCTTTATGTATTTGCGGTCAGCTGCGCCTTCAGACCCACCCCCACCTCCCACCACAGTATTCCGAAACTTTTAAAAGAAAGCTTTGTACACCGAGTTTGCAAAATGATCCATGGTGCCCAAACTTCAGAGTGCTTAATTTGCAGACGAGACTGCCATTGTGCTTTTTATTGAGTCCCGCTTAAAAGTGCCTTTACACATCGACTTCGCCCAGCTCTGGGATCGCCACACACACCACCCCAGCTATTTCGGGAGCTCTCCTCGCAGCAGGTGCTGCTGCTGTACTCAGCAGTGGTCGCCCTCTTATATGCATGATCTCAGTCACACACTGAACCCAGGCAGGAAATATGCGCGCATCTAGCACTCTGAAGGGTCATAGACATGAGCCTTCCCGCTTTTACTATGCAGATGTGTGGGTGGCAAAATAGTACTTCCAGTAGAACATACACTGTAATCGCAGCTTTTCTATTCATAGTGCCTAAAATCCTATTCATAAATTATTCCTGAGGAGATAAAACGAGCGCTTCGGGAAAGAAGAGCAACTAACTACAGCATGCACAACAGCCCCTGGTAGCCTGGATAGCGCCAACCACAACGCTTAGGCTGTATCTGGGCGCTGCAGAAGGACAGAGTAAGAAAGCAGGTCAGAGGAGAGTTAAGAATGTGCTGAGGACGCTGTTGGTGGGGGGTCACATTAGTTGCTTGTTTGGACCATGTGTCACTGCAAAATGCTAAAGGGGAACCAAAAAGGAGGGGTCTTGTGAGAGAGGGAACGGAAACAAAGCAAGGGAGGGTATAGACCACCCTGTGGAGATCCAAGGAAGAGGATACCCCTTCTGACACTATGTGTGATTGAGATCAAATCACTGTGCGCCCACGTTCCTTGATTATATTTTTGACTGCACTTTTTAAAATGATTATTGTGGGGAGGGTAGGTGGACTCCGATGTCACTACTCGACTGCCTTTCAGACGCAGTCATGCTCCTGCGACTCTCTGAAGGCTGGGAGGAGGTCAGTCACCTCCCGACCTCTGCCCTCGGACTATCCCTTCCGTCAGAAAGTGCCGGGCACTTTCCCTGTAGTTCTAGACCCCCGCCACGTCTCACATTCCTGGGCGTCCTGATCTCAGCCCCGTCTGTGCCACCACCTGCCCCCGGCCAGTGCTCACACTGAAACTTAACACCCTCCCGCGTGCTGTGGTAAACACACACTGCAAATGCGCACGGCTGGTACACGCCACCGACAAAGGGGGTGCCAGGCAAAGATCGTGAATGCTGCACAACCAATGCTACGGCTCGACAGCAGCAATCATCCTACCTGGAAACTCGCTTGAAGTTCAGAAATATGTAATTAAGACCGTCACAAATTCCTTTCTTGCTTTGATCGGGAAGTTTTCTCAACAGTTACGCCCAGTCAGCCTTGTTCCCCTTTATTGTTTATTACACAATTATCTCAATCCAGATTTTAAGTGTCTCTAAGTGCAAAGTGACTGTGCTTTATAATTAGTTTGTCAAATATTTCTGCTCTCAGTTGTGTGTCACTGTTTTGTTCCTGCTTTTTATTGTTTTCATGTAGCCCACCTGTCGCTTAACGGCTACTGCACAGCTCTTTTAGAAGTATGGTTGGACATGATGAAAGAGACAACAGGGCAGAATGTGGCTGCATTGTTGAGGAAACTTGTTGTTCTGAATTTATAGCTATAAGCAGGCAGCTGCAATTATAAGATTGTGACATTTTCCCATAATTACGGATCTTGCCCATTTTCCACTTAATTCAAAAATGTTCTGCATGCCAGAAAACTTAACAAAATAGTGTTTCTCCCATAAGCGGATCAAATGTATCTAACTGGCAGCAAAATGAATGGTACGCAGTTCATAATAATTTGCAAAAGTGAACCGATGAAGCGATTTTATGTATTTTCGGTTATCGGCGCCTTCAGACCCCTCCCGCCTCCCACCACAGCATGCCGATGCACCTTTATGTGTTGCATTACTGTAAGTTTGGACTATTGGCGTTGCATTACTATTAGCAATGCCAATAGCTCAAACTTTCAGTAATGCGAGACCTATTGCATTGCAAATGCTTGTTTTACAAGACGTTTGTTGCATGAATTACATGCCAATATCATGCGCCTCAGGCTGGACCAAGGTTTCAGATTGCTTATGTCTTGTGCTTTTCTAAACTTGAAGTGTACTTGCCAGTGTAACCAATTCATGTCATGGCGTGCTTATCCAATTTGCAAACTGCCCTTAAGACCCTTATTGTGGACCTGTATGTGTGAAAATGCACCATCTTTTCACTTTTTAAAGTAAACATTTTAAGTGCCATTTGGCGCCGCAGACACGCGGGGTTTGGTTCCTGGCGCACATAGCCATGGTTGCAGCGCACAGAGACTCTCCACTGCCACACACAGAGGAAAAAAATTAGAGGGAACATTGGTCAGCGCCATCATGGCAATGAGTGGATTTGTGCCCGGAAGGGGTGGAAAGGAGCAGTCCAATGAAACGTCGAGTACGCAATTGTAGTCCCCCCCCACCCAAGAACATAGGAATATCATGCCATGGCGCCAGGACGCGCGACATATCATCTAAGAAAACAGCCTGGTCAGTGTTGGGAGCACATAGTGATGCAATTACCACCTGCCGGCCATCCAAAGTACCCCTGACCACCATATATCTACAGTTGGCCACACCAGCGGTGGTGCAAGCGTTGGACTTCTGATTTGGCCATGTGCGTCTCTTGCAAAAGAGCTATTTGTATGTGATGTAATTTGAGGTACGAGTATATCTGATACCTACGTGACGTTGTGTGCATGCCCCGCACATTCCATGTACCAATTTTAAATACAGACATAGTTTTTACAATGTATTAAGTGGCCATGTGTCCGTAGCAGCAAAACAAACATATGCAGTGTAAATGGCCCAGCAATGTACCACTTCCCCAGCACAGTAACCCGTGGCATTATGTGTTTAGTGTGAATAGCATACAATAAAGGATATCTCATAAAAATAATTCCAAAAGGGCGATAAAGCAACGAGCAATCGTCCAAACTCCCATTAGAGGTAACAGTCACAACCAGTCCGGGGGGATGCGCTGAGTATCATGTATAGATAACTTACAATATATGTGTCCAGCTTCTCAGAGGCTCCCCCGTCTGCAGGCATAGTACCGTATAATGAAAGCAAACTGTGTACCTCAGCTCAGGACCACCCGCTAGGCTAATGATGTGTGCTGTGACTGCGCAGCAGCAACCAAACATAAGGTCAAGTCCCGTTCTCTCCCCCCCGCATCATGATGTCACTCACCGTTCCATGTGGTACTCCGAATCACATCGGTACTATTATACATGACTGCACCGTGAGCGACTGCATACCCTTATACATAGATTACAATAACTCAGGCCGCAGTCCAGGTGAGGATTAAATCTCGCAATGTTCATATGATCGTGTCAGCTGTCTGCGGAGTGACATCCGGCTGCTCAGCTGAGTCTTTTGAGTTTTGCAGGCCATATATTCTCTCATCATTGCTGGATAGGTCGCGCTGACTAAAGCTGGATGCGTCCTCAGCCACCAAAAAGCCACTGATCTCCGCCACCACCTGCAGGGCGTCTCGTTGACCGCTGAGAATCAAATCTGTGTTTGGTCTCATCGCAGGCGAAGGTGGCGTCCGGATGCCCCTGGATCTTTGCTCTCTCCGGCGGCGGCGGAAGCGGCCCCTCAGTTTTGGTAGGGTCGTCGCCGCAGGGGCGTCACAAGGCCCCACAGCAGTGAGGGTGTCCAGCCAGTCCTCCGCCTCTTCTAATGTGGCAAAGAAATGCGTCTTATCACTTGCTACTACCCGCAAGCGCGCCGGGAAGAGCAGAGAATATTTCAGGTTGTGTTGCCGTAGACGCTTTTTCACTGCCATAAATGAAAGCCTTTGCCTCTGCACCTGGATGGTATAGTCCGGAAAGAACATTATTTTATTATTATCTATTTGGATATCCTGTAGCTTTCTGGTTTCCTGTAGGATGGAGTCCCGGTTCCGGTAATTGAGAAGTCGGAGGAGCATGAGCCGAGGCTTTGATCCCGTGGGGGGAGGTCTTGTCGGGACCCCATGTGCACGTTCTATGACATAGTGAGGCGAGAGGGTTCCTTCCGGCAGTAGGTTCCTGAGCCAGCTTTCCATGTGCAGGGCTGGCTCCCTTCCTTCCCAGTGTTCCGGCACACCCACTATGCACATGTTGTTTCGTCGCGCCCACCCTTCAGCATCTTCGGCCCTGTCCTCCAGAAACTCCACTCGATTAAGCAAACCTTGTACATGTTTGTCTGTCTGGGCCACCTGCGGGTTGATGTCTGCAAGCGTGGACTCCAGGGTCGTTGTGCGGTCTGTTAGCTTCCGATAATCCGCATGCAGTAGAGTGAGGTCAATGGCTACCTTGTCGATCTAAGATTCCAAGGATGTGCGGGTCTGATTGATGGTCTCTTCCAGTCGCTCCATTGCAGCCAGCACTGCATCCAATTTATTTGCTGTTTGGTCCACGTGTCCTTGCTTTGCCATTTTGTCTGATTTGGGCTTAGTCGACAGCGTCCAGGGCGTGAAGGTCACAGTGGGGCCCATGGTGAAGTACGTAGGTTGTGGGCAGCAGCAGCAGCAACTGTCTTGCAGTAAGGGACTTTAGTGGTGGGCACTCCTTCGCACAGGCGTCACCACCGCAGAACAATCACCATCCACCTCCTGTAGTCACCCGGGCTGCTCCAGGTTGCGGCACTGACTGCCACCTCAGGAAGGAGCTGGTACTGCCCGCATCTATGATGCAACAGTCCGTGGGTGCCAGCAAGTCTCACTTCCAAACGCCACCCAAGTGTCCCGCACCGAGTCTTTCAGGCACAGCACGGCAGTGCAGAAACTTCCCTGCGCCAATAGCTTAATAATTACCGGGTCAGCAATGTGTGTGTCCCTTTGTCGTCACAGAATCCAGGGAGTCATATTCCAGATTATCAGCCAAATGTATACGTGGCGGGGGTTCAGAGGATCCCAAACGCCGTCACTCTGGCATCAGGCGGGGCAGGCTCAGTCCCACGCTGTGTATCACCATACCGCTCTCACAGGGGCATCAGCAGGTTACATCTGGTCATATAGCCTTTAGAAGAGTTCATGACATCCACACCACAGTCAGCAGTAACTCAAGTAGCAGCATGGAGGGCAGCGATGGTCCAGGTAGGAACCCACAGGTCTCAGCAGGCATCTCAGTAGGGGAGGCTCCCTCAGTTTGAGCATGTCATGAGGGCAGTTGTGATGACAGCAGGGCGGGCAGCATCTCTGCCTGCCACCCTTCTCTGGCTCCAGCCGCTCGATCCCGGTGTCCATTCAGCAGCTTCTTACAGGTCAGTAACAGCCCCAGCCGCCCTCCACCACACTGTGGCAGGCAGCACCAAGAACGGCGGCAGGGCGGGCAGCCACAGCTCCCCTCCATGCATGGGGAAACCTTAGCCACAATGTGGCAGCCTGTAGCTGATGTAGTAGGCTCCGTACACCGTAAGTACGCAGATGGTCCAGCAGGAGCTCCGGTCCGCCGAGATTATCCTCGGCGACAGTGTGAGCAGCCCTCAGTCTCCTCATCAGGCGAAGGTCCACAGACCGCGACCACACCACGGGGGCAGCAGCCCCGCGAGTAGTCTAAGTGGCGCCGCCGTCCACTCACCCACGATCCAACATCCAGCGGGCGACCCAGGGAGGAAGGTAGGCGATGCAGCGGGGGGTGGGGCTCCGATCGCACCCCGCCAGCAAGCATTGAGCCAGGCGGCGGCAGGGTGAGCAGCCACAGCCCGTTTTCACCCATCTTTTTGCGGCCTTGTAGGCGAAGCCAATCCCCAGTCTTGCCTAGTGCACACCGGCCATGGAGATTGGGTACTGGGCGGTCCTCCGCGGCTAAGTCCGCGGAACAGACCCCGGACCGGAAGGTAACAACAGCGGAGGTCCGGGCCGTGTCCCCGCTGAGGTTTCGCTCGGCTAGAAGCACTTGGGGTGTCCATATGCAGAGTTCAGGGCCTGTTTGGGGGAAGCCTCTGTCAAAGCTCTACCCGGACACGTCCTCCTCCATCTTAGCCGTAGCCACGACCCCTAGTGGTAGTGGATCATGCCGCTAGGTACCCTGAGGCAATTCCGCTAAGGACTACTACAGCTCCTGCAGTAGCCAACATCCTCATTGGTGTCTTCACCAGGGTAGGGTTTCCTAAGGAGGTGGTTTCAGACATAGGTTCCAACTTCATGTCTGCCTACCTAAAACACATGTGGAAAGAGTGTGGAGTGCAGTACAAGTTTACTACGCCCGATCACCCACAAACCAATGGCCTTGTAAATAGATTCAACAAGACATTGAAAGGCATGATAATGGGGCTCCTTGAAAAACTCAAAAGGAGATGGGATGTCCTCTTACCATGCCTGCTTTTCGTACATGGAAAAGGCATCCCAAAATCTTGAGGCCAGCCAGGAGCTTCAGAAGCACTGGTATGACCAAAATGCTGCACTGGGTGAATTTCAACCTGGGCAAAAGGTGTGGGTTGTGGGATTGTCGTGCCTTTAATGCTACTATTGCAATTTCCGCAGTTCTAGCAAGGAACTGTCCCCCTGTATGCTGTTTCAGTAGTGTTTTTACGAGTTTTTAGTAATTGTTGTAACCAAAATTAAACAATCAATACGCAAACACTGGCAGCTGTTACAAACGGAACAGGACTTCAATAATATTTTTCTAAATCAACCCATATTTGCATATTTGCTTATCAACGCACCAAAAACTTACAATTACTGAAAACTCGTAAAAACACTACTGAAACAACATACAGGGGGACAGTTCCTTGCCACAACTGCGGAAATTGCAATAGTATCATTATAGGCACGACAATCCCACATCCCACCCAGGGCACTCCTATCAAATTGAGAGTGAATTCCACGTGCGACACCACCAATGTCGTTTATCTTTTGAAATGCCCGTGCGGCCTTCCATACGTCGGCAAAACTGAGCGCAAAGTTAAAACTCGACTAATGGAGCATAGGAGAAACATCCACGTGAAAAATCTGAAATCTTGTGTGGCCGCGCATTTTGTAAATCAAGCTCACAACATCAGTCAAATACGGTTCCTGGTATTGGAAGTTGTCAACAAGATAGAAGGCAGAGACAATAAAAAGTTTTTACTGCAACGTGAACTTTATTGGATGCACAAATTGAACGCCTTCCATCCGAAAGGGCTTAATGAGAGACTGGAATTTAGTTGCTTTCTATAATGCCATTTATGCACCCTGGCCTGCTTCCCTGGCTGTCATTTCTCTCTGTCCCTGTGATAATGCACAATTGTTTTTCTTCTTACATTTTCCAGCTATTTCTGCCTTTTTCATTCTCACTTTAGCACATGCAGTTTCCTCATTACTATTCTTTCGTTTATTTGCTACTATTCATTCAGATTTGTTATTTCCTTTCGCTCTGTTGCGCTTATGCATTTTTTCCTTTTTTTATAACTCTACTCAATAGCCTCCTCTTGTTCTCCCTTTTCTTACTTTCTCTTTCCTACTGGTCAGTGGTATTTTCTTTTTTACTTCAATTTTCCTCTTAGTTATTTTTCATGTTAACCTCAAACTAGTGTTCGTGCGTGTATAACTTTATTGGCTCACCAACTGACCACCGCGCTCACAATGCACATTTGACTCCGCCTTAGAAGTCCTATTTCTATATCTACACCGGTTCAATCCCTGTATCTCACTCACTTCCGGTTTCACCGCAAGGGCTCGCTGTGTTAGCTTGTTCTCCCCGGCATCCCTCAAATCGATACACTCATGTGACCTCTTTTCACCATGTTGAGGTAAGAGGCTTACATGCCTACAGCCCGGTACATCATGTATCTATATCACTGAGCACTTTCAATACTATTGCAGTTCTTCAGGTTCTCTAGAGCAGCATTCTCCTCATTACTCATGTTCATGAATGGTTTTTAGGTTTGATAGTATTGTCATTAAACAATCGGACAAGGGAGGTGGAATAGTCATCCTTGATAAAGAGGCCTATCAGAAGGAATGTCTGAGAATACTTTCGGACGAAAACAACTAACGAAGACTACCTAATGACCCTACCATGGATCGGAGACAAGAAATAAAAACATTGGTTGATCACGCCGAGACAATGGGATACATCTCCAAACAAGAGGCAGACTTCCTGTGTAGTAGTGAGGCTAAAATTCCTTACTTCTATACCCTCCCCAAAATGCATAAAAACAAACGTCCCCCTCCAGCAGACCTATAGTGTCGGGGATAGGCTCCCTTTTGGAACCTTTGTCTCGTTTTTGCGATGTTTTTTTCAAAGCCCTTGTAGTTTTCTGTACAACATACTTACAAGATACCAAAAGCCTTCTACAACTCCTTGACCAGATTGAAGTCAATGAAAACACTATGCTGGTAAGCTTTGGTATCGAAAGCCTGTACACGAGTATCCCCCAGGATGATACTCTGAAAGTTCTTCAAAAGGCTTTAGATAAAGAGGAATGGACAGCCAGAACACCTAAAAACTTCATCCTCGAGTGTGCGAGACTAGCCTTGAAAAACATTTTTTTTTAATTTGAGGGAGCCCTCTACCTCCAAACTGGGGGTACTTCTATGGGCAGCACTTTTGCCAAAAGTGTGGCTGGTCTATACGTTTTTCATTTCGAAGAGAAAATCATTCTCAACGAACAGAACCCTTTCGGATCCCATATCTTATTCTGGAGAAGATATATTGACGATGTCCTTGCTATCTGGCAAGGACCAGAAGACATCCTGACATCTTTTTACCAGTGGATCAACACATGTGATCAAAACCTAAAATGTACCTATACAAAACACCCTGAGACCATAGTCTTTCTTGATTTAGTCATCATTAAGGAAAATGGGCGTTTGGAAACAAAGACACATTATAAACCTACAGCCAAAAACAATCTGCTAAGATTTGAGAGCTTTCATAGCAGGCACCTGAGGGAAAATCTCCCTTACGGACAATACCTAGGGATCCGCCGCAATTGCAGTAAGCCCACAAACTATCGGGAACAAGCAACTGACCTCACGAAAAAGTTATCTGAAAGAGGGTACCCAGGAAAAATCCTGAATAAGTGTCAAAAAAGAGCACGCAACCAGCCTAGAGAGGCACTATTGGAGAACATTTCAAGAAATGAGAGCGATATCCTGCTGACCTGTGTCACTACATATAGTCACTCTAATAAAAGAGAGAGGGACCCCAGACCCAAAGGGATAGGGTACCACAACTGACTTTAGTCAAAAAAAGAGATTCCCTTTGGGTACCTTATTCTCGAGATAACAATCCTCACGCTCACATAAAACATAACATAAACATCTCTTTAGGCATATACATCAACAGCCTAGTAGAAAACTATGAAAGCAATGCAACAGATATATACACAAGTTAAAAATTATAATTCTGCACTTTTTATTCATATATAGTTAAAACTCAATAAGAATTGGGAGACAGACATTAAACAGAGGAACATAATACACAATAAATCACAAAAATTCCTATTTGTAAAAAGGAGGCACAAGACAGAAAATTAATTCAGCCAATAGGTCAGAATTATCTCTAGTTTATGTGCAGTGTGTTTCTCCTTTGGCATCGACGCGTTTCGGTGAATGTATATATTTAACCACCTTCATCAGGATAACATACAATGTCGCCCCAATAGTTCTCTGTATCAGCTTATAGAGAACTCGTATGACCAAGGGGTATGGACCTCCTTTATAAAAATTCTCGTCCCGCAAGAATCGAAAATTCATTTAAAAATGGACAGAGCTAATCCATCTAACGCTTTTATTCAGACGTAGTCGTTTTGGGATATAAGAGAAAAAATCATGGGATTTCCTTGAGTCTTCCACAATTATCCTTTAGGTATACTCGATTGCAGAATATTCAAAAATATAATTAAGGTCAACTCTGGTCCAAACGGCAGTTGTTGCACGAGTATTTAACACGTCAAGCATACACTGTATTTGAATGGTGCACGCGGTAAAGCCCCGACTTCAGCTGGCAGAATGATAAGCCTTCAGTCATGTAATTTTAGCTGCTAATTAAGTTAAGTAGTCTTGAAAAAAGTGGAGTCGGAGATTTCTGAAAGCGGATGCGTCTAGCCTTCGAGACAATGGATAAGTTCTTTCCGCGTGCGGTCCCGGTTTTCTCCCAACGATAAGACTACTTAACTTAATTAGCAGCTAAAATTACATGACTGAAGGCTTATCATTCTGCCAGCTGAAGTCGGGGCTTTACCGCGTGCACCATTCAAATACAGTGTATGCTCGACGTGTTAAATACTCGTGCAACAACTGCCGTTTGGACCAGAGTTGACCTGTGGGCGTGGGAGTAGGGACGACCATGACACCAAGTAGTGGGGTTAAAGATGGCTTTATTTTTATAGGTCTAGGGGGTTTTGACATTAGCGTCTTTCTATGTCGTAGGGTCAGTCTTTCTCGGGCGAATGCACTGGGGTCCGTGACGGTGGTCTTCTCCTTTTCTGGTTGAGGGTTGGTCGGTTGTTTCTACAGCTTTCTCCGGCTCCGGTACATGCAAGAGACCAACAGAGAGGGAAGCTGTTAGTTCGCAATCCTCTACGGGAGTTGCACCACGAGGGTCTCGGGGTAGTGAAGGCAACCCAGTGATACGTGCTTTAGAACTGTACAGTGCTCAGTGAACAGGGGGGGGTTTGGACGTGAGGTACCGGGGAGGAAAAGGGGTATGGAAGGGAAGGATAACCACAAAGGGAAGGAACAAACCGGGAGTTTTGCAATATTTACACGCTATCACTATGCCTCCCCACCCAGGCTGCCCAACGCCGCCGTACCTGGGACAGCCACACTCCTCCCTCGGGAGTGTGGCACGGCGGTCCACGGGGTCGTTGGCCTCCTGGCTTTCCTCCGTCCTCCGTCTCCTCCGTGATGTTCCTTCGGGCTGCCTCCTTCCTCGTCTTCTCCGCTTTCACCACACTCCTCCATACCGCTCACTTCCGCCTGTCTCTCCTCCGAGGTGCTCGCACACCCGGTGTACATTACTTCCCGTCTTTTGACCAATCCGGTCACTCTGACGTCCGTCGGGGGCGTGTCCTCCTCCTCCGTGGCATACGCCCAATTAAAGGAGCCACTAGTGTTGTCCTCGTCGTCGGGTCCGCTCCGTCCTTCCTTCCACCGTTCAGACTGCAAAGAAGGAGTCGGTGCATAGTCAGTGGGGTATGGATTCCACCAATCGCGAGTGGCCGGTTTCCCTACCTCGTTACACTCCTCCCCCCCTGGGTTCACCCGCTCGGGGAGAACTGGCATCCTGGAAAGGAAGTCGGCATTCCCGTTGTCCCTTCCTTTCCTATGTAGTACCGTGAAGGCAAAGGGCTGTAAGAAGAGGAACCAACGAAGGATTCTGGCATTCTGGGATCGGTTTCTCTGCATCCATTGCAGGGGGGCATGATCCGAAAATAGAACGAAGGGCTTTCCCTCCAAGTAGTACCGCAGTTTGTCTACAGCCCAGCGGATTGCCAGGCACTCTTTTTCCACCGTGGAATACTTGCGTTCCCTCGGGTGGAGTTTTCTGCTCACGTAGAGTATAGGATGTTCGACTCCGTCATCCCCTTCCTGGGACAATACCGCTCCAATGCCAGTGTCTGAGGCATCAGTAGCCAGGGAAAAGGGTTTCTCAAAGTTTGGAGGAATGAGGACTGGGCTCGTAGTGAGAGCTGTCTTCAGGGACTGGAAGGCAGCACAGGCCTCTTCGGAGGGAGGATTCGGAAGGGTGTTTTTGATGTTTTTCTGTAGGAGGTCGGTAAGGGGACTAGAAAGGCTAGCAAAATTCTTAACGAAGCGTCTATAATAACCAACGAGGCCTAGGAAAGCCCTCAGTTCCCTCTTAGTCAAGGAAACGGAGTGTTGGTTATGGCTCTGATCTTCTCCTCTTGAGGGGCTATCACGCCCTCCCCTAGCATGAACCCCAGGTACTTTACTTTCGAGAAAGCTGCTCTTGATTTCTTCGCATTCACATGTAAGCCTGCTTCCCGTAGGGCAGTTAGGACCCTGGCCAAGTGTCCCATGTGTTCTTCCCAGGTGGTACTAAAGATAACAATATCGTCCAGATACACCGAGCTGTATTGGGTGTGAGGAGCTAACACTGTGTTCATTAATCTTTGGAAGGTGGCCGGGGCTCCGTGGAGTCCGAAAGGAAGAACATTAAACTCAAAGAGCCCATCCTCTGTCGCAAAGGCGGTTTTGTGTCGGTCCTCCTCCCTTAGGGGCACCTGCCAATAACCCTTGGTCAGGTTGAGTGTAGTAATGTACCGAGCCTCCGCTATTCGTTCTATTAATTCATCTACCCGGGGTATGGGGAAAGCGTCAAATGATGAAATAGCATTCAGTGCACGGAAGTCCATACAAAAACGGGTAGACCCGTCGGGCTTCGGAACCATGACTATTGGGGATGCCCAGTTACTTTTTGACGGTCTTACCACTCCTAGCCTGAGCATGTCCTGTATCTCCTTCCTCACATCTGCCCTTTTTGCAGCGGGTATGCGATATGCCCTCTGTTTCACCACCTGTCCTTCTTTTGTTCTGATTTGGTGCTCTGCCAAATGGGTACACCCCGGGGTGTCCGAGAATATCGGGGAGAAAGGGTGTAGTGTCAAGAACAACTCCTTTCTTTCGGCGTTGCTCAATTCGGTATTCACTGAAAGATGCTCCAAAGTGGTGGTGGTGCTACGGGAGGGTAACACTAAATTGGCCGAGCGAGGGGGCCGTCCTATCCACCGTTTGAGGAGATTTATGTGGAAGGTTTGTCTCCGGGTAGGAGTCATTTGTAGCCGGTAGGTTGTTCGCCCGATGGTATCTATTACCCTGTAGGGACCCTTCCATTCACTCTTAAACTTTTGGGTAGAAGACGGTAGGAGCACCAGGGCCCAATCCCCTTTTTCAAGGGTCCTCCACTTCTTGCCTTTATCATAGTACTGTCTTTGGGTACCTTGTTTTTTTTCTAAGTTTGAGTATGCCAAGTCCCGTAGCTTTCCAAGTCTTGATCGCAACTGCTGGGTGTATTCCAGTAGGTTTCTTTGATCGGCTGCTTCCTCCCTCTCCCAGGCCTCCCTTGTTATCTCCAGAAGAGACCTCGGTTGCCGTCCGTACAGGAGCTCAAACGGTGAAAACCCCAAACTGCTCTGTACTTGGGCTCTCACTACATATAGGACCAGGGGTAACATCTTGTCCCAGTCCTTATTTTCAGCACTCAGCAATTTTTTTAGGGTCGTTTTTAATGTCCTGTTATACCTCTCTGCGAGGCCGTCCGTTTGAGGATGGTAGGCGGACGTTCGGATGTGGTGGAGGTCCAGCAACTTACATACCTCAACCATCATCCGTGAAACAAAGGGAGTACCCTGATCCGTTAGGAACTCTCGCGGAAACCCCACCCGCGAAAACAGCTCTACCAGTTTTTCTGCTACGTTCTTCGTAGTTGGGGAGCTGAGGGCGAAGGCCTCTGGGAACCTTGTGTTGTAATCAATAATCACTAGGGCGTAAGTATGTCCTTGTGATGTGCGAGGTAGGGGACCGATCAGGTCCATCCCCACCCTATCCCAGGGGTTGCCTATTATGGGCAGCGGTTGTAGGGGAACTGCTGGAGGTCGTGTCAGGTTTTTCTTTTGGCACACCTCACATTGACGACAATAGGTTTCTGCCTCCTTGTAAACACCGGGCCAAAAGAAAAGCCGCAATATGTTTTGCGTTGTTTTCTCGGTCCCACTATGCCCAGCCGTAAGGTGGGTGTGGGCGTAGAAAAGTATCTGCTCCCTGAACTCTTTCGGTACTACTAGTTGGGTTGGATCCCCTGCTTTCCCTTCCCTATACAGTAAGTCGTTTTCAATACTGAATTTGGGATACCCCTGAGCAGGAGAGGTTGGAGAGAGGTGAGCTGCCTCCCAAGCATTCATGAGGGTCGGGTCATTGGACTGAGCAAACTTAAAACCCCTGTCCAAAACCCATGGTTCGGTTGACAGGTAGGCACTGGCAGTGTGGTCCTTTAGTTCTCTTTTAAACAGGGATAGGAAGTCAGGGTTATCCACTCCTATTATCAGCTCCTCTGGTAAAGACCCCACCACCCCTACTTTCACCGAACACGGCTCCCTACCTATTAAATGCAAGGTTATGCGGGCCATGGGATAGGGTTTGACGTCACCGTGAACGCATCTAATGTGAACGGTGCCATCCTGACCTATCTGGGAGGGGTTCAACAATCTTTCCTGGATGACTGATTGCCTACATCCGGAATCTAGTAAGGCTTTTACTTGTTTATGGTTTACCCGTACCCTTACATAGAATGAAGGGCCCATTTCCGCGGTGTACATCACGGCTTTGGGGATGTAGCCAACCTCCATGGGTTCCTCGGTGGTTCTTCGGTGGGGGCACATCCGGGCTATGTGTCCCCACTCTCCGCATTCAAAGCATTGGGGCCCCTTCATGATGGGGGGTGCTTCCATTCGATAGGGTCGGGGTTTGAGAGGTTCGGTGAGCTGTTTCTTTTTATCCGGTTTGGTAGGAGTCAGGTTGGGCTTGCCACTCTTGTCTGTATCCCAAGGGAATGTTCGGGGAGCCGCCCTGTTGTAGTTGGAGGCCATCTCGATAGCCTGGGCCGCCGTTAGCCCGGGATGTTGCCTTAACCATCTCTGGGTGCAATACGGCAAGACCTCCATGAACTGTTCCAGGATGATGCTGGACATGATGTCCTCTTTGCTTCGCAAGTCAGGCCTTAGCCATTTCTCGGCGGCCATCTTGACTCTTAGGTACATGGTTTTAGGGTTCTCACCCGTGATACCCTTCTCCTTTCTGAAGCGGAGTCTATAGGCCTCCGCATCCATTCCCAGGTGGTCCAGTATCACCGCTTTTATGTCGGCGTAGGAGGAGGTTCCGGAGTGGTTGGCCACCTGATAGGCGGCCTGGGCTTCTCCAGTCAATAAAGGAGCTAAGAAGAATGGCCATTTGTCCTCAGGCCATCCACAAGCCCTAGCTGCGCGTTCAAAGTTTAACAGGAATGCATCGGGATCTTCCCCTGCCACATATTTCTGCAAGGCCACTCCCGAGGGGTGTGGACCAGCTGACCTGGGTATTGTGGTGCCTGGAGCCTGCACGACTTTATGGAGATTGTCCATTTGCTGAGTCATGGAGGTTCGGAATAGTTCCCGATCGGCATCTACGGTGTTGATCTGCTGGCTGATCGCCCATTCCAGTTTTTGTTGCCCTTCTATGAGGGTTTGGATCACTTGTTCCATGGCCATGGTCGTTTCCGGAGGGGATGATCCCACTTCTGACACCAGTGTGGGCGTGGGAGTAGGGACGACCGTGACACCAAGTAGTGGGGTTAAAGATGGCTTTATTTTTATAGGTCTAGGGGGTTTTGACATCAGCGTCTTTCTATGTCGTAGGGTCAGTCTTTCTCGGGCGAATGCACTGGGGTCCGTGACGGTGGTCTTCTCCTTTTCTGGTTGAGCGTTGGTCGGTTGTTTCTACAGCTTTCTCCGGCTCCGGTACATGCAAGAGACCAACAGAGAGGGAAGCCGTTAGTTCGCAATCCTCTACGGGAGTTGCACCACAAGGGTCCCGGGGTAGTGAAGGCAACCCAGTGATACGTGCTTTAGAACTGTACAGTGCTCGGTGAACAGGGGGGGGTTTGGACGTGAGGTACCGGGGAGGAAAAGGGGTATGGAAGGGAAGGATAACCACAAAGGGAAGGAACAAACCGGGAGTTTTACAATATTTACACACTATCACTATGCCTCCCCACCCAGGCTGCCCAACGCCGCCGTACCTGGGACAGCCACACTCCTCCCTCGGGAGTGTGGCACGGCGGTCCACGGGGTCGTTGGCCTCCTGGCTTTCCTCCGTCCTCCGTCTCTCCGTCTCCTCCGTGATGTTCCTTCGGGCTGCCTCCTTCCTCGTCTTCTCCGCTTTCACCACACTCCTCCGTACCGCTCACTTCCGCCTGTCTCTCCTCCGAGGTGCTCGCACACCCGGTGTACATTACTTCCCGTCTTTTGACCAATCCGGTCACTCTGACGTCCGTCGGGGGCGTGTCCTCCTCCTCCGTGGCATACGCCCAATTAAAGGAGCCACTAGTGTTGTCCTCGTCGTCGGGTCCGCTCCGTCCTTCCTTCCACCGTTCAGACTGCAAAGAAGGAGTCGGTGCATAGTCAGTGGGGTATGGATTCCACCAATCGCGAGTGGCCGGTTTCCCTACCTCGTTACAGACCTTAATTATATTTTTGAATATTCTGCAATCGAGTATACCTAAAGGATAATTGTGGAAGACTCAAGGAAATCCCATGATTTTTTCTCTTATATCCCAAAACGACTACGTCTGAATAAAAGCGTTAGATGGATTAGCTCGGTCCATTTTTAAATGAATTTTCGATTCTTGCGGGACGAGAATTTTTATAAAGGAGGTCCATACCCCTTGGTCATACGAGTTCTCTATAAGCTGATACAGAGAACTATTGGGGCGACATTGTATGTTATCCTGATGAAGGTGGTTAAATATATACATCCACCGAAACGCGTCGATGCCAAAGGAGAAACACACTGCACATAAACTAGAGATAATTCTGACCTATTGGCTGAATTAATTTTCTGTCTTGTGCCTCCTTTTTACAAATAGGAATTTTTGTGATTTATTGTGTATTATGTTCCTCTGTTTAATGTCTGTCTCCCAATTCTTATTGAGTTTTAATTATATATGAATAAAAATTGCAGAATTATAATTTTTAACTTGTGTTTATATCTGTTGCATTGCTTTCATAGTTTTCTACTAGGCTGTTGATGTATATGCCTAAAGAGATGTTTATGTTATGTTTTATGTGAGCGTGAGGATTGTTATCTCGAGAATAAGGTACCCAAAGGGAATCTCTTTTTTTGACTAAAGTCACTACATATAGCACAGCATCCAATTTGGTTACCAAATCCATTAATAAACATTGGACTATATAGAATACAGGCAATTTGAAGTGGGATAAGCCACTTTTTTCTGTCAAAAAAGCAAGGCGTATAAAAGATTACGTAGTTAACACACGGCCAAAGGACACACAAGAAAACCCGCTGCAGTTCTAAATGCCTGGGGTTTGCCAAATATTACAGGACACTATAAATGTGGAAATTGCAGTGTCTGCCACTTAACTGAAAACACGAAAACACTATCTTTAGAACCAGGAAAAGTGTGGACTTTACGAGCACATACCAACTGCAACAGTACCAATGTGGTATACAGGATTATGTGCCCGTTTAATCTACAATATGTGGGAATGACAAGCAGAAGAGTTAAACAGAGAATATGTGAGCACCGGAGCACCATTAGGTGCAAAAAGTCAATGACCAGACTCAACGAACACTACTTCACGCAAAACCACACTCCAAATTTTCAATCCAGACCTTGCATATCTCTCTTCTTGCAAGCAATATGGCGAAGAAAAGAAATGTCCTTGCGTGCCCTTTTATGTTGTTGTCCCAGCCAAAAATGATCAAGGAAAGTGTGATGGAAATCGAGGTATTGAGAATGGAGTCCAAAGTTATTTTAACTTCATTCCAAAACTGTAATATGTTGGGACATTCCTTGAACATATGTATATCTGAGGCTGCAATATGGCCACATTTATTACATTTCTTCCCTGGGATGAATTTAGATAGTTTTAGGGGTGTAAAGTATGCACGGTGAATTGTAAAAAAATGATTACGCCTTAACCATGCGGGTTTGACGCATTTATATAGTAGGGTACAAGAATTCTGCCAGGTTTCGATACTCTGGGCCCCCAGATCTGAGCCCCATAGTTGTTCCGGGAGGGTGAAGTCTCCGTCTATTTCTTCTAGCAGGCACCAATACCACTGCGAGACCTCTTTACCCCCTGCTATTTGCGTTGTCAGTTTCTCTTCAGTGATACTGTGTTTCCCTAATGATACCCCGGATCTGTTTGTTGCCTTAACCCAACTATCTAATTGTAAAAACTTAAACCTCGAGAGCTCTATCCCCCGCTGCTCCCTCAACTCCTCCCAGGGCATCAGAGAGTCACCTATCAACACTTCTCCCCATGTTAGTATCCCTCCTGCTCTCAACGGAATAGTAAGCCTATCATCCCAGCAAGAAGGGAACCCTGGGAAATCCCAGATGGGTGCAAGGTTTGAGTAGTATGCCAAACCCAGATTCCTCCTTATATGTGACCATAGCTTTGCTTGGGACATAAGAATTTTTAATTTAACTTTCTTGAAGTATTTCTGTTCTCCAAACTTAAACATGTAGCCATTAGTTGGTAGGCCAGCACCGATCAACATTGCCATGAACATGAAGCCTATTGATGTGTTGGATGGCACTTTTAAGAGCATTCTCGAATGGGACAGTTGGAATGCCCATGCATAGTATTGCAGATCCGGCAGGGATAACCCCCCCTTTTCCCTCCTCCTCCTCAGCTTTTTCCAAGATACTCTTGCTGACTTGTATCCCCACACGAAGGAGTTAAGCTCTCTCTGGCATTTCTCTAACGCTGTTTTATCGAAAGCGAGGGGAATCGTGTTGAATAAGAAGGTAAACTTGGGAAGGATTGACATCTTTAACAGACTTACTCTGCCTAAAATAGTCAGTGGAAGATTAGACCAAGATTTTAAAGATTTTTTAATTTCCTTAAGAACTCTCTCAAGGTTAACTTGAGCAATTTGGGCGATATCTTGCACTATCCGAATTCCTAAATATCTCATTGAGTTTGATGTATTTAACCGAAGGTCGGGTAAGTTCCATGCCATAATGTCTGTCTTAGATGCGTTTATCTCATAACCCGAGATACGGCCAAAGTCCTCAGCTCTCTCGATGACTGCTGGGAGTGCGGTCTCTGGGTCTGAGGTAAATACCAAGATGTCATCCGCATACAAAGCTACCCGCTTTTCCCACTCCCCGAACCTAAAAGATGGAATAGAATCTTCTCGTCTGAGAACTTCCGCAAACGGTTCTATGTATAGGTTGAAGAGGAGGGGGGAAAGCGGGCAGCCCTGTCTTGTGCCTCTAAATATCCTGAACGAATCGGACAGTTTGCCATTAATTAGAAGCCGTGCTACTGGGGATTTATATATAAGCTTTATCGTTCGACAGAATTTTTCCCCTAAATTGACCTTCTTTAAAACGTCGTTTAAATAGGGCCAGTTTACCCTGTCGAAAGCTTTAGCCGCGTCTAGGGTGAGAATTGCCAGCGGGATAGAAAATGCTGAGGCGATGTCAATTGCCCCCACTACATCGTATGTTAGGTCGGAGAGCTGACGCCCTTTGATAAATCCTTTCTGGTCTTGATGGATTATTTCCCCCATTACTGATCCCAATCTAGATGCTAAAATGGAGGCATATATCTTGTAATCATTATTCAGCAATGATATAGGGCGGTAAGACCCACATTGAAAATTCAGCACCAACTCACGCAAACTGGCTGTCATCCCTCTACGCAACCTCTAAAACGGATTTGAGGAGATCAGGTGACGAACGTAGCCGTTTTTTTTGGGACATGCTGGTACGTTGGAGACAATAACCGGGGTTTTTTTTTTTGTTTTTTTTTTTTTGTTTTTTTTCCCCGGTCCTATGATTATGCCTTGAAACTCCAAGAACTAGGCCCCCCCAGTTGGCACCGAATGGCTAGTTCATCTGAATAAAACATTGAGTTTGGAGTCTTTTCCCACGATACTCTTCGGGCCATCTCTTGCCGAGTCCCACGGAATGGTGTATAGGGTGCATAGGAAACCATGCACCTTGTTCAAGTGGTTGGCAGTTGGAGGCTAAATAAGAGTGGGTCAGGCAAATGAGGATTAAAAAAAAAAAAAAAAAAAAAAAAAAAAACACACTCCAAATGACATGAGGTGGACTGTCATAGAGCAAATTAACTCAGGAGACAGACTCCAACAACGTCTGTTCAAAAAAGAACAGCAATGGATTTAGTCCACGCACAAGACTGGATTGAATGACAATATACCGTGTAATTCTGTCCTCACTAAATAGTCCGTCATGCACCACCCAAGGTCCTAAACAGGAAGAACAATCCTGAATCTGTATATGACTTAGTACTGAAAGGGCGAGATTTTGATCGATACCTTATATCTATTGATCCAAACCTCGATCTGGTCGACTGAACCTTTGTTGCCTGTCTGTGAGGAAAGAAAGTGCACCTACTTCCAAGTTAGTCTACCCAATAAAGGACTCTGCTCCCAAAGATCACAGACAACTTCTAGCTTTCAAAAGTTTATTGTAAAGATATGATAAGCTGCAAATACAAGCATCTCAGAATGAGATTAACGAGATACACAGGTCCAATTACATACATGTGCTCTCGGAAAGCCCTCAGACGAGCAACAGAAATCACTAACACAAGTTCTAAGAATAATAAAGCTATCAGCATAGACGCATATCTCTCCTTCATTTAGGTTGGAGGAAAACGCAAAGGTTAGGCTGTCCCTACCCTGCTCTAGATGGTATCCCTACTTAACCAAATCCCAACCTAACAAAGGTGTCAGCAGTGAATGACCCCCAAGGGAAGTCACCCACTCTAAGTCTCTTGGTGAAAACCTATAGTTCTCCAGTCATGACCCCTCTCTGCCTACCCATCCGCTCTCTAAAGGGTCCTCAGGTATCTGCTCTAGCTCCACCCAGGGGTGCTGTCCCTAATACAAAACAGTCAACAACATTTGAGACGCCCCTTGCGAGACGCCCCTCACGTGGTGTAGCTTCTGGCTTTTTCCATGATGCTTTGTATTGGGCCTCGTACGTTAGAGTTGACCTTGCTTCACAGTTTCTTCTCCGGCCCGCTGATACCCCTCAAACATTCCGGAACCCTCCTCCATGTCTAGGCCGTCCACTGAACAGACCTCTATTCATTCATTTATAATTGGATCCCCCCTTATCCTTTGCAGACAGATATCTGCAGCCAAGAACCCAACTCTCATAGACTTCTAAAAAGAAAAAGCTTGCAACATTTCTCAGCCCAGACATATACGTATAAATCAATGCTAAAACATTTCAGGCCTACAATATTTCTCATTATGACTATAGCATTCAACTTCTTCATTAATTAAAGCATGTTAATATTCTTATTCTATTATTTAGTAAACATCTCTATAAATCATGGCCTATTTAATGCAATGACCAAAACATTAATACAATCTGTGTCGTGAAAAGAAACACCTTCCCTTTAGCTCTGGCCCTGAGGCCTACCACATTCTGCGTTTAACCGCATACCATCTTATGTTTTAACAGCTACACGACATGGATTCAGAAATAATCACATCTACTAAAATCATATAATGTCACACATTTCTGTATTAGTTCCACTTCTACTTAAATCTCTATATTAGCTATACATTTAGAATATAATTGCAGATACTATTAGCACTCATGGCATTTCTCCTCATGATTTGTGCTTACTACTGGTAAGTGTGATGTACTCATACATTTAAGTCAGTTTGCGCTCTCTCAGTTCCCCCCTTTGATGACCTCTCGGGGTCATCACTAACATTTAGACTGCAGTTATTGCTGGCATTCTCTGCGCTTCCAGAGCCCTCAGGCTCCTGTACTGATTATCTTGTATGGCAGCCAATCTCTGCAGCTGTTCTCTTTGGGCCCTTTCTGACCTTCTTGCTCTGTACCATTTGAATACCCTCACCAATCCCCACAATATAATCCCACAGATCAATATTATGATGATAGGCTTTAGGATATACCAAACAAAGCTTTTGCCTAAGGTGGAAAACCACCCTCCAACTGTACTCATTCCGTGGCCCACTTTTTCCCAGACATTTTCTCTACTCAAGTCTTCGATCTCCTTGTGAATATTAGTTATGTTCTTAATAACCTTCTCAAGGGGCTTCGAATTGTCTGGAATGTAAGTGCAGCATTCCTGGACCTTCAAAGCCTTACAGACTCCGCCCTCTTTTGCTAGTAGGACATCTAATGCAAGACGGTTTTGAAGAACCATAGCCCTTATCGATTGCATCTCTCCTTCTACCAGCATTAAGGACTGAGCTGTGCTGGCAGACAACCTGTCGACAACTGTTGCCAGTCGTCTAATTTTAACATCATTAAGGATTACTCCCAAAAGAGGGAACATAGCTCCAAAGACATCTCCAACCATTTCTGCATCGCCTACATCTCTCCTTCCCCTCGAAGATGCCTTGCCCTCAATGATCACTAAGTCTTGTGCATGATATATTTTGGGGAAGACAATTGCCAAGTAACATGATCCATACCAGTTGTCAGGTAGTCTCACGTAAGCATTTCTTCCACATACAAAATACACATTTGGAATCACTTGCATTCCCTTCAGGAAATCCTTAGTGTAGTACTCTAAATTAAAAGCATGCTCACAGTCAACTTCACCCACGTATACATTTTCATAATACGTTTTGGCTCGGTGAAGACATAGCTTTCCTCTCTGCGTTTTATCTAAAGCTATTGGACCACTACTACCCTTTCTCTTGTGTGCCTTCTCTTCCTCGGTCCAATCTGTTTTCCATTGTCCTGATTTTTCAAAATCTTTTGTCTCCTGTAACGATCATCCACCTGCCCTATGAACTTCTTCTCGACTTCTGACACCTTGCATGTCAGGTTATTTCTACGGGCATGTGAAGTATCTAAGGTAATCCAAGGAATGAAGAACTTGGCCAATCTGTCTTCACTCTTCCAGTAGTCCCATTTGTTCATCTGCTTATAATTTGGGACTTCTGGCAACACTGAATCATAATTGGAGAAATAGTATTCAAAACTATCTCTCTCATAAAATATACTAAGCAATAAGCTACATGTAATGCCATATGTCAGAGGGAGGTGATGGTATCTAATACCCTCATCTACAGATGCCGGCAATTGCATGCAGACATAACAATCCTTAATCTCCATGGCATCCACGTATTCATATAAAAGTTTAGCATAAGCATTTGACCTAAAGTCTCCTTGGGACTCGTCTACGTGTAACCTGCGGGCTTCTGCAGCCAATAACGCTTTCTCTTGAGTGTTTTCCCTTTTCTCACCAGCAACAGTAGGTGTAAGCGTTTCTACAGAATTCACATCAGTTACCCTTACCTCTTCTTCATGTCCCTTTACATAAGAAATTGTTACCACTAAAGCTATTAATATTATTACTCCTACTATTAGTGTACCTATTATACATTTAGCTCTTCGGTTCTGGGTGCCGGCCTCCATTTCGTCAGACAATATGGCTCTCTCTTATCTTAGAAAAAAGTTCTTTTCCTCTCGTTCCTTTACAGTCTCTTTTAATCCTTTTGTCTTTCGAATCCACACAACTGGAGGCTGACAACCTTCTTTGCAAAAGTCCTTTAACAGTTCAATAAAGACAACCCTAGCCCTTCTCCATCAACTCAAGGGAAGTTCCCTAAAATTCTCTGCTTCCTGGGCGCTAGGTAATCTTCTTTTTCTGCTTGCTTTATTTACAAAGTTCTTTAACAGTCTACTATCAGGTTTGTGGTTGCAGCTTCAATAGCATAGTTCAGTATTTCCAAACGAAGATTGTGCTCTTCATGTGCTGTTATCGTTGTACCAAAATCGGGGAATTGCAATTCTGTAAGGAACATGTGTTTTAACTTGCTGAGGCGGGGAGGTCTGGGGAGCATGAATGTTAGTGACCCTTCTTGTTCGACACCGGGTACCAACAGTCTTATTTCCACGGTGATAATGGGCTCAGAACTGGACACCACCACCGCTCGGATCCTCCCTGTCTCCGGTTTCACAGACATTTGTCGCCAGATATGTCCACTCAGGTGTGGAGTATCTTCTGTTAGGCACACGCACTCTTCTTGACCTTCTTCGGTCCGGTGCTTCAGCGCCCTGAGCACCTTCTTCTGGGTCTGAGTCTTCTGATATCGGAGGAAGGGTTGCCTCTGGAGTTGACCTCAGGCTAGAGCTCCTTCTTTGCGGCCAATTAGCTTCTCCACGTGCCCTTCTACTCCTTCTCCTTCTGGTCTGTTCTCGCTCTCTCTCAGACCTGTCAGGGTCAGACTCGTACTCCCAGCTGCTTTCTCCTTCTGTAGCGTCTTCTGTTTCGCTGTTGTACTGACCGTCCTCAGCTTGGTCAGACTCGTTCCCTGCTTCCGCTGGCACCTCTACAGCTTGGCTAGCCCCCTCTATGGCTTCTCGGTCCTCTGCTGGACGTCTATCCGAGAGAGGAGCTGTTTCTTCCAGAGGTGCTGGAACCCTTCGCGTATGTGACGCGTGGATCCAATTGGGCAGGCCTCCCACCTTCACAGCTGTGTTCGTGATCAGGATGACCTGGAAGGGCCCACGCCAACGAATATCCAAGCAGCTTCTTCTCACATGTTTTTTCACCAGGACCCAGTCCCCAGGGTACAGGTCATGGCACGGGCCCTGGCACGCTGGAACCTCGGCAGCCTGCACCTGAAGGGACACAGAACGCATGGCGTCAGACAGCCCCTTACAATAGTCCAGGATCATATCATCTGTGATATTTAACAGTGCAGTAGCTGGGACAGATGGCAGCCTCATTGCTCTCCCCATTAACACCTCATGCGGTGACAACCCTGTCCTTCTGTCTGGGGTACTACGAAGGCTCATGAGAACCAATGGCAGGGCATCAGGCCAACTCAGGGTCGTTGAGGAACAAACTTTGGCTATTCTGGACTTGATCGTGCCATTGATCTGCTCCACAATTCCTGAGGCTTCTGGTCGGTAACTGCAATGCAACTTTTGGTCGATATTTAACGCTACACAGACCATCTTCACAAGCTCGCTGTTAAAATGTGTTCCCCTATCTGATTCCAAAAAGGCCGGCACCCCGAAGCGAGGAATGATTTCCCTGAGCAGTAACTTGGCCACTGTGAGGGTGTCGCACCTACGTGTAGGGTATGCCTCAACCCATCTGGAGAACACACAAACAATCACCAGGACATAGCGGAGGCGGTTGCATCTTGGCATTTCAATGAAATCTATCTGCATTCGATTGAATGGACCTCCAGACCTTCCTATGTGACTTAGTGCAACTGGTGTTCTTTTCCCTACGTTCAGCTGCTGGCAGGTCACACAACGCTGGCACACTGCTTCTGCTGCTATTCTAAACTTAGGATTGTACCAAGTTTGTCTAAACACTCTCAGCATAGCATCTCTCCCTAAGTGTACGGGACCATGTATGAGTCTAGCCATTGGACTCACCATCTCATTGGGCAACACTGCTCTGCCGTCTGCTGAGACCCAAAAATGGGTCTCACCCATTACACATCCTGCCTTTTCCCATGTTTCTTTTTCAGAATCAGGAGCATTTTCTTGCATGGTTGACAGTTCATCCCAAGTATCAACAGTTTCCAGTATCATGGCTAATTCAGTTCTTACATTTATTCCACCCACTTCCACCTCTGTGAAAGAGTAACCTTGTTCCGCGCAATACCGCGCAACTTCATCAGCATATCTATTGCCTTTCGAAACAAAGTCCTCATTTCTGGTATGTGCGGTGCACTTTACAACTGCGATACTTGCTGGGCATTGCAATGCTTCTAACAACAAGCGCACAAACTCTCCATTGCGAATGGGAGAGCCTGAAGAGGTCATGAAGCCTCTTTGAGACCATAACTGCCCGTAATCATGAACTACCCCATACCCATACTGGCTGTCGGTGTATATGGTGACTCGAATTTGATTGCTTGCTAAGCAAGCACGTGTCAGGGCAATAATCTCGGCTACCTGAGCGGAGTGTACTCCTTCCAGGCACCCAGCTTCCACAACTCCAGTAATTGTACAAACAGCATAAGCTGCTCTCAACTGCCCAACCTCGTCTCTTACACATGAGCCATCGACAAAGAAAATTTCATCTGGGTCAGTCAGTGGCTCATCTACGATGTCGGGTCTGGGTTTGGTGCATAGTTCAGTCACATCAAGACAGTCATGGTCTGTATATTCATCATCATCCTCGATATCATTAGGAAGTGGCATCAAGGTAGCAGGGTTCAAAACAGAGCATCTCTTGAGGGTCACATTCTCTGCAGCAAGAATAACTTGCTCATAGCGCGTGAGCCTGCTGTTGGTCAGATGCTGTGTTTTGGTCCTGGTCATCAACAGTTCAACAGAATGTGGCACGCACACCTCTAACGGGTGCCCCATGACGATATTTTCACATCTCTCAATGCTGACACCCGTTGCAGCAACGGATTTGAGACATCCGGGCAACGCTGCGGCTACTGGGTCTAAAGTAGCCGAGAAATAAGCAACTGGTCTACGGGCATTCCCATGGATTTGGACCAACACAGACAACGCGCAACCTTCTCTCTCACAACAGTAAAGAAAAAATTGTTTATTGTAATCAGGCATTCCCAATGCCGGAGCACGACACAGGTCCTCTCGCAGCTGTAGGAACGCCATCAAACAGTCTTTGTCCCATGGTACCGGATCACTCACCTCTTTGTGCGTCAGTTTTTGCAAGGGCTTTGCTTTCAGTGAAAAGTTCACGATCCACTGTCGGCAATAACCCACCATCCCTAGGAACATCCTGACCTCTCTCTGTGTCTTAGGCGCATTCATTTTCATGATCGCCTCTATCCTGTCTGGTGACACTTTTCGTTTGCCTTTCTCTATTCTGTGTCCCAAATACTGCACTTCTGTCAGGCAGTACTGCAATTTTCCCGGGGACACCTTGTGCCCATTGGCAGCTAGGTGATTTAACAAAGCAATGGAGTCTTCCCTGCAAGCTTCTTCTGTTTCTGACGCCACAAGGAGGTCGTCTATGTACTGGACCAGAACTGACTTCTGGGGCAGCACTAGACTTTCAAGATTTTTCTTTAAAAGCTGGTTAAAGATCGATGGGCTCTCTGTATACCCCTGAGGGATACGACACCATGTTAGGACGCGATTTTCCAGCTTAAATGCGAAAAGAAAATGGCTTTCTTCGTCCAAAGGGATCGAAAAGAAGGCCTGACAAAGATCGATCACTGTGAACCACTCAGCTTGGAATGGAATCTGAAACAGTATCACGGATGGATTCGGTACCACTGGACAACACGAAACGACTATGTTATTAATCTTTCGAAGGTCCTGCACTATCCGAAATTTCCCATTTGGTTTCTGCAGACCCATAATCGGGGAGTTGCATGGACTACCCACGATTTCTTTCAGTATTCCCTGTTTAATCATGGACTCGATCACGGGTTTTATGCCTGCAATCGTTTCTGGAGTCAATTTATATTGGGGTGTTCTTGGGAACTCAGCATGCGGTTTCACTACAATTTTCACTGGGTCCACCCCTTTGACCAATCCAATCTCTTCCCCAGTGAAATCCCATACTTCCGGTGCCACTGTCTCTCTCAAGTCCCAGGGGAGCTCATCTACTGTTAAAGTAGGGTACAGCTCCACGCATATTCTTGAGTTTGCAACTTTGAAATCTGCATCATCATCATTGGTCAACACCTCCACTCCCTGAGGTGTACAGTATATAGTACAATTCAATTTACATAACAAGTCTCTCCCTAGCAGACACACAGGACTTGAATCGCAAACTACAAACTGGTGCTCATCGCTGTACTTCCCTATTTTCACCTGTACCGGTTCTGTCAATTGGCTGGTTATTCTCCTGTTTGCGACCCCTACCACCTGTATGGTCTCTCCAGACATGGGCAGGTCTGGAACTGCAGCTGATCTGATCGTGGATCTAGTGGCTCCTGTGTCCACCAGAAATGTCGTAGGGCACCCTGCTACTTCTGCTTCCACATAGGGTCCCCTTTGGTCTACCTCCAAGGCTGCCCCGAGGGTGCAGTCTTCTCTTTCCACTCTCTGTCCGGTTAATGGGTCCACATAATAGCACTCTTCCCCTTCCACAAACAGGGGCATTTGTCTATAGGTCTTACCCATACTCCCTACTCGAGGAGGTTGCGGGAACTGGGCTCGGGGAGGAGCCCCCCCCCCTTTGAGCACCTTTCCTTGGTATGGCGTCACCCCTCTTGTAGGCGCTCTCTGGACCTCTTCCTCCTCTTCCTCTTGCTCTCCTATCTCTACATTGTAGGGGCACTCGCGTTTCCAATGCCCCACCTCGTTACACTGGTGGCACCTTGTCGTTTTCTTCAAGGCAGCTATATCTATTCTGGGTCTAAAGGTGGAACTCTCCTCATTGCCCTTGTTCTGGCTGTACTGCTTCTTTCCTCCTGTACCTGTCCCTTGCTGCTGTTGCTGTTGTCCCCCCTTTCCTGCTGCCTGCATCTGTACAACCATCAACTTTTCTTTTAGTTTCTTAGCCTTAGAGTCTATCTCATCACAGCAGTACCTGGCATATCTCAGTATTTCGTCTAGGGGTTTAGTTTGCCAACAAATCGAGTGTTGCTGAATCATTAAACTAATATCCGGTCTCAGTCCCAGGACGAACTTGGACACAAATTGCCCTATGTCTTTTGGATCCATTACATCCAAGCCGCTATACTGTTTAAACGCCTTCAGCAATCTCTCGTAATACTCGTGGACTGTCTCTTTGGGTTCCTGTCTTGTTCGGTCTATTCTGACCCAATCTATGTCTTGCATTGGCACTTTCTCTTTCAGCCAATTCATCACTCTCTCGAATTTTGCCATCACAATCTCGGACGGCCCATTAGTCTTGGCATCTCTCTCTGGCTCCGTTGTGGGCCACTCAGCGCTAACCTTGCATGCTGTCCACAGATCGCCTGGTACTACAATGTCAAACAGCGTGTTCAGATCTATCCAAAGGACCTTTGAGATTTTTACAAATCTCTCCACTTGCTTGTACCACTCCACGGGGTTTTCACGTAATTTGGGGAAAGAGGTGGTAAAAGCAGCTAAATCTCCCCTACTCCAAGGGACATGTACATAGTTCCCATTTGCAACTTCACGCAAAGGGTAAGCTTCTATTCCCTGCTGTCCTGGTGTCATACCAATCGTGCTTCTCCTGCCGGTCCCTTTCTTGGACCACCTCTCTTCCCACTTATCTAGTGCCCTCCATGTCCTTATTCCAGCAATCAGTTCCCTTATGTGCGTTTTCAACCCAATCGTTCTCCTCTCATCTAGGTCTCGATCTGTATAATGTAGCCTGTGGTTACCCTGTAATGCTTTGGTTCTTGACAAGTCCACCATATATTTGCCTGCTAGCTCGACTAACTTCTCATGGACTGCTCTCGCTTTTCGAGTAATGTCTTTTGCCATATACAGTATTTCATCCTGTTCATACATTTCCATTCTTTCCAAAGGCAGGGTACCATCTACCATGTCATCCAGGTCTGACCTTAAACTGGAGACATCGAGTCTCTTGGCTTTTATCTCAGCTCGCAATATGTCTTTCGAAGGGGGCTCGCTGGTCTCCCTACCATCCCAACTTCGAGCTCTACGTTTGGGCTCGGGAGAGTTAATGGGTGGTCTCCCTCGCTCCCATCTCTCCAGGTCCCATGCTCGGCCATCCGATCTTGGAAGGTGATGGAACACGGGCCTGTTACCCCTACTCTTGCTCTGCCCACTCTCTTCTTCTTCTCTCCTCTCACCGCACACCTCTCTGTTATCTTCCCTCTGCTCTCTACTCTCCCTTTGCCTAGTATCGCTTAGTATCCGATACGATCCTTCCTGGTTCCCCATATTCCCTGGGCTACGCTCATTTCCGTCCTCACAGGGACTATGGTGCGACCTCTCACAACTCCCATTCAGTTCTCTGGTGCCGAGCACACAGTGTGGACACTTAAAGCTGTTTCTGTACTCTTGCGCTCTCCTCTCCCCTTCACTGAGTATTGGGCGCGCCACCCCTTCACTCCCGGGGCCCCTGTTTTCCAGGTCTGTTCCATCTCCTCTCCGGGCCCAATGGGTGACTCCCCTACTCCCTCTACAGTCCCACTCCGGGCTACTCTCCCCAGCCCCGCAGTGAGTCCGTGCTCTGCTGTCCTGACTTTCTCTTTCAGCTTCCGCAGCATTGATGCTCTTTTGAGCCTTCACTGCCTCATCCCACTGCTTCATGTACTCATTTAGCTCTTGAAAGGATTTTCGTCCAGATCCCCTCAGATCCATTGGCCATCTAGGGCCCCCAGGATCTCCTCCTGGGTCCCCTGCTGTGTGCATCGGGGTGCTCCACTCTCTGGGTATCGGCATCTGACTTGGGGAATTGATCGTATCGTTCCTCCTTGCCTTCTCTGCTCTTTCTCTGTCCTTCCGTACCCGTTCTTCCCCTCTTGCTCTCTCTTGGTCATATATCGATATTATAGGACCTATGGTAACAGGTACCTGTAGTGCATCTGGTAATGGGTAGGATGTGGCGCTTTCCGTTTCCGGCGCTCTTTGTACCACAAACCTCCCGACTACCTGTTGCACCTGACTAGGCTGGGACAGCTCTTTCTTTGGCTCTGGATCCCACTCTGAACTGGGAAGCGGTCTATGCTCTCCTGCATTGCCCCCCTTTTCTCCTTCACTATTCTCGACCTCTCCCCCTGCTCTATTATACGGGGGTGGCCTGTCTGTCAATAATCTGTTTATCAGGCTGTCCTCTGTTTCGCTCTCATCATCTTCTTCTATGGGGCTTTTATTTACGGGCACCTCTAACACTGGGTACAGTTTATTTATTTCCAGGTTATGCACTCTCCATCTTTTAGCATCCGCATCCCACCTGGCATCCTGCACTGCCCTTACCGATCGTTTCACCCTTTCCTGTCGTCTGTTCATATTCTTCTCATGCGCTGCCCTAATCCATGCTTCAAGAGCTTCAAACTGGGTCGGTCTAGGCAAGGGTCTCGTTGAGGTCATGACTGATTTTAATCGATGTAACACCTCTAATCTGAACGTCCCGTACTTCGGGAACGTCAGTTCCTCATTTCCTTCAGTAATCTTACTCCACTCTGATATCCAAAGGATCGTATGCAGCCCAACATTCACTGCCATATAACGAGCTGGCGTACCCTCCGGCGGGGCTTCTTCCCCTTCATACGATCCCCGCTTCTCTTTTTTAAACACTGCTTTCAGCCATTTAAAACACTTCATAATTATGCGCACAAAATCCAGCCTCGCTATTCTGTTTACTTCCTGATGACAATCCACCAATCCTGTCGCGGCTTTGCTAGCTTGGCCTATCGCAGCGCGGTCTTTCTCCAGTCGGCCAATCACGTCGCGACCCTGTCTGACGTCTTCGCTAGCTGGCCTATCACAGCGCGGTCTTTCTCCGGTCGGCCAATCACTGCGCGACACTTTCTGACGTCACTTTTCTTCGCTTCGCAGCAGCACCCCTCCTTTCTCAACTCGTCTCCCGGTTATGCATGCGTCCCATTCATACACCGAAAAATGACTACTTCCGACCAAGCGGTCACTTCTCTCGACTGTACGTCCACAGTCTATCTGTAATTGTCAACACAACTGACGAGATGTCTATCGTCTCTCTGATAGGTTGCTTACACACACAGTAACTTCCGACCAGCGTCCGTTACTCACGCACTCACTCTTACGTTCCCCCTATCTCGGTCTCTCGGGTGATCAATGGTACCTCATGACCCCCTTCACACTAGTTGACAATTACTCTGGGTGTCCGATACACCCGAACCACTTAAGCTCTCTTTGAACTTAAGATTTCCACCGGTTGCGCGCGCTCACAACCTGTTCCACAGTCACTCTACAGACATTCAACTCCGCCAGACATTACAACATAGATACAATACAAAACACCGCAATCTAACACGCATAACCCTTTATACTCACTCTCGACCGATACTGCTGCTTTTTCTGTCTCACGTCATCCGGATCTTCTCCAGCGGCCTGTTCTTCCGATCATCGATCTCTAGGGGCCTTGGGGTAAGCTAACCTGGCCTAGGTCACCGTCCTCAAGAAGGCAACCATCCTCTGCTACCAACTGAAAGGGCGAGATTTTGATCGATACCTTATATCTATTGATCCAAACCTCGATCTGGTCGACTGAACCTTTGTTGCCTGTCTGTGAGGAAAGAAAGTGCACCTACTTCCAAGTTAGTCTACCCAATAAAGGACTCTGCTCCCAAAGATCACAGACAACTTCTAGCTTTCAAAAGTTTATTGTAAAGATATGATAAGCTGCAAATACAAGCATCTCAGAATGAGATTAACGAGATACACAGGTCCAATTACATACATGTGCTCTCGGAAAGCCCTCAGACGAGCAACAGAAATCACTAACACAAGTTCTAAGAATAATAAAGCTATCAGCATAGACGCATATCTCTCCTTCATTTAGGTTGGAGGAAAACGCAAAGGTTAGGCTGTCCCTACCCTGCTCTAGATGGTATCCCTACTTAACCAAATCCCAACCTAACAAAGGTGTCAGCAGTGAATGACCCCCAAGGGAAGTCACCCACTCTAAGTCTCTTGGTGAAAACCTATAGTTCTCCAGTCATGACCCCTCTCTGCCTACCCATCCGCTCTCTAAAGGGTCCTCAGGTATCTGCTCTAGCTCCACCCAGGGGTGCTGTCCCTAATACAAAACAGTCAACAACATTTGAGACGCCCCTTGCGAGACGCCCCTCACGTGGTGTAGCTTCTGGCTTTTTCCATGATGCTTTGTATTGGGCCTCGTACGTTAGAGTTGACCTTGCTTCACAGTTTCTTCTCCGGCCCGCTGATACCCCTCAAACATTCCGGAACCCTCCTCCATGTCTAGGCCGTCCACTGAACAGACCTCTATTCATTCATTTATAATTGGATCCCCCCTTATCCTTTGCAGACAGATATCTGCAGCCAAGAACCCAACTCTCATAGACTTCTAAAAAGAAAAAGCTTGCAACATTTCTCAGCCCAGACATATACGTATAAATCAATGCTAAAACATTTCAGGCCTACAATATTTCTCATTATGACTATAGCATTCAACTTCTTCATTAATTAAAGCATGTTAATATTCTTATTCTATTATTTAGTAAACATCTCTATAAATCATGGCCTATTTAATGCAATGACCAAAACATTAATACAATCTGTGTCGTGAAAAGAAACACCTTCCCTTTAGCTCTGGCCCTGAGGCCTACCACATTCTGCGTTTAACCGCATACCATCTTATGTTTTAACAGCTACACGACATGGATTCAGAAATAATCACATCTACTAAAATCATATAATGTCACACATTTCTGTATTAGTTCCACTTCTACTTAAATCTCTATATTAGCTATACATTTAGAATATAATTGCAGATACTATTAGCACTCATGGCATTTCTCCTCATGATTTGTGCTTACTACTGGTAAGTGTGATGTACTCATACATTTAAGTCAGTTTGCGCTCTCTCAGTACCACCATGATGGGAATGCATGTGACAATCTGCTTGCCTGGCTGAAGGAGGTTATACTGAGACTAAATAGTTATTATGCATCTGCCTCCCCTCCCCCCTTCCGTCCTCTAGTTCACCTCGAGACTTTTTAGCTCGATTAGCAATGGCACCTCTGGTACCTGTATGGCCGTAATCAGGCTGACCTTTTCATATGTAGCAAGGGTTGGTTCATAATCATTGGTACCGAACCGATTACGATCCGTATGCATATCTGCATACTTTTTTCACTCCCCTTTCAGTAGTGTCCATCATAATCACGCCATCCATCAGGAACAGAGCTCCACACAGAGTCGCTTGTGCGAGACACAAGCGCCCCTCCTTCCTACTTCTCCCCCCTCCCCGCCACCCCCCTCTTGGCAACTACGGAGCGATCCGATCACCCCACTGTCCTCCCAATACTTTGTCTTTTTTATGTGCCCCTGCTACACACGAGCCCTTGTGGCATTTGTCATCTTTGAAACAGCATAGCGCAATGCTTTATGAAACTATTGAGAGAAGACACAATCCCGTTCTTCACTCTCATCACCTTGACTACGGCAACGCAGCTACTCCACGCACCGTAACCCCTGACCTCACGCTGGCCACGTGATTATGTGCAGCCACGCCCCCGCAACACTAGGAAGTGCCAGCTTCCTTTTTAAACCCCATCGGAACCCGCATTTTACATCCACGGGGCGCCGAGGAGGTTGCATTTTAAGCAAAGTTGCCGTTTAAGATTCCGCACAAGTAAGTCGCTCACCGGGCATTTTGCATTTTATTACAGCGGTTAGATCCCGCATAGACCCCACTTCAGAGGTGCAACTAGAGCCAAATTTCGGTGGGGGCTAAGAAAAAATTTCGGGGGGGGGTGGGCTGAACTTTTAATCAGTACATAGCTGCCAAGGTTTCAGATTGCTATGTGTGACATTTTAATAATTTTAGAGTAATTATGAGTGACATTTCAATGACTATGAGTGACACTGTCTCGTGAGCAAAATTAAGCAATGAAGAGGAGGGAAACAATAATATCAGAAATTGCACACATTTGAAGAACGAGAAACGAAGTTAACTGCTGCAAAACGTAAGAAATGTAAACGACTTCCATTGATCAGACTCTAGCTAAAATTACAGAAATTAGATAAAGCAGCTTGGAAGTGGTTCAAAATGTCTTTATAATCAGCTGAATGACTCACAGTCTCACTCAACTGCTGCCAGTGACCTGAGCTATAACGCAACTGAAACCCAAAGCAGAGACATTCTGTGTGAGTGACAGGGGCACAGGCAAACTCGGAATAAGTCTAGAATAGAGTGGTAGGCACCTGATTGAGATGATCCACACTTAACACACAGAACTGGGTAAGCTTTCAGGTATGTTTTCATGAGTTTAAAATGGTTGAAGTTCTCTGCAGTTTAAGATGCCCTAATATTTCGAAAGTAATCCGTGGCATTTAATTTGACGTTGTGAATAAACACGGCACAGTTTATTCAATTTAACAAGAAGCTCTAATAAATATTGGTTCACTAAGGGAGTGGGGTTTGCAGTGCTAGCTGCCCTGACCCGGGCAATCTGAGTGCTTCTGAATAAGTGAAAGATCCGCCGTGGCCTTCATGTGCTGCCTCTAATCTCTTTTCCTCTACTTGTGAGGCAGAGCGTGACGCTCGGAACAAACAAGGAGGCCCAATGAGGGGGTGGGTGGGGGGCTCCTTTACCAAGCAATAAAAAAATCTTTCCAGTCGCTTCAGATACCCACGGCCTCTCCCAAGGCTCCGAGGAGAGATAACCGAGAGGTACGGCGGAAGAGCTGCACGTGGGGGTGGGGGCTCAGCCACCATCTTAACTTAGGCACACAGGCTCTCTCTCCCACTGACTTCGAACATGAGGTGATAGCAAAGTTTCACTAACCTCAGTCACAGAAGAAGGGCCCTCCACCTCCAGTCTGTCCAGGCGGCCCCGGTGTCTTCTTTCCGTCGGCTACAGTAAGATATTGCAATGGTCGAGGGGGGGGGGGGGCGGTAATAACAATTGCACTGGTGCCCGAGCCGATGCAAACTTGCGGACGGTGCCGTAATTATAAGCAGTGCTCCCTTTAACGGTGAACATGCTGCGCAGCCCGCAAACTATCCCAGCCACATCGAGCGCCCAAAATAAACTGCGCGCGCTTCCGCAGTGACGTCCCCCCGCGATGACATCAGCCTGTCAGTAAGAGCCGAGCCGTGGCAGTTAGATTCACCTAGGATACATTGTACTAAAGCTGCCCGCTGCCTCAGACTCTCATTTTTAGTCAGGCTTGATAGTCACTCAGGCTTGACAGTGACCGCCTCAAATACTGGTAATATACTCAGCTTTTAAATACGCTGATTTGCGTGACAATCCTTTCACATGCGGTAATGTAACTTAAAATGCGTTAGTGTCACACCGGATGTGTGACACTTGACAGGGCTGTCAGTAGGCAGAGTGGAGCTGCAGGGGCTCTTAGAAGGGGTGAAACAACTGCAAGGCCTAATTAACATTCAAGTGGTCTTTTAAAGACCTGTGAAACGTTCGGGTGCGGCTCTGTGTGTGCCCGGGATCTGTCTCATCCCGGGCTGCCACACACGACGGGGAGAGCTGAAGCCCGGTGAGTTCAATGGGTGTTGCGCGCCTGCCCCACTTGCGGTCATAACCCTTTCCTTTTTTTCTGTCCCAGATTGTGGCAGGATATTGTCTCAGCAACCCGGACGCCCATGAAGTTTGCTAATTAAGCGCTTCGAGTAAGCGCCTCACTTTCCTCACTGTTTGTGTGTTTGGCTGGTAGCCCTTTGGTTGTATTGTCTGCCAGAATAACAGTTTGCGATTTTAACCACTCACGTCTGCTAGTTGGCCAACTTGCGTTTCTAATCATGCTCACTCTTTTTGTGCGCATTGACACCCACTATCGGATTAACTGTTTGTGTGATTCTGGGAGCGATCTACTTCCCTATAAACTGCACCCTATCTTTACTTACGTTTCAATCCTGTGAGTGGGCTATGAGTGCACAGACACACTATATCGAGTGGGTTGTAAAATACATTCACAGGATCACTTAAAAGCCTAACGGTGCTAATTTAATCTCTAAGGAACCTTGATATGACTAATAATGAGTCATTCAGCATCATCCACTATATTTCATTGATATGTTGGATGTCACTTATGAGGAGCACCTCAGACACACCTTATGTTTAATGTTTCTGTATTGTGTGTTTGTCTTTCTTTCTTTACAGGTTTATTTTCTAGGTGTACTGGAGAAGTGCAGTTTTTAAACCACTACGAATTTTTTGTTTTTTTGGCACGTAGTCAAGGGCAGGGTACACCTTAGCGAGTGTATACCACCCGGGCTACCTTCACTGGTCCTGATGAAAACCCTACATTTGCATAAGTGGTTGAAACATGTAGACCATTTTTACTTTACAACACAACTCGTGACACCAATAGCCTACCTAACTAGGCAAAGGTGTCCCATTAATAATTTTTATCTGTTGCCCAATCACTCCAGTATAAAGTCCTGCTAGTAAGTAGTTTATTGGACAACTTTTAATAATCAATCTAAACCTTTCACTTTCACATATAAAATCCCCCCAAAAAACCCGCTCCACTGTGGTCAGGTGTTGCAGCACACCCGGGTGGGACCCCGATGATGAAGCATGTCACCAACTAGGTTGGTGAGTGAGGGGTCTTCTAACAAAGGATAAATTTGTCCTTTTTGGTATCATGTGCACCTCTATATATCCTAGACGGAGGCACTGAGGCGCCTCCGGAGGGTACTCCTCCATTTGTTGTTTATCATTGATCAAGGGGACAAGGAGTATTCACCCTACATAAGAAAAAACCCTTTCTCTCCCTTTTGTTTTCATAACACAGCTCTGTGTGCCATGCCTACAACCCACTGCCATGGCATCAATCAGTCACCCCTCTAGCTGGGTGCACTATACCAGTGGTGAGGGTGCCTGCAGCCTAAATCCAGAAGGTCCCCCCACAACCCTGACCAGGAGCTGGTAAGAAGATCCGACCCCAAAAGGCACCCCTGCACCCAACGCCCTTCAGCCTTGGGTGGCTAAACCGACGGTACCTAACCAACCCCTACCTTCCCAACTTACCTCTCGAAGTGGTGGCCGCACCCAGGAGACCTTCGTCCCCAAACCTGCAGTGCCTTTGCAAACCAGAGGTTCCTCATTGAAAACAACAGGACGCCCGACGTTAAAACAGCACCCTGCACCCGGCCGCCCTAGTGCCGCTGTGGGTGCACCTTTAGTGCTACTTTGTTTCCCCCTTTGCTCTGAGCTAAAGTCCAAGAGCTTTCCTCCCATAACCAAGTGGCCTGCTTGCCAGCAGCCACCAACCAGAGGCTGCCTACCCCCTTTTGATAACATTGGGCCTCAGCACACTGCACCCGGCCGCCCTAGTGCCGCTGAGGGTGTAACTAGAGTGCATCCTTGACCCTGGGAGACTCCTGAGTCTACCCAAAGAACCCTAACTCCCACTACCAAATACTTACCTCAAAACCGATAACATTATTTTCCTCCATAGGATAACATTGACTGTTTTGCAGTGAAAAGTTCTGTGTGGAGTTTGAGAAACTAAAGAAATTCTTTAAAATTGCATAATCTAACAAAAAGATTTTACTTACCTATTTTCAGGAAATGTCCCAGAGTAGAATCTAGGTATACTACTCTGTGTAAACCTGGTAATCTCAAGTTACCTGCTATTTTACTGAAAAGCCTATTCAAGTCTATGTACTACATTTACTAAGTTTTGCATTTCTCTGCATCCATACTGTAAATCAAACCAAAGTGCATATACAATTATCATTCAAACTGTATTTCAATTGCATTACTACTGTAAAGTATTTATTGCTTACCTGTGCCAGGCTTGCTTGGTTCTAGAAAATAAAATAACTAAAAGAATATTTTTGATACAAAACAGTTGGTCTGAAGTTCAGTCTTTGAGTGTGTGAATTTATTTGCTGACTGAGTGTGTACAAAATATGTGTAACACTGTCCTCTGATACTGCCTTACTATTCAACCACACTACCACAAATAGAGAGGGAGGTGCTATCTAACTTTACCTCTGCCTACCTTGTGGGTTCCACTGGACTCTGGGCAGACTATATACCTCACTTTGGAATAGTATATACAGAGCCAGCTTCCTGCACCATCTCCTCTTCATTTGTCACCTCCCAAGGCGACTGGCCCCTTTACTTCGGTTGTTACACTGTATGTGTTATTTAGACATTGAGCACTATTGTCTTTAATGACGTTCTCCTACTGCAGGCACTGTTGTGTAGCATTTTAGGACCCTAGTGTAATTTTCCCAATTCATGCCCTTATATAGGTATAAATCACCTTGTCCTTATATAGGCATAGAAATCATAACCATATTTAGACATAGCCCATGCAGTCCAAATACAGGCATCGCTACTTACACTAGTTCCGAAAAGCCACAATGATTTCTTGGAAAACTCAGCTTCAGCAGTCAGGGACTTCCCCTTGCTTGAATACTGATTTGTCCAAGAACTCATGGAGTTTTCAAAGAACTGCGATTCTTTGATGGCGTTATTATGTCCAACTTTACGTCAAACTCGGCACCTTCAAGGTATAATTATGCCCACACTTGCCCTAGCATACACGGTGGTTTGGAGCAGTTCAACTATCTACTTGCCCGACGCAGCTCGCTGCAGCAAGTGCTGAAGGAAGCCGACCCTCCAGCTGACACACTGAGAGAGACGCTGTCTTTTCTCTTGCCGAGAAATCCAGCTCAAGTGTTTCCAGGCTCCCCTTGTGGGGTGTCGGAAAATCGAGTCCCGAGACAGAGATACCAGACCTCCTTCATTCTAAACCAAGGTACGGAGCTGATTAGACCCTAAGAGAAATCTTGGATAGATTCTTGGCAAAGAATACTAAACTTATGCTACACCTCACTTACTTCTTCCCTTGTACTATACTTAGGTTAGGTACATTGGGGTAGGCGTATTTTAGAAGCACCAGTTGAGTACTCTTTAGTATTTATTTATGTATGTATTTTATGGCTTAGAAACCATACCATGCTTTTACAGTATTATTTTATAATACTCTACTTGCTGTGCGCATTATACTTTACAGCCAGTATTACGATTTGTAGCAGTTCATTTCTTCTGCATGAGAAAGAAGACTGTTCAATAAATAAGTTTATTGAAAACGCCCGTCTCCGTTTTTCTGCACCTCTGATGAAACGAAGCATGCACGATTGACTGAGTAAAATATCTATCTATTGTTTCCACGACTCTGAAGATACGTTTTATCTTGGGGAAACAAAGTTGTCATGTTTATGCGGTTGTCAGAAACTAATCCCTTCTTGTGTAGTCGAAAGTTTCTAGTCACCTCTGAGCTAGCTGGCACTCACAATTAAGTCTAATATATTTGATAGAGACCTAGTAGGCCTAAGTCCAACGTCACATCTATAGGATATATTATTACAATGCGCAGAGCCTATTGGGAATATAGGAACTACACTACAGCACAACATGCTTTGGTGCCATCTTTTCTTCTCCCCTTACTCCCATTGTCGCCCTTCTTTTCCCTCCGTCCTCCATCCTGTTGTCCGTGACTTCCCTCCCATCGTCTGTGCCTTCTCCTCATTGGACGCCCGCCCTCCCGTTGTCTGGGCCTTCTTGCCCCCGCCCTCCCGTTGTCCGTGTCTTTTCCTCCCCCCCCAACCTCCCTCCAGTTGTCTGTGCCTTCTCCCCCCTCCCTCCCGTTGTCCGTGATGCCTACTATTTGCAATGCAGTAGGTCTCGCGTAAATGTATTGCAAATGTTTGTTTCTTTTGTATGGGCGTTGTCGACCACCATTTGATGGTAAGTCCATCCCTTGTGTGAAGTCAGATGGTGCCCCTGAAGTTCCCGTGCGTAGTCCGCATTCTTTTCTCTGCTGTTGTGTCTGAAAGCTCGACGGAGGAGCTCCGAAAAATTCCGGGAAGTTTGAGAGAAAGAACAGAACACCAAAAGCCACAGGACGAACATACAAACAGAAAGAGAGCCTTCTTGACTTTGACAGTGAAACCCATGTGACCAAAGAATGAAGAGGAGAGAGTCATGGAAAATACCCCTTTTGAATTCTGCCCCAACTGCCACCACAAGTTCATGCTGAGGGATCCGCGTGAGGCCTGCAATCTGTGCCTGTCAAAAGACCTCAAGGATAAAGATTGCAAAGCCTGAGCCAAGTTTGTACGGAAAACTGTCAAGGTACGACGCTGACAGAGACTAACACAACATGCCATGGCTAGCACCCATTAGAGATGAATCCCTGAAAGATCTTGTCCTATCCAGACAGGACGAGAAAAATGTTGAGGAGGCTAAACCAGTGCATGAAAGGGAGTCAGACATCAAAGACGCTGCTGCTGATGCTGTAAGGAGGGAATCTTTGAGGTAGGCCGCAGAAGGTAATGAAACTGCTGAAAGGTTAGGAAGTTAAGTCCTCAGACTCTAGGTCCTCGAAGGCAGCCTCAGCGTTGAAACACCTGACAATTGAAAGACAGCACAAACTTAAGGAGCATACATAACCAATGAAATTCTATCAATGTGAATGGTGTGAATAATTTATTGTTTTTTTAATTATTGGTAAAGGTCTTATATCTAAAGGTGGTGAAAAAGGCTCTCTTTGCAAGTGGCAAAGGGAGAGCACTATCAGGTAGATTCATCAAGCATTTTTGCGAGCGCAAACCGTGCGAATCGCAAAATTCGGCCGTTTGCGCCCGCAAAAATGGCATTTGAGATTCATCAATGGTTCATGAACTCGCAATTTGAAAAATCGCAAATAATTGCGATTTATCAAATTGCGATCGCATTTAAGGAATCTCAATTTGAGATTCCTTAAATGCTATTCATGAACCTTTTAAAAATTGCAAAATCGCTATTTTTGGCCGCTATTTACCGCGAAGTCTGACTTCGTGGTAAATAGCGAAAACTTAAAAAAATGCACTTTAGTGCATTTTTCTAAGTTGTATGTTACACACACACATGTCCTTTGGGCATGTGTGTGCGCAACATCAGTCTACATTTACATTTCAGGGGTGCTACAGGGTGTCCTTTGGACACCCCTGGCACCCTTGAAATCGCATCCTTATTTGCGATTAGCAAATTGCTAATCGCAAATAAGGAATGACTCCCCATTCATTCCTATGGGCCTTTAGGCCCATAGGAATGAATGGGGAGTCATTCCTTATTTGCGATTAGCAATTTGCTAATCGCAAATAAGGAAGCTGTAGAAATCGCAAATAAAATTGCGATTTCTACATGAATCCCGTTTTGCGAGTCTTTAATAGCGATTCCTTAATAATCGCTATTAAGGACTCGCAAAACGGAACAAAGATGAATCTGGGGGTATGTGCTTTTAAAATACCCCTCACACACTAAGAATCCCTTAGTGTCATGCTTCATCATAGGGTCTTCCCGTCCCTCTACGGGGCGGGGCGTGCTGCGACCTACGAACTACGCGGGAGCACTTAATTTTTTACAATAGGCTATGCGTGATGTGTAGGACAGTGAAAGGTGATTAGGATAAAGTGTAGGGACCTATATAAGCGAAAGGTAAAAAATAATGAAAAATTCCCTGGCTAGTAGAAAAAGATTCATTTAATGACTTCTCTGGCTGGGAACAGTAAAAAAGGTTTTTTTTTTAAGTAGGGCGAATTACGCTATCTACTTGGTCGACATGACATGTTTCGTAAGCAGTCCCCTCCTGCTTACTCCTCAGGACCTCTGTTGGTCCCTACTAACAGTACTCGATTCTAATTAAATGTCGTATGCCTAAAGTCCTAAAACCTAGTAGCAAAAATTGGCTACTTGGTTTTGCTTCTGGGCTTGAGTGGGCCCTCTGTGAAGCGGTAAAAGAAAAGACCTATTGTGATCCCTGTGGAGAGAAAAAGGAAAGAAAATACAGTTTGTAATTTCACTTGAGAAACATTGCACATAGTTCTCATAGTCCGCTTGTTGCGTGAGTCACACTGTGGCATTGCATCCATTAAGTTGAGAGACATGGCATTGTGTCCATTGATTTTTAAAAAAAAGGTTATTCATAATCACTCTAGAGAATAAACCAGTGATATATTTTTCTCCATAATTCTGGTTTCATGGGTATATTAGCCCTCCAAGATCTTACACACACAGTTGCATCAACCTCAATACATTCCACGCACACATCCAGCCAGGATCATATACAAAATCAGTTTGATCGCAAGGGGAGAGTCAGCTTATAAGGTTCCATTTTAAAGTAAAGAGACGTGATGTTATTAAAAGACGAGTAAAGTCAAAAGTTCGTTTTCTGGAAGAAAACGGCAGAAAAACACGTGTTGTACACACTCATTAGTAGATACATAGGACATATACATACAGTTGTTTCACATATAGTTTGCCCCATGAGCCTGCATCTTAGGGTTTTTGTCAGGCAGTATAAAAAAAGAATGCATGGTAAAGTCACTCGGGATGCTCGTCTTCCGAGTGTGGCCCATTTTTAACGTCTGACCAGGTTTTTAAAGACCCATGATCGAGGTCTTATGTACCGCTGGCAAAAGTCTGCCTTAATCCTACCCCTCAGCAGCTCTGTGGGATCTGGAGGGGCTGACCGGGACCATCTATTTATCCTAAGTTTGCATCTGCGCGGGAAACACTTCGTCATCCTCGCCTCCTCTGTCAGTGGTAGAAAGACTGGAGCGCTAACAAAAATGGCTGCTTACTGTGGCAATAAGGGTGGAAAAAGACGCGGTCATGTAGTCTTTCCTCTATTACTATTTCAGATTTTTGGAGGAATAATGTTGACTCCGTAATATTGTTAAATTGTCCTATGAGCATTGGGTGCGTCCCTTATTGGTCTTAGCTGTTATAGTCTCATGAATCCGAGATGGATGCATGATTCTTATCAGGAGAACGAATCATGACAGTGGGATGTTACTTGCCAGGCATTGATGAAATGTGTTTGCCATAGGGCACTTGATAACCTAATTTCACATGAGCGCTGTGGTGGTGTTGTTAGTTTTCAACTGCGATAATCTCGAGAAACAAAGATGAAATGGGAAAAACCATGATTGTTTATAAGGAGAGCAAAACATGGCAATGGTGCCATCACTATCCAGGCGCTAATGATACCTATTTTCCTTAGGGCACATGCGGGCCAATTTTATAGCGATCTGGTGATATTGTGTGTTCTGATAGTTTGTGTTTCACAAGAGGGACGTTTTTTGTCAATTTGCATGACAGCGCTGTGGTAGTGTCATGAACGTTTTGTTCTCCGATGCATGTACAGGCGTTTTTACGCCACTCCTCAGACTTCCAGCTCTGATAGGTGCATTGCTCATGTTGGATACCAGTTCATATCCACATGTTGACCATACTGTTCCGGTGGTGTAGGACAGGCCTTTTGTAGCCAGTCACAACTGTCCCCAAGGTATCTCATCGTTTAAGCCAGTGTTGTTGGTATCCAAACGGAACACCCACCTCTGTTCCTTCTCGAGGAGGTGTTCTTCTCTTGCCACTTGCTCAATTATGGTCCAAGAGATATCTTCGGGTTTGTGGTCATTTTCAAAGAAATGCGTCGTTAATTTGGTACTGGCTCTGCGGCATTTGATAGTACTCTTGTGTTCCCCTATTCTGGTCGTTATGGCCCTGCTGGTCATTCCTACATACTCAAGGAGGCATGGGCATGTGATTAAATATACCACATTGTGACTGTTGCATGTTGTAAAACATCTCTGTTCCCAGCTTGTACCATTCCGGAAAGTCAAATTCTTGCTCTTGTTTTGTTAGACAACAGACTTTGCACTTACCACAAGGGTGGTATTTTTACTGGGGTTGTTGCTCGATTTTTGGTCTGGTGTGCACCAGTATTTCTCGGATGCTCCTCCCCTTTCTATGAGAGAACATGGGTCTTGGTATCTGCAGACCCCCACTGTTCAGAATCCTCCAATGCTTGTTAACAATTTTGGTAACTTGATTGGAACTCGTGTTATATGTAGTGATACATATTGGTCTTCTTTCTTCATCTTTGGGTATCCTTTCTTCCAAGAGGCTCTCTCTGCAGTTGTTGCGAGCCCTCTTGAAAGCTTGATTTATTACTCTCTCTGGGTACTGGCGGATTTCCAGTTTTCTACGCAGATCTTTGGATTGAAGTTTGAAGTTTTCAATTTCTGTGCAATTTCGCCTCAAGCGGAGAAATTGCCCATACGGTAAATTGTCCCGTAGATGTTTATGGTGGAAGCTATTGTACATAAGTAAACAGTTTTTGGATGTTCTTTTGAAGTGGGTGGTTGTCATTAGTCTCCCATCCTTTGGGAAAATGTTCAGGTCGAGGAAGACAAGATTACTGTTGGAACAAGTACTTGTGAGTTTTAAGAAATCGTCCTGTAGATTCAACCACGTCAGAAATTGTTGTGAAGTTCGTTCATCTCCATCCCAGATGATAAGGATATCATCGATGTACCTCTTCCAAGTCCTTATGTTCTTTCTAAAGGGGTTGCTTGGATGGAGTATTCTGGTAGTTTCCAGATTGTGCACGTAGATACCAGCTATGCTGGGAGCAAAGGTGCTCCCCATGCTGGTCCTGTGCTTCTGTAAGTAGAGAGTGCCATCGTATTCAAAGAAATTCTCCTTCAGGGTCAGTGAACAACATTCCATGATCACGTTCCTTGGTGTTTGATATTCCCAATCATCTTTGAATAGGACGTCTTCGATGATATTGAGAGTCTCATTATGTGGGAGACTGGTGCACAAGCTCTCCATGTCGCAGCTCATCAGTAGCTGGGAGTCTGGGTCAAATGTTAAATCCTCTAATAGATTCAGTACGTCCTTGGTGTCTCTGAGGTAGGTAGACGTCCGATGAACCATAGGTCGTAGGAAAGCGTCAGCAAATTTGGAAACTGGTTCCAAAACTGACCCAATTCCGATACAATCGGACGTCCCGGGGGGTTATTAGCCGTTTGTGTATCTTTGGCAGAGTGTTTGAAAAAAAGGAATTAGGAACTAGTGTTAGAAACCATGGACAGAGACGGACTAGTGACAGCACAGACTATAGTAAGACAGAAAGCATGATACAAAATTATTTTATTAAATTTTCATTATAATAAAAAGCACAGTTGTCATTTGGATATACGTAATTATTATGTGCATGCCTTCATTATATATGTGACTTGTTATCTACATATACAGACTTATATTGTCAGATCCTATACAGTTTTCATAATAGTGTAGATATTTATACATTAAAACATGGCTGAATATATCAACTACGCGCGTTTCGGCTGGAGGCCTTCATCAGGGAGCCATGTAGATATCCAAGTGGACCTGAACCTGTGGTTGGCGTTGGTTCTCACATAGGTAAAGTTGAATTAGTTGTGCGGGATGGAGGATGGTCTATCTTGGAGATTTAAGCTGTGCAGTATATCGTTAGTCTGTGTTCTGCACTTCAGTTTTCACATTTGGGAGTGGCTTCTGGTGTTTAAGCTGTGTGGTTGCTCTTAATTGGCAAGAGACTACACGCTGTGGGTATCTAGTAGCTGATGAATAAATGACCTGGTGAATCGATCTGGTGGTTCTATAGGTTGGGGTCTGTTGACGGCTCTGGTCACATTGGCAATCTGAGAGGTGCGTCAATCGTGGGGTCTGGTCGGCGTCCGTCTGTATGTGAACCAACGCCAACCACATGTTCAGGTCCACTTGGATATCTACATGGCTCCCTGATGAAGGCCTCCAGCCGAAACGCGCGTAGTTGATATATTCAGCCATGTTTTAATGTATAAATATCTACACTATTATGAAAACTGTATAGGATCTGACAATATAAGTCTGTATATGTAGATAACAAGTCACATATATAATGAAGGCATGCACATAATAATTACGTATATCCAAATGACAACTGTGCTTTTTATTATAATGAAAATTTAATAAAATAATTTTGTATCATGCTTTCTGTCTTACTATAGTCTGTGCTGTCACTAGTCCGTCTCTGTCCATGGTTTCTAACACTAGTTCCTAATTCCTTTTTTTCAAACATTGTATTTATCCCGTATTAGGAACTCTAGTCGGGGATACCCCCTCATTCTTACATACAATATCTTTGGCAGAGTGTACATATATGGAGTTCTTGGGTTTTTCTGGCACAGGAATTCTCCTTCCTTCTTCGTGATCCAGTTATGGGCTAATGCTTCCTCCACCATTGTGTTGATTTTCACTTGAACTTTTTCCGTGGGGTCAGTGTGGAGTACTTAATAGTTGCGCTGGTACTGTAGGAGTCTTACACACTCGTCGTATTGTTGTTTGGTTTGTATCACCGTCGGACCGCCCTTGTCTGCTGGTTTTATTACTAGTTCACTGTTGCCACTCATTTCTTGTAGTGCTTTCCGTTCTTCACTGGAGACGTTCTGAAACACCCTTCTGCTTGGTGGGTCCTGATTGTTCAAGTCCTTCATGATCGCTTTCTCAAAGGTGAGAAGTTCGATCTGTAGAGTGTTGTCCATTGGAGTAAAATTGGACTTCGGTCTCAGTCCAGTGTCGCCCTGCTGGGTCTCTTTTTCTTTGTCCTTGAAGAAGACTTGAATCTTCAAGTGTCTCATAAATTCCTGCATTTCTTTGCAGAGTAAGAATTTATACATATTGGCTGTAGGAACGTAACCTAAGCCCTTTTCTAGTACTGTTTTCTGTGCCTCAGAGAGGTTGCAGTTGGTGAGGTTCACTATGAGGCTCACTTCTGGTTCTTCTGTGCTCCCGTCATGCTTCTTGTTGCCATTCTTAGTGGTTCCTCTTCTCCTGTAGTCCAATGGACGGTCGTACCCCTCCGGATGCGTCCCTTGTTCCTCCCCTGGTGCGACCCTAAAAAAGAGGTCTGGTCAAAGTAGCCATAATCTTGTTGTTGATATGCCCAGGGAGGATAGGGTCCTTGTGGGTGCTGGAATGGTGGGGGTCCATACTGTTGAGGAGGATACATCATCGGTAGAGGATGGTTGTTCCATCCTCTTGTTCCATGGTAAGTAGGCCGCCGGTAGTTCTGCCGTGTGCCCTGATACCTCAGGTTTCTGCCTCTGCTGGAGTTCGAGCTATTGGATCCAGTGTCGGATGACTCATCATCTGTGGTGTTGTTTCTTGAGGATCTGTAGTCATCTTTGATGTAAGGATATATTTTTTCTTGTGTCCACCGGCCGGTGTCCTTCTTAAATTTATCGTACTTGCTGCTTAATTTTAGCGATGTCTCAAAATCATTGAGTGTTTTGTTAAGTTCCTCGAGGTGTTTCTTCAAGCTGGCGGGAGATTCATAGCTCTTTAGTCTTACTTCGATCGCTTGAATCTCTACCTTCAGTTCTGACGCTAGTCTACTGGCGGTTTTTATTATAAGCACAATCCAGTCTCGTGTGCATCGCCATGAAATCTGAGACCAGTCGATTTTGAATGTTTTATCCTCAAGAAAAATATATGGTTCATTCCGAACCACCAAACCCGGTGGGGCTGTGTTAACTCTCAGATACTCAGACATGAGTAGTCCATGAAGGGCAGTTTTTATCTGTGTCTTCCTTAGTTCTTCTAGTTCGTCCCAATCGTTATTGCTGGTGGATGGTACAGCGGAATTCAGGCCCTCAAAGGTGCCTAGTGATGCTATGAGGTTTGAGATCTCATCCTCAGTGAAGGCAAGGCCCAGATTGGCCATTTCAGGCTTGTCTCTTTTTGGAACTCCAAGGGATAGTGTTTAATGAAATGTAGAGATACGGAACGTATTGTGAAGAGATTGGTTCAGCTAAACTTCCGCAGCTGTGCGCTGCCAGTAAAGATCAAAAAAAACAATTGAGGAAGTGTAGAGGCAGTGGTGATAGAATCACCCTCCTAAATAGTATACATAACCAATGAGATTCTATCAATGTGAAGGGAGTGAATAATTTATTGTTTTTTTAATTATTGGTGAAGGTCTTATATCTAAAGGTGGTGAAAAGGGCTCTTTGAAAGTGGCAACGGGAGAGCACTATGTGCTTTTAAAATACCCCTCACACACTAAGAATCCCTTAGTGTTGTGCTTCATCATAGGGGTCTTCCTGTCCCTCTACGGGGCGGGGCGTGCTGCGACCTACGAACTACGCGGGAGCACTTAATTTTTGACAATAGGCTATGTGTGATGTGTAGGACAGTGAAAGGTGATTAGGATAAAGTGTAGGGACCTATATAAGTGAAAGGTAAAAAATAATTAAAAATTCCCTGGCTAGTAGAAAAAAATGAATTTAATGACTTCTCTGGTTGGGAACAGTAAAAAAGGTTTTTTTTGAAGTAGGGTGAATTACGCTATCTACTTGGTCGACATGACATGTTTCGTAAGCAGTCCCCTCCTGCTTACTCCTCAGGACCTCTGTTGGTCCCTACTAACAGTACTCAATTCTAATTAAATGTCGTATGCCTAAAGTCCTAAAACCTAGTAGCAAAAATTGGCTGCTTAGTTTTGATTCTGGGCTTGAGTGGGCCCTCTGTGAAGCAGAAAAAGAAAAGACCTATTGTGATCCCTGTGGAGAGAAAAAGGAAAGAAAATACAGTTTGTAATTTCACTTGAGAAACATTGCACATAGTTCTCATAGTCCGCTTGTTGCGTGAGTCACACTGTGGCATTGTATTCATTAAGTTGAGAGACATGGCATTGTATCCATTGATTTTTTTTTTTAAAAGAGGTTATTCATAATCACTCTAGAGAATAAACCAGTGATATATTTTTCTCCATAATTCTGGTTTCATGTGTATATTATCCCTCCAAAATCTCACACACACAATTACACCAACCTCAATACATTCCACGCACACATCCAGCCAGGATCATATACAAAATTAGTTTTGATCGCAAGGGGAGAGTCGGCTTATAAGGTTCCATTTTATAGTAAAGAGACGTGATGTTATTAAAAGACGAGTAAAGTCAAAAGTCTGTTTTTTGAAAAAAACGGCAGAAAAACACGTGTTGTACACACTCATTAGTAGATACATAGGACATATACATACAATTGTTTCACATATAGTTTGCCCCATGAGCCTGCATCTTAGGGTTTTTGTCAGGCGGTATAAAAAAAAAGAATGCATGGTAAAGTCACTCGGGATGCTCGTCTTCCGAGTGTGGCCCATTTTTAACGTCTGACCAGGTTTTTAAAGACCCATGATCGAGGTCTTGCGTACCGCTGGCAAAAGTCTGCCTTAATCCTACCCCTCAGCAGCTCCGTGGGATCTGGTGGGGCTGACCGGGACCATCTATTTATCCTAAGTTTGCATCTGCGCGGGAAACACTTCGTCATCCTCGCCTCCTCTGTCAGTGGTAGAAAGACTGGAGCGCTAACAAAAATGGCTGCTTACTGTGGCAAAAAGGGTGGAAAAAGACGCGGTCATGTAGTCTTTCCTCTATTACTATTTCTGATTTTTGGAGGAATAATGTTGACTCCGTAATAATGTTAAATTGTCCTATGAGCATTGGGTGCGTCCCTTATTGGTCTTAACTGTGATAGTCTCATGAATCCGAGATGGATGTATGATTCTTATCAGGAGAACGAATCATGACAGTGGGACGTTACTTGCCAGGCATTGATGATATGTGTTTGCCATAGGGCACTTGATAACCTAATTTCACATGAGCGCTGTGGTGGTGTTGTGAGTTTTCAACTGCGATAATCTCGTGAAACAAAGATGAAATGGGAAAAACCATGATTGTTTATAAGGAGAGCAAAACATGGCAATGGTGCTGTCACTATCCAGGCGCTAATGATACGTATTTTCCTTGGGGGACATGCGGGCCAATTTTATAGCGATCTGGTGGTATTGTGTGTTCTTATAGTTTGTGTTTCACAAGAGGGACGTTTTTTGTCAATTTGCATGACAGCGCTGTGGAAACGCATCGACGCACACTAACTAATACACAACCCCCTTGCCTCGCACTACTTGAACGGCAAAAAATACACAAATGTTGTCAAGTAATGTATACATCATATAGCGAAATAGGGGATGTGTAGCCTTCTAAGACCAAGTGTATAGGTCTGGTGTAATACTCTCTTCATGTATGATTTACTTATGTTTTTGTATTTATTTGTGATTATCAACATTTTGCACTGTTTTTATTAATTTGTACAGGTGTACTTCAGCTTTTAATGTGAGATTTTAAACTAACCTGTGTAACGACCTACTTCTCTGTATGTTTTGGTGCTACTGTCAGTCACCAGGTCATCCTTTCTCAGGTTCCAGAAAGACACCACATTTCACAATACTTACCCAAGAAAGGAATAAACACTGACAACATATAAGACCATTGCCGAGGAGCTCGCAAATAACAACAAGTCACAACACCCCCCTATCCAAAACGGTACGCAGTAATTCACAACACCTCCTAATCTAAGAGGGTACACGGCACATGCTCCTCCTAGCAATGTAATTTAGACATCCCTGATGGGAGCCGATTTCCCTCCCGTATCAACAATTACCCATTAGAGGGGAATCGCCCATCCCTCTGTAAGTACTTGGTAAAAAAAAAGGGTCCCGACCTTCCCTCACAAGGAATGCAAACAAATGATATGCTCTAGGGTTTCTTTATTACATGATAATAGGATGACAAAAGAAAGAAATAACTAAACATCACAGTACATGTACATAGAGCCTGAAAATAAAAGCATAGTTAGATAAAGTTAGATATACATGGAACACCTCACCATAATCTTTGGCATCTTGTTATCTGAAGAAGGGTCCGTCTCTCTTTCCCTCTCTCTGGTTGGTTCCGGACTCTCTGTTGCACAAACACGACTGCACGTCTGCACCGTGATGTATCATCAGACCGCCAAAACACCAGACCAGCATCTCTCCAGCTCTCAGCATCTCTTAAGCATCTCTGCATCTCTCTGCCTCTCAGCATCTCACCCTCTCTCGGACCCCCTTTCTCTAATATAGAACTCTATCCTCTATCGAAGCTTCTGGAAGAACCCGCCTACCTTTCTCACAAGATTCCTGTACCTTTCCACACCAAGCACCCAACAGCAGCTGGCCAAGCGTTTTGTTATGGCGCCAATGCGAAGAAGGCACATTCCTCCTGATAAGAACTGGTCTGCTCTGGTTCACTGCCGGTGAACAACACATGTAATCTCAAATATCACCTCTCACCTACAGAGGCTCAGAAGATGGCTGCAGTTTAGAATATGGAGTTGCTCAAGCATAGGCCTCTACTACTTGGAAAGCAGAATGATATTATACCACGTCAAAGCCAATAGGCTAAAGTCATAATTCACCTAACTCAAATAACACTATGCCCTTAATCCCTCAGTATCCCCTATGGAGCCCATGTGTGCACCATCACCAACAACACTGCACCTCGACATCCCATACCTTCTATTCTTTGGCAAGATTATTGTAATGTAAGACCATCCTACATTAAGGCTAAAGTAACATAGCACACTAAAATCAGTACCCAATGGTGGTGATCGAGGGTCATCACAGATCATCAGACCACTAAAGTGGCTCATTCACTACAACCTGTAACCAAATAAATTACATAATAATTGAAATCATTGGTCTTTGAGGTACATATAGGAATAGGTTTGTAGTATGTTTGAGGTGAGCGAATGGAATGAATGACATTTTGAGATTCATTGAATGTATGTGGATCATTGACAAGTAACTTACCCATTGGGATCTTGTTATTTTACACTGTCAAGGTGCTCAGACATGTGGTTCATATGTGTTGTCAAAGTGTTGCTTTCTCCATTGATTTATCCAAACTGTGCCCCATGCCCCTCAGGATACTCTTAATGTCTTCCGGGAGGGAGATGACCAAGAGTCACCTTCCTCCAAGCAAGCCCTGATCCTTTAAAGCTGACCTGGCAGAGCGCCTAGAGTTGAGCGAGAGCTTACCCTGCTAAGGACTGATTTGCTCCTTGCGCCATCAACAGCAGCACAGAGACAGATGAAAAGCCAGCGAGCACAAGGACTGTGGACAATCAGGCTAGAGGATTCAGGGCACTGCAGCAGCTCAGTCCTGTAGGTAGACACTGGGAAGAAGCCACACAAGGTTCCCTATAGTATGCAAGGTTTTACAACACCTTCAATACAGTGCTGTCCCACACTCCGCAAGTAGAATTTCACCCCCATGTCACCAGTCAGTTCATTTGCACGTAATGTTCCCAGTACTGAACATCACCTGCCTAGCCAGCAGTCTCCGTCAAACAGGTGCCACCATGTACCGAGCCAGTACCAGGAAAGCAGCACCTCTATCACAGTCTGAAGCAGTAAGATCAATGAATGAGAAAAAAAACAATCTCTCCAGTGCTGCAAAGACTCTACTCATGCCTGCATGAACCACGCAGCCACTACACAGCTCAAAGCCAATCAGGATCCAGACACCACAGTTGTCTACAATGTTGAAAATAAGATGCAAATTCCAAATATAGTTGTCGTCTTTATTATAAGTAAGATATATCCAAATAAACGACCGGCCAGAGAGACAGCAAACAACTGGAGAAAGCCATTCTGAGCTTTCTATGGGTTCAATTATTTTCTGCTTGCACAAAGAATCCAACTCTAAAGGTAATTATTTTCTCATGGCTAGAGGGACAGCATACAATAACTGAAACTCAACCACTTCACATGCCACCATTCCAAGATGGAATAGTAGTCATGGTGGCATGTGCTGCATTTGTAAATACACTCACCTCTTAAAGAAACATAAGGCATTTGTAAATACAGTCACCACTAAAAAGAAACATAAGACCCAACAAATGTCAAAGTGGGCAGAGTTTCACAACACCCTCGGGGTGACCGTCAAGACTCCAGAAGGATCCAGGCCTGCCTCCTGTCCTCGGCTAGCAGCAGGACCCCACTCAGGGAGTCCCCAGACACCTCAATCAAACGCAGATAAGCACCATCAGCCACACACAGGCTTCCCTGTGATTTTTTTTTTTGATAATCAAATTTATTGATTTTATAAGAGCCAACACGAAAACAATACCAGCCACTAGCACATTTGGCCGCGCAGGGCAAATACAAGAGGACATTACACCTGCATAAAGGAACTGATAGGCAAAGCAGAAATAAAGACAGTGGTGCACCCACTCCAGACTTTGAGTATAGATTGAAGGAATTAGTCCTCCACCACCCCAACCCATTTGCCCCACATTCTATGGAATTTCTTCAGGCAGCCTCTTGCCTCATACAGGAGTTGCTCCTGGGCGGCGCACCAGTCCACCCCTCTACGCCAGGGCGCCATGGTGGGGGCAACTGGGCTCCGCCAGTTTGCCGCAATGTCTCTTTTGCCCACCATCAGTGTCGTGTTGAGAGCGTTTTTTTCAGCTCTGGATCCCTTCAGTGATACCTAGCCAGTGAGTTCCCCAGTTACGGACTCCCAGTAGCATGTAATAGCGGAGCAACACCATACCATGTGATAAAAATTGGCTTGTATATGGCTGCAGCGGGGGCATGATGCATCAGGTCGGAGCCCAGCGCGACAGAGACGCAGCGGTGTAAGATAGGCAGTGTGAAGGTAGTATACTTGAACGAGGCAAAGCCTTGCTGAGGCTTTGACTGTTTTGGGAGCCATCAATGCGTCCCTCCAATCGGCGTCATCCAAGGACCCAAGCCAACTCTCCCATCTATCCCTGAGGTGTGACAGTGTGTTAGGTGTGTTATTGATAAGGGAAAAATAGATACAGGAGATTCCCCTCTTCCCTAAATTACCGGACATGGTCTGGGCCTCGGGCGGGCTATATTCGGGTAGGGAGGTGCCATCTGAAATGTGAGAGTGGAGGGCATGTCGTATTTGCAAATATCGATAGAACTGGGAGGCGTGAAGGGAGTAACGAGTTTGCAAGTCTTGAAAGGTGCGTATGTGAACTCCACCCCAGACGTCGCCCAATAGAGAGAAACCAATGATGTCCCATGCTCTAAAGCCTGAGAGGTTGGCAACCTCCCGGAGCCAAGTGCTGCACCACAATGGGGTTTGTTGGGTCAGTTTATCTGACCCCTGAGTATGACATAAAGAAGCTCGCCAGGCCAAAAGCACCCCGTGGGTGACCTCGGGTGAAGTTTGGGGGATGATGCTCCCATACAGCATCCCTTGGATGTTAGACCGGCCTAGGTCATGTAGTTCCAAGCGGTATGCTGGGTCAGACCAGCCACCGTTAAACCAGTCAAGCACAGCGAGGAACTGAGTCGCTAGATAATAAAGGTAGAGATTCGTCATCCCCAGACCGCCGTCAAATGATGGGATCCGGCACTGGTCGAGGGCCAGATGAGGTCTTCGCCCCCCTCCCACAAGAACTTGGTGGCCATGCTGCCCATTTCACTGAACCACGACCATGAGAAGGAGAGGTGGGTATTCTGAAGCATGTAAAGGAACCTGGGCAAGACCATCATTTTGAATAGAGCTATTCTGGCCATAGGGTTCAGTGGTAGAGTTTGCCATTTGAGGAGGTCAGCACGGGTTTTCTTCACCAATGGGTTGACGTTAAGTGACCAAGCGAGATCAGGGAGGAGGGCCACCCAAATGCCTAGATACTTGAAGGACTGCCGCCGAAGAGGTATCGACGACGGGTGAAGGGGAACCAAAACTGATTCAGCCGAGTTCAGCCAAAGACCTGTGGTTTGTTCAAAGAGAGTCAGAGCTTGGAGGCATTGGGGTCCCGACTGAGCCGGCAGAACATCGTCCGCGTAGAGGGCGATCTTATCTTCCTCTAAGTTAGGCCATCTCCAACCCGTAAGGAGCCGATTAGAGCATATAAGACAGGCAATGGGCTCCATCGCCAGAACGAATACGAGGGGTGAGGAGGCATTCTTGGCTCATGCCTCTTTTAATGGGGAAGGGGTTTGAGAGGGCTCCGTGTACTAGTACTTGGGCCCTGGATCTGCAATAAAGTGTCTTAACATGGCCGCGGAAAGGGGCCCCAAAACCCATCTCTATCTATACCTTCTCAAGGTAGCGCCAGTCCACCATGTCGAAGGCTTTCTCGAAATCTACGAGAAGGGATAGGTATGGGTCAGCTGTTGCCGGTTTGCTAATGCAAGGTGGAGGCGTCTGAGGCAGTGCCGGGTTCCCCGAGAGGGCATAAACCCGCACTGGTCGGGGTGGACCAGTTTGGCCAGATACCGCCATATGCAATTGGCTAGGACCGAGGCAAATATTTTGAGCTCCGAGTTAATGAGGGAGATAGGGCAGTAATCGGGGCAGTGTCTTGAGGGGGGCTGAGATTTCGGGATCAACACAATAGTGGCTATATCCGTCATGCCTCCTGGTACACCTCCAAGCGGGACGGGATCAGTGTGTCTCGATAGGACCCTGGTGTCTTGCCCGCAGCCATACCGGATATGGCATCGTTGATCTCCGGGGGGACCGGGAGGTCCAGCGTCTCTGCCTCATACTCGCTAAGTCGCAGGAGGGAAAGTCGTTCGGATTGGAGGAGTTCCGGGAGCAAGAGAGTAGGAGGCTGTGCAGCCTAGAGAGTCGCGTAATAAGCAGCCAAGCACTGGGCCACGGCAGCGGGGGCACACTGGGTCACTCCGTCTGAGTCGATCACCTCAGGGATGATACAGTTGGCCATTGGGTAAGTAGCCAGGCAATCAAGGAGTGTTTCTTTTTGGCTCCCCATCTATACTCACGCCACTGAGGACTTCCACAGCAGTTTGGCCGCCTCCAAGGAGGTCTGCTTGATCTGGTCTCTCAGAAACGCCTGTCCTGGGCTTCTGATCTCTTCTCCGGAGGCTGAGCATCATTTAGAGCAGCTTGGGTCTCCAGGACTGTGAGGTGGGAATCCTGTTTCGTACGTTTAAGTTTGAGTTGTCCCTTGGCAAAGCCTAGGATGGTGGCCTTACAGGCTTCCCGTAGGGTGCCAGGAGAGGAAACCCATCCATGATTAGTGGTAAAGTATTGACGGAGCTCGTCTCCCACTTGGTCTCTAAAGTACTTGTCTTGAAGGAACCAGGTGTTCAACCGCCAGATCGGGCGCAAAGAGATCGGGAGACTGCCCATCTGCAGCGCCACTGGGGAGTGGTCAGATAAACCTCTGGGGAGGATGGCCACGTTTTGAACGGTTCTATAGCCCAGGACCGGCAGAAAAATATAGTCTAGTTGGGCGTGCGTGTGATGGGACGCTGATGTGTGGGTGTAGAGTCTAGGTGTCGGATGCCAGAGCCTCCAGGCATCCTCGAGACCCAGGGTGGAAGCCCAGTTCAACAGGAGGACAGATTGAGTGACTCTGGAGGTGAAAGGTGCCGTCGCAGTGTCAAGGTCAGGGTCCCTTACTGCACTTGAAGTCTCCCCCAACGATGGTCATCCCCAAGGGCAGGGCGGCGACCAGTGTAGCGAGACGTTGAAGCCTGGAGACCAATAGGGAGGGGGGAGAATATATAGTGAGTAAGTTCAGAGGCCGTTCCCCAAAGCTTCCCTCCAAGAGGAGAAAACAGACCTTCGGGTCATGGGTTGCCTTGTTCACCACGAGTGGAAGACCACGGAGCACCAGGACAGCCACCCCACGCGATCCCCTATTAAAGCCGGAGTGCCAGACTCTGCCATAGCCATAACACGCCAGGAAGGGGCAATGATTGCCCACCAGGTGGGTTTCGTGGAGCAGCAGGGTATATGTAGTGTGACGCTGAACATAGCGCAGAACCGCTGTGCGCTTGACCTTATCCAGCAAGCCGTTAACATTCCAAGACAATATGTGGAGCAACGCTTTCACAGCACGACTGTCAGACATAGGGAAACAGGAATAGGGCCAGACACCTAGCACGAGTGGCCAGTGAGGGCAGTGTAGCGCGGGTGTGCAAGGTAGTAGGTGCAATCCTACAGAGTGGTGCCGTGCGTGCCTGGCATGTAGCTGGAAATGCATGCTGCTACAATAAACAAATCGGGACAACAGTCCCCCCTTCCCAACCCAATTCCCTCCCCCCCTCCCTATACTTCGAGAACGGAAGTCTGTCGCCCTAACAGTGAAAAAACTAGAAGACCAAACTAAAACGCTTGGGAATGGGAAATCGTGGAGGACCCTCCTCTTAGTAGGATGTTCGTGGCAATGTCCATTGGGAGTGAAAGTTAATAGTGCGGCACTCAACCGTGGCTTGAAGTGCATCTGGAAGGCGAAGATGAGTTCAAGCAGGACCTGTGATGAGCGTCAGGCTGCGAGAGAGATCAGTGGCCCGGTAGATCCAACAGTGAAGGTCGAGGTGAGGCACCTCCGGGATCACAGTGGAAAGAGGAACCAGAGTGCTGCAGCGCAAGGAGACCACCGGAAGGCGCCTCGGACGTCGACTGATGAGCAGGGCCCAATGGTGAATCTAAACGGGCTCGTCTCTGGCCCAGCCGCCTGAGGGAGCGGTTACGCTGTGGCTGAGGGGCTGGGATATTTCGACAGGCACTTCAACACCAGCTACGGGTGATGGGTCACATGCGTTTAAGGGGTGTTCTTCTGTCACCCATATCCAGGCTTCTTAAAGGAAATCGAAGAAAAGTGTTCTGTTTTGGAACACAATCCTTAAGCGAGCCGGGAAAAGGAGCCTGTATTGTATGTTAAGAGTGCACAACTTCTGCTTGACGTCCCCAAAGGAACGGCGTTGGCCCTGCACCTCGCGAGTATAGTCCGGGAAGATCATTATCAACTGGTTTTCATATTTGAGATGTTGTTGCTTGCGGGCTTCAGTCAGCACAGAGTCTCATTTTTTGAAGTTGAGGATCCACAGTATTTTCGGTCTGTGGGGCGCACCTGGAGGTGGCCTGGGCATGAGCGATCAGTGTGTTCGTTCGATCACAAACCATGAGGGGGAATTCTCGGGCATCCAGGAGCGCAGCCAGCGTTCCATGAATTCCGCCACTCTGCCCTGCTCCACACCCTCCGGAAATCCCACCAAGCGGAGGTTGTTGCAACGGGACCGGTTTTCAGCATCCTCTGCAGCTCCTGGGTGTGGGACCAGAGGCGGACAACCTGGTCCCAAGCTGTTGGACCTCATCCTCCACTGTGGAGATACAGGATTCGGCTTCTTTAATCCGGGCCGTCACATATCGAAGGTCTTGTCAGATGAGGGTCACATCAACCCGAACTTCAGCAATCTTTACCTCCACTGAGGTTTTTGAGGCATGGATAGCCTGGAGGATAGTGGACAAGTCTGCAGAAGGAGGGGCTTCCTTGTCTGCAGTACCACAATGTGGGGCCACTGCCGCCAGCTAACGGAGTGGAGCGCAGGATACCTCAGGACATGGCTGGGTGGGGGAGGAAACCTCCCTGCCACCCGAATGGTGGCCGAACTCCCCCACCACCCAGGAGCAACTGGGCCCTCAAGCTCCTCACCTTATCGGGTTGCAGTTGGGCTGGGCAATCGTTTGTCTTAGGTCCCGCAGCCACTCCCGGTGCGGATCACCTCCCTGGAGGGGGGCCTCTGCGTCCAGTGCAGGGCCCTCTCAGCAGCAATCTGGGCCCCGCAGAGCGGCGCGGGGGAGGGGGGCGCGTATGGTGAAATTGCATGCCACCGCCCGCTTAACAGCAGCACTCATTGCCCCACTAGGCCACTGATCATAAGTCCAGACCTCAGGGCCGGCAACTCTCGGAGCTCCCACCAGGGCAGAACAGTTCGGGAGCCCTGGGGCGGCAAAGCAGCACTCTTCGCCTCCTCCGCTGTCGACAGCCGATCACACGTGGATCGCGGTATGCCGCGCAGCCTCAACACAGGATCCGCCCCAGGAGGCGCGGTGGGCAGGACCTCACCATGCTCCTCCAGCACCTCACACCCAGCTGGGTATCCTTCATTGTCAGGAAGGAAGAGGCAACACAAATACCAGCTGGAGTCCGGAGCACACTAGGGGGGAACCGGGAGCTCAGAGCCGCAGATCCGGCCTGGAGATCGGCATAGCGGAGCCGCCATCTTGAGACCGCCTCCAGGCCCGGATCCCGGCCGGGGCCACCTGTGGCGCCAGGATGCGACCCACACCGCCTCCAGGGAAGGCCCGGGGGCCGAGATCAGGCTGGCAGGCTGGATACACGATAAGGACTCTCCGATGGCAACGGATGCAAGAGCAGATGACGGAGGGGTCCGGAGCCCTTCTAAAGTGCGACCGCCATCGTGACCCTGCTGGCCACGCCCCTGATTTTTAAAACCTTTTTTTTATTGTTTTTTATTGAATTGCATTGTAAATACAACTTAGAAAACAGTTATATCGCGACCAGGCATAACAGTACACATGGCTTTTTACAATCTGGTACATAACAAGGTGGGCATCTGAGAGACACAACTTATACAGTTACGCTACCTGGAACAAATTGTGTATCCACATACTATGTCCCAAACAGTTTTACTGACATTAGGCATATGTAAGGTTGAGTACTTTCTAAGCAGCCCAACTTGTGGGGCCCCTGAAGCCCTCATACTCCGTGCTCACCTATACGCGTGACTTCTGGGACTCGGCCGTGTTAGTGTTATCATTTGGGTCTAATTCTGTGCTTGCAGTTTTACTAAGGAGATATGTTTGATATGGACCCCAGCAGCTCTTGGGTCGATTTGTGGGAGGGAGCAGTTCGATGTATACATCAGCATGTGTATTACAGTACAGCATGTCAGCGTGCCATTCTTTTAACGTTGGTAGCTGGCCACCTGCCCATCGATTTGCCACACAACGCTTTGCGAGAAGAAGCCCAATGGCCAGTAAAGGGCGCATAGTTTTTCCACTGATAAATCCCACCCCAGCAGTGCTATCTAAGGGTCCGGCTCAAAATCTGCACTGCTAATGGTCCCTAGTTCCTGGAACACAGTACTCCAGAATAACTGAATCCCAGGACACTGCCAAGCTAGGTGCCAAAAGCCTGCATCCTGCATCTTTGAAAACGGGAGCTCTCTGATAGCCCATATCGAAACTGCCGCTCTGGGGTACAATACGCTCTATGCAGAAATTTAAAGTGAATGAGCCTATATCTCCCATTAAGAGAGACGGACCAGGTGCAGGAGCAGCAATATTGCCATTCTTTGTCGCTTAGTGGAGCACTCAAGGCCCGTTGCCAATCTAGTCTAACTTTCAGATCTTCGGCCCGACGGGTTTCCTGCATGCTGGTGTAGAATCTAATAATTAATTTAAAAGATTCACCAACTTTGAAGAGAGTGGTGAGAGCCCCTATAGCTTGTGGTTCCAACATATCATCGCACATAAGGGCGTGCCAGGTGTGCCTAGCCCTGAAAAAGTGAAACAACGTTGTGCCTGTCGCGGGCACTTCCAGATTTTGTAAAGCCTCCCAGCTACCCAATATTCCATCCTTAAAAAATCTACCATTTTGTGAAAACCCACAGTCCGCAGCGCCCGCCTTGCCGCCGCATCTTGCCCCAGCGGGAGCCACAAGCACCAGTGTAGTGGCATCTCTGGTGAAGAAAGGAAAGCTCCTGCTTGCATGTGTAGTAATGTCTGCCATGCCTGTGCTGTGATGGCTAATGAATCAAAGATTTGCAGTCTCCTAGAGGCTGTTTGGAAAAGTGTCTGGGGTAGTGTAAGTGGTTTAGCCGCGTTCCTCTCCAAATATAAAAAAGGTGTCATGTGGGCTGTGTATCCAATAATGGGAGAACGTGCTGTTTGCCGCTCTGTAATATTTCTCTAAATCTGGGACACCCAGCCCACCCAACTTGTAGAGCTAAGTGAGAGAATCCCACCGTATCTTGGGTTGTTTCCCTGCCCAAGCTAGTCGAATCAGTTGTGTACGCAATTGCTTAAATAGGGTATGTGGTAGAGGAATTGGTATGTTTTGCAATAAAAAGAGAAAGCGCAAAAGAATCACCATTTTTATTAAGAAATTCTCCCCATTAACGATAGTGGGAGCCTGATCCATTTATCCACATCCTCCAATCATTTCTGCTCAGCAGTTCTGAAATTTTATCTGGATTACCACTGCCGGGTCGGTGTGAATTTTTATACCTAAACACCACACTGCCTCAGTAGTCCATCGCAATGGGAACGCCATAGCCGGTTCTGTAGTGGCTGGGGTGAGAGGAAATATGATGGACTTGTCCCAGTTGATTCGTAGACCCAAATGCCCGCCGAACTGGTCCACCTGGCTTAGTATAGGGGACAGATTTTCTTCTGGATTATGGATATATAGCAGGGTGTCGTCTGCATATGCAGAAATGTTCAGTGTGTACTCGGGGAACCCCAGCCCTCTATGCGCATGGTATTCACGGATGGCAAAGTCAAATGGCTCAGGCACTATCGCTTACAACAGCGGGTACCCCTGTCTCGTGCCCCGCGTGATGTTGAATGAATGGGAGACAACATCTCCTAGCCTTACTCTGGCAGTGGTTGAGGTGTATAGCACCGACATTAAGCATAGGAAAAATTGGGAGGAGCCAAGATGGCGATCGGAGCAGACGTGTAGGCTCCCGGCTCTACCAGCCCTTGAGCCCCGCACCGACATCCTGCTTTCTATCCTGATGGATTTTGGCGGCAGGACGTTTGGAATGATGTGCTGACTCTTTCCGTGTTTCCCCGAGATCTCAGCCTGCCCGGTGACCGGAGATATTTGCGGGGTTGTCCGCAGCCCTGAACCCTCGCCTGCACCGCCGCTCATCACCGGACCTCGGAGGCTTGGTGGCGGCCGGGCTACCCGCGTAGCGCCGAGGACTTGGAAAGGGTGCCGTTCTCACGGGACGCGGTCCTGACTACACTGTCTGCCGCTATCTATTGCAAGCTGAGCCTCAAACGTGCTTGCTGGGATGAGACGCTTCGAAGGTGCGGAGTCTTTGTTTGGAGCTGGATGTGCGCAGCATAGGTCACTCGGCCATCTTTGTTTTACGTGGATTGCCTGCTTCTTTGTCCCAGCTTTCAGCCTGATGCGAGGCGGCTCTAAGTGACGGGCGCTCGATTGCACTCGACCCTGGTGGCATCGGGGACCTGGACTGGCGCTGGTTCGTGCCGCACCTGCCTCGGCTACTACACAGGATTGTCGACACCATGGCTTTGTCTGAAGACTCGTGGCTAGGGGGAGATCGCCCATCCCTGCCCGTGGACTGTGCCACCCTGCCTGCGCTGTGGACCGGCTCGCATGCACCTTCTTGGGGTACTGAGACAGGGGGGCTGCAGCCATCACCGTCATGTGGGTCCATTCTGGCCGCCCTGTGTGAATTCCGATTGGCGATGCGCAATGGTTTCCACGTATTGGGTGAGAAAGTTGACAAAATGATGTCCGATCTGGGACAGGAGCGCAATGTCGGTTCCCAGCACGGCTTGGACTTGCCTTTGCCGCTTTCTGGGGATACAGTGTTTCTTCATGCCTACATTGATGATGTGCCTGTTACTAACTCTACCGTCGCCCGCGGCCGGCCGTCTGCCCGACCCGCCTGTGATACTTTGTTTCCCCCTCCTCCGGGGTCTGACTCATTGTTGCCTTCAAAATCGCTATTGACTTGGGAACCGGCTTCGCAGCCTCTGGCCCCCTTGATGGCTCTTTCCTTGTGGCCTTCGCTCTATCCCCTGCGGAACCTATATTCTCCGAATGCCCCGGTGGAACTTTACATGGTGGACAAGGGACTTTATGGTGATTGTCGACGGCCATTTTGCTTGCCTGAGTCATCTCCTTCTTCTACGCGGCCATGTTGTTTCTTTGTGTCCGAGGGAATGGGCTTCCCTAGGGGAGTGTATTCAGAGTTGCATCCACGATTGGGTCAGGGCTAGGCTGCCTTTCTTTCCTATCGACTAACTGGCTGGCGGGGACGGGATTGGGACTGTTTCGTACATGTTTCGGGCGCACACTGCACAATGACTTTCTCCACCTGTATTAGCGTTGCTATTTGCTACTGTACTGGTGTGTTCAGGGTGGGAGGTTTTGTGGACTGCGATCTGACTACCCCAGCTCTGCTACAATGTCTTTCGCCCTAATGCAGCCTATAGTCTCGCCCTCAGCTTTCATGGAGCCGCTGATACAACATCTGGTTATCCTGGCTGACTGCACCTATTCCGTAACGACATCGATAACTTGTATTTTGCAACGCACTGCCGCTCCTTTTGTTTGGTGGCGCTGTTTGGGACTGGCGACGTCCATCTTGTCTTGGGACTTCTCCTTTTTGTCGAGTGCGGCCATTTTGTCTCTTTGTTTTAGTTGGGGCGGGCCCTTTTGGGGGAGCCATGTTCTGGGACATGTTTGCGCACTGGCCAGGGAGGGCTAGGGGGCATTTTTCTCTACGGACATGTGCTTGATTGGCGGGTGGGGACTTGAGAAGGGGCGCTTCTTCTTCATTGTGTGTTGCTGTTCTGTGAGATGGCTTTCCCCAATCTCGCCTGTGCTTAATGCTGTACTGTGGTGTTCAGGGTGGAAGATTTACTTGTGGCTGGGGTGACCGGGAGCATATAGACGTGGCCCTCTTCTCAGTGATGGCAGTGCCTGGAGGGGTTTTATCGTTCGGGCCAGGGCTGTGGGTGTATTCCCCGTTTGTTTTGCTAGCTCGGCTGGCGGGGACCCGGACTGCTCCGCATTTTGCTATGTTGATTGCGTTGAATGTGCTGATTTTCCCCACTTGAGATTGTAATTTCTATGTCCTGTTCTTTACTTTTGCTGATGGGGTGGCGGGTTTTGTGCTGGCCCGGGGATCTGGGTGTGACTGCTTCTGACATTCTTTTGGTTCTATGTTTTCCGCATCTACTGTTCTGCACGGCGTAGTGGTTATATATGGCTGGGGAGTCCGGGAGATCTGATATTGGGTGGGCTCCTCCCCACCTTTCTTTTTTCTTTTTCTGGGAGTAGTGGATTGGTTTATTCTTTTCTTACTCCCTATATTTCAAGTGTGAGGGGTTTTTTCTTTCCTTTTTTCTTCCATTTTTCTTTTCCTTCCTTTTTTCTTGGTCTGTATTTCGGGTTCTTTAATGGGTGACAGACACTCTGGCGGGGGGGGGGGGTAGGCCGTAGCCTCCGCATTGATGTAGGGTGGGGGGAGGGATCTATTTTTCTTCATTTAGTTTCTATGGGCCTTATTTTTCCTATTTTTCTGCGCTTTCTTAACCTGTTTCTGTTCTGGGTCCGTGATAGGGGTTAGTGGGGAGGGGGTGGCGCTGTATGTGGTGCGTACATGCTGGCTGTTTATCTTGTGGTTTTACTTTGTACCGCCATATTGCTCGAGGTCTTAACTTCCGTTGTTGTTTCCAGTGGTGATGCCGCCTGCCCATGTTGTGATACTGTGTATGGACTCAGTTCTCCTTCTTTCTTATTCTTCACTGATTTCTATTTAGATCGGGGTAAACACAACAAAAAACTGTAAAATTAACCTTACACACTCCTTTTTCTCGGTGGCATGATTCTATTCAGTGTACCGTCCATTGCTTGTTGCTATGTCATCCGCTGCCGCTGAGGATATGTATTGCTTGCACTTGTGCTTCAAAAGTATCGTGGCCGGCCTGATGGTTGTGGGCCCGTATTTGTTCTTTTCTTCATGCACAATAAAGGTTTTGAAAAAAAAAAAAGCATAGGAAAATTTCCCCAACGCCAATCTTGTGCAGTACTGCGAGCATGAACCCCCACTCCACAGAGTCAAAAGCTTTCTCTGCATCGAGAAATACCGCCGAAGCCGTGACTTCCGGGTTCAATCTCTGCACCACTCCAAATAATGTCCTCAAATTCTGTGTCATATCGCAACTAGGGATGAAACCAGCCTGCTCAGGGCGAATAATGCCTGGCAATAATGGCGTCAGCCTGTTTGCCAAGATTTTCGCATATATTTTGGCGTCCACATTGAGCAGAGACTAGGGTCTATATGAAGAGCAGTGGTTAGGTTGCTTGCCTGCCTTTAATAGTGTGACAATTATGGCTTCACACAAAGAGGGGGGCATAATTCCTGGTTCTGCCATCTCTTCATAAAGCATTTTAAGATAGGGAACCAATAAATCTTGAAACTCTTTATAAAAAGTCACAACAGCCAGTCTGCCCCTGGAGCCTGCCCCGCAGCCATACTGCGCAGCGCATCCCTGATCTCATCTGATTTCAGGGGTGCCATCAGGTGCTCTCTGTGCTCTGTCACTAACCACAGCATTTTAATTTAAGACCAATATTCCTCGAGGCGACGCTATCAGTCTGGATTTGTAATGTGTATAGTGTCTGATAATAGGAGCGAAAATGGGCTGCGATTTCCTCGGTGGTGTGCAGAGGATGTCCATCATTGTCCATCATGCCTACCATTTTATCCAATTCCCTCTTAGGTCTCAATATCCGGGCTAACGTGTCTCCAGGTCTTTCCCGCTTCCCGTAACAACGTGCTTTGGTGAACTTCCCCATATGTTTAAGTTTGTCATTTGCTGTATCTAGGAATTCTACCAGTTTCTGTTTAAGATTGGCAGTAGTCTGGGTTCCGCCTGTCCCAGAGAGTTCCCTTTCTATTTGCCCAATATCCTTTCCTAGGCCCCATTGTCAATAATAATTAGCCACTGCCAGGAGACACCCAACACTGCCAGGAACATGAAGATATTCAAAAGGGGATGATGGACGGAGCGTTTGAGAAAATCAAACACTCACCCCCAGTCAACTGATCTGGGTTTATTCCATCACCATTCTTTAGCTCACTCGGCCACCCCAGTTCAGACATGGCTATATGAAGAGCACGCATGAAGAGCATCAGCCGCCCCAAAAAAATCAATGCACAAAGACAGATGACTCGGGCCCCAGCCAGGGAATGCTCCATCTGCCTAGCCCCCACAAATCTCCTCCCCATGGGGCAAAAAGTCACTGGTATCACATCAGGTTAGCTGGTCAACAGTAAATGCCTGCTATGGCCTGTCATACTGCTAATACAGGAGCCAAAGGGGCCATACCACTGTCCGTCCATCTTCGAACACATCCAACTCCACTCCCCCAGCACTACCCCTGCAACTCCAACCCCTAGTGCTCCTCCCCTTTGAATATGGAGGGCAAACAAAAAAAGGGGAGGACTTTGTAGCTGCACTGAAGAACGTATCTCGCACTTATGAGTTTGGAGAGCGGATGGATTATTTTATTAAGGATAATGTGTTTGCTGCACCAACAATCCCAAGGTGTGGAAGAGTTACTGGCAAAGAAACCTGGTTTGATACAAGTTATAACTATTGTTAAGAGTATGCAACATAGAGCTGTGTGTGTATGTGAAAAAATTTTACCCGTAGTCAAGAGATCTAGGTTAAATCTATTGCTCTTTTACTCACTACGTCACCCCGGTTTGGACCCAGCCATATGCAAATCAGTCTTGACCCTGCTCCTCATGGGAACAGTCCAGCTCAAACTGCTAAGCCAGGTCCTTCCTGGACCAGAAACAAGCATGCTGAGACATGTTTCGGGTATCACTCCTCATCAGCCAGGCTAGCTTGAATCCAGTGGCACAGCAAGTGTGGGCCCCGCCCTGAGGCAGACTATGTGACGCCCTCATTGAATACTCGGGCTGCACGGGCTGGGTGACACACTACGTGGGGTCCAGCTGTGGAGCGCTGGGAGAGCGTTCACTTTATGAATCCACCGGTGGGGGCCCTTAGGCACCGTAGAGGTTCAGATTGCGGCTCCTGACAAATTAACATTATTTCTGCCTAAATGCGGCTGAAGGCCACTGTGAGAAAGTGCCATCTTTCTTGCATTGGTATGCCCCCATTTTTTGCTGAACTGCTGATGTGCTTTGACTGAGTGTGCCCTTGGCTCCTGCCAACCAGGTACCCAGGGCCTGTGTTCCTTCCCTAAAACTGTGTTGACACTAAAACCCAATTGGCATCTCTGGCCACCTGCCAGCCCCTAGTAAATGGTACCCAGGGCATGGTGACCAGAGAAGACCCCTAAGGTCTGCAGCACTTGTTGTGCCACCCTTAGGGGCCCTGTACTCTGACACCCACACACTGCCTTTGCAGGCTGTCTAAGTACAGAACTAAACAAAGAGTCGACATGGCACACATCACACAGGAATGTGTGCCATGTATGTTCTTACAACGAACGCCGTTGTAACGCATGCCTTTACCACGCATGCGTTACAACAGAATGGTATTTCCACGCTCATCCTACTCCACGTATTTTTCCGTGGTGACGTCATACGTCGTAAAGAGGAAGCGGAAGTTTCTTTCCGTTTACTTATACGACACCGATTGCCTGCACATCTCGACTTCAGGTTAGGTTTTTTTGGGGGGGGGTGGAGCCCCCCCAAACCCCCCTTTTTTATTTGTACCCTTTACCACACATGCCTTTACTACGTACCTCGTAGTAAACGTATGCGTAGTAAAGGCTTTCGTTGTAACCACGCATGCGTTGTAATGCATGCGTGGTTAAGGTTTTCGTGGAAACGGCCGCGTTGTAGTGGCCGTTTCCCCCCCCTGTGTGCCATGCCCACAAGTCCCACTCAACTGGCATACCTCAGTCACCCCTCTAGCTGGGTGCCCTATGCCAGTGGTGTGGGCACAGGTGCATGAGCCCTGTGCCCCTACAGTACCCAGGGCCATTCCTGGGCACTGTAAGTGCAGTGCTGCCATTAAGAGTGTATGGTGTTGGGAGGTCGACATTACGAACTCCACAGCACCATGATGGCCTCACTGAAGACTGAGAAGTTTGGTATCAAACTTCTCAGCACATTAAACCTGCACTGATGCCAGTGTGAGATTTAATGTAAGATGCACCAGAGGGCATCTTAGAGATGCTCCCTGAAACCTAACCTACAATCCACGTCTGGACTGAGAGGCTGCCTAGGCTGCCACACAGCAGACATGTTGCTGGACCCCTGGGTGGAGAGCCCCCTGCTCTCCTGGGCCTGCAACAATGCACATCCTGGGCGAGGTGCTAGATCTCCTCCCCCAGGATGGGCAGGGGAAAGCTTCAAAGGCCTGCCGCCTCTGTGAGCTTCTCCAGACCATTAGCAACTGGCCCCCATAGGTTCTGACCCCCACTCTGGCGGGAAGACTGGCGGGAAACCCTACGTCAGGAAGGGGGGGGGGGTGCCAGCCTGTACCAACCCCACCCCTCAGTGGGAGAGGCGAGGTGAAGCACAACCCCGGGCTCCGGCCATCTTGAGGATGGGGACCCCTGCCCAATCACAGCTAGGCTCCAGCCCCCCTCCCACCGGAGAGGAGCAGACTAGGGGGTGTACCCACCCCAGGACAGGGACCTATTGGTCCCTGCACTTGCCCTACCTGTAACGCCCCTAAATTCAGTATTTAGGGGCTCTCTGTACCTTCCTTCCTCAGATCCCGATAAGAAAAGAAGAAAGAAGTTCAAGAAGAAGAAGACCCGCTGTGCAGCTGCTAACAGGACGACACCCACTGACTTGGCCCCAGCCCTACCGACCTGTCGATCCTGGAACCTGCTCCTGCTTGATCCCGGCGACTCCTGCGGACAGCAACCTTGGGACCCCCGGAGGACCTGCCTGCCTTGACCCTCTTGAAAACTGGGACTCCCATAAGCAGAGGCTCTGCTTCAACAACGATACCCCTGGTGCCAGCCAGGAAGCAGCAGACCAACCCACTCTGCACCCGCAGAGCCCGGCCCGTGCCCGAGTGATCCAAGACCACGAGGACGTCCTCCCCCCCCCCCCCCCTCCCACCCCCCAACGACTGGAATCCGAAGTCCAGTGCCCAAAGACCCTCCATGACGAACCAGACGACGCATGAAGCCTCAGAACCAGGGACCCCTCCAACCGCGAAAAGCCGAGGGTAAGATTGCCCGACCCCCAAAGACACCCCTGCACCCGGCGCCCTGCGGCCCCCTGTGCATTCCTTTGGGGTACCTACCTCTTCTCCAAGATCCCAACTTACCTCTCGAACTGGTGGTCGCACCTGAAGAATCAAGGGCCCCGAGTCTGTAGCCTTTGTTCCCTCTTTACCTTTCCCACTGAATAACATTGAGTGCTCAAAAAGCACCCTGCACCCAGCCGCCCGAGTGCCCCTAGACGTGAACCCTGTGTCCTATCCTACTTCCCCATTTGCCCTGAGCAAGTGACCAGGAGCCCAGCTCCCACAGCTGCGTGGCCTGCTAGCCAGCAGCCAGCAGCCACCAACCGAAGGCCCCCTGCCTCTCATTGGATAACGTTGGGCCTAACTACCTCTGCACCCGGCTGCCCCGGTGCCGCTGAGGGTGTACCAACTGTACCTACCTGACCCCGGGGGACCACTGAGTCTATGCCCAGAACCCTAACTTCACTGGTCGAGTACTCACCTGGAAACCGATAACTAACTTTCCTGCCATAGGATAACATTGACTTGTTTGACTTGAAAAATCTTCTAAGTGTGAAGTTTTGAATCTCTAAAATATTCCTATAAAATCAGCCGAATACCGAAGTACTCATCTGTGATCAGGAGAGAAGCCAGTACTGTACCTTGTAGCCCAGTACTGAACCGTAAAAGTATTCCTAACCGGGTTTACTAGTAACCTGAATTTTCTCCATTGGAATCCATTGTCTGCTTTTCTATGAAATTTATTCTGTCTACTTTTGAAAACTTGAAATATTACTTAAAAATCGTACCAACTACTGAAACGTAATTACTTACCTATCTTAAGTAGAGATCCCAGTGCTGGACCTAGGAGCCCAGTACTGGATTAAAAAAGTAACGAGAACGTACCTTACCTGTAACCTGAATTTTCTTCCTTTGGATAACATTGCAAGATTTTCACTGAAAAGTTTCTAAGTGTGAATTTTTTAAATACTTTTATATTCCTTAAAAAGCATTGCAATAGCCAAAACGTTTTTACTAAACTGTTTTCAGCTTAGACCCCAGGACTGAATCTAGGATCCAGTCCTAGAATTACAGAAGTAATCTACAAAGTAATCAACTGCATTTTGGTAGAAAAACCCATCGAGCTCAATGTTAAATTGTGTTTAGAATTGTGTTGCCTACTTCAACCTGTGTACCTTTTTGTGTTTACAAAGTTATTTCCTTTCTGCAAAGTAATTACCTCAGATAACTCATAATTGAGAAAAGTATATCTTGTACCTGTTGGTTCTAAAAATAAAACAACTATATATTTTGGTATAAAAACAATTGGCCTGGAGTTCAGTCCTTTAGTGTGTGAAACCTTTTGCTGACTGAGTGTGTAGAGCAAATGCTTTACACTGTCCTCTGGTACTGCCTTACTGCTCGACCAAGCTCCCACTTTTGAGAGTAAGGTCAGACCTGACTTTAACCTCTGTTATACCTCTGGGGTTTCTGGTCTCTATACACACTGTACCTTACTTTGGTCCAGTGTATATATAGAGCCATTTTCTCAGAGCCACCACTGAAGAGCGATACTCTGCTGCCCCTCCCTAGGCACACTGGAGGAGATATGCTAAACTCTTGAACACTTGGGGTACAGGTTGCGTTTGTGTCTGCTTTTAGAGCCCCAGTACAGTTCTGAGCTGCTATGGGCCCATTATACACTGCGAATACAGGTTATGAACACCACAGACTCTTCTTCTCTTGAACCTGGTGACAGCCCCTTTCCTCTGCCTGAGAGACCTGGGCAGCCAGACCCTCGTGATTGCTTCTCCCTTTCTTTGCTGCGCAAAGTGGGACTGGTGGAGACGCCATTAAAAAATTACCATTGTCTTACATTTTGCTGGACTCCCTTGCCTAGCAAAGTAGAGGGCCCTCTTATTCTGCCGAACGTTGAGTGGGGTGTTTGTTATCATTTACCAGCCCTGACTGGACCTGCAGGCATCACAAGACTTACTACACCCACACTGCGCTATGGATACCCACCGCCCCCCAAAGAAAGATGACACATTAAAGGCTTATTCTCAAAGGCACCAGCGAAGAAAGTGGACCAACTTGGAGAGATCCCCCCCTGCTCGTATTCAAGATCAAGTGGTGGGGGACGCTACTGTGACGCGCTCGCTTTTAAAGCAGCTCTTTAGGACCCTCAGAGAAGACACTGCTGCCCTGAAAGGTGCTTAAAAAGGAGATCGGAAAAACAGGCCAGAGGGTGGACTCCCTTGAGCGAACCCAAGATACATGTGAAGAAGAAATGGACTGTCATCACAGAGAACTCCTGGAAGTGAGAGAGAAGAATTTGGAATTGCAAACGAGGCTTGAAGAATTTGAAAATCGCCCACGACACTCCAACATCCGCATTAAGGGGGTCCCATTGTGATCGGTCACTGGGAGTCTTGAGGAATTTACTGTAAGTCTCTTTCGCCACGTTGCGCCTGCGCTAGCTGAACAGGAGATCATCCTTGTACACGTCCATAGGGCTGGTTGCTCGCTGGAATTACCCAGTTAACCACAGAACATTCTTACCTATTTACATTACTACAAGCAGAGGGAGTCCATCTTGGCGGCGGTTTGTGATAAACATGTTATCGACTTAGAAAGCTTCAAACTAAGCCTCTATCAGGATGTTTCACTGCTTACAATGCAACGTGGCTGCGCTCTCTTGACACGCATCCTCCGTGAGAAAGGTATTCAATATGTCAGCCAACCCTTTTGGTTCAATTTTGTCTGGAACAACAAAACTTGGATTTTCTGCTTACTGGATAAAGCACAGCTCCTACGGGACTTGCCTAATTTTCTGGAACTTTCTCAGGCCTAGAAGTCCTCAAGGTCCCTCAGCTCATCATCGGCTGGCCCTCAATGCCCTACATGTAAGAAAAAGGCTAAGGTGTGTGGTCCTCTCGGAAATGGAAAGCCGTAGAGAACGAGCTACACAATTGCGATGACTACAATGCAAAGACAATGCTTCTCAAGCAGACAGTGATCATTGATGCATGAACATTTTAATGTTGCCAGATGTGGAGGCTCCTGAATCTGCGGCATCACGGTGCAGATTTGCTTTCCCCTGGTCCGCTTACTTTACTTACAAAGAACACCAATCCCCTTCATAGCGGATTCTTCCTGGGTAGCGGCGCTCCACCCCCATTGCATTGCTGAGGGACAAGCTGAAGTCTGTGGTACGGGGTCACTTTAGAGCCATAGCGGTAAAATTTAATTCAGATAGACGAAATAACAGACTGAAACTAGAGGCTGCGTTAACGGAGCTTGAAGACACCCACAAGAGTACAGGTTTGCTGGCATCCAGGCACGAACTCACAGAGGCCAGTAAACAGCTAAAAGCACTTCATTTTGATAGAGCAGAATATGCTCTGTTACAAGTCAAACAAAAGTATTATACGTGAGGTATCAAGGCCAGAGTCTCTTAGCCAAGCGACTCCGCGCTCAGGCAGTCCACCAGAGAGTAACTGAGCTATTTAACACTGAGGATACTTTGATCTCTCAAGATGATTTCATCGCCAAAGAATTTGAGAAGTTTTACACAAAGAAATACTCGGCAGAGGCCTTTACTGCGGAGAACATCCAGATATTTCTGGATGGTGTCACCCTGGCCCAGATTCCCCACAAAGATGCTGAGGAGCTAGATAAGGACATAACTCCCACTGAGGTCCTTAAGGCCATTCAATGCTAGCAAACCGGTAAGGCACCAAACTGCTGTGGGTTTAGTGCAGAGTTCTATAAAGTTTTGGGAACATCCCTGGCTCCTATTCTAGTCCGACTTCACACTGCATTTAGCTCTACAGATTCCCTTACGTCTACCATGCAATTAGCCACAATTACAGTCATCCCTAAACCTGGAAAGGATGCTAGACTCTGCTCCTCATATCGGCCCATCTCTTTATTGAATATAGACGTCAAAATCTTTACTGGTATACTGGCAAATAGGTTAGCCCCCTCTATGCAGGGTTTGGTGGATCCAGATCAGACCGGATTTATACCTGGAAGGGGTTGCGGAGATAATACTAAGAGACGTTGTGATCTTCTTGACAAGGCGCAGCATTCACACATCCCCGCCTTGCTCCTCACCATAGACGCTGAAAAAGCTTTTTGATAGGGTACATTGGGCCTATCTCCAGGTAGTAGAAAAACGTTTTGGCCTTGAACTCCAGTGATCCCGCTGGGTTCAAAGTAGCTACGCCACCCCTAAGGCGATGGTGAGGGTTAATAGGCTTCTATCCCAACCTTTTTCGGACGAGAGGGCCACATGTCAAGGTTGCCCTTTATCACCTTTATTATTTGCTTTATATATGGAGCCCCTCGCTGAACACATTCGTAGTTACCCACAAATCTCTGGCATTCACATGCGAGGGAGGTCTCTTAAGGTAGCACTCTACGCAGACGATGTTATGTTTACATTGACAGACCCTCACACATCTCTAACTGCAATCAGGGAAGAACTTGACCTTTTTGGGGCAGCTTCTGGGTTGAAAACTAATTTTCAAATTTCAAAAGTTTACAATCTTACCATCCCTGAGGTGAACAAATCAGCCTTGGTAATGGATTTTCCATTCTCATTGGCATCAAAGGGAGTGGACTACCTGGGGCTGCGAATATACCCCACTCCTGCAGCTACGGCTGAAAGCAACTACTCTACGTTGATAAGACGGCAGCTATAAAAATGAAGCTGCTACCGAAGATATTGTATGTTATGCTAACATTGCCACTACAGCCTCCACCAAGAGTTTTGGAGATACTGCACCTCTTATCCAGGAGTTTATTTGGGATGGGAGGAAGGCGAGGATGGACTGCACCTCTTATCCAGGAGTTTATTTGGGATGGGAGGAAGGCGAGGATGGCAAAAGGGCAGGCTTATGTACCCCAAGCGGAGGGAGGTTTAGGATTACCCCACTTAGTGAGCTATTATTAAGCGGCCCAGTTAGGGTACATGGTAGAATGGTCACTCCACCAATCGAAAAAGCATTGGTGTTTTATCCACCAGGCGGTATCGGTAATCCACATTTGGAAAATACCTTAGTTACTAGGGCACATCGCCCTCCTAGAGTTTACATCTCGCCGGTGCACCGAGCTACATTTGGGGTCTGGGACAAAGTCCAGGTGCGGAAGGGACGGTCTACTCCCATATCTCCTCCTCTAACTCTGCCTGGGAACCTGGATTTCCCACCTGCATTACAGGGTTCATCTTATGATTGGCAGAAAGCTAACTTCAAGAGACTGGGAAACCTCTTTGATATTGGGGACCGTATGGATTTCTGTTGGCTACAGGAAGCCTTCGGTCTCCCGTCTAAAAACCCTCAGGGAATACATTGCACTAAGTCACTGGGTCTCCCAGCCTTCGATCCAACCCCATGCCAGTAGACCGCTTACACCATTCGGGAAATGGATTCCTAATCGCTCCTCCGACAAGCCCTCGCTTTCTGATGTATGCCTTCATCATTATACCTTGGAAGGTACTAAAACATCTGCACAACATAGATGGAGTGTGGCTGCACATTTACAGATTAAGAGTGGTAGGACATATTTCACCTGGTCCGCGCTTCTGCACGTAGTACCTCCAGTAGGGAGATGTTCTTGAAGGCTGCAAACTACTGGTATTATGCTCCAATGAGAATTGCTTATTGGAAGGGGGCAGGGATAGCACATGTTCCAAGATTTACACTTTTTGTGGACTCCTTGCGAAGAGTTTGAGAGGGAGCAGGACAATGGCACTCAAGCAGATAATAAGTAACTGAGTGGTGGAAGATTTGAAACCAATTTGTTTGCGGTGCTGCCAGTGCAGAGGAAGACCCTGAACCTCTGTGTGAGTTAAGGGCAATAACACTGCAACATATACAATAGGTCCTGGGCACACGTATTAGAATAAACAGTATAGATACAGCGAAAGTACTCATAAGAAAGTTGACACCGGTGGTTCAAAGTTGTTTATGTAGATGGTATTCTTCAGAAGTGAAAAACAACGCCAGCCGACACGTGTTTTGTCACCAGGACAAAGCCTGTGACTCTTCAGGGCTGTTGTGGAGTGATGTGTGAATCGATGTACCTGTGATAATTCCGACCCAGTGTACGGGTTAAAGGAAGGCCGCGGGTACAGCAGGTTTGGATGCAAAAATGGACAGGCGCGGGTAAGTCCGTGTTCCTGAGACACCTCTGGGTGCCGGATCCTGACAGTGCTCTTCTCGCCTCAGAGAGTAGGAGCTTTTTGGCGGGAGGTATTGGAGGCAGTAGATACCATTTTTGAAACAGAATTCTTGCGGTTCCCTAGTTAAACCTTATTGGGACTCCCGAACCTGGAGACATTTCCCTTGAAATCTGCTAGGGGCCAGGTTATTGCCTTAGCATTAGGGGCGGCAAAACTGCTTTTACTGGCACAATGGGGCACTGGTAATGTTCTGATACATAGGGACTGGGCGTATAAACTCTGGGAACTGTTAGGGTTAAAGAAATTGACAGCAGCAGCGACACAAACACTTCCAGCCTCTGATAAGCTGTGGGCGCCTCTTATACAACATCTCTCAGACGAATTTCGAGAATTAACTTGTCCCGCTTACCCTCATATACTAAGTTTGACTCAAACAGTCTACGACGGTGTGTTTCACGTTCATATTTACAGTCTCCCCTGTACCAATATGGGATCCCATACACATACTCTTCCTCACATTCAATCTTTCTCTTCTCTTTTCCTTCTTCTCCGTGCCTTCTTTTTCTATGCTTGGTCTAATTTCATGTCACCCCCACCGGCCAAAGGATGTAGGTGGGAACTGATGTACTTATTGAAATACCTAAATAAAGAGATCTTAAACCTAAACCGTTAGTGTCGTATGCAAACTGAAAACAGAAACAGCAAATAAAATGTAGAAATGCCATGAATTCAGCACATGCTGGCAGAACATGGAATGATAAACTGACTGTCACTGTAGCATACAACAGTCAAAACTAAATATCAGTCACTATAAATAAAAATTAAAAAGGCTATATACTCATACTATGCAAATAACGGATTAAAACAAAATACTGTCCAATCATCCACAACCCTTCTGCTGCGGTCATTAGATTGATTACCTCTAACAGAACCATACAAAAGAAACTTGAGAAGTTCATTCTCCACTGTGAACCAGGCTGCAAATAACTAAAGCATAGTAGGGCAAGAAAACATTGTAAAGACAGCTTGATGCCAAAAAGCACATTATGAAAGACTTCCCTAAAGAAAGACTATAGCAACATATTAAATAGAGTGTGCATGCCATAAACGAAATTATTACTCTGTGTAGATAGAAGATGGCTCAGGATTACAAATAAAAGGAGCATCCATAGAGGATTGCAACTGTTGCCAACCTACACAAATAAAAGCAAAGCCCACACAGATATGTGATCAACATATCAGAATAATGGCAACATTTAGCAGGGAATCCCAGAATGCACCTCAGAATTGCCCAGTCCCAAAGCAACTATCTCAAGCCTATAGTTTAGGGAAGGAAACACAGGGTGGTTATAATGGCAGAAAGGCACCCCCTGCCGTGGGTGGCAAGTGTGTGCCTCTTTAAATGGTACTAGTGTGAGGACCTGCATGCTGTTCCATAATTAGGGGTGTTACCATGGAATTAGCAAGCTATGTGAGTCTGCGAAGTGAATGTACCGGAGGAAAACTAAAGCGTGGCAAGAGAGGAAAGTCCCCCAGTAGTACGAGAAAATAGCACTGTCAAAAGACAGCTGAGAATCCAAAAGAAGCCTGCAATATCAGTAAGATATTTTTTCACCTGAAACCCATTCTTACATATTTTGCCAAATGTAACTGCCAGTAGAAGGAATGGGAACAAGGTGAGTAAAGTGATTCAAAAGACCATAAATGTTTTGTTGAGCCGAGGGGCTAGGACAAAAGTGCTGAATAGACATTCACAAATCTCTTTTCTCTAGAAGTCCGGACGATTAAGGAACTCCACTGTTTAGGACATTGAAATCACCTCATCCCCTTGCTGCAGTTCAGAGGTGGACAGTCTTGGAGCCAAATCGTATAGTGGAAGGTACTATGGACAGACAGTATTGCCTCAAGCTGGAACAACATTGACTAGCTTCTCTCCAAGTCTATTTACGTAGTATCTTCTAATATAGTTCTAAAAGTAGGCATCTTATGGCCACAAAGTGGATTGTCTTTCGTTAGAGCCCCAAGTAACGGTGAATTTGAGTTCCTGCTTTGTTCAACTGAAGACTCCGTAGAGCATCTCACCACTTCTCAATTCAAAATAACAAATTCAGTTGGTCAATGCAATTATTCAATTGAGAATGGATTACTGTAATAGTGTCTAACCAAGTACATCATAAAAGGAAAGGATTACTGGTAACAGGTTAACGTATGTATTACTGAGAAGTGAGAAAACAAAAAAAAGGTAAGGAAAACCAATGTCAATGGAACAGCCCATGAACCAACAGCAGAAAACTAAACTACCAAACTGCTCTAAAATTAAAGAACCATCAGAGTCTCGTTCCATAATGCGTATTGATTTTGGCAGGGGAGAGGTTGGATGAAAGCAGTTTATGATGGTCAATGGCATTAACCACTGACCATAACCAAGCATGAAGATCCTGCAGATAATGAAGTTAGCTCCTGGAGAAGCCTGTGCCTTTAAGAGTTATTCTACATTATAAAAATGAAACGTCCTGAGTAGTGCAGGCTTCGTAAAATCCTACAAATGTTACTAGATTTGCAGGTCTAGTGACTTAAATAATCTACTTGACCTAATTATAATGCTCTTGTCCCATAAACTGGTTTCAAAATATGCAATCGTGGGCAAGTATATTAATTCACGGAGACGCCCTTTTCTTCTTTATCACATATGAGAGCCCCTTCAAATACACGAGTTCAGCACGTCTGCTGTACAGAAAACTCTTTTGTTTGATTTAATAAATTAAACATTATCTCCATAAAGAATACAAATCTACCCACATATAAGATACACATGACTGCTGACTTGCCTCTTAGTTCATTATTTGCATTTTTATCAGGGGGCGGCACGAATGTTTCTCAAATCATGTTTAAAAACTATCACTTTTAATAAATACATAACTAAAGCTTAAAGTAGCAGCACACTGTCATCTGCAATCAGCAGATTTTACATTGATATGGAAACAGAATGTGTCACTAGCATGAGGTTTTAAAACTATATAGTGTACAATGTTTGGAAATAAAGTTTCTGAAAATATTTGTCATTTGCACATCACCAAGTAAAGTGTTCGGATTTGTTTTGCTCCTATTTAGATCTGTGTTTTGTTTATCACACTTCTGAATTACAAAAAAGTTCTTACATAATTCCTGATATATTTTGAAATACTTGTACTATTCATTTACAAGCTGTTTAAATGTTGTTGGAGAAAAAAACTGACATTTTACATCTTTTTTTTCTCAGCGCATTTAACAAAAAGTATTAACTGTAATAAGAGGAAGAAAAGTAAAAAACAGGAACAGATAAGCAACAATTAGTAAATAGACAAACTGACATTTGACCTCTGTCCTTGAACATACAGCAAATGTGTCAAGACAAAAACAAGATTTATAGGCGTCTTTATTGCTCAGTCACTTTCTGAATGAACAGAACACCTGTTTCTTCTACCTTAAGTTTACTCGCCAGCATGGATGAGTAAGTGCTAAAAATAGCTCGACCTGATAAAATCTCACTCACAATTGCGAGTGGGTGAGGGGATTATTCGAGGCCTGTAGTGACATGCTCTCCTGAACAGAATAGGTTTATTAATGTTATCTAAAATACATGATAGAGTAGTCCGTTATAACCTAGGAGAAATCAACAGTAGCTGTATTAAATCTACTCTATACTGGTAAATATCAAAGGCCCCCTGACTTCTTGATTAATTAAATCCTAGGACAGGGAAAAAGCATATTTGTAAATATCTTTCCTAGGCAATCACAACCATATACATGCACAAATTAGAGGAGGACTTGAGAAGAAAACAAGGAACTATGCAAGGTTTGTAACAATAAAAATAATTTTGTTCTTCTTTTATTCAAAATCACAAAATGAGTGTAGTTAAAATTCAGTAAACTGAAAAGTACATCAATAATTCATAAAAATACACAACAATCACTTGATCCTAAATACAACAAATAAATTAAAAGTATCCTTCATAAAGAAACAGCAGTAAATATCGACGTGCGTTTCGGTATTATACACGCCTTCTGCAGGAAATTACCACCAGTGACCTACAAAATTAAAAAATAAATTTACATATTGTAGAATACAAACAATATTTTCCCTATTACGTTTAATAGTCTTTCTTTCACTAAAACATCATATTGTTAAAGAACAAACTGGCAATGACTCATATATAATCATATTAAACAAAATACATGAGCTACACATAGCACAATAATTCACTTTTATATAACATAGTTCTTATTTCCATAGTCCATCCAACATTTTATATATACAATGTCTAATACTCCTATATTTATAGTCTAAAACGAGTACTGAGATTACTCCACTGTGGTTATCACAAAGGCAGGGAAAGGGGGATGATAAAAAAGGGGAAGGGGAAGGGAGGCGTGGGGGGGGAGAGGAAGGGGGGAGAAAGGGAACAAAAAAGGGGGGGATGAAAAAGGATATAAACCAGATATGAACAAAAATAAAAAGTCATATTCTTAGTGATAACTTACTTTTAGAATTCTCGTAGACATGCAAGACTTGGATGGTATCGCAATGATTCTTATAGAATGATAAAAACCTCTGAAAAGCAAAAATTGCGTTTATATAATATTCAGAAGGCAACTATTCATCATCTGCTCACCAAAGTTAGGTTAAAATATAACTTACTTAGGTTAAGTTAGAGAGCCTATTCCCTTTAAATGATGTCGGGAACAAGGACTACGATAGTTGGACGGCTCGTTTTATTTAAAAAAGACAGTCTTCTGTGTTATACTAGAAAAATAAACAAAAAGATAATTTTGTGAACTTTCATTAAGAGCGGGTTCATTGATATCTTACTGATTAAATGAGTAAATGAGTCATATCCTAGGCTCTATAACATGTTTTTAAGACTGCCTAGGAATCAGAAAAAGCAGTCGATAAACAACGGTACATATCTCCTATCGGGCCGGGATCCAAACTCCAAGGCATCGAGACTAATATACCTACAGCTTAGTTATATCTATGGTTAACCTGACAAAAGTCAGGGTAAGGGATAGAGCAGAGATCAACTTCTAATCAATACAAACCGAAATACGATAAAATTATACCACAGGCCATCTTGTTAATGGTAAGACATCACCTATATGTTAACTAAAAGAGAACTCAACCGCTAACGCAATACATTTTGTATCATAAATCCTTAATAAAGGACTGACTCTTCCACGATGTAAATTGCTGAAAAGGGTTCATGCCGACTAACCTGGTCCTCAGAATAGAAATGAACAAACGCTATGTGTGAATATCCCATATAATGCACGTTTCCTAAATAAAAGCGTATCAGATAAATAACGTACACACAAAAGCCAATGACTACCTGTATGTAACTGATACAAAGATGTGGATAGTGGCCGAAGGGATCCACGGATAGAGGAGCGATTATGTCCGAATGCAGCACGATAATTACTGTTAAGATAAACCAAAGAAAGGGCTATTTTAGGAAAAAATTATTATATAAAACCGATAAAACAGATACATGATCTCAGTAAACCAAATGAAAAAGAATTAAAAACAGGATAGACAAGGCGAAAGCAGGGCAAATTACCTTGCTTCGAGTCGTGTATATCTTTTTCCCTTCAGCCTCGTCGACGGGTGTTGGCGTCTGACGTCATACACAGGAAGTAGTCCAGTAAATCGGACCCTCCCCGTATGTGCTTTATATAGTCTCTTGTCTATCTTTATTGGGTAAAAATAAAACACCGATGGCGGACTAATTGTGTAAACCCATCACTAACGGAAATACCTGGTGTAAAAAGTAATATTAATATTAGATGAACAAAAAATAAATATAAAAAACCTAAAAAGGAAAAAGTATATATCCAAAACTACGATACGGTCAAAGACTAAGGTGTTCAAAGACCACAAGTATTTTTTCTATATCTATTGTAAACATCTCACGGGTGAGATCTCCAGTATACTTTTGTGTATTAATTAATGGAAAATAATACCAATATAGTAAAAAACAATAAGGAATAATAATCACAAATTCACCTATATAGACAAAAGAGAAAGAAAAAATTTGATCCCTAAAGTGAAAATAGTAATTTAATATAGCCTTTCCAAGACGAGGGATCACATATATCCGGCATTCCAAAGAGATAGAAAAAACACGTACCCAGGTTGCGAGAAATAGACTTTTTATATAATCCTTTCACAATAACGAGAAAACTTCCCATCATAATGGAAAGAGTCTTCCTCGTTCAGTAAATATACTGTTTTCAAAATATGCAATCGTGGGCAAGTATTTTAATTCACGGAGACGCCATTTTCTTCTTTATCACATATGAGAGCACCTTCAAATACACGAGTTCAGCACGTCTGCTGTACAGAAAACTCTTTTGTTTGATTTAATAAATTAAACATTAGCTCCATAAAGAATACAAATCTACCCACTATAAGATACACATGACTGCTGACTTGCCTCTTAGTTCATAATTTGCATTTTTGTCAGGGGGGCGGCACGAATGTTTCTCAAATCATGTTTAAAAACTATCACTTTTAATAAATACATAACTAAAGCTTAAAATAGCAGCACACTGTCATCTGCAATCAGCAGATTTTACATTGATATGGAAACAGAATGTGTCACTAGCATGAGGTTTTAAAACTATATAGTGTACTATGTTTGGAAATAAAGTTTCTGAAAATATTTGTCATTTGCACATCACCAAGTAAAGTGTTCGGATTTGTTTTGCTTCTATTTAGATCTGTATTTTGTTTATCACACTTCTGAATTACAAAAAAGTTCTTACATAATTCCTGATATATTTTGAAATACTTGTACTATTCATTAACAAGCTGTTTAAATGTTGTTAGAGAAAAAAACTGACATTTTACATCTTTTTTTTCTCAGCGCATTTAACAAAAAGCATTAACTGTAATAAGAGGAAGAAAAGTAAAAAACAGGAACAGATCAGCAACAATTAGTAAATAGACAAACTGACATTTGACCTCTGTCCTTGAACATACAGCAAATGTGTCAAGACAAAAACAAGATTTATAGGCGTCTTTATTGCTCAGTCACTTTCTGAATGAACAGAACACCTGTTTCTTCCACCTTAAGTTTACTCGCCAGCATGGATGAGTAAGTGCTAAAAATAGCTCGACCTGATAAAATCTTACTCACAATTGCGAGTGGGCGAGGGGATTATTCGAGGCCTGTAGTGACATGCTTTCCTGAACAGAATAGGTTTATTAATGTTATCTAAAATACATGATTGAGTAGTCCGTTATAACCTAGGAGAAATCAACAGTAGCTGTATTAAATCTACTCCATGAAAGTTGAACCAGAAAAGCTTGTAACTGCTAGACTACCAAGCGCGCAATTACAGAGGAGCTAAATGACTGGTCTAGTCTAGCTTTAGGGATGGGGACAGCAACATAGTAATCCCTCAGCGGTATGCATGTCATAAAGACGGTCTAGGAGGCACGTGCATTTCGGTCACAAGAAATAGTAACTGGCCAGACACTCATGCCACATGTCAGGGATAAGCCAATGCAGCAGAAGGCTGAATTTGAACCAGCGTCACATAACCAAAAAACTACCCAGTGCAGTGGTGACCCTCAACATTTTGAGCAGGTGCAGCACCAAGACTGGGAAACTTTTTTGTAGAGGATGCCACCTGTGTGCCGGTTTAGAGCTTAACTACTTAGGCTGTGTAGCTCTAAATAACAATGACTTACAAGTTGACAGCTACTTCTCAATATGTGGAAAATGTGGGACTTTCAGGATGTTTATGTGGAAAATCACTTAAGTGAGACTGATGTCAGAACTTGCATATTCGCGCACTCATCCACCTATATATTCAACTCAGTGCGTTAAGCGCCCACTCCAGAGACCTGCATGTCACTCATGCTTTAATTGTACATTCTTTGAGTGACGAAAGCTTGTACTGGTCTGCTTTGATGTATCTTTTCTGCTAGCAGTGGAAGGTTGCACTTGTTACATTCTGAGAGTGGGAAGCTTGTTTTGCTACTGCCTTCGTGTACCAATTTGGTGAGGAAGCAAACCTTGCACTACTATTGCCTGAATTGTATGTGTCCTGTGATGAGGAAAGCTTGCCCTGCTGCTGCCCTACCTATGTTTGCCACTGCAGGACGGAAGCTTGCACTATTTCTGCCCAAAGTGTAGATTTTCTCTGAAGAAGGGTTGTCTCCACTGCTTATGAAGGGGATAGAATGCACTTGCATAACATGCCCTATGAACAGTGCCTTTTCAATTTGAAGTGGGGGGGTCTGTAGTCCTGAGTTTGTTACTGTCCGCAGAAGGGGAATATTCGAGTGCCAAAACAATTTGAAAGAAAAGTGAAGCAAGGACTGTTGATCAACCTTGTTTCTAATCTTGAAGCAGGGAGACCCCAGGAACACAACTTTAATATATGTCTGAAAGTTTAACAAAAGGGAAACATTAATGTTGACCTAAGAGACATAACCTTGTTAAAACTAGGGAGCACATATCTAGGAGGCTACACAACTAATGAACAGTAGTACGCTTGGATGATGGTACTTTTTGGACCCACTGATTAACCATACCACGCCAGGGTTTCATCTTATGAGAGTACATGAAAGTATGATAATTCTGTTAGTGGTTTGGCTCTTTCATCCAGGTGTGTTGTGCTTCTTGTATGCATAAGTGTATTTACGAAGAGTGTAGAGTAGTCCTTGGAGCCTCATCCGCGCACACACGTCACCCTACTGAGCAGGTCAAAAAAGGAAAAAATTAAATTATAACTCTTTTTTTATTATCATTTTATTTTTCCCCTTGCTCAGCTGGGATGGGGCAGGGCTGCTCTGCTCGCAGGACAGGAGTGGTTTTCCCACTCCCAAGTGTGCATACGCTTTAGCCGGCCGTCTCGGGCCAGTCAAACCATCCTGCGCACTTTGCATGTTCTCCATGCAGGCTGCATTACAGCCTGCATGGAGAACATGCCCCACCTGGCAAACCACAGCGCTCAGACTAATCACAGCGCTGCGTGATTGGCTATCGGGAGGCTGGGTGCCAGGTGCTTACTGCCCCAGAAGTGGGCGAAGAGGAACGAGAGTAGGTGGCGGCGGCGGCAGACAGTTGTTTATTTTTTGTTCCCCCTCCTGCAACCTGCTTCCCCACTGTCGTTAAATGCCAACTGACACTGCTCACACTTCCTTTTAAGTGTGTTAGCTACCTGTCCTGTAGGAGTGAGATAGTCACGTGATGTTACCCCTGCTACAGACACTTAGCCTTTACTTCTTTTTTCGCTAGGGAACTCTGCGCTGACACCGTCCTTGTATCTTTGCTGTGTCATGGAGCTCGGTTTAAAACTTTTCACGACACAAAAGCCAAAGTCCAGTTGCCGTAGTCCAGTCTGCTGCTGACGAGGGCCTGTGTCACCGTTCTTCTTGTTTCGGTTGGGATCCACTTGTAGATCCTGCGGAGCATGCGGAGGGTGTTGTAGCAGGAGGAGGAGACGGCGTTGACCTGTTTAGCCATGGAGAGGGAGGAGTCGAAGATGGATCCTAGGTTGCGTGCATGGTCGGTGGGTGTTGGTGCTGTTCCCAGTGTGGTCGGCCACCAGGAGTCGTCCCAGGCTGAGGGGGTGGGTCCGAGGATGAGTACCTCCGTCTTGTCCGATTTCAGCTTCAGACCGTTGCTCCTCATCCAGTCGGCGACGGCCTTCATTCCCACGTGGAGGTTGGTTTTAGCGGTGTGTGGGTCCTTGGTGAGGGAGAGGATGAGCTGGGTGTCGTTGGCGTAGGAGATGTTGAGGTCGTGATGGCGGGCCACTTGTGCGAGGGGGGCCATGTACGTGAGCAGAGTTTACTTTTGCTTTATGTGTGAAACAAACAATTTTTGAAGCGGACTAGGAAACTTTGCAACATTTTTAGAACATACCTGAAAAGTGGCTCCATGTCACGTATAATACCTTCAGTCATTTCTAGAATTTTAGCCAACCCATAAAGAAACAGGCCTGTCAAGTATCACGTATCAGGCGTGACGCTAACGCATTTCAGTGCGGGGTTCCCGCATCACCGCACTGAAATGCATTGTCACGCATGTCACTGACCACATGGCTGCCTACTTGACGCCAGGTGCTAGAGCGCGCCGCCGCGGACAACCGTGTGTGCTCCCCGGGCCAAAGCAGAATTCACTCAATACCAGCAGCAGCAGCTCAACAGTTAAAGATCTGCTCTGCCTCTCTCCAACTCAGTGGTTGTTACAATGTTACTTACTAACAAACTGTTTGGCTGCTGCTGAAATCCGGCCTCACCTCCTCCTGGAACAGGAAGTGAGGTCGGTGACCAGAAGTGGTGGGGCCAGCCCGGGGACTCGACTGGAGGAGTTGCAGCTGTGTCGTCCGGTCGGCGCCCCTTAAACAGTCTTACTACTGAGACTGTCTGAGTCAAGTGCGCTGCTGCTAGGCCTGCGCAAGAGGGGCAATAATTTATTAAAATCCGGCCCGGCCGTATTGTTAAATCGGCGGGACGCCGGCACAGCATGATCGACCACCTACTGATAGTCACACTCAGGGTCAGTCAGCCCAGCCGCCGCATGATGATCGGGCACTGTGGGGGAGACTGCACGCAGCACAGCCGTGCGGCTCAGTCACGGTCCGTTGAGGCCACCGGAACCCCTGTGGGCACAATTGCTGAGCAAGTGGTGACTCGCACCACCACCACAGCCGTATTGATCTCGTAGACCCGACGGCCCTTACTGGCGCCAGCCGCCAGGCTGCTGAATTTGAACCACGCCAGCCCGGGACGTCAGAGTAGTTCAGCAGCAGAGTCCTGTCGTCAGAGTCCTGTGAAGCTGATAAGGAGTAAGGAGATTGGTCTGGACGAGTCTATTGCTGGAGGCGGACCGGGCAGCAAACTCGCATTACGACCCACGGTGACTCAAGGCCTGAGCCTGCCTGCAGCAGGCCTTGCAGATCAGAGTCGCTGCCTTTAATTATGGAGCGCTGCACCAAAATAAAAGGGCAGACTTTGGTTAAGCATGTTAACCGTTCAGGGAGCCCGGCAACTAACCTGCTGCCCCTGAAGGTGTCTAGGCACTTGATCTCATTATGGTAAGACAACTTTTTTCTAAGTTGATATTGTGACGTATGTGCTAACTTCGAGGTTTGCGAGGGAAAGGTTGGTGATTTTCCCAAATAGAAATCCTGTACAGTGACTGTTTCCTAAATTAATTGAAAACAAGATCTGTATTATATTAGCTCGTCTGTTTTTCCATTTACAATCCTGAAGCACTGAAATTCGTAACGTGCATTAGTGTCGTTGAGCAACATAATTTAATTTGAAAAGTACTACTTCTTCTTAAATACATTGGCAAGAAACTATCTAAAACAGTGGCCGGTATATTTTATTGCCGCGGCCTAGGCAACAGCTGTAGCCCAGCATCAGTCCATAGACCTGAACTCATTTTTCTCTTGAGTGCAGCTCTTTTATTCTCTTTCTGTGATTGACTGTCTGGCTGACAGCTCTTACCTATGTATGTGCTACAGTACATATATACATATCTTTCTTTGTGCTTAGGACTTATCTTCAACGATACAAATGGGGAATGTCATTTCTGAATGGCCATTAGTCTCTAGACACTTTACACATAACTTTTTCTGACTTTAATATTTGTTCCAGGATTTTGTGTTTAGGATTATGGAGTCCTCATCTGGGGAACTGATAAAGAAGTGCTCCTCATCCCAAAACGTACGGTGGATTAATAAAAAAAATATATGAAACTCCACACCCCTTTTGTTGCCTGTGTGAAACGTAACTATTTCTCTTTTGGTCTGTCAGCGTCTGCCATACCTTTGCATTGTCTCATGAAGGGATATACTGTTTAACACACAACAGCATCTGGGCTGTAACCTATGTGTGCCTCGGCCTCACTCACCTGAGCATTGCCCAATGCAGTGTTTGTGGCCACTGTCCAATCAGATTACAAGTGCACTAGGTTAGTTCCCTCCCATTTCTAGAGCTTTGCAACTGTTTTAAGATCTCCTTAGAATTTCTTGTTGTTCAAATGGATGTAATTTCCTATATTTATAGGTTTCTCTCATCTTCATTGCTCGATTTTGCTCGGTAGAAAGTGTCACTCATAGTCGTTGAAATGTCACTCATTATTACAGTGAAATTATGAAAATGTCACACATAGCAATCTGAAACCTTGGCAGCTATGAAGAAAGTGTGAAGGGAAAATGCAAGCCCTAAAATGGGCGAGATGGCCTTTCAGAAGCAATGAGGAACATATCACTGCTAATGGGCTAACATGAACGCTTCTTTGGGGAAAATGCCATGCTAACATAAAAATACTTTATTTACCATAACAATGTGAGCAGCAGAGATACTATGAAAGGGAAAAATGTCCTCCCCTTATCTTTCCGAACGCCCACCTGTGACTCCGACTTCATATGGTCCAGCGCCTGCTGACTAGCATGGGCCCCTTCCCCCTTTTTACTCTCTCCCCATTCTGTCCACAACACGGGGCGGCATCACCGTAGTCTACTAGACTGAAAACTGGCGATCACCGTCCAATTAAAAACTCAGCGTCTCTGGCATAAAAAATACTTCAGGTTCTAAGCTGCCTCGCTCTTTACGAAACGTGCGGCATCCGTCTGCTCTAAGAGGATGAGGCACGTGACGTGCGCGTTCCGCAGCCAATCAGCACATCGGCATTCTATATGTGCACTGTGATTGGCTGAATGCCACAAATGCTCCAATCCTAGGCCATCTTACATATTCTCTATCAGACAACTCCCAGGATCTGTATTGATTCCAACCCGGAAGTGTTGAAACTTTGGGCTAATGTCAATAGTCGAAAGATTAGCCACTGAATGCGGATGTGGTGGTGCACACACGGATGGTCCATTTAAGTAATGGACAGGTGGTCACCGTAGGTACGAAGGGGTATATAAATTCAATTTTTATACACAGTACACATCTTTGTAAACAAGTTTGCTTTCTGACTGTTAGCTAATCCTGCCCGGGGCTCATGAAACCAGGCGGGACATGAGATCAATTCATTGAAATTTGCTGGGACACAGGCGCGCAACACCCATTGGGCTCAGCGGGCTTCAGCCCCCCCCCCCCCGTCGTCTTCTTCAGCCCGGGCTAATTTGACACGCACTGAAATGACTGCGCACCTGAGCTGAGAATGTCATTTTTATGATGCTTTCTGAGGCCCAGCAGCCCGAGCCAGCCAGCCTCTGAACAGTTTCAGTGAACCCCCTGCCCCCACCTCTTGTTTTCCTTCACTGGGCCGAGGTGATATCCTTGCCTGAAGGCAGGGATTTCACCTAAGCACTTGATGTGTTAAGCATGGGGTGGGAGTGGGAAGATGCACACAGCAGGGGGAAAGGGACGGCCAGTGCAGGTGATGCTTTTCCTTTGTAAAGGAATTTCTGCTGGTGTCATAGCCCAGGGTTTGCTGTGTGGGCACTTGTATGGATGTGTATTACATACAAGTGCACAGACAGCAAACCCTGGGCTATGAGGGCAGCAAAAAATTAATTTACAAAGGAAAAGCTTCACGTGCACTGGACATCCCTTTGCCCCTGCTGTCTGTGCACTTGTAGGGAATTCACATCGAGGGCACTGCTCACCAGATAAAGGGTGAATAGGGCCATGCATCTTTTTGCATCCAAGGGCACCAACGATGCAGAAGCAGAGGAGGCCCTGGCAAGGAGAAACCAGGAAACATTTGACCCACACCTGTCTACACTGAGATCTTCGGGAGGGGCAGGATGCCAGGATCAGCCCAACTCAACTGAATAGTATCAGAAGAGCAGGCAGCCGTTTTGTTATGTAAGTTTCAGTAACTTTAATGCATTCTAAAGCACAGCATTACCTACTGCCTGCATATCTAGGTTACTCTATGTGAATGTTGTTTTTGACTTACATACATGGAAACGTCAAAGAGGAGAGTTCCCTCCGAATATGCAAATGTAGTGTAAGTTTGTAGTGTTCATTTTTTGGGGTGCTAGTGGGTAACTCTAGGGTTCAGGGTGGGTGTGGGTTTTAGGGTGCCAGGGAGTAATTTTATTGTTCAGGGTAGGTTACGGATTGGGGTGACAGGGAGTAATTTTAGGGTTCAGGGTGGGTATGGGTTTTGGTGTGCCAGGGGTAATTTTAGGGTTTAGGGTGGTCAAGGTTTTTGGGGTGCTATGGGGTTAATTTATTTATTTAATTTATTTATTCAAAGTTTTATATAGCGCGAACAAGATCTTAACAGATATCAGAGCGCTTCACAGGGGGGGGAGAGGGCAACAGGAGGGTGAGTAGACATAATAATTGGGTACAGTATAGTGAACGGTAGCATAATAGGATAACAGTCATGTGCTAATAAGATACAGGTAAACACTCAGACAGTGAAATAAGGCGGTGCAGAGTCTTTGATCTAACTACAATAGAGATCATTAAATAGCAGAGAACACTCAAATAGACAATAATATAAGACGGTGCTGAGTCTGAGCTATCTACAATACAGATCAAGAGATAACAATAAACATTCAAATAGACATTAGAATAAGGCGGTGCAGAGACTCTGATCCAGCTACCATAGAGATCAGTAGATACCAGTAAACACTCAAAAGACAATACTATAGGACGGTGCAGAGTCTTTGATCCAACTGCAAAGAGGTCAGGAGGTCATGAATAAAAAGTTATTGGATCATTAAGTATCCAACGTTACAAAATCGGTGCAAAGTCTCTGAGCAGCAACAGTAAGGATCAGGTGAACTTGGCCATAAGGATGGCTTTCACTTCTTTCTTGAAGAGTGCAGTGGAGGAGATAATCCTCGTTTCAGGAGGGAGTGCATTCCAGATCCTGGGTGCCATTCCTGAGAAGGATTCAGAAAAGGGGGTGGTGATGAACAGAGTGTCTGAATTAAGCAGACCACTCTTACCCAGTCCAAAGATCAGGGCTTGATCCATCACCGTTATTTAGCTCACTGCCCCATCCCAGCTCAGAACCTGGCTATATGCAAATTAGTCTGTCCCTGGCCCAGTGCATCATGGGAACAGGGCAGACCAAACTACCAAGCCAATTCTTCACCAGAAAGGAGACAAGCTTCCGGGGACCGGTTTCTGCCATTTCAGGCGTCGTCGGCCCGGCTTGCTTGAATCCTGATGGAGCAGTGAGCAAGGGACTCATGTCTGAGTATACCCTTCCACGCTTATGGTGGACAAAATGATTCAGAAAAGGGGGTGGTGATGAACAGAGTGTCTGAATTAAGCAGACCACTCTTACCCAGTCCAAAGATCAGGGCTTGATCCATCACCGTTATTTAGCTCACTGCCCCATCCCAGCTCAGAACCTGGCTATATGCAAATTAGTCTGTCCCTGGCCCAGTGCATCATGGGAACAGGGCAGACCAAACTACCAAGCCAATTCTTCACCAGAAAGGAGACAAGCTTCCGGGGACCGGTTTCTGCCATTTCAGGCGTCGTCGGCCCGGCTTGCTTGAATCCTGATGGAGCAGTGAGCAAGGGACTCATGTCTGAGTATACCCTTCCACGCTTATGGTGGACAAAATGATTCAGAAAAGGGAGTGGTGATGAACAGAGTGTCTGAATTAAGCAGACCACTCTTACCCAGTCCAAAGATCAGGGCTTGATCCATCACCGTTATTTAGCTCACTGCCCCATCCCAGCTCAGAACCTGGCTATATGCAAATTAGTCTGTCCCTGGCCCAGTGCATCATGGGAACAGGGCAGACCAAACCACCAAGCCAAATCAGGTTCTGAATTGGGATGGTGCAGTGAGCTAAAAAACGGTGATGGATCAAGCCCTGATCTTTTGACTGGGTAGGAGTGTTCTGCTTAATTCAGATACTCTGTCCATCACCACCCCCCTTTTTGAATCATTCCTGAGAAGGAGCGTTTGTAAGTTTTTTCCTTACGGAATCTGCGAGGTTTCAGGAGCAGACTTTTTGTACTTCTATTGGATCTCGAGCCTCCTGATATAGTCAACTTTTGAGTGAGGTAGTTGGGAGCCTTGTGGTGTATGGCTGAGTGTGTCATAACAGCAATTTTCAGTTGTATTCTGGCTTCGAAGGGAAGCCATTTCAGGGATTTCAAGTCAGGGGTTATATGAGAGTGTTTCCTTGAGCCCGAAATGAGTCTCGCGGCAGCATTTAAGGAGGCTCTTAGGGGTGCTGTTGTTGTTTGAGGGAGACCACTGAGGGCCACAATTCCATAGTCTATGCGGGGGATGACTAGGGCTTGTACAGTAGTTAGGAAATCTTTGGCTGGGAGGAAGGGTTTGAGTTTCCTCAGAGTGTTGATTTGGAAGTTAGCTCCTTTCGTTGCTTTGCTAATGTGCTGTTGCATATTGAGATTTGCGTCAAGTGTGATACCTAAGGATTTCGCCGAGTCCACGATGGTGGGTCGGACATTGAGTGCTGTTAGGTGATTGAGCCATATTTGGGTGGTGGTAATTTTCGCAGGGGGTGATATCAGGAGGAACTCCGTTTTCAACGCATTTAGTTTGAGGTGATTGTCGGCCAACCAAGATTGGGTGTTCCTAAGTGTGCAGTTCAGAAGTTTGATATCTTACGGGGATTGTACCTTTAGGTAAAGTTGAGTGTCATCGGCATACATATGGAAGTGTACATTGGATGCTTGGAGCAGGGTAGCGAGTGGTTCCATGATGAGGTTGAACAGCGTGGGTGAGAGGGAAGATCCTTGTGGAATTTCAGGGTTCAGGGTGTGTTTTTGGATGTGAGGGGGGAATTTAAGGGTTCAGGGTGGGTGTGGGTTTTCGGGTGTCAGGGGGCAATTTTAGGGTTCAGGGTGGGTATGGGTTTTGGGGTGCCAGGGGGTAATTTTAGGGTTTAGGGTGGTAATGGGTTTTGGGGTGCCATGGAGTTCATTTTAGGGTTCAGTGTGGGTATGGGTTTTAGGGTGTGAGGGGGGGACATGTCAGGTTTCAGGGTGGGTGTGGGTTTTCAGGTGTCAGGGGGGCAATTTTAGGGTTCAGGGTGGCAATTTTAGGGTTCATGGTGGGTATGGGTTTTGGGGTGCCAGGGGAGAATTTAATGTTCAGCATGGGTATGGGTTTTGGGGTGCCAGGGGTAATTTTAAGGTTCAGGGTGGATATGGGTTTTGGGGGGCAAGGGTGTAATTTTAGGGATCATCGCGGGTATGAGTTTTGGGGCTCCAGGGGGGTGATTTTAGGGTTCACAGTGGTAATGGGTTTTGGGGTGCCAGGGGGTAATTTTAGGGTTCAGGGTGGGTATGGGTTGTGGGGTGCTAGGGGGGTACTTTTGGGGTTCAGGGTGGTAATGGATTTGAGGGGGCAAGGGTGTAATTTTAGGGATCAGTGCGGGTATGGGTTTTGGGGTGCCAGAGGTAATTTTAGGGTTCAGGGTGGGTATGGGTTTTGGGGGTAAGGGTGTAATTTTAGGGATCAGCGGGTATGGGGTTTGGGGATCTAGGGGGATGATTTCAGGGTGGTAATGGGTTTTGGGGTGCGAGGGGGTAATTTTAGGGTTGCATGTTTTCTCCGCTTGACTTGAGCATTAATCAATCCTGATTGCCACTTATTAAGCAAGTAAGTCATTTGTATTCATGTTCGATTAATTCAAATCATTACATGTCTATAAAGTATAAAATAAAATGACAGATACTACAGCCGGTGACTCCTAAGCCAAGTTAAAAGAAACAGTTAAAACAAGGTAAAAGTCAGTTTAAATAGTTTTAGCACCTTAGAGCATGAGAAATGTCGTGTGAAAGTAGGAAAAAAGTGCAGAGTGCAAACTCTGCCTCGTGATGCTTGTGCTGAAGCTGCTTAGCAACTGGGCAACTCAGGATGTTTTTATCTAGACTGGTTGAATCGTGTGTTCAAGACTGGCGATCTGGCACCATGCGAGGCCGCATGGTCATGGTGAATTCTGCATGTAGTCGTTGATGTTGTCAATGCTGGTTGACAGCTCTCTTGAAAGTTGAATGCTGACCCTGTGGTGTACCGCCAGGAGCTATTGTCATCCTTAAGTGACTTAAGTAAGTGAGAGACTTATAAGGCTTGCAAATTTCCCCAGTCTGGCTAGGGTGCTCGGCATGTTTTAAGAGAAGCACAGATCCGTAGCCTCTCTGCAGCAACTGATGCCTTTAGACCAAAACAAGGGAAGGAGCAGGCAACGTCACTCCTTGGCCAGTTTGGGGCAGCAGCACAGCAGATGGAGCTAAGATTCTTTGTGATAGTTGCATAGCCTGCATGAGATTGCCGCCTCTTGACAGGACCAAGCAGGATTGAAGTCTGAGATTGGCAAAGCGATCAGCCTCATGAAGAGAATTTTCTTTCGAGCCTGGGCTGAAAGTGCATGTTGAAAATAAGACTGTGACTTCCCCGGGGTGTAAAATACATCCAACGTCTTGGTCATGGGGCTGATGTCTTTAGTTTGTTATATGGTGAACACTTATCTCAGAGGTTAATATGTAAACTAGTAATTCATTTAACCCATATTGTCTCATAAGCAGAGTTTGTCAATTTGAAAGGGAACAAGATTATATTCTTCAAAGGAGACAATTTTACTTAGTATCCAAGAGTCTAAAATAATAATGTTCCTAGCACTGTGAGAGACAATAATAAACATAGGGTCTGTCATAGTTCAATTTTAAATTCACATATCACCTATGCACTGCACTTATTTCCCACACAAATCGATTTTCTCTCTTCTGGTAATCTAGACAGGAGTTTAGTTTTCTCTTCTGAATATTAGAACCAAAACATCCTCGGGCTCACAGATCCTTATGATGGGGTTATAGCCCTTAGTGTCACCAAAGTGACTTCAAGAGGAGACCCAGATGATGAAGTATGTCACCAATTGGTGAGTGATGGGAATCCGTTTATTTTAGTAGGACTTCTTATTTAAATAGGACTCTTCGTTACAGTGGCGTACATATTAAGACTTGCTCTCAGAGTTTATAGTGCTAGGAACATCATTATTATTTTAGACCCTTGGATACTTGTGGTATATAAATGTTGTGAATTGGGGCAAGGTATCCAGGCAGGTCTTAAAAAACTGCCTCAGACCCTATCCAAAATGGTGTATTTTTTGACCATTTTACTTAGCCATCAGCTAGCTGTTCAGCCATATGAGCTTTTCAGCCCCTTGATGCCAGAAGGATTACCAACCCAACACATAGGTTTTTTGTGGAAATAGGCAAAATGCATGGTTATCCACCTGGTAAAATGTTTGCTATCTGAACTTAAATATTTTGTAATCCAATATATGCCTGTAGGACTTGGCTAACTCTAATGTGTAGTCTAGGACTGCATATGATTGTTCTCAGATAACGGTGTATTGAGGAGTGGCATCTTACTGAAATGCTTCTTTGAAGGACGCAGATTCCAGGTGAGATTAGCATTCAAGGCTTGTTCCCCTACTTTGTACTGGTCCTGAGATGGGTGATTTCTTTCCGTAATATCCTAGAAGATGTTTTCTGCTATTTGCCAGACCTCATATGAATTGCTTCAGGATTATACCTGTGTTAAAGTTAGATTAGAGCTGAATACATTTATAGAGCATAATATTCACCCTAAGAGCATCTCAACGCTAATAACTCTAAAACATGATTTGGCTGTGCCATGAAGAAAGATTTAGCAAAATAAGATTTTTTTCAATGCTGCCCTGAAAGAGAGATGAGAGCAAATAGGTTTTATTCACAATTGTAGGGTGTTGCCCAGTTGGGGGCCCAGCAAGGGAAGAGAGTGTCTTCCCACCTAAGCTTTTTTTATGTGTGTGATATAAAATAGGAACTGAGAGTTGGAACCAACATTTGATTTTGGAGAGTAAAGCTTGAAGTGAAACATAAAGAGATTTTTCCAGCCCGTAAAAACCTCACTGCAGAAAGCATAGAGCTTTAAATTTGATTATTTGTTCTACTGTTAACCAGTGCAGGACAACACAAGGCTGTGTAATCCTGTCAAATACCTCTTGGCTGAAGGCTCCTCTTACTGCCATAATTTAAATGTGTTGAAGTTGTCTCTGTGATTAATTGGGCAAGCCATGAAAAAGATTGCCATAATATATCCTGGCCAGAACACAGGCAAAGTGACCTCCGGATGTAACTGGGGGCTCAGCGATAGGAGAATCTTTTGACTGTTTCTAATTGAAAAACCAAGCAACTTTGATCTGATCTTGCTGGGAAAACGAGGGCGGGGGCTCAGTGAAGAATCAAAGTGATTTATCTTTAGTTGATGGCTCAGGAAAATTACTGAAAGAAGTAGACAAAACGCTTTCATACCAACTCTCCGGGTGGTTCCCAGCTATTATAATTTTTATTTTGTTATTGGCATTGAGCTGTAAAGAATGGCTGCCATCCAACCCTGAACAGCCGATAGATATAAAGGCAGATTGGTCCAGGACTGAGCGGCGATAGCCAAGCCACACAACAAGCTGGGTGCCATCAGTGTTAGAAATTGTCAAGCTCCAAAATGATCTGATGAGGGAAAACAGCAGGTGTGTATATAGGGGAACAACCTTTACAACGAAGGTACTGTTACCACGCAACTTTTACAACGCAAGTTGTTACAACGACTTGCGCTGGGGGGCGCTCCAGGATAGTAAATAGTTTAATTTATTATCCAACTCCTTCCCTACTATCCACGTGGACTGGAGTTGGAATAGTAAATTAAAATATTTACTATCCAGCGCCCCCCAACGCAAGTCGTTGTAACAACTTGCGTTGTAAAAGTTGCGTAGTAACGGCACGCGTTGTAAAAGTACGCGTTGTAACGTCGTACATCCGTGTGTATAAGTTAAATAACATAGGACAAAATGAAGAGCACTGGGCAACTTAAACTGGGAATGGATGTGGAGGCACCACCACTGACTGTGATTGTTCTTTAAGAAAAGAGTTGATTGCAGCCAAATTCCTTAAGCAGACTGAGAAGAATCTCATGGTCCACATGTCAAAAGTTGCGGACAGGTCGAGCAAAAGGATTATGGTAGAATCCCCTTGATCTCCATAGAATCTCAGTTCATCAAGTGCCTGAGCCAAGTCCGCGTCTGTGCTACTTCCTGGTCGGAACCCAACTGCCAGGCATCAAGTTAGTCTGTTTCTTATAAAAACCTTGAAAGTGATTGGTCTATAATTCACTAGCTTGGATCAGTAATTTTTAACAGTATTCTTACCACACATTTCTTCGAAACCCTATCTGTAAGACCTGTGGAAATAGATACATTCATGTTTGTCAGGACAGGGGTGCCCACCGAAGAACAGGAAGTAGGATGGAGATAGGACATGGACAGCAGGTGATTCTGATTTAATATTTGTCAACACCAGTTCAAACTCACTTTGATTTTGGTTGGGGCAAACTGTGCCCAGTTGCAGCATGAGGAAAACAATTGCATCCAACCTGTCCTTTCTGCTGAAGTGCCAGGGGATTTTAATGCCGTCATAAATCTTCTTAATCCTAGATGTGAAAAATATAATGCTACTTCATCACAAAACTCTTGCAATGAGGAAGGCAAGCACGCAGAAAAAGGCAACTTTGTGAGATCCCTTAAGGGAAGTGAAACATTTTGTAGAAGGTGAAGTAACTATCAGAATAGAATCCTGCATAAAATTTGCTTTAGCTTGTAAAATCTTATTTTTTATAGATTTTAAATGTTTTGCATAGGCAGTCAGATCTGAGGAATCATATGTTTGTCATTTCTGTTCTGCTACTCTTTAATGCCCCTGAATAACATTTATTGGTTGTTTTGGACGGGGCGCGTTTGAGGTCTTCTATAGCAACCTTCTTATCAAGTGACTTGTCTAATGTATCGTTGAAGTAAGTTGCTGCTTCATCTGCAGTGCTAAAATGAGAAATGCTTGATGGACAAATTTAATAGCATTACAAAGCATGATTCAGTCAACCTTATTTCAGGATCTTGCCATCCTTACATTTGGTTTTTGTGGGAAAGATTTTTTATTTCCTAAGTGAATCCAACGTTTTATTAATTATGATCTGACAATACCACATCACAGGATTCTGTATAGATTAATGGGAACATCCATTGTCCAGAATTGGTCAAGAGTATGGTACCTGTTATGTGTAGACATCTGAATAAATTAAGATTATCCAAATGTGTTCATAGTGTCATGAAGGATAAAGTAACTGGATCGTTTGACTTAGTGATATAGATATTGAAATCACCCCAAACTATGAGTGTTTAATAGTGCAGGATTGTATGAACAGTTAAAGCATGCATTTCTGGCAAAGACATTAAAAATTGATTTGGGGCGGTAGATTAGTTAAAAAAAAAAAATAGCGAAGGGGATCATAAAACGTCTACTAATTAGACTATCCCGCACTTGCAAATCAATCAAAGGGCAATTTAGATGGCCTCTATAGATCAAAGCCTCTCCACCATTTCTTCTGGAGTCTCCGTTAACATGAAAGAGTTTGTGAAAGAATTTGTAATCTTCTGGAAATGCCATTGCTAAGTATTGTGTTAAAAAGTCATTCATCCAGAGTTCAAGCCTGTTCCTGCAACAGATCATAAACATGCACCTTATGAGCTGAAAGAGAGTGCACATTTATTAACCCTTCTCCTGCAGTTTAAAGATAGAATTGTTTTATCAATACATTTTGAGGATTTTTATTAGATTGCCAACTTCCAGATTTTGTTATATAGCTTCAAGATGTCACGTTATCCATCCTCCCTGCACAGTCCCCTTTGGCGAAGGCAACTCACTGGGAAGACTAGCTCTCAGAGTTGGATGCATAAAGTGACACAAGTATGGCGTATTTACTTGGCTATCCAAGCCTACATTCAATATTGACTCCGTAGCGTTTTTAGGACTAGTCAAATCTGTTGATTGCATACTGTATGTCACAAGTTATTAACTAAGACAGAGATGTGTGTCTCTGCTCATGATTGAGGTAAGAAAGAGAAAAAAAGAGGAGTAAAGTGACTCCCTTGAACCACAAAAAGGAGCAGATATATCACTCTGTAAAAGAAAAACATGTTAATAACAACAGTCTGCTCAGTTTCAACGTCTTGGTTCGTTTGATATTGGCAACCGCAATATCTTGTATAGTATCTGGTAGAAGAGGAAAGAAGACTGCTGCTAATTCCATTAGTTTATTCTGCTCATAACAAATCCTACCCTTGCAAAGAAGGTGCCAGTCTTTCTGATATGGATCAGAATCTGGCGTGGACTTAGTGTGAACGGGCATACACTTATATAATTGTGGCGTCCCAGTGGCTCTCTGGCTTCAGAATTGCGCAAAATCACTACTTTTATAGTGTTCCTGGTGCCTGCATGCGGAGAGACTAGAGCAAAAACTCTTAAAGTGCACTTGCTGTGTCATCACCGCACAACCACCAGAAGGAGGGAGGGAGGCAGAAAGTGATCAAAAGCTCAAGATTTAGAACATACAAGGAAAAAACACTGCCCAGTAACAGGCAAAAAATCTATATCGCACAATGCCACGGTATCAGTTGAATTAATTTCTATGACTGTGGCTGCTAGTTTAAGCTTATTTGAGAAGTAGATCGATTGACCCCAGATGCATGACCCTTAGTTTTCATTTTTAGCGCAGGGGTGAAAAATCTTGCTAGCCATCCATTGGAAACTCTTGTCTGAGACCATGGCGCCTGTAGGTAACTAACACGCTAGTTTATAAAAACGTTGGTATTTCTGCATTGTTATCCATTTTCAATATACCGCTACCGTTCCTGGAACAACTTCTAATTTTGTACAGGACTCTCAATTTGTTGTTTGGTGGTCGAACTGTGTGCTCTATATGGTATGGGGAACCTAGCTAAGGTTTTTGCCTGCCGGCTCCAATCTAATGTAGTATCATTAGGACAACAAACCAAACAGCTACTGTTTTTCCATCCCGGGGTTGTCATTTATTATTAGGCTATGCGGGTTCCTTGTCCATTTGAGTTTCAGGTCCTTTTACTCTGATTCAGGTTACCCTTCCTGGTAGTTGTAGATGCCGCTGATTGTTTTTATTTGTTCCCATCATTTGTTCTAGAGCCTGGCACAAGTTTCACCTCCATGTGCTTGCTCCAGAGCTTGGCACAAGCTTCACCTCCATGTGCTTGCCTATCTTCTGCAGGCACTATTCTGCACCTATGAAGGGTGCTTCTTATGAGACAGCTACTGCACTTCTTAATGAAGGCCATATGAGACTGCTACTGCACCTGTAAGCCTAGGCAGTATGAGATATTAATTACGGAATTTAAAAGGACCCAGAGATTTCTTTAGAGTCTTGTGTAATCCTTTGTTATTATAAAAACAGATATCGTTCAGTTGATTCTGCACTCTTGTGCACACCCTTATTGGTGTTTGGAAAGATCACTACAGAAACGGCTACAGGCTCCTAAAACCGGCACAATCTTCTTCTCATTTCCCTATTCATTAGAGCCGGACCGATAATGGAAACAAACGTCATTTTTCACCCGTTCAGTTTCAGCGGAGTTCTCAATGCAAAGTAACCCAGTCCGAAGAAACCCTTCCGTGGAGCCTGTCTAAAGTTGAATAGTGCCGCGTCGTCACGGGAGCCAGATCCAAAAACCCAAGAGACTACCACTATAGCCCTAAGCATGTATGGGACTTCAAGTACGGTGGCTCACTCCTGAGTGACATGATGTAATTTCTTGTGATCTCGTCATAAGCTCAGTGATCATGTGTTGTCTGTTATAATGCCGTCATCATCTTGTTCATTAGTCATTTCGAGACACAAAAAATGTATTTCTTTGTTGGTCACGATACGTTGGAAAGTATGCATGACATGACAAGTTTTTCATGTGGCTGTCTGTAACTTAGCCTTACCAGCAAATAAGTACACCAGAATATCTGATTAAATAAAAGCATTAATTTAATTTAATTATAAAATTCTACTCTTGAAACACCTACATTTATAGTAAATTGCCAAATGCTTAGAAGGTAATTACATATGTCAAACTTTATATTACTTTTCTGAAAGTTTTAGAAAATGAGGGCATGATAAAAGCAAGCCTATTTTTATCACCTTTGATTTTGAATGAAGCACTGTTTGTTGGGATATGCTCCAAGTAATAAACCCCACATCTTAGGTAATTGTGTACAGCTCTTGATCCTGCCAGTAGTGTGAGCTTGTCTCAAAGATTAAGCCATGTATCAGTAAGTACACAGGGCCGATATAGTGAAACCGTGAATGGCTCATTAAATCGGTTATGGTTCCTTTGATCGCTCCATCTTTTATTTGGATAACTGTGGTAATTCTAAATCTAATAGATACCGACTAGCGCTGACCTCCCAGGATGCGTTCCCTTGTACAGCTCTGCTGCCACAGGGGTGATAACGTCATCACGCTTTGAATGCAGTGCACGCTTGCTGGACATGTTTTAAGCGTACTGAGCTCAGAGCGTACTGGCTGGGATCAAAATGTTTCCAGTCAGGCAGTCCATTGGTAGAGCTTTTTGCAAAACAAGTTATTTACATTAAATTAGTAACACCTTAAGAAAAAACAAGTTTAAATAACAGAATAGTCACGTCAACAGTAGAGAAAAGACAAATGGAGGGCTTACCTATTTTTTTGACAGCATTTCATGCTTTTTGTGTGTTAAAATACAAGACTATATTGGCCATCTCGCAGGGAACATAATTCTTTGAAACGTCCGACTGTACGTTAATGATTCCTTCCAAAAATTAGAGGGTTCTTAGCAGTGACGACGTGTCAGCCAATAACTCCATGAATTTACAGTCATGCATTTCTATATCCAACCCCATCTACTTTGCTATTTGGAAAGACAATTGCCATCGGACTCATCTTGTACTTCATTGTCCAAGTGACATTAAATATCCGAATGATCTAGAATGCTACGCTGGTAGTCAATGAGGAAAAGTTGTTAAGAGCCCGTCACAAGATGATATTGACACTGTAATGATCTGAAGGTTATTATGATGACAGCTTTTCAGTTGCTATCCCATACACAGCCGAAGGGGTATAGAAAAAAGGAAAAGTGCAGGGGACTAGAAGAACAACAATATAACTTGTGTGGCTGTGACAATGTTGAACAACATATGTTCCAGGAAAGATGAGCCATGCAGCGTGCTCATAGACACCAGCTCCACAATTGTTTAGTTCCAAAGGGGATTCAGGTTCCCACAGAGCTGATGTATGACTGTAATTCGAATGTTACTCTGCATTTTAGTATCCATATACAGGTGCCCCTTCCTAACCACAAATAAAATTACAACTACTTAAGTAATCAACATGCAGACTTTGTTCATCATGTTGATGTTATAAATTATGGATTTAGATTTTTTATCTATGTTGGAGTACAGGTGAACCCACGTTTAGTTATTAAACAAAACAATTGCAACATTCACATACATAGCTAATCTATAGACATTTTCTAAACCACAAACATAATACATTAAGATTACATTAATATGATCAAATACATGTGAATTACATCAATAAAGTCAAACAAATAGGTTGTTAGAGTGATTCAATTGGGACACAAAATAGGATCTTCAGACAGTCCTGGATGTTTCATGGACACCTGGAAACTCTTTTATTCAAAATCCATCTTGTTTTAATCGCTTACTTGCAATGTAGTCTGTTACTCTCCTTATTTTAATTTTTTTTCTACTGTTTGCTTTGTTTATTTTTTCTCTCCGTTAAACCTACTGCTATGTTTACAGCTAATTGTAATGTTATCACCATATATCCATCAGGTTAAATTTGCAGGGCTCTGCTTCCCTTAGTATAGGGTTATCCTACCTTTCCAGTAATAAAAGCTACTTATGTTCAGAGAAAATCATACCGAGCTACTAATATTATTACTGTTGTAATAGTGACGGCATCAGGGCAAGATTATATTTATGGACACCATATGCAGGCTTATGAGCAGTGATCACCTAAGTTCACCAGGCAGGTTACCAGCAATAACGTAAAAAGAGGCTCTGTCAATGTGGATTTTTTTTACATGGGTTAAGCCCTTGGTACTAAGGTAATATTTTTTAGTAATGTGTACTTTCAGTGCTACATGATTGATCTCTAAATATCAAGTTAAAGTACATTTTGGAATTTCGACACTTTTTCTCCAAATATCAGCTAATGAGATCTGAAAATACATATATTTTCGTCTCAAATACATGCTTTTAATTTTTGGTATACATATATTATTTCAACCAAACAAGTCTTCTGATTGACTAGGCTCGGCTGCACACAGGAGAGCTACTCACAGGTAGTTGGAGAGCTACCAGTAGCTTATGAGCTTCACGTTGAAGAAACCTACCGTAGTAGTTTCAGGCCATAAAGATCTCTAAATAAGTATAAGTTCCTTTGGTTAGTGATTGATGGACAAGCCTGCTAGGCTATCCTGGCAACAGGCAACCCCTGGGCACAAGACGGTCTTTCTAGCCTTCTGGGAAGGCATGTCGGTGGGCGTAATTCAGCCCAACACGGAAGTCGGGGTGGACAGAATGTCCATTAGGTGCACAGGAACTGATTTCTTTTAATTAAAAGAATTGTGTGATGGGTTGCTGTCTCATTCTGGCTTTGTGCAGACCTCCCACCCCTGGGCCCAAGACAGTCTTTCTGCCTTTTTAGGGTGGCACATTATTGGGACCCATTCTGCCCACTCCAGAGGGGTAGAAAGACTACTAGACACCAGAAAAGGAACTTTAAAAAAGAGTCAAAAAGACGGGTGACCATGGTGTGGATTAAAGCCCAGTGCCAGACATGTGATCCAAACCTATTCTTTTTCTTACTTTTTTCACTGGTGGGTGTTTCTACTGTTCCACTCCTGTAGAAGCTTGGGCAGCTGCCCCTTTCTCAGTTCCCTAGCCACATTCTTTCTCACAATTCCTCAGGGAGGCAGCTGGGGCATTAACCAAATATCAGCCTACCACAGGAGGGCAGAAAGTCCTTGAGTCAACCAGAGGAAAAAAGTGAGAAAAGGAATGGGTGGAGTGACAACCTGTCTTGGGATCGGGCACCAGACAGTCCTCCTGTCACTCTCAGGGGAGGCTGAATGGGGTGGTTACCCCCTTTTTGCTTCCCATATTTTAAATCTGCGCTCAAAGAAATCCCAGTTTCCTTTCACTCGCAGTAGGAGATGACAGCAGTATTCGAGCTGTAAGTAGGTTGGCACCTCAGCAACTCTAACAGTCCTGGGAAATTCTGAAAGCTAGCGACCAGGGGGCTCCAGTGGTGTGACTTGCATCAAATCCCGCACATTTTCCTTCCTAGAATGTCCTGCAAATGTCTAAGAATGGGTCAAAAAGAGAAACATTCCCCACATTTATTTGACAGAAAGCTCATACACTTCGAACTAATGGCAGAAATCTTACCATCCTGCATGCCCACATGTCTCTCAAGATAAATTATACCCCACATGTGAGGCTGCGCATAATCAGAATAGGTGACTCTACATAGAGTGATTTCAGGAAAGTAGAACTTTAGCTGTTGGCTGCAAGCTCCAGTATTAACAATTACACAAGTATGAGGGAAATTCATTTTTCCCACACACTTTGACATTTATAGGGCATTCTAGTTAGCCACACCAACTTCGACTGTCCTGGGTGTCTAGTTTTCAAAACTATCTGGGTTTGGTTGGTTTCTCTAGGTACCTACCGGCCCTAGGCCCAATAAGGCAGCCATTCCCTTGGAAAGTGTATGGACATTGGATTTTCTACAAGCATAATAACAACATTTGCAGGGCATTTTGGATAAGAAAACTTACTAGGTCCACTCAAGCTACAAAACCCTGGACTTTCCCGGGTGTGTTGTTTTCAGAAATGTCCAGAGAGTGTGGGTGTGCTTAGGCGCCAACCCATCTACCCACATCATGAAAACTGATGTATGTTTCAAGATAAATTTCTGTTATGCATTTCGGTACATTTCCTGCTCCATGCCAACGGCTTACCACAAAGGTGTGGTACTGCCATTATCCGGAAAGTATGGAAACACCAATTGAAAGGACTTTTGGCCTTCCCTGCAGATTCCCCAACTGTCCACTCACAACATGTGATTAAAAGTCTGTGATTTCACCCCCAGTTTCGAGATTTGCCAGGCATTTTTCATATGAAAAACTAGTAGGAGCCATACAAGCCTTACCACCCTTCCCTGGATATCGAGCTTCAGAAATGTGTAGGGTTGGTATTGTTCCTAGGGTACTTTCTGGCCACTGGCCCAAAAACTGCAACTATCTACACCCACAAAGGATTGAAATTAAGTGGGAAAGTCTTGATGTTTCCACATTTAATTTTGTGGCTTTTCCTGGTGCAGGCGATAGGCCCACCTAGACAAGTGAGGTACAGTTTCTACTGCGAGAAGTGTGGCAACAGTGAGTAGTAGGATTTTAATCAAGCACCGCAGATACCAGAACTTTTCTTTACAGAATTGTGAGAAAAATCTGTCATTTTAGCCAAAGCTTGACATTTATAGGACATTCTTTTGGGGTCCAGGCAAGTCATACCATCTTGGACTCCCCCTACTGTCTACGTTTTTCAAAAATGTCTGGGGTTGGTGCCCTAGGTACTGGCCAACCCCATTTACAGCTAACCCCATCCAAAATAAATCTAATTCAAATAAAAAGTTTTGACATTTCCATCGTGCCTTTTTGGGTGTTTCTTTCCTGTGCAGAAGGCCCACTCACCCAGGGGATGCAGAGTAGTGGGTCATTTGTTGTTATTGTTATCATTTTTGGCTACTAACTGTAGAAGACTGGTATGAATAAGCTCCTTTTTCTAAACTCAGATTATTTTAGCACATTTTAAAAGGGCACAGCTTTCCATTTTACTCGTTTTTATTTCATTTAATTGTATCTTGCATATTGATGAAAATCAAAACTGAAAGATCATTATCAGCTACAGCTCAGTTGATGGCTTTGGGTATCACATGTTTGTGGACAATTGACACACACTATATATCTATGCAACCGTATGTGTCTGACGGACATTTATTTTGTAGATCTGCAGTCATTATAAAAATTTTCAGAAGAAAATATTGTCTCCCATTTCTGTTTTTTCCTACATACTTTTACTATTAATGAATTTCTTTCTTTGTGAGAACCGTGAGCCATCTAAATAAATGACTCCAGCTGAATTCACAAATGCCTGCTTTTCCAAAATGTAGCTTTCTAGGTTCAAGCACGGGTTTCACACCTTTTTCTCCATAAACTGCAAGTAGGTAGAAACCACAAAAACTGGAAATATTGACCACTACGTAGAAAAAAGCGAATACTGGTGAAAAAAACATTTTTAACAACTCTCTTTCACAGCAAATCTTTTGTAGAAGGGATTGTTAGAGAAGAAACCACTTTCTTGTACAACAATGAGTTCCCATTGTGCGCAAACAATGCCACATTTTTGCTGTTTTCTAGATTCCCTCTAGGTGAATCACAGGCCCTGGGTATCTTGGTAATACCCACATGTGGGGATAAAGGGCAACAACTTCGGCCTGCATATTTTTTGTGAAAAGAAGTTATGAAGCTGTAAGTTTGAACTGCAATTATATTGTTTTTAAATAGGCTTAACATTGGGTATCGGAGTAGGGGGAGCTTTTTCAGCGAAAGGGTTAAAGCCTCTGAATCAGTAGCAAGAGTTTATCGAGAATTTGTGGGGTAGTTAACATTTAATTTAGAAAACTGTTTGCCACAGTGTCCCTCCCTATGTTGGTGAGATGGAACGTGTACAGGCCGGGCATGGGCAGATTCAGCCTTTAGGACCTTTGGCCTAATAGTTATTCATGGTGGCATTTCTGCTGATAGACATTCTTAAGACGGAACTGTTTCCTGGAGCGATAGCCTTTAAGAAGGTCTATTTTAGACTCAACCACATCTTCACTTTAGTGAAGAGTAATCTTTGGAAGCGTAAATTCTTCAACTCTAGTTCTGAATAAAATAGAATATAGAGTAGTCAAGATAAAGGAACGGAATTCTGAGCATCTATTTAGGGCAGTGCGACAAGCAGTATCTCATCCACTGTTATAAGACCAATGCATCTCTTGTAAAACTGATGTGATATGACCCACATGGGATAGGGTTAGTTATCATTACTTTGTGTTTTTGCAGAGGTTGAGATTAAGCAAGCCTGGATACAAAGCGGCTGTGCATTGTTAAACTAACATGTGAACATCATGGTCTTTTGGTACTATAAACCTATTCATTTTGTATGAAGGAGAAGCAGGATGAAGATTAGGCAAACACAGAAGCTAACCTGCAGTGGACAGAGCTTGGACCAGGGACTCAATTGGTTAATTATTAGCATATTTCACAGTTCTGGCTACAGGCCTGATACCTGTTTGTCTGGGTTGTGGAGTCGTTGTTGTGGTTAATTTTGTTGGTGAGTATTGACTATTAGAAGAAATGGATGAGATAAAGCATTATACTCCCATTTGGTCCCAATGTACAATTATTCTTTTCTTCACTTTAACTTGCAAAATGTACATTCTTGGTAGCGCTGAAGTAAATTTAGGATGGGATAAAATGCAGGCTAGTGGTTAAGGTGATGACTTTGGGACCTAGGATTGAATTCTCGCCTCGGCTCAAGACAGAACAACGTGTATTTATGAGCAAATCTCTTACTCACCCTTTGTCTAAAATGTAAAGATGTGAAATGTCTTTGTGTAAAAGTATATACTTTTAAATCGCCTCTTAACAACCCTCTTCATGTACAATTCACTTTTATGTTCATACCTAGGATGATGAAATCTAGGACAATTAACTGTCCAGTTGGATATGATAGTCTTATATACTGTGTTTTGTCAGCATAGGTTGGCTTGAAATGATCTCTTCTTACGATAAAACAGTTGGCTTGATGTATTTACCATCTAAGGAGACTATTGTTTTAGGGTGGTGAGGTCCTGTTGGTAGTGATGCTTATGGTGGTGTTCTAGGTTTGTGTAATAACTCTCTTGTACGAGCTCGACAAGCGAAAGGCTGCTGTAGTGGGATGTCTGTTTTGGTGGTGGAATGTTTGGGGAACAAAATATTACATCCTAAGATAGAGGTCTAAAAGCAAAGAAATGATGTGTCTGGTTTTCATCTCAGGACTCCGACAGCAGAACAGTGTTTAGGTTCAGCATTCATCCGCAATCTACTCAACAATGAAAACAGTAGCAGTTTCTGACCTGTCTCTCTGTGTTTTATTTAGGATTCTGATGCAGTAGGTACTGTTTTGGCCACAATAGCTCTGATGCAATGAAGACTTTTGAAGATCTTCCTTCCTGAGTAGGATGGAGCTGATGAAGGATCCCTTCTTACGTGAGGTGCTTTGGTTTTCAGGGTGCTGCCGTGCTGTGACATTCCTGTTGCAGGTAAGGCACAGTTGAGATTTTTCACAGCTTAATAAAACATCTTGGGAGCAGCAGCAATGCATACATGTACTCGTTGTTTACACATCCTTTGGTATTGGTGCCCCTTCTGCCCTTTATGTAAATCTATTGATGAGAGATTAACATAATTTAGTCATGTCAATGAATAAGCAACTCTTCCATTGAGCCAGGGCTCTGTAATATTCTGAGGGTACCAACCATGTTCGCTACTGGTAATTTCTGTTCATGATCAAACTCATGTGGAGTTCTAACTCCTTATTTGATAGTCTCTCTGCCACAATCTGTGGAAGGTTAGTTGCTCATTTCCTATTTTGAGATACAAGAAGTCAAAGATTGTCTGGTTTTTAGACAATGCCACACAATCGCTGCTCAAAACTCCACTCAGTAGGATTACAAAGGATTGATAGTGGCGGAACACTACTCGGTTACAAACAAAGACAGCAGATATTTTAAGCTAATCCATGATAGCTTTCTTCGCAGAGTGGCACTAGGCACACTACAACTGCCTCCTGCCAGGGGTGGAATGGAAGCCCCAAATTTTGTGCATTATTATTTGGCTGCCCAGCTCCTGTGGGTAGCCTGATGACTGACAGGCTACCATACGAAAGAAACAGGAATCCCCCGGTGAGGGTCTGGGGAGGGGGCCATCTTGTGCCACTTCTCCCAAGGGGTCAATTGGGGTCCTCTTTCCCCTGCTCTTGTGCATAGCCCGGGAGTACCTGCAGACACCACTACGCAACTTTATACGCCGCTGCTACCGCTGCAGGGATTACCCTTGAAGGGGGAGGTATGGACGGCTGCGTGCAATACGACACTGGGAGACCTCTTTACGGGGGAGAACCAATGTCCTTCCAGGAACTTCGGCACAATACGACTTGACGGAAGCCGAATTCCTGACTTATGATGCACGAGGCCCAGAACCCCCTCAGCACCCACTACTCCATCCACTACACCAAAAAGGACACGGGAGACATCTCATAACATGACTCTACAGAGCCTTTGCGTAGGATCCACTGACTGCACATATGCGCTTACGCTCGGGGTGGGAAGACTCTCTGAAACAGCTGTTCCATGATTCAGACTGGCTAAAAGTACTAGAACACCCTAAACAAACCCCTTAAACCCTCGGTTCAGATATATACAGTTCTGCTTCCTCCAAGGGGCCTACCTCAACCCCTCAGGCTCCATACCATTTACCCTAGCTCCAGATGAATGACCCAGATGTAAAACTGAACCAGCACATGTGGTACATATGTTCTGGGTCTGCAGACCAATACCCTCGCCCCAAGACGAAGAGGGGCACTACACGCTTTACAGACCTGGCGCATCTCTTGGCAAAAGAGCTATAGCGATGCAGTGGAAATAGGCTGCTTCCGATTCCATCCCACACTGGCACACTGAGATGTCCAAATGGGTGCAGGCAGAGAGCACTGCTCTCCACAGACAGGAATTGCCAGAGTCTTTGAAAATTCCTCATTGCAGATCAGTGCGACTTCATCCTTCGTGATTTCTTGTCTCAAGTGGGAGATGATTCTAAGCCCCCTTAGATCTTTAGTAGATGATCCCGCATACTTGTCGCCTGCCATTTACTTACCTCCTGGTGGGACCATCGGCCCCACCTGCCAATGTCTGCCCCCAGCTACCTGACTGCTGGCATTAACCTTAACATCTCCTATTACTTAACTGAAAGACTACTTTCTTCCACTCTTTCTACTTGGCGGCGACCCTTACCACTGTTTGCCCAGAGAGTTTCCTGGGGCAGGTGTGGTTGTTTCAGTTAATTTTCTTTACTTTAAAAGGCACACTAAAGTGGACACCGAGCTGCCCAGAGGCATAGAGGGCACACAAATCACCTTTGCCTCACTGAAATGCAGACTTGCCCTCCTATTTGCTGTCTGTATACAAATTCTGAATATTACTGTACTATGGCCGTTTTTGCTTGTGTCAATATAAATTGTTTTAAAAAAATCATGTGAGACCAACACCTCCCAGACCAAGGGCCAGCTTCGCTGGGAGGAGGAATTAGGGCTCCCACTGTCCAGCAAGCAATGGCAAGACATTTACTACAAGATACATCACACAGCACATGATATGTCTGGCACTGAGTCACCTTATAAAGTTGCCTCCATTTGGTATTTAACACCTGGTCGAATTAATGGCTGGAACAGGGGAAGTACCGAACAATGATGGCGGGGCTGTGGTCAAACGGGCTCCCTTCTTCATCTTTTGTGGCTCTGTCCCAAGCTGGTCAGATATTGGGAACAGGTCCTGAATGACATCGACCAAGCATTTGACACAACAATACCCGGTTTCCCCGCATACACAATTTTGGGACTATCCAATCTCCTGACCTTTCCCCTACTATCGGTTAGAGGCAGACAAATGGCACTTGCATTGACTACTGCACAACAGGTGCTCCTGGCACGCTGGGGAACAGAGGAGATACCTGACCATGAGACATGGCTTCACAAACTCTGGGTTTCGCTGGCAATGGAACGTATGTCATTGATGGTAGATAACAGGGCAGATGAATATTCAGAATAATGGGCCTCGTTCAATACAAGTTTAGAGAAGTGACCTGCCCTAAATATTTGCAAATTCTGCGCCTGCTGCCCCGGTAGGATTGGGAGGGCACATAGACTGCTGTCTGAGAGTGTGTTCATTCCACCCCTCACACAGAGCCCATTTGCCACACTAGGAAATTGGGACAAAGGAAGTATGGTGCGGAGGAGACGGGGAGTGGGTGTTCAGTCTTATTTTGCTTCTTACTACACTCTGATACTTCCAGAAATCCTTTTGTTACTCTTTCATTACCATATTACTATCTCATAAGTAAAACTCAGAGCTCTGTGATACGCCACCGGCCGCCGGGTTGTAGACCATGAGCTGTGTAACAATTCATGCATATTGCACACTTCCGGCCAATGGTTTTAGGCGACTGCAAGGGACTTCAATAAAAAAGAACTGTTCCATTAAAAAAAATCATGGTAGCTTTCATTAAAAAGGTCTTGGGCTGAATCACTTACAGGAAACACTCCTAAGAGTCTACACAGGGCGGGCAAACATGGGTGTTGCAGAAAGTCTGCTGGCTGAAGAGTGCATCACGATGTGTGAGTGAGAAATAAAGTATGACTTCAAGATTCACAAAGGGCAGATGAAGAGGAGAGTGTGCCAAGGAAATGTAGATCTTGCGTATTTCAATTAGCTTAATTTCTAAACATTTAAGAATGTTGAAAATAAATACAGTGTTGGCAAGTGCCCCTTGAGATACTAAAGGGGGCTGTAGAATGTCCATTAATTATTACTAATGCGTGGGAAAGGCATGAAGTATTCTAACTCCGCTTATAACCTGCTCTGTGATTCACAGTTATCTCATCACATCCAACAACAATGACCCCTCCACCTGGTACAGACCCGTCTCATTATCTAGGGCAATCAATTATTTCGTCCGATCTATCAAAGTGTCAGTAAAGTTAGTATGATGTGATTTCTCTCACTGGGTCAAATCCATGCTGCCAATGTAAAACAAGGTCTAGAACAACCTTTAGTAATTAAATAGGTAATAGTATAGTATAGTTCTTACTATCTGCAATTAGCAGTAAAATAGTCTGCTATGAGCCTAGTGCCTCCCTTTTTTTCAAGAAAACGGTTTGCGCTGTGGGCGAGATGAAAAAATTGGGGTATCTTCTATGAAGCTGAAATATGGCTGGTATGAAATTGTTTTAAATATTATATATATTTCGGGGCGTGGCCAGCCAAGATGGTAGAACAGAAGTAAAGCTGATTGCTCCAGACTTCCCACATTTTATCCTGCAAAATCATGGGAGAGCACTGTACCAGGGTCGCCCAAGGCTGCCTCCGCGGCGTCCCTTCCCCTTGGGCTCCTGCTGAGACCACCCAGGGTGGGCTTGGGCCAGGAGGTAAACTGTTGATACATGGCCGCAGCCACTTCTTAAGGTCCAGAGGCCATGCTGATTGGGGGAGCTGCTCTTCTGTTTGTCCTGAGAGTGGATCTGTAGCGGAACTGCCTGACTCAGGTGTGACCCGCAGGCCACTAGCTAAGCTGGCTATGACAATATTTTGGCCAGACGAGGCCTGTGCCTGCCCCTGAACTCTTGAGGAGCCACGGGTGCTCTGCAACTGGGACTCCATCTGCTGGGATGCAGGTCTTCTCCCGCCCGGCTGGTTAGAAGATGTCGTGTGGGCCCCTGGAGCTGTAGCGCTGACAAACCTGCCTGACTATTGGCTGGTGCTTGGTGGCGACCAAGCTGAGGAGGTGCAGTGATGGACTGCTGAGCCGTGCCTGGTGGTTGACGCCTCACCTCGTTGTTAGAGATTGTAGGGAAGAGGAGTGCCCAACTGAGTGGGGGAGAACTTGGGCACCAAATATGCTATCAGAGCACAGCCTCTCCTGGCACGGCCATGGGCAGGTGAGAAGGTGACTAAACCACTGCTAGGCAATGCCATTATGCAATACATGACACTGCAGGCTCCAGCACAGAATTGATAGCTGCGATTCACAGCTCTTGAACGGCCCTCGAGGGGAAGCTAGAGACTGTTTCTATTGATGCTAACTTTCTGCGTTCAGATCTGCACAAGATGGGGTAGAGGATCTACATTGTTGAGGTCCCAGTGACGGAGCTACAACTGATTGTCAAAAATCTGACAGACCAAATGGCTAAGCTAACTGCAACAGCCAGGATTCTAGAGGACAGAGCGGAAGATGTGTAAAATCACTCACACCGCAACAACCTTTGCTTCCTGGGATTTCCTGAGCTTGCCAAGGAGGCCAGCACAGTATTCTTTTTTGAGGACAGGATCAGACAAGAGCTCTGACCTAAGGGCCTGTTGCACATTTTTGCTTTTTTTTAAACAATTTATATTGACACCAGCAAAAACGGCCATAGTACAGTAATATTCAGAATTTGTACACAGACAGCAAATAGGAGGGCAAGTCTGCATTTCAGTGAGGCAAAGGTGATTTGTGTGCCCTCTATGCCTCTGGGCAGCTCGGTGTCCACTTTAGTGTGCCTTTTAAAGTAAAGAAAATTAACTGAAACAACCACACCTCCCCCAGGAAACTCTCTGGGCAAACAGTGGTAAGGGTCGCCGCCAAGTAGAAAGAGTGGAAGAAAGTAGTCTTTCAGTTAAGTAATAGGAGATGTTAAGGTTAATGCCAGCAGTCAGGCAGCTGGGGGCAGACATTGGCAGGTGGGGCCGATGGACCACATTTTTGCTGTTGATAAGCCTTTTGGGGCTCTTCCAGTGCGTCCTCCACTGGGGACTCCCCCTAGGGCCCTGACTGCGTGGGTTCTGAACCATAAAGACCGTAACTACACCATGAGAGCCCATAGGTTGGCAGAGCACCTTAGAAAATCACGCAATAAACATCTACCCCGACTAAATGTCAAGGCACAGAGAAAAACTTATGTGGAATGGCAACAGAAACTCAGGGCATTCCTCCTCCAGTACATGGTGCTCTGTACGCCCGCCTGAAAGTTATGGCTCAGGGTAAGAGTCACTTTGACAAACCTGAGGAGGTGTGGCCCTGGCTCATAGTGTGGGACAAGACAGGTGCTCGACCGCCGAAGAACACGCAAGCAGCAACCAGGGCTGCTATGGAGGAAAAAAGAGACAGAACCGATGGAGACTGGGTGGTTGAGCATCTAGTCTCCGGCCTATACCAAGGATCACGATTTATAAGGATGACACAATGGACAGAGAGGGTGAGTCTTCATTGGACGATCCTTGGGCTCCTGGGGACAGTCTGAGTCATGGAGAGGCACAACACCAATCCCAGAGACATAGGTAGTACTTTGTAGTGTGCATCCCTGGCCTTTGTGTGAGGCCCTTAAGCATCAACTGGGGCACGCACTGCTGGGAGCCTGTGTTGAGAGACTGCAGATGCTTGATGTGGGGTGATCCCCTGGCTGCATGCTTACCAGGAAATACAGGCCAGCGGCTTCAGTGGTCTTGCTCATTACAAACTGCAGGGCGGAGAGTGGTTAGGACGTTCAATTCATCCCTCCTCTCGGAGGAGGGGAGTTGTCTCACGCCTTTCCTTGTGGAGCAGACCAGCCCCCAATGGGGTATTACAGCTTGCAAGTGTATGTGGAGCGTACAATAAGCTGAGGGTACCCTGGCTAAGGGAGGACTTTGGTGAGTCACTCGCCCATCCGCAAGTACATTTCTCGTCTTGATTTTCTATCCTGCCCTTCTTATTGAAGGGGTTTGTTAGTTAAAGGCTTTGATAACGTAGTTTTGAAAGTGGGGGTTGATTTGTACACATTCGTTTAGTATTCAGGGCGGATGAGTGATACACTTGGCCGGGCCGATGGGGAAGGGTCTGGGTCTGGATCTGCCCGCTGGAGGTCAGGGTGCGGTTATGTTACTGTGGGAGGGGGAATATGTTTCAGCATGCTCTGTTTTTGAGCAACTGCAGGATTACTGTGACCAAGGGCGCTGGATGTAAATTGGTTGGGATGCAGTAGGTGGGCCTGTCGTATGGGTCCCTCTCCAATGTGGATTTCCTTTCCCTACTCACTTTGATCATGGCTAGAGTGTTAAGAACCTGGTATGTCAGTAGCTTCAATGGCTGCCCTATACTAAATAGAGCCTATTCCCCTTAGATATAAGACGCACATTACAATGTTTCAGGAAGCTCATCTGCTGAAAGCTGAAGTGGTGAAATCGGGTAAGAGGTGGAGGAGCCACATATATGCAGCCACTATGCAAGAGGGGTGGTGATCTGGGTAGCTACTGGGGTCCCCTTTGCTTAGAGGGTGATGCACACGGACTCCAAAGGTAGATATGTTAAAAAAAATATTTATTATTTTCAATACAACAAATACAAAATAAACGCAACATTCATGACAACCACCCGTTCCCCTGGTTATTCTCACATACCCGTCATCTCAAGGATCTGAATTCATGACTGTATTTCACTCCCAGCGTGTTCGATCCAACGGCCCAAATCTGTAGTGCTGGTCCCTGATTTATGTACTGCCCCTTCTCCCAGCCTTGTAGAAGCAGTGTTTGCCATACCCTACTCTCCTACCCCCGTGTCCCATCCCCCCATAGCTTTTCATATTTTCTCATGCACCCTCTCCCCTTATATACTTCCCTTTCCATTATTCTGCAGATATCCTAATTCCCAATGTGGATGTGGTGGGAGGGTTTTGGATCCCCACCTCTGTGCAGTGTCCTGTTTAGCCAGCATGCAGCCCAGGTTGACTAACAGTTTCTGATAACAGGAATGCTGGGCCCCAAATGCCCAGTAATGCCAACCTGGGCTGTAGTCCCAGAGGTAAGCCAGTGGCTTCCTTCAGTGATTTTCCAGCCCTTTCCCAGAAGGTTTGAATACTCGATCAGCTCCATAGTGTGTGTAGGAAAGTACCCTCTAGTCTACAACCCCTCAAACAGGACAAGTCCCCAGTCCTCCCAATCTTGTGGAGCATGTTGCACGTGTAGTACGTCCTGTGCAGGACCTTGAGTTGAATCAATCTAAAGCTCACTTTTATTGCCAACATCTGAGGGAACTCTAATGCTTCCCACAAGTTATCCTGATCTAACAACCCCACGTCCTGTTTTCCCTGTAACCTCAGCAAGTGGCCTGTGTATTTCTCATCACAGTGCCATATCTCAGTGAGATCAATTTCTTTTCCACCCATTCATACAATAGTCTGTTTTCTAATGGGGAGTCTTCTTGTGTTTCTTCCTCCCAGGATACACAAGCCCTGAGGGCATGTTGAAACCAGCCATAGTGTAGCCACTGGGTCTCTGACATCTGATAATATTGTCTGAGAAAAGCAAAGCGGACCACCCCATTCGGATCCCAGCATCTGCCAGTGCGGATATGCCAATTGCACCTCACCCTTTAAATCCCTGAAAGGTCACCAGTGGCTGCACCCTGGATCCTTCCCATAATGGAGTTTTAGGAGTCAACCGACTACTCCATCCCATTTCCCTGGTCAGTTTATTTCACTTCTTCCCCACTGTTTCTGTCAGCTTGCACGCTTTGGATGTTAATTTTCACCCTTCCCCCCCCCCCCCCGTGACTCCCTGGCTTCCGACAAATTAATGTCCAGCCGCTTGAGATTGAGCTTGGGTGAACAACCTGGCGTAAATGTGTTTTTTTCCAAATACACTAATTCCAGCACAACCGTCCTCAGCCTGGCAGCCAGCAATTTGGCCAGGATTTTGATATCTGCATTTATTTTCGAGATGGGTCTATACGAATCGCATCTATCTGCGGGTTTGCCTGCCTTTGAGATCAGAACTAAAGTTTAGACGTGCATGTCATCTGGTAGCTCTCCCTCTTAAAAACACCTTTACATATGCTGCATGTAGGGGGGTCATAGTCCACCTCCACAACTTCCTGAACATCTCTTTCAATTTGGATTCCATTTGACCCTGGGTTTTCCCAGGCTTGCATTCGACGAATGGCAAAGGAGACTTCCTCCAGTGTTATATCAACCTCCAGGCCTTTTGTGTGGGTTCCCCCCAGCCTTTTCACGGGGCAGTCATTTATAAAGGCCAAGACCTTCCCATCAGGGGCACCCATGTGGGAGTCATAGAAGACCTCCAAATGTTTGGCAAATTCCTCTACTATTTCTCTGCTCCCTCTCACGGTGTCACCAACGTTCGGCTGCAATTCTCTAACAGCCATGCTCTCCCTTTCTTCGCTACCAAGCCATGCCAGCAGTTTGCTTGTTTTGTTCCCTCCATCATAAATTTGTTTCTGCTTCGCTAGATGGGTCGTCTGGTCTCATGGTAAGGTACTGACTGGTACTCTGCCCTTTTCAAGTCAATCGAAAAAGAGAACAAAGGAACCCTACTCACAACGGAATCAAGATGATTAAGTATTTTAAGAAAAAAATGGTTCCTGTGAAAAAGATACTTAATATTGCTTGATAAGATAAAGCGACAATCGCATGTATAGACAGGGATTAGATGGGATGTCAGATAGAAAGAGACTCAAACACACTGATTAAGTTGTACAATAATTGTATTGGAATCAAAAGCTATTATTGCTGTCATTATGTAGGTTATATCTGTGTCTAAATTGTTTCTGTGTCTCTCTGCGGGCACCCTGGTGGCGACCATGGGGTACTTGAGCTATTGGTCAGACAGGCAGTGGTTGCGGGATGGTAAAGGGGTGTGGACCTATTTGTATTTAGTTAAGATTATCTGTGCAATTTTCCTAGATGCATTTGTCTTTATCAGCCATGTTATGAGATATAGCTGTGGACAGGTATGCTGGGGCAGTGTGGTGACTGGGCTGCTTGGTCATCTTTGTAACGATGTATAATTATTTGATGCAGGGTTAGTGTATTAGTTGTTATAAATTTTTTGAGGTTTGGGAGTACATGTTCAGCATCCATGGGGGTGGTAGGGAGTAGGAGCATTTTGGGATTGTATTGTCTAAGATTGAGGCCGTGTGGTCTGGTGTGTAGGTAGTCAGACACACCTAATTTACCTGGCAACCAAGACTAATGTCAGTCGCCGTACATTTAGAATTCTTTTATATACATTATGTACATATATAATATCTATCAGATGCACAATACACCATTTCTTCCGTCATGCAAATATTATAGAGTGAAAGGTCAAATCAGCGATTTACACATGGTACCATGGATCAATTGAACCTATGTACAGGCAGATAGTGTAATTCATTTACAGTGATTCAGACCAAAATCGCCACAAATCCCCACCATTCTTCAGCAGTATTTAGACCCTGATTGATAGAATGAATACAGTCTATCCAATGGCACTCACGTCTCTGTAGGATTTGCAAGATACCACCCCCTCTTTCAGGAACCAATCCAATGTCAATCACTTGCAATCTGATGTCATCTGCTGAATTGTTTTTATCTTTGTAGTGGGAGACTAGAGGGGCATTTTCCACCGAACGTCGTATGCGACTCCGGTGTTGTCCAATGCGGGCTTTGATGGGCTGTTGGGTTTGTCCGATATATGGTAAATCACACGGACACCATATACAGTAAATTCCATTTCTAGTATTGCAATTTGAGAAGAAATTTAATGTATGCTTCCAAGTCCCATGTTTGAAAGTTTGTGTATTAGAGGTAAAAGGGCATATCACACAGTTACCACATTTGTGGTGGCCTTTGATCTCCGGTAGGCCCCGTTTAGATTCCAGTGTATTTATCTTTGGTCTAGTTACCTCAGTAGTAAACCAGAATCTGTCATCCATGAATACCACCAGCGTATCTCTCTCTAAATATTCCTACTCATCTTCTTTTATCTAAAGTAGATTATTTGATTTTGTCTTTCTTAACAGAACCTTGCTGGGTTTCTTAGTGAGTATTTTTATTTTACCTGCACATGGTTGTCACGCATTTCACCAACATTGAGCAATTCCAACACCAGGTATTTTCCAGCCCTCATTTTTCCTAGACAGGTCTCAAACTTCCAACTAGTTTTAGATTCTAAACACATATCTCTGTTTCCCCAGATGTCCCCCACATCATATGTCCTGAAGAGACCCTAGATCCATGTTAGGGTCAAAACGCAGTCGACAATTAAGAAAAGCGAACCGATATAAACTGGCATTCTATCATCCTATAGATGTTATGTATTGAAAAAAAGAAATTGGTCGCTCATGTATATAGCAAAGTTTATTTGAAACCTTGCACATGTTTTGTCACAAATGTTATTCATATGCCTTGGTTCATAATTTCACTTGGGACACAATACACAATTGTAAATACCTATTGTAGAATTTCTCACATATAACTTTTGATTCCAATACAATTATTGTACAACTTAATCAGTGTGTTTGAGTCTCTTTCTATCTGACATCCCACCTAATCCCTATCTATACATGCAATTGTCGCTTTATCTTATCAATCAATATTAAGTATCTTTTTCACAGGAACCATTGTTTTCTTTTCAAGTGTATAGCTTTTCTCCCTGGTGGGGTTGGGGCCTCAGCATACTCCCTTTCTAGTTGTCAGTTCTCCCTCCAGTGCAGTCAATTTAGCATGTCTCTCTCGCCTGTACCCTATCTCCCCAGAGATAATAACGCCCCTATTGGTTGCTTTATATACTTCCCACAGTGTAACTGGGCTTTTTACCAAATTCTTGTTTTCTTCGAAGTAATGTTTGGATACTTTATCCAGTCGTTTAACTTCCTGTTAATTTGTGAGGCGCCACTCCTCCATTCTCCACATCCCTTTTAGTTTCGGTGCCCTAATTATCAGTGTCACCTCTAATGGCGAGTGGTCACTGAGGCCTCTAGCCATGTATCTAGCATTGTTAACCTAGTATGTAAGTCCCCCGTGGTGAAAAAATAGTCCAAGCGGAATTGTATGTTATGAACACCAGAGTAAAAGGAATACCTTCTCTCCTCGGTGTGTGGAGTCTGCCACATGTAGATACCCGTATCTGCATTTGTACACGCTAGTAACTAATGTGCATGCCTGGGAATTTTTGTTCACATATACTTTCTACCCTGACCCAGGATTGCTATTTGCACCAGGGGGCTCTTGTTGTTTTACATAGAGTCTGCCACATGTCACACAATAACAGTGCCTCAACCCTGGGGCTCATCCTATCCTTGGTTGTATCGAGCACCAAGTTAAAATCTCTGCCCAGCAACACCAATGTTGACGGGGCCTCCAACAGTAGGCCACACACCTTCCGCAGGACATAAGCATGGAGACCAGGGGTGTATAGCCATTGACCATCCCCCACTCATGTTCTCACAGGACTGCAGTGTAACACACGTGTGTCCATCCATTACCGTTTTATGTGAAATGGGAGCATTCTCTTAACCAAGATCATCACCCCCGGGAGCATATGGTGTATTGTGAATATCCTACCAATTTATATCGCCCCCTCTCCATATTTATGTGTTGTGCATCAATTAAATGTGACTCTTGCGGGGAGCCTGTTAGCAAAACTGCTGCGAGACGACCCCCCTAATGTTGTCATCAATGAAGTTACTACCCTTGCAGGAGAGACGGTATCTACCCAGGGAGAGATTAATGAGGCTTTTATGCAATACTACGCAACGCTCTATAGTGAGCCAGAGGAAGTACTGAGCACACACATAGAAGACTTTCTGTCCACAATACCATGTCCACAGTTGTCGGCGGCTGCACAGAAAGGGTTACTAGGCCCCATAACTAAGTCGGAAATTAAAGCCACCATCAAGAGTCTCCCCCGAAATAAAACCCCGGGGCTGGATGGCCTGCCAGCTGAATTTCATGCTGCATATGCGGATATCCTTGTGCCCCAGCTGGAAATTCTGCACAGAGAGGCGCTGGAAAAGGGCTGCCTGCCCTTCACGACAGCGCAGGCGCTGGTGGTATCAATCCCGAAACCGGGCAGGGATCCCACTGACATGGCCAGCTACCGCTTGTAGGAGAGTGGGGTCTGCAATCCCATGGCCACCCCAGATATTTGCTTTTTGCTTCACTGGTTTACGACTTTCCCTGGCTGTGGGCCTGCTAATCAGACCCATAGCCTAGCTGTTCTCTCTCTAAATTGACAAGGATGTACCTTAGGTGCATTTACTAATTGGTACTGGGCCACCTTATCAGTCCCTGTACAGTAAACCTTAGGTATCCAGGGCATAGGTGTACCCAGGGCCTACCAGGGGCTGCAGCATGTATTATGCCACCCCTGGCTGGCCACCCAAATCTGACACAACTGGCTGCACGACAGCTGGGGCAAGGTGGTGTAATCACCCTTTGCTTTAGATATAGTATTCCTATATCTAACCCTAAAATGGACACATATATTCCTATCAGTCACTCCTATGGCAGGCTTTATCAATCCTGAAGGCAGATTGCTTGGAATTATGTGAGATGGTGCTCTGGCATGAGCTGAGCCCGTTTGCAGCTTGCGGAACCAAGTCCTTATAGCTGTTCCATGATAACGCTATACCATATACTCTTAAGTGCATTATGATCCTCGCGGTCAAATGCTAACTTTGGCCTAGCATTATCAAAACATGTCGAGTAAGGTAATAAAAATAAAATAATAAAACCATTTATTGAGCGCCTGGTTACACTAAGCAGTGTGTCCCCGCGCTATAGAACCCCATCATTAAACCATCAGACCAGCCAAAGCAGTAAAATCTCCAACACGACACAGACCACTAATCTATAGGGAAGAGATGCGTCTTAAGTTTCATACGAAATCTCCTCTCGGAAGGTTCCATCCGCAATTCAAGGGGCAATCTATTCCAATAGGAGGCCGCTAAGTAACAAAATGAACGGCCGCCCATTTTGGCTTTAAAAATGCGAGGAACTGAAAACAGCATACTGCCCAGTGACCTTAAGTGACGTTTTGGGCGGTGGATGTTGAGGAGCTTGTTCAGATAAGGAGGTCCTTTCCCTTGTGCAATTCGGTGGGAAATGCACATGGCCTTGAAGAGTATACGTTCCTTTATAGGAAGCCAGTGCAATTTAGATAAAGCATCTTTCCCTGAAGCTCTGCGTGGGAGGTTGAGAACTAGGCGGGCAGCCATATTCTGGACTCTTTGTAGTTGTCTCACACCTTTTTGGCTCAGCCCTATAAGTAGGGCATTGCCATAGTCAAGATGGGGAGTGACTAAGGCATGGACAAGAGATTTCTTTGAACTCATCGGTACTAGGTCCAGGACCTTACGCAGGATTTTGAGGACTGCGTAACATTTGCCAGTAACCTTTTCGATATGCTTCACATACGAAAGTTTGGTATCTAGTATCATTCCTAGATTCTTGGCTGAATTCGTAGGAACAGGGGTCTGGCCAAGTTCTGCAGGCCACCAGTCTGATGACCACGCTGAAGGAGCCTTACCAATGAGTAACACCTCAGTCTTGTCTCCATTCAGACGCAGACAGTTATCGTTCATCCAGCTCGCTACAGCTGAAAGACAGGCTGAAAAGTTGGTAGCTGTCTCTTCACCATCTTGACTGAGTGTGATCATCAGTTGCGTATCATCGGCGTAAGTTATAATATTAACACCGAAGGACTCAACTATACGTGCAAGGGGTTCCATGTACAGATTGAACAAAGTAGGGCTCAAGCTTGAGCCCTGTGGAACCCCGTGCTTCAGCTGTCTGGGAGTAGACTTGAATGGCGGACAGTGAATTTGGAAATTTCTATTTTCCAAAAATGACTTTAGCCACTCATATGCATCTCCTTCAACTCCGATCTCGGATAGACGTGACAGCAGCGTGGAGTGTGACACAGTATCAAAAGCTGCGCTTAAGTCGAGTAACACAAGCGCTGCTGTCTGGCCTTTGTCAGCTGTTTGCCTCAGCAGTTCTGTTGAATAAAGGACTGCCGATTCAGTAGAATATTGAGCTCTGAAGCCTGATAGGCCCCTAAGGCACAATAAACAATATATTTATTATTAACAACACCTCTGAACTCTTTATGAGATCAGAGGGCTAAGCACATGACAATACTAAAAAGGAAATACGAGTTCGCACAATATTTACACGTGTGCCTTAGGGGCACGACAAACCATATACTCAAAACAATGGAATGCGAGGAAAGAAAGTACTGTAAGGAGATCCAGAGGCTGGAGGATCGGTGGGACTACGCTACGAACTAGGTAAGTAAGGAGCAGGAGGCCCACGGGACTCACGTGCAGAGTGGAAACTCTCACGCGGGATGTGTACCAATGTCTATGGATGCAACAGTTTACAAAGTTACGGATTCCGGACGAACCCGGCTGGATTGAGGGAAAACAACAGTGGACCTGGACACTAGGATAGTGAACACAGACTTCAGGACCTAGAAGCTTTAGTTACCTAACCCACAGGCTGCGGGTGCATAGGGCTGAAGTAGTGTCGGGTTTGCTGCGTTGATCCTGGTGATGCCTGAAACAAGAAGTTGCTGGCAGGCAGCCAGATGGAGGAGTCCGGTGGTTCCAAGGATGGAACTGGGAAGAAGGAAGTCCTGAAAAGGAAGGGGACAGAGTCTTGGTCACTAGCCAGTGACGGTGCTGGAACCAGGAGGGAACCAGGAGCTGTCGCCGCGTTCAGGTGAAGGAGGGGTCGCTTCTCTCTGTAGCTGCGCGGACCAGGGGCTGTTCTTCATGACCAGGCTGGAGGCACGAGCTGTCCCACGTAGTCTGCTGCTGTTGGCGGTGTCGGATCGTCGATCTGGACAACAGGCCTTGGCTAATGCAAGCCACGCGGTGGAACAAAGATGGCGTCTGGTGCGGACCAGGAGGGTCCGGGGTGCTTCTCTTTCACAAGGAAGCAAGGGCCAGTCTGGGGGACCAGACTAGCAGTGTCGAAATCTTCGGGTCGTCGTCTCAGAGGTCACTAGCCAGCCGGCAAGTGACCAGACAACAGGAAAGGCAGCAACCAAGCAACAGGGCCCCACGCAGATCACGGGGATGCTGGGGGGCTGGTCTTTGGTGCAGGAGCTGCGTCGGTGTGGGGCTTCTCAGTCCCCAATGCACTTACTCGAGGAACCCTCGGGGGTCATGCTGGAAGCGCTGTGCAGGTTTCGTCAAGATGGCCGTCTCCACGTTGCTCGTCGCACCCACGGGTCCCAGCTGTGCTGTGGATGTGGGTAGAGGTCAGAGAGGTCTGGAGGTCAGGGTCTCGTTGAGCTGGGTCGTCGGATTCCTGGAAGGAAGGACTTGCAGCAAACCGCACAGAAGCTTGATGGTGCCTGCGAAGCAGGATGGTCACTCCCTGACCATAGGGGAGATTCTTCAGTCTTCTGATGTTCAGGAGGTCGAAGGTCAAGAGTTTCTTCGTGGAAGTTGTCAAGATTAATCTAACTGGGAATAGGACCAGCTCCTACCTTTATCCGGCTAAAGGGGGCTGCACTACGACTAGGTCCCTCCTCTGGGTGGGACCAGGAAGGGGGGTGGCTACACCCCCTTTCCTTTGTCCAGTTTCCCGCCAGAGCTGGGGCTGGAGTGCCCCAGCAACTGGTTGGAACCGGTGTATGCTCAGGGCACCTTGTGTGCCCCAGGCATGTCTCATTCCTTTCAGCCTGGGCCTAGCTAATACACAAAATCCTGTCTGGGGTGGTGCTAGCACCTCCCAAGGCAGGAAACCCTTTGTCCAAGCCTCCCTCGCTGGAAGGACTCCCAGCAGCAGGAGGTCAGACTTGTGTCTGTGGTGGCAGCATCCATTTTTTGATGCTGAGGCTTGAGTTAACTTTAACCGAGGTTCACAGTTACATACATGTTGTGTCCCTCTAGAAGGGTGGAATGCTAACCCCGTCGCCAGAATTGGCGAGGGGTTAGTATTCCAATTCGTATGGCACCTTACTCGACATGTTTTGATAATGCTATGCCAAAGTTAGCATTTGACCGCGAGGATCATAATGCACTTAAGAGTATATGGTATAGCGTTATCATGGAACAGCTATAAGGACTTGGTTCCGCAAGCTGCAAACGGGCTCAGCTCATGCCAGAGCACCATCTCACATAATTCCAAGCACTCTGCCTTCAGGATTGATAAGGCCTGCCATAGGAGTGACTGATAGGAATATATGTGTCCATTTTAGGGTTAGATATAGGAATACTAGATCTAAAGCAAAGGGTGATTACACCACCTTGCCCCAGCTGTCGTGCAGCCAGTTGTGTCAGATTTGGGTGGCCAGCCAGGGGTGGCATAATACATGCTGCAGCCCCTGGTAGGCCCTGGGTACACCTATGCCCTGGATACCTAAGGTATACTGTACAGGGACTGATAAGGTGGCCCAGTACCAATTAGTAAATGCACCTAAGGTACATGCTTGTCAATTTAGAGAGAGAACAGCTAGGCTGTGGGTCTGATTAGCAGGCCCACAGCCAGGGAAAGTCGTAAACCAGTGAAGCAAAAAGCAAAGATCTGGGGTGGCCATGGGATTGCAGACCCCACTCTCCTACATAACCCCCCCAAACTTAGGGACATTAAACTAACCTTGACCAGGTGAGTCTTCTTGTTCTAAGTGGAAGTACCTGGAGAGACCATCTGCATTACCATGGTCAGTCCCTGGGCGGTGCTCCACTGTAAAGTCCATCCCCTGTAGGAAATGGACCACCTAAGAAGTTTGGGGTTTTCACCCTTCATTTGATTTAGCCATAAGAGGGGCTTATGGTCGGTCTGAATCTTGAAGTGAGTACCAAACAAGTATGGCCTCAACTTCTTCAGGCCCAAACCACAGCAAAGGCCTCCCTCTCAATAGCTGACCAACGTTTCTCTCTAGGGGTCAGCCTTCTACTTATGAAAGCAATGGGCTGGTCATGACCATCAATATTCAGCTGAGATAGAACAGCTCCCACACCCAACTCAGAAGCATCTGTTTGGACAATGAAAGGTTTTGGAGTAGTCTGGACTCTTGAGAATAGGTGCAGTGCACATGGCCTGCTTTAGGTCATCGAATGCCTTCTGACAGCTAACTGTCCACTGAACTTTCTTTGGCATTTTCTTACTTGTCAGGTCATTAAGTGGAGTCACAATGGTTCCATAATTTCTGACAAATTTCCTGTAATAACCAGACAGGCCCAAGAAAGCTCTGACCTGTGTCTGGGTGGTTAGAGGAGCCCAGTCCTTTATAGCCTGTATCTTGCTCTCCAGAGGTTGAACTTGGCCTCCACCTACAAGGTGGCCCAAGTATACAACTTGACTCTGCCCTATCTGGCACTTAGTAGACTTGATAGTGAGGCCTGCCTTTTGCAGGGCTCTAAAACGTTCCTCAGGTGGATCAGATGATCCTCCCAGGTGGAGCTAAAGACAGGAATATCATCTAGATATGCTGCACAGAAGTCATCCAACCCAGTGAGAACTTGGTTCACCAACCTTTGAAAAGTGGCGGGGCATTTTTCAAACCAAAGGGCATCACCACAAATTGGTAATGACCTCCTGGGGTAGAAAATGCTGTCTTGGCCTTGGCATCCTCAGCTAACCTGATTTGCCAATAACCAGCTGTTAGGTCAAATGTACTTAAGAAAGTTGCAGAAGCCAACTTATCTATCGGTTCATCTGCCCTAGGTATTGGATGGGCATCTGTCTTAGTGACAGCATTGAGACCCCTGTAGTCTACGCAAAACCTCATCTCTCTCTTACCATCCTGGGTGTGAGGTTTAGGCACTAGAACTACAGGACTAGCCAAGGGCTCTCTGAGGGTTCAATGACTCCCAATTCCAACATCTTTTGTACTTCAGTTTGTATGCAGTCCCTGTCGTGGTCAGGTTGCCTGTAGATTTTACTCTTTATAGGCAGACTGTCTCCAGTGTCCACCTCATGTGTGCACCAGTTTGTCTGACTGGGGGTCAGAGAAAACATTTGTCTGAAGGATTGAAGGACTTGCTTACAATCCTTTTGTTGATGCTCAGAGAGGCTGTCAGAAAAGACTACGCCATCTACTGACCCATCATCAGGGTTCTGAGTGAGCAGGTCTGGGAGAGGGTCACTCTTCCTCCTGCCGCTCATCTGTGGCCATGAGCAAGCCATGTCCTCCCTGTCAACAAATGCTTTGAGCCTATTCACATGAAGTACTCTGTGAGGGCTCCTGGGAGTTCCCATGTCCACCAAGTAGGTGACTTCTCCCTTTTGCTCAATGATGATGTGGGGTCCAGACCATTTGTCTTGGAGAGCTGTTGGGGCCACTGGCTCCAACACCCACACCTTCTGTCCTGGATGGTAAACAGTTAGGACAGCCTTTTGTCATGCCAAGCTTTTTGGAGCTCTTGGCTGGCCTCCAGGTTTTTAGATGCCTTCTCCATGTACTCTGCCATCCTGGAGCGGATACCAAGTACATAGTCCACTATGTCAAGTTTAGCTTTTTGAGAGGTAACTCCCATCCTTCCTTCACAAGACATAGGGGGTCCTCTTACAGGATGTCCAAACAAAAGCTCAAATGGGCTGTAACCAACCCCCTTCTGTGGGACCTCTCTGTAAGCAAACAGAAGGCAGGGTAAAAGGATGTCCCATCTTCGCCTAAGCTTTTCAGGTAACCCTTTTATAATCCCTTTGAGGGTCTTGTTGAATCTTTCAACAAGCCCATTGCATTGTGGGTGATAGGGTGTGGTGAATTTGTATTTGACACCACACTCCTTCCACATAGCAGTCAAGTATCCTGACATGAAGTTTGCACCTCTGTCAGAGATCACCTCCTTAGGGAACCCCACTCTGGAGAAAACTCCAACCAGGGCTCTAGCCACAACAGGAGCTGTAGTGGTCCTAAGGGGAATAGCTTCTGGATACCTGGTGGCATGATCCACTACCACCAGTATAAATCTGTGCCCAGATGCTGTTGGGGGGTCCATTGGTCCAACAATGTCAATCCCCACTCTCTCAAAGAGAACCCCCACCACAGGTAGTGGTATAAGGGGGGCCTTTGTTGTGCCACCTGATTTGCCACTGGCTTGGCAGGTGATACATGAGCGACAAAACTCTTTTGTGTCTTCAGACATATGAGGCCAGTGAAAGTGTGGGGCAAGCCTGTCCCAAGTCTTGTTCTGGCCTAAGTGACCTGCAAGGGGAATTTCATGGGCTAAGGTGAGAAGGAAACCTCGCAGAGACAAGGGGATGACCAGCCTCCTGGTAGCACCAGGCTTGGGGTCTCTTGCCTCAGAGTATAGGAGTCCATCGTCCCAATATACCTTATGGGCACCTGTAGCATTCCCTGCAGCCTCAGCAGCAGCCTGCTGTCTGAGGGGTTCAAGAGAGGAACAGTCTAACTGTGCCTGCCTCAAGTCTGCCCTGAAAGGTCCCCCTGTCCCAAGAAACTCCAACTGTTCAGGCTCGAGCTCTTCTAGGACAGTTCCTTCTGGGGTCTTGGGGTCAGTCTCCTGAGAGAGCTGATCCTCCACCTGAGGCAGGGGGGGAGGGGCAACCTTACCCCTACTGCTCTTTCTCTTGGGTAGTGTCTGGTCCATTCTTCCAGGATCCAGCACTAGTTCAGCTGGGCATTTCTTGGCCTGTGACCTAGTCACAGCAAGGACATGTGCTGATAAACCTAACATTTCCACATGAGTCCTGTACTCCACATCTGACCATAGGGAGGATTCCAAATCATTGCCCAAAAGACAGTCCACTGGGAGGTCTGAACTAACAACAACCCTTTTGAGGCCATTTACCCCTCCCCAGGAGAAATTAACAAGTGCCATACTATGGGAGGTAGTGGCATTGCTAGCATTGGTCACCAGGTAGTCTGAACCCAGTATTACCTGGTCAGGGTCCACAAAGTTTGGTGTCACCATAGTGACACTGGCACAAGTGTCCCTGTAGGCCTGAGACATTTTTCCATTGATCAAAGGCGTCTGCCTGTACTTGCCCAGAGTACTGGGACTTATTGTAGGGGTCATATCCATGTCCCCAGTACAAACAAGAACAGCCTGAGTAGGTATCCTGACTAAGTCAGAACCCGCCTCAGTTCCCAGGGTTAACCCCACTATAGCCTTGGGAGGATTACTACCACTACTAACTGTACTAGGGGGTGCAGATGCCTTAGGGGCAGTAGTGGTAGGAGTTGGGCCTTTCTTGGTGCACTCACTAAACCAGTGAGTATTACTTTTACAGTATTGGCACCATGGTTTCTTCTGACCATTATTCTTCTTTTGGGAATTCTGGGAATTCTGGGACCCACCCTCTTTAGATTGTTGGGGCCCTGTTGAAGACTTCTGGTCATTTTGCTTATTCTCATTACCCTTGGGATCTGCTTTCTTCTGGCCACCACCCTGGTTCTGGTTCTGCTGCTTGACCCTTGTCCTGACCCATCTGCCTGCCTTCTTTCCCAATTCTTGGGGAGAGGTCAGATCTGAGTCAATAAGGTGCTGATGCCATAACTGATTTTGACAATTACTTAAGATTTGTTCTCTCATAATTAGATTATACAATCCTGTGTAATCAGTAACTTTACTTCCCAGTAACCAGCCTTCAAAAGTCTTAGTGGCACAATCAACAAAGTCAGCCCAATCCTGAGACTGAATTTTCTGGGTGTCTCTGAACAGCAACCTGTACTGCTCAGTTGTTAAGCCAAACCCATCAATCAGTGTATTCTTCAGGACTTGGTAATTGTTAGCATCCTCAGCTCTAGTAGTGAGGAGCTTATCTCTACCTTTACCTTCAAAGGAGAGCCACAATATAGCTGCCCACTGACTCTGGGGGATGCACTGGACAGTGCAGGCCCTCTCCAAAGCAGTCATCCATTTGTGGATGTCATCCTCTTGTGTAAAGGGGGGCACTATTTTACTCAGGTGTCTAGTATCAAACCTCCTGTCTTTATCCTTGGGGATATTGCTGCCACCAGTGGGGACTACCCCACTCAACTGTTGCTCTCTAGCAAAGGCAAGCTTCTCCTTGGCAAGGGCAAGTTCTTCCCTCTGGATCCTTAGATTAGCCTGTTTCATCCTTGCTTCATGTTCTCTCCTCTGAGGGGAAGTCATTCTCCTCTGGGGAGAAGTCATTCTCCTCTGAGAAGAGGCATGAGAGCGCACAGATCTACTGGAGTCCCTAGAATGAGACCTATCTCTTCTAACTCCAAGGTTAGGCCTGCTTAGGGTTAGTACTGGGGCTCCCCCAGATCCTTCCCTATGTAGGTCTAAGTTGGCCCTAGTAAGTCTGCTGACTAGCTCAGGACCATTGTCTGCCTCATCCCCAGAGACTTCCTCCTCTTCTTCCTCCTCCTCATCTACATCTACTGTGTCATGGAGGTCTGGATCACCAAGGGCACCTTCTAAGGGGGGCATGCTCCCATCTGTATGAGAAGCCTTTCTAGCATCATAAGTCTCTAAGAGACCTAACAGAAAAGGAGTGGTAGGGTTAGAACCCTGTTTCAATTTCCTGGAGGTACACAATTGTCTCATCTCCTGGAAACTGAGAGCTGCATATCTGGAAAGGACCTGTGGAGGGTCACTAACCACTAGGGGAGTCTCTGTGGACTCTCCATGGGTAGACATGCTTCTAGTGTGGTGTAAGTGGTGCACCTACCTACACAATGGGTTTTCCTACTGATCCCTTGCTAAGAGTTGTAGTCAGGGTGTGCTAGGCCCTTTCTACTACAACAGCTGGTTCAGTAGAAGTATTTCTAAGCTTGTTATATGTACCTAGAGTACCTTATGTGATCTTTCAAGTGATATTTTCAAGATTATACGTGGTAAAACAACAGCAAGCTCAAATCCCAACTGCTGCACACCAATGTGAGAGGTTGGCCTGATATATGATGCTCACTAATTCTAGTGATCACCTTGTATCAGTCCAAACAACCCCTTATGGTGATTGGTTGTAAGTCAACCTTATAGACCAGCTAGCCTAAAGACTGCTTTTGTCCACGCTACTAGGATAGCTGGTCTATAAGGTTGACTTACAACCAATCACCATAAGGGGTTGTTTGGACTGATACAAGGTGATCACTAGAATTAGTGAGCATCATATATCAGGCCAACTTCTCACACCGCTTAACGACGGAGTACAAGATACTTGGTAAGGTGCTGGCTAATAGACTTCATAATTTACAACAAGGGGTGGTGATGGACAGAGTCTCTGAATTAAGCAGAGTACTCTCACCCAGTCAAGAGATCAGGGCTAGATCCAACACCGTTTTTTAGCTCATTGCACCATCCCAGTTTCAGAACCTGGCTGTATGCAAATTAGTCTGTCCCTGGCCCAGTGCATCATGGGAACAGGGCAGACCAGACTACAAAAGCCAATTCTTACACTGGGAAGGAAACAAGCTTCCGGGGACCGGTTTCTGCCATTTCAGGCGTCTTCGGCCCGGCTTGCTTGAATCCTGATGGTGCAATGAGCAAGGGACTCACATCTGAGTATACCCTTCCACGCTTAGGGTGGACAAAATAATTTACAACAAGGGGTGGTGATGGACAGAGTCTCTGAATTAATAGACTTCAGCCAACTTTGCATACACTGATACACATAGATCAGACGGGTTTCCTGCCTGCGCGGAGCACATCATTGAACACTAGGAAACTGCATCACCTGCTTGCAGAGGTCCCGAGCCGTTATGATTACGTGGGTTGAATCTCATTAGATATGCGTCAGGCATTCGACTCCATTAAATGGGAGTACATATTTAGGGCCCTACAGAGATTTGGACTGCCGGAGGAATATGTCAGGTGGATCCGCCTCCTTTACAATGCCCCTACAGCAAGAGCACAGTCGGGTGGGCACATATCGGCAGAATATCAGGTACGCAGGGGAACGAGACAGGGGTGCCCGCTTTCACCGCTTCTATTTATTTTGGCGCTCGAACCTCTGGTATTGAAGATCAGGGCAGATTTGGTCGACATGGGAATTACGGTGGGAAACACCACACACTTGCTGTCGGCATATGCGGATGATATTATCCTATATCTGCGCGGCCTCCGCGCCCCTATGGGCACCATAGCTGCACTTTTCGAGCGTTTTGAACGGTTGTCGGGTCTAGCTATTAATCCAACAAAATCAACGGTATTCTATTTTAAGGAACAGGCGTCCTTACTGGACTTCTCATTTGGTACGCTGCAGTTCAAGGTTGCACCTCACACGTTTAAGTATCTAGGCATCCGCGTATATCGGACCCAGGTACACATGCTGGAAGGCAATTTGAACAGAGCCCTGAGGGCCCTGCGATCTAGCATTGCTTTTTGGATCACACTACCACTGTCAGTAACGGGCAGAGCAGCGATAGCAAAAATAGTGGTCCTCCCGAGGCTACTTTATTATTTCACGAACATACCGCTCCTGCTCCCGAGTACCACTTTTAAATTAATGAACACATTACTTATTGACCTAATTTGGGGGATGGGTAGGCTGAGGATTAGCCTAAAGAAACTGCAGCGTAGTACGTCTGGAGGGGGCCTGGGAGTGCCTGATCTCCGAGCGTATTTCTATGCTAGTCAATTCCAGTGGGTGTCCTACTGGACAGACCGACGTAACCTGCAGGAAATAGGGATGACTGAACAAGACATAGGGCGAGGAACGCTACACGCATACTTGCTGCCACACAGCAAGATACCGAGGGACCTTCCCCCACTGCTGCGCACGGCTCTGCAGTGTTGGAGAGCAGCCCTGCAATATACCAAAGCGTCCCCTGCGTATGCCGGGAATATACCTCTGCTGGGTATACTTTTACAAGGTGACCACTTGATGACGTGTAGACTCGCACCGTGGCTGAACGCAGCGGTTGCTACGGTGGCGGACCTCTTTGGAGATGGGGTGTTATTGGACCACGACAATTTTGTGCGGGTAACTGGAGCACCGGCACACCTCTACCTCCTACACACAGCATTGTTGCAATACGTCCGTACACACTGGGCTCCGCAAAGGCAGGAACCCCCCACAAATGACCTGGTTAAAACACTGTATTATATGGGGAGGAGCCGGCACCTCATTAAATGGTTATATATAGGGCTGCGCTCCCACACACAAGTAGACTAGACACCGCTTCGCAATGCCTGGGAGGGTTACATTGGTAGGGCGCTGGAGGATAAAGAATGGGAGAGAGTGATGGAACACCCCAAAAAGGTGTCTCGGAATGCACGGTTCAAGTATATTCAAACTATGATTTTACACAGGGCATACCTAACATCCAGTAAACTGGAGAAGATGTACCCTACCAGACGACACCAGTGCCCTAGATGCAGGCTAGAGGGTGCGGACCTAGTGCACACTCTATGGTCATGCCAACGAATTGGAGAGTATTGGGATACGGTCAGACGCCACACAGCGGAAGTCACACACAGGGCAATACCTAATACAGTCGAGGGATGTATCCTGGGGTTGAGAACAGGCACTTCTAAGTATAAAGTGCAAAATAGGTTTATAAACTTGGCGCTCCTATTGGCAGTACGAGCTATCACCTTGCGGTGGAAATCCAATACCCCGCCCACAGCATATGCGTGGCATACGGAATTAGTGCGATGGGGAGGTGCGGAGAGCACGGCGTTGAGACGAGAAGAGGCAAGTGGGCTTAGAAAGACCCAGATTGCGCTGGAACGGGATGTCATGCTGGAGGCGTGTAGGTCCTTGGTTGTAGACTTCAATACTACTGTTAACACCACGCAAAGGAGTGAATGAGTCGTGGACTTGGATGGAAACGTACAGGAGAGAGGTCAATACGAAATGTGTAGGGTATAGGAGATGATTACGTAAGTGCTGCCGACAGCCACAAGCGGCTTTCTGTGGACTCAGGACGAGAGGGAGGGTACAGTACAGTTGAGGGTTTGTATATTAATTGTTAGGATGCAAAATGCTTTCACCACATACAGGGATACGGGCAAAGGTGGAATGTACTTATTCTGTTATTTCATAGATGGTCTGAGATGTCAACACTCACGTTGTGCAGGAATGGAACTGTGTATACTACTGTGGAAACCCATGCATGTTCTTCTAGGGCAACAAATAGGAATTGCTGAACCATGTTGTAAGTAATACTGCATGACAATTGTTGGACTTGACATACAACTGCAGACTGATGTACGGAATGTGGGAACCTGAAAATTTAATAAAAATATGTTTAAAATTTTTTTTGACTCTTGCAAGTATATGACAACTGCAAGCTAGCATCACCAGCCGACACCCACGGACCGTTCATCTGTCACCGCTGCCGGCACACCTGCATATTTACAACAAGGGGTTGCAGCATCGTCAAGACCACTGACCCAGCGCAATCTGCCCGCAAAAACACAACCAACTGAAGACCCTGCAATGCATCCTCCTCAACGTTTGATCTCTCCACAAAAACGACACCGAAATCTGGGATCTCCTCGACAGCACTACCCCGGACGTAGCATTCTTTACCAAAACCTGGACTAACACCACCTCGGGACTGGGACATAGCCATCGCCATTCCTAAAGGATACCAGATCTCCAGGAAGGACCGCCCCACCCACATTGGAGGAGGAATCGCCATCATCCACAAATTCACCCTCCGCCTGAGCACACTCCCCGACGAGCCCACAGACCTGATGGAACACCTTCACTTCAAGATACTGGCCAGCCCTACCTCCACCCTCTGTGGAAACCTGATCTACTGACCCCCTGGACCCTGCTGACTTTTCGCCAACTCCATCACGGACATCATCTCCCCGCATGCCATTGCGTCCACCAACTAAACCCTACTGGGAGACCTCAACTTCCACCTCGACAACCAACTGGACCCCAGCACCACATTCCTCCTGGACAACCTCCACAACATTGGACTTCGCCACATCTTGACCAAACCCACGCACTCAGCCGGACACACCCTCGACCCCCTCTTCACAACAGGAAACTCCATCACCTTCAGCCACACCACCGAACTCCCATGGACTGACCATCGATGCGTCCACTTCACATTCAGAACACCCACCAACCACAGACACCAGCACCTGCTCCCAAGAAGAAACTGGACCAGAATCACTGACGACCAGCTAACCTCATCACTCAGCAACTCCACTGCAACCATCGCAGAAAACAACGACGCCAACACCGCAGCCCGAACCCTGCACAGATGGATCTCCTACAGTGCCAACACCATAGCCCCCCTCAAGAAAAACAACAACACCCACGCCAAGAAAGCTAGATGGTTCACCACCGAACTTCGAGAGTCCAGACACACTTGCCACTGCCTCGGAAAGGACTGGAGGAACACCAAATCCACAGAATCCCACAACAACTTCAGAGCCGCCTCCACCACCCACCACCAACTCATCAGAAAAACGAGGAAAAAAGCGATTGAAGACAGAATCTCCACTCATGCACACAACAGCAAAGAACTCTTCAACATCAGGGGGACTCATCTGGAAGTTGTGGAGGCTGTTATCTGACCCTGTGCTCTCGGGTCCAACTCTGCTGGGCTGCCCCTTGTTGCGGCTGCCTCTCGCCGCACCCGCTCCGCGGGTGCCGCTTCGCGGCTTGAAGGAGGGAGAGGCGAGGTCTAAGCGCTGTCACTGGGAGGCGCCTGGACGGACCAGCTTGTCGGCGCTAAGCAGGGACTCGGAAGACCAGGAGTCCCTGCTTCCCCAGCTGCACAGGCGGACGCGCCCACAATCAGACACGCCCCCGCCTGCAACGCCCCCTATTTTAAGAACAGCTCGACGCTTAGCGGGACTCGAGCGGGACGCGAGCAGGACGCCGAGCGAAGCCCGGGCAAAGGGCGGGCCGTCTGTGGCCGTCAGGGGCTGACAGCGGCTGGGCTGGGCCACGTCCCTTTCCCCTGCAACAGCAGCGTCTACATACAGCCGTTGAGGCCCAACGGTGCTCTTTACATCATGTCTACCCGCTCAGGAAGACCTCTCAGGAGCGAAGGCGATAGCCGAGTTATTGCAGGGAGCCCTGTGATAGGAACTATGGATCGGTTTATTACCAGGGTGGCGGCTGTAATAGAAAAGGAGATCGCTGTGTCAGAGCGGCGCCTATCCGAGATCTACCTTCCATCAAGACGTGCATCACTGGGGGCTGCTGTGCAAGCGTCTACTCCGGCTTGTGAGCGGGTTCTACTTGCCCCTACTGTAGGAGCTCTAGGCGATTCTACAGACCCGTCCCAACTGATTGAAATAGGGCAAAATATAGACGGGGTGGATTTTGTGGCCACGCTTCTTCCTAGTGGCATTGAGGAAGAGGTTGGTCTTATTATTCCAGCTCCACCTGTATCACCTAAATCCCCAAACGATGCAATTAGTCAGTCTTTACCGCCAATTTCACCCACTCCGATTATGATAATAACAGACGGGGTCTTAGAAGGGGTGCCCTCAAGTAGCCAGATCCCAGAGACTAGACAGGATAAGAGAAACAAAAGTAAAAAGACAAGACACGGTAAAAAGGGCAGATTGGTGAGCCAGGCCTCACTTTACCAATCAACAATAAAGCTCCCAGGTTTTGGCATGGAAAAGCTAAGGGGCACGACTATGGGGAATAAAGACGTGGTAGAAGGGGGGGTAGTGGCTACCCTGAAGGGGCCACTTCCTAATGATACCATAGTAAATGCCTCAAACCCGCCTGACCCTGTAACTATCGATATTATTTTAGAGAGGGTAAATAGTCTCTTGATGCCCCTCCTAACACAGGTCAAGAGCCTGGGGTCTAGAATAGATAAATTAGAGCAATCAACCCTCGATGGGTTCTACTCACTCAAATCCACATTTAAACAACTAGTCAGAGCGAGTGAAAGCCCTGACATGGATCTGATGGAGAGTGAGCCTCCAGTAGTTTCTTTACCACCACAGAGAGTCCCTAAGCCTCTAAAAATACTAAATAAGGTTGACATTAATAGACCACAAACCCCAGTTCCTAAAACGTTTCCCCCTCCTAAAGCAGGGCCGAATTTCAAGGGGCCACCAGCGCACTCAGAGGTAGCCGCATCTAAGCCCAAATTACTGCCACAAAAGCAGCCCCAGGCAACTAGTGGCAAATTAAAAAATACACAAACACCAGGCTCATGTGATAAGGCTCAGGGACTAGTAACGGGGAAATTCTCAATTCCCGCTTCCCAACCTACACCTCTAACTACCACTGTACCGGCTTCTAGGAAACCAGTACGCCGTACTCCTCCAATAAATCTCCCTCCAGACTGTCAACCTTTTGTTACAGTTCTGGTAAACGCCCCCCCACTAAAGGAAGACCAGTTGGAAAACCACGAATCACTCAAGAATAAGTGCATCCACTGGCTAAAGGCAAATAAGCCAATTCCGCCGGGTGTGGATGGGATTATTCTAAGTGTGCGTAGAGTAGGCTGGGTAGGGCAGGGAAAGAAAACCCAGGAGGGGGACTGTATAATAATAAACTTTCAGGACCCCAGAGTAGTCCCTTCCATCTGTACCCCAATAAAAAATATGGGGGCCCCAGGGGTTAAAGTGGTAGATTTGTCCTATTTTTACCCTAGGCAAAATGCTACTCTAACTCGAGAAAGCCTAAGCTCCTCCGAGACAGCTGGGGCCGGGGCACCCGGGAGTGGAGGGATGAACTCAGTGCGGGTGTCAGGGTCCAACTGACTACAGGAGGACGAACCTGGGGTATGCAAAAATGCAGCCGAGGATAAAGTATCCGTGAGTGTTCCAGAGCCAAAGGTAGTATTATCCTCCCAAATTGACTTCTCTCCAATTGGAGATATTGGAGATACTAGTGGGATGAGGGCCACAGTTAAGGGTATTCCTGCGCCTTGCGACGCTCCAGCTGTGACGGGCCTAGTATTTAAGGTTTTCAGCTGGAACGTCGCAGGGATTACAAGGAAGTTGGCCTTGCCTGACTTCACTGCATGGGTGGATGAACACTCTCTGTGTATCTTCCAAGAGACGTGGAGCTTAGTGCCGGCACACAGGGTGGGATTCTCTTCCTACTCTGTCCCTGCATTGACCTCTGAAACTGGAAGAGGGCGACCTTCTGGTGGCCTGCTCATTTGGGTAGCAGCTGCCCTAGATTGTAGAGTAGAGGAACTTCATACAGGCCACCCGGATATCCAAAATATTATTCTACTAGATCAGCGGGGAAGATTGGTTTTAAATGTCTATAATGTTTATGCCAGAGGGACTAAGGGTGGAAGAAAGTCATCGGTAATATCCCTTCTTGAGACCCTTCTAAATAAAACCCCCCACAGTTTGCGTACGCTGGTCGTGGGCGACATGAACTGTACGTTCGAGCCTTTGGGCTCGGATGTTGCCCTTGAACAAGATGAGGAGGACATTAGGTTGGGGATCCCCGTATTGGAACTCCCACCTATCAGAAGGTGGTCTGAAGTGGCGCTACAGTTATACTCCCTGAGCCTGGAATTAAATCTAAGGGCAGTTAATGGGAGGACAACCTCGGATAGGGGGGGTGCCCACACGTACAATAGACCAGGACACACCTCCAGAATAGATTACATTTTAGTAGATGTGTACCTATGGAAGCATGTGATGGACATGCTGGTAGTCCCAACAACTGAAAGTGATCACAACCCACTTTCCTTAAGTATGAAACAGTGGTGGCGATCTGCAATAGAAGGTCATGTTAACCCGGTGGTAATGCCCCCTGATGAGTCCGAAGTCTCGCCATGCGGCAGACGAATAAAATGGGCTAAATTGGTCCTATCGGAGGCAAGGGTCAGTGAAATCTTTTCCCTTTTAAACCATGCAGTGGCATCCTTGGGGTCGCCCCTAGAAGGGGTGGGTAGGCCAAGTGGACTTTTTGTCTCCCTAGTAGAGGCCCTCTCTAATGTATTTACCATCCACTCTAGTAAGTCGAGTAACAAGAGAAGTAAAAAACCTGAAGATGGCTGGTATACTCATTCATGTAGGGTCCATAAGGCAAGGCTTGTTGAGGCAGTAAAGCGTAATTCCCACAGTGATATTCAGGTAGCAAGGAAGGCCTACAACAGATCCCTCAAACATGCTAAGAGGGAGTGGGAAGACAAATTCTGGGAAGATCTGCTCCAAGCTAGTAAATGTAGGGACTCAAGGGTTTTTTGGAACCTAATAGGATCACGGAATAGGCCCGAGGCAGCTACGAGACCCTGCAACATCCCGCCACAAAGTTGGGTAAAACATTTTGGAACTTTATATCTCCCGGCACAAGGGGAATTGAATGTTAGGGCGTATTCCCCTCTAGCAATCGAACCCCACGCCTATGATCTCTTTACACCTCTAGAGATTGAAAAAGTGATAGGGTGGGTGGCCCCCCGTAAGGCAGCTGGCCCAGATGGCCTTCCGGGGGACCTTATGAGGGCATATCCAGCTGAGTGGGGTAGGGTCATTGCAGCACTCCTTAACGACATTATGAGGGGAGGGCCAGTGCCAGAATCATGGAAAGGGGCGGTGGTGGTACCGATTCATAAAAAAGGGTGTAGAGAAACTCCGGGGAACTACCGCCCTATAAGCCTGATAGATTCCACCCAAAAGATAGCAGGCAAAGCCATACTTGGGAGGATCTTACACTGGGTGGAGGAGAACAACATACTATCTGATTTTCAGGCAGGTTTCCGGGCAGGAATGGGGACGATAGAGCAGGTGTTCAGGTTGGCACTCTTGGGGTGGAAGGTGGTGGAGCTAGGCAAAGGCAGTCTGTATTTGGCCTTTATAGACCTGAAGACTGCCTTTGACCTAGTTCCCCGGGAAGAATTGTGGAGGGTGCTTCATGAGTTGGGACTGCCCCCCTACCTCTTGTCCCTCCTTGTCACCCTCCATGCCCATACCTTCGCCCAGGTCCGCTGGGGTAAAAGCGGAGAGCTCACTGAGAAAATACCGGTGTCCAGGGGCGTGAGACAGGGTTGCGTCCTGGCGCCCACCCTATTTTCACTATATGTGAATGGGGTGGTAGAATATCTTCAATTGGACCCAGCTGATGCTCCCTGTCTCGGAGGTGTGCGGATACCCACCCTGCTATTTGCGGACGACACGCTTTTGATCTCCAAGACTCCGCAAGGTCTCCAAAAACTGCTAACCCGTTTTCAGGATTTTTGTGCTTCCAAGGGCCTAGTAATTAACGTGGACAAAACAAAATATTTAGTCCTAAATCCCCCACGGAAATTGGGCCGTCCTCCCACGCTCAATTCTGTTGCCCTGGAGAAAGTATCCGAATTCGATTACCTTGGAATTCGGATAACAGACAAAATGTCCTGGGCGCCTCACATTGATAAGATGGTTCTCAACCACAAAAGGGTAGGAGGAGCCCTGTTGAGGGAATTTCGGGCCTCTCCCAGGAGATCGCTTACCCCAGTAATTGAAATCTACAAAGCCAAGGTAGTAACATCGGCCTTGTATGGCGCAGAATTGTGGGGTCATTGCCGCTTGGAGGCCTTGGCCACAGTGGAAAGTAAGCTGCTAAAAACCATTATTGCCATCCCTCCGAGCACTCCGACCATACCTGTGTTGTTGGACACAGGTTGTAAAAACATCAAAGACCAGGCCCAACTCCGTCCCCTCCTATTATGGACAAGAATTTGGAGGGGTGAAGAACTGAAATCATATGCTGATGGACTGGCTGAAATAATGAGTCTGGGTGGTTGGGCAAAAATAAGATGGCTGAGAGACACTAAAATGCTCCTGGAGAAAATCGGACTGGGGGACTGTTGGACAACTCGCACAGCCCCACCAAAAGAGGTTGTGAAGAGTCTTTATTGGAAATGGTCCGCGGAACATTTAGTTACAAACCCGAACCACTGCAAGTCTACTGCTGCCTTTTTAGTGGTAAAAGATGTGGTGGCATTTGAGCCTTATTTGGACCTCATTTCCCTCCCTTTTGATCGAGCACTATATTTTAAATTTAGAGTTGGCTCTCTCCCGCTTGGGGCTGTGGTATCAAAATGGAAATCAGCTCCTCACATGTCTCCCAACTGCGCATGTTGTCCGAGCAGGATTGAGTCCATTACGCACATCCTGTTTGAATGTCCGGACTATGCAAAGCCCAGGAGCACTTGGCTTAAACCTCTTTGCCGGAACATGGGTACACGTAGTTACCTAGTAGCTTTGCGTATTTTAATGACGGACACATCCCCCCCAATTATATGTGGAATAGCTAAATTTTTAAAGCAGTTTTGGCTTATTCGTTGCAAGAGATTGTCAGTAGCAGTTTAATTCTCTTTTTAGATAATTTATTTTTGGCATTTTGATGTCCTTTTTATCCCTTTTAAATGAGTTTACTACTGGCTTATATGTATTGATTTTGTACATTTTTATATGGTTGTATTGTATTGTGCTTATAAGATATCTTGCATATCGAATAAAAGCTTATGACTGACTGACTTCAACATCATCAAGGAGTTAGCCCAACCCACCAGCGAGTCCACCAACATCCCTCCCTCACAAGACCTCTGCGACAAACTCAGCACCTTTTTCCACCACAAAATCAAGCGCATCTACGACAACTTCGACTAAGACAACCAACACACTGAACCCTCACCAAGCACCCCTGACACCCTGAAGCCAGCGATCGACAACTGGACAGCTCTCACCACTGAAGACGATGAAGTCAATCCACTCCGGGGCCCCCACAGAGCCCCGAACCCCCCCCCCACAGTTTCAACAGAGCCGCCGACACCATCGCACCTATGCTCTGTCACACCATCAACCGCTCCCTGGCAACCGCCTCGTTCCATGACAACTGAAAACACACTGAGATCAACCCCCTCCTGAAGAAACCCTCTGCGGACCCCACCGACCTCAAAAACTACTGACCCATTTCCCTGCTCCTGTTCCCAGCGAAAGTCATTGAGAAAGCCATCAACAGCCAATTTGCCACATTCATCGAAGAGCACAACATCCTCGATTCCTCCCAATCCGGCTTCAGAAAAAAACACAGTACGGAAACCGCCCTCCTTGCCGCAACAGATGATATCCGTACCTTACTGGACAAAGGAGAAACAGCAGCCCTCATCCTCCTCGACCTCTCAGCGGTGTTCAACACAGTCTCTCACCGCACCCTAATAAGCAGACTCCACGACGCAGGGATCCAAGACAAGGCCCTCGACTGGATCCGCTCCTTTCTCTCTGGCAGAAAGCAGCGGGTCAGACACCCCCCCTTTCCTCTCAGACCCTACACTTACCACCTGCGGAGTCCCCCAGGGGTCCTCCCTCAGCCCTACGCTCTTCAACGTCTACATGGCTCCGCTCGCCCCCATCGTCAGAACCTATGGACTCAACATTGTGTCATACTCAGATGACACCCAACTCATCCTCTCCCTATCCAATGAACCCAACACCTCCAGACAACTTTCGAGAAGGCATGGAAACCATCGCCAAATGGATGAAAAACAGCTGCCTACAACTAAACACAAACAAAACAGAAGTACTCATCATAGGCCCAAACCCAGATGCCTGGAACGACACCTGGTGGCCCCCAGCCCTCGGAAGCCCGCCCACCCCCACGGACCACGCACGCAACCTGGGAACCATCCTGGACTCAGAGCTCAAAATGGACCGCCAGATCAACTCTGTCTCGTCCTCCTGCTTCCACACCCTCCGCCTCCTACGTAAGACCTTCAAATGGATCCCCCTCGAGCACAGAAAGACTGTCACTCACGCCCTGGTCACCAGCAGGCTCGACTGTGGCAAAGCACTCTATGCCGGAATAAACAAAAACCTCACCCGCAAGCTACAGAATATCCAAAACGCCGCCGCAAGACTGGTCCTCAACCTGCCAAGCCACTGCCACATCTCCCAGCACCTGCGCACACTCCACTGGCTCCCCATCGAAGCTAGAGTCACCTTCAAGATGCTAACCCATGATCACATGGCCCTCCACGACACCGGACCAGCATACCTGAACAGCCGACTCAAATTCCATGTACCCCAAAGGACCCTACAATCAGCCCAGCTCTCCTACGCCGTGGTCCCCCGCACCAGAAAGACCAGATCAGGAGGTCGCTCCTTCTCCTTCTGCGCGGCCAGTGCCTAGAGCGACCTTCCGCTCTACCTCAGACAGATAACATCGCTCCCCATCTTAGCAAGAAACCTCAAAACCTGTCTCTTCGACAGACCCCCTTCTTGATGGACTGGAACCTGTGAAACCCCCCCACACCCGAGCGCCTTGAGACCCTTACGGGTGAGTAGTCGTGCTTAACAAACACCTGATTTGAGGTTTTGTTCTTTAAGGGCCCGCTGCATTAACGTCCTCTTCACTTTATTGCCCAGTTAGTTGACATTCCACTTTAACAGTGTTAGTGTTTGGGTGTGTGTCATGGTGGGTACCTGCGGTTCATACCTAATTGGGTCAAATTCCCCATGTGTAACTTAGCTATGGTTCCCTCCTGTCTTAGGTGTTTTATGGCGTCGTGTAAATCCCCCAAACATACCCTCACCCACCCTTATCGTGCTGTAATTTTTGAACTAGCCACCTCCCCTTATGTATTGCTCCGGGCATTTATACAATGTGAGATAGTGTATTGAACATTGACTCCATTTTACTCTAACTCCATTTTGTGAGTACGGTTTCATCTTGTGTCTGTCTGACCCTGCCTTTCAGCTGCAAATGCTGGCAGGCCCAGGTTACTTACGCACCCAAATTTTTATGTTTCTTACTTCACCGAGCAAGAGAGATAAGCTGCTTTAACATACGGTGTGGGATGTGTACAGTGCCCAAGGATGAGAATGTGAAGAATTCTGCCTCAGCTTTCATCAGAGCCTGGCCAGCTCAGTTGAGTGACCTTGATGCAGAGAGTGTAGCCAGCACCTACAGTGCAGATGAAGGGAGGGGGAGCATCTAGGAATCTCTCTCCGTGTTAGTAAAGAGTATAAAGATGTAGACCTCTTGGAACTTTGACATGAACTCTCCTGGGAGTGGACGTGCTGCTTAGGGCTTTTGTGCCACGTTGAGACCTCCTGCCTGAGACTGTCAACGGTTTCCCCAGTCATGCTGGCAAGGATCACGCTAAACAGACAGCCGGTAAAGTATTCCAAGTTCTAATCACTTATCTATTATTGCCATTTTATATATGGGAACTTCCTGCATTAAATATTCCCCTTTATGTGGCAAATGAGTGTTGATCTTTGTTCACATTGTGTTTTGGTATTCCAAAGTGTGTAGAGTCCTATTTTGAAGAGTGTTCGCATTGTGTCCTATTTTGAAGAAAAAGCATGCCATCTTGGCGTCACACACAGGATACAGAGTGAAAGGGGCAGAATGATTGGCAACAAATTGAAAATGTATAAAACAGGTTTCCAGATACCAAATGAAATACCAGGATGTTAATTAGTTCTATATAGTCAGCTTGCTCATGAGTGATCGCATTGTGCTGGGTTGAGTGGGAATTGGAGTGCGTGTATGTCTGATGCACAGCCAGAAGATGTATTAATATTCTTGCAAAAAGTGGCAGTTGAAAAAGGGAAAGAGTTTTGTACTTTGGGTCAAAGAGGTTGGATCCTCTTAAATGCTTATAGGAAAATGCATGCAAAATGTATCCAGTTAGAAAAGGAGAGTGAAGCAATGGAAAAAGAGTTAGTGAAAGTGAAGAATACTTCTGTAATGCTGTCATGTCAGAATAAATTGTTCCAAGATAAGTTGGAAACTTATCAGTTTGTGGCTGAACAAGTGGCTCTGCGTGTAGCACAATATAAGTGGAAAAAGCGGAGAGGAAGGGTTAACAAGAGAAAGGTGCATTTGGCTATTGCTAAAGCTGGTTTAAATTGGAATCCAGAGGAGTGGGATGGTAACATACGGGATTCACCAGAGTTTTTTTCTGATTCCAGAGGATAGTGTTCTAAGGATATTAGTCAGAATGAGACGGAGGGTCAGAAAACCATCCGAGCACAGCCAATATCCTGGGGAAAGTTGCAGCAACATCCACAAAATCCACAGGGGGTTGTGCTGAACTCCTTGGAAGATTTCACAGAGCAGGAGAATAGTGATAACATAGACAGATTCCGACAGAGGTTGGGTGAAACATTGATTTCATGGATGGTGTGCTTGTTTGATTTAAGGTCACAGGGGGTGCATTTAGATCACGAAGATGCGGCTAAGTTTTGTATACTAAGCAGTGATCCTGTAGTGCAAGATGAGTTTAGGAATTTTCAGGGAAATGTGCAGACCTCTTTATTGTGGTTGGCGGCAGAAAGATGTTCACACAAATATCCAACTGAGTCAGTTTGCCCACCAACTGATAAGCCCTGCTTTACTCCAAGGGATGCAACACAGAGAATGAAAGCGTATGTAATGAAGATTGCAATTCTCATGGGTGCTCCGCATGATTTAATGACTGGACTGCTAAATTCATCAGTGCAAAATAAGATAATTGCTGCAATACCTTTTCCCCATTACTTTGCAAATGAGTGAGCTTTGTTCACGTTGTGTTTTGGTATTCTAAAGTGTGTAGAGTCCTATTTTGAAGAGTGTTCATGATGTCATGGTGTTTTGAAGTCTTGCCCTAGTGTTCTGAAGAAAAAAGAAAGATACTTTACCACAGTATGAGTAATTTCCAAACCAAAACAACATCACACAAACATATGCAATTAGTGCTGGGGCACAGCTGCCAGCCTCTCTTGTGAGGCAGTCCATGTGTCAATGTCTCACCACAGGCAGTCTCTACTCTGTGTGTGTAAGCCGGGCGTCTCCCAGAGACCCAGTGCCCTGAAGCCAGTCGCAATCTTACCAGACCTCGCTGTCTATCTGGACCAGCTTTACCCCACATGGTCTGAACTCATGGGTTTAATCAGAGGCATCTGGTCATCTGTTTCGTGCTTCGTTTCAGTATGATCCTATCCACTGCCCTCTGCTTCCGAGGCAAGGGATCTCCACCTGTTGTTTCTAAGAACTTCCAAGTATTCTAGTATGTTCCTGTGATGCCTTAATTTGTTCCTTGGTGGGTGAGGAAGTGTTGGTTTTCCCCTTAGGATTCCTTTTCCTTGACGGAAGACCTGGCACTGCTGAATCTAGCCCTGGCGCGCACCTTTGACACAGTATCATGGCATTGTATATGGGCAACCCTACACCGAATGGGCTTTAGCATTGGGCTCATTAAATGGGTCCGTCCGGCTATTGTATCCTGTCTCTGTAGCTTGCATGCGAACAGGGAGTGTAGCCACCATGCCTTCCAAACCTGTAAATATAAAAAGGTATACTTTGTCTCACAGTGCTTGACTACAGTGGGCATCCACAGAATTCCCTCTGTGGGGTCCCTTTCCAGACCCTGTTGGGTAAGAGCAGGTGAGTGAGCTTGACAAACTACTAGATTCATTGCTTATAGGTTTTATACACGTGTTGCACTTTTTATGGGAAATGGCATATACATGTGTTAGCAGTGGGGTGATGCTAGCATTTATCCTCACTTTTGAGCTCCAGTGTATGATATGAACCTTCCTAAGTGACAATTCTACTTTCTGTGTTGTGTTCTGTACACCATTTGTCATCATTTTACAGGTTCTCAATTATAAGTCACCACACAACAAAAAGCAAGTATATAGAATGTTAATATGTTGTGTGTGTTCTTTTCATGTAATTGATTATGATGATGAAATTAGGAGCAAGGAGGATACTAATTTACAGATGATCGGGACCCAGGTAATGAAAAAGCAGCAGACCTTCCATGAGGCTTATAACATACGACTGAAACACGTTAACCAGAGGAAATCAATAATCCCTCTACAATTCCCGATGTTCTTTATTCTTTTTAATTGTAATTTCGATAGGTAACTGAAATGAAGTTAGCCCAAGTCACCTACAGATATTTTCACTGTCTTTTGTGATTCCTACTGTCCTTTGTGTGCAGCAAACAAAAAAAAGATATCCACAGAGAGCTCCAGGACAAAGGTGTTAATCCACATTATTAGAAACATAGTCTGAACAAGAAGCAATCTGATAATGAAACATGCCACCTAGGTTGGTGACTGAGGGTTGACGTCATTTTTAATTAACCCACTCAGATAGGTAGAAACTGTTTCCTCTAGTCATGATTCTACGGATTCTGTTCTTTGTCCGCAGTGTCTTTTTGAATTTGGCTAATAAGACAATACTCTGGGTTATGTAGGGCCTGATGGTGTCTAAATTATTTAATTATTGTTTCTAATATGGGTGAGCAGCAGAGGTACAGATACTCTGCAGCATCAAAGAGTTGCTACTCTGCCTTGCTCCCGGTCACCATACTGCCTCCGGATGTAGCCCTTTTTAGGTCGAGGACTCCGTCACACTGTTGTAAGCAGTGTGGGCGGAGCCTGAAGATTTAATGTTTCTTAGAGGGGGCTTGGAACCCGCCCCTCTTCTCCATTGGCTGGCCTAGTAAATGCTGGCCAGCCAGTGGAGGAGAGGTGCGTCACTCGGTTCAAGCCCCGTCTTTTTCGGATTCGTGTTTTTTAGGTTCTTTCTGTCTGTGACGTCATCCGTCACTCACCTAAAAACACGCCCCCGATTCCGAAAATTTCGGAGCTTTGATGATGATGCCCGCTATTTATGCGCCTTCACGGGTGCCCACCCCGTTTCTACATTTATTTTATACTTCGAGGGTGCCCACCCCTCATTCTGCCTCCGTTAAAATCACCCCCGCAGCACTGAGCTGCCTGTTGGAACTTTTTGTTCCGCTTCCTCCTGCCTGGGGGAAGCCATTCTCCTGCGTTACCGGTCTCCCGTGTGGAAAGGGAGACCGGAGATGCTGCCGCCGCCGCCAGCCTGAGGAAGGGAGAGCCCCGCAGCCTGGGAGTCACCGCGGAGCAGAGGAGCCCAACTAGGACGCCGCCTCCCAGCCAACGGTGAGTGCGGGCGTCTCGTGGGTCTCCCGTCCAAGGGTAGAGCAGCGTTGGTTCTGGTGCCCTTGTGCTGAGGCGGCTAGTGCCTCCTTCTCCTTTTGCACTGCCCCCGGGACCCAAAGAATGGAATGATCCCTGTCATTACTCTACAGACAAGCCGATGACGATGTAGTGGTTGGGAAGCAAGGGAGTTCCTCTTCACACCCCGCTCCTACACGCATAAATTAACCTAACTAATATCCACCTGGAATTAACAACAAGCCTCCGCGTGGCATTTTTTTTTCTAATATTCTTGATATAAGCTGCAGGTATTACTGTGAATTCATGTTTACTAGATATGTTATTACAAATTGCACAACTATCAAAATTGCGTCTTTTCTAGCATTGCCCCCTGTCTGGTATGTTTACAGGCCTTGCCTCTTTTGATATCCCAGGACAGTACAAATTAGGAAAAGCCGTGAAATCCGGTATTTTTCTCATTTGAAGTTTAAAGCTAAAACGGCAAACAGATCACAAAATTACGTAAAAAGTATTAGAGAGCTGTCTTAATTATTTGTAGCATTTTATCAAAGCACACGCCGGGTAATTGCATGTTGATAAGAGAACACTGAACTTTTCACACAAATTATTTCCCAGTGCCAGTTCTGGACCTTTCAAGAACAGCAAAACGTAAACAATCTGAAGGTATGTTTTTCCGGAAAAAGAGGTAACCTACGCCTGTGCAATCAAAAAAGCACCGTTTTTGTTGGTTGTTTTATTTTGGGGGAGGGGGGGGCAACGTCAATACTCTCCGTAGTAAGGAAGGCGGGTAATAGAGTCGGACATCCATCGGTTTATTTCCAAATTTTATTCCGTTGCTGTAGTCGTTCCATAGGTATGCATGCCAAATGTGAGTGTTGACCCGGATATGAACTTGTAGTGAATAGCATTGCCATGGCGACGGCTTGTATACAAAGATGGCTGCGCTCTCTTCGTTGAACTAGTGAGCGATTTTCCAAAAGTTGTGCTTTCCCGGCAGAGGTAGGTAGAGAATAGGAGGGAATGGAGCAGTGTCTCTATGCCCTCCAATCCCCCGTGGCAAAGCGGTCACTGTCTGGTTCACAAGTCTTGACGCATACTCTAATTGTATTGCGATATATCGCCATCTGCGCATTCCTTTACATTTTGTTTACATTTTCTCAATTTACTAGATATGCTCACTGTTCATGGCTTCCACATTGTTGTACAACACACGTGACCACTGTCGGCATGTGCTGTGTAAAACAACGCACTTTGCCTTCTGTGAGCTGATGTTGTATCGCTTTCATAAGTGTGGGCATAACCGTCACAGCTCTTAAAGCGTTAAAAAGCCAGGGCTGGTTGATGATGTCCCACATAATAATTAAGTATTTTTTTTATAATGTATTTTTAATTCAGTTACCTTCTCAACATGTAGCAAGCAGATCACATGTTGCTATGTATCCTGTTTAAGCTAACATTTTGTTTGACATTTTTTAATAACTATCCTGCTCCAATGTAAGTGAATGCATAAATAACAATTTTCTTTCTGTGACAAAGTATCTGTGAGCGCTTCACTCTTAAATGTTTTCATGTATTCTTTGGCTGCAGAACACATAATGCCTATTTCAATCGTTGTGCATTTCTTGTGTCATGCTTGTGACATCTAGTGTTAGACATAAGGAGTATCTGAATGTAAAACAGAAGCACACCTAAATTAGATAAGCACTAAAATCTGCTTTTTAGGTCGAGGACTCCGTCGCACTGCGTAAGCAGTGGGCGGAGCTCCGAGATTTTATGTTTCTTAGTGTAGGGGGCTTGAACCCGCCCCTCTTCTCCATTGTCTGGCCTTGTAAATGCTGGCCAGCCATTGGAGGAGAGGGGCGTCACTCCCTTTAAGCCCCATCTTTTTCGGATTCGGAGGCGTGTTTTTTAGGTTCTTTCTATCTGTAACGTCATCCGTCACTCACCTAAAAACACGCCCCCGATTCCAAAAATTTCGTAGCTTTGCGGCAGCCATTTCTGCCCGACCGCGTCCGGCCCTTGCATCCCAGATGACATTTGGCAAGAAGTTCCAAAGATGTGAAACGCATGCCAGGTTTATTTTCTGCCACAATCCAATTGAATCTAGTGCGTAAACAATGTGCAGCTTAACGCCCGTTTTCTCTCACTGCTGTATCTACAGCAACTGCAAACAGCCACTCCTATGGTATAACTAATGCTGAGGTCACTCTATTAAATATTTGTTTTACCTCATGCCACGCTCTTAGCAACACCTTGCCTCGTGCTAAAACAGGGCTGCATCAGCGAAGATCCCTCCCAAGATTTATTATGTAGTATAATGATATAAACTGAATTTTTGACCTACTTCCCTGCTTTCCGAATAGTTTAGCACCGATAGTATTTTGTTGCTCGTCTGTATTCTCTGGCTCGGTAGCTGAAGGCCACCGAGTGCATGCACTGGCCCGAGTTAAGGCGGGATCTGCAGACTGCAAGCAGAATAAAGCGGTGTGCCCCTGAAAGGTACGTGTGTGCGCGTGGTGTGTATGTATCTGACACAGGGGCTCTGGGGCTGTGCCATGATGCTGTTGTCTATGCTGCACCAAAGCAGAAGGGATCTGTGCACTTCTTTTTTTTCCCTTCTTCTACCCGGACATTAACTCAAAGTATCTCAGTTAATGAAGGTTTTTCTGACAGTAGCTCTGAAACAGCTCTGCAATGCAGGCTCTGGAGGAAGGCCTGGCCTGTGTCCAGGCACTGCACCAGTCCCAGCCCCACTTCTACTAGCAGCACACAGCCTTTGGCAAAGTATTGAAGTCCTAGGCACAGACCGCTGCTTAACCCCTGCACCTGACTCCCCACCTTCGGGCATACATGTCTGGTGTGGGAGGTAATGTTTGAAACAGCTGTCCCTATTTTTCAATGACTGTGGAAATCGCAAGTTCAGAGCCAACTGATCAAGACCTTCAGCAGTAGGCAGTGGAAACAAGGCTCAAGGTGTGGCCTTCGGCCACCACCTACAGTTGCTGAACCAGCTGCACACAACCTTAGCCCATGTACTGCAGGTTCTGAGCGTTCGGTCCCCATATTCACATTGCATGGCTTTCACAAGCAACCTGCAATTAAGTCTCGATAACCATCCACTTACACATGGTCAAAGACAGTGCACAGTTGGTTGCCTTGTAAAACACCTATACATGTCTTCGCTAGTTAAAAACTACCCACGTTCAATATTGCAGCGATTTGCAAATGTGGGCCACTTTTTTAAGCAATCTGATTCGCTAATCTGTGTGTGTGTGTGTGTGTGTGTGTGGCTCTGTGTGTTTGTGTGTGTGTGTGTGTGGCTCTGTGTGTGTGTGTGTCTGTGTGTGTGTGGCTATGTGTCTGTGTGTGTGGCTTTGTGTTTTGCTCTGTGTGGATAGCTTTTTTTTGTAGGTGGCTCTATGTGTGGGTGGCTCTGTCTGTGTGAGGGTGGCTCTGTGTAGGTGGCTCTGTGTGTTTGGGTGGCTCTGTGTGTGTGTGTGTGTGTGGCTCTGTGTGGGTGTAAATGCAATAGGTCATGCATTTGCGAGCGATTAAGCTATTGGCATTGTAAATGACAATGCCATTTATTTAACAATTAAGCTATTGGCATTGTAAATGACAATGCCATTTATTTAACAATTAAGCTATTGGCAATGTAAATGACGATGCCATTTATTGATGATGTGTGGGTGGCTCTGTCTGTGTGAGGGTGGCTCTGTGTAGGTGGCTCTGTGTGTTTGGGTGGCTCTGTATGTGTGTGTGTGTGGCTCTGTGTGGGTGTAAATGCAATAGGTCATGCATTTGCGAGCGATTAAGCTATTGGCATTGTAAATGACAATGCCATTTATTTAACAATTAAGCTATTGGCATTGTAAATGACAATGCCATTTATTTAACAATTAAGCTATTGGCAATGTAAATGACGATGCCATTTATTGATGATTAAAACAAAAAAAATGTCATGAGCAATGCCAATAGCTCTACCTTTAATAATGCCGAGACCATTGCATTGTAAATGCTTGTTTAAAGTAGATCGTGGGAGAGGACTAGTGATGGAGCAAAGGAATTGTTTGTGCTAGAACTACAGGTGGGTAATTGATGTATAATCACAAGGACATTAATTGTTTGCTGTATTTTGTCATTTTGGAGATTAGAAAAGGGGGTGGTGATGGACGGAGCATCTGAACCAATCAAACACTCACACCCAGTCAAAGGATCTGGGTTCGATCCATCACCGTTCTTTAGCCCACTCTGCCACCCCAGTTCAGACATGGCTATATGCAAATCAGTCTGACCCTATGCCTCATGGGAACAGTCCAGCCCGAACTGCCAAGCCATGTCTTCCCTGGACCGGAAACAAGCTTCCGAGGACCGGTTTCTGGCATTCCAGCCGCCTTCAGCCCGGCTTGCTTGAATCCAGTGGCAAAGTGAGCAAGGGACTCACGTCTGAGCGTACCCTGCCACACTTGTGGCGGCCAAGGCGGTACAAAAGGGGGTGGTGATGGACGGTCCATCACCACCCCCTTTTGTACCGCTGAAGACGGCTGCAATGCCAGAAACCGGTCCTCGGAAGCTTGTTTCCGGTCCAGGGAAGACATGGCTTGGCAGTTCGGGCTGGACTGTTCCCATGAGGCACAGGGTCAGACTGATTTGCATATAGCCATGTCTGAACTGGGGTGGCAGGGTGGGCTAAAGAACGGTGATGGATTAAACCCAGATCTTTTGACTGGGTGTGAGTGTTTGATTGATTCAGATGCTCCGTCCATCACCACCCCCTTTTGTACCGATTTTGGGGGTTAGACATTTTCTCTGATGCGGCCCAGTAGGGTGACACCTCATGGAACAGTGGTCAGTTCCACTCTACAGCAGGTCCTGGGAGTTAACATCATGGGTAGTGGACATTTTTCTGTTTCTTGGACTTCTGGGCTGATACATAAAGGGGCAGTGTTCTTTTCTCTGAACCAGTGCTCTGAGAGGACATTCATCATGGAGAAGTGGGCGTTTTTCTGTACCATGGCTATAGATTGTTTGGCAGTGGACAAGTGTCTGTACAGCAGCAATGGGAAGTCACTCGTTATGGGCAGTAGACCTCTCTGTACTGGAACCCTAGAAAGAACATCATGGGCAGTGAGTAATTTCTATCCCTGAGAAGGATTGTGTCATAAGACTTTGGACATTACTTTGGACTGGGAGGTGACCCATCATGATGTTAATGCTATTTTACTTTATTGGGATCCTTAGGTTGTGACTCTGATGAAGCAGTAAACACAGTGCTGTTCTGTGGCTATGGGTGATGAGTGCTTCCTCTTTTGAGCTTGATATAATGTGTTCTGTCTTTTACAGGTGCTGTTTAATGCCATCATCCCAGATCATGCCGCAGACGCCTTCTTTCCTCCACGCCTTTGTGAGCCAGGCCTCTGCGATCATCTGGTGGAGTGGCTTCTTGGTGGCTTCACACGCTGGGATGCAGAGCATTTCCTTTTCATTGCAGAACATGGGTACTTGTTCGAACACAACTTTGCCTTCTTTCCCCTATACCCATTGAGCGTACGGGCTGTTGCCCAGTTGCTACTGTGGCCCCTCCAGGACCTCCTGTGCCTCCGCAGTCGCCTGATCCTTGTCGCTGTAGTTTTGAACTGTTTCTTTGCCTCCCTGGCTGCAGCTGTTCTTTACCGGCTTGGCTGTGTGGTGCTTCAGTGCCGTAGAACCGCCTTCCTCTCTGCCTTGCTCTTCTCCCTCACCCCAGCTAATGTCTTCATGGCTGCTGCATACTCCGAAAGTTTCTTCGCCTTCCTTACGTTCAGTGGCATGTGGAAACTGGAAACAAGACAGAGTTGGCTCAGCTGCCTGCTTTTTTCTCTGGCAACCGGGGTGCGCTCCAACGGAGTCATTAATGCTGGCTTTATCATCTATTCACAATGCAAGCAAATCATCTGTTTGCTTCAAGTTGGCCAGACCACCTTGGGCAGGCTCCCTTCCGTACTAAGGCTGGTGTGCAGGGCTACAGTCTCCATGATGCTCTCATGCTTTGTTATCATACTGCCTTTCACCCTGTTTCAGTACTACGCCTACATTACCTTTTGCAAGCCAGACACCAGCCCTGAGCAAGCAGTTCCAAGTCCTCTGATTCAACTCGCTCTGGATAAGGGATACCGAATGGCTGACGTGAATGGGGCCCTGCCAGAATGGTGTGCCTACAAGTACCCTTTAGTCTATTCCTACATCCAGGATGTGTACTGGAATGTGGGATTCCTGCGCTACTTTGATGTCCGGCAGCTCCCCAACTTCCTGCTTGCAATGCCGGTCATCATTCTGAGTGTTTATGCGGCGAGAATGTACGTGGCTGCTCTTCCGTGGTACTGCTCAAGACTCGGACTCCTGAGGAAGCGGGATGTTGAGGAAAAGGAGACTGCCTTTGTAGGATTTCACAGCCACAGGCTCTTTGTGTACATTGCACACAGCATCGCACTGCTCCTCTTTGGGCTCCTGTGTATGCACGTACAGGTAAGAGGGTCCGCAACCAGGATGGAAATAAGAAAATAGAAGTATCAACAACACAGTGGTAGTTGAACTGGCATATGTACTATAGATGTCTTACAATGCTACACTTGTGCATAACAAATTGTATTTCTGTTATAGGTGCTGCTGTATATCACATGATCAAACTATCGCAATCTAGTGTTCGGGCAGATATTTGCAAATTGTTTGTCTTTGAAATATACGTTTCAGTTTCAAATTTGCAGTTTCAACTTGTGATCCTTCCCCAAAGCCCACAACATACTAGGGCAAAGAACCCCACCTCAAATTGCCCCCTCACCCCCTACTATTGTTTTCGGATGTACTTCTCGACCTATGGGACAGTGAAGCTTCAATCGACATTGGTTCTACTCCAGTTACCAGAATCCTCCGCTCTAGCATTGACGATTTAGAGGTCATTTAGCTCCAGACTCATTGTTTGTCCTTACAGCTCGCAAGAAAGCATACCCACATGGCACAGGAGACGCACCCCCTCCAGACAAAGAAAGCTGTACAATTGACACAGTTGGAAAGCAGGTTACTGTGGGGGTGACAATCTAGTAGCGCACAGCCAAATGTTTTGGACTTCTCTCAAGATATGACAGATACCATTGGAAACATCTCCCTGAGGCATAACACAAACGCTTCAGGGAGTTAGTTCAAGACAGGACGATCACAAAAGCAAACTTTATTGTGTACAAGATGCAGCTCATGCTTCTTCCAGCTAGGGGAATACTAGCATCATCTTCCATAGACAGGCTTAGCTCAGGGTCCCTGGGTTTTGTCCAGAGGTCCAATAACATCTGATCAATATATCCTTTGATGGTGAGCACCTCTTAAAATCAACAATGGACACAATGTTGGGAAAGATCAAGAAAGACCCTGATACGACCGCTGGAGGCAACTCCCACTCCCACTCCTGGGTCGAGCGGCTATATATAAGATGATTATCCTACCCAAGTACCTATATGCCCTACAGAACGAGTACTATCCACTCCCAGCAGCTGTACTCTCCAGAATACACGCAGATCTGAGGGCCTTCCTCTGGTTGGGTAAGCAACCTAGAGTGGCGCTAACTACTCTCCAGAGACACCAGTACAGCGGGGGGATTTGCCTACCGAACCTGGAGGCCTGCTATTGGGCGGAACATATTGCCCCAATTAATGACTGGCTGCACGGCCCAGCTGAGCACCCTACATACGCCCTTGAACGATACAAAATGTAATCGGGAAACTTATTGTACTATCTCTATGGGGGCACTCGTCGGGAGCCGCTCCTCTTGGCGACGGTAATTACCCTCCTCTCGTGGAATAAAGCCATGAAACGCACAGGTTGGGAGAAGACGCCTACGAGGCAGACGCCGCTCTGGCACTGCAGGTGGTTGACGGAACTTAACAAGCTGAGAGGCTTTCACAAATGGGATGACATAGGCATCTCCACCATAGGGGACGTGATCGCCAAGGGGCCACTGAAAACCTTTATGACATTAAAGACAGAGTTCGGTTTACATCCATCACAGTTCTTCAAGTACGCGCAGCTGCGACATGCTTGGCAGGCCCAGAACATCCAACTAACTGAACTTCCGGAGTATGCGCCCTTAGAGGGAAGACTACTACAGGAGCAAATACAGGGGAAAGCGGTCTCACTCACATATAAAACTTTAACAAACAACATGTTAGGCGATCTGGCGAAACTTCGACGGATCTGGGAAACTGAGGTGGGAGTCATGGACGACCTTGACTGGGACACGGTATTAATGCACCCCAGAGATGTCGCAATTAAGTCTAGACTGCGCCTTATCCAATTTAATGTGCTCCACAGAACATACTATGACAGAGTGCGACTCTATAGAATGGGAAAAACGGATGACAAGAAATGCCTTAAATGTAAACTAGAGGTCGGGGACTTTTACCACCTTGTGTGGACATGCGCCTCGATTCACCATTACTGGACTTGCATTTTTATGGAACTGAGCGAGGTCGTGGGGATCCCTCTCCAGCCGGAACCCAGACTGGCCCTGCTGGGTATGACCAACGACGTAGACCTCACGAGACCTTTACTAACCTTCCTAGTGTTGGCGCTAGTGGTGGCCAAAAGAGACATAGCGAAACACTGGGGTTCCCCGGAACCTCCGGGGATAGAGGAATGGGGGAGAGGGTTGGACATGTGCATGGCCGCAGAAAGGGTGACTTACAAGGCTAGAGGGTGCCCGAGGAAGTTCCGTAGGGTTTGGTCTAAATGGAGACACTATCACGGTTTGGATGGGGGGCTGTGAGGGAACTGTTTCATGTCTAAGATTGTACAATTCCATGAGCACACCCGATATGTCTTTACCTAAGATGCTGCGGGGGGGGGGGGGTACATACTGCTGTTATTGATGTCGAGTCACCCTGAGACTAATTTTAACAGGAATGGACAACGCTGGGGGGTGGATGGGGGTTCTGAATATGTGTGCAGTTAATTGCATGATTGTCATGTTGTGTTATGATAAAATGAAAAAAATATTTTTTTCCTTTTTTTTAAAAGAAAGACCCTGATACTGCAAAAGCCATAGGAGCACTGCAAACGCAACTTGTTAGGTGTGGGATTTGGTGGCAACAAGTGTGAGGTAATCTGAAAGCTGCAACACTGCATATTTCTGTGTTGCAGCAGTTTCAGTGCTTTTAGAAAGGACAGTCTATGAGTTATATATCTGAGGACGATTCAAGGGCAATGGTCGAGGAAGGAGTAGACAGCTCTGGAAAGTGTGGCTTCACCTCCAGGTTGTGACTTAACCACCAAGCCCCCCCAATCACACGACACCTGTTGGTGGGGGGGGAAATGGTTATTCCTTCCCCAATGGGAGGAAATAACCACCAGCAAATGGGTCTTATCTGTAGTACAGTAAGGATACTGTTTGGAGTTTCACTCCACTCCCCTAAACGACCCACCTCACTGACATGTTAGTTAGAAACATGGACTGTCACCGCAAAGTTGCCATCACACTGATGACCCCACACCAGTAACATCAAGGGGTGTACGTCCATGTAATTTACCATCCCATAAAAGGATGGCACCTTGCAGCCTATCCTCGACCTCAAGCCACTAAGCCGTTAAATCCTGTTTGGGTATTTGAAGATTACTTCATTCCACTGCCTTGCACGGAAGATAACATGTCAATCCTCAGTCTCAGAGACTCCTGCTTTCACATCCCTGTTCATCCAAAACGCCATTGCTAACTACGGTTTGTGGTAAGTGGACACTACCAGTTTCAAGGTCTATTCTTTGGGGTCCCAAAGGTCACCGTGTGTCTGCCCTACAGCGCCACACCGCATATTTGGAAAATTGGCTGATAAAGATCTGCAGCTGTCAGCAATGTCTAGCACACACTCTGACAATCTTGTTGCTACTGCATAGGCTAGGATTTACAGCTGGTGCAAAAATCTCCCAGCTCTGCCTTCAGCAAATATAGTCCTTTTAAGGGGCAGTCGTGAATTCTGTGACAGGCACAGCTTATCCCAAACAAGCGACGGTGGTGGCTTTTCAAAGGCCGCCTCTGTTTTCTCAGACTACACGTCCTCTACCAGTGAAAATGATCATGCAGCTGTTGGGATGATGACCTACTGCATTGCCATAGTGCCACACGCGTGGTATTGGTAGAGGCCAGAGTTCTGCACAATCTCACTTATTGAAGTTTCTACATGGGCCAAACCGCACAGTTTCACCAGACATTAATGTATAGACAGTCAAGCCCGGCACATCGCACAAGGTGGGCAAATGGTACTCAGAACATCATTCCAAACATCTGTCTCATTTGCTTGCCAGTCACTACTTTAGGGGGAGTGCACTTCTTTAAAGTATACATAGAGAATGTGACGTACAGCAGCAAAACCTAAATTGTTACTTATCCTGTAATGATCTGTGTATAACTTATGTAGATCCACATGCAATCTCCTCGGAAGCGGGTTCATGCGTTAGATGTTTTTACATTGCATACATTATAGTTTGATTCACAATGCACATGTACAACTTTTACTGACCTCCTTCACTTTACTCCAGTTATCTCTCTCATTTACAGAGTGGAAACGCACTATCTGAGGTGGAGTTTTTGTCCTGGTGCATTGTACGCTTTGGGGAGGGATCATGAGTTATCTCTAAACCAAAACGTATTCATTTATAATTTGAAGAAAAAAAACTTACAAGTGTCCACAACCAACGCTAAATGGCCGTCGTGTGCAGTGCAGCCACTCAATAGCACAACAGGCTATATAAGCTGTTTGTTACCATGTAATAGACCTATTTTTTCTTTCCTTTATTTATAATGTGTTAATCTGACTTTAGCATGGTTGGCCTTTTACGGGGGCTCCCTGAATGTTCCACTCTTTATCTTTTCTTCTTACAAGCATTGTGCAGTTTGTCCCGTATGTTTATTGCATTTTGTGGAAGTGCCTTTTGTCTTCTATATGCTACTCATGTCTGTCTTGTATGTGGTTTCCCTAATAATTATTGGACCATGTATTTCAAGTACCACTGCAAGAGACTGCTTCAAGTAAAAGGCTGTCTTCGGACCTATATTTCTACAGTATGGTTTCTTTTATAGATTCACATGCTTGAATCTTCCCCGTTGTCATTGTGGGACTCCCACCATGATGACGGGGAAGATTCAAGCATATGAATCTATGAAAGATACAATACTGGAGAACCACAGTGTACAGGTAAGTAACTTGTTTTTTCTCAATACCCTCTTAGCCCCTTCCCAAGTGGTTGGAAATGTGTGCAGCTGGAGGAAGGATTTGAAAATAAATTCCACAACAATTTATTTATTTTATTTTTTTAATTTTAAAGGTTTTATATAGCGCTGGCTAGACCCGGAGGTATCAGAGCGCTTTACATGAGCATCAGATCATAGTTAGAGGTTACATCGTAACAAAGGTTACACAGTTATTAGAGCATGGCAACATAGTTACTTGTAAGGTCGAGATAAAACAATAAGCACAAATACGTAAGGGGAAAAGCAGGCAAGGGGAAAGATTCAGGGGAGGGCTAATGAGGGGGGAAAGAGAAGAGGAGGGTGACGGACACAGCATGGAAAGAGGAGGGGAAGGGCGACGGGGGACACAAACCGGTAGACGAGTCAAAGCAACGTCCAAAGTCCAGTAAGCTGTGATCAAGGGGAAGTGGTATCACTTCTCTAGTTCTGTTGTGGGAGGTTTCCTTCACGCAGTGGACTCTCTCAGAGGGGTCTCTGAGACTCCAAGGCCTACGTACTGGATCCTTCCCCAAAAAAGGGAGAGGGAGTGCTTTGGCGAGGGGTGCCATACCATACCTCAGCTGTGAGTGGCTCCTTTGGCGCAGTGGACTCTCTCAGCGGGTTTGCTGAGACTCCAGAATATAAATATTGGATCTTTCTCCAACAAGGGGAGAAGGAGTGCTTAGTCAAAGGGCACAAAAAACAGGGGGGCTAGGCAGACTAGCAGGCAAGGTGAGAGATTCAGGGGAGAGGGGATAGGAGCTAGGGAAGTAGACAAAGAGAGAAAGAGTACTAAATGGGCACACATTTAAATTAAAGAGTTATTATATAGCGCTGGCTAGACCCGTAGGAAACAGAGCGCTTTACATGAGGAATAATAATGTTGCAATTTCCATCAGTGAATGACATAAGTATCAAGAAAAGCATTTAAAGAACATAGGGGACAAGGTGAATGGCGCAAGGAAGGGTAAGGGGTTAGGGTAAAGGGGTAGGAGGATGATAGGATGTAGAGACGAGGGGAAGATCTGCCCAAGGTCCATCTGGGTAGGTGATGGGGGGGGGGGGCGGGGGAGAGTCCACAACCCATCTCCTCTTTAGCTATATGGTAGCTCCACCGGGAATCAGCCAAATCGCTTGGTCTCTACAGTCTGGGGTAAGTTCCACAGGTTCCAACTCCTGATGTGTAAGCAGGTTAGGGGATAGGTTCAAGGTCTGATCAATGTCCAATTGTTGTCCCAGGGAAGTAAAACAACGTGGAGGGGACCACTATGGAAGCCATCTTGGGGTCGGACAGGAGACTGTAATGTACATTGGTGGCCATCTTAAGGTCAGGCATCTGGCAGTTAGTCAATTTCCAGGACAGTGGCTGCCAGAGAATAACAAATCCAGCATGCAAAAACATGTAGGCACCCACTCTCATATGCGCACATACACACACACACACACACACACACACACACAAGCACATAGACAGGGACATCCAAAAACACAAGTACACATAAAATCCCATGCTTAAGTACAAAAACACCCAAGTACATGCACACGCAAACACCATCACATGCACAGACATGAACAAGCACACACAAATGTTATGTTATGTTATTTTTGAGCTTCTATAGCGCACGGCCACTCCAGTTGGAGCATCCCGGCGCTTTTTCGAAGGTACCCACTAAAAGAGGGAGAAACATAACACTGAAGGGAATTGTAACACACGCATGAAAGAAAAAAAGAACAGCAGCGGTCTAAGGGAAAAGCCATGTTTTAAGGGCCTTTCGGAAGGACATCAGGCTAGAAGCCTGTCTTAGAGAAATCGGAAGGTCATTCCAGGCACGAGGAGCTAGATAACGAAAGGACCGACCTCCTGCTCTGGCGCGCTTAATAATGGGAACCCTCACTTTGGATAGCGCAGCAGATCTAAGAGATCTGGAAGGCTGGTACCAAGACACACGATTGGAAATATATTTTGGACCGATGCCATGTAAGGCCTTGTAGGTCGTTGTCAAAGTTTTAAAAAGAATCCTTTTATCAACCGGGAGCCAATGTAAGGTCGAAAGAAGAGCAGTGGCTCTAGCTCTTCTTGGGAGACCAAAGACCGCTCGGGCTGCAGAATTCTGAGCGACTTGAAGACGCCTGACCAGGTATTTAGGAAGCCCCAGAAATAAGACATTGGCGTAATCCAGTCTGGATCCCACCAGTGCCTGGACAATAATTTTCCTGTGCTCAATGGATACTAAAGGTAGAAATTTACGTAGCATCCGTAGGATGCCAAAACATTTCCCAGTGAGAGAGGAAATATGTGGTCCAAAAGAGAGATCATTGTCAATGATCACTCCCAAATTTTTGGCCTTCTGGGATGAGCTAACTGGGGGAGACATCTCCTGCGGCCACCAGGGTTTCCAGTCCGGCTCGGAGGTGCACCCGAAAAAGAGCAGCTCCGACTTGTCGGAGTTGCATTTCAGCCCATGGTGTCCTAACCACTCGAAAACCGCACTCAGACAACCTCTGATCTGCTCGTCGTTAAACAGACCGTTCCTGTTGCTCACAAACAGGAGCTGGGTATCGTCAGCGTAGGTGACAATCCGGGCACCAAAAGACTCCGCGACCGCTGCCAGAGGAACCATAAAGATGTTGAAAAGGAGGGGGCTCAAGATGGACCCTTGAGGAACCCCCACTTCTAGCAGCGGCATCTCAGCGGAGTACGGAGGAGCCCAGATTGTCTGTCGGCGGTCGGCTAAGAAGGATTGAAGCCACCTCCACACCGTTCCCTGCAAGCCAAAATCCCAGAGTCTAGCAAGGAGAAGCGCATGGGGAACGGTGTCGAATGCCGCCGACAGATCAAGCATGACCAATACCGCCTTTCTTCCAGCATCCAGCTCCTCCCGGATAGCGTCTGTGACTTCGAGGAGCGCAGTTTCCGTGCTGAAATTCGCACGGAAACCGGATTGGGTGTTATGTAACAGATCGTTTTCCTCGATGAAGTTAGATATCGATCTGTGAACAAACCTCTCAGTCACTTTCGCTAGAGCCGGGAGTAAGGAGATAGGTCTGTAGTTGGCATGGACCAGAGGGTCGAGTGCTGGTTTTTTCAGGAGTGGCAGGATCATGGCGCTCTTCCAAGCCTTAGGAACTACCCCAGATAGGAGTGACATGTTTAAAATGGGGTTGACCAAGTCATTTAGCACAGGTGCCAAATTCGCTAAACACTTGGCCGGGCACGGATCCTGTGGAGATCCAGATTTAAGGTTGGACAGAATGGCAAGAGAACTTGCATTGTCCAATGGAGGAAACTCACACAACAGAGGACCGTGATCGGACATGGGACACCCCAGACTCACCGGTTGCTGCTGGAAAGAGGAAGAGAGGGAGTCTTGAATAGTAATAATTTTCTGTACAAAGTATACAGCCAGATCCCTCAACCAGGATTCAGAGTGCGTGTGGATGGGGGTGTACGCAGAGGGAGAAGTAAAGTCTTTTACCACCCTAAAAAGTTCTTTACTGGAATGCTCCGCCTCATTTATTCTGGATTCTAAATAGGCTTTTTTCCCCGCCCAGATTGACTTATGGTAAACTCTCGTCAGAGTCTTAAAATTCTGTTTTTCCGAAAGATCATAAGATCGTCTCCAAGCTCTTTCAGCTTTTTTTAGATCTTGTCTGGCTTTTTTTAGCTGCGGAGTGAACCATGGGGCAGATGTCCTTTTATTGGCCGAGTTCTGTGACTTGGTCGGAATCGAACTCTCAAGACACTCTAAGAGCCATTGGTGGAAGGAGGCAGTATAGTCCTCAACATTATCAGATGTAGGACAAGGACAGTTAGTTAAGGTATTTAATAGCATCTCTCTGGTAAACAGATGGAAAGATTTAGACCGATGGTTTGACGTGCCCACAAACTTGGACCGCGTTGGTACCATATTAAGGAGGGAAAAAGAAATAAGAAAGTGGTCCGACCACAAAACTGGCTTAGGGAGATCTATCTCGATAGGGAGAGTAGAAAAGATCTGGTCCAGCGTGTGGCCCTTCTCATGGGACGGTCCTACCACATAAGGAACTAATCCGAGCACAGAAGTAATATCAAATAATTTTTGGGTATCCGGGTCTGAACTGACATCCATGTGAATATTTAGATCGCCTAACAGAAGGCAGTGATTAGATCTGAGACAAGGAGTCGAAAGGGCTGTCTGTAATTCATCTAAAAATGACCCCGTCGAGCCTCATACTCGCACAGATGAACACACACACACAAGCACACATAAAGAAACTACTAAAAACACAAGCACACATACAATCACAAGCTTCAGAACAAAAATACCCAAGGACGTAAACACAGGCACACACACACCATCACACGCACAGACATGCACAAGCACACACAAATGTGCGCGCACACTCGTACGCGAACAGAGGGCGCACATAAGCACGCATACAGAAGCATCCACACGCACAATCCCACATACAATCCCATGCTCTAGTACAAAAACACTCAAATACATGCACACACCATCACACGCACAGACATAAGCATACATACAGAAATATCTGCGCCCACCAACACGAGCACACATAGAATCACATGCTCTAGTACAAAAATACCTGAGTACGTCCACACCATCACACGCACAGCCATGCACAAGCACTTTTTGGCATGTCTTTACTGTCACTTTATTAATATTTTCCTCCGTGAGAGGGAGCCTCGCTGTATCATGCTCCCAGCAGCCTTCCACTCACTTCAGCGCTACGGCCGCATGCGCGGCACTTCACACTTTTCCTTCACACTCTGGGGTAGTTTGTGGGGGGGCGGAGGGGGCATGCTTTGCTTGGTTGCCACGGAGGGAACAGCATGCCTTTTTAGGTCTCGCCTGTCAATGCGCTTGCGAGAATATAGGGGCTTATCCAGAGCTTAACCATCGGGCGATTCCATGCAGTGCCCGTGAAAAGCAAGCTCAATGCGCAAGCGCATTGACATAAAAAGCGCGTGCACATCAAAGCCACCAGCCTCCCTCCCACAGGCATCCCCCAGCGTGCGCTCTGCCTCAAGGCATTTCTCCTCCCCTAATTATTCACTGCCCACGGCCGCGCTACTTTCACTTTCACGGCCGCTAGGCCGTGTCTCTTTTTTTTTCTTTCGTGATTTCGTTGCATTGCAAAATGCCCGCAGATTGCTCTGGCATTTCTCCTCCCCTAATTATTCACTGCCCACGGCCGGCCGGCACATCAAAGGCTGCTGCTCCCGTGCGTCTCGTCACCCTTACTCTCCCCTATTCTTCCCTTCTTGTCTCTCCCTGCCCCCCTCCCCACCACAGCAATGCAGAGGGCTTGTTTGTAGTGTCATTGTTCTGTTATTTGAACCACGTTCTGCCCATCGCTGCTTGTACGGCGCTGCTCACAGCTGCTCATTTAATTTAATTTTAAGCACTCTGTTAGTGTGGTTGCTGGCTACCATCTGTCCTTTCATACCAGTGTTGTTGATTATCTCTAAAAGATCCCTCCCACCCTTTTCATTTGTAATCATGGGCGCCGGTTCACCTAAAAACCACGGGTGGTAGCGAGTGATGTCATGTACCATTTGCCCCGTCTAAATTTACATCACTGGGTTGACCTTTTTCCCTGACTTAAACACCTTCATTGTTGCTTTCTTCCACCCATCTCTGCAACCCCCTCCCACAACAAGGCTTGACTCCCCCCTGCCCCCATTCGTCCCAGGTCGTTTCTCCCTCTTTGCAACCCTCTCCCACAGCACTGCTTGCTTGCCACGATACAAGCAAGCATCTTTCCCATGTTGTTGGAATACGTATGGAATTAAAGCTCCATCGCCTATACACATATTGGCGCTTTCACGTCAAATCTCCACTAGCGTGCCTATGCACTTAATCAACCTTTGAAATCGTTGACACAGTTCTAGAAAGCAGGCTTGTGAATTTACAATGCGATTGCAAGACTTATGAAAATACACCTAGCAGCGAGCAAAACAGTCACAGTAATACAGTGAAGTTCTATAGCGCGTTTACAACCAAGATCTGTGGGCACTTATTGACTTCATACCTGCCATCTTAACCAGAGAAGACTCCCCATTAATAAGCCCAGGGACGAAAAAGGGCAGTTAAGTAACAAGAACACCAAATATTTAATGTAGCACAGAAATTAGAAAATGGGGTTGGGGCGTTCTGTTTCAATTATATTTTTACAATAGCCCGTTGACAGCTCTTCATTCTCCCCAAGCTTGCCTTTATTTTGCGCGTAAAGGTCAAAGCAATGTATATATTCCCACGGCACTTCTTATATCTAAGCTGTGCATTACACCTTTTACTAATACTCCATTTACTAGCTAGGTGGTCGATACGAAACTTGTCCTATCTGCATTTTGTTGAGTGCTTGGCAGATACCGCCAGACATCTACTGCTCAGAAAGCTGATGCCTCGTGTCTGAAGCAAGAACCATATTATTTTTTTGCCCGCCGACTCAATGTGCACTTTTCAGAGCAGACCCCGTAAAATGTTTCCATTAGGCACAAATTACTCCTTAAATTAAGGTACATAAAGTCAAATAGATTTTAGGTAATAAAGTAATTACGTAATTTATAAGTTGGGCTAATCGTTAATACACAGCTTTAAGTTGGAAGGAAACTTGTTTTAGTTGGAATATTGCCACACACACCCAGACCCCTACACACACAACCCCACACACACACACAAACACAGACCCCCCCACACACAACCCCCACACACATACACACACCCCCACACATGACACACACGACCCCCCACACACACAACCCCCCCCACACACAACCCCCCACACACACAACCCCCCACACACACACAACCCCACACACACACAACCCCCCCCACACACAACCCCCCCCACACACAACACCCCACACACAACCCCCCCACACACACACAGCCCCCCCACACACACACAGCCCCCCACACACACACAACCCCACACACATCCCTCTATCTATCTGCCTATCTATCGCCCTCACTCTATCGCCCCTCTCTATCAATATATCTATCGCCCTCACTCTATCGCCTTCACTCCATCGCCCTCACTCTATCTATCTATCTGTCTATCGCCCCCACTCTATCTATCGCCCTCACTCTATTTGTCTGCCTGTCGCACTGACTCTATCGCCATCACTCTATCGATCGCCCTCACTCTATCTATCTATCTATCCATCTATCTATCGCCCTCACTCTATCTATCACCCTCACTCTATCGCTCTATCTATCTATCGCCCTCACTCTATCGCCCTCCCTATGTCTATCGCCCTCACTCTATCACCCTCACTCTATCTCTCGCCCTCCCTCACTCTATCTCTCGCCCTCCCTCACTCTATCTTTCGCCCTCCCTCTATCTATCTATCTATCGACCTCTCTATATCATCTATCGCCCTCCCTCTATCTATCTATCTTTCGCCCTCCCTCTATCTATCTATCTATCGACCTCTCTATATCATCTATCGCCCTCCCTCTATCTATCTATCTATCGCCCTCCCTCTATCTATCTATCGCCCTCCCTCTATCTATCTATCGCCCTCCCTATATCTATCTATCGCACTCACTATATCTATTGCATCAACACAGCATCACTCAGCACCACCACAGCATCACTCAGGGGCACCACAACATCACTATGCATTACCACAGCATCACTGAACGCCACAGCATCACTCGTCGCCACCACAACATCACTCAGCGCCACCACAGCATCAATCTGTGCAACCATTCAACAACAACTGGTTCAAATATGTTCTCTCAATGTTTCAAGCTTTATTACAAATGTTACAAAAAGATGTTAATATTTCACTTCTGTTTTTGGATTTTCGTCACAATAAAATACACTGAACATAATCTTCACAAAAGTTATTTACAAAAGTTTAAGCCATTGCCATTATAAATTACAATAACCTTTATTTAAGTATTCATTATTTTAAAAAATTAAGCCATTGTTATTTGTAATATCAATACATCTAAGTCACGTAAATACAACACATATTGCATTACAAATGCTATAGGTGTCACATTTGCAAAAGTTATAACTATTGGCGTTGTAAATGACAAAGCTATTAATTTCACTATTTTCAAAACCAACACATAAATAAAATATTTGTCATTTACAATACCAATAGCTCAAACTTTCCTAATGCGAGACCTATTGCATTGCAAATGCTTGTTATCCTCTTGCTAGTCCCAACTCCCACTGGGACACAGGCCGTCTGTTTGCTTTCCTGGAAGGGCTGGCTCCATTACACGCTGGCCGCTCTGACCAGCCACCGGCCGCCCCCTGTCTTCACTCCGGGCCTCCCACGGTCCTCGCGCTCCGTTTCCTTACTATTCTCAGCAGTGCTGGCCGCATACAGTCATTTCGCCAACTCTTCGCCCCTCGCAGCAAGCCCTTTTCCTCCACGGGCCGCGCAGGGGGGTGCTGGCACCGCAGACTTTCTTCTTTCTGGGCACTTTCCCCTTTTTGCCGCCCTAGTGGGCCGCTGACTAGACACTGTCCCTTCTCTCTTCCCCTGCTGCCGCACCTTTTCATAGCTTATACACTGTGCGGGGGAGGGCGTGTAGGAGCTGCCCCCTTTGATTGCGTAGTGTCTCTACGGGCACTGTTCACTTTCTCTGCGGGTGGGCTCTGCTTCCGTTGGGGCTTTAGCACGATGGTGGCAGATGCCTGTCGGGGCTTTCTTTCCATGCCCTGCAATTGCTCACCTCCAGCCCACTCCCGGGGCGTCACTCGACCTCACGTACGGCGGTCTGCGGCCGGCATCAGCTCAGTCCATTGCTCAATGTAAAGAACTTTAGTGGGATCCTCACCCAAGCATTTCTCTCTGCTATACATTGGTCACAAAACCGATCCCTTGCACTCCCTGGTTTTAAAGCACATTTGTATGGATAACCTTGCTGCTTCCTGTTTTTGAACTTTTTCATGCTTGCTAAATTTCCCCTAGAATGGATGGTTAACCAATTCTCCTTTTATTTTCTTTGAGAAGGCCCTGATATGTTATGCAACGTGCAGTTTCCAAAGGCACTAAAATAATGCTTTTTTTGGAAGAAGATTTTTTTAACAGCTGAATCCACATGAGGCAACGCTATTATCTGTGCAATTTTCATCCAGGAACACCATGTGCCTGTTTGATCTGAAATTCGGCTGAGATGCATGAAGAATGAATTCCATTGGTGTGTAGGAGTGACAGTATACCTACTTGTTTTCTGTCACTGGCATCTTAATGTTATTCATAAACACTTGACTATCTCACCTATGTGCACAATACCTGACCCCTTTTTAATGTAGAAATTATATCTTTGTAGAAAAGATGAGCATACATACGCCTCTTAGAGCCCAATCTCTTTTAAAATACCCTTACAAACATAAGGAAGCAACATGACTATGTTTTGGCTCCTTTTCGATGTTCCTATCGTAAGAGAAAATAGTAAAGTACTGGGGACAGAATTTGTTTTCAGTAAAAGAAGTGTACGACATCACCTTAAGTGCAGAAAGCTGCTTGAGAGATCCTTAATTAAAAACAGCAACAGTGCAACATCAATATATTTTACAGACAATTAAGTGCTGGCATTATCTTCAATTGCTTCATACTTTTCCTATTGACTTTTTCTTTTTTCTTTTTAAAAACCTTTATTAGCAAGAAAGGAATACAATTACAGGCCTACAACCGCCAGTCACATAAAATAACAGTAGCGCAGTAGAACAGAGCTCATCAGCCGACAACCGAAGGTCCGGCAGCGATATTGCATGACATTACTCAAAATGCTACGAATGAAAGGATGTTGAAAAGGTTTCACATTTTATACAAATAAACAAGAAAACGTAATCGAAAAAAGAGTCGAGGCTGTACCCTGCAATATAATACCAGTTCCATATGGCGCGGGGAGAGGCGAACAAAGAACAGTGTTAAGAAACAGGAGAGATACCAGGAGAAGGGGGGGGGGACACAGAGCAAGAAACAAATCGTAGAACACGGGAAATTAGGAAACCGAAACATACAGTCAAGGAGAACAAGGAGTGTCGGGAGGTTCAGTAAGGGGGGGATCACATATCCCCCCTCGATATGAGTTCCATTGGTCCCAAATCCTGCCTCACTTCTTGGGTCTGCCACGGGAGACATACACAATTTTTTCTCTGAACATGCACCAGTCCATGTGCTCTTCCCAGTTGCGAACTGATGGTGCCCTCTGAGATCCCCACAATTGAGCAATGTCTCTTTTCGCAACCATGTTCCCCAGCGTGACCCATTGAGTCTGAGCAACAGTGCAGTCATTCGGATCCCAGATGTTCAACAAACAGCGCCTGGCCTCAGGCAACAACTCAACGCCCGTCACCTCACCCATCACCGCATGCACTCTAGTCCAAAAAGACACCACTTCCGGACATTCCCATATGATGTGGAGGAAAGTAGCAAGCACACCACAGCCACGCCTACACAGCCCATCCGCAGAAAAACCCATATGCATCAATCGTGAACCCGTGACATATACTCGGTGCAGAATCTTCAGCTGTACGAGTCGCAGACGCGCTGGGATCGCGACCTCTTTAGGAGAGGATATCGCAGCCTGCCAGTCTTCATCATCCAACTCCAGCCCATCGTTAGTCCAAGCACTCCGAAGCCGAACAAGCAGGTCCGAACGATCATTGATGAGTTTTTTATAGATAAGAGAGATAGTGCTGTCCGGAACATGCCCGTCCAGCACCCTGTCCTCCAAGGGAGAACACTCCGGGATAGTAGATCCAGCTGGAAAAACCGATTCAATGGCATGCCGAACCTGGAAATAGCAAAAATACTCCGTGTCATTCAAATTATATTCCTGCTTCAATTCAGCAAAGGTCTTAACTCTATTTTTAGCCCAGAGATCGCCCACTTTACTAATGCCAATGAGGTCCCATCTATCAAAACCCTTCGACGTCCATAGCTCCCCCAGTCTCTCAGCGGCAAACAATGGGGTCGCTCTGGTCAGTCTATCCGCCCACCCCGTAGCCGTAGACGCACTACCCCACACTCGCACTGCCACTCCAGTGGGACCCGTCAGGTTCCTCCTGGCGCCTCGAGAATAGAGCGCCCTATGATAATCACCCCCGGGCAACAGCCACCGATCCATCTCAAATGCAGGATTCGGAGCCGGACCGTACATGGCATGGTTCACAGCGCTCAGCTGAGATGCCCAGTAGTATCTTTTAATATCGGGCAATGCTATACCTCCATCGTACCAGGGCAACGTCAACTTCGCCAACGCAATGCGGGGCCGTCCGTCCCACACTAGTCTCCTCTGGAGGCCCTCGATTTCACGAAAGTAACTGGCCGGCACCAGATCAAGCGTGTTTTGGACGGCATACAGAAAACGGGGAAGAGACATCATTTTAAACAGGGCAGCTCTTCCCAAAGGGGACAAGGGTAAACTACACCATGCCGCAACGTCCGCCCGAAGCCGGACAAGCGGAGGTAACAAATTCCGCTCGTAGCGCACTATGGGGTCCAGTGAAATATAGATCCCCAAATACTTAAAGCCACCTCTAGAAACCGGTATCGGGCAAGTGCGGGGCAGAGAGGGCGAGTCCCCAGTCAGTGGGAAAATACACGACTTGGCCCAATTGATAACTAAACCGGAGTTTCGTCCGAAGGAATTCAAAACGTCGAAGAGGACTCCTAGTGACTTACGGGGGGAGGTCAGATACAGTAATATGTCGTCGGCATATAGTGATATGCGATCTTCGAAGTCAGGGGACCATCGAATACCCTTGAGTGAGGGCTCCCAGCGGAGCCACGCGGCAAGGGGTTCAAGCGCGAGCGCAAATAGAAGCGGTGACAGAGGACACCCCTGCCTCGTGCCACGTCCGAGAACAAAGGGCTCCGAGGCTCTGCCGTTAACCACAGCCTGAGCCAACGGCTGCTCATACAGAAGCTTGACCCACGCAATGAACTTCGGGCCGAAACCAAATTTAGCAAGAGCAGCCCACAAATACGGCCACTCGACCGTGTCAAAGGCCATCGAGGCATCAAGGGAAACCAAGATAGCCGGTTCATTGAGAGACCCTGCCCTCGCAAGGACACCGTGAAGACGGCGGAGATTGAGCGCAGTATTCCGACGAGGAATAAAACCAGACTGGTCCGGGTGTATCAAATCACTAATCACCGTGACCAATCGATTTGCCAAAAGCTTCGCCAATATCTTGGGTTCCGCATTCAAAAGTGATATCGGTCGATACGAGGAGCAGCGCTCGCGGGGCTTGCCATCTCTATGGATAACCACAATGGATGCCAGCCTCTGGTCCCTAGGAAGGGACCCAAGGTCTCGCAATGCCACAAACATCCGACTAAGATACGGCGCCATTTTGTCCGGGCATAGCTTGTATAATTCAACTGGTATACCGTTCGGACCCGAGGCCTTCCCCGAGCGAAGGGAGCGTATAGCGAGTGCGACCTCATCAGTGGAAAAGTCCGCCTCCATAAGCACCCTGTCCGACTCCGAGAGACTAGGCAGCACGAGATCACGAAGCAACAAGTGCGAGTCCTCCTCTGGCATATTCGAGACCGGCGCGTATACAACCCGAAAGTGCCGGGCAAACACCTCGACTATCTCAATCGGGTCCACCACTCGCGTACCGTCAACTGTCTCAACCACAGGCACCACTCGATTCAATCTGTCTCGTTTGTCCAGCCAAGCAATCAGCTTTCCCGCTTTATCACCCACATCATACAAACGCCCCTGTTGCACGCGGTTCATCGCCTCAGCCGCGTCAGTTACCAAAGCCCTGTAGTCAGATTGCTTAAGGGCTAAAAAGTGCAATCGCTCGGGTGTAACACCAGACTCCAACTGTTCCTCCAACCCAGCAATTTCAGTTTCCAAGCTCACCACCTCCTCATTTTTGCGCCTCCTCTCGCCAGCGATCAAAGACAGAGTCTGACCACGGATCACAGTTTTATAGGCCTCCCACAGGGAGACCGGGGAGGACACCGATCCCTCATTTTCAGCAAAGTAGAAGTCCATACACTTGACCACCTCCGATCTAATTTTGGGATTCTGAAAATGCCATGGATTGATCGGGGCAATCCGACCCCCAGCCGCACATCGATTTGAAGCCAAAGCGGGGAGTGGTCGGAAATCCCCGTAGCCAAATGCTTGATTTCACGTACCGAGACCAACTGCACCACCGGCACGAGGATATAGTCGAGTCTCGAGAGACTCCCATGAGCTCCCGAATGGAAGGTGTACTGGAGCTGGCCAGGGTGCAGCTGTCTCCAACAATCCGCCAGCCCAAAAGCATCCAAAAATTTCCCCAGCCATAACTGCGATGCTGGAAGAAGCCTGGGGGGGCTACGGTCACTCTCTCCGTTAACCACAGAATTGAAATCGCCACCCACTACCAACAAACCATCAGGGAGCCCCAGAATCACCCCACCCAAATCGGTGAACGTAGTAGACTGCAGGCCAGGCGGAACATATACAGACAATATGGAGATCAACTTTCCCTCCCACCTCCCCGTAATAGCCGCGTAGCGGCCTTTGTCATCCAACACCGTGCCATCTATCTCCAGGGGGAGGGAGTTCCTAACCAGGATACCTGCCCCCCTCGATCCAGTAGTAAAGCCGGAATGGGCCACCAAACGGTAACCTCGCCTATTCAATGCCCGACACGTATTACCCACCAAGTGCGTCTCCTGGAGCAAAACCACATCTGGGGAGGATCGCTTCAAATACTGAGGTACTATCCCCCGCTTTATCCTGTCACCAAGACTGTTAACGTTCCAGCTCAACACCCTCAGCCCCCTACCCCCCATCCCAGAAGTAAACAGCCTGCCCCCCCCCACCATGAAACAAGCACATAGCAGCAAATATGGAACAAAGCGCAGCCTCGATACAAACAAGAAAGCAAGAACCCCCCCACCACCCCCAGTGAACCCACTAAACACAAACCCCCCTCCCTGCACCCCTGCGGTAGACCAAAAAGCCACCCCAACTTGCAGTGTGCCTGTCGCCCCATTAAACTAACCTACGAAAAGAGAGAAAAAATCCCCAGAGGAGGAAGGTTCCCCATTCCCCCCCACCCCCGGGTATCCATATTATAAAAACACAGTCTCTGAGCCACTGCTGTGAAGTCAGGGTCGCCGATGCAGACTCACTACTCCTGTTCCTCCAAACCGCCTTCAGCACCCCTCGAGCTCTCCAGGCCATCATGGCGCGTCGGCAAAGTGTCTAACCAGTCACTGGCCACCTCAGGGCGATCGAAGAAAAACGCACAATCCTCATGCTCGATCCTCAGACGGGCCGGGAAAAGCATAGCATATTTCAGTCCCATATCTCTAAGGCGCCTTTTCACTCCCATGAAGCCCATTCGTTGTTTCTGCACCGCCTGAGTAAAGTCCGGGTAAAAACTGATCGATACATTCTCAAATTTGGTGGGTCCATTCGTGCGGGAGGCTTGCAGGATAGCGTCTCTGTCCCGGAAATTAAAAATCCTGGCTATTATGGGTCGCGGAGCGGCTCCCAACTTCGGCTTCCCACCAGGGACTCGATGAGCCCGCTCCACAGCGAAAAGTTTACTGCGGCCCTTCGGTGCCAGGTGTTTCAACACGAGGTCCTCCATCAGGACGTCTACGGGCAGGTCCGCAGAGGTCTCCGGAACACCCACGATGCGAACGTTGTTGCGTCTGGCCCGGCCCTCGAAATCCTCCAGCCGACGGGCAAACAGATCATTAGTCGTCCGGAGATTGCGAACTGTGGTCTGAAGATCCGAGACATCTGTGGTCAGACTCGCAGTCTTGATATCAAGGGACTTGACCCGGTCATTAGTTTTCCCCAAGTCCGCCCTGATGAGGGTGACCTCGATCGCCACTGTGTCTATCTTAGCTGCCAAGGTTTCATATTGCTGGCCCATGGTGGTCCGGACACTTACAATGGCGCCCATAACGTCCTTCAAAGTTGGCTCCTCATTGTCAGGAGCACCGTCACCAGCCTCCTCGAGGGCCCCACTCGACCCGCCCGGGGATCCCTTAGGGCGAGTAAAGCGATCGATAGTCTGGGATTGGGCAACCCCTCCCCGGGACGGGCCTCTGGTGGTGCGCTTCTCAACAACTGCCCTGCCCGCCATGATGGGCAACAAACTCCGACGGGACCTTTAGGATCTGGTCAAAGTGAGTACCGTCGCGGCAAGTTCGTAAAGGCGAGAGGGCAGGGATCCAACGCTGACTGAAGGTTGGCAGCAATAACAGAGCCGGTGCGCCGATCGGCTGCAAGTCGCTGACCACAACGACCGAAAACGAAACCGAAAGTAACCCAGTGGTAGAAGGCGTGGCGTATCAGCCGTTGTTGTTCGATTACCACCTGGGTACCTCGGGGACTCGAGCCCCGGGTTGGCATACGATGTGGGCCTCAAAGTGCAGTAAGTCCGGTGTCCGGCGGCCAAATCGATTTTCGAAAAGAATGTGGGCATCAGCAGGGCATCAATAACAAGTACCCGTCGTCCAAATCAGGATTAGTCACAGGATAGTTGCGGGAGGCGGAAAGGGTCTCGGGAGCCCTTAGCTCACACGTCCATCTTGGAAACGCGCGAAGCTCCTCCCCCTATTGACTTTTAAATGTGGTGGGTGTAGTTAGATTTCGGACTTTGGGCCAATTTCGATGGGGTCACAAACCGCTCCGACCGTTGGTCGGAGCTGTTTGTTCCGACCGCATCGAAATGTCCAGTTCGGATTCCTTTCCGACCGACCAATTATGATGTGGTCAGTCGGAAAGGAATCCGAACGGGCTTTCTGAATGGCTTCCGATGGGCTCAGAGAGCCCTTCTGAGTTTAGAAAGGGACCTGTAATCCCAAGGGCGGCTTTTTCCGCCCGAGGGCTTAAAATATAGTAACAAACTACAGGAGGTAAACCATAAACCCGGTAGAGACCAGGCTGGTAGTGTGTAGCATACAACAGTGTCTCAGAGGGTATCGTTAAAAAAAAAAAAACAATTTGTAAGGGAGCAGAATTAATTGCTATGAGCAAGGGAAGGGGAGTAGGGAGACATTTGGTAAATTAGAAACCTTTTTAGGTTTCGCCCTGGCGTTGCAACTGCATAGCAGTTGCTCCGCCCAGGGCGAAATCTCATGATCCTACATATGGGGCTTTGGTCCCGCCTCTGTCTCCCATTGGCTAGCTCCATAAATGGAGGCTAGCCATTGGGAGACAGAGGCTGTCAATCACGCTTTCCCCTGAAAACGCGATTCGGGGGCGTTTCTCGGTCTTTTTTTAAGTCCCGCCCCTTTGTCCTGGGCTGCGCTGTGATTGGCTGCCGGCCCGGGACACCCCCGTGACGTCATTCCCCGGGCCGCGCTGTGATTGGCTGGCCGGCCCGGGACCTGACTTGTTTCTTTTAGGTGTTTTGTTCATTCCAGGCCGACCAGTGGGCCATCCAGCACGGTAAAAAGAAAAGCTGGACGTATAATATGTATGTATGGGTAGAGTGTGTACAGCAAAACCTGTTCACAAACATTAAAAATACTTTTCTTATGAATGTAAAGGATTTATGACGTAAGGTGAAGCCATTTAAACGAGTTCGGAGTCGGAGTGCGGCTAATTGAAGAAAATAAGACACCCACGAGTGGCTTTCCAGGAACGCAGGCTCTATGCATATTACGCGAAGAGCATGATGCAAGCAGCATGACATTTCTGAAGAAATATTCGAACGCTTTGAGCTGGTTACCGCATCGGTTCACTTCCAGGTGTTTTTGTTAAAGGCGCTTTGCACATCCGCACGCCGCTTGCTGCAGGTTTGACACTTGCTGCTTGTAGCTACTCACCCGACGACCACCAGCTCCAGAGTGTGGCTGAGATTGCTGGGCAGCTGGCGAGAGCTCGGCGTGGTACCCGGTAACACCCCTTCGCCTGCACAGTGCATGAAGGAGGCAGGGACTCACCCGCGGGTGACAGCCACCATGCCTGGGCGCAGGCATATGGGTCCGAGCCTCTGCCGTGTATACTGCCTTCGGCACAGCCTCTCTCCACCCGGGCACTTCGGGAGGCACTCCCGGCATGCAGCCTGCCTCTCCCAAAGCAGCACGGCAGAGACTGGAGGGCAGCGACTATTCCCAAATATGCCGAATTAATATCAGCTCTGTCCCCGAGCTTTATTTCAGAATCCACCCGTTCGCTGCATTATAATCGGGGCCATCTTCGACGATAGGAACAGGAAGCTGCAAGCGTGCAGCAGCTCTGTTTCCCCAATCATAACAAAGCGCAGAGTAGCAGCAGAACCGATTCCCCACCTCCTCCCTCAGCTCTGGCCCTGGCAGCAGCAGTGTGGGTGTTTGTTAATACAAGCAGCCTTACAGTAATCTCTTTTTCCTGCCTCGCGGAACCCCCTCCCTCCCGCCGAGCACTCCGCTTCGGAGACGAGATACATACAGCACTCTAACAGGATCAGCTAGCCAAGCTCCCACGCCTGCGTCTGTACTGGCACTGCCGAGGAGCGGGGCGTGAGATCGTGAAAGCGGGCAGGGTGAGGGACGGGTGCCTCAGGCACATACCTGTCCAGCACTTCACATAGGGCACAACCCTGACCCCCTTCAATAATGGATGTGTGACCAGTGCCCCGGCGGCGCCTGGAACCAGAGGTGAAAGGTGACCTCTAACACACCCCGAGAGAGAGAGTCCAATGAAAGCTGCTTTAGTTTGACCACAATGACGCCAAACTGCAGAACGGCTGCTAGACAGTGATATCGTGACGTTTGCGTTCTACATCCCTAAAATAAGCATTTTAAAGTGTGTGTGTGTGTGTGCGCGGCTGGCTCTGTGTGTGCGGATGGATCTGTGTGTGTGTGGCTGGCTCTGTGTGTGTGGGTGTGTGTGCGGCTGGCTCTGTGTGTGCGGCTGGCTCTGTGTGTGCGGCTGGCTCTGTGTGTTCCTTTGTGTGTGTGTGTGTGTGTGTGTGTGGCTTTGTGTGTATGTGTGGGTGCAAATGCAATAGGTCTCACATTTGCGAGAGATTTAGCTAATGGCACTGTAAATGACAATGACATTTATTTATCTGTTTTCAAAACTAACACATAAATACAAATTTTCTCATTTACAATGCCAATAGCTCTAACTTTTCCAAAGGCGAAACCATTGCATTGTAAATGCTTGTTATATATTTAGTCATATATTCAAAGACAATAAGCCACTGTGTTACATTGAATGTTATGTAACCTGTGTTATACTATGTACAAGTGCTCGTTAAAGGGTGAAAGGTGCTGGTGAGACGTGAAGGAGTATATGCAGCGGAAGAAGGGCGCAAACAAAACAAATTATATATGCAATAAATGCAGTTGGTACAAGATAATTTCTGGTGGGCAATCATGAGAGAGGCACTATAAATTACGCTGTGCAAGTAGACTGCGTTTCGGCCTGTATGCAATGTTAGGACATCATCAGGACCAGGTTACAGTTAGTTAGGGAACAGTGCTGGAAGGTCTGAAGATTCAAGACCAGGCGTGTGGGGTGGGAGTCAGAGCCGAAAGCTCCTGGAGGGGTTTCCAAAGGCGAATAAATCAAGGATCCATGTGTGAGTGGTGATTAGCTGGAGCCCCATGCGATAAGTGGGTCCAGGGGTAGGGGCAAGGATCCAGTATAGTTGGGCGACTTCGTTGGGTTTTTGGTCAAACAGGAGGACTGCAAGCCTCATCCATTGTTGAAAGGAGGATCACGTCCACTTAGGGATCTGACCGAGGGTGGGGTGTCCCGTAGGGAATTAATCCCTAGGCGAGGTCCGAAGGGGAGGGGCGGTGAGAGTTGCTGTAGCACCGGTCATCAGCACGAACAACAGTAGAATAAAAGGGAGTATAAAGTCTGTTCATGTAATTGCAGCTCACAGGTATGACTGGTTTAGTAATACAAGTGTGTGGGTAATCTAATGAAACAGACCTCTGAGTACAAACTTTTTTGTCACAATCTCTAGAGCGCGCATTTGCACTTACCTCCATGAGCCTTACAAATAGAGCAAGAGAGATAGATGTGAAAATAATCGTTGAATATATGGTTTGAGAAGTTTTGTCCGTATGCAGATGTGCACACGTCAAAAATAAATATAATAAAACTATTCATTGTATGGGACTAATTTCACACTTCTATAAGAAAAAATTGTTTTGTGTGGAATTCCTTTTGTCATTATGAGACATCACTAGGGATTGTAGTACAGTCCTGAATGCTGGTGCGGGGGGAAAAATATTCCCACACCAAGAGAAACGCCTCGCAAATTGCGTGTAATTTGTAAGGCGCTATTTAGGATGTACAACAGTGTGTAACACACTGTTAGCGATTCCCAATGGGGTCGCAAATAGAGAGGCTCATGAATAATAATGAGCCTCTCGCAATTTGTGACCCCATAGCGAATGGCAGGCCCTCCCAGGTATGGTGACCTGCTGGGCTCAGCAGACCACCATGTCTGGGACTGCTTTTGAATAAAGCAGTTTTTTCTCAAATGCTGCCCGTTTTCCTTACAGGAAAACGGGAGGCACTTAAAAAAAAAAAAACGTTTTTATTTCATTTTTTAAGGGCAGGCAGTGGTCCTTGGGACCACTGCCTGCCCTTAAAAAATATTTACCCCTGCGTTCGCAAAGGGGAAGGGGTCCCCTGTAGACCCCTTCCCTTTTGTGACTCCATTACCACCCTCTTGAAGAGGGTGGTAATTTGCTAGTGTTTTGCGCCTGCAATTGTGGACACAAAACATCTGTACATAGAGTTGTGCACGCTATTAGGAAGGGAACTCCCCTTCCTAATTGCGAGTCGCAAAACCCTATTTTGCGAGTCGCAAAAATTGCGAGTCGCAAAATAGGGTTGGTACTTATCCCATGCTGTTTTGGCATGCGCAAACAGGTTCACAATCCCGTTTGCGCATGCAATAAACGTTGTACATCTGGCCCTAGATGTCTGGCATTTGTAAGTAACATTTCTGTATGTCCACAGAGAAGCATGTCTCCAAGCACTAGTCTAATGATGCCATGGACTCCCTGTATATGTTAGTATAGGTTGGAACAGCAGTCCGTGGCTTGGATTTCCTATACAGGATCCTACCTCAGTTCCCATGGTGCTTTTCATGTGATTTTCAAAATGGCCACAATTTGTTTGCTGATATTTGTACACTTTTTACTCTTCAAGTGTCCCTGAAAGGCCTGAATCTGCATTTTTGGAACAGTAATCAAACCGCTCGAGTAGTATCTGAGTCTCTCTAACAAGGCAACCTTTGTTTACTCCCTTAACTTCTCTGCTGCTCTTCCTTCCAGGTGCTGACGCGGTTCCTTGGCTCCTCCTCCCCGGTCCTCTATTGGTTTGCTGCACACCTCCTGGAGGCCGAGCCAGGGTTGTGGGGCCCTTCACCGGACTTGCCGGGTGAAGAAGCAACCCGGAAGCCTGCTCTTCATCTGCTGTCTACACCGCCCAGGGCTGTGGCTGTGAAGAACCCTATTGTGAACCTGCTACTTGGATGGAGGCGCTGGAAAGCTGTGACCAAGGCAGTCATGGGCTACTTCCTGTGCTACTGGCTCATGGGACTTGTCCTCTTCTGTAACTTCTTGCCATGGACTTGATGGAAAATCTCACCTGAGTGTTCAAGAAGGCATAAGGAGACAGACAGAGGATGGACATGCCTGGTCTAACTGGTGTGGTTAAATTGATGGACATGCCTGCTTTCCGTGCATCTGGCATGGTTACATTGATGGACATGCCTGCTCTATGTTCATCTGGCTTGGTTAAATTGATGGACATGCCTGCTCTATTTTCAGCTCGCATGGTTAAATTGATGGACATGCCTGATCTATTTTCAGCTGGCATGGTTAGATTGATGGACATGCCTGCTCTCCGTGCAGCTGGTGTGGTTAAATTGCTGGAATGCCTGCTCTATGTACAGCTGGCACAGTTAAATTGATGGCCATGTGCCTGCTCTTCGTGCAACTGGCACGGTTAAATTGATTGGCATGCCTGCTCTACATTCAGCTGGCGCGGTTAAATTGATAAAGGAATAAGGTGAAAACAGTCCAGGTGTCCCTCTGCCTCCACTGCCAGGGGATGGCTGCTCTCTCTTGACAGAATACTGTAGTTTTCTCTGAGGGTGGCATATGGTGATGGGAGCTGCCAGGGCACAGTACCCTTTTGTGTCCCACCAAAGACCCTTTTATCAAATTGGGATCTGCACAGAAGAAAATCAAATGTTGTGAGATGGAACTAGTATATGGCCCCTTTTTCTGCACCTGGCTCACTGGAAACTCCATCATGCAGAAGTCGATTAACTAAAATAATATCAGCTGGCTGGTAGACTCAATGAGAGAAAATTGTACAAACAAATCCCTAGGCACCTAACCATTTACTTCACAAAAGTGGATATATTTATATGAAGGCCAAGCGTACGCAAAAAGGAAAAAAGAAGCATTCTTTATTTTTACAAAAAAAGCTCTAAAAACAATGATATTCAATGTTTGTAAAGTTACATGACTAGTGAAAACACACTGTAATTTACAGTAGGCATTCCTCTCATCCAAACATGCATTCACTAATCAGAACAGGATTTTAATGGCCTGAAAACAAGAATGATATGTGCACTTATTTGATACCCTTAATTACACAGAATCTGTAACATATTTTAGGCTCAATGAGAGATACCTGTCGTTTGGGGCACAATTCCGATGACATGAACTTTGACTGGTTGTTTTCCATATTGTACTACAATGTAGATTTTCACCTCCTAAGAGGCTGGCTCTTATTTTTTAAAGGTTCCATGGAGTGTCCTTCTTCACAGTACCCAGCTAGTTAAAAAACACATTAATGCGGCATTATAGCTATGTATAACAAACTACGTGCCTGGCCCTCTGCACATCTCTTGGACAGTAAGTGTTAGATTTAAAGGTCCTGGGGTCACGACAAGTGGAGCAAAAGACAAACCATTTGTGGCGGTTCAGAAGGAGGGACACGGAGACCAGAGCGGGGTAACTGAGGTTTTATTTTTATAAAGGTCTTTCTCTTTCTTTGTGTTAGTCTTTCTCTGGCTAGGCCGGCAGGGTCCAAGGTGGCGGCTAGGGCGTGGGGTCTTGGGGGACTCGCCCGTCTCTGTTCTCTCTTTGGAGAGGCCCGTTCTTCCCTGGTTGGGTTCCAGCGCCACATGCGGGAGAGAGAGAAGACTCTTAGTGTGATGCTCGATAGTTGCGTTCTCCCAAGGGGTAAACCAGGGAGAGTGAGGTCACCCGTGAGCGTGTAATGCTTTTTTTAGAGGATTCAAGAATCATGGAACTGTGAGTTCACTTCCGTATCATCGTGAAGCCGGCGCACTGCCACTGTGCACACCGCCTGCAGCTTACTCGGATCGCGAGTAAAGGACTATTAACTCCGTGCTAAGACTCTGAAATCAAAGTGTATACGCCTAAGCGGGTGGAATATACACTACACAGTTCCATGATTCTTGAATCCTCTCAAGCGGTATTCATCACAAGATAGGAATTTATGGCAGCAACCCCCCAAAAACCTACCGGAATAGGACACCGAGGTACCAGCCATCCATCCCACTATTTCTTCTAAAACTCTCAGGAGGCTGATGTAGATCGCTCGGAAAGGTTTTTTAAAAAAAGCACATACAGGCAATACATTGTTACAGTCCTGATGATGATCCCAGTTCACTAGGAGCCGGGGATCGAAACGCCGTCGACACTTACTCCGATTCTGTAACTTTCCCATTGTGTTTACACTGTTACATGAATTGGTTGTCTGAACTTGCCGTGCTAATATGCTATTGATGCAAGGGACAATTGGCTCCGCTGTTCTTTTTGCCTGATATTCTTTACCCTCCTTTTTTTGCTCTCTTCCTACCTTTGAATTCTTTTGAGTGTACTTTCGGATAGGTACAGGCTTGTACCCTATCAACTGTCACATTAGACCTCCTTGATGGTCTTTTAAATTTGTTTATATTTGAAATAAAATTTCAGACCCGGCTGGGTACTGAAAAACTTGTCAATATAGTACTAATTGGAGTCTATATTTGCATTTGTCTTTGTGAAAACTTAATCCTATGGACCACTGTTTTTCATAATAATTGATTGCCCAAGGTCCCTAGGGCACTGATTGGGTCCCCCTTGTTTTTTGAAAATATAAGCATAATCCAAAGAATGCGGCATTATTTCCAGATTCAGCAAAAAACATTCCTGGCTCAAATCAAAAGTTACTTAAACCATAAGTATCACACATGGTACTAAGGAGTGGCAGGCATTGTGCAGAGGTTAACTGGAGTCTTCAGTTAGTGATTGCTAAGTTAAAATGACAAAAATAGCAGGATAATACTGCCACAGGATGAACCTCATCATTTGCCTATTCTTGCTGCATGATTTATTCATTCCTACCACATAATTTGTCCCTTCAATCCAGCAGAATTCCACGGGCTGTCGGTATAATACTTAAAGTGATATTATGCAATGTACCCTCATTAGAACATCTACTGTATCGGGGATATGGTTAGGATTGAAAACATGGTTAGCTTGTATAAAATGCCTTACAAGAAGAGATCTAAATAAATTGCTAGGAAAGTGGCTTAGCAGTGTTCAGTAGTATGGGAGACAGTGAGTAAGGTTTAGAGACCTGTTTCAAACTGGGTGCAGTGAATTAGTAGCTGTATGTAAGCATGAGGTGTTGCAGAGACTGTGAAAAGAGATACAGTCGCACGTATTATCTTTTTTGAAGTGGTCTGTATTGTACAGTATAAACCATCATTATCAGGAAAGGACAAGCGACCCATAGGAAGGAAGGGTTAAAAAAAACTACTGTATATGCTCTCTGGTATGCCATGTTCCCCACAGTTTGAGTGGCTACACTTGGTAGATTTCATTAGCCCTAAAATGAAATATGTGTCATATCCTTTTTGAAAAAAGGGGAATGGGCGGGTGCCTTTCACTTCTCTTTCTGAGTTATGCTTTATTGCATAGGGAAGATTAGGTGTAAGACAACCTGTCAGAGCAGCTCTCTTCTGTAGGGGGTGTTGTAGTTCAAACCTCACCATGGTTCCCAGAAACAAATAACCCACACAATAGTTGGTATTTTACGAAGATTAGTTATTTATGGTGCATAATTTGTCTGCAAATCAGATGTGTCAGAATAGTGATACTTATTCTAAACATCTCAGCAGTCACAACTAGATGTGGATAAACCCTAAACATCCCTAGTCTATACATTGAAAAGCTTTCTTATGCCAAATAATGTCCGTATCCTCACATATGCAGCCACTAGGCCTACAATCGGAAATCATTCTCTCGGCATGTACCTCTCAACAATTCGGCTTTCTGTCCTACCCAGCCCTAATTTTAGCATTCTGCCACACGTTTGTCCCCACTGATTATGTAGTGGGGGGCTCATTTGCAGCTCATTTATTGCGGCTAAAATATTGGACAGGGCTTTTTTTGATGACATGAGCATGTTAAATTGTTTGAACTACATGAGTGCACAAACTCTCCAGAGTGAGCATGTTGAATGCTTAGGGCCTAGAAAACGAATGCTTTGAACGGTGATAGCTAACAGTGTGCAAGATGCCCATATTCTTTTATAGACATTATTTAAGGGTAGGTTGCACACCATTTTTACTTCAAGTTACACCTTATATTATTCCAAGCTTCTCAAAAGCGTGCTCAATGGTAGCGTGCCCAGCCCCAGTGGCACGTGATACAACAAGTCACAACGCTGGGACACAAACTTGTGCCCCAAACCATGGCACAATCGCTACTGCATAAGCAGATCAAAGTATTCATTGTCCAATGAGTCCTATGCAATCCATATTTAAACATCTTCATCATTTTTGTTAACCATTTTTAATTCCGCATGCAAGGAAAGGCCAATTTCCGAAATTTCATGTATTCATGATGGGCCATCCGAACCTCTTCTGTCAGGAATACGCACTGAAGCACATTTCGTCCAAAGCAGTTTATTCACAACCCAATGCATTTCGGGCCTTCATGGGCCCTTCGTCAGGGGTAACTGGAAAGATCAATTAAGCATCCATTAAAAATCTATATGCCACTACACATACAAAATTTACATTAATTTCAATTATTTGCGTATTGAAAGTGGTAACCATAACTGTTCAAAAAACATACGATGCTATAACTGGAAAACTATACTGTTCCCCTCGTTGTTAACTTACTTGTAAACATTCAGTGCTAATCTGGTGTTTCTTATGTGACCACCGCGTCGCCCCTTCTATTATTAACTCACCAATCCGGTCTCTTCAACTATCAAATTAATCCCCTACCCCACGTCGTTGTCGCCTTACGTCACTCTTCTTGAAACTTTCATCCCTTAACCCTCTGCGCTTCTCAATTAGCCAAAAACAGGCTGAACGCCCGTGCTTTAAACCAAAACATGCTTTATAGCTTCTCAGTCACTCCTAAACTTCACAGCTGCCTGCTACTGCCTTACATATCTCGAACACACCCAGTACAGGTAAAGTTAACTGCACGTCCGGAGCTCACTACTCTCAATACATGCCTTCTGTTGTTCGTCTTTGAAAGCTCTACCTGCTGTAAAACATTCAATCGCTTCTCTCCGTCTCAAAGAAAGTTTCACTCTGCATTCCAACACACCTGATCTTTAAACCCAACAGCCCCTCCTTCTTCCAAGTTAACCCTCCCGTCTGCGCGCCATGATGAGCACCTGGCATACTCCAGTTACTGCGGATTGCCTCTTAACTACAACTCCCAGATGCCACCCTATATGTAAAAAAATCGCCTGAATTGAAATCACATTAAACTCGTTTTTCTTTAAAAGAACACCACATTATTAATACGTCATTGTATGGTTCACAGTGAAAGACATGATTCCTTGTTTAATATTACAGTTCCAGGTAATCTCTGACTTTCCTCGAAAAATAAACATGCTGCACGAAATGAGAGGATCCGCCTTGCACGTGGTTTGTAGAATCCTCTACATTAATCTTATGTTCCTTTTTATTTGGGTGCTAACCCAATGGGGCCAGTAAATTGTAGACATTATTTAAGGGTAGGTTGCACACCATTTTTACTTCAAGTTACACCTTGTATTATTCCAAGCTTCTCAAAAGCGTGCTCAATGGTAGCGTGCCCAGCCCCAGTGGCACGTGATACAACAAGTCACAACGCTGGGACACAAACTCGTGCCCCAAACCATGGCACAATCGCTACTGCATAAGCAGATCAAAGTATTCATTGTCCAATGAGTCCTATGTAATCCATATTTAAACATCTTCATCCTTTTTGTTAACCATTTTTAATTCAGCATGCAAGGAAATGCTAATTTCCGAAATTTCATGTATTCATGATGGGCCATCGAACCTCTTCTGTCAGGAATACGCACTGAAGCACATTTCGTCCAAAGCAGGTTATTCACAACCCAATGCATATTCTTTTATACGCAGGATGAAATTAGTCACTCTACCAAAAGTCACTGAAATGCAGCGAAGAGGGAACTTCCATTCCTCTGCCTGGAGAGCTATGTGAAGTGATCAACATTACAAGGTTATCCTGCCTGGCACAGAGCTAATGTGGAAGGAAGCGCATTTTGATACAATTGCTTGCCTGTCGGATATATCTGCAACCAAGTCATTGTTCATGCATTGATGCCGATATAGGAAACTGTGCATCAATTCTACCTCCCCTCTAAATAGAGAATCACTGTAGAGAATGTTATAAAGAGACCTAAGAATTTGGAAGGGGCAGACACCATGACGGGTTGCTTAGTGGAAATGCCAGCGAGTCGTTACCAACTACAGGTTGGGGGCTTTCTAAAGGTATGTGTGGATAGTGCATGGCTTGGCATAAAATAGTGAGGCAAAATACTAATCTCTCAGCCAATCATATTACTATGAGGCTAATAATAATAATATAGGCAAACACTTTAGATCATGTTTAGAACAAGTATTACAGATAGTAGGGATGTGTGATATAAATTAGTTGGTGTTTATGATGTCCATCTGATTTTATTCTATGGCTGCTGAGATTACAATCATTTTTGTCCTTCTGATACACAAGATGTGCATGCTAATTGTACATAATAAATAACATTTCATTATAAAACACCAACTGCAGTGTTTATGCTGCTTTCAGAGGTCCAAGTGAGGGTCCACATTTCTACAAATAGCCCCTGCAGATAAGAGCATCCCTGGCAGGGTTGCCTTACTTATAGCACTCTGGATCCAGATAAGCCTTACTCATCACAGAGAAGAGTGAGACCCTTGTCAGTTTTCCCTTTTTCCATAGGAAGTTGCAAAAACCTACATCCCCTTTAGGCTGAGGAAATCTTTTTGAGTGTGTCCTTGGATTTGGGTGGGTTGGCAACACTACCTGGGAACACTGACAAACTTCCCTTTTCAAAAAGTGCTCAGAATGCAAGAAAATGTAAGCATTTCATTTCCCTCTACAGTCAGCTCCATAAAAGGCAGGATGGCCTTGACTGGAATCACTACACGTAGCTATGCAACTTTCAGAGATCAGAAAGTTTCAATTTCTCTCTTTTGTTAATGCAACTATTGTCAAACTGTAATTATGAATAAAATACGGTGATTGTATATACATTTGTTTCAGTTACCATTCAAACAGCTAGTTTGCTTTCTAGGACCCATGTCTGTCACATGCATACTCAAAGAAATTAGTGCATTCACGCAATCAGGCCTGGCTTGTATATAACGTGTATATATTACCAGGAATTCCTTGCCACACACAGCACCTCCTTCTTGTGCGCCGGTCATCAGACTGATAATCCTTTGCCCCTATCTTGTATACAATGTAACAGTTGTTATCATTTCGGTATTACACCTATAGTTACGCTTATGTAATGGAACTGCTTCATGAGCAAAGAAGCTCAACGCCTTTAAGCTGATACTCAGTGCTTTAGACCTTATTTCCTCCTGATGTTACCTTCGTGAATCAGCAGAAAGCCGAGTAATAGCCTCCATGTGTTCCACAGGACAACTCTCAGGTCAGAAACAATCAGATGCTTGTCAGTTCATTACACTTGTCAGTGATGGTTGACATTAACCCATTTCTTTACTTAACAGGGTTAACCCATTTCTTTAATCAACGGATCCATGCTTGGGACAAACTTGGTCTACTGAGTTTAATTAATTCCTTCAGTATCAACAACATGATCAGTGCAATCACACCCACTACTATACTAGCAGCCAGACCTGTGAAAAAAGTGGAAAGTACATATCCTAATGCATGAGAGGCTGACTAATGTTTTCTCAATATCCTCTTTCTAGTGGCTCTTAAATGTGTTACTATTTCTGTTGTGTTAGAACTTGGAATAAAGTTCACAATCCTTCTGTAAAAGGAAGCTGATTCATGATATACCATATTGTATTTGCACTGTATTCAATTTGTGTTGCATAGGGATCTCTTCCTGATTCTGGCACTAAATCTAGTCCTAGTAATAATGAATATATGCTTGACAAGTTGTCAAAATTTGCATAATTAACTTGTTAGTATTTGTATTGGAATTTGGCCGTTGAACTACAGTGACCACTTCTTGTGTTGCTGGGTATAATTTATAACCACAACATTCAGTTATCTCACTCAGTCATTGCATCAATGTAGTCTCCTCTGAGTGAACAGCAATTTTTTGTAAACGTTACTATTTGTGAACCATTTTTTATTGTCAAAATATTTCAGTAATTTTTATGTTCGGTGAAACCTTTAGTTTGCAAATATCATTTGAATTTATTGTCTTGCAGTCATTGTTTTAAATTATGTGTTTATATGAGAGCTAGTCACAAAGGGCTTTTTTTTAAAAAAAATATCTTTTTATTAGTTGAAAAAACATGAAAAAAACCTACAGCAGGTGCCTTACATCACGGAATGAACAACAAAAGTATACACTTATATGGCAAAATAGACGGATTTCCCCCAGGGCAGAAGTTGAATCAGGAGATGTTAATGGCGCGCGGCCATATGAAATATAACAAGTATAAGTCCAATCTAATCAGCACTATTCACAAGCCCACCACCTATAAAAACAGGATTATCATAAGTGGGGTAATTTCGAGTGGCAAGAAAGTGTAGTACAGTAAAACAGTTGACAAAACTATGACTGCAACCCGTATGCAGCAATAAAAAGCGAAACATTGTTGAAATCCGTACAAATGATACCACCCCCAGGACCCGTCTACCCACCAAGCAGATAACCCATCAGGAAGGCACCCAATATCAGGATATTGACAGGATATGAAACATAAAGACGAAAACAAAGACAATACAACAGAAAAAAAGCCCCTCCCCCCACCCTGTACCCCTGCATATGGCTTTCGCCTAATCCCAACTAGCAGTGTGCCTGTCGCCCCATCTAACTAATTCTAAAAGTAGAAAATGGAGGAGGGCATTTCCATATGGGCTCCCGGTCCCTCCTACCCCCCGCCAGAAACAAACAACCCCTGCGATGGAAACAAGATTCTTTACAGAAAACTCAGAAAAAGCAAATCAGGGGAAGTTGTAAAACACCGCCCAACCTCCCGTAAATACAACAATAGCAAATCCCTCATCTAGTAAGGCCACAATATCAGATCCAGTCAATCAGTCTCAGCCTTGGCCTTTCTGATCTAAAATGCGAACCCCTCCTGGTCGACACACCACATCCACAGGAGAATCAAAGTTCGAAAAGAGTTCAGAAAACTTCAGTCCGAAACGAAGCAAATATGTCAAGTCTTTGAGAACCCCTTCCGAACAGAAGATCTCCCTCACCGACGTACAGTTCCAGTATTTTTTCCACCGAGACCGCAATGTAACCGCCAGGGAGGGAAAAGATGTTGTCTTGATCCGAAAACAATTATCAAGAGGAGTCTCTGGGAAGGTAACACTGATTAGTCCACCCACAGTCAGCAGCGATGTTAGGCTTAGCGTTCCATTCGAAGCACCAGGCTCGCAATTATCCAATACTCCGACCGAGGGTTCCAACACCACTTGCCGCACAGGGTCCTCGTCCGCAGTTAAAATGACCATCTTGGGAATCTTAGCTAGTGTTAGCTCTTGCGATGGAACAGAGTCCGGTCTCACACGCCCTGTCTCATGTGTAACTGCTATCATTTTGTGAACAAGGGCATCCACATGTGAATGAAGCGCCCCAATGGCTGCCAGTACAGTTCTCAGCGACGGCTCACACTCCGTCCAGCCCATCTCTCCTCGCTCAATATCGACCATGATCACTTCCCCCAGAGAGCCCGGTCTCTCCGGGGGAACAGGCAAGAGCGGAATGGATGGCAGCGGAGGGCGACTTATCGTTAACCACGGCAGCTATCTGCGCTTCGCTACCACGAGCGAAGACCCCGACTCACCGAACACCGGCGGAGGGCAAACCGGGTCCTCGGGACAGAGACCTCTGCCCACAGCCTCCGTCGTGTCACGTCGCCACTCCTCCGATTTCATCCAACCAGAGTGACCGCCATCAAATCGGGCAAAGACAACCTCCACAGCGATAGACCGGACCGTGGCTGATTCCCACGGCCGGTGTTGTTCAACTGTAACCCGGCTGGGCCAGTACTCGAGGCCCCGGCTTTCCAGCTGGGCTAGGCCGCAAACTGAAACACGACGTAACTCCGTCTAACAAGCCAGTAAAATTCTCGGGATTGCACCTTCGGATTGTACACCGGTTCATCCACACGGAGGTCGGGCGTAGACACAGGATGGATGACATGATCATCTGGCAGGAGACGGAGGTCGGCGGAGCCGGGAACCTAAGCGGCCATCTTGGTTGCTAGCGTAGCTCCTCCCCCACAAAGGGCTTTTTTATTTAATAATTCGGGTTGATCTTTAAAGAAGTAGTGCATGGAATATAGAATTTTCCCAAGTATTTTGCTCAAAAGACTTCACTAGCTTTGTATACCGTCCTATGTTTTTTCTTGTGAGATCACTTCAACATTGTAAAACAGTCATTGGTATTGTACTATTTCCATCAATTTACAATGTAATACACTGCTTTTTTTAAGGAGTAAAAGAAGACAATTTAAACTTCTGCTTTGACTATACTATATGTTAAATCTCTTTTGCTTTACATTGTCTGGTGGGGACTTAAATTATTAGGATAAAAATCACAGAATCATAAAGAAGACTTCATGGTACTCTATGCAACTTCAGCACCCGCAAAGATTACAATGCAAATCTATTTTTATGTTTTTTTTGAAATGTTTGTAACTAATGTCTTTTTCACATTTTAAAAGCAGTCAGTGCCTTCTCTGAGAATGAATATAGAGTTTCTGTCATCCTTTTAAGGTCAACATCGGTTACTTTAAATATTCCCTGAATACGTTTAGTATCCATTTTCTCTAATCTTAATAGTTCCTCCGGCAGATTTCTGCTTGCAGACAGTTCGGTTATTGTTATTGAATCTCATTTAATTTTTCTTTTTTGTTTTGGAAATTTAAGAAAAACGTAAACAGTCATGTTCTCTTGTTATGTGTACACATGTTGGGCTATGCCTTAGCAAATCTTTGACATTTATTTCTCTGTGAATTCCTAATATAATTGATTTAGTAGATGCATACATATGCGTACCAGTTAGCAACTAACATTTGCATTTTTTCATCACTTAATTCTCTTTTCCTTCTCCAGTTTGGAAACTGGGAATACTTTGCCTTTGGAATTGATGATGTTGATAATTCCTCAGTATTAGTGAAACCGAACATTTTAGTTTGTTGAATTTTGTCATTCAGAAATACAAAATAACTAGCATGCAGGCAATAATGTATCTGGTCCCTGAATTTGCCAGCCCTCAGGACCCTATACTATTTTTACGTGTATTATTTTATTCCAAACCACCATAGTTGGGTGTATTTTCCCAAGAAATCAAATGCCTATATTACGTGATGCCTAAAAATAAACACTTGAGGTTTGTATTATTCTGATCGTAGAAATATGTTTTACAATCATGTTCATCTTTGAATATAGTCCTGAACAAATTACGTTTTTCAACAATATCAGGCTTATCGTCCCTCTTTGGAACTGGGCAGTGTTCCTGTTATTGATATCGCAATGCTGTCTATTTAGCATTTGATATATGCAGTTACCAGTAAGCATATGAATTGTCCACTATAAGGTGGTGATCTGCATTATACCTGGAGGCATATGATTGTAGATCTGCAAGTAGGTTTTTCACTCTGTAGCTATCCCAATCAATTGTGAAGGGGACTGGAGTTAAGATGTCATCTTGGTTCAAGGGAAACGTGTTCTTGAACAGTCTTTCCTGGTGTCCTATAGTCTGCTATTCTAAGTCCACCCAGTACATGCTATCTCGAAAAAGGGTGACTATAATTTTTACTGGAGACACACTTCCATTGACCTAGCTTTTCAGCTGCTACATTTGGATCCTAAAACTTTGAAATGTATTCAGCATTCACCATGTGATGTGGGAGTTCAGGAGTGACCAATGTTAACTCTATTCACACATGAATCCAAGGTGACCTCATATATACTTCTACATTGGTTACCTACCTTTTTACCCGATGGCAATTACATCATTGCCTCACCTGATTTTTGTCTAATTTATTAATTTATATTTTATTTATAGGACCAGTCTCATATTCTGATACTTCTGAATCAGAATCTTATCTGTTTTTGTTGGTGAAACACATTCGATTCTCATTAGGTTAATTTTCTGATTCTTTAGATGGTGCTGATGGCATTGCTATTTCCTTATCAGTCACTTCCGTGCTTACCAATTATTGATCTGTACTGGAATCCAGTTGCTCTTCATCTTTAGGGGGTTTCTGACTAGGACCCATTCTATGACATCGTCCGCAGTTGCATAGTCAGCAGTGGCTTCAGATGTTGCAGTGGTCTGCTGTGCAGTATGGGCCACATGGTATGACTTTATAGTTTCTACGAACACCACTGTTGTTTCCTTTCTACTGGGCAAGGTGGTATAATCACTGTTTATGCTTCTTTTTTCGCTAGCACCAGCACAGGTTCTTGATAGGCAAGGTCAAACTCTTTCATCAATCCCAATCCCTCTACCATGAGCTCAGCAACATTCAGTGTCCAGCTGGTCATAGGATTTTACTCTGGAGTACTTGCAGTCTGACTTCGACGTTTGTTCATAGCTGGAAGCTTACCTGTAATCCAGATCTGGTTATTCCACTGTTCGAGGAAAGGGTGACTGTGTCCAAAAGACAAAGTCGCCACACACAGGAATACGTGGTAGGCAAGTGCTCTCAAGAAGCTGCCACCTTCACAGGAGGAAAAAGCCAAAGCCATTAAAAAATCTTTCTTACTGTTGAAGTTTTCACAAGATTGGAAAAAAACAGGAGTCAGGAATCCAGGCAAAGAAGTCCCTACAAGCAACAGTCATAATCAGCAGGTGGAGGGAGCAAGAAAACAAGTTAAGGAACACAGCTTTTTTGTGGTGCAACTTCCAACCAGACTGAGGGATTTATATAATAAACGAACCGGAAAATTAAATGACATCAAACACCTTATGACAGGAAACATAATGGATTCGGAAAATCAGGAATAAACCAAGGGAGGGTCAGCCATGATGGTAGGGAAAAGAAAAGAGAACGAAAGACTGAAGTGGACTAGCTTTGGAGTCGGTCTAAAATACAGCTGCAAAACCTCAGGCAGTTGATTGGCATTGTGGAGTTGAAGAAAGTAGGAGCAGCAGCCAGAAGCCCATGAGAATAAGAGGAAACAGGGCAAGGTGAGAGACTCTCCCAACCTGCTCCTGTGGCTTTTGAATGCCATCTTCTGAGCCCCATGAACCTTGGTCTTTTGCAAGTACTGCAGTGCTTGGGCACAAAGGCAGCCACCGACGCAACAGGATACCCCCTTCTGAGCCTCCAAGTTTGTCAGTAAAGGCCAAAGAAGTTTGATGAACCAGTCTTGGATCATGGACTGAAGTTGTAGGAACTCTCACTAACAGGATAGCCTTTCCAGTGAATGAGGAAATATAACGACTTCGGAAAATTTAGGACTCACATGTTTAACTGAGTTTGTTTCCCAGTTCACATCTACCATGATAGGGTGAAGAGGAGCGAGCCACCAAAAAGGATAAGGTACAAAAGGCTTCAGCTGGGAGACATGAAAAGTAGGGTAAATCTTCCAAGAATTAGGAAAACGAAGCCTAAAGGCAACTAGATTGATTTGTTTGGTTATAACAAAGGGCCCAAAGAAGGACGATTCCTGACTAGGTAATGTTCGAGTGGGCAAAATCATGGAAAACAACCAAACCTTCTCTCCCATTTTAACATTTGGAAACAATCTTCTTAACTTGTAAATCGTAGCCTTCATAACTGTCTTAGAATCCTGGTGATGAATTAAACCCAGATCTGTTGACTGCGTGTGAGTGTTTGATTGGTTCAGATGCTCCGTCCATCACCACCCCCTTTTGTACCGCTTTGTCCGCCATAAGTTGGCAGAGTATGCTCAGACGTGAGTCCCTTGCTCACTTTGCCACTGGATTCAAGCAAGCCGGGCTGAACGAAGTTAGCGGAGAATCAGCGGAGCAGCGCAGCGGATCAGCAGAGCGGGTCTGCCGAGCCGCCGGAAAAAACAGAGAAAGCCGAAACCGCAGCCGAGCCACAGCCGAGGTGGTTGGAAGGTAGCAGGCAGCGGTCTTTTCGGCAAGTGCTTTCAGCATGGGAGAGATTCCATATTCCCCGCAGCTCGCCGCCCTTTCTTGCAGCTGCACAGGCGTCAGGACCGGTTTCAGGACCGGCAACTACAAAGGAGGTGAGGCTGAGGGTGGGGCAAAGACGCGAGCGCGGCCGCCGATAGAGGCGGCCGCTAAGTAAGAGCCCGGGGGTTTGACATAGGCGGGTCTGACTAGGTCGGATTTTGCTCATATGTCTCCCCCGAGTGCCCCGCTTGCAACTAGTTGCTTTTATGGGCTCTTCCAATAGCCCCCTCACCAATAGCCCCCTCACAGCCCTTTCTTGACAGCTAGTGTGGGGCTACTGCTAATAAACTGCCTCCCTAGCCAAAAGGGTCCTGGCTGCAGAGGCGCTAGAGATCGAGATCGAACCACGGACTGAATCAAACCTGAGGCAAGGAGAGGAGCCGAGCAGCGAAGGAGCTGCTGTAACGGAGGCAGCGTTCAGGGCACTGGACACTAGACAGGGGGGTTCTTTTTGTGTCTTTCTTGTGTTCTGTCCTCTCACTGACTTCCCAAGTGCCTTTTTTTACACCAGTAAACAACCCACCGAAACGTTACACAACATAATCACTACCACACCTCGCTACCCTCCCTTTCGGCAGCTGTTCCTACTGTTCCTACTCACAGGGGGGCAGACAGGCTTGGGAGGGGGATTGGAGGTGGAGGTGGAGTAGGAAAGTGGAGCAGAGGTGGCATAGGTGGCCGGACGGACCTTAATAAAATTGGAAAGAATGAGATCTGGAAAAGTGCGGCTGAATATAAGTATCAGGTCAAAAAAGAACGCGAAAATACTTACCAGGGCGCACAAAAGGCAAGTAGAAAAAGGAAGAGGATAGTACAAAGAGAGAGACTAGTGTCGGCACCTGAACTAGCAGTTCCAAGCCCAAACCAAAGTAACATTGGGATCAAAAAATTCTTTTACCTAAAAGACCCCATGGCGACCATCTATGGACCAACGCAGGAACAAGACCTCCAACCTAGCCCAATTATACCGGTACCATGCGCAAAAGAGAATACGCAGGATCAATCTATCACCAAGAAGGTAGAAAAAAATGAATCGCAAAGTACTCATAATGAGAATAGTCCAATAAACAATCAAATAGACCAGCTACAAACATCCAGGCCCTCGGCAAAATAAAACAGCAATATTGGCCCTTGCAAGTCCCTTGTAGTAATAGCCCAAATAAACAGGAATGACTCCCAAATTCGTGAAAGAATCGAGGAAATAAAGATCATAGATAAAGGAGAGGTGAAAGAAACGATAACGGGGAATAATTTGGGGGCAAAGCATACAGCCCCACAGGACAACTCATGGCTAACCTCTCTTTCCCTACCGGATGACATAAGCTTGGACAGACACACAGGAAGAGAAAATAACAATCAATCCCAGTTAGAAGCATACTCAAAGATCAGCCAAGGTCTACAAACTAGTCATGGACGACAAGGAGACCAGGAAAACGGTCACAGTAGTAACGGAAGACTGGAATCTACCCCATTGCATAAAGGCCAAAACAAAACTAGAGGAAGATCTAATAACAACCGAAACCCAGAATCTCCAATTACGATATCATCTATGAGTGAGTCGGACGAAGAGTCAGAGGTACTGGAAATACCGTTCAGAAAAGATGAAAAGGCCACATGGGGTAAAACATTAATAAACACTTTAGATCAAGCAATTAAAGCATTGAATTTCCAGTCAGATAAAATGGATGTCCAAATCGACCTAATAAACCTTATTGCGGGTCACATTTCAGGTATAAACACCCGGCTGGACCACATGGCAACCCTGCTTCTAGGGAGGGTCGAAAAGGGACTCCATACAGAGATCATCAAGCCAAGCTGCATATACGGCAAATTAGTGGACAATATGTCAAATTTACCGATCATACTAAATGACATCCTAAGGGCGGTCCAATCTTCAGTGGATATAAAACAAAACATCATATCCACGAGTCATACTAAGGAAACAAATTTGGAATTAGAAAGTAGTAGTCAGCAGATAGAAATTGATCCTAACCAAAACAGCTACGTAGAGGAACAGCCAAGTAAGACAAGTGAAGAAAAGTCCGACAATGGAGTAAGTCAAATAGAGGAGGCACGAAATGTAACAATTCAAACTAAAGTCAAACTAACAAAAAGAGAAAGAAAGCGTGCTAGAAAAGGAAGGATACAACTTAAATTCCAACCTACAACAGACACTCATATGTACCCCATCTTTCATCATACCTCCTCTAAGAAAAAGAAACCAGCTTCTGAAGTAACCATCTCTGAGCATACAGTCAAGTCCCCAGACCAACCAGCCCAGTCAAGTGCAATGAATGGGAATATCCAGAATACAGAATCACCAATAGTTCCTACTGATACAAAATCAAAACAAATGCAATGGAATAAACATTTGGAAAAAAAAACAACAGGAGCTCAGGATATAGATAATTCTCAAGACGAGGTTGATGGAAGGGTTTTAGTTCAAGAACCCTGTGTAAATCGGATAGTAACGATTCATCAGCCAGATGAAATGCAAATACCTGAGGTCAAATCTTTAAATCAAGGAATGGGACATCAAAATGCCGCAATCAATGCGGACAACATACAAAATGTAATAAACAAAGCCAACCAGAGGCAATCGTCAAAAAGTGTAGAGGAAAAAGGAAATTTAAGAACATCAATAAAAATTAATTCAAACGAAGAAGGACGAACCTGCAGTATTGATCAAACAAAAATAAAAATAGTGTGCACTCAGACACTCAAGAATAGAAATAATGATAAAATCACAGATCAAATAAACAATATGGATTATAAACAAAATTCAGATAGGATTAACGAACCTATTACTCACCCTATAAGAACAGCCGATTTCAATGAAAAAATAATAATAAATACCTTGAGTCAAGGGAGAAGAATAATCATAAATGGAGAAAGAACACAAGACTCAAAATCAGAAGAAGCAAAATGGAATTCTCAAATAACAGAAGACAAACTGGTATTTACACCAGATTACCAGACAACAGGGGGTCAAGACTTCTTGAATAGAGGTAATATAATGCGGCTGCTGGGAGAAATACCAGAACTGGACGACATTACATCCCAAAACCTTCTGTCTGTAGAATTTAAAAACACAAAAAACAAACCAGAAGTAGAAGAGTCTTTAACCATCTGGTCGTCTAAGGACATAGTTGATAGAATACTTGCTATGAGCCCGTCCTTTGAAGCTTGGGGCATAAGACTAAGGCGGGAAGAACGGAAAAAATACCCATTCCCACTTTTAAAAAACACAACTACAAGCAAAAGGAAAATGGAAGAGGTGAATACACAAAAAACATGTCTAAAGGGAGCATGCTCAGTAACCCCACGAAAAATATTACAAAACACAAAAAGACAAGAAAAGGCAGGGGTGCAAGGAGGAGCCCAGGAACAAACTATTGACTGGTCCTGGGTGGCATCGGCTTTGAGCAATAAGTGTACCTAGCAAACCTAAACATTTAAAAGAAAATAGAAAACCAACGTTACAAATAACAGTTTGTAATCAAAATGATTTAACTGATACAAACCCTCTTATGATCAATCTCTGCTCCTGGAACGTTCGCGGTTTTAATAGCATGGGGCATGACCAAGAAACCATAAATTTCTTGGAACAGCACGATCTAATATTGCTACAAGAAACCTGGAACTTGTATCAAACTTCCATCCCGGGTTATATTGAGTTTCACGTCCTCGCCGAAAAATTATCAAAATTTGGTCATCCGAGAGGAGGCTTGTCAACATTCATCGCCCAGCATTACAGATGGCAAGCAGAAGAAGTAGACACTGGGGCAAAGTGGATACAAGTAATAAAACTTACGGAGAAGTTGGACCAGGGTCCATGTATTCATAACCTACTATTGATCAACGTTTATGTACACCCTGAAAAGAAAAAGAAAAATGAAAAATTGATAACATTACTAACTTTGATCAAGGCATTGCAAAAAGCCCATGAGTCATATTCCATGATAATCTCGGGGGATTTTAATAGCAATTTAACGAAAGATGATAAAATAATCCGAGCTCTTGGTGAATTGGACCTTTTTATCCTGAATAAGAACGACAATGGAGACAATGGCATACCTGTAACTTTTGTAAGTGGAAACCGGAAGTCAACAATAGACTTCACAATAATGAGCAAAAATTTAATATCAAAGGTGAGCTCATTTTCAATAGGGCAACGTGTGGAAAGTGATCACCTACCACTAATTACCAAAATAAAAATGGGGGTTAGTAAGACTGAAAAACAAAACAACATCAATCAGTTTACTGAAAAATTCAATCTGCGTAAACTGAAATGGGGAGGAAAGGAAATAAACCCAACAATGGATAAATTCAAAAACGAACTGCTCAGACTAACACCGGAAGAAAAAGAAAACCCAATAAAAACATGGGTATACCTATGTGAAGTCGTAACAAGGTGCCCCCCAATCAAAAATCATAACGCGAAACGAATCAGTAGTGGGAAAAAGCCTTGGTATAATATTACCTTGAGAGAGGAAAAAAGGAAAATCGCAGGAGAAGTCCGGAAGCAGGTATTAAATATAAAAAGCGGAATAAAACCAGACAAGTTGAAACTGAAAGCCATGCGGAAAAGATACAAGACCGTGCTGAGTAACGCAAAAACATCATACCAAAATGAAATTTGGACTAAATTACTAATTGCTGGGAAACACAAAAACGCCCGAACATTTTGGGGTATCATCAATAAGTTGACAAAGGGTGACTCCTTAACACAGGAATCGTTTTTGGCCACTATAGGTGTGGCAGGGTATACTCAGACATGAGTCCCTTTCTCACTGCTCCATCAGGATTCAAGCAAGCCGGGCCGAAGAGGCTGAAATGCCAGAAACCGGTCCCCGGTAGCTTGTCTCCTTTCTGGTGAAGAATTGGCTTGGTAGTTTGGTCTGCCCTGTTCCCATGATGCACTGGGCCAGGGACAGAGTAATTTGCATATAGCCAGGTTCTGAGCTGGGATGGGGCAGTGAGATAAATAACGGTGATGGATCAAGCCCTGATCTTTGGACTGGGTAAGAGTGGTCTGCTTAATTCAGACACTCTGTTCATCACCACCCCCTTTTCTGAATCGTTTTTGGCCACTATAGGTGTGGCAGGGTATACTCAGACATGAGTCCCTTTCTCACTGCTCCATCAGGATTCAAGCAAGCCGGGCCGAAGAGGCTGAAATGCCAGAAACCGGTCCCCGGTAGCTTGTCTCCTTTCTGGTGAAGAATTGGCTTGGTAGTTTGGTCTGCCCTGTTCCCATGATGCACTGGGCCAGGGACAGAGTAATTTGCATATAGCCAGGTTCTGAGCTGGGATGGGGCAGTGAGATAAATAACGGTGATGGATCAAGCCCTGATCTTTGGACTGGGTAAGAGTGGTCTGCTTAATTCAGACACTCTGTTCATCACCACCCCCTTTTCTGAATCATTTTGTCCACCATAAGCGTGGAAGGGTATACTCAGACATGAGTCCCTTGCTCACTGCTCCATCAGGATTCAAGCAAGCCGGGCCGACGACGCCTGAAATGGCAGAAACCGGTCCCCGGAAGCTTGTCTCCTTTCTGGTGAAGAATTGACTTGGTAGTTTGGTCTGCCCTGTTCCCATGATGCACTGGGCCAGGGACAGACTAATTTGCATATAGCCAGGTTCTGAGCTGGGATGGGGCAGTGAGCTAAATAACGGTGATGGATCAAGCCCTGATCTTTGGACTGGGTAAGAGTGGTCTGCTTAATTCAGACACTCTGTTCATCACCACCCCCTTTTCTGAATCCTTAACACAGGAGGCAGGCATTGGAGAATGTAAGTGGATCCAACATGTGAAAAAAATGTTCATTGATAGGGCAGATGGTCAAAACAGACAATGTATACGAGACTGTGAAACGTGCACTAGAAACTCCGAACATGCAGATAGTATCTTAAGAACAGGAAACAGACCTCCAGAAGAAACTCAGAAGATAACTGTGGGTTGTGAAAATTGGAAACCTGAATTCACTCTCACTAGTAAATTAGAGAAATTAGTAGACACATTTCCAGAAACCCTGGTAACAACAGACCAACTAAAAACAATAATAAATCGCCTGAAAAAAGAGGGGGCACCGGGTCCCAATGGGCTTCCAAATTCCATCTTTAAACATTCGCCTGAATTCTGGGCAGACTATTTAACACCACTTTTTAACACAATTTACAACCAGAAAAAACTGCCCAGATCTTGGAATGGGAGCATAATTCACCCCATTTTTAAACAAGGGGATCACAATGAGCCTGGGAACTACAGGCTGATTTCGCTGACAGATGTGGAGGCTAAATTATATGGGTCATGCTTATTATTACACCTTCAAGACTGGATGGAATACACAAATATAATACCGATGTTTCAAACGGGTTTCCGGCTAAGAACCGGTACATTAACAAACCTGATAACCCTGTCTTTGTTAAAAGAAAAAGCAGAAAAAAGGAAGACAAAACTGTACGCTTGTTGTATAGACCTGCGAGCAGCCTTCGACAGAGTGAACAGAACCCGACTATGGGGAAAATTAAGATCATGGGGCCTCCCGAAGAAATTGCTGGAGGCAATTATAAGCTTGTACAGTAACACCTGGGCTCGAGTTAAATTGGGAGATGGTTGCAGCATCACCGCCGAAATTACAACACAACAGGGTCTGAAACAAGGCTGTGTATTGGCACCAAGTTTATTCAACCTATATATGTCAGACATCGTCAGTCACATGGAGGTCGGGAAGGCCATCCACCCTATTTGTCAAAAATCCCAATCCCTTTCCTGCAGTATGCGGATGACATTGTTGTTCTGAGTCAAACGCCAATAGGCCTGCAAAGGATGATTAACAACTTAGTAACTTATTTGGAACATGAATACTTGGAATTAAATGAAGATAAAACCAAAGTGGTCCGCATTGTGGGTCCAAAATAGTCAACATTTAAATGGTACGCAAATGGCACCCAAATAAAGGAGGAAACCTCATATAAGTACCTAGGTCTGAAACTGGGGCGAGGACAAATGAACAAAGAACATAAAACAGATCTAAAAGCAAAAACACAGTCTTTGATCTACGCATACCGACAATTGCAAAAAAAACTAAGCTGACCAAACTACAGACATCTGCTGGAAGTAATGAAAGCACAATCCCTACCCACCCTGTCATATGCATTGGTCACTTGGTGTGGCAAAGAAGCGGGGCTGTTAAACAGCTTACAAACAAAGATATATAAAGCAGCCTAACCCTCCCAAAATCGGCAGCACCGGCGCAGGTTCGTCTGGAATTTGGCCTGCTGAACCAGAAGTTTCGCTGCATGGGAACTTTTGTGAAACTGCCATAAAATACGTACATCAGAAAAAGGATCACTGGACAAATTGTGTTGGGAAGAAATCGCTACCCAGCGGACACAACATGTGCCAAACAGTTGGGGAGACTTTTTGTCCCAATCCTTGATTCATTTAGGACTTGAAGAAACGTGGGATTCAATGCCAGATAGAAATACTTTTGACAAAATCGCAAATAACACGGTCAAAAGGGAATCCTATCTGGAAGATAAAATAAGTACCGCAAAACGACGACACGGGTGGACCGTGATATATTCATATTCTGGGATAAAGCCACAGACGTATTTGGAAAGTCACTTCAATAGGTTCCTAAAACAAAGATATATAAAACACCGATTAGGCCTACAATTTTCTAAGGACTTGTTACCATCCTGGCAAAATTGTTACAGTGACTGTTACTGTCGTCTGTGTGGATATCAAAATGAATCATTAACTCACTTATTATGTGTCTGCCCGGTGCTTAAAGAATTGAGGAGACGGCTTTTAAAGGACATTTTTAATAAACTGAACATTCGGACATCTAGGCAAGCAGTAATTTGATGGCTAGATGGATCATCCCCTATGTTGGCTTGCAGGGGGGTAAAATATATGATGAAGGTACAATCCCCCCTACAGCAAGCCGAACAGGGAATCATAGCAACAAACTGAAATATATGTCATTTTATTCTTCAAATGGCCAATAGTCTTTAATACAAGTAATATGCTAAACATGTGTTTTTAACTTATCGCAAAATGTATTTTGTAATAATTTTTAATAATTTTATACAATAAAAATTGACTTGACTTGACTTGCAAGCCGGGCTGAAGACGGCTGAAATGCCAGAAACTGGTCCTCGGAAGCTTGTTTCCGGTCCAGGGAAGGCATGGCTTGGCAGTTCGGGCTGGACTGTTCCCATGAGGCACAGGGTCAGACTGATTTGCATATGGCCATGTCTGAACTGGGGTGGCGGAGTGGGCTAAAGAACGGTGATGGATTAAACCCAGATCTGTTGACTGGGTGTGAGTGTTTGATTGGTTCAGATGCTCCGTCCATCACCACCCCCTTTTGTACCACTTTGTTTGCCATACGTTGGCAGGGTATGCTCAGACGTGAGTCCCTTGCTCACTTTGCCACTGGATTCAAGCAAGCCGGGCTGAAGACGGCTGAAATGCCAGAAACCGGTCCTCGGAAGCTTGTTTCCGGTCCAGGGAAGGCATGGCTTGGCAGTCCGGGCTGGACTGTTCCCATGAGCCACAGGGTCAGACTGATTTGCATATGGCCATGTCTGAACTGGGGTGGCAGAGTGGGCTAAAGAACAGTGATGGATTAAACCCAGATCTGTTGACTGGGTGTGAGTGTTTGATTGGTTCAGATGCTCCGTCCATCACCACCCCCTTTTGTACCACTTTGTTTGCCATACGTTGGCAGGGTATGCTCAGACGTGAGTCCCTTGCTCACTTTGCCACTGGATTCAAGCAAGCCGGGCTGAAGACGGCTGAAATGCCAGAAACCGGTTCTCGGAAGCTTGTTTCCGGTCCAGGGAAGGCATGGCTTGGCAGTCCGGGCTGGACTGTTCCCATGAGCCACAGGGTCAGACTGATTTGCATATGGCCATGTCTGAACTGAGGTGGCAGAGTGGGCTAAAAAATAGTGATGGATTAAACCCAGATCTGTTGACTGGGTGTGAGTGTTTGATTGGTTCAGATGCTCCGTCCATCACCATCCCCTTTTGTACCGATTTCTAAAATGCAGGCTCTGCAAAACTGCAGTTTTAGAAGGTGTGTCTGAAACTCAAAAGGTTCAACTGTTCCTGTTAAATGATTCCGCCACACCATGCAGGCATGATTAAGGGCCAAGATCTTGTGTTCCAGAATGGAATTCCTTTGCTCACAAGAGTTCAAGATATGGGAGATATAATGCTGCTAATTGTCCTCCTCCTAAAGCTGAAGCTTAACGACAACCATAGCAAAATTAGAGGCATTTGTTGCCACAATAATTTCTTTGGATGGATCTGGGCGTCTGAGAATAGGGGCTTGTATGAAAGCCTTTTTGAGCTTGATAAAGGTCAACTGAGCCTTTGTAGTCTAGGAAAAACCTTCAGTTAGGTTCTCCTTCTTCAGAGTGGCAGTTTTGTCACTAGTCATTTCAGCAAAGTTTGTAACAAACTGCCAATAAAAGTTAGAATGTTCTAAAAGACTTTTGGTCTCATTGATTGACTTAGGGATCGCCGGTCCAAAATGTCGGAGATGTTACGAGGGTCCATTGATAATTCGCCCTATGACAGTTGATACCCCAGGTAGACTACTTCTGTTCTTTTGAATTCACACTTCTCCATCTCACAGGACAGATGGTTTTCCCTGAGACAAAGAAGGACTGAACGAACATGATCCTCTGTAAGAGAAACTATAGTACAGGTATACTACAAGAAACTGGTTGAGGATAGAAGACAGTATGTTATTTATGAACCTCTAAAAAAAACTGCTGCAGCATTTGTAAGGCCAAAGTACATGACCCAATATGCATAGCGTTCAAAATGTGTCCGAAAGGCCGTCTTCCACTCATCACCTTCCTTAATCCAGAGCAGACGGTAAGCTCCATGGTGATATACCTTTGTGAAATGTTTTGCACCACAGATGGACTCAACTATGTCTTCGATGAGTAGACGCAGGTAACAGTCCTTAATGGTGATCTTATTTAACCCACAGTAATCAATGCAAGGTTTCAGCTCTTTAGACTTCAGAGGGACAAAGAAAAGTGGAGCTTTCCATTAGGTGATGTAGACTCTGCACTTTACCGCTGCTAATTTGTGCTAAAGGGCTTGTGCTCTTGCCCTTAAACATATTAAAATTTGCCTACACCTGATTTGCACATTTAGTTTGCAGGTAAGTTCCTAGTTTATGGTACCATATTTACCCATGTTACTAGTGGGCCTGCTGCACTCATTGTGTCACCGACTTAGGAGGCACTTTATAACATTAACATCCAGATTGTGGGGCTTCAGTTTTAGCCCCACTCCAGTGGCGACAGCCTTTATTCACTTTGCATTTGCATCATTTTCTTCTTCTGTATTTTGCTTTTCTTAATTTTTAAACCCATCTTTGTTTCTCCATTTTATTCCTTGTTCTCAGTTAATTATCCTCCTTAATTCATCCCCAAGCAAGGAAATGCAAATTTACCAAGTTTCTCATGCTTTGGTAGGCCATAAGAACCTCTCTCCCCAAAACACGTACTGAAGCATAGTTCTCTTTTTGAGCAGTTTATTTCTTATCCAATGCATTTCGGACCCATACATTGGTCCTTCGTCAGGGAAAACTGTCAACGAACAGACAATAGAACATACGTTTACAATCACTTGCTTTTCAATATTTTCAAAGAAATTAATTTAAAAAAATTACTTTCACTTCAATACAGTTTGCTTAATAATGGGAATACTATTCGTCCCTCACAATACTCGTCTATTCTAACAGTGTTAATATATTAAAATGCCCGGTTCCTCTCAACTAAATTACATTCCACCGATGGTCTTAAAACATTCTTCACTCGCAGCGGATCTAAACGCCTCTCTGTCTCACATACCTCGACAGCTACTCTTTTCCCTATTCCCACCACTTTTGTAGTCCTATTGCCTTGCAACCTGATCTTGACTTTCCTCACTGTGTGATTTCTCTAAACCTTCGTGTCCTTCGTTATTTCCCTCCCATTCTCTCAATATTTCACTCTATGCGTACCTGCCAAACATGATGTCTGCCTTTACTCTCGTGGTACTGGAAGCGTTACCTTCAGCTGTTTTTCCCGTTATTTAAATGGAAAACTCCCTCACTAATTTCTCGGACCCGTCCCCCCTCCGTTATACTAACAAATCATTCACTCGCATTAGAGACAGCCTACATTTCCCATAATCCTCCATACTAAACGTTCTCAAAGCCATGACTGGACCGAACAATTTGAACATCACGCAGACTGATTGATCAGTTTTGAAAGATTTTTCAATTACATTATAAATCATATGTCCAATGAATAAATTCTTAAAACGTTTTCACTCGACTCTTTTGTTAAGTAAACTGGCTCGCTAAACCGGATGTTTTCCCCTTGCTTGAAGAGTCCAAAAAATGTTAATTTATACGTTTGTCTTTAAATACGTTTTCATCTGTTGGGTGCTAACCCCATGGGGCATGAAAGTGGACGTTTTAACATAGTTATGGGTTGCACACCTGTCCTTCCACCAAAAGTTTTTTAACACTATTATTCACATAATCTTATCGTGCGGCGTGCTCACTGCTTGACATGCCAAGCCCACTTTATAACATGTCTCATGTCATTCATTGCAGCATGTAGTGTAGTTTTAAACTGCCATTTCAGTCTTGCACAATACATCTTTTGCCAGGCCTAACTCTTCCCTTTTAATACATATAAGTCAACTTAAAAGTCTATAAGGTGGGGTGTCTGGTATTTAAAGAGTAGGACAGGACATGTGGGTTTAGGTTTCTTCAAGTCCTGGTAGTGGTAAATACCTAAAGTCGTTTTATACTCCTGTAAGGCCTATCCCTCCCATTGACTAATCCTGGGTTACCTTATTATATAGCATGAGGGCTAACTTTGGATTGGGAGCAAAAAGGAATGTCCTGTTAAGACACAAATAAATTGGAATTTTAAATTCTCATTCATATTGAAGTCAAATGTTTAAGTTCCAATTCAGAAAATGCCACTTTTAGGAAGTTGGCATTATCTTATCAGCACCATTTATGCTTTCTGCCAGTGTCCTGGGTCACATGACTGTTAATGACTACTGTTGGGGTTTGTGTATTCCTCTCGGAGAGTGACACAGAGGGGACCAGGTGTGGGCAGGATGGTTGGGGCGGATTCGTGCCATGCCCCACTTTCACTTTTACAGGCTTGCCTTCAGCACCAGCCTTTTGTCACACCAGGCTTTTTGGAGCCTTGACAGGGGAATGTGAGCACTTCGGAATTTCTAGATGTGGGAGTACAAACGGGTGTTCTCGCACACTCATTGGCTGGCACCTGGTATAAATACTAAATACTGGGCCCTCAGGAGAACTTTTCAGTACACCACTGGACCTGTGGAAGATTCAGAAGGACTGCCAGGCTGCCAGAAGTATTGCCTGCTACCAAAAGGACTACTTTGCTGCTTGAAGGTCTGCATTGCTGCACGAAGGAGACCACCAGAGAGAGTGACTCTGATGGATAGTGGACCATCTCCTGTACGGGCTGTGCTGCATATATACTTTACACATTGCCTCTAAGATAAGACTGACTGCTTTATGTCAATCTACCAGAGGGTTAAGCACAGGCTACTTCAGTGACGTTTGTGGTTTTCCCTAGCAAGCAAGAATTGTTGTTGTTGAGTGGGGTTTTCATATCCCAAACCAATTGCTCAATTTCTTACAACCATGCAATCAGGCCATACCTAATGTCCATGTCTAAATATTTTCTCAGAATCTGTTTCTCGTGCTCGGATACAGAGTACATTCTACCATAAGGATTTATGGCTTTGGGTGTGGTCTGGTTGGCACAATCCAAATCTCTGAGGAGGGATAGACAAAGAGCTGGGTGTCTGAAAGATATGAGAAAATTCCTGAATGTGCAAAGTCTGAATAATAGTAGCTTGAGATTGGTCTTCAGAACATGCTTGTACTACGGGAGCCCAATAATTCCCGCCTGAGTAACAGCTAACTCTGCAGAACAGCGATGATAGAGATACAATTCTGGTCTCCCAGGTGACATAGGTCCTGTGTGGTTCCATCCAGGGTACCACAAGCACCATTGCATAGTTAGGAGTCGTGATTAGATCAAAAGCAACTGTCTCTTTATGATTGCTTAAAGACACTTCTGTGATTGTTTGTATGTGATCCTGAGACAACTTCTTCCTTATTGGAATTTGGGCTCTCTGGGCACAACTAAATTCCATATACATGCTGACGGCATCTGAATCTAAAAGAGCAGTAACAGAGACAGACTGGTCAGGCTGGATTTGAGGATAACTCTAACTCGAACAAGTGTGACTAGAATTCACTGGCGGAACTGAAAACTTTAGGGTAGTAGAATCTCCCACTCCTTTCTCCCGCACTAAGGACAAGACCTGACATTTCTTGTGGTCTGGAGGGTCAAACAGTACAATTCCACAGAAGATAGTTAGAACTTCTCCAAAAGAGTCACAAAGCTTACCATATGTCTTTGTTCCCTTTCAGTGTTAGGCAGGGGGACCTCTAGTACACCTGAGCTGCTTTGGCTCATCAGGCACCTCAAAAGAAAGAATAACTGACAGCAATTGACTAAGTCCACGTAAACCCTTGGAAAGAAGGAGTAGGTGAACTTCTGGCTTATCTGTTTTTCCCTTTTTTGTTCTGTAAGTCTGTGTTCAATCAAGAGAACCTGGTCAAGAAGTTCAGTAAATGAGGAAGCTTGTGGAACTCTTGCTTATTCATCCTTTAGCTCCTTTTTTAACCCTCTTTAGAATAAAGACATCTGAGTGTGTGCCACCCAGGTGGCCTCAGTAGAAAGCAAAAATGAGTGCAATATGTGAGCACTTCAGAATTTCCCTTATAGATCTACTACACTTCATCCTCAGTAGAAGCTTCACGATCTGGTCTCTCAAATATCTTCTGTATATTTGCCAAAGAATCAGGTTAAATATTCAGGCAAGGATCTTTAACAAAAAACAGACGAATCGCCCAGGCCAGAGTTCCACCAGTCAAAGAACCAATCAAGTATCTCACTTAGAAGCAGTCAGAAGAAGATTGTCCAGGTCAAAAGGCAAAATAGACCACCAGGCTATCAAAAACTTCTTCAACCCTATAGGATCTCTTGAAACTTTGATGGTGATGGTCTTACGACATTCTTGTTCCTCAGTTGGTCCAATTCCAGTATTTGTTGCTAGAGGACAGCTGCCAGATCATCAGCAGGATCCATGCCAGACATAGTTGGATATATTTGGCATTGCAACATGTTCAGGGCTGGACATCTACGTGATATCCAGATCTTACACTGTCTAAGGAAAGGGTGACTGTTACCGGAAGTTACATTGTCACCACACACTGGAATATGTGGTAGGCAATTGCTCTAAGACGCTGCCATCTTCGCAAAAGCCAATGCCATAAAAAACCTCCTTACTGATGAAGTTGTCATAAGGTTGGAGAAAACCAGGAATAAAGGTGAAGAAGTCTTAAGAGTGAAGCTCGGGATCAGGAAGAGGAGACAGTGAGGAAACAAGTGAAGGAACTGAGGAAAACAGCTTTGTTGTGACTCACGCTCTAATTAAGACTGATGCCTTTAAATAGTAAAAGAACATGAAAACAAAATACCTCAAACACCATATAACAGTAAAAATATTGAATTGGGAAAGTCTGGAAGAAATGAAGGTAGGAACAGCCATGCAGGAAGAGAAATGAAAAGAGAATGAAATCTGAGGTGGACTTACTGCTTAGACGTCTTAAAAGGCAGGTGCAAACCCCAAGCAGATGATTGCCTTTTCGAATTAGAAGAGAGATGGAGCACCAACCATTAGCCCCAGAGCATGAGAGGAGACAGGCCCAGATGAAAGACTCTCTCAGCCTTCAGCTGCAAGCTTTGTACGGCGTCTTCTGAGCAATAAGAACCGCAAGACTCCGCAAAGTGCCAAGGTTCTCAAGTGCCCAGGCAGGCAAAAAGACATGGATGTAATGCAACACTGTTCCAGATGAGCTGCAATGCCTGTAACATAGTGCAATATGATTGATCATGCAGATCGTTCTCCCTTGGAAGGCCTGATGCATACATTTCTAACAAAACAACATTTCCTAAGGCGTACGGACCAACAAAACACTTTTTGGCATATTATTCAAAGGTCTCTGTGCAGTATCTGGGTTCCTCAGCCAAGGCGCTTCATTAACTGAAACCTGCACAGTTAAGGCTTATTTTAACACACTGTTTGCAATCTTGCCTTCATTTAACCTGAAGAGGGTGTGAGCACCAGAGACTTACTGCCATCTCAGCCTCTGATAATACTCTACAAATAAAAGCTGCATTCTGTCCTACTGGAACCAAGCTTAAACCAATTGACGAGTCCCAATCAGGGGTTACTTGTGTTTCATTTCAGGGAGAACCTGGCCTGGCAGTTTGAGCTGGACTGTTTCCACTGGGGTAGTGTCAAGACTAATTTTCATATTGTTGGGTTTAAACTGAGGTGGCATGGTTGGCAAAAAACAATGGGTTAATGCTACCCCAAGGAATTTCCAGTGAAGAGACAAATTATAAACATTCCTCACATCACTTTTTGTGTTTTGATTAAAGGCAGTAAGTAGTCTGTAAGTGTGTGTGTCTGTGTGTGTATACACCCCCTCCTACTTCGGTGCCTCTGTGTTTCAGTATGCACTGTCTCTATTGTCTAAATATGCTCAGAATTGCTGCTACCATCTCCCTAGTCTGTGCAATGGGAAGTTGATGTTGGTCAGGATGTGGTGTGGACATACCCAGCAGTGGAGACCTCTGTACTGACAGCATGAGGTGATCCAAGGTGATGCTAGCATGCCCTGAAATAAAGTTAGATACTCAAGATAAGTCAGTGACACTTCACTAAAAATAAAAGGAACTTATTGGGATGCAGGCTCAATGTTCTCTTACTTTGTAAACAGCCCTGCTTCACGTGCAGCCTGTATTTCAATCCAACCACTAGTGCGACTTAGCCCCAGTTAATGGGAATCCCCTTGCCATCATGTGAGCTGCAAGGGCTGGGTGAACGTTTTCTGAAATCGCAACCACAGTTAGTTCAACCTCCTTTGATTTTATGGAATGACACGGAGGCTAACATTATGCAAATCTCCTTTATTGCTAACTCATAGCAGAAACAAATATAGAACTTTTAACAACATTCTAATAAGGTATAAAGTTCCGCCACTCACAGTCTTCTCCCTTCTTTGTTGCTGCTGCTCACAGGATACGTACAGCCTTTAAAATCTAATACTCCATCTGCATTTGTACTTGATCCCTCCCTGCCTCTCCTTTTCATCTATGTTGTAACTCTCTGTTTCAAGCAGTTTAAAACTTAATTACTTTCTTCGTACTGTTCTCTCCATGGGGAGGAGGGTGGTTCTCATGTATAACATTTTTTTCTCTTATAAGGATGTGCTGGAGGATCACCCACCTCCATACCCTGCACATGCTGGTGTTTCTTTCGGCTCTTTGAGGTAGATAAAAATGTCTTCACAGGGAACTGGCTTTTCTTTGAAAAAAACAGTTCTGTGCTCCTTCCCCCAGCTTCAAAAGCTGAGTCTGAGCCATAGCCCCCTCTAAGACCAGTTTGCAGAGGACATACTACCCCCCCCCCCGGCTGACAAGCTATGGGAGTTGACTCACCCATCTGCAACAGCCTTGCAGAGTCATCTTGTGGTCCCAGGCATTGCGTCCTCATCAGGGAGTCAGATCTGCACATCGGAGTTGCTGGCAGCCCTCCCTCTCCGCAGCGGCTGCTGGCTTGCTCTAAATAAGATCAGCAGTGCAACAGCAATCACACTGGTTAATTATTAATAATAATGGGGAGAGGAGTTGGCCTGACGGCTAGGGCGGTCGACCTCAAATCTGGGGAACTGGGTTCAAGTCTCGGCAATGATGCTGAACATCCTGTCATTCTGGGCAAATCACTTAATCTCCCTGTGTGTCACAGCTAGGCTATAGCTTATGAGAAATAGGGGTTGGGACTACATATCCCAGAATGCTTGTAAAGTTAGTCCTACCTCTAACTCTTCGTTTTGCTATCTAAGCTCCTTTCTCCTTCACTCCGGTGCTTGTCACCTGAGTATTTTGATTCGGGACTTGTTGGAGGAAGAGTTCGTTTACTGAGACGCGTGTTTATTCGGAATTGTTTGGAGTTTTGGCTGTTTGGATTGACACGCATTCGGCGGCAGCTTTACGGCGTTTCAGAGCCGTTTGTGGTACGCGACTTCCTTTAGGACCTAGCGCTGATGCGCGAACACGGCGGCTGCCGTGTTCATTAATCTTTTCTGTATTTCTTGAACGTTATCGTAATCTGCTTTGGGAAAGACTCGGAGTTCATCAAGGCAAAGTCCGAGGGGGGCTATTGTCGGAAGACGGCGTGGGAGATCTAGTGTTTGTGCCTACGCTATCAGCTGGAGGAGAAAACGCATAGATACAACTGAAAGTAACATTCACCGGCCCTCACGGAGCTGCAGAAAACATAGGAGGGTTTTATCTTTGATTCTACCAGGCACCTTAAATCCGTCTGCCAGCTAAGTACTATTCTTTGACAATCCTGTACGGTTGGGTAAATAACTTGGTGGAGTCCTAGCAGCAATTCGGACTTTACAAAGAAGTCAACACTTTCTGTTTCTTTATTTTATTTTTTACTTTTTGTGCTTTTTCTTGATTCAAGAGTTGGATGCAGGGTACTATGTAAGTGTAGTGAATGCTTGAGTATTGGGATAAGTAAAAGAGAAGAAGGCAGGGTAGGTTCCACTCATTGCATGTTCCTTTTGTCTTGCCTGCAGGAACCCGAGAACAAGCATAGAAGTGACGTTCCAACTTCTGCTTCATGATCTTCATTGATTTCTCTGCCACAACTTTATTGTTTCCTTTGTCCCTTTTTACCCTTCCCCCAGCTGTGGTATATCTCTGGAGTGGTTCATACATAGCTCAGAGAATACCGTAGAAGGGGTAGTGGTATCTTAGCATCGCTCCTGTTGTATCCGGCTGAAAGGTTAGTGGAACCTTCATTCTTTGACAGAGTGACAAGCCCACGGTCAAATACAACCCGAGCGATGGACACAAATACGGTTCTCACCACTGTGCTTGAAACCCTAACCACCTTAAGAATGGAGGTTGATGCTTTTAGGGGAGAAGGCCAGGACTTGAGTAATGAGGTGGGTGTGATGCGTAAAGAGATGGCGGGAATGACACGCACAAGCCCTACTACTAGCAGGGGTGTACCTATTATTAGAAATTGGACATTGCCTCCCCCCTCGGTCCTGGGTGGTAATCAAAGTCAGGAGAATGGAGGAGGGGTGTCTACTATCCAAGTATTACAACCTCCTCAGTTGCCCTTAGCTCCACCGGAGAAATTCCTTGGCGATCCAAATAAATTTGGTATTTTTTTAGGACAATGTAAGCTACATTTCCTGTGTATACCAGCTGTATTTCCGGATGATCAGACTAAGACAGCGTTCATGATGTCCTATTTAGGAGGGAACGCTGCTAGCTGGTCTTTTACGTTGGTTGAAAGAAATGACCCTGTATTGAATGATTTTAACGCTTTCTGTGATGAAATGCGTAAATTGTTCGATAGAAAGGCGCATCAACTATCTTTGGATAGAGAGCTTATCACATTACGACAAGGATCGCAGGATTTACTAACTTACATTACTAATTTCAACAGGTTAGTAATAGAAACTGATTGGCCTGTTGCAAAGAGAGTGTCGTTGTATTACCAAGGGCTGAGGGGTGAATTGAAAGATGTCTTGGCACAAGTTGTACACATGCCTACCAGTTGTGAGGAGTTGATAGACTTGACAGTACAGTTGGACCATCGTTTACAGGAACGGAAAGGAGACAAACACCGTACAGATGGCAGATTCTACTTCCCTAAAATGAAGCCAGTGGTCGAAGATGCCTCTCCTGTAAGTAATGGGAGTGAACCAATGCAGATTAGCGGTGTGAGGGGTCCTTTGAGTACGGAAGAGAGGAATAGACAACGCCTGCTAAAGTTATGCATGTACTGTGGAAGGCCGGGACATTTCATCAAAGACTGTAAAGCAAAAAAACAGGTGAAGATTAGAGAAAGTCAAGAATCCCGTAAAGTGCCTGCTGTAGAATATCCATCTGAGACGTCGGGAAATGGGTATTCTCAAACAGGTCAGAGACCCCTTGTTTGAGAATAAGTGAAGGAGAGGTCTTACCTGCTTTAGCAAACACCATGCAACATACAGCACCCCATATGAATGTGTGTGTTACACTGGAATGGAAAAAGGCGGAACCCGTTCTTGTGCATGTGTTATTGGACTCTGGGTCCACAGGCAACTTTATTGATCGTACATATGCACAGAAAATAGGAGTACCATGCATCAGGAAGGAGAAGCCCGAGCCCGTGAAGTCTGTTGACGGATCGGATTTGACTTCTGGTCCAGTGACTTTCCATACCCTTCAAATTCTGATGTTAACAGAAAAGACTCATTATGAGTACGTATGTTTTGATCTTATAGACGCTCCGCATTTCCAACTAATCCTAGGGATGCCATGGCTCATGCTTCACGATCCCTTAGTTAAATGGGCGGACCGTACTATATCTTTGAATTCGTTGTTTTGCTTGGAAAATTTTACCCGTAACAAGATACACGAGGAAGTACATGACATGAATCCGGCAATATTACTTGCTAGCGCTTGTCGAATACAGCATATTTGTGTAACCACCACAATTCCTGAGAAGTATAGAACATATCAAAATGTGTTTAGTGAACGGGAAGCTAGTCAACTGCCCCCTCATAGGGATTATGATTGTGTTATTGACATCGAACCTGGTGCTAACATCCCTTGTAGCCGAATTTATGCGCTTACGGAGGCAAAAACTACTTATCTCCGGCAATACTTGGATAAAATGCTGCTTGCAGGGTTTATACGACCTTCATCATCTTCTGCCTCCTCACCTCTGTTTTTTATTCCGAAACGGGAAGGAGGATTGAGAACCTGCATAGACTACAGGGCTATTAATAGGGTGACTAAGAAGAATCGGTACCCTTTGCCTTTAATACCAGTATTGCTGGATCAACTGAAGGGAGCTACAATCTTCACGAAGTTGGATCTCCGAGGAGCCTATCATTTGGTACGGATAAAACATGGAGATGAATGGAAGACTGCCTTCCGTACGAAGTTCGGGCTTTACGAGTACCTTGTTATGCCCTTTGGATTATGTAATGCCCCAGCGACATGTCAGTATTTTATGGATGACGTGTTGAGAGGGCTTCTGGATGTTTCTTGTACTGTATACATCGATGACATTTTAATCTACTCTAATTCCATGAGAGAACATCTGGGCCATGTCATTGCAGTACTAGAGCGTTTACAGCAACATGAGTTGTATGTGAAGTTGGAGAAGTGTTTGTTTCATTCTCAGGAAGTGGAATTTTTGGGGTATGTCATAGGACCCAATGGCTTGTGCATGGATCAGAAGAAAGTACAGGCAATAGTTGAATGGAAGTCTCCTGTGGGGGTTAAGGCACTGCAAGCGTTTTTAGGCTTTGCCAATTTCTACAGACGTTTTATTCAAGGATTTTCTACCATCATACAACCTCTAACACATCTTCTACGAAAAGGGGCCTCTTTTGTATGGACTGAAGCGGCAGAACATGCCTTTCAAACGCTGAAATCTTGTTTTGTGAGTGCTCCCATTCTACGCCACCCAGATGCACATCAACCATTTGTAATGGAAACCGATGCTTCTTATTATGCTGTGGGAGGTATCTTGTCCCAAAGACATCCGGAAACGGGACAATTACATCCTATCGCCTTCTTTTCAAAAAAGTTGTCTCCTAGTGAGGTAAATTACAGCATTTCGGACAAAGAATTGCTGGCTATAAAGAAGGGATGCGAAGAATGGAGACATTATCTCATGGGAGCTCATCATACAGTAGAAATCTATACTGACCATAGGAATCTGTTGTTTTTGAAGAGTGCCAGAGCTTTGACCCCGAGATAACTGCGATGGACCTTGTTTTTCTCGGATTTTGACTTTCTAATCAAATACAGACCAGGTCCTTAAAACGGTAAGGCGGACGCCTTGTCAAGTAACTTGCCTATTACAAACAATGATACCATCATTATTGCCAAACCACCTATTATCCTCAATAAAGCTACCTTTCAGTCTGACCATGTAGCTATAGTTTTGTCTGCTGACTTTCTGGGTGCAATAAAGACGCAACTCGAAACGATGGATAAAGATGCATGGGTAGCTTTGAATCCTAATCACCATTCCATTAACGATCAATTGCTGTTTCATGATAAACAATTGTATGTACCTAAAGGAGTTCTACAACAGCAAGTTCTTGAATGGACTCACGATTCCACCTTGGGTGGTCATTTGGGAAAACAAAAGACATTGCTGAATGTTTTGAGATACTTCTGGTGGGAATCCATGAGAAAAGACATAGATCAGTATGTCGCTGAATGTTCTGTATGCACACAAGCGAAGGCTTCTCATCAAAGACCGAGTGGGCTACTTAGATCGATACCCACTCCACCGGCCCCTTGGCATACAGTATCAATGGATTTTATAGTTGAAATGCCTCCCAGTCTTGGTAATACTGCGATACTAGTGTTGGTAGACCATCTAACTAAAATGGGTCATTTTGTAGCGTTAAGCAAGTTGCCCACTTCCGGAGAATTGGCCATAGAAATATTGCAACATATAATCAGGCTGCATGGAATCCCATCAGTATTCATCACCGATAGGGGGGTCCCAATTTACGTCTAGATTCTGGAAGGCGTTGTGTGCCATCCTGAAAATAGACGCTAGACTGTCCACTAGCTATCATCCCCAAACTGATGGTAAAACTGAGAGATTAAATCAAACCTTAGAGCAGTATTTACGTTGTTTCACATTGCAACATGGTGAGGAATGGAGAACGCTGCTGTGGACGGCTGAGTTCGCCTATAATAACGCCGAGCATTCATCACTAGGTTGTTCCCCCTTCTTTTGTATGAATGGCTATCATCCTAATCTGTTACCTTTGGAGTTGCCTGGTAGTTCTTCCAATCCTACCATTCATGACCATCATGCACATCTAAAACAGGTCCTTTTAGATGCTAAAGTTCAGTTGGAAGTGGCAAGGGCCAGGGACAAAGCGTATGCCGACAAGGAAAGGGTTCCCGAACCTCTGTAAAAAGTGGGGGATAGGGTGTGGCTGCAAACTAAACATTTGAGGATCAAGGGATCTGTCAGATTACAACCTAGATATGTGGGTTCTTATTCTATTGAGAGAGTCATCAATCCGGTGGCCATGAAGTTACGAGTTCCCGTGCAATGGCGCATACATCCTGTGTTCCATGTGTCGCTTCTGAAGCCATGTCTCCCTGGTTCAAGAGTGCCTGTAAGAACACCTCCAGTGGAGGTGGACGGGGAGGAGGAGTACGAGGTTGACTCTATACTAGATTCACGCAGAGTGAGGGGTGGAGTGCAGTACCTCATAGAGTGGAAAGGGTATGGCGTAGAGGAAAGATCTTGGGAGCCTAAACGCAACTTGCATTGCCCTGGCCTGTTGCGGCGATTCCATACCTTGTTCCCTCATAAGCCTGGTGGTCCGCCGAGACGTCGGACTTTGAGAGGGGGTTCTGTCACAGCTAGGCTATAGCTTATGAGAAATAGGGGTTGGGACTACATATCCCAGAATGCTTGTAAAGTTAGTCCTACCTCTAACTCTTCGTTTTGCTATCTAAGCTCCTTTCTCCTTCACTCCGGTGCTTGTCACCTGAGTATTTTGATTCGGGACTTGTTGGAGGAAGAGTTTGTTTACTGAGACGCGTGTTCATTTGGAATTGTTTGGAGTTTTGGCTGCTTGGATTGACACGCATTCGGCGGCAGCTTTACGGCGTTTCAGAGCCGTTTGTGGTACGCGACTTCCTTTTGGACCTAGCGCTGATGCGCGAACACGGCGGCTGCCGTGTTCATTAATCTTTTCTGTATTTCTTGAACGTTATCGTAATCTGCTTTGGGAAAGACTCGGAGTTCATCAAGGCAAAGTCCGAGGGGGGCTATTGTCGGAAGACGGCGTGGGAGATCTAGTGTTTGTGCCTACGCTATCAGCTGGAGGAGAAAACGCATAGATACAACTGAAAGTAACATTCACCGGCCCTCACGGAGCTGCAGAAAACATAGGAGGGTTTTATCTTTGATTCTACGAGGCAGCTTAAATCCGTCTGCCAGCTAAGTACTATTCTTTGACAATCCTGTACGGTTGGGTAAATAACTTGGTGGAGTCCTAGCAGCAATTCGGACTTTACAAAGAAGTCAACACTTTCTGTTTCTTTATTTTATTTTTTACTTTTTGTGCTTTTGCTTGATTGAAGAGTTGGAGGCAGGGTACTATGTAAGTGTAGTGAATGCTTGAGTATTGGGATAAGTAAAAGAGAGGAAGGCAGGGTAGGTTCCACTCATTGCATGTTCATGTTGTCTTGCCTGCAGGAACCCGAGAGCAAGCATAGAAGTGACGTTCCAACTTCTGCTTCATGATCTTCATTGATTTCTCTGCCACAACTTTATTGTTTCCTTTGTCCCTTTTTACCCTTCCCCCAGCTGTGGTATATCTCTGGAGGGGTTCATACATAGCTCAGAGAATACCGTAGAAGGGGTAGTGGTATCTTAGCATCGCTCCTGTTGTATCCGGCTGAAAGGTTAGTGGAACCTTCATTCTTTGACACTGTGCCTAACAAAAATGCATGTGTTCTCATGTAATGCAACTGGTGCTATGTAAAGTGCTCTGATACCCGATACCTTCGTGTCAAGTTTGCGCTCTATAAAACTCTATAAAAAAAGAAACACAAAATTAATAAATTTAAACAGAAAAAGAAGGAAAAGACAGACTGGGGGCATAGTAATAAAGATAGGACTTCACAATTAAAGTAAACGTCTTTAGGAAATTCACAATTAAAGTAAACGTCTTTAGGAAATAACCAGGCATGATCTGATGAGCCGGTGGCCATTTTAACAGTTTGGGATAAAGTGTCAAAACACTGGAGTAGACATTTTAGCTTGTTGGGCAACCTAATTGAATTCTGGCAGTTGTAGTCCAACCAACTGGGAACAGCTGTTTCTTTGAGCAGAGCCCTAGTATTTTGATAAATACTTATCTGCTAACATGTCCCTTGAACCTTTAGGAAACACTGTAGAGGATACATTGGAGGGGCTTATAAACAAAGCCCTGGATAAGGTAATGGGGTTACTGGACAAAACAATTAATACAAAATTGGAGTTCGTCTCTAAGAAAGGATGGCCAGTTGCTGGTGCAGGACACCCTGAAGGGGTAGGTGGGATAGCTAAGGTCCAGAGGAAAAGGGCTGGGAAAGCCTACTTAAGGGAGTAAATAAAAGCCCCAAACTAAATTACATCACGCATAGGGGGTGACAGGGACAGGAAAAAGGCCCGGAAATTCCGATCCCTACTATAGCGATGAAGGCTTAGAGAACTAAATTACACTCTCCTTCCAGTATGACTTCGATATGGATATCTAGGAGATAGAGGTGAGAAATATGGGAATAACCGATGAAGCATCTAAGGCCTTTGGCTTTAAAATGGGCATTGTGGACCCATTCGGGGAAAGCATGTTTGACCCACTCCTCATCAAGCACCCCTTGTCTCTGGGTGGGCTCCATATCAGCACATTGCGGCGTACCTTTCCTTTTGCCTTCAGGAGGAAGTTCCGAAGAGGTAAGGTCTCGTCTATGATCTGAGTTTCCATGCACCTCCTTCCCGGATAAAGTCGCTTCAACACCGGAGCTAGATGCAAAGGTGGTTGCGTTCACCGCCATGGGTGGAAAGGACCATGCAAAAGGTCTTGGCAAAGGCCTAAAGTCCTGCCAAGACTGTCTTCTTTACATTACTGGCCCACTGACAAAGATATTTTGAGATGGCTGAAGTAGCTTATCTCAAAGACACCCTCATGGTCCCTAAGGCGTTGTGCCAATGGGCTCAAAGAGTCATCTGCCTCCTAGGGATTGCGAATGCTGCATTCTCAAATGAGAGGAGAAACAGCATATTACTCAAAATAGACCCTAAACTGGTTGAACTAGCCAGTACCAAAGGAGGAGATGCTTCCAAGGGATTACTCTTTGGGGACAACTTCATAAGAGATATGGCCAAATATGTGGGCCTATTTAGCTTATTACAAAAATCCCAGAAAGACATTAATAAAGTCTTCTGTTGCAGGGATTCTGCTCATACACAGAACTGTGCACAGAGACCCAGGACCTCAGTGAATTGTGGTGGACCAAAAAACTCACCTCAGTGCCTAGAACCCCTAACCGACTAGCATCAGTGTCTCATTAGCTCTCTGTCCTATAGCAAAGTTACCAAGGATTAGATAACCCAGAACATGCGACTTCGGGTACTCTCAGAAATGGTGGGAATCAAGAACGCTCTTTAGTTTTATTCTCATACCACTCCACAACGTGAGTAATTATAGACACGGAAAAGTTTAAAATGTTTATTTTAACGACGTACTCTAAGATGCAGTATTTTTGCTAGCATAAGCAGGACTATGATTAAAAATAATACGATCAGCATTGGTACAATTCCATAAAACACAAAAGGATAAATCATATTATAATGATAGTGGAAACAAGTTCTATAGTGCCTTGGATACCACCCTCCCTTGCTAAGAACTAGGAGCAAGATGTATCAAGGTACCCTTTTGCGATTCTCAAATAGCGATTTTTTGAGAATCGCTATTTGAGAGTTGCAAAATGGTATGTATGTAGAAATTCGCTATTTATTAGCGATTTCTAAAAATTCCTTAATTACGATTAGCAAATTGCTAATCGCAATTAAGGAATAATTTCCCATTCATTTCTATGGGCCAGGAGGCCCATAGGAATGAATGTGAAATTATTCCCAATTTGCGATTTGCAATTTGCTTATCGCAAATTGAGAATAATTTCAAGGGTGCAAGGGTGTCTTAAGGACACCTTGCTGCACACCCTGAAATTGACATGTGTGCGCCTATGGTGCACATACATGCCCTAAGGGCATGTATGAGCGTCACATGGCTCCTTTACAAATTGCAAAAAGTGCATTTGTAAAAGAATTCGCAAATTACCACCAACTACAAGTTGGTGGTAATTTGCGATTTCTTAGCCTAAATTCGCAAAACTTAAATGCTTCATACATAGCATTTAAGGAATCGCAATTTGCGATTCCTTAAATGCTTACGATTTTGCGATTCCTTAATATTGCGAGGCTTTTTTCTTGATACATTCCATTTTCTTATTTTTTTGTCGCAAACGCTGCTTTTTAGCCATTCGCAGTGTTTGCCACAAAAAAATAGTTTGATACATCTGCCCCCATGTTTTGTAATAATAGAAGGTCTCTTAGGCTTGAATGGGGAACCCCATACCTCCAAGATCAGGAGAAGTGAATCACATCAGGATCAGCAAAGCTCTCTATGGATAAGGATTTTCTCCAAGTGCCCTAATCATGCATGCAGTGCAATATTAAAGGTGCTAGAATTTTATTTAGCTGCAGCTGTGTGCATGTTGTGTCTAGAGCGTGGGCCGATCAGCCCGAATAACAGCTAACATTGTTATGGTAACCTTGGAGGCTTCTGTACTCACTGTGCAGACTAAGGTCGCTCTTAGACCTGGCAGCATTGGAGTAAGTCTCCCTGGTATAGAACACGCCAAAGCTGATGGTCTATCCAGTTTTTTCCACCTTAGTGAAGAGAACTCCCAAGGGTAAGAGTAGTTCTCCCCACATTTCAGCTGGAGAGGACACGTGTTAGACCTGGCAGCATTGGCGTGAGTCTCCCTTCCATTTTGACGGATTGCCTACTCTGTTTTGATATGTTTTTGCTGGTTATATGCTTTGGGCACTGTGCCACTTCTAATCAGTGCCACAGTGCAAGTGCTCCCTATGTTAAATTGATGTACTCATTGGTGATTCCATGATTGGGTTATTTGATTTACCTGTCAGCCCCTAGTACAGTGCACTATGTGTGCCCAGGGCTTGTAAATCAAATGCTGCTGGTGGGCTTGCAGCACTAGTTGTGCCACCCACAGAAGCAGCTTGTAAAGTGTGTCTCAGGCCTGCCATTGCTAGGCTGGTGTGAAGTCTAGTACTGCCATGTCGACTTGGCCAAGGGCACCCACTTGCCAGTCCCTAAACCTTCCCTTTGCTTTATATTAGACACCCCTATGGTAGGCCCATGGGCAGAGTGCATTGTAAGTAGAAGGTAGGACATGCCCTGGTGTGTGTAGCATGTCCTAATAGTGAGTTACAACCATTTCGTTTTTCACTATTGAAGGCTACCTGTTCTCCATAGGCTAGAATGGGCAGTTAGATTATTACATTCTTATAATACTAACTGACTCAGGGAACATGGTAGAAATCCGAATTTAGTATGCCTGAACTCAGAATAATAAAATACATATTTTAGTAAAGTTGGTTTTAATGTTCTGTGTTTGAAAATATCACTTTTAGAAAGTAGGTATTTTCTTGCCTAACTATCCAGGCCTGCCTCTGCTAGGTTGTGTATTCCTTGTCTGGGTTTGTGAGTGACGGGGCTGGGGGATTCTAGGAGACAGGCTGGGGCAGCCCAGTGGTGAATAGAGAGATCTGCATCTAGATGGGAGGGAGGAGTTGCACCTGGGACCTGAATAGGGCTGGGCCTTCCCTCTACAATGCTGGCTCCACCTCTTGTGGCTTGTCTGATGTCTCTGCCCTGCACTGTGAAAGTATATTATAGATCTTGGGGTTGGACCCATGTAGTCAGTGGGACCTGGGTAATTGGTCAGTATATATGAGAGGGGTCCCAGACAGAACACACCAGATTACTAGATTCACAGTGTTTGAGTTGAATTAATCCAAAAGATTGAATCAAGGTGCAAGGTGTTTTTATTTTCACCGTACCTATTATAAACATTCAATGGTTAAATAGTCAAAAGATAAATATATACACAATATACACAAATTCAATGCGCCCACAGAGGAGAGGGGAAAGTGCAGGGGAAATAATACACATTTTTTTGATAGTTCAACATCACTGGTCAAAAATTTCTCATGTGCATAGCTCTGCAAATCACAATCACAAAAGTCATAGATCCCCATACGAGGGGTCAAATGCAGTGTACCAACATCAGAATGAATTTCAAATAGAATCTCCTATTCAGCTATATACATTAGACTGTTCTGTAGGAGTTCAAGTTAGTAGAAAAAGTCTACGTTTCGACCCAGAGGATGTAGGACGGTAGATCCTTACTACGCGGGTCTTCGTCAGGACGTGAAGGGAGGGTGGGGAAGAAGGGTGGGGCTGTTCCTAAAGATAAAAGTGAAAAACGAATTGTTTTAAAAAACGGTCTCTGAACAGAGTCCCAAAGTGTTAGATACCGTTATATTCAGGAAATACAAATACAATTAAAAGTGACTAACAAGGAGGTGATACTGAGGAGTGGACCTTTGGTTACACGAAGTTACCTGCTGAGGAATCAAATGGCGGCCTGAGGAAACGTGGTAATTGCCATTGCTGTAATGTAATTGTAGAGGTAGCGGACCGTATCTAAGAAACCATAATACAAATAATAAAGGCGCCAATCAATTCTAATGTTCGCCGTATACGTGTCACTCATCATTGGAATTTAATTCATTTACTAAATGGCCTACCTCTGCCGTGATGCTAGGTTGGATTCAAACATTCAATTTAATGTAATACTTTCCACCATCGTGGCGGGGGAGTTAATCGTATTCCAGTCCAAAAACGTTAGTTTATCCCTTCTGCATATCTGTAAAGGCACAAGGTAAGGAGCCGAGTCAGGGATTAAGTATGCTAGCGGCTAAATCAAAGGGAGGCGAAATTGAGCGTCCCCAGACGCCGCCTATTTTGACACTCACCCGATATGATTAGAGTGGGGAGCGTGCGAGCCAGCGTCTTCCCCGTCAGCGGAAAAACAGGAAGTGCTGCCTAGGTAACCCGAAGGGTTTTGTCACACCGCATGAAGAAAGACTAGCGTTGCTATAGCTACACAGAACGCCATTGAGAAACAAAAATATGAAAAAAGACTCTCATTGTCAGAAGTCAGCATGGGAGTTGACGTAAATTACGGCAATTGCTATTGTTGTTGCTAAAGAAACTCATTGTTAAAGATAAGACCAATTATAACCAACAATAGCTCAATGATTTTGAAAGAACAAAACAGTCAGCTTAAAAGCAAACGTGTTTAGCGCGGACCTACCGAAACACAGGGCGGTCAAGGCGCACATTAGAACACGAGACATGTTATCTTATCGAAAGTACATTGTTGGGAAAAACGCGCGGACCTACCAAGCATGGTGGTCTAGGACGCGGTATCTCAACACAGTTACATATCCATCAGAGAGTGAGGAGAAAAGCGAAAGACCGAATGGATAAAATCCCCATTGCTACATACCGATCTGTCATGAATTCACAGTTGTGGTGTATCAAAAGGAAGACAAATGATTGTAATTCAGCACTTGGCACATCAACTGAAAAATGCCTGAAAAAATGCACACAGAGTCTCTGAAAAAGAAACCACACTTCTGGTGTCACAGAATAGGCGTGAACCTACCACATGGTGGTTTAGACGCGCAACTGATTTAGAGGGTGGCCATCTGAGCAAAACTACTCTCAGACTCATTAAGACCCCTACGTACTGAATCAAAAAAACGGATCCATTTAATCTCTCTGACGTTGAGGATGGGTTCTATACTACCACCCCTTGGGCCCAATCTCACTTGTTCCAAAATGGTCCACTTAAGGCTATCCGGGGAGTGATTAAGGTTTTTGCAGTGGTCTACTAAAGGGGCTCCCTCAACCTTACATCTTATGCGGCTGCAGTGTTGCAAAAAGCGTACTTTGGCTCGTTGTTGTGTTTGGCCAATATATATTAAATCGCAGGGGCAAACTATGCAGTAGATTACATTGCATGAATTACAATTGGTATGCGATTTTAATATAACCTGATGTTGTCCGTGGGAGAAGATTTTAGTCTGAAGTGTTGCTGGACAGGCTTTGCAAGAACCACAACGATAGTGACCCACAATTGGGGGTAAGTTCCACATGGATGTTATAGATGGTTCCTTCGAGGTCATCAGAAATGAGCACACCACATGGTCGCGAATGTTCTTCGCCTTTTTGAAAGCGTGAAGGGGTGGGTGGCTACAGTTGAAATCCTCAGAGATCAAGTGCCAATATTTGTTGATGGTTTTCTTTATTGCATTACTTTTTGTGGAAAAAGTGGTTACACAGATGATGCGTTGTTCATTGTTGTTCCGTTGGGACCCAGACTGCAGTAAGGTTTCCCTTGGGTTATACCATGCTCTCTTTTTTGGCTTTTTTGACCAGTCGCCTTGGGTATCCTCGTTCAAGTAAACGATCCATCAGAATTGTCGATTGCTCCATGTAGTCATCTTTTTTACTGCAATTACGGCGAATCCGTAAAAATTGACCAAATGGCAAGTTGTCACGGAGTCCCCTTGGGTGATGACTTGAGTATAGAAGTAAGGAATTTCTCTCCGCAGGCTTAATGAAAAGGGTGGTTTGTAGGATCTCATTTTCCACGAAGATTGTTAAATCCAAAAAGTCAATAGATTTTTTGTCATAGTGGATAGTGAATTGTATGTCAGAAGTTCTACCATTTAGCCAGGTGAAAAAAGTTTTGATATCCTCTTCATTACCTGTCCAAATACAAATGATATCATCTATGTATCTCATCCACATATTTATTTTGGATCTGAAGGGGTTGACATCATTGAGTATGAACACGTCTTCATACATGGACATGAAGATTATGGCCAGGTCTGGAACAAATGCCGCCCCCATCGCAACACCCTTGGTCTGGAGGTAAAAAGAATTGCGAAAGATGAAAAAGTTCCTCATCATTGCAATTTTAAGTCATAGAATGATAAAGGATGTTGGTACTCGGGTCGGTGCCTCCCGTTTATCAAGTGCAATCGTCATAGCCATCAAAGCCTCCTCCTGGGGTATGCTGGTATACAGTGACACGATGTCACAAGTTACCAAGAGTTCCTGCTGTGAGTTATATGGACGTCCGTCAATCAAATTAATGATGTGCGTGGTATCTCGCAGGTAAGTTGTAGTTGCTTCTGCTAAAGGTTTTAAAAAGAAAAGAAATCAACATACCTACACAGGGGTTCCAAAAGGAGAGAAGGAATCTTGTCAACAAAGTGCTCCAGAGCTGTATCTTCCCTCCCCTGTGCTGGCGCCACCTCCTGTGGGGCGGCTGATGTCTCTGCCCCGCACAGTGAAAGGAAGGAGAGAGTCATGTAAACAGAGTGCTCAGGAATTGGTTAGGACTAGGCAGAGGCCTCTCTGCCTTCAGGGATCAAAGGATTTTGAGGTATAAATATTGACACCCTGATCCCAAGAAATTAGATCACTTCTGGAACAAGAAACCTTTTGCCAAGGAGAAGAACCAAGGAAGCTGCAGGAGTTTGACTGCCCCTCTGCCAGTGTGCTGTTTGCTGGGTTGGCCTGCAGTGGTTGCTTCATTGCCAAGGAAAGGAGAAGGAACTTTTTAAGGACTTTCATCATTTACAGAATATTCTCCAAGGGCTTGAACTGTGCTTGCCTCCTGCTGAAGTCTCAGGGACAAAAGACTTCATCTCCAGCTCCCCTCCGAATTTCCTTGCTGGGAATTCTCAACTCCAGACATTTGCATGTCGCTGGGAGCTGGAAGCGCGACGCATCGAGAAGAAGCGTGTCGCCGCCGCAGCTGAAATCGTCGCATCGCCGGAGAAGCGAGCCTTCGCCCCATCTCCCTGGAAGCGTGTGTTCATCGAAGCTGCCTGCTGTCGCATCACCGGGGAAGCGTGATGCCATCGAGAGAGTTTCCATCGCATCACCGGAAAAGCGTGTCGCAGGGACTGTCGCGGCTCCAAAGTACGGAGTCGTCGCAAGGCTGCCATGGCGTCTATGCATCGTCATCGCATCACCGCGTCAAGGGTGCCATCTTCTCGCATCACAACCGGATCATCGCATCGCATCAAGGCGCCATCTTGCGCACCGCAACAGGCTTGCAGGCCGAGAATCTACGCATCACCTCTGCACCGGTAAGGATTACGACGCATCCCCTACTCTGCACAAGCATTGAGGCACGACACATCATCTCCCCCGGATCACGGAACCAACGCATCTCCCCTTTTGCGAGCCTTTTGTTTAATTTGCGTTATGCATCTAGGTACTTTGTTGAGAACTTTGTCGCATTTGTCATCACCTTGAACTAAGTAACTTTTATCATCTTTAAAGCAATCTAAAGTGTAATATTGTGGATTTTTGTCGTTTGTGGTCTTGTGTTAAGTCTATATAAAGAATATCTATTTTTATAAAACCTGTGTTGTGTCCATCTGTAGTGCTTTCACTGTATTACTGTGTATATTCACAAATGCTTAATACACTGCCTCTGAGATAAGCCTGTCTGCTTGTGCCAAGCTACCAAGGGGGTGAGCAGGGGTTATTAAGGAGTGTAATCCCCTTATCCTGACTTAGAAGTAAGGGTCTCTATTTGGACAAAGGTGAAAACCATTGCCAACTACAGGCCCCCAGATCTAACAGTCGCGATGTAAGTCTAGGGATATTGAAAACAAGCCGTTCTCATGTGAAGAAATTCAAGCAGTCTAACTTACAACAACAGTTACATGTAGTGTTGTGTGCAAAAGCCGCAAAAAGGTAAAAGGCATTTAAACTTCTAATAAGCCTATGCTAACATAGCAATGTGTGCAAGCAGGACCCTGCCTTCACTACATCCTCCCTTGATTGGAACGAGCACAAAATGGTAAGCAATTTAGGAACACAGAGTTCAAGTTTGAGTGAGGCAGAATTAAGTTAAAAAATTGCCGATACGTATAATTGTGAGTAATACGTTCGGAACAGTCAAAAACTTTTGGGGGGAAATCAACAAAGGAGAGTGCACTATCCAAACTTTAAAGTTTAAAAACAGTAAAAAATTGTTCAAGAACCGGACGCGGAATAGATGGACCAACGCCAAATCAGTCCAGCAGCGTATAGGCATAGTACGGTGCACAGCCTCCAAGAGGAAGTCATTGTTATCATCAGAAAACATTTCAGCCATCCAATCAGGTAATGGGAAGGAACAAACATGTTCTTCGATAGCCGGAGGCTCTAGCACCATCAGAGGACAACTCGGATGTTCTCCGATATAACTGCGTGCCAGGAAGTCATGTGCAGCCGCACATATATTCCAATTCCCTAGGATGCCATGGGCCGCTGCACAGGCCATAATCCCAATGCCTGAACAGTTCAACTCATGAGCTACTAAGGGACTCATTAGTTGATCATAATCCGGGTTAGGAGACACCGTATTGCAGAGGCACAAATCCAGAGCCCATTCAAAGCAGCAATCCAGGCAGTGGAAGACAAGCTGCACGCATGTAAAGTATGAGAACCGGATGATAATCCATATGCTACACTCAAAGTAGCCAGAGGCAGCGTTCCATAGTATTCAAGCATCTGGTTGCGAAGCTGAAGCAGCCGGGGCAGATTGTCCTGTGACACAGATTGTGCAGCCATTTTTGAGCAAGCAAATTAACAGCAGTACCCCGGCAGCCAAGGTGAGAATTAACGGGAAACCGCCAAACAGGCTAGAAAAAATAGAATGAAAAAATGCCGGTATCACACCAAATATAGTTTGGAATGAGGTCACAAGGCCAGAACTTCCTACTTTGAAAAAGTGCGCCAAGCTTGTGGTCGACGAGGCATTGAATATAGTGTGAATGAAAGCACCGAATTGCAGTGGAAGATCAGTATTCAAAAGGGCATGTACTTCGGTGCGAGTGTCTGCCACGTGAAGGACAAAAGTTCCACGGGAAGAAGTAAGAGCAATTTCTTTCTTGGACAATAGAGCCCTTATTCGACTCATCTTGTTAAACTCTGCTTTCAAGGTTGGAATGGAAGGCCAGATGGATACATCGAGCTTCCCAAGCGGAGGCGGGAAAAGCACATTCTTACAGCAGACTACATGTTGGGAGACGGTTACAATGTACGAAATCCCTACCAGCATACTGCAGCAATCTTCATTATTTAAAAGCAAATAGCTACCGTTAGCTAACAAAGTGAAAGTTGGTGTTATTGCTGGGACAGGATTACCCTTTAAAATGCAGGCTAAATTCGGAGCCTGCGTGTTGCATGAGCCGTGCAATTGTATGTTCCTGCAAACCAAGGAGTGATCAGGTGTCGAAGTGCACTCCTCACCCTTTAAATAAACTTCCTTACCCTCCCTCAGGCATCTATAGGTGAATGGCAGAGACCAAACTTCATGGAGATAGGTGCTTCCCAAAGGTTCATACATGCCTATGGCATAGTGTTTCATACATTAATCGAATTTAAACAAGGGGAAGGGAAGTGTTATTAACCCATGAATGAGCCATACAGCTGAATTAGATTCGGCAACAGAAAAAGGTAAATGTTCCAACTTTTCAATATGCAAAAGTGAATATGCAGCATCCTTCATAGACATAAATTGTTGTTTTACAGTCAAATTAAATGGCAAAAAGAGAGATGGTGTTCATGTAGTCCCAAGGAACTTTCCCAGATTTTAAAGTTTGTAAAGTCAAAGCAAACTGCATAATGGAACGTAGTTGATTTTGACCATGGTACAAAACAGACACTTCATCCAGCACAATATCAACGACAGATGAAACAATATTATCTAACGTGTAAATTCGGGAAGAAAGGTTATTAATGCTGCTATCAACATCTGCAAGCACTTTTTCCAAATTAGCCTGATCAATAGCTCTCAATCGAGAAGCAGCTTCAATTTGAGACTGTTTCCAACTTCGTTGTAAATAGCATATGTCCATCTTTTTGACCTGCCTTCTACTGGGCCTTTAACAAAGTCATTCAAATCAATATCGTCAGTCAATTTGGACAAATGAACTTCAACTTACGCTAAGGTGGAATGTTTAAGCCAATTCTGACATAACTTGTCTACTGAATACGTAGTAACAGAATGTTCACTTTCAAAACGGGGATCCACCCTAACCTGTGTATAGCCAGGGGCCAGACCCAGAAAACAATGTTGGCATGAATCTGAACTTTTTTGCCATAATAACCAACCTTGGGGATCCAAGCTGGAAATATCAAAAAAAGGAATTTAGTAACAGGCACTGTAAATCATCTTAGGACCTATCGGTGTGATTGTATCATGTAGGGTATATTCCCGAAGCAGGAATGGAAGGGGCATTTCATTTTTTAGAAGTAGTCAATCCAAAGCAAGTGGTTTGTGAAGTAGTCGAATTCAAAAACAACATATGGTTCGGAATGAGACATGCACGATGCAAAGACTCCATGCCTTGTACTGGCCAGCTTTTAGAACCCCAAACTGATTTAAGATCAATAGTATCTTTCCACAGCTCATAGCCCCCTATAGCCAATTGATTGATAAAGGACTTCGAATACAGTAATTTTGTGTGGGTGAGTCTAACTTTGGAAGAGGACTTATCAGTCATCTTAAAATAAAAGGCATCAGGATTTGATTGATTAAAATCCGTAAAATAAGTAAACTTTTTCAAAAGACTTTTTGAGCTGCCTTCAATGGGAGCTGGACAATGTTCCCACTGTGTGTAATTAACCACATTTCTAAAGGTGTTGGCTTTATGCAAGAAATGATTGCCATAGAGCTAGTAGCAGAATAAGTCTGCATAATTAGCTGAATCTAAGTACAAATCTTCAGCATCAAAGGCAGCATAATATTTCAAATCAGAAAACAGAGCCTCTACAGCTTGAACATCCCAATCATCAGAGCATATGTTTTGTTTTACAACATTCCCCATCGAAACACAAAGTACATTGGGGACATTTACAACCTCTGTTGGGCCGTGGATTTGAAATTTGACAGCATCCCACACAACCCCATCTAAGACAGGCCAAGCTGTGATATTTACAAAAATCTGGTCCCTTTTTATTCAGTGTTATGAGGAGTGGGGTGCCAAAGTTCCATCAATTAGCCTAATTGAAGTTCTTTCTTTAACATAATGTCCATTTACTAGACGAAAAAACATAACTACAAATCCAATTGCCATGAACAAAAAAATTGAAAAAATCACCAGCCAAACGTAAGTCCAAGGAGGTATCAAAAAAAGTCTTTTAAACCAAACAGCAAAAATAGAAACTTTTGATGGGGACTTTGATGTAGTGGAGTCAGTGTCAAATGAAAAGTGTGACTGGTTAACAGCACTTGTTTGCACATCAAGCAACGACACATCTGTGAGGTAAGTATACTCAGTATCATCATTGGGATCACCAGCCGGTGGATTCAATAAAGGATTAGTAACTGTATGCATGTCGATGGCAATGTCAGGCCTGTTGGTATTCGCCGGAGACAAAACAATTTCTCAGCATCGCTGGACAAGAGACCGCTGGTGTCATACTAAGAAGGATCGACCACTTGTTGTAGTTTGACATTGTCAAAGGAGATGTACCTGTTATCCTTGCGACCAGGAAGTGGAGGTAAAATGACTGTTCTTGTGCCCTGCACTCCAAGCACAGGTACTAGTGCACGATCTAAGGGGCAGAACTCCTTCTTGTTCTCCACCTTCTCACGGACCAGGTCACCGACTCGGTGTAGCCAGCCAACTACCGGAATCTGAAGCGCAGCATCAGTTGTGAAGGGCAAGCGTTCCTTTGCAAGACTGTCACAAATTTTTTGTAAGTTCTGTAATACAGCAGAATGATCATCTATGTCAAAGGGTGCAGCAGACGCCGCCATGTCTAGACCCTCAAGGGCTTGAACAAACATTTTGATGCCAAAGAGCATTTTGTATGGGTTCTGCTCAACCCAGAGACCTTCTAGGGAGATTATTAAGTGCACGTTGAACGCTATAGAGATGGGCCAACCAATTCCTGCCAGTACCTTAAACCCTAGCTGTCAAGGATTGCTTTACGTCACGGTTCATTCGCTCCACAACGCTATTGTGAGAAGTTGGCCTGGTATATGATGTCCACTATTCTAGTGGGCACCTTGCACAAGTCCAAATGACCCTTCTTGATGGTAGGTTTAAGACAACATTCATAGAAAGCTATCCTAGTGGTAGCTTTGGAGAGCAGCCTTCAGGCTAAGTCTTGAAGGAATGTAAAGCAGCTTGTTTTACCAGTCTATAATCTCTTGAATGATCAAATGAAAGTACACCACACAAGGTATATATATCAAATATATGTATTTATTCTAAACACAACCTCTGTAGTCTCTTTATGAGGCTAGAGGCCAAAGTACAACACAAGAACTTTAAATATCACACAGTACAGTAAATAGCACAGTATACATTTTACCCTAGGGGCCTCACAAACCATATACTAAAATAGTGGTATAAGAACCACGTGAGGGATAGAATTGAGGCCTAGGGCCTGTAGAACTGCTGGGGCAACCAGGAACCACCCAAGGTAGGGACGCAGGAGACCCACGGGGACGCGTGCAGTGTCTAAACACATCTGCGAATCACCATTGACTTCTATGGAGGAAAAGCAAGTTACAATTTTAAAGATTAAGGACACTTCGGAATGGACTACAATGGAACCCCTTTAGACTTAGACACTTCGAGAGTCAAGACCCATGGGAGCACCGGAGTACTCGTGTTACCTCACCCAGGAAAGCAGGGTGCATAGGTGTCTTTTAGTGTCGGGTTTCGTCGTCGATTCCAATGGAGAGCTGCTAAGAAGTGCTGCAGGCGACCAGAGGAAAAGTGTCCGGGTGGATACAAGGGTGGATCGGAGATCTGAAGAACCTGAAAGCAAAGGGGACAGAGTCTGGGTCACTAGCCAGTGACCAGGATGGCGACAGGAAGATGCCAGCCGATGTTGGGTGCTTTAAGGTGAAGTAGGTGAAGCTTGACTCTTCCGCCACGAGGACCAGGAGGTGTCGATGACAACCAGGAGCTGGATTTGAGCTGTCCCACAAAGGATGTCGAGTGCTGCAGCGTCGGTATCCATATTGGACCCAACAAGCCTTGGCAACAGCAACCCACGCAAGATGACAAGATTGGCTTCGGTGCAGACCAGCAAGGTCTGAGGGACTCACCCTTTGGAGGGAAGTCAGAACACGTCTGGAGCAACGAGGAAAGCTGAAGAAACAAAGGATTGTCCTTCGTGGGGACCCACTAGCCAACAGACTAGGGATCGCGAAGGAGCCTCAAGCTACGGTGAAGAAAACGGGCCACTGAATGTAGGCCTCTCAGCTTCGGTAAAAAAGGTGCTCAGGGCAAGGGCAACAAATAGCCCAAGTTGCAGTTGCAAAATTGCAGGATGTCCAGAAGTTCCGGTCCCCCGTCTCTCGAGTCGGCTGCGGGTCTTAGCTTTGCTGGGATCTCGTGTCGACCTCAGAGAAGTCTAGAAGTCCGTGTCCTGTGTCACAGATTCTTCAGGATCTGTCGGGAGCCTTGAAAATGCAGACCGGCAAGATGCTCTTAGGTGCCTGTTTGAACAGGGGGGTCACTCCTTGACCCCAGGGGAAATTTCTTCCGTCTTCCAGTCAATATGGAATGTCGAAGGTCCAAGATGTCGTCTTCATTCAGAGTTTCATCCAGGGTCATCTAAAGTCCTAGGGACTGGGGGGCATATTATCAAGGGGCTTTATCTCCGCTTTTTTGGCTTTAAAAGCCAAGAAAGCGGAGATAAAATTATCTCCCTATTACCAAGCTGTCGCTAACACCAGTTAGCGACAGCTAATAGGAGATAGTGACCATCTCTGGCCCCGCTTTGCATGTCAGTGATATTTATCACTAATGACATGCAAAGTGGGCGTGCCAAGATGTTAGCGACTGAAAACAGTCGCTAACATCGCTATCTCCTATTACCAACTTTTGGAGATATTTGCGCTAAGCGCGAATATCTCCAAAAGCTAACACTTGCCCAGGAGCAGTTCTTAGCCATGTTATCCAATGGGAGGTGGATAACATGGCTAAGAGCATTTGCTCGATAATGCATGAATATCGCTGACTTTTCAGCGATATTCATGCATTGCGGCCGTTTTTTATCGCATTTGCGATAAACCTTGCTAATAGCAAGGTTTATCTGCGATAAAAATCGCCGATTTGCGGCGATAATGTTTGTCTCTAAATAAGTTAGAGACAAAAATTATCTCTATTGGTTGGTAATATGCCCCTGGGTTCCTATAATTATACTAAGTTTAGGGGTTGGACTAACTCTAGGGTCCCACCTATGGGAGGACCTGGGGAGGGGGTGGTTATACACCCCTTCCCCTTTGCCCAGTTTCACGCCAGAGCTGGGGCAGAGTGCCCCAGCAACCGGTTTGAACTGGGAAATGCATGGAGCACCTTGTGTGCCCTAGGTAGTGTCTCAAAAGCATTCACTGAATGCAACCCACCCTGCCCCAATACACTAAAGCCTGTCTGGGGAGGTGCTGGCACCTCCCTGGACAGGAAACCTATTGTCCAGGCCTACCCTGCCGGAGTTTCTTCCAGCAGCAGGAGGTCAGACTCGTGTCTGTGGCAGCAGTATCCATTTTGTGATGCTGAGGCTCTTTAAAACTATTACCAGGTACACCAGTGTGTACATGTCTTCTCCCTCTAGAAGGGTGGAATGCTACCCCCGCCGCCAGAACTGGTGGGGGGGGGGAATATTCCAAAGTGTTTGACACCAAACACGACATGTCTTGATAATGCCAAACCAAAGTTAGCAATAACCACGAGGATTATAATGCACTTAAGAGTATATGGTATGGCCATATCACAGAACAGCTATATGGAAGGGATTCCGAAAGCTGCAGAGGGGCTTAGCTCATGCTAGGGCACCCTCTTACACAAAACCAAGCGCTCTGCCTTCAGGATTGTCAAGGCCTGCCATAGGAGTGACTTATAGGTTAATGTGTGTCTGTTTTAAATGGTGGATATAGGTATACTATATCCGAGTAAGGGGTGCTTACACCACCTTACCCAGGCTGCAAGTGCAGACCTGTGCTGCCATTTTGGAAGGCTTACCAGGAGTGGCATAATACATGCTTCAGCCCCTGGTAGGACTCTGGGGTACCTATGTCCTTGGTACCTAAGGTACCATATACTAGGGGCTCACAAGGTAACTCAGTAACCAATCTGGTATGTACATAATGTACATGGAATCAATTTAGAGAGAGAACAGCTAGGCTCTGGTCCTGATTAGCAGGGCCACAGCCAGACTAAAGCCGAAAAACCAGTGAAACACACCAAAAAGTGGGGGTAACCATAGGAAGCAGACCCTACTCTCCTACAGCTATTGCCCTCAGCTCTGTATGGAGACGGAAATTAGACTTGGACCCTCAATGAACTCATGGCATCCATGTACGCCTTAGAGGCGTATGCTGGACCCTGTTCCCAATGAAGGGTGCCACATGCAAAACTCCCCACAAAGACACGCAAATCCCTAATGACAGTTCGGGCATCAGCACTCTGTAGCGGCCAGAGCCAAATAAAGCGTGTGCACTAATCCACTGCAACTAAGATGTACTTATACGCAGTATATGAGGAGAAAGAACTGCAGTGATCTAAATAAACACACCCAAGTGGTTATTTAGAAATGTACAACTGTGTCTGGGGCGAGCGCGCAGCAGTTGAAGGTTTGATCTGCTGGCAAATGTCACAATGAAGGACAAAATCACACGTTTGTTTGTTCAATCTGCCCCACCAGAAACGCGGCTGTAAGAGATATACAGTCGCTGAAACGCTGGCATGAGCCAAGGCCATACCCTCGTGAGTGGCTGTTATCAATGAGTGCCTGCAGTCCGCGATGGGAATCAATCTGTCACCAACGTCGTTAATTCTCACATAGATTACCTTATCAGGACTTAAATGATAAGAGTATTTAGAAGGGAAACCTCTAGGGTAATTACCTCTCTTCTCTGTTGCAGCAATGGCTGCCAAGATGTCATCATCAATCTTACTTTTGCAACGTATAACTGCTGCTACTACATATGTTGCTACTGCTGTCTTCGCTGCTTTATCAGCAAGACAGTTACCAACAGCATGTACCCCTAAGCGCTGGTGACCAAGAGTATGAATTACAAACACGAGCGGCAGCTGTTCTGTAAGCTCTGCCACTCGAACCCATAGCATTTTGTGTTTGATTGTGCTACCTTTGGAATCACGAAATTCATTTTGAGTCCAAAAGAATAAATTGTCATTGTAAGACTGAACACAGTAGTAAGAGTCACTTACAATAAGAGTAGTCACACAATGGTCAGCATACTCCAGTGCAAGCACCAGAGCACGTAGCTCTGCCAATTGTGCGGTACAGTCCCCTAATGTCTGTGAATGCAAGACATCGGACTTGAACTCTCCATTCACCATTGTACCCACCACCACTGTTCCCTCTAGGGCGCGCGCGCACCTCTCGTGACGTCACCTAGCTTGGAGCGCACACACAGAACGTCACTAGATAGAGTCGTGCCGCCGGCCGCTTTAAAGAAGCGAGCGGCGCGAACATGAGGCAAGTGCAGGTAAGGAGGCCGGGGGGCTGGTGGGGCTTATGGCGCTTGCAGCTCTGTGGGAGCGCGGGGCAGACTGTGGCCTTTTGTTTAAGTATTGCTGTTAATTAGAGCCCCCCCAAAAGTGTACCCAGTTTCCAAACACACCGTGTACTTTAGCACACGCTGTGTTTGGAAACTGTCTCTACGCTTTTGTTAGTAAAGCGCGGGGCAGACTGAGGCCTTTTGTTTAAGTATTGCTGTTAATTAACAGCAATACTTAAACAAAAGGCCACAGCGGCTGGGGAAACGAGCGGAACAGGAGGCAAAAGGGGCACAAAAACAAGGAGGAAAAGAAACGAGTGGGACAGAGGGCAGAAAGGCACAAAAACCGAGTGGGACAGAGGGCAGAAAGGCACAAAAAACGAGTGGGACAGTAGGCAGAAAGGCACAAAAAACGAGTGGGACAGACGGCAGAAAGGCACAAAAAACGAGTGGACAGAGGGCAGAAAGGCACAAAAAACGAGGGAAAAACGAAGTGGAACAGAGGGCAGAAAGGCACAAAAAACGAGTAGAACAGAGGGCAGAAAGGCACAAAAAACTAGTCGAAGAGAGCAGAAGGGCAGAAAAACGAGGGGAGAACGAAGTGGGACAGAGGGCAGAAAGGCACAAAAAACGAGTGGGACAGAGGGCAGAAAGGCACAAAAAACGAGTGGGACAGAGGGCAGAAAGGCACAAAAAACGAGTGGCACAGTGGACAGAAAGGCAAAAAAACGAGTGGGACAGTGGGCAGAAAGGTACAAAAAACGAGTGGGACAGGGCAGAAAGGCACAAAAAACGAGTGGGACAGAGGACAGAAAGGCACAAAAAATGAGTGGAACAGAGGGCAGAAGGGCACAAAAAACGAGGGAAAAACGAGTGGAACACAGGACAGAAAGGCACAAAAAACCAGCGGAACACAGGACAGAAAGGCACAAAAAACGAGTGGGACAGAGGGCAGAAAGGCACAAAAAATGGGTGGAAGAGAGCAGAAGGGCACAAAAACAAGGGAAAAACGAGTGGAACACAGGACAGAAAGGCACAAAAAACGAGTGGAACACAGGACAGAAAGGCACAAAAAACGAGTGGGACAGAGGGCAGAAAGGCACAAAAACGAGTGGAACAGAGGGCAGAAAGGCATAAAAAACGTGTGGAAGAGAGCAGAAGGGCCCCAAAAAACGAGGGGAGAACGAAGTGGGACAGAGGGTAGAAAGGCACAAAAAACAAGTGGGACAGAGGGCAGAAAGGCACAAAAAATTAGTGGAACAGAGGGCAGAAGGGCACAAAAAACAAGGGAAAAACGAGTGGAACAGAAGGCAAAAGGGGCAGAAAAACGAGTGGCACAGAGGCAAAATACAGAAATATAGGGGCAGCTAAAAACAGAAGGCAGAACAGGCAGAGAGGCACGGGGGCAGCGAGGGGAACAGAAGGGAAAACTGGGCAGAGACACGGGCAACGAGGGGTACAGAAGGAAAGACCGGGCAGAGAGAGCATGGGGACAGCGAGGGGAACAGAGGGAAGAATAAGGGGCACGGATTTTTGTGCTGCTGTCTGATTGCTCACTTTCCACAAGCCCTTGCGTACCCCTAAATAATACACTGCTGTATGCATACATGTCCATGCCAATAGACCCAATTCAGGCAGTCTCCCTCTTGAAATTGCCTCTGCTTCAAAAGGCATTTTTAAAAAGAAATTTAAATTGTACAAATTGCTTGGGGGTCCCCGGCTTCCAGTAGTGATTCAGTGGGGGTCCTCAGGACAGGAGTCAATAGTTTGGGAACCACTGTCTGAGAACACACAGTGACCAATGTTCGATGTTGCTGTACATTGTAAAGAGGAGGGGGGTCCACTTCCTCACATTACTGACGATCGTCTACCTGAACACTTTCAGATTACTAAATCAGTATGACGCATCAACAACATGCTGGGGAAGTAATTGACAACGGTGTATCACATATGCACCAGTTTAAGATATATATTGTGATCATTATAGTGCTTACACTCAGTCATTGCAAATACAAACAGGAATGGATGAGGCATTTCCGGATTCTTTAATGCATGCATAGCATTTCAGTAAACACACACTGCGCTGGTAAGCCGCTCCTAAAATCGGGTGCTATGATACGCTGGGGAAGTACGTGATGTAAACAATAAAATAAAGCAACCTACTTTGCTTTAACTTGGTACTTTTTTCTGGAATGGCTTCCTGCACAACGTGATTTGACACGTTATTAGTGTATTTATTTAATGTACACTACTGATGTAGCCCATCAAATAGTTAAATATAAAGCATGCTCTTTGATGTAACACAGACTGCTGGCTTCCCCACTTGACCAAACTGTGTGATCTTAGGCAGTTATTTTATTTCACAGTGCTTCCTTTTGCCTTCATTTGACAGCAGCTTTGAATCCACAATTTCAGTATGTGTACAGAACAAAAGCATTTCACTCCCTAGGGTATCCATTTTTGGAATTGTGAGTCTGCCATTTTTTTACATGACGTTTGTTGCATGAATTACATGCCAATATCATGCGCCTCAGGCTGGACCAAGGTTTCAGATTGCTTATTGTTAGAAGCGGCTGTCTCTAGTTGGCAGAGGTATACACTTCTGACAAATAGGGACACACCTTTTCTAGTCAGGGCAAGGGGATCACACACTTAGATAACCCCTGCTCACCCCCTTGGTAGCTTGGCAAAGCAGACAGGCTTATCTCAGAGGCAGTGCGTTAAGCATTTATGACCACATACAGTAATAAAGTGAATACACTACAAATGGACACGACACAGTAGTATTATAAAAATAAGGATTTTTATATAAGGCTTAGCACAAGACCAAATAACGACAAAATATACCACAGTCTTAATAAATACTCTTGGAAGGAAAAATAACAGTTCAAGCACGGTTTCTTCTTAGCACAAAGTCTTTAGTATCAAAAGCAACTCTTCTTCTCTAAAACACAGTTCTTGGCAACAATGTAACCCACATGGGAGTCACACGACGTCGAGGCAAAGTTAATCCAAAGGTTCGGCGTCGACCGCGAGGAGCGCTACGTCGTGCCCGGAGTCGCACAGACCCCAACAACACAGTACCTTGGAAAAGTGAAGCACTCGATGATCAGCGGCGTCGAGATGTCCGGCGTCGCGTCTTCGGCGTCGATCGGGCCTCAGAGTCGGGGCGATCTGCAGCGGCGTCGACCGAAGTCAGGAGGGAGCAGCGCTCACGAGATGAAGCAGGATACGGCGGCGTCGATGTCGATGTTGCAAGAGTGAGCAGCGCTCACGGCGTCGAGAGGGCTCGAAGTCGATGCGATCAGCAGCGGTGCAGACACGAGGTCACTTGGAGCTGGAGCCGAACTCACTACTCACTGGCGTTGTTGCTGGCGTCGATCGGGCCCGGCGGGCGGCGTCGAGGAAGCGGGACACTGGAGCCGTTACTCACGATGTCGAGCTGGATTCGGCGGCGTCCGTCGGCGTTGAGATTGCTGGATTCTTTCAGAGGGGCTGGATTCACAAGTTCCAGCAAACAGCACTTTAAGCAGATGAAGTCCTTTAGCCCTGTGACTTCAACAGGAGACTGGCACTCTTCCAGCCCTTGGAGATTTTCTTAGCAAAGATTGAGAGTACACACACAGTTCCTCTCTCCTGGTTCCTTGGCAAAAATAAAGAAGCAATGCAGGATTCCCCCAACAAACAGCACTCTGGCAGAAGGGGTAGGCAGTCCTTAGATCAGCAGGCTTCTTGTCCTTGGTTCAGGTTTCCTTGTCAGAAGTGATCTAAATTCTTGTTTCAGGGGTCCTTCTCTTATACCCCTTTTTGGCTTTGATCCCTTTGTCCAGGCAGGGGAATTTCCCCCCATCTTGGGTTTGTTGTGGGTGTTGCCAGGCCGAAGCACCTGGCCTATTCACTGTGCAGGGCAGAGTCTTCAGCCGCCCAGCAGGAGCGGAGCCAGCATTGTCACTGGCAGGGGCAGGGCCATCAGTTGCCCGGCAGGAGGTGGGCCAGGAAAGTCCCAGGCAGGCACAGAGTCATCAGTCGCCTGGCAGGGGGGCGGAGCCAGCATTGTATCAGGCAGGGCAGGCTATCAGGAGCTACTCTTCCCCTACTCTCAATGCAAATGCCCCACTCATCCCACACTGACTCATTCAGACCTCTGGAGCCACCCAGCTCCTGTCACACGCACACCAGAACCAGCAGAGACCGGTAGACAGTTAGACAAGAAAATAGCTACTTTCTAAAAGTGCTATTTTCAAACACAGAGTCCAAAAACCATCCACACAAACGGATGCGTTATTAAACCCTGAGTTCAGGGATACCAAACTCGACATTGCACCATGCTCCCCGAGCCCGCTAGGATTATAGCATTAATAATCCTGGCAGCCCATTCTAACTGATGGAGAGCAGGTTACCTTACAATAGTGAAAAACGAATATGGCTGTAATTCACTATTAGGACATGCCAACCTTGTCAGGCTTGTCCTACCTTATGCTTACAATGCACCCTGCCCTTGGGCCTACCATAGGGGTGACTAACATGAAGTTAAGGGAAGGTTTAGGGACTGGCAAGTAGGTGTACTTGCACAGTCTGCGTGACAGTACCAGACTGCACGTGGTCTAGCAATGGTAGACCTTCAGACATACTTTTACTAGGCCGCTCTTGTGGGTGGCACAACACGTGCTGCAGGCCCACTAGCAGCATTTGTATTTACAAGCCCTGGCACTCCTGGTGCACTCTACTAGGGACTGACAGTAAACCAAATAAGCCAAACATGGAATTCAATCAACACAGCAATTTCACATAGGGAGCACTTGCACTGTGGAACTGATCAGCAGTGGCACAGTGCCCAAAGCATTTACCAGCAAAAACATCGTAAACAGAGGAGGCAAACAGAATAAAATGGAGGAGAGACTCATGCCAATGATGTCAGGTCTAACACTTATGTCTTGTGCTTTTCTAAACTTGAAGTGTACTTGCCAGTGTAACCAATTCATGTCATGGCGTGGTTATCCAATTTGCAAACTGACCTTAAGAACCTTATTGCGGACCTGTATGTGTGAAAATGCACCATCTTTTCACTTTTTAAAGTAAACGTTTTTAGTGCCATTTGGTGCCGCAGACACGCGCGGTTTGGTTCCTGGTGCACATAGCCATGGTTGCAGTGCACAGAGACCCTCCACTGGCGCACACAGAGGAAAAAAATTAGAGGGAACATTGCCCACCACTATTGCGCAGGCTGCTGAATAAGCATGCTTTGAAACCGTCGCCGTCTGCGTCGATCCGTCAGTGTAAAGGATACAATGGAAATCCTCCAACGGGCGCAAGGTCAGAGTAGCCGGATGAACAAATTCATACTGCAAGTACTCCTGAGTCTGCAAAGAGGTATCAAAAATAAACGTGCCATCCGGAGACGTCAAGGATGTGGCCCATTGTATCCAACGAGGATGCAAAGCTTTCGAATTCGGTACACTGGCTTTAGTCACTGCCCCTAGGGTAGGATATGGTGCAATAACCAACATGCGTTTCCCCTGCGACAGCGCTCGTTCCTTTAGAATAACCATCTGCACTGCAGTGAAAACTTTTCCAAAGAAGAAAATCGCATTTCAGCCGAAGTGTACAAGTGTGACTTGTAAGCTGTGGACTGTGTCACCTTCGTTAAACGTCAGGTACGTGAAACCCACTGCTCCCGGCACAATTCTAATTACCAGGTTGGTGTGGTTGTCACGAGTCAGTAAAAATTTAGATTCATGAAGATCAGACTGCAAAGAATGCAGTATAGCTGAATGTTCAGGCAGCCAGCAAGATTTGGTAAAAGTAGGTTGTATCAAGGCATAAAGTGGCTTGATACGCTGGGCATAATCCGTAATATAAGAACAACCGAAATTTTTAAAAAACAGTAAAGATTGCAGCTTTTTCAAAGTTGTTGGAGTGCGCAACTGTGCACATTTCTCCAAGAATGCAGTATAGCTGAATGTTCAGGCAGCCAGCAAGATTTGGTAAAAGTAGGTTGTATCAAGGCATAAAGTGGCTTGATACGCTGGGCATAATCCGTAATATAAGTACGCCCGAAATTTAAAAAAACGGTAAAGATTGCAGCTTTTTCAGAGTTGTTGGAGTGTGCAACTGTGCACATTTCTCCAAGAAGTGAGGTGCTAAACTTCGACCTTCATTGTTCAGCTCATAGCCCAGGAACAACACTGTGCACTTAGCAACGTGTGATTTTGCAAAGTTAAATTGGTAACCGAAGTGCGAAAGCATGCAAATGATGCGGTCAAAGCGACACAGATGCGGCCATAATTCGTCGTCTGTGAGATAAATGTCATCAACATACGAGCACACATCAGGGTCGAGTCCCTCCAAAAGAGAGACTATGCGAGCGGCAAAGACGCCTGGGCTGTTCTTATAGCCCATGGCTAATCTTTTGAACTGTTTTTGTTTGCCGCCAGAAGTGAAAGCTGTCCATTGACTACTAATAGAGGACAGGTTATGGCTAAAAAAGCCATTGGATATGTTAAGTGTGGTCTTAAACCTTTTACGCACAAGACTCTCCACAAGGGCAGAACTGTGAGTATTCTGTACAGCGCAGGTCCGACAATGAGAGTTCAAGCGCCAGTAATCCAACACCAAGCGGTACAATCCATCAGGCTTGTTCACAGTAAAAAGAGGATTATTCATTGGTGACACACATGTCTCGATCACACCTTGATATTCCAATTGTTCAAGGATTTCTGCAACAGAAGCTTTCGCTTCACGCGGCATGGGATATTGGGGTTGAGGCTGTGGCATAGACCGCAATGGAATCTCATGTCTGGGAGAAAGCTCATCCCATCCACACTGAGTACGGTACAAAGCAGGCGAAAGCACCTTAGCCCACTCTTCTGCAAAATTCAGCACCTGCTCTTTCGGCACAGTGGGTGCAAAACTAGGGAGGATTACCTCCTCCCCTCTCGGAGCGGCCAGAACGAAGGGTGGGGGGGCCAGTCGGCCTCCGCTAACAAAATGTCATATGTAGAGGTCAGGTTTTCCCAAAAAATTCCTTTTATTTTACAGTGTATGTCACCTTCAATTAAAAGGACTATACCATAAAGTCTGGCAGGGGGAAACATATTGCACTAAAGCCCACTGCACTCCGACTAAGGAAGCGTAGAGTATACCTAACTCAGCTATAGTGACTGTTAGATAACGGGAATGTGGTGTAAACCCAGCCAAAACCAGCCAAGTAGCCCTGGGAATAGACAAGGGACCCAACCGAACCGCCGTTACCGAGTGGGGAAGAGCGCCATTAAATCAAACTTGATGCTGCAAAGCTGTAATTGGAATCTCCTGTGATCCTATATGGCGTAGACATATTAGGCACGGCTGTGGGAGTGTAAACTTGAAACATACCACTTTCCGCATTTATTGCTGGAAAGGTAACCCATGAGAAAAGCTCAAATGGGTAAGCTGCCTCAGCACTCACCACAAAAAGACCCGCCATGCCTTCCAAGGGTACCCTAAATGCCCGCAAATGATTGCGAAGAGGCACCCTGCTATGTTGGGCGATATCTACATCACCCATGAGGACACAGTAGAGAAAGACAATGCAAAATAAATATAGCACAAACGGGTGTAATTCATAAAACAAACCTTTTTAAATTATAAAGCTTGATTAAACCTATACTTAATCCATAGAGGTAGATTAATCCGTCACAACTGTCAACCGGAAACAGGATTGAGGGTGTTGTGGACTTTTATTAGCACTATTCGAGAGTCTCAAATATAAGACCACATCGTTAGGTGCGCCATGTTGCGGGGATTCTGCTCATACACAGAAATGTGCACAGAGATCCAGGACCTCTGTGTATTGTGTTGTACCAAAAAACTCACCTCAGTACCTAGAACCCCTAACTGTCTAGCATCAGTGTCTCATTAGCTCTCTGTCCTTTAGCTAAGTTACCAATGATTAGACAACCCAGAACATGCGACTTTGGGTACTCTCAGGAATGGTGGGAATCGAGAACACTCTTTTGTTTTATTCTCATACCAGTCCACAACGTGAGTAATTAGAGACACGGAAAGTTTTAAAATGTTTATTTTAACGACATGCTCTAAGATGCAGTATTTTTGCTAACATGAGCAGGCATATGATTAAAAATAATACGATCAGCATTGTTACAATTCCATAAAACACAAAAGGAGAAATCATATTATAATGATAGTGGAAAGAGGTCCTATAGTGCCTTGTGTACCACACTCCCTTGCTAAGAACTAGGTTTTATAATAATAAAAGGTCTCTTAGGCTTGAATGGGGAACCCCATACCTCCAAGATCAGCAGAAGTGAATCACATCAGGATCAGCAAAGCTCTCTCTCTCTCTGGAAAAAGATTTTCTCCAAGTGCCCCAATCATGCATGCAGTGCAATATTAAAGGTGCTAGAATTTCAGTTAGCTGCAGCTGTGTGCATGTTGTATCTAGAGCGTGGGCCGATCAGCCCGAATAAAAGCTAACATTGTTATGGTAACCTTGGAGGCTTCTGTACTCACTGTGCAGAGTAAAGTCCCGATGTAAGTCTAGGGATGTTGAAAACAAGCTATTCTCATGTGAAGAAACTCAAGCAGACTAACTTACAACAACAGTTACATGTAGTGTCATGTGCAAAAGCTGCAAAACTGTAAAATGGCATTTAAACTTCCAATAAGCCTATGCTAACATAGCAATGTGTGCAAGCAGGACCCTGGCTTCACTACACTCCAAGACCAGGCGTTTTACAGGGCCAGGAGAACACAAGGTCAGTTCCTCAGACGTGGCCAAACTTCATCAAGATCCTACCTGGAACGAGACACAAGGTTTACGCATCCAAGCTTGGCAGCTCATTTGACCATCTACCCCCGGAAACAGAAACTTTGTGGAAGAGGCTTCAGAAGGGAGTAGAGGCAGAGAGGTGTTTCAACAGGTAAGAGCTAAGAGTGTCCCATTCAGATATCTCTATAAAGGTGTTAGGCAGACTGGCGCAATTTTTTGGAAATTGGAACTTTGTAAGTCAGGATTCCTGGGTCCTAGGCACAGTGAGGGGATATAAGATTAAATATATAGGTACACCAATACAAAGGAAAACTTCTCGGTGTAGGAGAGTGGGGTCTGCAATCCTATGGTCACCCCAGATTTTTGCTTTTTGCTTCACTGGTTTACGACTTTCCCTGGCTGTGGGCCTGCTAATCAGACCCACAGCCTAGCTGTTCTCTCTCTAAATTGACAGCCATGTACTTTAGGTGCATTTACCAATTGGTACTGGGCCACCTTATCAGTCCCTGTACCCAGGGCATGGGTGTACCCAGGGCCTACCAGGGGCTGAAGCATGTATTATGCCACCCTGGCTGGCCATCTAAATCTGACACAACTGGCTGCATGACAGCTGGGGCAAGGTGGTGTAAACACCCTTTGCTGTAGATATAGTATACCTATATCTAATCCTAAAATGGAGCTGAGCCCGTTTGCAGCTTGCGGAACCAAGTCCTAATAGCTGTTCCATGATAACGCTATACCATATACTCTTAAGTGCATTATCAACCTCGCGGTTAAATGCTAACTCTGGTATAACATTATCAAAACATGTCGAGTAAGATGATGTTGGCCCCTTGGATGATGATGACTGGCGCGAGGCCCTTGAATCCCCCCGGGGAGCTGCTATAGCTGTCCGTCTTAGATTTATTCAATTCAAATACCTCCACAGGGCCTATTATACTAGGGAACGGCTGTGGCGGGCGGGCCTTATAGCCGCCCCGGAATGTCTGAGGTGCGGTGATGAGAGAGGGACGCTTCTCCATACTGTGTGGTCCTGTGGGAGGCTGACCAGATTCTGGGCGGGGGTTTGGGACTGTCTTTCTGAGGTGCTGGGGTGGGACCTGCCCCGTACCCCTAGGCTGGGTCTCCTTCATGTCCTGGAAAATGTTGGGGGTAACACTTACAAACGTCACTTGCTGCTGTTGGGGCTGGTGGTGGCCAAGCGAGATCTGGCCCAAGCCTGGAAAAGCGAACGTGCCCCCCCAATTGGTGCATGGAAAGCGGGACTGGACTTCCTTATGGGCCTGGAATTACCTGTTTTTGAGGCCAGAGGGTGTCCCCGGAAACATTACAAAATTTGGAAAAGATGGGCGGACTACAGGGGTCTGAACCTCGATCCCCCGGCTGATATTGATGATGTGTTGGCCCTGAATGTGGACCCCATACCTTAGACTGTTGGCTGACTCCACCTTTGTTTTACATCTTATGTTGCTACGCTGTGAACACGTGCACTGGGTTCGGGTGGGATAAGGGGTGGGTAGTAGGGGGGGTGTTGCAGGGCGTTGTTGGGGATGGGTGGTCTGGGAGGGGATTAGGGTATGTTTTTCTATAACTCTGGGTTCACTGCTATGCCTTTTACATGTCTGTTGTTGACAGTCTCCTCCTGACTGTGGAGGGCTGTATTGCATCTTGCTTGAACTCTCAATAATTACGGTTTTGAAAAAAAACATGTCGAGTAAGGTGTCATACGATTTGGAATACTACCCCCTCGCCAATTCTGGCGACGGGGGTAGCATTCCACCCTTCTAGAGGGACCGACATGTATGTAACTGTGAACCCCGGTTAAAGTTGACTCGAGCCTCAGCATCACAAAATGGATGCTGCCACCACAGACACAAGTCTGACCTCCTGCTGCTGGGAGTCCTTCCAGCGAGGATGGCCTGGACAAAGGGTTTCCTGCCTTGAGAGGTGCTAGCACCACCCCAGACAGGATTTTGTGTATTGAGGTAGGAAGGCCTGAAAGGAATGAGACATGCCTGGGGCACACAAGGTGCCCTGTGCATACACCGGTTCAAACCAGTTGCTGGGGCATCCCTGCCCCAGCTCTGGCGGGAAACCGGACAAAGGATAGGGGGTGTAACCACCCCCCTTCCTGGTCCCACCCAGGGGAGGGACCTAGTCAGTAGTGCAGCCCCCTTTAGGAGAATAAAGGTAGGAGCTGGTCCCATTCCAAATTAGATTATCCTGAACTATTCAACACGAAGAAACTCTGGCCTTCGACGTTCTGCTCCACAGAAGACTGAAGAATCTCCCTTGTGGGCAAGGAGTGTCCGCCCTGCAACTGCAGGCACCATCAAGCGTCCAGCGGCTTCACTTTGTTGTCTTCCCTCGAGGATCTAGACTTCAGAGCCCGACGAGACCCGGATTCCCAGACCTCTCTGACCTCTACCTACATCTGCAGCCAAGCTGAGACCCGTGGGTGCGACGAGACACGTGGGACCGGCCATCTTGAACGAACCTGCACTTTGCTTCCAGCACGACTCCCGAGGAAAACTCGACCAAGTGCTTTGGGGACTGAGAAGCCCCAACCCCGAGCAGCCCCTGCACCGAAGATCAGCCCTCCAGCATCCACGAGATCTGCGTGGGGCCCTTCTGCTTTGTTGCTGCTCAACGCGTTGTCTGGTCACTTGCCGGCTGGCTAGTGGCCTCCCAGACGACGAACCTTTGAATCTTCACTGCTGGTCTGATTGCTCCAGACTGGCCCTTGCTCCCTTCCAAAAGAGGGGCACCCCGGACTCTCCTACTCCGCACCAGACGCTTTCTTCACTCACCACGTGGGTTGCCTTTGCCAAGGCCTGTTGAGTCCAATCCCGGATCCGACACCGCCGACAGCGAGAGCCTACGTGGGACAGGTCGTGCCTCCATCCTGGTTGTCGAAGACACCTCCTGGTCCACGTGGCTGCAGAGTCAAGCGTCCACTCTTCACCTGATCGCGACGACGACATCTGGTTCCTTCCTGGTTCCACTCCAGTCACTGGCTAGTGGCTGTGAACATTGTCCCCTCTGCTTTCAGGTCTCCTCCTTCAACAATCCACCCTTGGATTGCACCGGACATCTTCCTCCTGGTCGCCTGCAGCATCTTTTCTTTCAGGCTCCATTGACTTCAACGCGAGAACCCGACGCACTTTGACACCTATGCACCCGAGGCCCGTGGGTGAGGTAACACGAGCATTTCGGTGCTCAAGGGTAGTTCAACTGTCCTAGTGTCGAGTTCCACAGTCGTTTTAGTCCTACCTAGTCAGGATTGTCCGTACTCACCTTTTTCTTGAACTGTACTGTCCATAGACGTTGTTACGCATCTCGCGTGTGAGTTCACACTCTGCACCCGCGTTCTGTGGGCCTCCTATTACTTACCTGAAGTTAGTATAGCGTGGTCCCATCGATCCTACAGCCTCTGGACAGTTCCCTTCCTTTTATCGACTCTCACATTCCACTTACTTAGTATATGGTTTGTCGTGCCCCTAGGGCACCATTGTAATTTTGTGCAACTTGTAGTATTTTTCGTAAGAGATTGTCATGTGCTTAGCCCTCTGACCTCATAAAGAGTTCAGAGGTGTTGTTATTAATAAATATACTGTTTATTTTCATAACAACCTGTGTGGTGTCTTTTCACTTGGTATTCAAGGGGTTATATTGTGGTAAAACAGCTGGCTTCACATGCCAAAAGAGTTTAGCCTAAGACTGCTTTGTCCATGCTACCATTAGGATAGCTGGTCTATAAGGTTGACTTACAACCAATCACCATAAGGGTTGTTTGGACTGATACAAGGTGATCACTAGAACTAGTGAGCATCATATATCAGACCAACTTCTCACATTGGTGTGCAGCGGTTGGGATTTGAGCTTGCTGTTGTTTTTACCACATATAATCTTGAAATATAATTTGAAAGATCACATAAGGTACCTAGGTACATATAACAAGCTTAGAAATACTCTGAGTTCTACTGAACCAGCTGTTGTAGTAGAAAGGGCCTAGCACACCCTGACTACAACTCTTAGCAAGGGATCAGTAGGAAAACCCATAGTGTAGGTAAGTGCATCACTTGCACCTCACTAGAAAGCATGTCTACCCATGGAGAGTCTTCAGAGACTCCCCAAGTGGTTAGTGACCCTCCACAGGTCCTTTCCAGATATGCAGCTCTCAGTTTCCAGGAGATGAGACAATTGTGTACCTCCAGGAAATTGAAACAGGGTTCTAACCCTCCCACTCCTTTTCTGTTAGGTCTCTTAGAGACATATGATGCTAGAAAGGCTTCTAACACAGATGGGAGCATGCCAGCCTTAGAAGGTACCCTTGGTGATCCAGACCTCCCTGAAACAGAGAATGTAGAAGAGGAGGAGGAAGAAGAGGACACCTCTGGGGATGAGGCAGACAAAGGTCTTGAGGTAGTCAGCAGACTAACCAGGGCCAACTTAGACCTACATAGGGAAGGATCTGGGGGACCCCCAGTACTGACCCTAAGCAGGCCTAACTTTGGAGCTAGGAGAGATAGATCTCATTCTAGGGACTCCAATAGATCTGTGCACTCTCATGCCTTTGCTCAGAGGAGAATGACTTCTCCCCAGAGGAGAATGACTTCCCCTCAGAGGAGAGAGCATGAAGCAAGGATGAGACAGGCTAATCTGAGGATCCAAAGGGAAGAACTTGCCCTTGCCAAAGAGAAGCTTGCCTTTGCTAGAGAGCAACAGTTGAGTGGGGTAGTCCCCACTGGTGGCAGCACTATCCCTAGGGATAGAGACAGGAGTTTTGATAATAGACACCTGAGTAAAATAGTGCCCTCCTATAAGACAGGAGATGATATCCACAAGTGGATAACTGCTTTGAAGAGAGCCTGCAAAGTACAGCAGGTACCCCAAAGTCAGTGGGCAGCTATAATGTGGCTCTCCTTTGAAGGTAAAGGTAGAGACAAGCTCCTCACTGTTAGAGATGAGGATGCAAATGATTACCAAGTCTTGAAAACTGCTCTGATTGATGGGTTTGGCTTAACCACTGAACAGTACAGGTTGCTGTTCAGGGATACCCAGAAAATTCAGGCTCAAGATTGGACTGACTTTGTTGATTGTGCCACTAAGGCTCTGGAGGGCTGGTTACTGGGAAGTAAAGTTACTGATTACACAGGATTGTATAATCTAATTATGAGAGAGCAAATCTTAAATAATTGTCAGAACCAGTTGTTGCATCAGCACTTAATTGACTCAGATCTGACCTCTCCCCAAGAATTGGGAAAGAAGGCAGACAGATGGGTCAGGACAAGGGTCAAGCAGCAGAACCAGAACCAGGGTGGTGGCCAGAAGAAAGCAGACCAGAAGGGTAATGAGAATAAGCAAAATGACCAGAAGTCTTCAACAGGGCCCCAACAACCTAAGGAGGGTGGGTCCCAAACTTCCCAAAAGAAGAAGAACGATGGTCCTAAGAAACCATGGTGCCAATACTGTAAAAGTAAGACTCACTGGTTTAGTGAGTGCACCAAGAAAGGCCAAACTCCTACCACTACTGTCCCTAAGACACCTGCAACCCCTAGTACAGTTAGTAGTGGTAGTGTACCTCCCAAGGCTATAGTTGGGTTAACCCTGGGAACTGAGGTGGGTTCTGACTTAGTTAGAATTCCTACTCAGGCAGTTCTTGTTTGTACTGGGGACATGGATATGCCCCCTACTGTAAGTCCTAGTACTCTGGGCAAATACAGACAAATGCCTTTAATCAATAGAAAAATGGCTCAGGCCTACAGGGACACATGTGCCAGTGTCACAATGGTGACACCAACATTTGTGGACCCTGACCAGATCATGCTAGGTTCAGATTACCTAGTGACCAATGCTAGCAATGTCACTACCAATCACAGTATGGCAGTTGTTAATTTCCCCTGGGGAGGGGTAACTGGCCTCAAAAGGGTTGTAGTTAGCTCAGACCTCCCAGTAGATTGTCTTTTGGGCAATGATTTGGAATTCTCACTGTGGTCAGATGTGGAGTACAGGACTCATGTAGAAATGCTAGGTCTCTCCTCACATGTCCTTGCTGTGACTAGGTCACAGGCCAAGAAATGCCCAGCTGAACAAGTGCTGGATCCTGGAAGAATGGACCAGACACTACCCAAGAGAAGGGATGGTAGGGTTAAGGCAGAGCCTTCCCCCTGCCTCAGGTTGGGGATCAGCCCTCTCAGGAGGCTGACCCAGAGACCCCAGAAGGAACTGTCCTAGAAGAGCTTGAACCTGATCAGGTTGAGTTTCTTGGGACAGGGGGACCTTCCAGGGCAGACTTGAGGCAGGCCCAATTAGATTGTTCCTCTCTTGAACCCCTCAGACAGCAGGCTGCTGCTGAGGCTGCAGGGAATGCTACAGGTGCCCATAAAGTTTATTGGGAAGATGGACTCCTATACTCTGAGGCAGGAGACCCCTAGCCTGGTGCTACCAGGAGGCTGGTCATCCCCTTGTCTCTTAGAGGTTTCCTTCTCACCTTAGCCCATGAGATTCCCCTTGCAGGTCACTTAGGCCAGAACAAGACTTGGGACAGGCTTGCCCCACACTTTCACTGGCCTCATATGTCTGAAGACACAAAAGAGTTTTATCGCTCATGTGTCACCTGCCAAGCCAGTGGCAAATCAGGTGGCACAACAAAGGCCCCCCTTATACCACTGCCTGTGGTGGGGGTTCCCTTTGAAAGAGTGGGGATTGACATTGTTGGACCAATGGAACCCCAAACAGTATCTGGGCACAGATTTATACTGGTGGTAGTGGATCATGCCACCAGGTATCCAGAAGCTATTCCCCTTAGGACCACTACAGCTCCCGTTGTGGCCAGGGCCCTACTTGGAGTTTTCTCCAGAGTGGGGTTTCCCAAGGAGGTTGTCTCTGACAGAGGTGCAAACTTCATGTCAGGATACTTGACTGCAATGTGGAAGGAGTGTGGTGTCAATTATAAATTCACCACACCCTATCACCCACAGTGCAATGGGCTTGTTGAGAGATTCAACAAGACCCTCAAAGGGATGATAAAAGTGTTACCTGAAAAGCTCAGGCGAAGATGGGACATCCTTTTACCCTGCCTCCTGTTTGCTTACAGAGAGGTCCCACAGAAGGGGGTTGGTTACAGCCCTTTTGAGCTTCTGTTAGGGCATCCTGTAAGAGGACCCCTATGTCTGGTGAAGGAAGGATGGGAGTTACCTCTCAAAAAGCCTAAGCTTGACATAGTGGACTATGTACTTGGTCTCCGCTCCAGGATGGCAGAGTACATGGAGAAGGCATCTAAAAACCTTGAGGTCAGCCAAGAACTTCAAAAAGCTTGGCATGACCAAAAGGCTGTCCTAACTGTGTACCATGCAGGACAGAAGGTGTGGGTGTTGGAGCCAGTGGCCCCAGCAGCTCTCCAAGACAAATGGTCTGGACCCCATACCATCATTGAGCAAAAGGGAGAGGTCACCTACTTGGTGGACATGGGAACTCCCAGGAGCCCCCACAGGGCGCTTCATGTGAATAGGCTCAAAGCATTTGTCAACAGGGAGGACATGGGCTTGCTCATGGCCACAGATGAGGGGCAGGAGGAAGAGAGTGACCCTCTCCCAGACCTGCTCACTCAGAACCCTGATGATGGGTCAATAGATGGTGTAGTCTTTTCTGACAGCCTCTCTGCCCATCAACAAGAGGATTGTAAACAGGTTCTTCAATCCTTCAGGCAAATGTTTTCACTGACCCCCAGTCAGACAAACTGGTGCACCCATGAGGTGGACACTGGTGACAGTCTGCCTGTCAAGAGTAAAATCTACAGGCAACCTGACCACGTCAGGGACTGCATAAAGAAAGAAGTCCAAAAGATGTTGGAATTGGGAGTCATTGAACCCTCAGAGAGCCCTTGGGCTAGTCCTGTAGTTCTAGTGCCTAAACCTCACACCCAGGATGGTAAGAGAGAGATGAGGTTTTGTGTAGACTACAGGGGTCTCAATGCTGTCACTAAGACAGATGCCCATCCAATACCTAGGGCAGATGAACTGATAGACAAGTTGGCTTCTGCAACTTTCTTAAGTACATTTGACCTAACAGCTGGTTATTGGCAGATCAGGTTAGCTGAGGATGCCAAGGCCAAAACAGCATTTTCTACCCCAGGAGGTCATTACCAATTTGTGGTGATGCCCTTTGGTTTGAAAAATGTACCTGCCACTTTTCAAAGGTTGGTGAACCAAGTTCTCACTGGGTTGGATGACTTCTGTGCAGCATATCTAGATGATATTGCTGTCTTTAGCTCCACCTGGGAGGATCACCTGATCCACCTGAGGAAAGTTTTGGAGGCCCTGCAAAAGGCAGGCCTCACTATCAAGACTACTAAGTGCCAGATAGGGCAGAGTCAGGTTGTGTACCTGGGCCACCTTGTAGGTGGAGGCCAGGTTCAACCATTGGAGAGCAAGATACAGGCCATAAAGGACTGGGCTCCTCCAACCACCCAGACACAGGTCAGAGCTTTCTTGGGCCTGTCTGGTTACTATAGGAAGTTTGTCAAAAATTATGGGTCCATTGTGACACCACTTGATGACTTGACAAGCAAGAAAATGCCAAAGAAAGTTCAGTGGACAGTTAGCTGTCAGAAGGTATCTGATGACCTAAAGCAGGCCATGTGTACTGCACCTATTCTCAAGAGTCCTGACTACTCCAAAACCTTCATTGTCCAAACAGATGCATCTGAGTTGGGTGTGGGAGCTGTTCTTTCTCAACTGAATATTGATGGTCATGACCAGCCCATTGCTTTTATAAGCAGAAGGCTGCATTTGCACTTTATTCCCGTGTGTCCGCTCCCTCCCCCTCGCTCTTTATTTTAAAATTGAAATTTGGAAAGAACTCCTCATTACATTAGCGCTGCTCGCTTACTGCGCTAGGACATACTTCTTTAGCGAGATTCCTCTCCTTGACTCGGTCGACTGTCAGTCCGGCCTCAGGGGGGGCATCTGATTGTCAGGGAAGTCAGGCAGCGGCCATCTTAGTGAGGGCTCGCGCTGCACGTCGCGCTTCGAGCGCTTAAAAACAAACGTCCATGGCTCCGCGCAGCGGACGCGCATTGCGAGCGCGCTGATCACGCGCCGGAGTCAAGCCAGAGTCCTGCCCGTCTGCGCCCGTCCGCGACCAGACGGGACGCGGGGCAGGGGACTCTGGTCATATTACCATCACGCTGGCATCCGAGACAGCGCCCTCTAATCAGCAATACTGCTACACGCGCGAGATGTTACTCGAAATCGGTAAGACCCCCACTAAATCATGTTATCACTCCATAGACCCCACTGCACTGTCATCTCAATGCAACTCCTGCAATTTTCGATTTTTTAATGTCCCCAACCATCCTGCACCTAATCTTAAAGTTATGCTACTTAACTGCAGATCCATGGTCAAGCATAAATTGGAACTTCACGATCTCTTATTAAATTATGACTTTGATGTAATGTTTTTAACAGAAACCTGGCTAGAAGAATCCTCTTCCCCAGAAATACTTGAAACCGTCCCGCAGAATTACAGCTTACTAAGAATTGATAGGCCTATACAGCGTGGTGGAGGTCTTGCTATGATCTTTAAAAAAGAACTGGAATGCACCCTTACTAACAAGGGCATCACCAACAGTGAAAGTGGCACCTTCACCATTAAAGTGACCCCGGGCATGACCATTACAGGGATTCTCATTTATAGGCCGCCTGGCAATGCCACTCCTTTCTGTAACCAACTTATAGAAACGGCGACGCAACTAGCTATCAAATACAACAACTTCATGATACTAGGTGACCTTAATCTTCATTTCGAAGATTTATATGCCAAGGAAGCTCAACTTCTGAAGACTGCCCTACAAGCTCTGGGAATTACCCTGATATCCAGCTCCCCCACTCATAAACATGGCCATCTCCTCGATCCCATCTTTGCGACCTGGGAAGGTATCGACATACAACCCCCGGTCCCTATTATTTGGTCAGATCACCACATGATCATGTTCAACATACCCAAGACCAGGTCTAAGACCAATGTCCACAAACCCTTGTATGCCAAGCGACGCAATTGGAAAAACTATACCCCAGAACGTCTGATTGACGAATTAAAAATCCACCCTCCTCTCCAAGGTCAGTCCCTTCAAGAAACCTGGAATTCATACGAATTATGGCTCAGTAAAGCACTTGATAAAATTGCCCCCTGGACCTGCAAGCCCCCAGCTAGGAGAACAAAATCTGAACCGTGGTTCTCAGAAAAATTAAAGGTAGCTAAAGCTCGTTGTAAAGCGATTGAAAGGAAATGGAGAAAGAATTACTCCATGGAACTGAAGGAGACCTACAAACAAGAACTAAGGGCCTATCAGAGACTTATAAGAGAGGAAAAAAGCCATTTTTTCCAAAATAGAATTGAAGAAGCCATAAATCCTTCTAAAGAACTGTTTCGGATCTACAAGGAGCTAACAGACACGTCAAGCCTGGACACGCAGGACACGTTCTCTAATGAACTATGCGAAAACATTGCAGACTTCTTTGTCGACAAAGTAGAGAAAATTCATGCCACTTTCTCCACCCTCCCTGCAGCTGGTACGACAATTCCCCCTCTTTACAAAACTACTCTCACCCATTTTTTCACTCCTGACAAAGAAAAACTGTCCAGCATAATCAACAGTATCCACTCTGGCTCCCCTAATGACGTGTGCCCGTTAGATAAATGCAAAGACATTATGGACATTGCCCTCATGGACCAAATAAGCCAACTCATTACCCTTTCTTTCAAAGAATGCCATGTCCCGGTGGCTTGGAAAAACGCCCAAGTCATTCCCTTGAAAAAAAAAACCAATGTTCCGATCACTCAATTTCAAAATCTCAGGCCAATATCTCTACTGCCTCAATGCGCCAAAATAATAGAGAAAATTGTTAACATTCAACTTATGGCGTTTTTAGAGGAAGAAAACATTCTTCACCCCACCCAATCCGGTTTCCGACCTAATTACTCAACGGAGACAGCTGTCTTGTATTCCACGGAATATATCCGCAAGATGGTGGACGAGGGTGAAACAGCAGCGTTGGTCATGCTTGACTTAAGCGCAGCTTTTGATACTGTGCTTCATGCCACGCTGCTGTCCCGTCTTTCAGATATCGGAGTAAAGGAATGTGCATTGGCGTGGATTAATTCTTTCCTCACCAATAGAACTTTCCAGCTTCATTGCCCGCCTTTCAAATCGTCATCTCGGACCGTCAGCCACGGGGTTCCACAGGGCTCTAGCTTGAGCCCTACATTGTTTAACATCTATATGGAACCCCTGGCTCAGATCATAGAGAACTTTGGGGTTGGCATTGTTAGCTACGCCGATGACACTCAGCTGATGTTTAGGCTTACTCCTAATACCGAGGAGTACGCCTCAAACTTCTCGGAGTGCTTGGCTGCTGTGGCCGTGTGGATGGACAGTAACTGCCTCCGTCTCAATGGAGATAAGACTGAGGTGCTAGTGATAGGGAATAAAACCTCCCTATGGTCTCAAGCGTGGTGGCCCTCATCTCTCGGCGAATGCCCTCGACCTGTCGAGAAAGTCAAGAACCTTGGGATCATGATCGACTCGGATCTATCAGGAAAATCCCAAGTTAACAAGATCATTGGAAAATGCATTGGCACATTAAGAATTCTCAGAAAAATCATTGACCTGTTACCAATCAAAGCCAGGAAAACTATCGTGCATGCACTTATTACACCGCACCTGGACTACGGGAATGCTCTCCTTCTAGGCATCAACCAAAAACATCTACACCAGCTGCAGTGTGTGCAAAATGCAGCAGCCCGTTTGGTATTAGGCCTTCCCAAAAGAACTTCTGCCAAAGCTGCACTATCCAAATTGCACTGGCTCCCCGTAAAGGAGAGAATTAAATTCAAGAGCCTCTGCTATGCCCATAGGATAGCCCACAACAAGGGTCCCACCTACTTAAGGAGCCTCATGACCATACACCGCCCTACCCGACACCTGAGGTCCTCAGGAATGTCCCTTTTCAAACTTCCCCGCATCCACAGAGCAAAAATCGGTGGTCGCTCCTTTCGTTATCTGGGAGTGAAGCACTGGAACGCTCTTCCTACTCATTTAAGAATGGAACCATCGGAAACTCTATTCAGAGCTAATTTGAAAACCCACTTGTTCCCTCAATAACTCCGCCTCGCTTTCTCCCTCTGACTTGATTCTGGGTTGAAATTCTTCAGCAATTAGCGCGGGGATACACAGTGTGCAGCCATGCGCTCAATAAATGTTTTATTATTATTATTATTATTACCCCTAGAGAGAAACGTTGGTCAGCTATTGAGAGGGAGGCCTTTGCTGTGGTTTGGGCCCTGAAGAAGTTGAGGCCATACTTGTTTGGAACTCACTTCAAGATTCAGACCGACCATAAGCCCCTCTTATGGCTAAATCAGATGAAGGGTGAAAACCCCAAACTTCTTAGGTGGTCCATTTCCCTACAGGGGATGGACTTTACAGTGGAGCACAGACCAGGGACTGACCATGGCAATGCAGATGGTCTCTCCAGGTATTTCCACTTAGAACAGGAAGACTCACCTGGTCAAGGTTAGTTTAATGTCCCTAGGTTTGGGGGGGGGGGGTTATGTAGGAGAGTGGGGTCTGCAATCCTATGGTCACCCCAGATTTTTGCTTTTTGCTTCACTGGTTTACGACTTTCCCTGGCTGTGGGCCTGCTAATCAGACCCACAGCCTAGCTGTTCTCTCTCTAAATTGACAACCATGTACTTTAGGTGCATTTACCAATTGGCACTGGGCCACCTTATCAGTCCCTGTACCCAGGGCATAGGTGTACCCAGGGCCTACCAGGGGCTGAAGCATGTATTATGCCACCCCTGGCTGGCCATCTAAATCTGACACAACTGGCTGCATGACAGCTGGGGCAAGGTGGTGTAAACACCCTTTGCTGTAGATATAGTATACCTATATCTAACCCTGAAATGGACACATATATTCCTATCAGTCATTCCTATGGAAGGCCTTATCAATCCTGAAGGCAGAGTGCTTGGAATTATGTGAGATGGTGCTCTGGCATGAGCTGAGCCCGTTTGCAGCTTGCGGAACCAAGTCCTAATAGCTGTTCCATGATAACGCTATACCATATACTCTTAAGTGCATTATCAACCTCGCGGTTAAATGCTAACTCTGGTATAACATTATCAAAACATGTCGAGTAAGGTGTCATACGATTTGGAATACTACCCCCTCGCCAATTCTGGCGACGGGGGTAGCATTCCACCCTTCTAGAGGGACACGACATGTATGTAACTGTGAACCCCGGTTAAAGTTAACTCGAGCCTCAGCATCACAAAATGGATGCTGCCACCACAGACACAAGTCTGACCTCCTGCTGCTGGGAGTCCTTCCAGCGAGGATGGCCTGGACAAAGGGTTTCCTGCCTTGGGAGGTGCTAGCACCACCCCAGACAGGATGTTGTGTATTGAGGTAGGGAGGCCTGAAAGGAATGAGACATGCCTGGGGCACACAAGGTGCCCTGTGCATACACCGGTTCAAACCAGTTGCTGGGGCATCCCTGCCCCAGCTCTGGTGGGAAACCGGACAAAGGATAGGGGGTGTAACCACCCCCCTTCCTGGTCCCACCCAGGGGAGGGACCTAGTCAGTAGTGCAGCCCCCTTTAGGAGAATAAAGGTAGGAGCTGGTCCCATTCCAAATTAGATTATCCTGAACTATTCAACACGAAGAAACTCTGGCCTTCGACGTTCTGCTCCACAGAAGACTGAAGAATCTCCCTTGTGGGCAAGGAGTGTCCACCCTGCAACTGCAGGCACCATCAAGCGTCCAGCGGCTTCACTTTGTCGTCTTCCCTCGAGGATCCAGACTTCAGAGCCAGACGAGACCCGGATTCCCAGACCTCTCTGACCTCTACCTACATCTGCAGCCAAGCTGAGACCCGTGGGTGCGACGAGACACGTGGGACCGGCCATCTTGAACGAACCTGCACTTCGCTTCCAGCACGACTCCCGAGGTAAACTCGACCAAGTGCTTTGGGGACTGAGAAGCCCCAACCCCGAGCAGCCCCTGCACCGAAGATCAGCCCTCCAGCATCCACGAGATCTGCGTGGGGCCCTTCTGCTTTGTTGCTGCTCGACGCGTTGTCTGGTCACTTGCCGGCTGGCTAGTGGCCTCCCAGACGACGAACCTTTGAATCTTCACTGCTGGTCTGGTTGCTCCAGACTGGCCCTTGCTCCCTTCCAAAAGAGGGGCACCCCGGACTCTCCTAGTCCGCACCAGATGCTTTCTTCACTCACCGCGTGGGTTGCCTTTGCCAAGGCCTGTTGAGTCCAATCTCGGATCCGACACCGCCGACAGCGAGAGCCTGCGTGGGACAGCTCGTGCCTCCATCCTGGTCATCGAAGACACCTCCTGGTCCACGTGGCTGCAGAGTCAAGCGTCCACTCTTCACCTGATCGCGACGACGGCATCTGGTTCCTTCCTGGTTCCACTCCAGTCACTGGCTAGTGGCTGTGAACATTGTCCCCTCTGCTTTCAGGTCTCCTCCTTCAACAATCCACCCTTGGATTGCACCGGACATCTTCCTCCTGGTCGCCTGCAGCATCTTTTCTTTCAGGCTCCATTGACTTCAACGCGAGAACCCGACGCATTTTGACACCAATGCACCCGCGGCCCGTGGGTGAGGTAACACGAGCATTTTGGTGCTCAAGGGTAGTTCAACTGTCCTAGTGTCGAGTTCCACAGTCGTTTTAGTCCTACCTAGTCAGGATTGTCCGTACTCACCTTTTTCTTGAACTGTACTGTCCATAGACGTTGTTACGCATCTCGCGTGTGAGTTCACACTCTGCACCCGCGTTCCGTGGGCCTCCTATTACTTACCTGAAGTTAGTATAGCGTGGTCCCATCGATCCTACAGCCTCTGGACAGTTCCCTTCCTTTTATCGACTCTCACATTCCACTTACTTAGTATATAGTTTGTCGTGCCCCTAGGGCACCATTGTAATTTTGTGCAACTTGTAGTATTTTTCGTAAGAGATTGTCATGTGCTTAGCCCTCTGACCTCATAAAGAGTTCAGAGGTGTTGTTATTAATAAATATACTGTTTATTTTCATAACAACCTGTGTGGTGTCCTTTCACTTGGTATTCAAGGGGTTATATTGTGGTAAAGCAGCTGGCTTCACATGCCAAAAGAGTTTAGCCTAAGACTGCTTTGTCCATGCTACCATTAGGATAGCTGGTCTATAAGGTTGACTTACAACCAATCACCATAAGGGTTGTTTGGACTGATACAAGGTGATCACTAGAACTAGTGAGCATCATATATCAGGCCAACTTCTCACACTCGGGAACTGGTTTTCTCAGAGGAAGGTTCAATCCTAACATCACAGCAGGCAGAGTACGTATTGACCAAAGGGAAAATTCGAGAGGAAACGGGAGTCAGGTTTTGTCAGCAATTTCCTTCTAGTGGAGAAGAAGGACAAAGGGCTGAGACCAGTGATAAATCTAAAAAAGCTGACCGAATGGTTGGTCTACCATCATTTTAAAATGGAAAGAATACATCTCCTAAGAGATGCGTTAAGAAAAGGGGATTGGCTAACTCGGTTAGTCCTAAATGATGCATATCTGATTATCCCAAATTGGCCACTGCATCGAAAATTCCTTCAGTTTACCTGGATGGGCAATGTTTGGCAGTTTTGCAGTCTCCTTTTCAGGGTTTCCTAGGCCCCTTGGTGTTTCAACAAGGTTCTTTGCCCTGCAGCGTGTTGGCTCAGGGCAAAGAGGGTGAGACTAATCATTTACGTAGACAATATTCTAATAATGGCTAATTCCAGAGAGGTGGTTTCATGTCACACAGACTTTACCATAAACTTATGAGAACATCTGGGTTTTGTTATAAACAGGAAAAAATCTTGCCTGGTACTAAGCCAGGAAACGCAGTTCTTGGGTTTTGCCATAAACACAATGCAGGCAGACATGAAATTACCAGGAGAAAAGTTATGGAAATTTCGCAAGGAAATAAGGAAAATATTAGGGAGGAAGGAGTTCCTCTTGAAGACTTTAGTAAGGATCCTGGGTCTTCTGTCTTCAATGATCCAAGCAATTTACCCCCCACACCCCCCTGTACTACCTGGCACCCCAAAGACTCAAAGCAAGAACATTGAGAACAAGTCAATCTTATTCTCAAATGCTGTCTCGGGACCTGGACTCAACGAATGAACTATTATGGTGGCTGAAGAATGCAGAAGCATGGAATAGCAGAGCCATATTTGGAGAGGAACTGGAGATGGTGGTAGAATCGGACTAGAGTTTAGAAGATTGGGGTGCAAGATGTTGCAACTCATCAGCAGGGGGATGCTGGACAGATCAGGAGACAAAGTTGCACATCAACTGCCTGGAATTACTGGCAGGTTCATTTGCAAGTCGTTGCTTCACAAAGGACTTAATGAAGTGTTCTGTGATGTTATGCATGCGGTCAGATATGTCAATAAGATGGGAGGTCCTCACTCCAAGGGGCTTGTGGATTTAGTGAAGTTCTTTTGAGGGGGGTTAAAGCTTAAGCAAGGTCATTTCAGTAGTAGTGGAGCATATCCCTGGATTAGGCAATGGTGTTGTGGATTGGGTCTCTTAGAATTTCAGAGACTCCAGCAATTGGAGGGTGAACGGGGAAATCTTCCTCAGTATCCAGATGAGATGGGGACCCTTTGGGTGGACCTTTTTGCAGACAGAGTGAACACTCAGCTGTCGAACGTTTTCAGCTGGAGGCCGGACCCTCAGGCCTAGGGGTTGGATGCCTTGCTACAGAATTGGAGAGGTCTAGCACCTTATGCTGTCCCTCCGTTTGTCATGCTACCAAAACAACTATTGCACTATGCAGGAACAAGGAGATCACAGTAGTGATAACACCTCTTAGGAGGTCACAGGCCTGGTTCCCAGTACTACTAAGAATGAACATAGATTACCAATCTTAATTCCAGGTTGTAGGGAAATAATTATAGGTCCAGAGGACAGTCACACCCTCTTGTAGAGCAAGGAATCCTGAAGCTGATGGTCTGGAGGATTTCAGTAGGCAGTGGCATATCCTAGGCCTTTTGGCAGATGCTTTCAGACTCATATCGGAGTCATGGGCAACTGGCACAAGGAGAGCATATAGACTGGCTTGGGGGAAATGGGTTTGTTGGTGTCTTCAACGGAATTACAATCCTGTTTCAACTGTTTTAGTACATGTAGTTAATTACTTATCAGACCTATTCACACTAGGACTCTGTTATAGAACAGTTCATGTGTACAGATCGGCTATAGCAGCTGGTCATTGTCTAGTAGAGGGAGTATCCGTGGGTAGAATTTACTGTCTAAGAAAATCCTGCGAAGCATGCAGGTACTAAACTCAGCTTCTGTGAAGTACACTGCTCCATGAGATGTTAGAGATATTCTACAGGTCATAATGAGTTGGGGTGAGAATTCTGGCCTATCCCTAACTCTGCCTGGTATTGTTTAGACGGACCACATCTGTGAAGGCTTTAGACATCACCCACAGGGCCTACCAACCTGAAGGGGTTTGATTTTATTTGAAAGGGAGAACACAGACCATGTCAACTTCTACACAGAATGAAAGAGGTTGTATGTGAAGTTTTTGATGGAGTATGAGATTAGGACTGAGAGTTTGAGAGGAAATACAGAACAAAAGCTAATATTGCATGGATGGCCTCATAGAGCTGTTTCTTCCACCACCTTAGCAAGATGAGTGAAAGGAGTAATAAAGGAAGCTGCTGTGGACTTCACTATGTTTGGTGCACACTCCCTTAGGGGTGCTTCAGTCTTCAAAGCTTTCTTCTTGGGAGGAGGTTTACAGGATATCCTTAGGGCTACGAATTGGTCCAAGTATGTTTAAAAGTTGTTATTTTAGACCTGTTACAAGCACAATTGATAATGTGTTAAATGCACTTTAAACTTCCATAATGTTAACCTCTGTGTCATGCCATAAAATTTAGATTTTCACAGCCTGGTGAGCAGAAAATCTGGATTTTATTTAAGACATGGAGGCTAAGATTATCCCTCCACACTGATACCCTCCCTAATTGGGTCAAAATTACTTTATCTGAAGATGTTTTTTTTTCTTTCAAAGTAAGAAGCTTTTCACTGATGACATTTTTATTTGGAAGTTAAGGATCTTCAAAGTTATCTTGTTCGAAACGTTAAGGAAGGGAGAAGACTGCGTCTGGGGTGACTTTATACTTTATTAGAATGTTGTTGAAGTTCTATATTCTTCCATTGTTGCTGATGTGGGCTGTCAATAAAGGAGATTTCAATAATCTTAGCCTCTGTGTCTTTAATAAAATCCAGATTTTCTGCCTACCTGGCTGTGAAAAATCTAAATTCTCTAGTCATTGCTTATGAAGACTCAGTGCTGGTACTAAGGATATGAAATGATCATTTCTTTATGTAAAACTCTTAAACCTCAGGAGGAGAAAGGGACACTTTACGTATCTATGAGGAGGATTGTAATATACCTCTGGACTTCTCTGGTTAAGTTTGGGTGCATAATCTATTTTCAGAGTTCTAGGCTCTCTAGGGCCCTTAAGGAATGGGCCCCAAATAAACGGGTGTCATGGTGTGTTCCCCATAGTTTACTGGGGCTGACCTGGTAGATCTACTTAGCTCCAAAAGGAAGTATGTTCATACCATTTTTAGGGTAAAGGAGAACAGGCAGGTTCCTCTCACTCCTGTCTCTAATGCCTTATGCTCTAATAGATGTGGAATGTTAGGAGTCAGACAGAACCTGTCTCTCTGCTGCAAGGCGTATTGTAAGTGTAGGCTCACCCGGGTTCCTAGAAACAGATAACAAACAAACTTAATTACCAGACATAGAAACACCCATCTGTGGTTCAATGCAGATGTTTCTCCATTTTAGACAACAGTGCGAATAGCATGGTATTGTGATTTAAAAAGTTGTATGAGTTCTAGCTAATAACTCCTAAGAACCTATAGTACCCAGTGATATTTAACTGGTGCTTTAGAATACGGTGTCTGTTACACCCGCAATGCTGTGTTTTGTTTAAGTGCAAGGAGGCCAATGGCTGTGGCAATCATCTTATTTTACTGGAAAGCTTCAGAAAACAAGTAAGTTGTGAGACAATCTTAGCCAGTATACTGCAGCTCCTGTGACAGATCAGGCTGCCCTAGTGGATTTATCCAAATAGCTGGAAATCTGGTCATGTTGCCCTCTGCAGTGTTCACAGGCCTCGCTCATGTGCCTTGATGTCCAAGAAAATCTGCCCGAATTGTGGGTTGGGATGAAAAGTGAGATATGTGCTGGAGAAAGGGGCAGTTTCACAGAATATGAAGCACTCAGAGGAGTCCTAAAAGGCAATATTCACTTGTAATTACCGAGAGTCAAATAGTGTGACTTAAAACAGCAAAATCACACCTCAAGGAAAAGGCACAAACATGGCGGATTATTCAAGATTTGAACGTCATCAGTGCACCCTTGCAAGGTTACCCTGAAAGAAGAGGCCGGATTATGTGTGGAAAGGAGATTGTCAAACTGCTTTGTGTTATCAAATCATGCATCACTGAAGCCAACTCTATGGCATAGCTTGATCCTGCAGTGCGTTCACAGCTGGTTGTTGATGCCAGTTCTGTGATATTGGGCCCCACCCTTGTGAAACGTGAATATCACTGAGGTACCATATCACTCACTGCACATGCCATTCCGAACCTGACGAAACATGAGAAGGCCTGCTCGCGTGCTTAAAAAGGGATTCTTGTCTCTGTATGGGTATACAAAAATGTACACAATTTTTCTAAGAAAAGTGTAGTATATCACTTTAAGATTAGTGTAATGTGTGGAATCTTGAGTAGGATCTAGAATTGTTGATATGTGTATTGGATAACATTCTCTGGGAGCGGTTAAGAGCGAAGCTCTGTTTCATGTCAGCTGTACAATTTATTCTCCTGTGCTGGGGGTTTAAATAAAGAACCAATATACAAGAAGTTACCGGTGCATCATTCATTACTACACCGATTTGGCGACAAGGACCAGGAACCCTCAGTACAAGCTTCAAAAATTTTTTTTTTTAAAGAAATTTGAAGCAAACAGTCTAAGGAACAAACTGTTTTAACTTCATCTTTATCTTCAACTGTGCCGCGCAAATTAATTCAGCTAACTATTCACGGACGACGGAAGACTCCTGACATCCTCCTATTCGTGAGTTTTCTTCATACTGGCTTAAATATTTATTTTACGATTTTTATCGTGAGAAGATTCTGCCTTCTAGCAACTTTATGCTTCACTAAAACTGTTACGTTAACGCCTGCTGTTTATTGACTTTTAAAGCATGCCCGTAATTAATTCGTGAACATCTGTGTTTAGCTTTGAAGCTTCTAGCGCGAGCTTTCTATAGACCCTGAGTGCGAGCCAGTTAGCGCGTGGGCAGTTGTGTTTACCTTTGAAAACTTCAAGCATCAGCTTTCCTTGGATTCTGAGCGTGAGCCTGTTGCCACCGCTTCATGGTTGTTTTCCTTCAGATAGCCTGCGCGTGTGTGCAGTGAATGCTCGAACATTCTCAGCTCTTCTGCTTAGTCCTCATTACTGGATATTCAACGTGCTGATGTCATCTATGCAACGCAAAGGTCACGCAACGTAATAACAGCGGCCATATTTGATTATTTTTTTTCTCTTTCTTTATTCAGCGTGAACAACATGAATCTGTGGATTTAACCTGTGTTATCCCAGACATACTATTCATCGTTCCTACACAGTAAGACTGCAAATATTATTACTTATTTCCTGGGATTATTGATTTAATATTCTTTTTTTTTTAAATGAATAGAGAATCCAGTACAGCTTCTTCACACAGTAATACCAGCATTACTTTGAGTGATCCAAAAGAGTTTCTAGTTAATCCAGGTGCACCAAATATTAAATGGTTAGATTGGAAGGAATATTTTTTAAATTATATTGCCACACTAGAAGATAATGGCAGTATCATGTCTCCTGAGAGAGAAAAAACGAATTTTAATGCACTGTTTAGGACCTGAAGGTTTCAGAGTTTATTTACAGATGCAAAAGACTGAAAGAAGTGGAGATTTTGATGTATTTAAATGTGCTATAGCAGATCTTGATGACCATAATTCCCCAATTGTATGTGTTGCAGTTTCTAGACGTACTTTCTACAAGCGTAAACAAAACACAAATGAGTCCATTGAGGATTATGTCTCTGCTTTAAAGAATCTGGCCATCAAGTGCAAGTTTGGATCTTTACATGACGATATGATTAGAGACCAATTGGTTATGTGCAATAAAAACAAAAATGTCCGAGACAAGTTGTGGATAGAAGGAGATGCGTGTCTCAAAGACATAATTACATTAGTTAACAAGCATCGCGGCACCTGTGCTCCACATCCGAGCCAGGGAGGAAACGGGGGGATAGGAGCGTGAGGGCTGCTTGCGCGTGCGCTGTTGCTGGATCTGCGGCTCGTGCACAGTGGCGGCGATGCAAACTTGAGGGGGCTCCTGTGATCCAGACGGAGTATGCCGATGAAGACAAGAGACCAGCGCAAAGTCACCACAATTGCTGGTAAGTGGGATATATCTACATTTAAAATATTTAAAGACTTGCAGGTTGAATGCTGTGTTGTTTACGTGTACGCGAAAGTGAAACTGCATGCTTTTGCCTCGGGACAGGAGATGTGCATGTTGCTGGACGTGCGCGTTCACAAGCCACAATCTGCTCGTGGCCCGGTCTGTGGTCGCTTGGCAGCCATCACGATGACAATAGTTCTCGCTTGCGAGACCTAAAAAAGCAGAACTCTCAGATAGATGCGCTAATGCAGTCTCTACTTCCAATGATCCAGTGACTGTTAATAAGATCAGCGACACAAGGAAAGATAGTAATTCTAATTTCAGACAATCCAAGCAATATCAAAATTGGAAACCACACCAAAATTCCAATTTCAAAAGAGAAGATAATTCTACTAAATTCTTTGCATGTTACAGGTGTGGCAGTACATCACATACAGCTAGGTTTGATAAGTGCCCTGCTAAGTCTTCAAAATGTGCAGCCTGTGGCCTCATCGGTCATTTTACCAAACAATGTAGAAGGACGCCCCAAAAGAAAACACGAGTTACTTGCAACTAATAATGACTCTGACTTATTAGACAATGATGAGGAGGATTATCGTGATGAGAATTTGGACACTTCAAGCAATATGGCTAGACATGTGGTTGTAAACATTACTTTTGATGATAGTAACAAACCTTTGTGTATAGTCTCTTTTGGTGGTATAGATCTACAAGTAGCAGCGGATTCTGGATCTCCATTTACTATTATACCCAAATCTATTTGGGATAAGAAATTTGCAAGTGAAATTGGTCCACAATTACAACCCACAGATGTGATTCCTGAAAGTTTCACTGGACAGAAAATTGACATGTTAGGTTTTAGATCTTTGATGTTCGAGTTTAAGGGTAGAAGGTCTGTGTGTAAGCTTTATGTAGCTAAAGATGGACCTCCTGTTTTGGGCTGGAAGGATCAGCGCTCGCTTGATATAATTCTAAATCCTAATAGCCCTGAACAGGTGTTGATTATGTGTGAATCCGAAAACTCAAAGAATTGGGTTTTGAAAGAATTTCCCGGAGTTTTCAATGGAAGTATTGGGAATCTCCAAGGTTTTTCACACAAAATCAGAGTTAAACCAAATGCTGTTGCAAAAATTCATCAGGTGCGTCACATAGCGCTGATTGCACGCGATGAGGTAAAAATGGAAATTAATAAATTGTTAGATGCAGGAATAATCGAACCTGTTGAAGCGTCCGATTGGATTTCTCCTATCGTGATCGCTAGACGTTCCAATGGTAAGATCCGCATGTGCATAGATTTAAGGTATTTGAATGATAACATTATAATTGATCAATTTCCTCTTCCCAGGATTGATGAGATGCTTACCTTGACCAGGGGTGCTAAATGGTTCTCAACCATCGATTTATCTTGTGCATATCATTAAATTTCCTTGCATCCCATGAGTAAACACCTCACTGCATTTTGTACCCCTTTTGGGTGTTTCCAATTTTGCCGCATGCCTTTCGGACTTGCGTCCGCGGCAGCAGTTTTTTTTTCAGAGGCTCATGCATGAATTATTTGGTGATATGCAAGGGGTGATATTCTTTCAGGATGACATCCTTATCATGGGGTCAAACAAGAGTGTACATGATGGGTTGATTCGGGGCGTGGTTACGAGGAACATGGCGGCAGGTTAGCGGCCGCGGCACTCCGAAACTCCGAGCCCCGAGCCCCCCAGCAGAGAGAGTTCAGCAGGATGATTAAACCATCGCGGTAATGAGCTCCGCATAACCCGTTTTCGGACGGCCCCGCAAAACGCGGTAATAACTCTCACCTCTATCACGCCGAGTCCGCCGAGTCTACCTCCACCTCACCGCATCTTTTTTTGGCTTTTCCTGCGGTACGCTTACGCTGATGTGCTGCGTGCCTGGGGGCGAGGTGCAGACCAATCCACGGGCAGGTTTGGCGGTTTCCTGCACCAGGGTCTCAACAGTCTCAATACCCCCACAGAGAGAGGCGCCTTGTGGCGTGTGGCTGTGGTTTCGAGCTGCCCTGGAGCTCCGACCTGGAAGGCGTCTGCGGAGCTTCCGAAGAGGTTTTCGCCCTGGGGAATCTATCACTCGCAGTAGTAACATTTTGCTGTTGGCAGAGGCTGCCGTGGAGAAAATAGGCGCGGAAGAAGCAGACACAGCAGATGAAACGCTGGAGAGTGAGGTGAAGGGGACTGACGAGGGGGGGATTTAGTCCAAGTCCAAGAAGCCCAAGAAGCAGTTCCGACTCCCCCTGTTGTAGTAACCTTCACAGATAAAGGACCGCAGAGTAAGGGGGTCAGCAGATCAAAAAATAATCGCAAAAAGAAGGGGGTGAAAGCTCATTCAATAACTCAATCCATATAGCCCTTCTGTGAGCAGGAACAGGAGCAGAGGGATTTCGCACTACCTGCTTCCATAACATCTGGGGGTCTAGCACTCAGTAAACCATCTTCATATTTAGTAACTGAGGTTAAGGCTAAGCGCACATACAGGGGGAGCAGGGCAATCAAAGCAGCACCCATCAAAACAGCACCCATTCCCAGCTCTAAGATTACGCCCTTGTTACGCTCCTTCTTTAAAGTAGTCCCCCAGGTATTGGACTTAGTCCAGGATAACTTTCCATCTGAGTGTGTTTTTTCTCCCTCCGGCCCTTCTGAAACCTCGAAACACTTACATCTTTTGGAAAATCTTAGTGTCGAATCTCCGCTGGTTTCTGTATCTGCTCCACTACCTGTGGACCCTTTTGTTTCGGAACCAGCTTCTTTTCTAAATATGGAGGGCGCCCTGCAATCTCCCTAGCCCGTGCAGAGGATTGCTGTACCAGACCATAGTGAACCAGATAACCATACTATGGCCTCTGCAGTTTTGACGGTGCAAAACGGAGAAATTGAGGAGCTCAATTGCACTCTTCTTACTAGTAGTAAACAGGGCTCTTCTCACCCTTTAACGGGAGATTCCCCTTCAACCCCACTTACTAGTAGGGATATAGAAGGAGGCCAAGCAGGTCATAAGGGGGGGACTACAGCTGAGCATCTTAATTCAGATGACCCAGACCCCTCATTACAAATAACTTTGGATATGCCTCCGACTGCAAAAGACACGCTAATAGCCAGCGGTTATACCGCCCCATTTATTGATCCTTCCCCCAGCATTACAATGGCTTCTCTACAGCTTATGTTTTCATCTCTGTCAGCTGACATTAAGAGAGGCTTTGAAGAGTCTGCATCAATACAGAGAGAGATCAGAGACTATTGTGAGTCTCTTGACACTAAGATCGCTGGACTCATAGCAAGAACGGAGGCTCTAGAAGAGACAGTGGGCGGGTTATCTTTACATCTAGAAGACACTAAGGTTGAAATATCAAAACTCAAGAGAGAAGATTTGTCATTAGCAGAGAGGATGGAGACATCGGAGAACAATGCAAGGCGATGCAACATCAGAATTTTGAATGTGCCAGAGGGAAGTGAGGGCTCGGATATTAAAGGCTTTATTATTCCACTTTTAAAACAGTCCTTCAATCTTGAAATACCACAAGAAGAGCTCCTTAAGGATATTCAAAGGATTCATAGAGATCCTTTTAGGCGAAACCCCCAAAGAACAAAGCCCAGAAAGATTTTAGTGAACTTTCATACATATACACTAAAAGAACAGATCCTCAACCTAGCGCTAAAGCAAAAATCTTTAACCTGTAAAGGATTCAACTTTCAAATACGATCAGATTTAAGCAGGATTACCCTTGAAAAACAATGGGAACTGGGGAGGAGGATGGAGGCATTTCGTGACCTGGGTGCTACAGTACAAATGGGCTTTCTAGCAGCTTTAAAGATCATGTTCAACAACAAGATGTTTAAGGTTCGCTCAGTTCAGGCGGCAGACGAGTTGTTGCTGTCTATTGGGGGGAAATAGGGGGCCACTGGCTAACTTAAGAGTAAGCTTTCTTTGGGCAGAATAACATCAGGACTTGTAATACCAGTCGTTCCTCCTTGTGGTACTCCTCCTATGATTGTCGAGTCCCTATATATATAGCAGTGGATATGAAGCTAATTAATCATAGTAAAAGTTTAAGGACAGAAATGAACAAAATTTAAAAAAAAAAAAAGATAAAGAGTAAAAAAAAAAAAAAACTCCTGGGGGGGTCACTGTAATGGAAAAAATACATAAAATAAGGGATATGACAAATAAACACAAAATCCCAAATAACAAAAAAAAAAAAAAATCACAGCATCACTCTGCAGGGGGTTTGGGGAGAGGAGGGAGTGCCATCAGACTTGCTCCGGTTAGATAGCACAAGGGTTCCTCAGGGGAGGGGGGCGGGGTAGGTTGGGGCACTGGGTGTGCTAGGGGGTGGGTAGTAAACACAAAATTTCCTCATCTACGTTTAGATTTCTGGCTATTTCTTTTTTACTCTAATATGTGGGTAGTGATTCTAAAAACAGCAGGAGCAAGAACTGACTCTCGTGGCACCACATCTAGAAGATACACCTATGATAGGGTCCTTGAGTCATGAGTAATCTCAGGATCCTCTCCTGGAATGTTAATGGCCTGCGCACTAAGCCAAGAGCAAATAGGATTATGCAATACCTGCGTGATATAGATGCGCAGGTCATTATACTCCAGGAGACACATTTAATCGAGGCTGAGATGCTCGAAGTGGTTAAAAAAAATAGGTGGATTGATACCTCAATATCCTCTTCCCAAACCTCGAACACAAGGGGGGTGACCATTCTTTTAAAAAAAACTTAAATGCAAGAATTATTTCGCAGGAGGTTGATTCTGGTGGGAGATGGGCCATCACATCAATAGACATAGGGGGGTCTCGTTTGACACTTGCAGGTTATTACGGGCCAAATCGGGATGATTCCTCAGCTCTTGAAGCACTATTCTTTCATCTTCTAAATTTTCCAGAGCCTATTATTATAGCTGGGGACTTTAACATCGTATTGGATCCCTCGCTTGATAAATCCCCAAGTAGTAGGCAGCTAACTTCTCCAAAAACTAGAGCCTTACTTCTCAACTGCATGAGTCAATATGGTCTTGCAGACATATGGAGGGTGAGAGCAGGATTGGAAACTGGATTCTCTTTTATAAATTTCAAATATAGGCATCAATCCAGAATCAACTTTTTCTTAATTAGTCGTAACTTGATTGATTCGGTAAAAAATGTAAGATATCTGCCCTCGCACTTGTCTGACCACTCCTTAGTATCATTGACCCTACACGGATTATTTTCTTTGCCTTCTAGAACTTGGTCTTTTGATGGCTCACTCCTTACATCGTCGGATGATATCTTATCTGTAAATACTGACACCCGAGAGTTTATGCAGCTAAACATTGGTTCAGCGGACCACTCTACAGTTTGGGACGCATACAAAGCCTTTCTTCGAGGGGTAATTAAAAATAAAGTGGTGTTTCGTAAAAAGCAGTATACCCAAGAAATCGCATCTATTGAATCTGATCTTGGTAGAGTGCAAGCAGAAATAGAAGCAATACACAGCACCTCTAATCAGGATTCTACACCCCTACAGAACAACGTGCGCATTCTGAAAGAGAAATTGGCACGGTCTTGAATCAGCGTATCCTCCAAAGATGGGAGAGCAGTAAACTATCCCATTTTGAATATGGGGAGGGAACGGGCAAACTTTTGGCCTGGAAGACCAAAACAGACCAGGCTCGAAACATCATAGCCTTAGTAATCACGAACAACGGCACCCTCTCTTCAGACATAGAAATTAGAACAGCTTTTAAGGACTTCTTTAAAAAGATATACCAGGAGGATAGATGCATCACTATAGATAATGTAGACAGTTGGCTAGATGGTGTCTCCCTTCCATTACTTTTGTCAGAACAGAGTGCTTTTTTGGATGGGGAGGTTACAGAGGAAGAGGTTACATCAGCTATCCTGGGCAGCAAGAGTAACAAGGCAGCTGGCCCTGATGGCCTTCCAGCCGAAATTTATAAAAATCTGGCGGCTGAAATATCACCCTTTCTTTTTATACTCTTTAACTATATACTGCAGGATGGGGCCTTACCACCGACATCCTGGAATAGCGCGTCTATCACGCTTATCTTGAAACCCGGTAAACCTGCTAACAACTGTGGTTCGTATCGCCCTATATCAATCTTGAACGCGGATTACAACATCTTCGCATCTCTGTTAGCAAATAGGTTGGCCCTGGTGGCCCCTGCCATTTTACATCTTAATCAGAAGGTCTTTGTGAGGGGTCGGCAGCTGCACGAATTCACGTACGACCTCATAGGTGCCATAGACATAGCAATTAAAGATTCTATGCCTTTGTCTATCCTCACGTTGGACGCTACCAAGGCCTTCGACAGGGTCAATTGGATTTTCCTGTCGGGGGCCTTGAGAAAATTCAACGTGGGAGAGGGTTTTTGCAGGGCGGTGAAATTGCTGTATAATTGTCCATCAGCCTTCGTGTTAGTTAATGGGGCTCTGGCAGTAACTAGAGGCACACGGCAGGGCTGCCCTCTATCCCCCCTCTTATTCGATCTATATATAGAGCCCTTCGCGCAGAGATTAAGAGAGGATAATACCATCAAATCCTTCTTATACGGGGATTGGGAAAAGAGGGTGGCCCTATATGCAGACGATATCATGATAATGACCTCGGACATTAGCACCGCATTTCCTGCAGCAATTAAAATAGCACTGGAATTTGGGGAGGTGTCTGGTTACGAGGTCAATGCCTCCAAAACCGAGGTAATGACTTGGAACGACGATGCTAGTGGCTTTAATCAACATCTTAGTGGAAACTTGCGCTATTTGGGGTTGAATATCGTCAAAGATATCACCCAGATTGCCCCTTTAAACTTTGCAGCAATAGCAAAAGAGTGTCGTAAGCTGATGAGATCTTGGCAACACCTTCCCTTATCCCTGTTGGGAAGAGCGAATCTTGTAAAGATGACAATTCTACCTAAGGTTTCTTTTTTGTTTAATACAATCCCACTTATTTTTGACCCTTCTTTACTGGCAAAGTTACAGGGAGAAATTTCTACCTTCCTATGGAAAAACAAAAATCCTAGGATAGCCTGGAAAAAGATCAGGCGTCGCAGGGTGAAGGGTGGACTGGCTGGCCCCGATATACAGATATACGCGTGGGCGTTTCAACTCTCACACTCATGCATGCTTCTTAAAACACCAACAGGTGAGGGAGTAGGCAACATGTTCTCGGCTCTCCTACGCTGCGAGGGAATTGGTCAATCAGGTTACCTCTTCAAGTTTGGAGATCCCAAGTTCTTTAAAAAAGTAAAATTGAAGGTGCTTCATGGCCTCGCAAGAACTTGGGCAAAGATTAGATCTACAATTAATTTGGGGTACTATTCCAGTAGATCTCCAATTTGGGATCTACCCTTGGCTCCAAGCTGGGCGAGAGACGCATTAGCACTCCCATTGAGAGAAGCTGGAATATTAACCTGGGGAGATTTGTTTGGCGAAGGGACCCTGCTTCCTTGGGACAATCTAGTAAATAAAGTGGGGCCCAACATGTCCAGATTTAAATATCTACAAATTTCGAGCTGGGCTCAAGCTGCTACCACTCAATCTGCAGGACGAACAAATCTGCCACCAGGAGGAGGCTGTGAACTCGAAACCCTTCTGGTAGATAAACCACCAGCAAAGAAAGAGATCTCTGTGTGGTATAACTTAATATTAGAAGAGATCGATAGCAACTTCCTTCTCCCAGAGTTGCTGTGGGGAGAATTAATGCCAGGAATACATGTGAAAGATCTCTGGTCATTCTCCTGTAGGGTCCTTTGGGATTTAGTTAAACCAGCTTGGCTGCGTAGAAACCATCTTTTTACCCTACATAGGGCGTACTACTCCCCACAGAGGTTGTCAACGTTTTCTCTCGGAGGCCCTGTGGCCTGTCCAAGGTGTGGATTTAAAGAGGCCCCGGATACTCACATGTTCTTTGATTGCCCCCATTTGACGATCTTTTGGGACTCAATAAGCAGCAAACTTTCATCTTCCTTGGGCTGCAATGTAGGGATTAATCTCTGCATGGTCATCTTTGGTGTTGTGGATCAGACTCAAAGTCCGGCAAAGAACTTATTATTTTATTCCATCCTGGCAGCTCGAAGAGAAATCTGTATACATTGGAAAGATGCTTCCCCCCCTACGTTTAGCGATTGGTGTAACTCCATTGTACAGATCTCGAAACTAGATCTGGCTAGAGCGTGGAAGAAAGAGAGAAGAGCCTTTTGGCATTTGTTGGGCTGGTCAAATTGAACCTGGGTTTTTTTTTGTTTTTTTTTCCCCAGGTCCGATGATTACACTGCCATGGTTCAATCATTCTGCTTATACCTAACTAACTGTTGGTATTAGCCATGATAGCATCTGGCTTATTGGTGTCATCTGCCACTTGTGCAACAAGGTTGGTTTGTTGGGAATGAGTCAGATGTTGCTGAAGGGATATGTCATCACCACCCGTTTATCGTCCCAGCCAGTCTCGACTGAGTCAGCACGACTGCACTCTATGTGCCTCACTACCTGCTTTTGGAGCATGGCAGCTAGAAACCATGAATGTGGATGAGGATGAAAAAAAAAAAAAAAAAAGAGTGTACATGATGAGCGTTTGAGAAAGGTAATGTGTATTCTACAGAGTAAAGGTGTTACTTACAGAACCATCAAAATGTAAATTTGCAGAAAGAAGTGTCACTTACCTTGGACATGAGGTTAGTTCATCGGGGATAAGACCAAAGTCTAGTTTGGTAAGTGCAATCCGAGATGCACCTGCACCAAAATCGAAAGAAGATCTGAGATCATTCTTAGGTCTCGCAGAATTCTATGCAAAATTTGTGAACACATTTTCTGAAAAGACCCATATCATGAGGTCTCTTTTAAAGAACAAAACGCAATTTAATTGGTGTGTTCTTTGTCAGAAATTTTTTGAGGAAATTAAGAAAGCCATTGCTCAAGCAACCAGTTTACAAGGTTTGGATCCTGATGCCAATACCATTGTCACAACTGATGCCAGTAGCAAGGGTTTAGGCAGTGTTCTTACCCAGTGTAATGATAATAATGAGGAAGTTATTATTGCGTTTGCTTCACGTTCTCTTACCCCCACGGAAGAACGTTATTCGGTGGTGGAAAGCTTGCTGTAGTATGGGCTTTAGAACACTTTAGGAAATTTTTGTGGGGAAGGAAATTCACTGTTCGGTGTGATCACAAACCCTTGACTAAATTACTAACAACGGATGGTCTCACCAATGCCACAGATAGAATAGCTAGATTATCTATGAGATTTCAAGATTTTATGTATGACATTCGATATGTTCCTGGCACAAGAAATTTCACTGCTGATTGAATTAGACAAAAATCAATGGAATTATTTTTCTGTGGCACACATTTCTTTTGATAAAGGTCAGAGTAGTTTTAGCAAGGAAGAGTGGCTTGAGTCAGAAAACGCTGATCAAATCTTTCTTGTTGTAAAACAATTGGTTATTAACCCCTTCGGGGCTAATGACGAGCTGGGCTCGTCATCGCGCTTACCTGTCCTGCGCGGATGACAAGGCCAGCTCGTCATCAGCCCCACCCTCGGGGGAAGCGCTGGCGCTCCCCCCGAGGCTCTCTGATCGTCGTTGTTTTGCTGGGGGCGGCAGTGGAAGAGCTTCCGCTGCCGCCCCCGCCCCCCCCCATGGTAATCCCTGATGACGTCAGCGCGCACAGCGCGCGCTGACATCATCAGGGATTCCCAGCGCTCGGGAAGCCATTTGCTTCCTGCGCGCTGGGAAAGAAGGTAGGTTTCTCGAGGCTGGCGGGGGTTTGGGGGCAGCGAAGAGGCATCAGGGGAGAGGAAAGAGATTTTCCTTTCCCCTGATGTCTCTTTGCAGGGCATTTCTGCCTCACGATCGCGCACAGCGTCGCGATTGTGCGGCGGAAATGCCCCCACTAGACACCAGGGATATACTTTTAGTTTTTAGGAAGTGACCCCTTGGGCAAGGGTCGCTTCCAGGCTGGCTGGCAATATGTTTTCGTTTTTCTGCCCCCCCTGGGGGGAAATCGGCCCGTTTTTTCGGCCGTTTTGCCCCCAGGGGGGGCAGAAATTCCCCACTAGCACCAGGGATATAGATTTTTACAAAGATGGCGGCCATTGATTTTGTTTACGTTTTTCTGTCCCCCCTGGGGGCAAATCGGCCCGTTTTTTTTTGCCGTTTTGCCCCCAGGGGGGACAGAAAATGCCCACTAGACACCAGGGATGTAATTTTAGTTTTTAGGAAGCGACCCCTTGGGCAAGGGTCGCTTCCAGGTGGGGTCTGAGTATGTTTTCGTTTTTCTGCCCCCCCTGGGGGGAAATCGGCCCGTTTTTCGGCCGTTTTGCCCCCAGGGGGGGCAGAAATTACCCACTAGAACCAGGGATTTTTGTTGGGGCAATGTGTTTGTTTTGGGAAGCGACCCCTTGGGTAAGGGTCGCTTCCAGGTGGACATGATTGTGTTTTTGTTTTTCTGTCCACCCTGGGGGCAAATCGGCCTGTTTTTTTTGCCGTTTTGCCCCCAGGGGGGGCGGAAAATGCCCACTAACACAAAGTTTTTAGGAAGCGACCCCTTGGGCATGTTTGCTGGTGGTGTGTGTGGGGAGTGGTACTTGGCTGGATGGTGTGCGTGGAGCGGTGCTTGGCTGGCGGTGTGTGTGGAGTGGTACTTGGCTGTCGGTGTGCGCTGAGTGGTGTTTGGCTGGCGGTGTGCGTGGAGGGGTACTTGGCTATCTATGCACGGAGTGGTGCTTGGCTGGCGGTGTGTGTGGAGTGGCGCTTGGCTGGTGGTGTGTGTAGAGTGGTACTTGGCTGTCTGTGCACGGAGTGGTGCTTGGCTGGCGGTGTGTGTGGAGTGGCGCTTGGCTGGTGGTGTGCGTGGAGTGCTACTTTGCTGTCTGTGCACGGAGTGCTGCTTGGCTGGTGGTGTGTGTGGAGTGGCGCTTGGCTGGTGGTGTGCGTGGAGTGCTACTTTGCTGTCTGTGCACGGAGTGCTGCTTGGCTGGTGGTGTGTGTGGAGTGGCGCTTGGCTGGTGGTGTGCGTGGAGTGCTACTTTGCTGTCTGTGCACGGAGTGCTGCTTGGCTGGCGGTGTGTGTGGAGTGGCGCTTGGCTGGTGGTGTGCGTGGAGTGCTACTTTGCTGTCTGTGCACGGAGTGCTGCTTGGCTGGCGGTGTGTGTGGAGTGGCGCTTGGCTGGTGGTGTGCGTGGAGTGCTACTTTGCTGTCTGTGCACGGAGTGCTGCTTGGCTGGCGGTGTGTGTGGAGTGGCGCTTGGCTGGCGGTGTGTGTGGAGTGGCGCTTGGCTGGATGGTGCTTGGCTGGCGGTGAGTGGTGCTTGGCTGGTGGTGCTTGTGGAGTGGCGCTTGGCAGGTGGTGTGCGTGGAGTGCTACTTTGCTGTCAGTGCACGGAGTGGTGCTTGGCTGGCGGTGTGTGTGGAGTGGCGCTTGGCTGTTAGTGTGCGTGGAGTGCTACTTTGCTGTCTGTGCACGGAGTGCTGCTTGGCTGGCGGTGTGTGTGGAGTGGCGCTTGGCTGGTGGTGTGCGTGGAGTGCTACTTTGCTGTCTGTGCACGGAGTGCTGCTTGGCTGGCGGTGTGTGTGGAGTGGCGCTTGGCTGGTGGTGTGCGTGGAGTGCTACTTTGCTGTCTGTGCACGGAGTGCTGCTTGGCTGGCGGTGTGTGTGGAGTGGCGCTTGGCTGGATGGTGCTTGGCTGGCGGTGAGTGGTGCTTGGCTGGTGGTGCTTGTGGAGTGGCGCCTGGCAGGTGGTGTGCGTGGAGTGCTACTTTGCTGTCTGTGCACGCAGTGGTGCTTGGCTGGCGGTGTGTGTGGAGTGGCGCTTGGCTGTTAGTGTGCGTGGAGTGCTACTTTGCTGTCTGTGCACGGAGTGCTGCTTGGCTGGCGGTGTGTGTGGAGTGGCGCTTGGCTGGTGGTGTGCGTGGAGTGCTACTTTGCTGTCTGTGCACGGAGTGCTGCTTGGCTGGCGCTGTGTGTGGAGTGGCGCTTGGCTGGTGGTGTGCGTGGAGTGCTACTTTGCTGTCTGTGCACGGAGTGCTGCTTGGCTGGCGGTGTGTGTGGAGTGGCGCTTGGCTGGTGGTGTGCGTGGAGTGCTACTTTGCTGTCTGTGCACGGAGTGCTGCTTGGCTGGCGGTGTGTGTGGAGTGGCGCTTGGCTGGCGGTGTGTGTGGAGTGGCGCTTGGCTGGATGGTGCTTGGCTGGCGGTGAGTGGTGCTTGGCTGGTGGTGCTTGTGGAGTGGCGCTTGGCAGGTGGTGTGCGTGGAGTGCTACTTTGCTGTCAGTGCACGGAGTGGTGCTTGGCTGGCGGTGTGTGTGGAGTGGCGCTTGGCTGTTAGTGTGCGTGGAGTGCTACTTTGCTGTCTGTGCACGGAGTGCTGCTTGGCTGGTGGTGTGTGTGGAGTGGCGCTTGGCTGGTGGTGTGCGTGGAGTGCTACTTTGCTGTCTGTGCACGGAGTGCTGCTTGGCTGGAGGTGTGTGTTGAGTGGCGCTTGGCTGGTGGTGTGCGTGGAGTGCTGCTTGGCTGGAGGTGTGTGTTGAGTGGCGCTTGGCTGGTGGTGTGCGTGGAGTGCTACTTTGCTGTCTGTGCACGGAGTGCTGCTTGGCTGGCGGTGTGTGTGGAGTGGCGCTTGGCTGGTGGTGTGCTGGAGTGCTACTTTGCTGTCTGTGCACGGAGTGCTGCTTGGCTGGCGGTGTGTGTGGAGTGGTGTTTGGCTGGCGGTGTGTGGGGAGTGGTGTTTGGCTGGCGGTGTGTGGGGAGTGGTACTTGGCTGGATGGTGTGCGTGGAGTGGTACTTGGCTGTCGGTGTGCGCTGAGTGGGGTTTGGCTGGCGGTGTGCATGGTCTGGTGCTTGGATGGTGGTGTGGGTGGACTGGAACTCTGCTGGCGGTGTGTGAGTAGTTACTTTCTGTTGGTCACTACACACACTGCTAGTTGAGTGACACTCTACGCAGTCCATCATTTTCTGTAGTTGCTATGTCAGATATGTGGGCGTGTGAAAGTGATGGGCGGCTGGCGGTGTGAATGTTTTGTATGTGTCACACGTACAAAAGGTGTATGAATGTCCTTACTGCCCCTGTGTGATATGGGTACTGGTAGTAGCAAAAGACTGACTGGCACCAAAGTGGTCAGGCACTTTACAAAAATTCAAAAAATTATCCAGTGTCTTGATGTTAAACCTCACCTAATCTCATTTGGTCTAAGCCCTAATTGATGGCCCATCTGGCCGAATTTTAATTTGGGGGGCAAATTTGTGTGTTGTTTTTTTAATTGTTATATTGTTTGTGAAATGTGGTAGTAATTTTTTTTTCTTCTCTATTTTTGTCTTGTTCCAGGCTTTTGCTGTTTGGATTGTTGTAGGTTGCGTGTCTGTTTGCAGCTTGTGTAGTTGCTTGTGCTTGGTAAGTGAATGTATTTTGTACTACTTCTCCTTGATGTTTGTCTTTTTGAAAAAGGTTGTACTTCTAGCAGTTTGTGTGGCTCTGTGTTTTTTTTTTCAGCATTAGTGTTTGATGTGCACTTTGTTTTCTAATGTCATTTATTTTTTTCTTTCTAGTGGGATTTCATTTCTTTTCGCTGTGTCTCAACAGAGTAGGTGCTGGTGAGTGTAGCTATATTTTGTAAGAGTGAAATTGTTTTGGATTGTATTTATCTTTTAGTGAAAGCCTTACCTTGTTTACTTCTTACTTTGCACAGTGTAGGTTGTTGTTCACTTGTGTGTGCAGTCTTCTTGCTTTGTAAGGATAATGGCTAGTCGCAGGATTACTGCTCAGCAGGTTCTTGGTTTGCTTTTTGAGTCTTCCTCGAACCATGGTTCAGAGTCTGAGTCCGATTCGGACTCCCAGGAAGCGGCAGAAGATTCAGGCAGTGAGTTTTCTCTTCGCATGGAATCATCATCATCGGATGATGACTCTTCTTCTAGTGCTGATGAAGGGCCTATGGTACAGGAGGACATTGTGTTGCCGGTAGTGGGCCAAGAGGCACCTGTGCTGCTGCCTAGGGCCGCAAGGTTTCCTTTCTTTTTACGTCGGCAAGAGGCATGTGGGCTGGAGCCTGCACCCAAAAGGCTTCACATTGCTGTGGTGCGCAAAGGGGCATCTGGTGCTTTTCGTCTTCCTGCTCGTGTAGTGCAGCAAGAGGCATCTGGGGCTGTTAGGCTTCCCATTGGTGTAGAGCGGCAAGAGGCATCTGGGCCTGCTGGGTTTCCCGGTGGTGTAGTGCAGCAAGAAGCATCTCAGGCTGCTGGGCTTCCCGTTGGTGTAGTGCAGGAAGAGCCCTCTGGGGATGCTACGTCTTCTGTTGGTGTTGTGCAGCCTGAAGTATCTGTGGCTGTTAGGCTTCCCGTTGGAGAACAGCAGCAAGATGTTTCGGTGCTGCAGGCTGGGGTGGCTGCTCCCCCCGTTGATAGGGATGGCCTCTGGGTTCCCCCTGGCTTGGTGCAGCCGGCATTGCCAGAGTTCACTGGTGTTCCTGGGTGTAGAGTGAATACAGAGAATTTTCTGCCAATTAATTTTTTTCAGTTGTTTTTTGACGATGTGTTTTTGCAAGAGATTGTTGAGCAAACCAATTTATATGCAGAACAATATTTGAGGGCCAACAGTGCCAGCCTTAAGCCCTATTGTAGAGCAATCCGGTGGACTCCCACCAATGTTGAAGAGATGAAGAAGTTTCTGGGATTAACTTTTTTGATGGGCTTGATAAGGAAGTCATCAATTACTTCATATTGGTCCACTAGTCCCTTGATGGTAACAGCTATATTTCCAGCAGTCATAAGTCGTGATCGGTATACGCTTCTTCTTCGGATGATGCATTTTGCTGATAATAGTTTAGCGTTGTCACGCGATCACCCTGATTGTGACCGTTTGTTTAAAATTCGGCCTGTCCTTGATCACTTTGTTGATCGTTTTTCTGAGATTTTTGTCCCTGGTAAAGAAATTGCAGTGGATGAGTCTTTGGTGTTGTTCAAGGGCCGCTTGGTTTTTAGGCAATACATTCCTAGTAAGAGGTCACGCTATGGAATCAAACTGTATATGCTGTGTGACAGTGAGACTGGATATGTCTACAATTTCAGGGTGTACACTGGTAAGGAGTCCCGCATTAACCCTCCTGGTTGTCCTTCTACTTTTGGAGTAACTGAGAAAATTGTGTGGGAACTAGGTAGAGGATTATTTAACAAAGGCCATCATTTATATGTAGATAACTTCTACACTGGTGTGCAGTTGTTCAAGGAGTTGGCCAAAGTGGGCACTGTTGCTTGTGGCACAATGCGCAGTAACCGTAAAGGTTTCCCAAAGGAACTTGTTTGCAAAAGGCTTGTGCGGGGACAGTCTACGGCATTGCGATGTGGGGAGCTTTTAGCTGTGAAGTATTCAGACAAGAGAGATGTGTACATGCTGACTACTATCCACGATGAAAGTACTGTACCTGTGCCTGTTTGGGGTCAGGGTGCTGAAGTGCGCAAACCTGTGTGCATTCTAGCTTACAATAAGTTCATGGGTGGTGTTGACAGAGTAGATCAGAGGTTGGAACCTTATGCTGCTCTTCGAAAGGCTTACGTTTGGTACAAGAAGTTGGCTATCCATCTGTTCCACTTGGCATCATTTAATGCTTTCGTTGTGTACCAGAAGTCTTGTCCTGGGACGAAGATGACTTTTCTTAAGTTTCAGGAGTCTATAATAGGCAGCCTTGTACTTGTGCAGCAGGCAAGTGTTCCTAGATTTGGAGTGGTGGAGGAAGTGGCTAGATTGCAAGATCGCCACTTTCCTGAATCTATTCCTTCCACTACTGCTAGAGACTTTCCGACTAGAAGATGCAGAGTCTGTTGGCGAAGAGGCGTGCGGAAGGAGTCTCGTATATACTGTCCTGACTGTCCTTCTAAGCCTGCATTGTGTATGTCAGCTTGTTTTAAATCGTACCACACGCAAAAGAACTATTGGGAGTTTGATTGAGCTGTAAAGTGAATTGCTTGGTCTGCATTCTGTAAAACATTTTTAGTTTGTTTCAAGGATTGGCATTAGTGCAAAGTTTTTATTTTAAGAATTTGTGTTACCTGATTTGTAGGTATTTCCATTTGTTTAGTGTCATTTTCAAAAAAAGAATTCTAAATGTGTTTGTGGTGTGTGCCGGCTGGTGCTTGGCTGGCGGTGTGTGTGGAGTTGCGCTTGGCTGGCGGTGTGTGTGGAGTGGTGCTTGGCTGGCGGTGTGTGTGGAGTGGTGCTTGGCTGGCGGTGTGTGTGGAGTGGTGCTTGGCTGTCTGTGCACGGAGTGGTGCTTTGCTGGCGCTGTGTGTGGAGTGGCGCTTGGCTGGTGGTGTTCGTGGAGTGGTACTTGGCTGTCTGTGCATGGAGTGGTGTTTGGCTGATGGTGTGTGTGGAGTGGTGCTTGGCTGGCGGTGTGTGTGGAGTGGTGCTTGGCTGGCGGTGTGTGTGGAGTGGTGCTTGGCTGGCGGTGTGTGTGGAGTGGTGCTTGGCTGGCGGTGTGTGTGGAGTGGTGCTTGGCTGGCGGTGTGTGTGGAGTGGTGCTTGGCTGGCGGTGTGTGTGGAGTGCTGCTTGGCTGGCGGTGTGTGTGGAGTGGTGCTTGGCTGGCAGTGTGTGTGGAATGGTGCTTGGCTGGCAGTGTGTGTGGAGTGGCGCTTGGCTGGTGGTGTTTGTGGAGTGGTACTTGGCTGGAGGGTGTGCGTGGAGCGGTGTTTAGCTGTCTGTGCACGGAGTGGTGCTTGGCTGGCGGTGTGCGTGGAGAGGCGCTTGGCTGGTGGTGTGCGCTGAGTGTTTGGCTGGCGGTGTGCATGGTCTGGTGCTTGGCTGGTGGTGTGGGTGGACTGGCGCTCGGCTGGCGGTGTGTGAGTAGTTACTTTCTGTTGGTCACTGCACACACTGCTTGTTGAGTGACACTCCACGCAGTCCATCAATTTGTGTAGTTCCAGTGTCAGAAATGTGGGCGTGTGAAAGTGATGGGCCCTTGAATGGCGCTGTTTGCTGGTGTGAGTGTTGAAATGTGATGGGTCCGCGGCTGGCGGTGTGAATGTTTTGAATGTGTCACACGTACGAAAGGTGTATGAATGGCCTGTAAAGAGGTTGGTGCCTTGACGTGGCTTTACAGCTCACGAGCTGTGAGTCAGTGGTTCAGTTTATCATACTTGCAATTATACACAGTGTATTTCATTTTTGTGAAATTACTTGCGTATACAATTGTATGTACTGAATCATCACTCACCCTTGTGCCAAATCCAACCAGTATGTGTGTGTGCTTGCGGATTAGATGGGTGTGCAGTAATAATTGTTTTTTTTCTCTTTCTGCATTAGGGTGTACCTTGTCCCTTATTGTGATTGTTGTAATGTGTTGCTTTTATTCCAGATGGTGTCAGTGGTCTTGTTTGTATCAGGTATGAAAGGTGCGTGAATGGCCTGTAAAACGGTTGGTGCCTTGTCGTGGCTTTACAGCTCACGAGTTGCGAGTCACTGGTTCGGTTTTTATGCATTTATTTATTGACAGAGCATTTCATTTTTTTGAAATATCTTGTTAATAAAATTTTATATACTGAACCATCACTCGCCCTCGTGCCAAATCCAACCTGTATGTGTGTGTCTTTGAGGAATAGATAGCCGTGCTTGAATGTTTGTCTTTTGAGTAACTCTGTTAAGGTGAGGTACCCTTTTACTCGGGAGAACAAGGGGAACGCTGGGTGGTAGGACATTTTTGCCGGCACGGCGATCCCACGGCAAAATTTTTGGAAAAGTGCTATTTTTACCTAATTAAGGTTTGCAAGGAGTTCTGGGTAGGAAAACATTGGGGGACCCACGCATGCCATACCTCCCTGGACTCCCCCGGGTGTCTACTTTTCAGAAATGTGTGGGTTTGGTAGGTTTCCCTAGATGGCTGTCTCGCACGGGGCCAGAAACCCAGGTAACCCCTCTTGCAAAAGCTGGAGAATTCATGTCCACCAGCTTTTGCAAGAGGGGTTACCCGGGTTTTTGGCCCCGTGCGAGACAGCCATCTAGGGAAACCTACCAAACCCACACATTTCTGAAAAGTAGACACCCGGGGGCTTCCAAGGAGGTATGGCTTGCGTGGATCCTCCAACGTTCCTTTACCCAGAATCCCTTGCAAACCTCATTTTTTGCTTGGAAAAAATCATTTTTTTTCACACGTTTTAGTGTGGGAAAGCGTGGCATCACTGGGCTCACACAAATTACCTCCCACCCAGCGTTCCCCAAGGTCTCCCGATAAAAATGGTACCTCACTTGCGTGGGTAGGCATAGCGGCTGCTTTAGGAAAAGGCCCAATTCATACTGTGGAGACGAAAACATTACCTTTAGCCAAATAATCTTATTTTTTGAGGGGGTCACCTGAGCTTTTGGCCCGGGGCTTGGCAGGCATCTTTGGAAACTACCAAACCCAAACAGTTCTGAGAACTAGACACCCGGGGGAGTCCAGGGTGGTATGGCATGCGTGGGTCCCCCAATGTTTTCCTACCCAGAAACCCCTGCAAACCTGAAATTTTGGTCCAAAAACCAACTTTTCCATACTTTTTTGGGTGGGATCTCGCTGCCGGAACAAATGTCCTACCACCCAGCGTTTCCCTTGTTCTCCCGAGTAAAATGATACCTCACTTGTGTGGGTGGGCCAAAGGCAAGTGACTTAGGCTGGGGTGCTTAATTTGTAAAACGTAAATATGAGTAAAAACTACCTTTTTCAAAATTCATTTTTGGGGTGTTCTACTTTGGGGCACCCACACAAGTGAGGTATCCTTTTACTCAGGAGAACAAGGGGAACGCAGGGTGGTATGACTTTTTTGCCGGCACGGCGATCCCACGCCAAAAAGTTTGGAAAAGTGCAATTTTTACCTAATTTTAAGGTTTGCAGAGAGTTCTGGGTAGGAAAACATTGGGGGACCCATGCATGCCATACCTCCCTGGACTCCCCCGGGTGTCTAGTTTTCAGAACTGTTTGGGTTCGCTACTTTGCAAAGAATACCACCGAGCCCCGGGCCACAAATTCAGATCCCCCCCCCCCCAAAATCAAGGTAGTTTTGCAATAAGGTAATGTAAATTCACCACCGTACGATTTGAACCGTTTCCTGTTGCAGCCACTATGTCTACCCACGCAAGTGAGGTACCGTTTTTTTCGGGAGACCTGGGGGCACGCTGGGTGGGTGGAAATTTGTTGATCCACGCAGATTCCAGAACTTTCCACCACAGAAATGTGAGGAAAATGTGTTTTTTTGGTCACATTTTTATGTTTTCAAGGAGTTCTGGGTAGGAAAACATTGGGGGACCCACGCATGCCATACCTCCCTGGACTCCCCCGGGTGTCTACTTTTCAGAAATGTGTGGGTTTGGTAGGTTTCCCTAGATGGCTGTCTCGCACGGGGCCAGAAACCCAGGTAACCCCTCTTGCAAAAGCTGGAGAATTCATGTCCACCAGCTTTTGCAAGAGGGGTTACCCGGGTTTTTGGCCCCGTGCGAGACAGCCATCTAGGGAAACCTACCAAACCCACACATTTCTGAAAAGTAGACACCCGGGGGCTTCCAAGGAGGTATGGCTTGCGTGGATCCTCCAACGTTCCTTTACCCAGAATCCCTTGCAAACCTCATTTTTTGCTTGGAAAAAATCATTTTTTTTCACACGTTTTAGTGTGGGAAAGCGTGGCATCACTGGGCTCACACAAATTACCTCCCACCCAGCGTTCCCCAAGGTCTCCCGATAAAAATGGTACCTCACTTGCGTGGGTAGGCATAGCGGCTGCTTTAGGAAAAGGCCCAATTCATACTGTGGAGACGAAAACATTACCTTTAGCCAAATAATCTTATTTTTTGAGGGGGTCACCTGAGCTTTTGGCCCGGGGCTTGGCAGGCATCTTTGGAAACTACCAAACCCAAACAGTTCTGAGAACTAGACACCCGGGGGAGTCCAGGGTGGTATGGCATGCGTGGGTCCCCCAATGTTTTCCTACCCAGAAACCCCTGCAAACCTGAAATTTTGGTCCGAAAACCAACTTTTCCATACTTTTTTGGGTGGGATCTCGCTGCCGGAACAAATGTCCTACCACCCAGCGTTTCCCTTGTTCTCCCGAGTAAAATGATACCTCACTTGTGTGGGTGGGCCAAAGGCAAGTGACTTAGGCTGGGGTGCTTAATTTGTAAAACGTAAATATGAGTAAAAACTACTTTTTTCAAAATTCATTTTTGGGGTGTTCTGCTTTGGGGCACCCACACAAGTGAGGTATCCTTTTACTCGGGAGAACAAGGGGAACGCAGGGTGGTACGACTTTTTTGCCGGCACGGCGATCCCACGCCAAAAAGTTTGGAAAAGTGCAATTTTTACCTAATTTTAAGGTTTGCAGAGAGTTCTGGGTAGGAAAACATTGGGGGACCCATGCATGCCATACCTCCCTGGACTCCCCCGGGTGTCTAGTTTTCAGAACTGTTTGGGTTTGCTACTTTGCAAAGAATACCACCGAGCCCCGGGCCACAAATTCAGATCCCCCCCCCCAAAATCAAGGTAGTTTTGCAATAAGGTAATGTAAATTCACCACCGTACGATTTGAACCGTTTCCTGTTGCAGCCACTATGTCTACCCACGCAAGTGAGGTACCGTTTTTTTCGGGAGACCTGGGGGCACGCTGGGTGAGTGGAAATTTGTTGATCCACGCAGATTCCAGAACTTTCCACCACAGAAATGTGAGGAAAATGTGTTTTTTTGGTCAAATATTTATGTTTTCAAGGGATTCTGGGTAACAAAACCTGGGGGTAGGCAGACGAGTCACCCCATCCTGAATTCCCCTGGGTGTCTAGTTTTCAAAAATGTATAGGTTTGCTAGGTTTCCTTAGGTGCTGGCAGAGCTACGGCGCAAAAACAAAAGGTAGTCTTTTTGTCCGAATCGTGCAAAATTTCACTGGGAAATTGAGGTGCGACCATGCTGCGTTTTGCGCTGTTTCATGTCGCAGCCACTATGCCTACCCACGCAAGTGAGGTACCATTTTTTTCGGGAGACCTGGGGGCACGCTGGGTGGGTGGAAATTTGTTGATCCACGCAGATTCCAGAACTTTCCACCACAGAAATGTGAGGAAAATGTGTTTTTTTGGTCACATTTTTATGTTTGTAAGGGATTCTGGGTAACAAAACCTGGGGGTAGGCAGACGAGTCACCCCATCCTGAATTGCCCTGGGTGTCTAGTTTTCAGAAATGTATAGGTTTGCTAGTTTTCCCTAGGTGCTGGCAGAGCTACGGCGCAAAAACAAAAGGTAGTCTTTTTGTCCGAATCGTGCTAAATTTCACTGGGAAATTGAGGTGCGACCATGCTGCGTTTTGCGCTGTTTTATGTCGCAGCCACTATGCCTACCCACGCAAGTGAGGTACCATTTTTTTCGGGAGACCTGGGGGCACGCTGGGTGAGTGGAAATTTGTTGATCCACGCAGATTCCAGAACTTTCCACCACAGAAATGTGAGGAAAATGTGTTTTTTTGGTCAAATATTTATGTTTTCAAGGGATTCTGGGTAACAAAACCTGGGGGTAGGCAGACGAGTCACCCCATCCTGAATTCCCCTGGGTGTCTAGTTTTCAAAAATGTATAGGTTTGCTAGGTTTCCTTAGGTGCTGGCAGAGCTACGGCGCAAAAACAAAAGGTAGTCTTTTTGTCCGAATCGTGCAAAATTTCACTGGGAAATTGAGGTGCGACCATGCTGCGTTTTGCGCTGTTTCATGTCGCAGCCACTATGCCTACCCACGCAAGTGAGGTACCATTGTTTTTGGGAGACCTGGGGGCACGCTGGGTGGGTGGAAATTTGTTGATCCACGCAGATTCCAGAACTTTCCACCACAGAAATGTGAGGAAAATGTGTTTTTTTGGTCACATTTTTATGTTTGTAAGGGATTCTGGGTAACAAAACCTGGGGGTAGGCAGACGAGTCACCCCATCCTGAATTGCCCTGGGTGTCTAGTTTTCAGAAATGTATAGGTTTGCTAGTTTTCCCTAGGTGCTGGCAGAGCTACGGCGCAAAAACAAAAGGTAGTCTTTTTGTCCGAATTGTGCAAAATTTCACTGGGAAATTGAGGTGCGACCATGCTGTGTTTTGCGCTGTTTCATGTCGCAGCCACTATGCCTACCCACGCAAGTGAGGTACCATTTTTTTCGGGAGACCTGGGGGCACGCTGGGTGGGTGGAAATTTGTTGATCCACGCAGATTCCAGAACTTTCCACCACAGAAATGTGAGGAAAATGTGTTTTTTTGGTCACATTTTTATGTTTGTAAGGGATTCTGGGTAACAAAACCTGGGGGTAGGCAGACGAGTCACCCCATCCTGAATTGCCCTGGGTGTCTAGTTTTCAGAAATGTATAGGTTTGCTAGTTTTCCCTAGGTGCTGGCAGAGCTACGGCGCAAAAACAAAAGGTAGTCTTTTTGTCCGAATCGTGCTAAATTTCACTGGGAAATTGAGGTGCGACCATGCTGCGTTTTGCGCTGTTTTATGTCGCAGCCACTATGCCTACCCACGCAAGTGAGGTACCATTTTTTTCGGGAGACCTGGGGGCACGCTGGGTGAGTGGAAATTTGTTGATCCACGCAGATTCCAGAACTTTCCACCACAGAAATGTGAGGAAAATGTGTTTTTTTGGTCAAATATTTATGTTTTCAAGGGATTCTGGGTAACAAAACCTGGGGGTAGGCAGACGAGTCACCCCATCCTGAATTCCCCTGGGTGTCTAGTTTTCAAAAATGTATAGGTTTGCTAGGTTTCCTTAGGTGCTGGCAGAGCTACGGCGCAAAAACAAAAGGTAGTCTTTTTGTCCGAATCGTGCAAAATTTCACTGGGAAATTGAGGTGCGACCATGCTGCGTTTTGCGCTGTTTCATGTCGCAGCCACTATGCCTACCCACGCAAGTGAGGTACCATTGTTTTTGGGAGACCTGGGGGCACGCTGGGTGGGTGGAAATTTGTTGATCCACGCAGATTCCAGAACTTTCCACCACAGAAATGTGAGGAAAATGTGTTTTTTTGGTCACATTTTTATGTTTGTAAGGGATTCTGGGTAACAAAACCTGGGGGTAGGCAGACGAGTCACCCCATCCTGAATTGCCCTGGGTGTCTAGTTTTCAGAAATGTATAGGTTTGCTAGTTTTCCCTAGGTGCTGGCAGAGCTACGGCGCAAAAACAAAAGGTAGTCTTTTTGTCCGAATTGTGCAAAATTTCACTGGGAAATTGAGGTGCGACCATGCTGTGTTTTGCGCTGTTTCATGTCGCAGCCACTATGCCTACCCACGCAAGTGAGGTACCATTTTTTTCGGGAGACCTGGGGGCACGCTGGGTGGGTGGAAATTTGTTGATCCACGCAGATTCCAGAACTTTCCACCACAGAAATGTGAGGAAAATGTGTTTTTTTGGTCAAATTTTTATGTTTGTAAGGGATTCTGGGTAACAAAACCTGGGGGTAGGCAGACGAGTCACCCCATCCTGAATTGCCCTGGGTGTCTAGTTTTCAGAAATGTATAGGTTTGCTAGTTTTCCCTAGGTGCTGGCAGAGCTATGGCGTAAAAACAAAAGGTAGTCTTTTTGTCCGAATCGTGCTAAATTTCACTGGGAAATTGAGGTGCGACCATGCTGCGTTTTGCGCGGTTTCATGTCGCAGCCACTATGCCTACCCACGCAAGTGAGGTACCATTTTTTTCGGGAGACCTGGGGGCACGCTGGGTGGGTGGAAATGTGTTGATCCACGCAGATTCCAGAACTTTCCACCACAGAAATGTGAGGAAAATGTGTTTTTTTTGGTCAAATTTTTATGTTTGTAAGGGATTCTGGGTAACAAAACCTGGGGGTAGGCAGACGAGTCACCCCATCCTGAATTGCCCTGGGTGTCTAGTTTTCAGAAATGTATAGGTTTGCTAGGTTTCCCTAGGTGCTGGCAGAGCTACGGCGTAAAAACAAAAGGTAGTCTTTTTGTCCGAATCGTGCTAAATTTCACTGGGAAATTGAGGTGCGACCATGCTGCGTTTTGCGCTGTTTCATGTCGCAGCCACTATGCCTACCCACGCAAGTGAGGTACCATTTTTTTCGGGAGACCTGGGGGCACACTGGGTGCATGGAAATTTGTTGATCCACGCAGATTCCAGAACTTTCCACCACAGAAATGTGAGGAAAATGTGTTTTTTTGGTCAAATTCTTTTGTTTGAAAGGGATTCTGGGTAACAAAACCTGGGGGTAGGCAGACGAGTCACCCCATCCTGAATTGCCCTGGGTGTCTAGTTTTCAGAAATGTATAGGTTTGCTAGGTTTCCCTAGGTGCTGGCAGAGCTACGGCGCAAAAACAAAAGGTAGTCTTTTTGTCCGAATCGTGCTAAATTTCACTGGGAAATTGAGGTGCGACCATGCTGCGTTTTGCGCTGTTTCATGTCGCAGCCACTATGCCTACCCACGCAAGTGAGGTACCATTTTTTTTGGGAGACCTGGGGGCACACTGGGTGGATGGAAATTTGTTGATCCACGCAGATTCCAGAACTTTCCACCACAGAAATGTGAGGAAAATGTGTTTTTTTGGTTAAATTTTTTTGTTTGAAAGGGATTCTGGGTAACAAAACCTGGGGGTAGGCAGACGAGTCACCCCATCCTGAATTGCCCTGGGTGTCTAGTTTTCAGAAATGTATAGGTTTGCTAGGTTTCCCTAGGTGCTGGCAGAGCTACGGAGCAAAAACAAAAGGTAGTCTTTTTGTCCGAATCGTGCTAAATTTCACTGGGAAATTGAGGTGCGACCATGCTGCGTTTTGCGCTGTTTCATGTCGCAGCCACTATGCCTACCCACGCAAGTGAGGTACCATTTTTTTCGGGAGACCTGGGGGCACGCTGGATGGATGGAAATTTGTTGATCCACGCAGATTCCAGAACTTTCCACCACAGAAATGTGAGGAAAATGTGTTTTTTTGGTCAAATGTTTTTGTTTGAAAGGGATTCTGGGTAACAAAACCTGGGGGTAGGCAGACGAGTCACCCCATCCTGAATTGCCCTGGGTGTCTAGTTTTCAGAAATGTATAGGTTTGCTAGGTTTCCCTAGGTGCTGGCAGAGCTACGGCGCAAAAACAAAAGGTAGTCTTTTTGTCCGAATCGTGCAAAATTTCACTGGGAAATTGAGGTGCGACCATGCTGCGTTTTGCGCTGTTTCATGTCGCAGCCACTATGCCTACCCACGCAAGTGAGGTACCATTTTTTTCGGGAGACCTGGGGGCACACTGGGTGGATGGAAATCTGTTGATCCACGCAGATTCCAGAACTTTCCACCACAGAAATGTGAGGAAAATGTGTTTTTGTGGTTAAATTGTTTTGTTTGAAAGGGATTCTGGGTAACAAAACCTGGGGGTAGGCAGACGAGTCACCCCATCCTGAATTGCCCTGGGTGTCTAGTTTTCAGAAATGTATAGGTTTGCTAGGTTTCCCTAGGTGCTGGCAGAGCTACGGTGCAAAAACAAAAGGTAGTCTTTTTGTCCGAATCGTGCTAAATTTCACTGGGAAATTGAGGTGCGACCATGCTGCGTTTTGCGCTGTTTCATGTCGCAGCCACTATGCCTACCCACGCAAGTGAGGTACCATTTTTTTCGGGAGACCTGGGGGCACACTGGATGGATGGAAATTTGTTGATCCACGCAGATTCCAGAACTTTCCACCACAGAAATGTGAGGAAAATGTGTTTTTTTGGTCAAATTTGTTTGTTTGAAAGGGATTCTGGGTAACAAAACCTGGGGGTAGGCAGACGAGTCACCCCATCCTGAATTGCCCTGGGTGTCTAGTTTTCAGAAATGTATAGGTTTGCTAGGTTTCCCTAGGTGCTGGCAGAGCTACGGCGCAAAAACAAAAGGTAGTCTTTTTGTCCAAATCGTGCAAAATTTCACTGGGAAATTGAGGTGCGACCATGCTGCGTTTTGCGCTGTTTCATGTCGCAGCCACTATGCCTACCCACGCAAGTGGGGTACCGTTTTTTTCGGGAGACCTGGGGGCACGCTGGGTGGGTGGAAATTTGTTGATCCACGCAGATTCCAGAACTTTCCACCACAGAAATGTGAGGAAAATGTGTTTTTTTGGTCAAATTCTTTTGTTTGAAAGGGATTCTGGGTAACAAAACCTGGGGGTAGGCAGACGAGTCACCCCATCCTGAATTGCCCTGGTTGTCTAGTTCTCAAAAATGTATAGGGTTGCTAGGTTTCCCTAGGTGCTGGCAGAGCTACGGCGCAAAAACAAAAGGTAGTCTTTTTGTCCGAATCGTGCTAAATTTCACTGGGAAATTGAGATGCGACCATGCTGCGTTTTGCGCGGTTTCATGTCGCAGCCACTATGCCTACCCACGCAAGTGAGGTACCATTTTTTTCGGGAGACCTAGGGGCACGCTGGGTGGGTGGAAATTTGTTGATCCACGCAGATTCCAGAACTTTCCACCACAGAAATGTGAGGAAAATGTGTTCTTTTGGTCAAATATTTATGTTTGCAAGGGATTCTGGGTAACAAAACCTGGGGGTAGGCAGACGAGTCACCCCATCCTGAATTGCCCTGGGTGTCTAGTTTTCAAAAATGTATAGGTTTGCTAGGTTTCCCTAGGTGCTGGTTGAGCTACGGCTCAAAAACAAAAGGTAGTCTCTTTGTCCAATGAGCTTAAGATTTCACTGGGAAATTGAGGAGCGACCACGTTGCATTTTGTGCCGTTTCCCGTCGTAGGCACAAGGCCGACCCACACAAGTGAGGTACCATTGTTTTCGGGAGACCTGGGGGCACGCTGGGTGGGTGGAAATTTGTTGATCCACGCAGATTCCAGAACTTTCCACCACAGAAATGTGAGGAAAATGTGTTTTTTTTGTCAAAATCTGAGCTTTGCAAGGGATTCTGGGTAACAAAACCTGGTGGTAGGCAGTCGAGTCATCCCATCCTGAATTCCCCTGGGTGTCTACTTTTCAAAAATGTATAGGTTTGCTAGGTTTCCCTAGGTGCCGGAAGAACTAGGGTGCAAAAACTACAGGTAGGCACTTTGCCAAAAAAGGGTCAATTTGTAACTGCAAAATGTAGGTGTGACCACGTTGCATTTTGCGCCGTTTCCTGTCGCAGGCACAAGGCCGACCCACACAAGTGAGGTACCGTTTTTATCGGGACACTTGGGGTAATTCAGATTTGTAAATCAACTGTTATTACCAATTGAGCTTTCTTGCATTTCTCCCTTTGAATGAAAGATATTGTGTAGAAAAAAAAACTTTATGAAAAATGACCAATAATTCTCATGCTAGTATGAGTATTCCCAACTTTGAAAATGTGCAATTATATACTGTTTCTGAACTCTATCATTTGTACCCAATTCATACATACATAGGTGTCTTTCATGCAGATTATTCCATGTGTACATTTTCCAAGACAAAGTGCACTATACCCAGTAAATGAAAAAATACCATTGCAAGTTGCTGCTCAGTTTTTGGATCTGGGTTCGTCGGGTTCTTGGTGAAACTACAAGTCCCATATATCCCCACAACCAGGAAGGTCTAACGGATGTAACGGTATATTGCTTTCCAAGAGCTGTCAAAATTAGAGAAAGTTATAGGTGAAAACGTTGAGACAAAAGGCCGTTGTTTTCAACAAATTTTCAAATATTCCAATATCTAACTGTTAGTTTCTATAACGAAACCTTCATGGATTTAGACAAATGACCCCTTTCTGAATTCAGAAATTTGTCTATTTTTCGGAAATGTAAAGCTTTCCAGGATCCATTATTGCTTTCAAACTCATTTCTACCATTAACTGGAAGGAGGTGGAAAGCTCTAAAAATAGCAAAAATAGGCTATGTCCCAGAAAAATGCCAAAACTGAGTGAAAAATTTCGGTTCTCTGACAAAACACTGTCATTCCCTAAAAGCTGAGAAAATGGAGAATTCAGCCCCACAAACCCTTTTTTGATACCATATTCAGGGAAAAAGCCAGAGGCTTTCATTTGCAGCCCGTTTTTCCCATTTTTCTGAAAAAAACAAAAAAAACCACTATATTTTGGTTAATTTCTGGGCCCCCTCCAAGGGAATCCACAAACCCTGGGCGCCTTTAGAATCCCCATGATGTTGGAAGAAAAGGACGCAAATTTGGCGCGGATCCCTTATGTGGTCAAAAAGTTACAAGGGCCTAAGCGCGCACTACCCCAAAACACCAAAAAAAGCCTTAGCACAGGAGGGGGAAAAGGCCTAGCAGCGAAGGGGTTAAAGGTTGGAATGGAATGGACAAAAAGATTGTTAATAATGAGTTAAGAGGATTCTGAGAAGTTCGGGATGAACTTAGTATCTCAGATATGTTGGTTGTACGTGGTAATAGGATTGTCCCACCTAAAGATTTGAGGAAAAAAATTATTGATCTATGTCATGAAGGACATTCACGGATCACTCGCACTAAGCTTCATATAAAAGAACTGTATTGGTGGCCAAAAATGGATGTAGAAGTTGAAAGGTGTGTTAGGTATTGTGTGTGAGGTGTCCGACAAAACTTTTAAAACCTTTAATCCACCATTAGCATCGCCTGAGTGTCCAAATTTTCCTTGGGAGGTTGTAGCTATTGATTTCATGGGCCCAGTCATTTGGCAAGACAGTGTACAGAAGTACATTTTAGTTTTGATTGACACATTTTCAAGGTGGTTGGAAATTAGTGTGGTGAATATTATCAATACCAAAACTGTTATTAACTTTCTGGATGAAATTTTCTTGAGAGAGGGTTTTCCAAATATATTTTGTCAGACAATGGAGTCCAGTTCAAATCCCAGGAAATGAAAAATTATTTGATGTCTTCTGGAATACAACAAAGATTTACTGCCCTTTATCATGAATGGAAATGGTATTGTGGAAAGGGCCAACTGTAGTATTAAGGGAGTGTTGCAGTTGGCTAATAAAGGTAATCTATCATGGGATGTTGAATTAAAAAAATTACTTTGGGCTTATAGAAGTACTATTCATGGCTCAACAAATCAAAGTCCCTTTTCATTAATGAGAGGCAGAATTCCACATTCAAAGATCAATCCAGGTTGGATGAATAAAAGTGGTATGACTAATTGTAATTTATCTAAAGTTAGAGAGAGCATTAAGGATTCACAAACAAAGAATACAATCTATTATGACTCTAAACATGGAGCTAGAGAGGTTAATCTTTGTAAGGGTCAATGGGTTCGTGTAAAGAGTGCCAGGAAGACCACTAAAGATGATAGTAAATACAGCAAACCCAAAATGGTTATCAAAGTTATGAACAACACGGCCTTATTACAAAATGGTGAGGTATGGCATTTTAGCCGTCTTGCATCTGTGTCCCATGGTGATGTAAATGAAAATAAAGAGGTGTGCAATAATTCTACATCATGGTGGTGGGATATTACAGTAGAAGGATCACAGGATTATGATGTCTCGTGTAATGATTCACCATCTGGAATTGATTTTGAGAGTGACAATCCTGTAGTCCATGACAGTAATTCTTTATCTGGAAGTAGTTCACAGGTTAAAGAAAATCTACAAGTGTTACCGAATGCATCCAACATCATTCCTAATGAATCTATTGTTAAAACTTCAAGTGGAAGGATTGTAAAAAAACCTAAAGGTTTGGAAATGTTTGATTGCACTTAGTCTTTGTTTTTTGGGTTTTTTTCGTGTTTTTTTTATTGTTCTTTTAAGAAGGGGGATTGTGTAGTATATCACTTTAAGATTAGTGTAATGTGTGGAATCTTGAGTAGGATCTAGAATTGTTGATACGTGTATTGGATAACATTCTCTGGGAGCTGTTAAGAGAGAAGCTCTGTTTCATGTCAGCTGTACAATTTATTCTCCTGTGCTGGGGGTTTAAATAAAGAACCAATATGCAAGAAGTTACCGGTGCATCATTCATTACTACCAAAAGGCTCTCGCCGTAGTAGTGGCTTTTATCTAGTGCTTAATTTGAGCTGGTGGTTACCAGTGGAGCCCTGCTAGTGGAGCCCACCGGCACGCCTTTTTGGGACCGACACTTTCTCCCCCCTCATCCGAAATTTCCCAAGAGCCAGAGTCAAGAGAGGAAAATCAGACAAAGGGGAAAGACAGAGGTCGAAAAATACGTTACAAGCATTTGCAATGCAATAGGTTTCGCATTTCCAAAGTTTAAAGTTATTGGTATTGTAAATGGCAATGTCTTTTATGTATTTGTTTTTAAAACCAACAAATAAATATAAGGTTTGTTATTTATAATGTCAGTAGGTGAAGGTGAACATAAAACGCTGCTAAAGGAGGAGCTCTTGCAGAATGCTCTGGTTTTTAAAGGGCAGTGTATTTGAGATGTTACAAGACTTGTCGCCTATTTCTTTGCAGCCGGGCTTCCTTTGTTCTTATTTTAAGATGTAAACGGATGCTGCCTTGATGTATGCAACAACAAAATATAGGCGGTTTAATTAAAGCACCATGGGAGGAGGCCCGGATTGTGTGTCTCGTGTTAGGAGATTCTCCCATAGTGAAAATTAACAAGCACTTCACACACATGGTATGTACATAAACTGACTTAAGGGTGGAGGCCCCCCTGTGCAGTCCATGGCCCTTTCAGATTAACCAAATAACTCTTTTACCCCCTACTAAAAAACCTCACTGACTCACAAATTGAATAAGGTCACATGTTAGACCACTAAAGGTCCCACCAGGTGGCAGATACATCGTTTTTTTCGAGCCTAATCATGTCCATGCTGAAAATGAATCACGTTTATTTTCCCTAGCTGTTTTTGTACATATGCTAACAAAAATAGTGAAAAAGTTATTGTTCTGTGTTTCGCCATGGTGCAAAGATCGTTTTCCTTCTTCTTCGTCTTACACAAGCATAAAAAATATTGGAAATAGAGTAGCTCCTTCATTGCATCTGTGCACAATTTCATATGAGCTGTGGTGTGTGAACCCTGTATGTGCCCACCCTCGGCAGAGGTCTTTGAAGAAAGCGGGCAGGCGACACAGTGGCAGGCCTACTGGTCTTTCAAAGGTAGCAGTCTATTCGCATAAGTCTTCGTTCTGATGTGCGTCTGACACAGATCCAGCCCACTGGCATTTAAAAAGCACTGACCTGTGTACTGTCAAAAAAGTGACCATGTCTCAAGAGCCTTCGATTCTTCAGGGGCTAGTAAAGATCTTTCCTGAGCCGGACATGGCGCTCACCCATTCACACCAGGATTCTGAGGCACCGACGTATCGGGATATATTAGCATGACATATAAGGCTAACGCTCTCACAGTCCCTCTGCCCTGTCGGAAAGCCTACGTGCTCCGTCGGTCCCATTTGTAAATGCGTCCCGCACCCGGCCTGGCCGTTTATCCTGTGAGGTGGATGGGAGCTCTGAGGCCTCAGGCCAGGTTTGAAAGCCCGGGGCTGCTGCTGGTGCCCCTAGCAGCTCGTTCCGCAGCTCACTGAAATGAGTAGCAGCAGGCACGCGGAGCTTCAAGGGAGCTTCAAGAAACCGAGAGAGTTCGAGAACAGGAAGGGAGGAGAGAGGTGCGAAGGAGACAGAGTATGATGGATGGAGGCAAAAAGCGGGGCTGGCTGCAGCAGGTTTGTTGGTTGCTCTCGGTTTCACAGTCTGGCAATGATGCCTGGCACTCTCCAGGAGTTGACCCCCGTTTTTATTGCAAAAATGAGCAATAGGTGCTCCAATATAAAATTTAAAAAAGTCAATACCTATCTCCATTAGGCCGGTGCCAGCATTAGCTTTACACCTTAGACCCGTGATACTTTCCATCTACCATGGGTGACCTAAAAGTATTTTTTTCTCTAGGATGTGAGGGTCAGCATTTTGTCACTGGTGCCTGCCCCTCCCCCCTACCTACAGTATGCCAGAGGCTACATTTTATCACAGGTACCCTAATACAAAGAATTACTGAAAATATGCCAAAACCAGCTGTTTGCTATGGGTGTCACTTATGCTAAAAATTACCTCTAGTGTGTCAGTAAATTGAGAAGGGCCCCTTAATCCAAGAATTCCATGTATGCGCTAGTGCCAGCATTGTGCCATGGTAGCACAAATACCAAGTGTAACCCCTTGTATGCTAGGGCCACACACTCATGCGGACTCATGCTCACTCAGACTCCCACTTCTCCATTTACCACTCAATTACACTCCCCTCCCCACTCAATGCCCCAACACTTATTCACATTCATACAAATTCTCACTCACTTTCTCACTCTCACTCTCTCATTCATTCGCAGACTTTCCCTTTTACTCATTCACTCTCATTGTTCCTCAGTCTTGTTTATTCCCACTGACTCACTCGCACATTCTTATTCAGTTGCACTTACTGTCACGCACCACTAGTCCTTACTTTTAAGGAGTGTGATTTCTCGATTAGAAACCGGAGCCCCACCGAACTAACGGGTCACACAAACAGTGGCGATCACCTTATTCTTATACTGAATATCAGATATGATTATTTTTGGTTTTTGTAAAATAGCTCAGCAGGTGGACTGCCTGCTGCAGACAGTAATGGATCTCCACGAGGCACTCTCCTCTATTCACTGCTCAATGGTTATGAAAAGAATGGCACTTGGATAATGAAAACCGACTGTTGATACTCAGGAAACATGATACCGGCGATAATTAGTGTTGATGTAAAAGTAACTGTAACCATAACGGTAAACTTTTCAAATTCCTTATGCGTGATCATCATCTTCCAAAAGAATAGCCCCAGGCTGTCCAGAGAGAAGGGCAAACTAATATTCTGCCAGTCTGACTAGATTATACCACACGAGAAATAGTTTACCCATTAATTAACTAATTTCTGTCACGTTTACTCACGAGAAAATACAAATATAAATTATACTTGTGATTGCTTTGCTTAGCACAAAATCCGATTACCAGAGCAAAGGCGCACACTTTGAGAGGTGTTACAAAACTACGGTGAGCAACGTACGATGGCGCCGATTTTATGCACCTCGGGAGAATGAAGGGCTGAGTCAACATGCCACATCCATGCGCCCGGATATGCACACTCAGCATTTCCACAGCACCTTTCGACATCTCTAAGTTCAGCCATCGGACCTTCGAGGAGAGATATTAAAATACTGAGCTCATGCGCCCCGCCTTTCCTGGAAACTCACAATTAGCACTCTTAAAAGAAGTTCGTGGGAATCTTGTGAAAATTAAAATCTTAATGAAGTTTACAAATGGATCGATTTTAAAAGCGTAGGCGCCCCTTTCTGAAACACAAGTGAAACTGCTCATCCTCCAGTGAAGGAAGCAGCTCTTAGATAGACGTAATCACAGCTGTTGTTAGACTCCGCGCTCAGTAAAGAGAAGACGCTGCAGTCTGTCCTGGAGACCACTGTGCCAGTTACCCACCCCAGGACCGGTCTGGCACTGCCCTCCTTGCTTGTGTCCCCAGCTCCCCCGCTACAAGATACTCCAGGGCGACTGGTGCAAGGGCCCTTACCTTAATGGTATAGTCTCCGTTCACGGTCAGGCGCTTTTAAGCGGTTTCCTCTCAGGCTTCAAGAGGTGCAGTCTCTCCTCACAGTCCGCAGCAAGAGAAACGAAACCAACAGGATAGGGTGGAGTAGTGAACAGACCATCGGAAACAACACAGAGCTTGCTAGATGAGTTTACCTCACTCAGCAGGAGGGGCGCATGACGCAGGCCGAGGGTCCATGGTGGTTGTGCAGTGCCAGGGGTTACCTGCCAACGATGGCCACAGGGCATAAAAGTAGGTTAGGCGCGAAACCGAAACCACGGTTGTAGCACAGGAGACGCCGTCGCCGTGCACGTGCACGTTGGCTGTCCCTGCGCTGTGCTAAGAAGACACGCCGAGACGAGGTAGGGGATGTGTGTGTGTGTGTGTGTGAGGGGGGGGGGTTCTGTGTGTATGTGCGCCCGGCGGGGGGGGGGAGTTCTCTATGTGTGTGTGTGCATGTGTGTATGCGCAGCGGCGGGGGGCGGGGGGAGCGAGGGGGTCTGAATGTATGTGTGTGAGTCTGCTTCCAAGGAGCCATGGGAGACAGGAAGCGCGCGTGACCTGATCCGTTTACGAGCTCGTGCACATCACTTGTCTCCTGTCTCCCTTGACTCCTTGAAAGCAGAAACGATCACAATAGAGTTTCGCAGTGCGAAACCTAAAAAACCAGCTCAAAAGTAGAAAGCAGGACCTTGCAAGAGTGAAAGGGTCAGGGAAGGTCGGACGTAGTGAGTCACAAGGCAGTTGGAAGACCTCCTCGATGAAATGTAATAAGAATGCTGGCTGAGGGCTTGTGAGCAGCACTTTGGGGACCAACACTTATTATTTTACAAATTAAGCCTCCGCGTTCTCATCACCACATGTGGCAGCCCGTTGCCTCCTCGGACAGAAAGATGCGGGTTACAGCTTCAGGCCCACTGTCTTTGACTCAGACGTCGCCTGGGGAAGGATCGACCCCTAAACCCATCTTCCATCTATCTTCTTTTACAGATGTTTCTCAGCCCCCTGTTGCTGAACTTTGCCCTGGTCAAGAAGTCGTCAAAGGATTGTTGTTTCAAGAAGCGGACGGCATTCGATATGTCAGCCTGAGCTCACTAATCACGAAAGTGGCTGACCGAGAGCACGTGTCCAGTCATCCCGTGGGTGTCCCGGAGTAGAATGGCCTTCGACTTTGCGCACAAAGGTCTCTGTGTCCTTGTGGCTATTAAATGGCTTCTGAGGCGAAATATGTGTCTGGCTTCTCTGGGTGAATCGGTGTAAGAATGTGCCACGTGTATCAGTCCGAGAAAGCAGTCATCACCCTAACCATTGCGATGTCACAATGGATGATTGATGTCTGGAAGGAAATGGACAACTAGAGCGCTCATCACCACTACATGTAGAAGTGCGGCACTCCGGGGCAGCAAACGGGCAAATCCAAGGGGAGGAAAGAAGGGCAGCGGAAGGTCCCACAGGGAATCGTAGGGTAGGTTAGGGCTATTGATGTGCCAAGGGGCAACTTAAACAAGCTGGCTGTGTTTTCACGCAGCTGACGTGTGCAGCGGGCCGCCTGACCTGAGGCAAGCAGGTCTGCACCTGGCCTGAACCAGGAGTCAGGCATTGTGCTAGTACCCAAAAATATTCGACTGCGCAGCTTCTCGCATTCATCTGGGTACATTATACCCCAAATGCCTGGAATTGAATACTATTAAAACTTGCCATTTTTAACCAACAACTGGGAGGAAATAAAAGTTCTGCTACCAGTTTAAATACCATAAAGTCTGAGGACTGTCTTAACGTGGTTTACCTTAACAAGAGGGCTTTAGTAAAACACTGCGCTGAAATTCATAATTTATTAACCTCAACTAAACCTGAGTTGCTCCTACTCACAGAAATATGGTATTCTGATTTATTTACCCTGCCGTTATTGAATGCCATACAATAAGACTATTACATACTTTTTTTTCTTTATTTAGCAGATTTTTGAGAAATACAAAGCAGAGCACAGAGTTCAATTTGCAGTACATGTACGAATTACATTTCAACTTTCTTATTCCATTACGGTCAGCAAGGTACGGCTTTAAAGCGCAACATCAATCATATTGTAACCATTACATTCTAGGACAGCAGTAGTCAGCGTGGTGGAGGTATAATCAAAGGACACCCCTCCCAGCCCACCATCCGTCTGCCTTGTTCCAATCACGTTTTCTGCTCCTGTCATCCTACTATGTACAGTATACATAGAATTCTTTTTTTACTATATTGGTCCCCTTATCCCACCCCCGTTGGTTCCAAGCCCTGTCCCCGCTGAGTAAGAGGGTCTTGCTGTTGCGAAGTTAGGAAATCTCGAAATGGTCTCCATATATCTTTGGGCCTGGAGGACACCGGTATAGTATTGGCATACATGTCGCTTTTTGTGGAACAGGTCGTTAAACTTTGGAGCCACCCAGATGCCTAGTAACCACCATTATTTATAAGGCACTCCCAATGCACTATAAATCGAGTTCATGGCTTTACTGAAATCTTTTCAACTACTTCAGCATATTAAAAATCCAACTCACTGTAAAGATCACTTATTGAGTTTGATTTGGGTGCTTAACGTCTACATAGCCAGTACTGGTATCATGCCACGAGCATGATCGGATCACTGTTTTATCAAATTCGATATTGATTTGCAGGATGCACTCTATAGGAGCCATTCAGAGTTACTCGTAAATGACGACGGGTCAAAAGGAGAGATTTTTAGCAATCTTATATGACACCCAACCAAGAGCGCATTGGCAGATAAGGCAGTGAAAGATTTCATTTCTTGGATAACCGAAGCAGGCAATGTACATGCACTCAAGCGAGAGGCCAAATAACTAAAAGATTTGCCACAGCCCCCTGGTCCACTCATAAACTAGTAGAGGCCAAGTTACAATTAAGACTCGTGGAATGTCAATGACGAAATAAGTAAAACTAAGTTAAACAAGGCACGGCGAATTATAAAAGTCAATCAGTAAGAACAAAAAGTTACGTTTATTATTCTTAAGCTATGCATACAACCCTAAAAAATGTTTTTTTTTAAATAATGCACCAAATCTCCTTTGCAGATAGGATTACTCAAACCCTAAAACCTTCACAATAACTCTGCAATGCATAAAACATATTTTTTATTGATATAATAAGTGTAATCAACAAAAGTATTGCTAAAATCCTAAAAGTTTGATTGACTACCCCCAATAACGAACGAGATGAAGTTAAGTTGACTTATTTTAAGCTGTTTGATATGGAACTCTTGCAAAGTCTAATTACTAAGGTTCAATCAGGATCTCCTCTTGAACCTGGACCTCAGGTAGTAATGAAATGGATTTCTCCAATTATTATGGATTCATTACTCTCAATGCCTCATTCGTCTCTCTACCTGAGAATTAAAAAAAAGCCATTATGAGTCCATTATTAAAAAAAGTATGTCGATAACCGTATAATTTTGAAGAATTTCCACCCTATGGGGCCAGATGTACGACCCTTTCTTGCGCTTGCAAATGGGAGATCAGCCCGCTTGCAACCGCAAACTAGGGTAATGGCATGTACAAACACTATTTTGCAAGTCACTGACTCGCAAAATAGCGTATGCGACTCTTGCTATTCGGAAGGGGTGTCCCTTCCTAACAGTGAGACTCACTGCCATGTACTATTGTTTTGCTACCGCATTTGCGGCCGCAAAACACTCGCAGTTTACCACCTACTTCAAGTAGCTGGTAAACCACTCACAAACAGGAAGGGGTCCCCAGGGGACCCCTTCCCCTCTGGGAGTATCTGAGAAAATAGTTTTTAAGAGCAGGCAGTGGTCCCAGGGACCACTGCCTGCCTGTAGGAGAGTAGGGTCTGCTATCCTATGGCCACCCCAATTTTTGCTTTTTGCTTCACTGGTTTTTGACTTAATGTGGCTGTGGGCCTGCTAATCAGACCCCCAGCCTGCTGTTCTCTCTCTAAATTCACAGACATGTACTATAGGTACATAACCAATTTGGTACTGGACACCTTTTCAGCCCCTATCCAGTGCACACTAGGTGCCAAGGGCATAGGTGCATCCAAGGCCTACCAGGGGCTGCAGCATATCTTTTGCCACCCCTGGCTGGTACTTAAATCGACACAACTGGCTGTTCCCACAGCTGGGGCAAGGTGGTGTACTCACCCCTTGCTTAGATGTAGTATACCTATGTCTAAACCTATATCTGGACACATCTATACCTATCAGTCACTCCTATGGCAGGCCTTTACAGTCCTGGAGGCAAAGTGCTTGGTTTTATGTGAGATGGTGCTCTAGCATGATCTGAGCCTGACTGCAGTGTGGGGACCAATTCCTTAATGCTGTTCCAGTGATACTGCCATACCATATACTCTTAAGTGCATTATAATCCTTACGGTTATTGCAACTCTGGTTTGGCTTTATCAAAACATGTGGTGTTTGGTGTCATACACATTGGAATACTATCCCCTTGCCAGTCCTGGTAATGGGGATAGCATCCCACCCTTCTAGAGGGTGCAGGCATGTTAATTTACTAAAACGCGGTTAATCCTAACCAGAGCCCCAGCATCACAAAATGGATGCTGCTGCCACAGACACATGTCTGGCCTCCTGCTACTGACCGAAACTCGGCAGAGGACACCTGGACAAAGGGTTTCCTGTCACAGGGAGGTGTCACACCACCCCAGACAGGAGATAGTGGATTGTAGCAGGGAGGGTTGAATGAAACTAGACACTGCCTGGGGCGCACAAGGTGTCCCTGGGCAGATTCCAGTCAAACCGGTTCTGCGGCCATCCTGCCCCAGTCCAGGTGTGAAACTGGACAAAGGGAAAGGGGTGTAACCACCCCCTTCCCAGGTCCCACCCATAGGAGGGACCTGGCAGGTAATCCAGCCCCTTGATTCGACTTAAAAGTAGGAGCTGTGCCAATGCACATCAGATTATCCTGACTGAAACTTATGAAATGAAACTCTGGACCCTTCGACATCCCACTCCTCATGGAAGACTGAAAAATCTCCCTTGTGGTCAAGGAGTGACCACCCTGTGCAAACAGGCACCATCCAGCACCTCAACATTTGCTTTGTTGCAGTTCCCGCCGGAACTCGAGCAACAGAGATCAACAAGACCCTGTGTGCCTGCCTTTTAACAGCCCGATCCACAGTCTCTGCAGAGCTGAGACCCGTGGAGGCGACCTGAAGCGTGGGAGCGGCCATCTTGGAGAAACAACGAAGCGCTGACCGTGCAGCATCCAAGGCCCCCTTGAAGCTGTGCATTGGAGTCTGAGAAGCTCCAGCCCCGAGCAGCTTGTGCACCGAAGCTCACCCCTCCACACTTGACGAGTGCTGCGTGGGGCCCTTTTGCATCTTTCTGCTTGACGCATTGGTCCGGTCGCTTGCCTGTTGGCTAGTGGCCCCAGTACCAACGAAACCTTGAATTTACACAACTAGTCTGGTTGCTCCAGACTGGCACTCGCTCCCCTGAAAAGGAGAACCCACTCAGACCTTGCTGGTCCGAGTGTTAAGCCATCTTTGATTCCTGCGTGGGTTGCATTTACCTAGGCCTGTTGACTCCGATCTTGAAGCCGACACCGCCGACAGCGAGAACCTTTGTGGGACAGCTCGTGATTCACTCCAAGATATCCTCGGTGCCCCAGAGACCACGTGGCAGCGGAGAGAAGCTACATGACATCGACCTGATTGCGCCCGACATTGCCTGGTTCCTTCCTGGTTCCTTCCTGGTCACTGGCTAGTGACCCAGACTCTGTCCCCTCTGCTTTCAGGTACTCTACAACTTCGATCCACCCTTGGATCGCACCGGACACTTCTCTTCTGGACGCCTGCAGCATCTTCATCTCCAGGCACCCTAGATCTTCGTGACAAAACCCGACACACCTTTGCACCTGTGCACCCGCTTCCTGTGGGTGAGATAACTCTTGAACGCCAGTGCTCCTGTAGTGTTTTACACCTCTAGTGTCTAAGTCTAAAGTTTTGTCCTTCTAGCCCAGTCGGAAGACTCTTAAAACTGTAACTTGATAACTTTTATGCACCTTTGACTTTACATTGGTGCAAGCTTGTGATTTAGGCACTGCACCCGAATTCCGCGGGCTACTCCCGCCCTAACTGCTGTTAGTGCATCGTAGTCCAAGCGATTCCCAAGGCCCTAGGCCTTACCCTTACTCTGTTGACCTCTGAGGCGGAAGCCGGAGGTGTGTTATTGTTTTGAATCTGTCTGTTTTTTTAAAAGCTGAAACTTTCACTCGCACTTGCACTGCTTTTAATTGGCGCTCTCACCTGCATGTAAAGCGCTCTGACTCCAGCGCCTAGCAGGCTCGCCTAAATTCCCCCTGACACAGCCGAGTTAGGGCTGAGACAGGGTAACCCCCCTCCATCCTCCTTTGCCGCTCGAGGGCTGGACACGCCCACTTCGAGGCCACGCCCCCTTGCATTACTTAAACGCTGAAATCCTAGCGCTGATCAACTCTGTTGACCTCTGAGGCGGAAGCCGGAGGTGTGTTATTGTTTTTAATCTGTCTGTTTTTTAAAAGCTGAAACTTTCACTCGCACTTGCACTGCTTTTAATTGGCGCTCTCACCTGCATGTAAAGCGCTCTGACTCCAGCGCCTAGCAGGCTCGCCTAAATTCCCCCTGACACAGCCGAGTTAGGGCTGAGACAGGGTAACCCCCCTCCATCCGCCTTTGCCGCTCGAGGGCTGGACACGCCCACTTCGAGGCCACGCCCCCTTGCATTACTTAAACGCCGAAATCCTAGCGCTGATCAACTCTGTTGACCTCTGAGGCGGAAGCCGGAGGTGTGTTATTGTTTTTAATCTGTCTGTTTTTTAAAAGCTGAAACTTTCACTCGCACTTGCACTGCTTTTAATTGGCGCTCTCACCTGCATGTAAAGCGCTCTGACTCCAGCGCCTAGCAGGCTCGCCTAAATTCCCCCTGACACAGCCGAGTTAGGGCTGAGACAGGGTAACCCCCCTCCATCCGCCTTTGCCGCTCGAGGGCTGGACACGCCCACTTCGAGGCCACGCCCCCTTCTCTCCACCCTAAATGTGCCGGCCATACCAGCGCAGCGGACGAGCGCAGCGGGAGCGCCGTTTGCGCGCCGAAGGCGCGCCTAAGGCAAGCCCGTCTGCGCCCGTCCGCGCACGACCGGGCCTAGGGCCAGCCCCCATGCCGGATCCCACCGCCATTAGGCGACTCTACTCTCGGCGAGATCTCCTTAGCCTCAGACCCTCGAAAAACAACAACTGTCATGATACACATGACCCAAATGTCCCCTTCGTCGGCTGTAACATCTGCAAACCTGGAAACCTACTCCTTCCCAGGCTGGCCGTCCCTCTCCCGGGCCTCAAATTAGCGACACTTAATTGTAGATCGCTCCCCAAACACGCCCTACTCATTAACCACTTAATTGTCGACCACGACCTGGATATACTATTCCTCACCGAAACCTGGATCACTAGCCATTCTAACGCCGACATAGTCGCGGCCCTCCCCCCGGGTTTTCTCATCATGTCCCAACCCCGCCCTGTAGGTCGAGGTGGTGGGATAGCCATCATCCACCGAGACTACTTCACCTGCCGTTCGACAGAGATCCAGAGTAAGGAGTCGGAGAGCTGTCTGTTTACACTGACGCTCTCGCCGACCTACTCCCTATCAGGCCTTCTGGTTTACAGACCCCCTGGTCATTTCGGACCTTTTTCCACCACGTTCCTGGAATCCGTCTCTTCCCTGGCCTACCAAACTTCCAACTTCCTGATTACAGGCGACCTCAACATTCATTTCGATGACCCAACAGACACCGGGTCGTCCGATTTAATCTGTGAACTTGGCGCCCTTGGCTTCTCCTTGACTAACTCAGGAGCCACGCATGCGAAAGGTCACCTACTTGACCCTGTATTCTCGAACATCCCTTCCCTCCAGTTCACCAATTCCATCCCCCTCCCGTGGACAGACCACTTCCTGGTCTTGACCCATCTCCCGGGGGCCTTTAAGAAACCCCACAACCCTCCAACCCTCATCAAGGATAGATCCTGGGCCAGACTTTCGACTGACAACTGGGCCTTGGCGCTCGACGCTTCTACCCCCACTCTTGCAGTCGACTCCACCACGGCGGACACCCAGTTCAGGGACTGGATTTCCTCCTCCCTTGATAGTCTTATCCCCATCAAAAACCGAGAGGTGAAAAACAAAACCAAGAGCCATGCCCCCTGGTACAACTCTGATCTTAGAGCCCTGCGCAAAGTGTGCAAACAGGCTGAGAGAGCTTGGAGGAAAGATTGGCTCCACAGCAACAAGGATACTTATCGCAACGCGGTTAGACAATACAAGACTGCCTTGAATTCTGCGAAATCACTATTCTACGACAACAGAATAAAAACCTCCACCAACTCAGCCAAAGAATCCTACCAGATTGTCAAAGAGTTATTAAACATCCCTACAGCACCTCCCCCTCACTCCCCCGACACAGACAGAAGCAAGGATCTAGCAAAATACTTTGACTCTAAAATTCTACGGATACTGGACTCTCTTCCTACCATCAGCCCTCACATCCTGGCCACAGCGGATGATAATAATGGCCCACAGCTGAAAACTTTCAGAGCAGTTTCCCTCCTCGAGGTGACGGCCACGCTTGATAAAATGAAAAGTGGCTCCCCCCTGGACCCAGCCCCGGTCAGATTCCTAAAAAAGGTGTCCTCCACCATAGCCCCCATCATCAGGGACCTGATCAACTCTTCCCTAGCTAATGGAACGGTCCCCCCCAACTGGAAGAACGCAGTCGTGAAGGCTTTGCTGAAAAAGCCCCAACTAAACCCGGACGATATGTCCAATTACAGACCGATCTCATTGCTCCCCTGCATCAGTAAGATGGCTGAAAAACTAGTCAACTTACAGCTATCCCAATTTCTCGAAACCCACAACATCCTGCGCCAATCCCAAACTGGGTTTCGACCCGGCCATGGCACGGACACTGCACTCCTCGCTGTCATCGAGGAGGCAAGGTGTATCCTAGACTCAGGGGGATCAGTGGCAGTGATCCTCCTGGATCTTAGCGCCGCTTTCGATACGGTGGATCACCGTGTCCTGTTACATCGCCTGGCCAAGGCTGGAATTGTGGGTACGGCGCGAGCATGGATCGAATCCTTCCTCTCCCATCGATCCTTTCAGGTGTGGGACGGTAACTCCCGGTCAGATCCTCTTCCACTGAAAAACGGAGTTCCCCAGGGTTCGTCGCTCAGCCCTACCCTTTTTAATGTCTATATGGCGCCCCTGGAAGACGTAGTGGCCCCATACGGCATAAAAATAATCAACTACGCTGACGACACCCAACTTGTTGTATCCCTGTCCCACCTGGATAATCATCCGGACAGTTTGCTTCACTGTCTCCAGGACATTCATACCTGGATGTGTGACTCGGCCTTGAAGCTGAACGGCGCAAAGACCGAGATTATGCTCCTAGGCAATAAACGGACGACCTTGCCGCCTACGTCCTGGCCCGACACCTTCGGTGAAATCCCCTCTCCTAAAAATGAAATCAAGACTCTAGGAGTTTGGTTAGAACCGGACCTCACCATGAAAATACAGGCAACCAAGACAGCAGGCACCTGCTTCGGTCTACTACGGTCTGTTCGCAAGATCCTGCCTCTTCTCCCCCTCCCTTCCAGGAAACTACTTGTCCAGGGCCTTGTCTTGGCACGGCTCGACTACAGCAATGCCATTTATCTGGGGGCCCCTGAGTACACCTTGGCCAAACTCCAACGTACCCAGAATGCGGCGGCCAGGCTCATTATGAACCTTTCCCCTAGATTGTCGGCTAAGCCCGCCCTGAAAGCCCTACACTGGCTCCCTGTTCGCCAGAGAGTAGAGTTTAAGGCCCTATGTACCACCCACAAGCTCATGAATGGAGCTGGCCCTGACGCGCTTAAACATATGGTTACCCCATACAAAGCCTCAAGATCCCTTCGCTCCGACGCCGAACATCTTGCTACGGTGCCCAAATTCAAGAAGGCTCGTTCCGGCGGACGCCGCTTCTCGGTCAAAGCCTCCACAGCCTGGAACCTTCTCCCCCTCAGCCTACGTCTGGAACCCTCCCACATAGTGTTCCGTAGGAAACTTAAAACATTCCTGTTTCCCAATTAAAACACTCCCTCCCCCCTCCCCTCTGGATATCGTCAGGTTTATAGCGCGGGGATGCCTACGGGTCACCAGGCGCTCTAGAAATCGCGAAAATAAAATTACCCCAGATCGATTAGTGATTGTTATACCACTTTATTGATATATGGTTTGAGTGGCCACCGGCCTCATCCAAAACGTGCAACTTGTCTATGTTTTACTGTGCTTTTATTTAAACGCTTGTGCTTCATTGCTCATAAAGAGTACTGGGGATTATTCTAAGAATAAATACATATATTTTGATAATATATAACTTGTGTGGTGTCCTTTCATTTGATATTACAGGATTGTAAAACAGCTCGCTTCACTCGCCCTCTGAAGTTAAGCCTTTAAGGCTGCTTAGTCCATGCTACCCCTAGGATAGCTTGTCTATAAGGTTGACTTACAACCACCACCATAAGGGATTGTTTGGACTGATATAAGGTGCCCCCAGAACTAGAGACATCATACATCAGGCGTTGGCCTAACGGCTAGTTGGCTCGACCTCGGACCTGGGGATCTGGGTTCGAGTCTCGGTAACGACGCCAAAAACCTCCTGTGATTCTGGGCAAATCACTTAATCTTCCCGTGCCTAAAATGAAAGTGTGTCCTCATGTAACGTAACTGGTGCTATGTAAAGTGCTCTGATACCTGATTCGGTTCGGGTCTAGTTCGCGCTATATAAAACTCTGCAAAAAAAAAAAAACTTCTCACACTGCCCTTAAAAAATTAATCTGAAAAGTTTAATTTTTCATTTTTAAATTCATCCTGTTTCCCTTAAAGGAAAACAGTCTGCATTAAAAAAACTGCTTTGTTTAAAAAGCAGTCCCAGACATGGTGGTCTGCTGACCCCAACTGGCCACCATCCCTGGGAGTGCTTGCTATTCCCAATGGGGTCACAAATTGCGCTGGTCTCATAAGGCATGCAATTGCGACCCCATTGCGAATCGCTAACAGTATCTGTGACACTGCTCTATATTGCATTTTGCGAGTCACAATTTGCGAGTTGCAAATTGTAAGGGCCGTACATCTCGCCCTATATCTGTAATGCCATGCTGTGCAAATTATTGGAAGAACAAGAAAGTTGCATACATTTGCATGGTTCAAACTATGTAGATCTTCTACAAGCTAGGTTTCACCCATCCCACAAAACTGAGACTGTGATACCATTAGTCATTAATTATATCAGTCTGATTTAGCAAGAGCTTAATCTCTGCCCTTGTGTTACTAGATCTATCTGCAGCCTTTGACACTGTGAGCCACAACATTTTAATCGGTCTCATACAGGCTGTGGGAACACTTGAACAACCTCTTTCATGTTTCAGTTTCTCACTTAATATTGACTTGAACATTTTTTTGAGAATTATGTCTACTATTGACTGCAGTACCGTCTATTTTAATAGCACTACTTGGTCCTCATTTGCACTCTCTGTGATCAATATTTGCAAACGTGGCAGTACTGAATGATGTTACAACAGCTGCACATGAACCACTCCACAGCGGACCCATTCAACCTACATTGGCAAACTTTACTTTATTCCCTAGCTTCAAATCTGTGATCTTGATCATTCCAAATAATCTACACCAACTTTCGTACACTTTATAACATCTCTTATTGTAGTGCCTATTCATGACTAGTTGTTTGGAAGACACTAAACTGCATAACTTATTTTTCTCCTTGTACACACAGTTTTGATCCCTATTCCCCTGTGCCATTGACAAATATGTAGTGTTAGAAATGGGGGTCTCTAGTTGGCAAGGGCTTGCATCTTTGTCCAAGTAGGGACCCTTCGTCCTAGTCAAGATAAGGGAGTTACACTCCTACAATAACCCCTGCTCACCCCCTTGGTAGCTTGGCACGAGCAGTCAGGCTTATCTTAGAGGCAGTGTGTAAAGCAATTACACATAACTGACAGTAATACCGTGTAAGCACTACAAAAGTACACCACAGCAGTTTAGAAAAATGGCCAATATTTTTATATACAAGACCAAAAACAATAAGAATCCACAATACAGTGCTTAAAAATTTACAGTTATCAAAATACGCTTTAAAAACAGTTCCTTGGCCCCTGTTCCCACTGCTTTTCGCACTGGTAATCGAGCCATTAGCGGCATGGATTTGTTGGGAACCAATGATACGGGGAATCAGGTGGACAGAAGAGTTGGAAGACCACATCTCGTTATACGCGGATGATGTCCTATTATACAGCCGCGGTGCGTCCATTGGGGCGTAGGGGCGTAGCCCCACTAGCCCATGGACCCGCGGCTGTGCAAGGAAGTTAGTTATAAATATTTCATTTTATTAATCCTCATGTGCAGGCCGTCAGGAATCTGGGCAGCACCCGGCGTATCCGGGAGTCGGGGGAGTGCTCTGCGGCAGGGGGGCTGGACTGCTGTGCAGCTTGAGTTGAGTGACAGTCCACGTCACTCAGCTGCAGCAGCAGAGGTGTCCCGAGGCTCGAGTGCGCAAATGAAGCTCAGGGCTGAAACTTGCCCAAGCATGCGCATTAGTTGTTCTCCTGCTAGCGAGTGGCCAGAGGGGTGCTGGGTTTAACCAGGCGACAGCCCCCGGCGATAGAAAGGGTGACAGGGCGAGCACGCAGTGTGCCCCCCCAGCGCCAGGATTGGCCAGTCACCGCGCGCAGGGCAGGGCAATCCATTATTGGATGCCGCACCACTGCCTAATGGCCAATCAATCACTGTGTCTGACTTCAGTCATGCAGTGATTGGCCAGCTGCTGATGTCACGATCCTGTTCTCTACTCTCTCTCTCTGGGTGGGTGGTGGTGACTCTCGCTGCCTCGTGTGTGCATCAGCCAGCCTGTGTGCTCTCGAGTCCGTCGACCCGTCGTGTGTGAAGTACTGAGTGACCACCACTACTTCAACTTCAGTAGTTCTCCAGCACTAGTAGTCTTTTTTTTAGTGAGTATATCATTCTGATATGTAGACTAATTGTTTTAATCTGGTGAGATTGTGGGTTTTACGACCGTTTATGTCACATCTATGGAGAAAATAAACCCTGATTCCTGATAGTGCGCTTACACAAAGAGGGCGAACATTCCCATCTTCACCTGATTTGATATTGAAACTCGAGTGCGAGATGCTCTCAAGTGTATTTTTTCACACATCCGACTTCACCCGTGTATATAACCTGGTACAGATTTTAGGTGATCAAATATTGGGAAAGCGTGCCAGTAGGGTGAGTCCCCTATTCAGAGACGTGCAAAGCAGAATGGGGTGCAAAGTGCACTCCTGGTCACTACAAACCGTGCAATGTTTACCAGGTCCACGCTTAGCGCCTAGTAAGTGGGCAGATCAAAATAGGACTCTCAGCGCTGTTTTAGGGTTAGTCATAGAAACCCTTTGCAGAAGGTAAGCATGCAGAGGCACGTTCTGCATCACTAACTGGTGGGAACACCCCCTCTCCCCAACTCCCACCCACGAAAATGGACGATTATCAATGAGGGACAGCACAGCACCTTTGTTAACAAAGCAATATTCGCACCTGGTGCGGCCACTACACCTTAAGCAAGTCTGTAATAATTAATTGAAGGCAATTGTCCTGTACAGTGGGAATTCATGATATTTGTAAATTGTTTCTGCCTTATAATCGTTTTTTAAAAGTATTCAGCAATGTTTGTACTGTACTGGGGCACACAGACATATCAGTCCGGTTCTTTTTCTTCGATTTTTTAAAGTAAATAAAAAATAACTTAAAAAAGGAAGGCATCTTTGCCACACCCATACGACATATCATTTATCCAGCATTGGCAGTTTAAATGTAAAGTGCTTCTTATTTTGTTTGGATTTTTTAAAAAAATCATTTAGCTGTATAGTGTGCAAGAAGAATGGGATTTTATCTAGCCGCTACCACGAGGGAAGACAAGAAGAGATGCCGAAGCTGACAACGGCAAAGAGGGGCTAATTTAAGGTTTAGTAAACCAGAAAACTCTTTGTTGCTTTGGAAAGGCACCGAGAGAGGCACGTGTCGCGTGACCGTACTTCTCACGCGAGACTGCTCTAGAGCATAAGCCCTTGGAAAGAGGACTGTCAGCCGCCCTGTGCTCTAGATTGACAGGTCGGCTGCATCAGAAGGTGTTTACCTTGCCAGCGCATACTTTGTTCAAGGTACAGTGCATACCTCGACCTGCGCCGATAAGGTGGAGCGCGACCGCGCAGGCTCTTGTGACAGGAGCACGGGAGCTTTGAACACTAAAGCGAAGCAGGTTCGTGTATTTACCACAGCATTCTCCAGTCGATAATTTACAATTTAGAACGACGGCGCTGCCACGCTGGGTCTTGTGTGCTGCAGCCAGAGAGGCCTAGGCCGGCTCATTTCCGTTTCTGATCAAAACGGCGTTGTTGAATGACGTGTTACTTATGTTGTTCTGTGCCACGCGCTGGCAAATTGTACCTCCCTCCCACACACACACACTGCCAACAATTTTGCTCCGGAGTGAGACAACATGGTGAGAACCATCACGGCAAATAAAATATTGCACACCAGGGTGGGAAAAAAAATCACAATGTGCAACACCAGCGTGGAGTGCAAATTGTGCAGGGTCTGTACTGTAATCTCGTTTTGGGCACAAATTGGAGATTGATTGGTGATTGCACCCAAAAGTGGAGTTGTAATCCCGCCGTCGGTTGGAATCGTGTTTTGGAAGTAGTAATTGTTGTTGACTGTAATAATCTTTCTCTAGACTCTAGTCGACGACTAGAGTCTAGAGTGAGATTAGTAGTCGATTATTTAGAACGACGTCGCTGCCACGCTGGGCCTTGTTGTGCTGCAGCCAGAGAGGCCTAGGCCCGTTTCTGATCAAAACGCCCGTTGTGAGACGTGTTATGTGCCACGCGCAAATTGTACCTCCCACACACACACACTGCCAACAATTTTGCTCCGGAGAAAACATGGTGAGAACCGTCACGGTAAATATTGCACACCAGGGTGGGAAAAAAAATCACACTGTGCATGCTTGTTAGTTCACCATCCATCACTAGTGTGAAGAGTTGAGATCCTGGTATATGTCAATGTAAGGACATATTTCCTTCTGTACTGCACCATCTGACCTTACCTTTCAGTGCACAGGCATGCAGAATGAATCCCTGTTTGCAGACAGAAGGGGATCACTCGTACAAGGAGGCTTTGGTTGGTATAGGGGCATTTTATACAGAGCAAATTCTTTCTATTTGTTTTTATTGCAGCTTTATTATATAGTGCGAGATCGACCCAAAGAATAAGATATCAGAGCACTTTACATGAGCACCAGGGACCTTACACAGTGATAAGGACACATTCTGAATTCATTATTTTGGTAGGCGCTGGAGATTAAGTGATTTGCTCAAAATTCCAGAACGGTGAGGCCACACCTAGGCTCGAACCCTGTTCCCCAGCGCTAAAGTCAGAAGCTTTAGCCGTAAGGCTACATCCACAGATGAGCTGTAGATGCTCTCTCTACATACTTTCTTTGTTGTCAATACCACAGTCAAAGTGATCCCGGCAGAATCTGGTGGACGTGAACGTGCAGATAACGCAAGCATGACATTGATTGAATTGGCATATTTCAGGCAGCACTTTAAGCTTGAGTGCACATGGTTATTGTTTGTTTTGTTTACCAGACTCATCATCAGTGACTAAACAGAGCTTCACAAAAAGCTTTGAGGTAATGCTTTACCATGCGTGGCATAGTGTTTCAGTAACATACACTTCGTGAAAGCTAAACTGTTGCTCTGGCATCCTCCAATTTATGCTTAATGTCAGGTTACGTTAATAGGGAACATGTGGTTGGAGTGAAATTAATGTAAGTGCATTACTGTGTTAGACTGGGGTGCAGTCGTTTTACTATATTAAAAGAGCAAAATCAATGCACTTTGCACAGTATGACGAACAAAACACAGAGATACAGGTCTGTAAAATAAGAGGCAGGGAAATCGACAATTGTGCTCCAAAAGCGCATGCAAATGGCTGCTTCACCTCAACCTGCCTGATTGTGTCTCTGGTCTCTGATCTATGAGATGCAGGCTCGCATGTGGTAGGAATCATGAAAAAACACTTTCTTCCTTTGATTTTCTTAATAACACCACGTAGCGCCATTAGACCATCACGAGCTTCAATGTTCCCCGGGGTAGAAAACACAGACCTGACTAGCTGCACCTGTGACATGGGTTTTCTTACTCTGCCCATCTGAACCCGTTAAAGCTGGAGGCACAGTTTTTCGCAGGGTGCAGGATATGTCGGGTTCAGCAAACAACATTTGTTTTCATTGACCAATTATGTGTCATTTATAATTCAATTGCAAGGAAATCATTATTCCCTTACATGAACAACACTATTATTAAGACTAATAATAACTATGAAAATGATGATGATAGTAGTAAAAATAATAATAACACAACAATAACCTGTCAAGGTACACAAGCAGCTACACTACTAATATTTTCATCTTCCAGTCGTTCAACAATTATGTCGACTGAAAGAACTTCCCTCATCGCCGGCGCTGTAGTGTCAGCTTCGTGAGGGCATTGGGTTGTAACTTCATGATCTAGGTTTTTTTTGTGTGATGTGTGTGTTACTTAAAACTCTTTAGCAAGTCTGACACTTCTCGTTTGGCACCTCTGTGCTCCCTCTGTACTTGAAGTGATTGAGAAATAGCTGCGTTTATCTCTGTTCTCACTAATGTCTTGTTAATTGTGCTACAGCTGGAGACACACTGAGTGTGTCATTAACGGGGGTGAGACAGGCAGAGTGTGGTCGTGATTTAAGTGCTTCCAAATAAAGGCGACCAAGATGCTGAGATTGTCTCTTGGAAGTTGAGGAACAAATTAAACACTTTCCATAAAGAAGGCACATGCTCATGAGATGGAAATTCGTTAAATAAAGACATATTTACCCTGTTATGCCAACAATCTAGCAATTTAAGAGCCGTGTAGGAGACAAAAAACATGTATTATTCGTTGTGCTGCAGATTTGGTTATGTGGTTTCTTATTCTTATAATTGCTTTATTTCAATCTCCAGGGCCTTAAATTAGTAATATGAGGACATTGACGCGGCGCTTGGACAGGTTCAATGCGACTCGGGGAGAGGGATAGGAGCGCACGAGGCAGCGAGACCCTGGTCGCGAGAGTATGGTGGGAGATAGCATGGGAGGTGAAGGGATAGAGAGGTTGGGGAGGGTGAAGTCAGCGATACTACTGTAGTGATGGAATGGGACAACGTGATAGGGAGGGGGGCATGTGAGGAAGAAGGGTTGAGAGCGGCGATGGGGTGATAGGAAGCATACCATGGAAGAAGTATGGCAGGGAGTGGAGAGCGGGAGCATGTTAAGAGGTAGGGAGGAGGGTGTTACCGACCGTATAAGCCTCAGACAGTTAAAAAGTCACCCCTCTGTCCACTCTGCTGCACTGAGAGGTGTGTGTGAGGCAGCCTTCTTCTACTCTTAGAGCTGAGATTTCCATGAAAGTCTTATAGTCTGAATTCAGCACCTGAGCATAATAGGACGGAATGTATGAAGCTCTGTGGTTATACTGAATAAGCAGCTACCTATGTTATGCCATCTATTAATGTAATAACTGCACTTTCACAATTGCTTTATAACCTTCCTGCTTTCTCAAATTTGCTTGAAAATGCACGATTTTTCTTCAAAATTTTCTTGGGGGGGGGGTAATACCCCCAAACCCCCCTTTTGGGGTTCGGGCTCGCTCGCTACGCTCGCTCGCTACCGTGCTGTATGCTAATCACTTTGCGCCCCACCACTTTAAAATCTCACCCACCGCCCCTGCTATTATATAGGACATCTCCCAAGCGCTCCATACTGGTACTCCTGAATGTTTGTGAACTCTTAGAACGGTCGTCCGGTTATACCATAAATTGGTCCAAATCTATACTGTACGTGCTGCACGGCCCTCCGCCACAACTCCCCAAAGATTGCCCACTCGTGATTGCGGATGGTAGGTTCAAATATTTAGTGATCCATATTAAAGCCAACTCCAATGACTTTTATAAGCGTAATTTACTGCCCCCGCTGGAGCGCCTTCGACGTGACACAACACACTGGGGGGCATTGCCGCTCACGCTGTTAGGGAAGGCGGCCCTGTTTAAAATGATGGCGAAGCGTCATTTTCTTTACGTGCTGGAAAATATGCCATTCCCGGTACCCCCAAGCTACTTTAAGGCAATAGAGGCTCAGGTCTCCAACCTGCTTTGGGGACACAGGACTGCACGCATTGCTCAGGCTAAACACAGGTCCGCAGCTCGTACGACGGAGGGATAGCGCTCCCAAATGTACAGTTATACTACTGGGCGGCACAGTTAAAGGTGATCAATCAGTGGATACACACCCGCCAAGCAGAACCAGCGTTTATGGCAGACAGGGTGGTTTTGGGTGCAGGCAATATGTTGTCTCCTCTTTATGACAAGAAGCAAGCCAAATCTCTTGTTGGGCCCACAAAGCAGACAGTTGCACTATGACATGTGGCGCAGGTTAAACTGGGTTGGCAAGGGACTATAACTCAACTTACCCCCCTGTGGGACACGACACAGTTGGGTCGACTTAGGAACAGCAAAGGCTTTGCCCAGTGGGACGCAATTGGTATCTCCACGGTGGGGGACATCTGGTACAAGGGAGAGGTAATGACATTTGAGCGCCTCCAGCAGCAATATGAGCTAGCACCCACTGAACTGTTTAGATACACACAGATAAAACATGCACTGACAACGGCCCTGCCACCAGGTACTGAAGTCCAGGAAGCCTCGCCTCTCGAGGACAGGTTGCTGACGGAGTACATACCCAAGTGGGCTACTTCGTTTACTTATCGGAAATTAATTACCTAACAACCTCCCAGACCCAACGACGGCGCTTAGAGGGAAGTGGTCCCGCGACGTTGGTAATTTTGAAGACTCAGACTGGCAGGAGCCGCTTGCCTCGCCAAAGGAGGTGGGTATACCCTCACGTCTTAGGCTGGTACAACTCAAAATATTACACCGAGTCTACTTCACTAGACGTACCTTGCACACAATAGGTACATCCATACTGCCTACGGAGATGCAGGGAGGAGGGGACGTTTTACCATACATTGTGGCAATGCTCGAAAATCATAGACCACTGGGTGCAGGTGTTGAGAACAGTATCACTAGTGGGGGAGGTGTCAGTATTGCCGGAGCCCAGAAGATGTTTGTTAAATGTATGGGAGCCGAATGACCTTACTCATCTTATGCAAGACTGGGCCACTCTAGGGTTCATGGTTGCTAAGCGCAATATAGCACAGAAATGGGGGGCGGCGGAGGTACCGACACTCACCGCATGGTGTAATGATATGGACATGGCAATGATAACAGAAAAAAGAGTGTTTACTAATTGTGGCTGTCCCAAGAAATGGAGCAGGATCTGGGGGCATGGAACGCATTTAGGGGCAACATCTGTGAATCACCGCAGGACCAGGTAGATGAAGGATTGGAGGATCAACCTTATGAAGACAGATGTGGGTGACGGGTGGGGTAATGGGCACGACCTTGAAGTATTGTGAATTGCCATAATAATGTACCGGAAATGTGTAATGCTGGTTTTTAATATGTATAAGTACCAACTGGAAGAACTATGCCTTGATGAAGCTGATTACAATAAAAAGAGTTAAAAAAACCCAAAACAGTTCCTTGATGTCGATAGCTCCATCCGGGCTATCACGGCGTTGTGAGCAAACAAATCCAAACAGTTCAGGCCGGTCGCGGAGTCAAGGACCAGCTAGGGTGTCGGGAAAACCGCAAACAGTACCTGTCAGAGATGCAGGGCTCCGAGGCACTTGAAGTCACTCGCGTTGCAGGCCGAGCTCCTTTCTGCTGGGATCAGGAGCGCTGGTGTCGGCAGGCGTCGGGTTCTGCGGTGGGACGTGCAGCGGTGCGGCGTGCGGTGCCCTCAGGGCATAGTGCGAGCAGCGGCTTGGTGGTGGCGGCAGATGGCGTTGTCGGTGAGACCAGGGTCGTGGCGCGATGTGAAGGCGGTACTCGTCACGGTGCTGGAGGGTCACGGTGCAAGCAGCGGCGTCATCGTTGATGAAGCGCTGTTGTCGGCTGATGAATGAGAGTTGATGGTGCCGGCGTCGGTAGGCCAAGGTGCCGGATGAGGGTGGTGCGTCATGTAACTTTACGAGCGATGCCCTCGAACCACGGTGCAAGCAGCGGTGTCGATTTCGGCGTGGAGCGGTGGCGTCAGGTAGGCCAAGGTGTCATCATGAAGCAAGAAGGTGCAGAGTGCGGTGCCCACAGGTCGCGGTGCGAGCAGCAGCTCGATGGTGGTGTCAGCAGGCATCATCGGTGAGACCAGGGCCGCATTGCGGCAGTGCCCTCTACGGTGCCTTCAGGACACGGAGTCGGCAGCAGCGTCGTAGACGTCGTCGAGTTGCTTTTCTTCTGTCTCAGCACAAAACACCTAGTACCCAGTGCTGAGGGCAGAAGAGCTTGAAGTCTTTGCTGTTCCTGAGACTTCTTGAACAGGGGGCAAGCTCTATCTCAAGCCCTTGGAGAAACTCACAAAAGTAGATTGATGAAAGTTCAGTCCAGTCCTTTAACTGCCCAAGACAGAAGCAGCCACTGTAGGCCAACACAGCAAAGCACACAGCAAAGTGGTAGTCCCTACTCACAGCTTCTCCAGCTCTTCTTCTTGGCAGTCTTCTTGCTCTAAAAGAGTTCTGCAGTTCAGGGATCTGGGCCCCAGTATTCGTATCCAAAAATCCTTTGATCCTCTAGACAGAGAGTGTCTGTGCCCAGCCAGAACCAGTTCTGCCTTCTCTGGTGTGATTTCCCAGGAGGGGGTGGAGACGGCATTGTCAGAGGCAGACCAGGTCCTTTGAGGTGCAAGGAAATCTCCTCCCTCTTCCCCCACGCAGACCAGGTCTAGTCAGCCCTTTCCTGACCTACCTAGAATATCGGGAATCACCCTTGCTTCCTAGCCATCTGTTGTCCAAAACCCGTACAGGCAATCCACATTCCAGCAGAGGCACATGGGATGACTTAGCAAGAAAATACCTACTTCCTAAAAGTGGTATTTTCAAACACAAAATGTAAAAATCACCTTTACTAAAAGATGCATCGTAAGATTCTGAGTTCAGGCATACAAAATGTTATTTTTCCACCTAGTTCTCACGGCCAGTTATGTTTATAAGATGTTATGAACAAACTTCCCATTCTGTCCCATGGGGAACACAGGTAGCCTTGCAATAGTGAAAAACGAAATGAGCTGTAATTCACTATCAGGACATGCCACACACACTAGGGCATGTCCTACCTTTCACATACACTGCACCCTGCCCACACCTACCTTAGGTTTAAAAAAAAAAAAAATATTGGTTCAGATCAAAGCCAGAGATACAAAAGCATTAAATCATAGCAAGACATCATATATGCCCAAACTTAAGGTGCAAATATATCCGAAACAAAAAAAACAAAGAAAAAAAAAGAACAATAATAAAACATTACAGGAAACAATACCATCATATAGAGTCAAATAAATGTCAATCCATCGGGTCTAAATGGTCTATCATTGCCTGCCAAATTTTACACCCCCTTTGCATTTTCCTAAGTGATTTAATACGATAAAGGTTATGTTCTAAATAAAAAACATTATAAAACTTTGCTCGCCACATTTCATATACAGGTGCTCCTGGTTTCAACCACATTGAAGAAATACATAAGCGAGCTACGGCCATAGCCATAAATAAAAGATATCTATATTCATGGTAACCTAAAAAAAGATTGGTGTCATTAGATAAACCAAAGATAATCAGCTCTCTGGAAATAACCACTTCACAATTTGTAACATGTGACAAGAATTTTTCAATAGACGTAAAAAAAGGTTTTAAGGCTAAACAATCGGAAAAAATATGCAAAATATCCGCCTGATCAGATTGACACCTATAACATTTCCCATTATAAGCATTACTCCATTTCAACATTTTAAGAGGTGTATGATAAAGATTAAATAAAGTTTTATAATGCTGTGAGTATAAATTGGCTGACAAAATAATTTTGGCAGCCATATAAATTGAATCTTGAAATGGTACTACAGAAGTACCCAATCTAACACACCATTTAGACTCCTGTGACCCCATGTCATCCGGCTGTGTATTCAACAAATAGTTGTACAAAGTCCCTATTCGTGATGGCTTTTTAAGTATTTCCATAAAGTCATTTGGACATAGCGGTAGAATATTTGGATGTTTAATATTAAAATTGCGTACTTGTAGATACTTAAAAAAATCATGCTGCGAAACAATATATATATCTTTTAGCTCCTGAAATGAGGCAATTGTACCATCTTTAACCATAAAGCCAAGACATCCCATACCTTTTTCCTCCCATGTACGCATCGTACGATCCCAAAATATTGGAGGAAACAATTCTGTAGAGTTACATGGAGTATAAAAATTGATACGTCTTAGAGAGATAAGCTTCCGAATTGAGCGCCATCCTTTAAAAGCAGACAATACTAGTTTGAATCTAGTTCTTTTGTAATAACTAGGTTCTAGAAAACGAAGCAACATTTGTCGTGATTGTGGGCCAAGTAAAAGAGAAAAAATATCAGGGCTTTCAAATATAGGTGGAGTCCCCCAAATCACGAAATATTTAATATTCTGCATAAGACAAGCCAAATAGTATAGTGCAAAATTCGGAACCCCCCATCCACCACGAAGTATTGGAAGTGTCATAAATTTGGAAGCCCTGCGTGCAGCTTTCCAACCCCATAAAAATCTATCAGCTATAGATTGTAATTTCCTATGTTGTAGTACTGGTATCTCCAAAGGCACCGACCGAAAATAATACAACACTTTAGGCAATATAGACATTTTTAAAACATTGCGTCTCCCAACCAGCGATAGATGTAAGCATTCCAATTTCTCCAACTGGCTTTTAACAGATTGTAGAATATCCGTCCAGTTCACCATAACTAACTCTTGAAGCGATAGCCTAATTTTAATAATTGCCTCCGGAGTAACCCGACAGTCATTAGGGCAAAGTCCTGTTGAGCAAATAACCTGTGTTTTCGGAATATTAAGCTTATACCCCGACACCTTACCAAATTCACTAGTTAAGTTTTCAATTTCACGTAAAGCTGATTCTGGATCGGATGTTATGACAGCAACGTAATCAGCATAAGCTAATACACGTATAGTGCCCCCAGGTAACACCATAGATTGTATGTGTTGAGATCGCACCAACATCTGTAAAAGTGGTTCGATGTACATGGCAAACAACAGCGGCGAGCATGGGCACCCCTGCCGTGTGCCCCGAGTGATATTAACAGCCGCTGATTCCTGGCCTGATAAGCAGATCTTAGCCCTGGGACGTCTATACATAACCTGTATAGCATATATAAATCGAGATCCAAAACCCATTTTTTCCAAAATTACCCATAAAAATGCCCATGCAACGCGATCGAACGCTTTTTCAGCGTCTAAAAACACCAAACCCACATTTATGCGAGTTACAGCAGCATAATCCAAAAATTTAATGACACGATGTATATGATTAATCATACCACGGCCAGGAAGGAAACCATGTTGTTGCTCAGAAACTAATGCCGGGACAACTTGAATCAGCCGATTCGCAAGGATTTTATAATATAGTTTCGCATCAACATTAATGAGTGAGATAGGTTGGTAAGACCCAGGAAGATGCGAGGGCTTGTCTTTTTTTTTTAAATACGATTATACGTGCATCATCCCATGATGGAGGGAGGCAAGATGGTGCCTGCGAGACAGGCGTGTGTGTGAGGAGCTCCGTTTGGGCATCCGGCAAACTTACTATATTTGGGGTCCCAGTGGTTATCCCCGGTTGTCTTCTGGTGTGTGAATCGACTGGACTCACATGGCGACTGCGGCGGTGTGACTGAGGCTGTTGGTATCGGCGTAAGCTGTGGCTGCTGTTGGGGCTTGTGGCAGCTGGAGACTCGCAGCTCGCGGCTTGGTGCCGCAGCGTACACCCTCTGATCTGAGAGAAGGAGGCGAGGTGGAGCGGCGAGGAGGCGTGAGGTGGAGCGGTGCGGAGGCGTGGAGGCGAGGAGACGGCAAGCTGGCAAGACGCATTACAACACCGGCGTTCGGCATACAGCCTCTCGCGGGAGAGGTTGAGGAGTGCCTGGTGTCGAGACGCTGAGAGAATTCTGCGACGGGAGTCCGGGGACTTCTGTGGAGTGGTGAGGAGCAGTACTACCGGCGTGTTTGAGACCGGCGGTTCGTCGAAGACTGAAGGCTGAATGCTACGGTGAGGCTCAGTGGAAAGCAGAGGGCGTGTGGCTTTTTTTTGGGAAATTGCTACAAAGTTTGCAAAAACAAGATCCTAGATACAATACTGATACTCTTTTAAGTTTGACATTTTGCTACACGTCTCACTCACTCTGCGGATACTATTGCTATAGATTCTGTTTTCTTTTTCTTTTTGTGACTTCATATTATATCTCCTCTTCACACTGTTCAGATAAAAAAAATATTTAAAAAAAAAAAAGGATTTTTTTTTTCACTATGGGTCCAAAAACTGCTCGTGGAGGGAAAACTAGACCTAGTGGGGAGAGCCAGATTGGGACCCGGGCTGCTCTTGCGGCAAAAACAAAACAAGATGGCAGCAATAACGACTCGGATCTCAGCCAAGCGGGCACCCTGAAAATACCGCAAATGTTTAATACTAAACCCAAGAATCTAGTGATAAAAACTTTGACTATCGGAGACAGGGGTAATAAAACCGCTGATGCTATGGAAGCTGATATTGATCAAGATGAGACTTTGGTTGAAGCGCTGGAGCAGCTAGTTGTTTCTCCAGCAGTTTCCCCTGTGCTTTCCATACCACACCTACCTTAGGGGTGCCTGACGTGTAAGAAAAGGGAAGGTTAGGGACAGGCCAGTGTGGGCATGGGCCGGGTGGACATGACAGTTATAAACTGCGTGCAGACTCTGCAATGGCAGGTCTAAGGTACCTTTTCCGGGCTACTCACGTGGGTGGAAAAATCCGTGCTGCAGGCCCATGCGTAGCATTTTATTCCCAGGCCCTGGCACACTCAGTGCACTTTACTAGGGGCTGACAAGAAAACCAAACAGCAAATCATGGAATCAGCAATCCATAACATACTTTACCACAGGAGCACTTGCACTTTACCACCAGCGAAAAGTGCGCAGAAACACAATGCCAGCAAAAACAGAGTAAAAACAGGGAGTGCAGAAAGCAAAAACTCAGGGAAAACACGTCAAAAGATACCAAGTCTAACGGGTGATTTGCGACCACTGACATCAGCTGTGCTCTGTGGCCCCCAGTCAACAGACAGCACAACAGAATGTAAAGAAGGGTGAGGCAAGGCGTGGGGAGCAGCAGTACCGAACCAGAGGACTGTTGTGCTTTGGGAAGCCATGACGACCCTCAGTGGAGGGTGGGAGGGGAAAATGAGGAACAGGCACCCTACATGTGCTTCCTACCATTGCTCTATAATGTCCTTTAACACGGAATTGAAGCACAAGGTCACAGACTTGCATCACACTAGGGGCATATTATCAAGGGCTTTATCTCCGCTTTTTTGGCTTTAAAAGCCAAGAAAGCGGAGATAAAATTATCTCCCTATTACCAAGCTGTCGCTAACACCAGATAGTGACCATATTGGACCCCGCTTTGCAAGTCAGTGATATTTATCACTAATGACATGCAAAGTGGGCGTGCCAAGATGTTAGCGACTGGAAACAGTCGCTAACATCGCTATCTCCTATTACCAACTTTTGGAGATATTCGCGCTAAGCGCGAATATCTCCAAAAGCTAACACCTGCCCAGGAGCAGTTCTTAGCCATGTTATCCAATGGGAGGTGGATAACATGGCTAAGAGCATTTGCTCGATAATGCATGAATATCGCTGACTTTTCAGCGATATTCATGCATTGCGGCCGTTTTTTATCGCATTTGCGATAAACCTTGCTAGTAGCAAGGTTTATCTGCGATAAAAATCGCCGATGTGCGGCGATAATTTTTGTCTCTAAACAAGTTAGAGACAAAAATTATCTCTATTGGTTGGTAATATGCCCCTAGAGGAGGATAACAGCAACAAGAGCACCAATGCAGACTTCGATTATACCTATCAACCATCAGGCACAATGGGGCCCTGACATTGCATTCTTACGCATAAATATATAAGAAGTGTTTTTATGGCTGAACCGGCCAGTCCTGTACCATTAAAAATAAAAGGTGACTCAAACTATTGTGAACGGGGACAACAAGGAAGTGTAACACTGTACTTGAGCATCTGACAAAGGGGGAAGTCTCCACATTGTGCTGCACTAGCAATGCTTGCACTACGAGCTGGGTATTCGTAAAGTGTGCGAGCTCCACAATAGCCCCCCATGTCCTTTGGAGTGCTGGAGACAGCATAAGAACCTCACAACAATCAGTATCCCACTAGTGAATGATGTTTTTTGTTGGAATGTGCAGGACAACAAAAGAGAAAACACTGTCTGCATGTGTCACTCATCATGGCCCAGCAGAAAGTGACAAAAGCCCTTTAAATTACACCAACATGGCAGCAAAAAGTGTTTTGCAGTTGTAGGCCTGCTTAGCTTACCATAAACATGAACTTGCAATGCAGTAGGTCTCGCGTTTACATTGAGTTTAAGCTATTGGCATTGTAAATGATAATGCCTTTTATTTGTGTTTTAAAAACCAAAACATAAATAAAAGGCATTATCATTTACAATGCCAATAGCTTAAACTCTTGTAAATGCGAGACCTATTGCATTGCAAATGCTTCTTTACAGATAGTTTTACCAAAACGTGCACTCCTTTTTAACTGAATTGTTTGAAATTACGTGTTCCTCTTAACTCGTTTCCTTCTGCATTTTGTTTGTGTTCGGAATTGTATGTTGGGTTGCGTTCTGTGATGATGTCATAAATAGTTCACTCCTCTGGTAGAAAGTGTAATGATGATTGTATTGCAGGTTTTTTAGGTCTTGCATAGGCAGCGCTTCCGCTGTCTCTCCCAGACATGCTGTATTCAAGATATGTGCTTAAAGCTCTGCCTATTTCCCGCCCATCTTTTTAATTGGCTCCTGACCCTGTCCTTTGTAAATGGTGGCTTTCATTGGTAAGTAGGCTTTGTAGTCCCTCCCTAGTACCTCCCCATCTATTTTTGGAACCTCCCATGAGGACACACCCAATTACATGTGTTGTTATGCCTGTAGGTTTTAATTACAACCTCAAGGCAATATTTTCTTAAACACCTTCAGACAAAACACTCACTTTGTCCTGAACAAGGTTGGCAGTGGTTATTTTACTTGCTAGAACATCTCACATTTATATTAGACCTTCTATAAATTTCCCTTCATCAGCTCCACATAGAGTACAACCTAATCCGAAATTAATATAATAATTATTTTGTCACATTTCAAAGCTACTACTTGTATGTATTGAATTCGCTGTGATACTGTCTTCCATGCAATGCATTATGGGTAGGGTGGATTTACCATATCTTCAAGGTTTATAATGCCCACTAGGGACATCTAGGCGCAGCTTGCGGTACTGCACCTACTTATCTCACATTTATATTAGACATTCTATAAATTTCCCTTTGTCAGCTCCACATAGAGTACAACTTAATCAGAATTAATATAATAATTGTTTTGTCACATTTCATAGCAATTAATTGTCTATATGGACATAGCTATTTAAATATACTTGTGGTACTGTCTTGCATGCAATGCATTAGGGGAGTACCATAAGTGACCAAAAGTTTGATGCTCACTAGGGACCTCTAGGCGCAGTTTGTGGTTCTGCACCTACACATCTATGTTGGACCTTCTATAAATTTCCCTTCATCAGCTCCACATAGAGTACAACCTAATCTGGAATTAATATAGTTCTTTTGTCACATTTCTATGCTACTAATTATATATATTGAATGTTCTGTGGTACTGTCTTCCATGCAATGCATTATAGTTAGGGTGGATTTTTTTTTTCTTCTCTTGTCAGGGTGTCGTTTCTGTTTCAGATACATCAACCGTCACCTTCCACAACACCCTATTTATTCATCAGTCGTTGGTAACACACTTGGCAACAAGTGCACAAGCTATCCCATTGACCATTTACCTGTAAAGGGAAAAGGTCACATTAGTCAGGGGTACTGTCTTCCATGCAATGCAATGTGCGTAGGGTGGATTTACCAAATCTTCAAAGTTTATGATGCTCACTAGGAACATCTAGGCGCAGCTTGCGATACTGAACCTACACATCTCACATTTATATTGGACCTTCTATAAATTTCCCTTCATCAGCTCCACATAGAGTACAACCTAATCTGAAATTATTATAATAAAAGGTTTGTCACATTTCAAGGCTATTAATTGTATATATGGACATAGCTATTTGAATGTACTTGTGGTACTGTCTTGCATGCAATGCATTATGGGAGTACCATATGTGACCAAAAGTTTGTGATGCCCACTAGGGACCTCTAGTAGCAGCTTGCGGTTCTGTCAGTTATGGTGCCTTGCTTACTAGGGACCTCAAGGAGCAGCTTGCAATACTGGCAGTGCTGGTGCCTTGCTCACTAGGGACCTCTAGGAGTAGCTTGTGGTACTGCACCTACCACATATCACATTTATATTAGCCCTTCTATAAACTTCGTTTCATCAGCTTCACATAGAGTACAACCTAAACTAATCCGGAAATAATATAGGGGCATATTATCAAGCCTGTGCGATAAAATTATCGCCGATTTATCGGCCGAAAACGGCCGATAAAGCGGCGATAATGGGCTTGATAATATGCTCTATGAATTTCAATCGAAGCCCATGTTAGATGTCTTCACATCTAATATGGGCTTCAATTGGAATTCCATAGAGCGTATTATCAAGCCCATTAGCGCCGCTTTATCGGCCGTTTTCGGCCGATAAAGCGGCGATAATTTTATCGCACAGGCTTGATAATATGCCCCAATATAATTCTTTTGTCACATTTCAAAGCTACTAATTGTATATATGGCTATTTGAATGTACTCGTGATACTGTCTTGCATGCAATGCATTATGGGTAGGGTGAATTTACCATATCTTCAAAGTTTATGATGCTCACTAGGGACCTCTAGGAGCAGCTTACAGTGCTGCACCTAGACCAGCAGTGCTGGTGCCTTGCTCACTAGGGACCTCTATGAACAGCTTGTGGTACTGCACCTAGACATGCAGTGCTGGTGCCTTGCTCACTAGGGAGCTAAAAGCAGCTTGCGGTACTGCTCTGAGACATGCAATGCTGGTTCCTGGCTCACTGTGCAATAATTTGCAATGCAGTAGGTCTCACATTACTGAAAGTATGAGCTATTGGCGTTGCGTTATTATTTGCAACACCAATACCCCAAACTATCAGTAATGCGAGATATATTGCATTGCAAAATGTTTGTTTTTATTACAGCCGCGTTGTGCACACATACAGTTATAGACAATGGATTTCCACTCTCAACTTTTTGCAAAACAATAACGGGTGGTGGGCGAAACCTGAGGCACACCACAACCAGAGAGTCCACTGGCTTGGACCTGCATTTAACAATAACACCTAAGGCATTCTTTGCCACCTAAGTGTTAGTGAACTAGCTCAGTAATGCCTCCAAGTTCCTACCTGAACAATAAATATTCTTCCAAGCCTGTAAAAAAAGCTCATGAGTAGTAGCATAAACCAACACAAATACACGTTACCTTCCTGTCATGAATCCCTGCTATGAATCCCTGCTATGTCATCATATCACTAATTCACTTGCTCTACCAACTTTTGGTGCACGGAACGCCAAGCACTGAGTGTGGTTTACTTAAAGGATGCCATTCTCTGCTTGTCTCCAAAAAAGGGGTGAAGGGAGCCAAGCAGGAACATAGGGTCACCACAGCCAAACATTCAAAACAGATGGTGCCTCCGCGTGCCATTTAGGGGGAAAAAACACGCTGGACGACACGCTCACAGCCCGACTATTGCACAAGCAGGGAACTCAATAACACAGAGATAAAAAAACGAGCATTTACATTGCAATAGGTTTCCAATTTGCGCAAGATCTATTGCATTGCAAATGGTAGGCATCATGGACAATGGGAGGGAGGGCGGGCAGGGGTGGGGGAGAAGGCATGGATAACAGGAGGGTGAAGGCATGGACAACGAGAGGGAGGGTGGGGAGGGGAAAAGAAGGTTTGATAATGGGAGGGAAGGAGTAAAGAAGGTACCAAAGCATGTCATGCCTGTAGTAGGAGAACCTAGGGGCATATTATCAAGGGGGTTTATCTCCGCTTTTTTGGCTTTAAAAGCCAAGAAAGCGGAGATAAAATTATCTCCCTATTACCTAGCTGTCGCTAACACCAGTTAGCGACAGCTAGTAGGAGATAGCGACCATCTTGGGCCCCACTTTGCATGTCAGTGATATTTATCACTAATGACATGCAAAGTGGGCGTGCCAAGATGTTAGCGACTGGAAACAGTCGCTAACATCGCTATCTCCTATTACCAACTTTTGGAGATATTCGAGCTAAGCGCGAATATCTCCAAAAACTAACACCTGCCCTGAGCAGTTCTTAGCCATGTTATCCAATGGGAGGTGGATAACATGGCTAAGAGCATTAGCTCGGTAATGCATGAATATCGCTGACTTTTCAGCGATATTCATGCATTGCGGCCGTTTTTTATCGCATTTGCGATAAACCTTGATAATAGCAAGGTTTATCTGCGATAATTTCTGACGATGCTTAGCGTTAAAAAATTCGTTGCTAAGCATCGTTAGCGATAAATATCGCTTAACGTTGGTAATATGCCCCCTAGAGCTCACAGTCTACATAATATGTACCATGTAACAACTGTAGTAAAGGGGCCAGTTATGTTATGTTATGTTATGTTAATAACTTTTATTCAGCGCACAGCTGCCCCAGCGAAGGGGCGTCCTGGCGCCTGATCCAGTATCACAACACAACAAAGCACCGCTAAAAAGAAGGAGGATCAGTCAGTAGAGGTGAACAGATAGGTTTTGATCGCACGTCTGAAGAGAGTCAGGCTATCAAGGGCACGGATATGGGCAGGAAGGGAATTCCATAATCCGGCCGCCATAACTCAAAATGAACGGCCGCCCATTCTACTCAGTCTGAATCTAGGCGTGTTCGCTAAATGGAGAGATTCCGACCTGAGAGACCGCCTGGGGACATACGGGGAAACAAGACCCGTCAGGGCAGGAGGTGACGAGAATTTCAGGATCTTGAATGTCAGACAGAGCGCCTTGAATTTGATTCTCTGTCTGACCGGCAGCCAGTGAAGGGAGGTTAAAACTGCAGATACAGAGCATCGCCTCGGGAGGCCCACAATGGCCCGCGCAGCGGCATTCTGCACCCTCTGCAGTCTGGTGACCTCGGCCTGATTAACACCAAGCAGCAGAGCACTCCCATAGTCCAGCCGAGAAAGAATAGTGGCTTGGACCACCAGTTGCCGAGTAGGGGGGTCGAAAAATTTGAGGACTGGTCTCAGTCCTCGCAGAATACCATAGCAGGTAGCTGCGATCTTCTTAGTATGGCTGGTGAAGGAGAGGTTGGAATCCAGCCAGACCCCCAAGTTCTTCACTTCGGCCGCTGGGATGGGAGTCACCCCCAATTCAGGAGGCCACCATTGGTCTCCCCACAGTTCCGCTTGCTTTCCTAAGATCAGGACTTCGGTTTTCTAAACAGTTAATACGCATCCAATTCGCCACGGCTAAGAGCCCTGCGCGAAACCTGGGGGCAGTCACCTCAGGGTCCCCACTGTTGCTATGGGAGGTGACAAATGAAGAGGAGGCAGTACTAAGGAGGGACTAACAAGCCTATTGATGAATCATAAGCCAGCATTTAAGACAGACAATGACACAAGCCAGTGGCAAATATGGGCGGAGAGTGGGTGGGGCTTCTATTCCGTACTTCTGTACAATAAGTCTCACAGAGCAGCGCATGAGCGCTGGCTCTAGGCTCAACCTAAAAAGACTTTGACAATCTCCGTTGGAGGGCTTAGACAAGCTTCAAGCAGAAAAAAGGGGCAGGCCACTCGGAGATCAAAAGAGATATGGGGAGGGCGTTGGTTGGACAGCCGATTCTGCTACTCCCAGTGACACAGGGATTGCCAGCTCGTTTTCACCCTTTTCTCGCATATCAAGCTACCATTCAAAAGACACATGGGAGGCTGATCACCGATGGACTATTTTGATACGCACTGCAGCCTGTAACGACCACATCAGTAGCCGGAGGGAAGAAAAGAACCCAGCAACACTGGTCTGATACATTCGCAAAATAGCGGATGGTTGCATGCTCGAATCTGCATCACCTAGGAGGAGATCCAAAAAGTAACCAGGCTCTCAATCTAACTACTGATCCTCATAGAGGGTGAGAGCAATGTGCTGGTGGTGGAGAGTGGAGGTGCGCTAAATATTGAAATCAAGGTTGGTACCAAACTATGAAACAGCGGCACCCCCACACTACCTGATTTCAAAATGACATTGCAAGTATGCTCGGATGTTTCTCAATGCTCAAGTAATTTACACGTATTCCTGTGAGAATTGTTACATAACAATTCAATGACAGCCTGACACTTCGCTGGTGTGCTCTTTGTGGTCCTCGATCTATACCTCTGTAATCTCTAAATTTATGGTTCTGTAGACACCGATGGTACGGGTGATCACTGGCATTGCTAATGGGTGTCTCTGGATAATATTGTGAATAATGTGTTGGGTCTAATAGCTCTACAAATGGGGCAGATACGTTTAATGCTCATTGAATTTATGTTGTAGTACACTCGGATTGAGTGCTAGATCCTCAGATTGTCACATGCATGACCTTAGCATGGCCGCCATGGGAGATTCAGGACCAGGATTCTCAAAAGGCAGTGAAGATTAACATGAGGTACATTTGTGATCTAGGAGGCCAACCAGGTGGCTAAAGGAATGTGTGCCATACACATTTACTTACCATTCTGACAAGTAAAATACCAGGGAAACACTTTTACCAGTCTGTCTGTCCTGGAGGGGACCTAGGTAATGCATATTCCTTGCCAGTAAAGTTCATAGCCAGATCTACTTGTGTGAGTCACACTCAGATATTTTTTCTCTTGGAAGCATATTGGGGCCTGGAACACTAGTTAAGGGTACATATTTCTCCATATGCCCACACTAAACAAAGTCTCAGGAGATCGAAAGCCGATTCTCCCTTACTGAAATCAACAACTAAAGGAAAGATTTACATGAACAGCACCATGGTAATGATACTAAGAAAATTATCTGAGGGCCATAATCTGACAAAGTCGACAAAGACCAACATAGATGCGATGCAACAAGAATTGACAGCGATAAGATCCGTAATCAACTCAATCAATAACAAACTAGCAGAGGCTGAACAATGGATTAGCACAGTGGAAGATATGTCTGTAAAGGCAAATAAAGACATTAAAGTTCTTAATTCAACAACAAAAGTCCTACATAGGGACCTTTCTGAATTGGAAGACAGTAATCACAGAGGAAACCTGAGGATCTTTGGCATCCCAGAAGGGGCAGAAAAAACATCTGGTGCTTGTATCTCCTTCTTGGAAAAATGGCTACTGTCCTTTAACAAAGATTTTAAACAGGAAAGAACGCATTGTGTACCATTATTTAAAACCTATGACCAAACACGTCACAAAACAGATTGAGTGCAGGCCTCTGCATTTCCAACACATGGAACTGATCCTGAATTACATGAGCAAAAATGACAACATCCTTTGGAATGGTCAGAAAACCTATATATCACAGGATGATTTGAAATCAATAGTTAACTTTAGAAAGGGCTTCTTGGCTCAGCACCAAAGACTTAAAGACATGAACCTTCAATTCTCCTTTGCTGGTCCGGCAAAGTTTAGAGTGCTCGCAGATGGGAAACACCATATCTTAACTACAAAGACCTCTTGGCCTCTCTAGATTGAAGGGATGAACAAGGAATGGACACTCAGCACACCAACATTAACAAGAGAAAATACTAAACTTTTGCAAGTTGGTTTGGCCTTTGGCTTTTGTCTACCTGGAAGTACTTTATACAATTACTTGTTACAGATAGGTTATATTGTCTATACAACACTGTTTAAAATGACAAGAGTGTTTTAGCTCCTATGTGCCCAAATATATTCACATTCTGTATGGTCTCAACCACAGATGTTAATGTTTGATCATTATTATGTTAGACTATGCTATGGTTGATATGCTCTTATAAGACTCTAATTCACTCATTCATGCATGCTGGCACCTACTGAGTGCAGTAGATTGGATTTGTTTGTATTAGGAATTTACCCTGAAGGCTAATTAGATTGTGTCTAAGGCCTGGGATTAATATATGGATAATGTAAATGGCTCCTTACTCAAGTCAAAATAGTATAACATCTCATGTGCTCTCACATAGCTTTTCTATGAAGTTCTAGGTAACTTTGTATTGTTTATTAATCCTATTTTTCTAATTCTCATAATGACTCAGTCTTCCCTATTATGGTTGTTATGTTGATCCTAACATAGCCTCACATTTGTATTGCATGTTTTTATATGACTCTGCTGCTATTTGGTTGGCGCTTCTCCAGCGTCACTCCCACGCTCAATGTTGGGATTTAGGTGTGTGAGCTGGATTATTGGTCCAGATTGTCCTTATGTCTTATTTTGAACTTCTGCTTTGATTTCTTCTTCACTCTTCTGTTTCATCTTCTTTTTCCATAGTTTACTCTGATACCAGGCAGACCTAAACAGGGGGTCTCAACTCATATTACAATTTCAACAGCTCGCTCCTATCCTATTCCATATTCTTAGAATCTGGGTTCCTTTTAACTTGACTAACCAAGGAGTATATAGTGTGCAAATTGTGCATATAATCCCGCTCCCCAAGACAATGCTCTTCTTAGAATGACACACACGTCCCTCAGATCTCCTCACTCAAGTTATCAGTTTTTCACGGTTCATCCAAGGATACTCCCAATAATGCAAGGCCTCCTCCTACTGATAACATATAGGTGTTGTTGTGTATGTTAAGGGACTTAATCACCCTGTTAAATGACTACAAATTTTGGATTACCCGATGAAACCAAAAGGTGACATAATCCTGTTACAAGAAACTAAAATAGGCACAAAAGAAGCATTTTTAAATCTAAAACAACTGGATGAGTGAAGTATCAAGCTCACCTGCAGTAAACAGAAGAAATAGAGTCATAACTTTGATTTTCAAAAGCTCAGATTTGACGATAGATTTCCACTCTGTGGACTTAGAGGGCAGGTGAAGGGCAGTCATTAACCTTTACAGTCGAAACACAGACGATCCCACATTTTGGAACTCCTTCTCTGACAAACTTGGCCAAATTCGAGATGATGAGTTAACATTAGTTGGTGGCGACTTCAAACTTCCTCTAGATACAACTCTTGATTGACAATCTAAATGTTCCTTTCAGTACTCAAAATCCAAAAAGGCTCTTCTAAGATTTTGCTCTAGGTATCATTTGTGCGATTGCTGGAGACTTCAGCATACGGATACGCAACACGCTACCTTCTTTCCACACCCACATAAATCTTCCCTCTGTTCTTGGCTTACCCACATGTCTCCACCACCTATGTCGATCTGTAGCCGTTATACTGACTGCCAGAGGTATTTATGTATTCATGCATCTATTTATTTTTTATCATAAACTTATGTTACTTGCAATGTATCACAAAATACAAGTGGCAGTAGGCTGGAAGCGTTGCTGCAATTGTGTATGTCACAGATACAGAGATCGGGAGTCGGTACAGATGATACAAATAACATGTTCCCCCTGTAAGGTAATAACTTCCATTCAAGAGCCCAATAGTAGCACTCAAATTGATCTAACAGAGCTGGAAAGAAAAAAGGCCAAAATTATGAAATGTATTGTACTCGAGTGAATGGTACACAAAAGAAATAACATCAAACCTCTGATGTCCCATCCCGCTCCCCCTCCACCTCTCCCGTCTCCTTACCCACCAGATACGTTTGGACCCCAAATATCACTAGGCCGACTCTGTGGGTGAAAGAGAGCACTATAGACATCTGACTGTGTGTTGCAGTGTATCATGTCTTTGTACCAGGCTTCCACAGTTGGTGGAGGTTCTTGGGCCCATCGCATAGCTACCCTGCGTTTGGCTAAAAGATGCCCAAGTGCCACCAATTTCCTCACCCCCTTGTTCACATCTCTATCTAGGCCAAGTAGAGCCAATAATGGGTCAAGTTCTAACCTATGGCCAGATACAGGCGGGCAACAAGAGCCACATTTCGGGGGGCTGAAAAATATTTCGGGGGGGCTAATTCTTCTTACCATAGACAGAGTGGCTGTAAGAAGGGGTGAACACACAACAAAAGCCTCATTTGCAAGTAAATGGTCTTTTAAAGACCTGTTAAGTACTCGGGTGCAGCTGCAATTAGATGCTCGCCAGCCCACGAAGCTGTCTCCCCCCCGGGCTAACACATACGACGGGGGGGGGTGAAGCCCCGTGAGCCCAATGGGTGTTGCACGCCTGGCCAGATATGACCGTCAGCTCTTGGGAAATTTTTACCCAGAATGCCATGATGTCAGAAAAGAGCCATGCCATATGCAGGAAGCTAGCATCAGGTGCACAGCAACGATGACACTCTGCGCAGACCATAACGATGCAGTCTCTCGGGTGTGTAGTAAAAGTGGTTAACATATTTAAAGTGGATGAGTTGGTGCCTGGCGTTGAGAGAAATCTCCCCTCTCCTGGAACAGCTGTATTGCCAGGTTTTGTCATCTATGATCACCTCGAGATCTCTCTGCCAGTCTTACCGTGCCTAAAGCATTGCCGGTCGCCTGGCCTCCTGTGCGAGAGCATACCATTTTGTAACTAGTTTCACAGGAATATTATATTGAAAGGTATTTATTTATTTATGGGGAATTTGTAGAGCACAAACATACACTCCAAGAGGAGTCTTGTGGTTCAAATGGTACAGCCCTGGAAAAAAATAAACAAATCTACAGACGGAACAGTAAGGTTTTAAGGGATTTCCTGAAACACAGAAGATAGGGAATTGCCTTGGTCTTAAAGGGAATAGAGTTCCTTAACTTAGGGGCATATTATCAAGGAACGGCGTTAAAATTATCGCTAAAACGGCAATAATGGGCTTGATAATATGCCGTAGAGAATTCCAATAGAAGCCCATGTTCACACCAGAACATAGGCTTCCATTGGAATTATCAAGGGCATATTATCAAGCCCATTATCGCTGCTTTAGCGGCAGTTTCCTGCAGCTAAAGCGGCGAGAATCTTAACGTTGTTCCTTGATAATATAACCCTTAGTTCCTTGGACACTAAATGCTCTTCTTACCCAGTCAACCAATCTGTTGTTGGAGACAGATCTAAAATATTTTAAGTTTTTATAAGGGAGGTTGGGACCTATGTTGGAGTTCCAGTGTGTGTCTTTTTTGCTATCATAACAGGGTGCTAGTCCTTTTTTTTATGATGGTCTTAGACAATATCTCCGCCAGACTATGGCCCAACCATCACAAAGATCCAGGAGGAATCAAGGGAAGCCAGGCAAGAGAGGGCCTTCTTCCTGTCTAAATTAACTGAATTAAGTAGTTCAGGGTCCGAAAAGAGAGAACAAAGTAGTAGCTCTGGAGAATCACATTAGGGTCAAGCGGTGGCAGTGCAGTGAACCCCAATAAGTAAACAACAGTCATGGGAAGCCAGATCTCCCCTGTAAGATTTACAAATATTTCCACCTGGTCCAAGCCTTTTTTCTTTTTTTTTTTTTGCCCATCGCCAATTACATTTCATGGTCCATTCAGGCCAATTTTCAACAGATCGAGCAAACTTCACCTTCATTCTAGCTTACTGATCAAGTGAAACCTAGGGGATTGTTAATTCTAACAATCCTCTTTTGCATACCAATGCCCTCACAGACTTAAAGAGCCAAATAGATGTTCAGATTTGTATTAGAAAAGATGAGGCCAAGGTCTCCCTCAATTTTCCAAGGAGAAATAAGATGAATGATACAGGGATAGAACCTACACATATTGGCTACTTTAACCGTAAATTAACCAGAGGTGAGAGGAGATGAAAGGGTCGAGGTCTTTATTATGGACAAAATGAACATTTTGTTTACAGTTGTCCACTGTTATTGGGAAAAGGAAACTGTCCTGCATTGAAGGCCCAATCAATCAAAATCATCTTTATTCGGTCATTGTGGGACCATAAAAGCACAGGATAAAACATTTACATCTTCATAAAATATAAATAAATGTTTTAACCTGTGCTTGACCCAATAAACATGATTATGATGAATTGCATTGAAGGGCCATCCAGGGCTGGGTGAGACTAGTGAATTTAGTATTGCCCCTAAAAAGGCTTCATTTATGATGGCAGTTACCTTAGGCACTGTGAAGGGATCTGTATAGGTTTTGGCTTTAATTTAATCTGGTGTAAATGGAAACTTTATGGATAACGCTTTACATTCCCAGATGTTGGAAGCCCAGAACAAAGAAGCCGTGGAGCAGATTGTGGCTATTGAGGGTAAGTCATTAACTTCATGAGACTGTCGGAGTGGTCGCTATATTTAGCGACCACTCCAACAGTGGTGGAGATTGAATGTTGATCCCATGCATTGTAATCAAATTGGTTCTTGAAACTTTGCTATAGTATTAGGGTCTCCTTGGTTACCAGTACGTTTTCCTAGAATACATTGACAACAAGAATGGATTCAATTTACAGCACACTATTGGTAACAGACATGTCTACTCCAAGAACAAACAAACCCTAGACAGACATTAGTCTGCAATTCTTAACACATGGGAACTAGCGTGGATAAGATTTCTGAACTGTAAAAACAGCTTGCAGAAGTATTTAATAAAGGAGGAGCAAGGGTATTCCCCACACACGGGGAATCTGATTGCCCCAATGATTTAATCCCAGGAGCAAAGATTCCTCATGGAAAAATCTACTCACTGATGATAAACGGGGATGGAGTGTTATGGAAGTATTTGGAGGAAAACTTAAAGAAGGGCTTCATACACCATGCAAAATCTTCTACGGAGGCACAGATTTTTTTTCCACTCAACCTTTTACACGTGCTCCAGTCTTGCAGCACCCAGATTGTCTATTACTCTTTATTGTTCAAACAAAAATTCCCTCACAATCCATTAAAGCAATTCTTTCAGAGAGAAACTTGGAACCTGGATTTTAACATCCAGTAGCTTTTTCTAAGTGTTTTTTTGGTAGAGGAGGTGAATTGCGCCATTTACGGCACGGAATGCCTTGCTTTTAAGAAAGCCTTTTAGCATTGGAGGCAATATTTGGCACAACACAGAATTATGATTTGGACTGATCACAAGAATTTGGAATCTATCCAGGTGATAGAATGCTCCAATCCCAGGCCAGCGAGGTGGTGTTTATTTTTCTCACGATTTGACTATGAGATCAAGTATTGTCCTGGAAAAAGACACAACTACAATAGGCAGAAGGAGTGCCAGTACCACATACTTCCTCTCTATTAATAGCACAAACACTTTCATGTAATGAACCGGAAAGATTTATTTATTTATTTATTTTAAAGCTTTTTTTATTAAAGACAAGGCTATACAGTATAGACGTTGCACAAACATAGGTACCCAAGGGTGGTTCACTGGCACAGATTTAACAACCAATCTGAGTCTATGGCCTGTTGCAAACAGTTTACATTTGACCTAAGTATGGCTATTCTATCCCGGATCATATCCCCGTCTAGGCTGCGGAGCATCACAAATTCCTCCTCTATACCCATTCCATTTTTCCCAAATTTGTGTCCATTTATTGGGATATCCTCTGGATTCGTACACTGTCCTCTCAGTCAACATGCACCAGTCCATGTCTTTTTCCCATTCTATCAGTGATTGTGGTTCCTGCGCCCTCCACAATCTCGCAATATTCCTTTTAACAATTATCATTCCAAGTGTCACCCACATTCTCTCTTTACTGTTGAGCCAGAAAGATTTATTCAAGAAGTGAAATCAAGACAAGAAACATTATACAAAGAAGAATGGATTATTGCTTCAGAACAGGTTATATATTGCCGAGGAAAGACTACAGATGCAAATTCTAGAATGGGACATATCATATGGTGGCCAAAATTACAGGGCAGTGTAAAATAATTTCTGTCAAAGTGCAAAATATGTGCTTATGTCAGTGTCACAAGAAAATCCCCTGTGGGTTTGTACCTTCACTTCCAGCTCCGATGGGATTACACAATAAATTACTTTATAATAGAATACCTATGCTCCCAAAGTTATAACACAACATTGGTCATAGTAGATGTGCTCATGAAGATGGGGCACTTCATTCCACTGAAGGCACTTTCTACAGCCCCAGAGCAGGCTGATACATATTTAAGAATAATATTAAGATTGCATGGATTACCCAAAATAATCGTCACAGACAGAAACCCTCAATTCATATCAAGATTTGTGAATGCCTTACCCAAACAAGTTGGAGCAATTACTTTTAAATCCACCAATTATCATCCATAAACAGAGAGACAAATGGTGCAACTTAACAAAACAGTTAAAGAATATCTAAGATGTTTTCTGCTGAATGGCTCACTAGACTGGGTACCATTGACTGGTATTGCAGAGTTTGCAGAATTTGCTTATAATAATGTCATCCATAATTCCACTGATGTTCCACTTTTTTCCGCACATAAAATTAATTCTCATATGTGGCCTCAAGAATCACAGCAAGCGGAAGTACTGTCAGCAAGTAAGGTGACCGTAGAGTTACAGAGGGTTCATCCATAGATGCTTCAAGCATTGAATTAAGCTAAAATGACTTACGAGAAAATCATGGCCTGAATTACATAACACCGGTCATCCCCAAGATTGGACGATGCATTGAGAGAATACCAGCATCATCCTGATGAGTGGATTTTAAATAAAACAATAGAATTGCTTTGTAATCAGGCCTTACAACAATGGGTTACCCTTCTCCCAATCATGGTAACCGGTATTCGGTGTGTAAAATTATGATACTATGGTCTATTATTTCGCCTATCTGATATTCCCTTCTTCCACTCACCTCACACATGAGCACCTTTGTTTGTACTTCTTATTAGAGCAACCGTCCATGGATATCTTCCCATGTGTTTCAATGAATATGTTATCCTCACGAGTAAAAGGAATATAAAGAGAATTTGTTTCTACCTAATTTCAGTTGTTCTGTCTCTCTTTTTCTGGTGTACCATTGAAGAGTATTTACTCTCGTATTTGAATGGATATTCATTAATTTTTCAATAATTTAGTGAATTAACTTCATAAGTAAATCCCTCTTTGGGCTGTCCATTGCGGCACGTCAGGACAAATTGTTGTTCGTACTGTAAATATCAGTTAGCAAGTTGCACTGCTGGTGCGTCACGCAACGTGATGCACCGGCGATGCAAGGGGCTTGTAAATTTGCCCCTCTGTAACAAATTAGTCTCAGGCACACGTTGTAAGTGTTACTATTTGGCCATGAAGTATTTGATCTGTGCCTTTAAACAAGAAAACCACCACTGGGTCTGGGCTCCCAACGGCACAGCTTACCACAAGCTTCTAATGAACAAAAATAGGTGTTATTGCCGCTAGTTAATGGGTAAGACAACTATTTAGTCAAAACATACGGTTAAGACAATATGTTTATTGGTTTTAATTCCAAATCTTTTATTCCTTTTTGGTTTTAATTTTCCACTTCTATTTGAATAAATGATTTTTCAAATTATTATACAAATATTAAAACCTAGTGTACACAACAAAGAATGATATACATTATATCAGAAACAACAACTTTCTTATTTACAAAAAATGAATACTATTGAACATTTTTTTTTTTTTTTTTTTTGCAGAGTTTTATATAGCGCGAACTAGAACCGAACCGAATCAGTTATCAGAGCGCTTTACATAGCACCAGTTACGTTACATGAGGACACTTTCATTTTTAGGCACGGGGAGATTAAGTGATTTGCCCAGAATCACAGGGGTTTTTTTGGCGTCGTTACCGAGACTCGAACCCAGATCCCCAGGTCCGAGGTCGAGTGCCTTAGCCGTTAGGCCAACCCCTCTCCCCACAATCCACATTCATTCATCAATCATACCAGTACAAACACCACAAAGAAACATCAATGATTCAATAAATGCTGGAATCACAATATTCACAACAAAAAAGCCAATATGTGTTTTGCAACAAAAATGTGTATATATACAATTTTTTTATCAATTCTTAATTTTTAATTTTTGGCTTGTAACATAAAGTCTACGCGTTTCGAACTTCCATCATTTGGGAGTTCTCTTCAGGACCAATATCTCGCACTTGTCAAAGTATAGCTGGAAATGATCGTGAAATCACACTTTGTATGTTTGAATCGCCCGTTTATGGCTGCCTGATTCTCCGTATTCTGAGTGGGGGAATCAGGCGCGTTGTGTACAATATCGATGAACTTCCGTATTCAGTTTTTCTACAAACAGGGCTGTTGAGTATCTGTTAAACCAACATCCAAATGCTTTCTTGCTCGCATTCACTTCCTGGTCCGCATAAAGGCACGTGTTGCTAACTTAAGTAACACTGCTGTCTAAGTCTCAACCTCGACACATTTAGCTGTAAGAGAAATTGTGCCTTTCCATAATATGTTGTTTCAAAAATAATATTCAGTTTTTTTTTATCTCTGTGTACACATCCCACTCCTCCTTGTCTTTATCCTTCTTGATGGAAGAAATGAGATACTAGCTAAAGAATGTGCTATAATAATTGTTTATATGATCCATCTACCCAACTGGGTATTGGAGGCTTTCAGACCCTGGTTGGCTCCAAATGTCACAAAGAAATGTCACGATTTCCTATACCCTTCAGATCTCTGGAGGTAAATCTCATCTGCCCTCTTTACATCCAATAAATGAGACAGTTCGTCTTCCTTTCAAGATGGAGAAGGAATAAAACACAGGCAGCAATAGCTCCTGTTCCCAATGCATCTTAGATGCCACTTTAAGAAGAAAGGTCTGATTATGTTAAAATAAACTCCATCCTCTAGAATCTTTAAAGAATTTGGTTTTAATCGCAAGGCAGCATGTTCACTGATCCTCCTTGCTGAGGTGATAGATACTAAAAATAGTCCCTTCAAATGCAAGTACTTTAAATCAACAGAAATAAGAGGGGCAAATGGTATTCCCTGTAGGACCGTAAGGATCAGAGACAGATCCCAAGCTGGAACATCAGGTTAGAGGTAGGTCATGAAATAGAAAACACTTTTCAGGAGCCTCACCTCCAAATCAAAATCTGTGCTAGAACCAGACCAAGGCTCTCTACGTGCTCTGAAGGCTGCCCACTGAGCCGTTACGGTGTGACAGTCAACTATTTCTTAAAAACATCTAACAAAAATTGCACAATAGTCGCAATTTCACACTCTACTGCTGACAGAGATCTAGAGAAACACCATTCCTGGTAATACCTCCAGTGTTTATTGTAAGACTTCAAAGTAGAGGGGCAACTGGAACCCTGAATGTCCTGCTATATCTGCTGGCACCCCGCTCCTCCAAAATCCAATTTTGAACCTCCTTACTGACAGAAGCAATTCTGAAGGAGACACCCCACTGATCTGAGAGGATACAGAGACAACATGATTCTCCAGGGAAGAGGAATAGTGAGGGTCTTTTGGAGAGGAAACTTAGAGTGACAGGGCCAGCAATGGATTACCATTATTACTTCTGCTGCTTTCCTCGGCACTCATGTAACAATGCATGGGATGAGTGGAATAGGTGGGAATGCACACCACAGCTGAGGAGGTCATGAGAACACATCTACCTCCCATGCTTCTGGATCCTGAAATTGAGAGAAGAACCTTGGTAGCTGAGTGACTTCCCTGGAAGCAAAAAAGGTTGATAAATAGTTCACCGAATGTCTGGCATATTTGGGGGAACAAAAACATGGTTAGAGAAAGATTTTGGGAACATAAGAAGACTCTGCTTAGTCTATCGCCTACTATGGTTGTCTCTCCCCTGATGTGATTTGCCTTCAGTGATAGGAGATAGTTCTCTGCCCAACCTCCAATCTTCAGTGCCACCAGATTGAGAGAAGCAGATCTTGTTGCCCCAGTCTGTTCACAAATGACAGTGCTGTTGTGTTGTCCTTCCTGACAATCACTTCAGAATGCCCATCTTGAAATATAGCATTGCTCGAAGGACTGCTGATAATGCCTTCCAATTTGATGTCCTTCTCGTCGTTTGTTGACCATCTTCTGGGAGCCTCTTTGCTCCCCTGCATTGCTCCCCATTTTAATGGGCTGGCACCCATTGAAATCACTATTTGTGGTGAACAATATATAGGAAACCCCTTGCTCAATGACTCCTCTTTTAGCTATCATTGTAGCTCTCCTCTGATTTGGTCTGTTACGGGGATCTGCTTCTCCCAATCCGATGAAGACAGTTAGAAATATGCTCCTCTGTGTCTTTGTAAAGGTCTTATACGAAGTATCGCCCAAGGGACCAAAAACACACACTAAGCCATGTGTACCTGAACCTTCAGCCACAGCCTCACAGTGGCCTCGGCTTTAGGATAATAGGGACATGAGCTTTGTTCTCAATCTCACTGCTCCCTCCTCTGGCAGAAAAGCCATGCCCATATCTGTCCTGAAATGGGTTCCACGGAAAATTCTGACTCAGGACAAATCCTGTTTGCATTACTCCAAATTAATTAATAGATCATGACGCTCAACACAATCTTTAATTATCTTCCAACCCTACATCACCTTCTCCCCTGATAGAGCATGGAGGGAGTCAATCGTCCAAGCAGGGAAACACACTCCATCCCAGCAGATGAAAAAATGCCACCTTGGGAAACATCTTCTGTGTAAAAACCCATGGGGCGGATTTGTTCCCTAAGGACAATTCCTTGAACTGATAGTGCTCCTTTAGGGCACAAAACCTGAGATGCTTCTGGTGCAGAAGTAGGCCAGGGGTATATCCATTGTGATAACAAAAGCATTATGCAGAATTACAAGAATACTTTTTTGTAATGTCTCCATTTTGAATGGAATTCTCATTATCGACTTGTTCACTCCCCTTTAGCCCATAATCAACTTGAATTGCCATGAAGGTTTTGGCGATTAAGAAAATGCTTGAATACATTCTCTTACCCCTCTTCTCTCACTGGACTGGAACAATAGTTCCCTTTATCAGCAAATCGTGAACTTTTTCTTCAACACCTCCTTCCTTATTATATCCTGAAGCTCTGGAGTAGAAATTATCCTAGATTCTAAAGTTGTTTCTATAAATTCTATCCAGTAACCTTACTTCATCACTCGAATCACCCGGACATTTGAAGTAGATTTCTCCGATGCTGCTCAGAAACAATTTGCTCTTCCTCCCACTGGCTGAGGAGAGTTTTCACTCATCATAGTCAGGAGCGCTGGTTTCTGGAGAGATAATCTGATTTTTGGTTTTGATCCCCTTGGCTTCTGTTCCTCTTTCCTCTTTGTCCTTTGGAAAAGGAGAATTACTGTTGCTTCCCAGACCTTCGTGAGGGCTGATGCAAAGAAAGCTTCAAAGAGAAGGGTCATGGGCGTGGCCAAGACGGCGAGCATGGCGGACATAGCCTGAGCGAGCTCCGTCCCGCCGCTTCTTTATCCTGTTCCAAATCCTGTGTTGCCCTGACCGAATTGCACCCTAAATCGAGTGGCGGCATGTGGATCCAGAGGGGACACCCCGACAGCAATTTTGGTGTCCCGGCGGCCTGAGGTCAGAGCGTTTCAGCCGCGAGGCGCCCGGACAGCGGCGAGGCCTTCGCCACACTCTGAAGCCGGGACCTCGATTGCCGGGCAGCCCGCCCAGAAGTGAAGGAGAGCCGGGGCGCGCTAGCGGAAGGTGCCGCTCCTGCTGAGGGACGCTGCGGAGCAGTAGTGGGAGACAGGCTGACCCTGCCTGCGCCTGGACATCCGTAGCGGCGAGAACGACGGCTGGAGGGGGACAACGTCGGCGCCCAGACGGCGATCGAGGTGGGGTAAGGAGTGGCGGTAAGGCGTGAGGCCTAGTGGGGGAGGGGACGCTCCCAAGGTTGTGCCTGGGCCCACTCGGCGGTGGGATCGGGCCGCGGGGCACGGTGGTACTGGAGCATTGGGGAGACGGCAGACATACCGGCTCTCCTAAATTCCCCCCCCCCCACCTCCCCCCTCATTCAATTGGCGACCTTCCTGAAATTTCTCCGTGGCCGGGGCGCCAGACAGTTGGTGCACTTCTGCTCGGCAGTCGCTCCGGGCCGCGGTGGGGGGTGAGGACTGGAGGGAGCTCCCCGCTGGCACTTGCATGCTTTCTGGATGGCTGACGGACCCCCGAAACGCATCGGCTTTGGCATTGGGAGACGCAGCATAGGATTTGGGTCGCCTCCAGTGGACCCTGGGGCGGAGTAGGTGACCCACTTTTAACGCACCACTAGGCATGTGGTGATATGCAGTTGCTCCACCGGAGAGTGAGTCACGTCTGAGAGTGAACAGGGCTACAGACTATACAGGCGGACTTGGGGATACTTATCGCTTGAGAACGCGCTTACAGTGAGGAATACCCCTGGGCCGCGGATTCCCCTACGGTCGAGATCAGTACCCTGCGCACGATATGACGAGAGGGGGCAACAGCGGAGGCACTTCAAAGCAGGGCCCGATGGATAAATTCGCGGGGCCCAGTGGGGGTGCCGGGGCTTCTGGAGGTCATCAGGGCTCTGGGCCGGACAATGCAGCGCTGATGGCGGCGATAACGCAATCAAGGGACATGCTGGATGCGAAAATCGGAGCGGTCGGAGCTGACGTGACCCTGCTCCGACAAGACCGCCGCAATGCGGTCGCTCGCATCACCGAAACAGAATCCAGGATCACGGAAGTCGAGGACGACGTGGTGATTCTTAAAAAGAAAGTTGCCGTCATGGAAGGGATCCAGAAGGGACTTGCGCTGCGGGTGGAGGACGCGGAAGGGAGGGCCAGAAGAAACAACCTGCGCTTTGTGGGCTTCCCGGAGGACTGCGAGAAAGGAAATATGGAGGCCTTCCTGACCCAGTGGCTGGAGGGGTGGCTCCCCCCGGACTCCCTGTCGCGCTGCTTTGTCGTGGAGCGGGCGCATCGGGCACTTCTTCCCAAACCACCCACGGGGGCTCGTCCCCGCTCGGTGATTGCCAAGCTGCTCAACTATCACGACAGGGACGTTATCCTATGACAAGCCCGCGCCAAGGACCCCCTAATGTTTGAGAACCACAAAATCCTCATATTCCCGGATTACACCAAACTGGTCCAGCAGCAGAGACAGTCGTTCGCTGCGGCAAAAGCACGCCTGCGAGAGCTTAAAATTCCTTATGCTCTGCTCTTCCCGGCCCGCCTGCGTGTGGTCTTTCAATCTCGCACCCAATTTTTCAATTCTCCAGAGGAAGTATTTGAGTGGACGGACGAGACGGTGCGAGTCAAGGTGAATACCCCCCCTAGGAGGAGCTCAGATTCGTCGTCCACGGGGGGGGCCCCAAAATACGCCCAGAAGATCACGCAGCAGAAGCAACTGGAGGTCGCGCTCCCAGAAGCGCCCGCCTCCCCGCGACGAGACGGCTGAAGTGGAGGAGGCGACAGATTCTTCCCCCTTGAAATCTTGAAACCCTCACGCTCATATTGGTCCTGGTAGTAGGCCTGAAGGGTCGTTGGGACGCTTTGACGGCTGGGATGGACCTGGCGCTGTTGTTGGACATGCCACTTGCTGATTGACTACATGCTTACCTGTTAATGGGTGGATTATAGGTCGGGAGACGCTCGCATGAGCGCGGGCCTACTCCCGGAGTTTGTTTCCACGTGTTGGGTGGGGGGGTTGTTGGATACCTAGTGGGTAGTAGGGTGGGATCCATTGGTGTAGTGGGTCTTGGGCCTCCCGTTGGAGGGTTGAGATTGCCTGCACCGCGACAGGTACTTCAATGTTGCTGAGGTATGGGGTGGGGGGTAGGAGGGGGGGTCGTTGGTACAGTTTGGGGCAGGGGGGGATATGCAGGGGGGGGTTGGGGGGATCGGGGGGGGGATATGCAGGGGGGGGTTCGGGGGATCGGGGGGAAGTGGGGGGGAGTTGGGACTAGCTTATGCACGGTGTTTGTAGGAACCTGGAGGCTGATATGTGTGCGTGTGTGGCCTCAGTGGCCCGACAATCTCAGATTCTGGGTAATAGATGGCGGCTGATGGACAGGGGGCGGACCTCCCGCGAGCATCGATGCGCATCTTGAGCTGGAATGTGAGAGGGATGCTTGACAAAATTAAACGAAGTGCGGTTCTACGATTGGGGAAGACTGAAAAAGCGGATGTTTTACTACTACAAGAGACGCACCTTATGGGCACCAAAGTCCTTAGTTTACGTCGATACGGGTATGAACAGGTGTTCCATGCTGGGTTCATGAGGGGGTCCAGAGGAGATGCAATCTTGATACATCGTAGGGTCCCGTATACACACGACACACAATGGCTGGATGTGCATGGGAGGTACGCCTTTATCAAGGGGAGGCTGGGGAGTGAGCCCATAGTGTTTGGTAGTGTATATGCTCCACCCCCGCTGCAAGACGCTCTGATTGAACGACTGTTTGATATTTGGGCCGGAGTCCCGCATGTGCTGACGATAGTAGGTGGTGATTGGAACGACGTGATGGATGGGAGACTAGACCGCTGTAGGCCTGGGGGAGGTCAGCTGTCTGATGCTACTACAAAATTGAGCAGAATGGTGCGGGGGATGGGATGGATTGACACCTGGCGATATCAACATGCATGTAGTCGCGAGTTTACGTTTGTCTCTGCAGTCCATAAATCCTTCTCTCGCCTGGACTACCTGTTCGTCCCGCAGCCCTGGATGGGGAGGGTTGACTCTACCTCCATACTTCCTAGGGGCCTGTCGGACCACTCCCCGATCACATTGACACTAAGCCTAGGTACGAGGCGACAACCGTTTCGCTGGCGTCTTTCCACATGGCACTTGCAGCGCGATGATTATCAGTCACACATGAGAGAGGCTATAGCGCATTACTGGACGGAGAATGAGGGCCCAGATGTAGATGCCATGACCCTGTGGGAAGCCCTGAAACCAGTGCTTCGGGGCGTGGACATCGCGTGGTGTGCAGCGAATCGTAAGGCCCGCGTGTTGGCTATAACGGAAGCGGCTGACCAGGTACAAAGCCAAGAGGCGGAATGCACGTCGGGTGGGGAGTGGGGACGCCGTGGAGAAGCTACTGCACCTTCAGCGGTCATACACCTCCTTATTGCTGCACGAGGCCCGGCAGGTTTGGCTCGCTACTCAGAGCAGAATCTATCAATGGGGGGACAAATCCAGCACAATGCTTTATAGGTTATGTCAGGGTGCTTATCAAGCCCAGTCCCTGCCGGGACTCCGTGATGCCACGGGCAGTCCTATCATAGCCCCCGAGGCCCTGGCTCAGATGTTTACCCAATACTATGAGACACAATACGCCCCCCGGGAATCCCTCCCGGCGGAGGAAATCGACAAATTCCTCGCGGACCTTCCACCCCGGGCGCTCTCGGCTGACGCTCGGGACCGGCTGGATCTCCCGCTGTCGGCTGAGGAACTGGGAGAAGCTCTAGGCGAACTGAATGCAGGCAAGGCCCCTGGGCCCAATGGTTTCCCCTGTGAGTTTATGAAAATGTTTCATCTCCAATTGGAGATGCGCTATAGGAAGGCCCTGGAGGCGGCTAGAGACCATGGAAGACTGCCGGCGGACTGGCGACACGCTGAGATCGTGGTGTTTTGCAAACCGGGGAGGCCCCAGGATAGACCGGAGTCCTATCGTCCGATCTCATTGCTGAATTTTTAGGCGAAAATACTGGCAAAGGCCTTGGTGAACCGCCTTCTTCCATACATTACGGACCTGGTCCACTCAGACCAGGCAGGTTTCATTCCCCACAGGGCAACGAGACATAACATACGACGAGCACACTTGTTGGTGGAGGCGGTGCGGGCGGCGGGCATCCCCGCGGCCCTCCTGCTAGCAGATATAGATAGAGCCTTTGATTCCCTGAGTTGGCCGTACCTTCGAGCGCTCCTTCTTTGACTCAATCTGGGCCCGCGTTTTCTGTCTTACATTCACTTACTGTATACGGACCTGACAGCGGCGGTGAGGGTGGCGGGGGCGGTCTCCAGCTTGTTCCCTATAGGTCGAGGCACCCGGCAGGGATGCCCTCTTTCACCTTACCTGTTTGCCTTGGCTATGGAGCCGCTTGTGGCTTGGGTGAGGATAGATGCCCAATTGCGTGGAGTGGAATGGGTGGAAGGCCCCATCTGACAGGATCGCACTTTATGCCGACGACGTGCTCTTCTTCCTTACGGACCTCAATAAATCGGGACCAAGGGTCCTTGATATAATGCGCATCTTTGGTGAGGTATCCGGCCTTATGCTCAACGTACAGAAATCGAAATTGTGGGTCCTGGGTGATAGGGGAGCCTTGGGTCCCTGGGCCTCGGCCCTTCAGGAGGCGGCGGGAGGCCTTAAATACTTAGGTGTATTTGTAACGGATGTGCCGGGAGTCTCATGGTCCCACAATATAGTGCCGGTTTGGGACAAGATACGCTCGGATATGCAGATGTGGTCCAGGATGCCCTTGAATGTCTATGGCCGTTCGGCCATTTTTAAGATGGTGGCTCTGCCCCGTATTCTGTATCAATTACAGAATCACCCGTACCCTGTTCCGCCGCAGTGGTTTCGGCAGGTGAACTCCACCTTGGGTCGGTTCCTGTGGACGGGGGGAGCAGTGAGAGTGGCGCTCCGCACCTGCTTCCTCTCGACCTACTGTGGGGGGCTGGCCACATCTGATGTCCAATCCTATTATCAAGCGTCACATCTGCTTGTTCTCAACGAATGGTGGTACGGGGACCGAGGCGACCCGGCCTATGCCCTAGAGAGGTATGTGATGGATCCGAACACGCTCCACACAATCTTGTACTCGGCGAGTATCCGGAAAAGACTCCCGATGGTCACTCAAGTAGTCTTCAAAGTGTGGCGCGACGCTCTCCGCCGTTGGGATGGTGGAACAGACTGACGGGAGAAACTCCACTGTGGCACAATGGCAGGTTTTCCGGACCTCGCTTCCCTGCGGGGCTTCGAGAGCTGGGACGCTATTGGCATCTCGGTGCTGGGCCACATTATGAAGGGCTCGGTCCTCAAGTCTTTTCAGGCACTGCGGGATGAATACGCCATGCCCCAATCCCAGTTCTTCAGGTATTTACAGCTCCGACACGCCCTAACCCCCACAATAGCGGACTTAACGTCCTTGCCGGAATTCAGCCCCCTGGAGGCTAAGATATTTATGGGGGAATTGGAAACAAAGAAAATTTCAACCATATATCAAACGTTGGAGACCTGGGAGATTTGGAAGAGGAGGACTGGAGAGAAGCTCTGGAGGCCCCTAGGGCAGCAGCGATAGCGGTGCGCCTGCGCTTCATTCAATTTAAATACCTCCATAGGGCGTATTACACGAGGGAACGACTGTGGAAGGCGGGGCTGATAGCCTCCCCGGATTGCCTGAGGTGTGGAAGTGCGATAGGCTCCTTCTTACATACGGTGTGGGGATGTGTGCGATTGCAGAGATTTTGGACCGGAGTGTGGGACTGTCTAGAGGAAGTGTTGGCATGGGAACTCCCTCGCACACCGAAGTTGGGCCTCCTTCATGTTATGGAACAAGTGGGAGGTAACATACACAAGCGTCATTTGCTTCTTCTGGGCCTTACGGTGGCCAAGAGGGATTTAGCCCAAGCCTGGAAGGCCCCCAAAGCTCCACTAGTGGGGGTGTGGAAACGAGCCATGGATTTCAACATGGGACTAGAACGCCCGATATTTGAGGCCAGGGGCTGCCCCAGGAAACACTACCGGATCTGGAAGAGATGGGCAGACGACAGGGTCCTTTTGCTGGACCCTCTGGCGCCACGAGCCATTGATACAGACCCCATCCGCACTGCCCCTGGGTGAACTGAGGCACACGCTGTTACTATGATGGTTAGGCTCCGGTTTCTAGACAATGTACACACCGTGCAGGGTGGGGGGTGGGAATTGGGTTGACATGTGGGGGGGTGAATATAGGGAACTGTTGATTGAATATTTTGACCTTTATCGCTTATATATGTTCACTGTCTTTCTGCTACTATGGGAGCAGTGTTTCTTTTGTATTCTATCAACTGCCAAAACCCAATAAAATTGTGTTCTGAAAAAAAAAAGAGAAGGGTCATGAACCTGAGCCAGACCCAATATTCTGTCGAAAGGAGAGAGTGCTTCTTCACCTTGAAAATCTTGTGCAGTTCATCTTCTAGATCAGTTCCTATCTGCTTCCCTCCAATGGCATACGCAATGCCAATGGTTTCTACTCTTTATCTGTATGCCATTCCTTCAAGTAAAGGAGCTGTTAGACCTGGCATAATTTGGTGTGGTTTCCCCTATCTTTTTGCTTCTAACCTCCTGTTTTTGACTGTGTGCTGAAATTAGATTTTGCTGGTTTTAGGACTATGGACACTTATCACTGCTGACCAGTGATGAAGTGCATGTGCTCTGTATGTACAATGTGATGGCATTTGTTTTCCCCATGATTGAAATATCCGTAGTGCTTTCAATTGGAAATTGTTAGCATCCCTGGGGGCACACTTATAAGGGAATAAATCCTCAAATTTCTTGATAAATGTTCATCACTCTGGATTGAAGCTCATAAAGTATTTATTTCTTCATGTTTTACATTCTTATTTTCTTAATTGTATTCATTTTCATACAATGATTATTTTTAAATCCATACAAAGGTGTTTTTTAGCTCCAATGCATTTCGGGCCACTGCCCTTCATCCGGGAGCTTATCTACAAAAGACAACTCAAATAGAGTGTGCTAAGTAAATGCCCATTGTATACAATACAATGTTATGAACGTAGCAACCTGGTGCCCCAAACGTGGAAGTGGTGAATGTGAAAAAAGCGTGAAACGTGTTGAAAATGGCATGCAAGACGACATATAGTGTCGCTCTCAGAAACGAGAACGAGACTTACTGATATAGGCGGCTCTGGGGCTGAAAAGGCACCCGATCTGGAGTGAAAAAAATGAGGTTGTAAACACGGTAAACAGCTACTTAATATCAAGGCTGACAAAGTCTCGAGCGGTCATGAGTAAACGGAGTACCGTATTTTCCGGCGTATAAGACGACCCGGCGTATAAGACGACCCCCTACTTTGCTTGATAAAATTTAGGTTTCGTGCTATACTCGACGTATAAGACTACCCCCACTTCCAGCGCAGTCCAACGCAGCCCTGCATAGTTGGCTCGTACTTTGTACGCTTTTGTAACCTGCACACTTATCACTTTTTTCTCCAGGAATGTACTGATTGCTACCTCATGTATTTTGGTTGCTCACTATTGTCACTTTTGATCCATGTAACTTAACGTTTGCTTTTGTAATTTGTTCATTTGTAATTGTTCCTCTTGTATCAATACTGTTCCTACTGTAAAGCGCTCTGACACCTTCGGGTAAAGTCCGCGCTATGTAAAAAACGCCTGAAAACATACCTTTAAATTTTGTACCCGGCGTATAAGACGACCCCCGACTTTCCAGAACATTTTAAGGGGTTAAAAAGTCGTCTTATACGCCGGAAAATACGGTATGTAATAGCAATACTCACAGAGAGGGTTGAAGAAAGCGCTAGGCTTTGTATACGATCGGAGCTTCGTTCGATGTGTAAGGCTGTGTCGATACGCTGTTAACCGGAAAGGTAACCGCGGTGTGTAAAAAAAGAGGACGGAGTCACGTGAATGTCTCTTTCAGTGGATAGATAATGCCTCAACATAAATCTAGCAACATTGATTTTATCTGGATCCTTACATTCCTTTTTTATCACAACAACAACATATAGGTGAATCGGGAAACCACAGTGCTGGAATTGCCTCAAAACCAGCTCCAAAAACGCACTGGGCAACTCCCATACTGAAAATCCCACATTTTGTCTAATTCTAGACAGAATTTCTCGCAACATCTCCTTGTCAATATATTTCCCCTTTACTTCGGAAAGAAGCACCTCCACGACTTCCTTTTCTGCTGAACTTTAAATTGACAAATACTGATCTGCATTTGCAGAACTAGTACCTGAGGAGCATAAAGAGCCTTCATTGTGTCATGGTCAATCTTCTTAATTCTGTTCTCCAATCATTTGTCCTCATCCTTCCCCCTTGGTCAATCTTCTTAATTCTGTTCTCCAATCATTTGCCCTCATCCTTCCCCCTTTGTGCTCTATTGAGGGAGAAGTGGAGGAGGAAGACTCAGCAATCCTCCTTTTCCTTGTGTGCTTGCCCGCATTGCTAAGCTACCAGCAGGCCTGCAGAAACAATTAACTGCCAACAATGCCAGATGTGTATAGTACATAAATGCAACAACTAACTTCTCCCTATACTTTTATACTGTTTTAACATATAAACCTCTTCCCCAGTGACCCTGCACCACTAGCCCTTTTGTGCAGTGTTGGTGTCTTCTGCGCAGGCAGAGTTCAATGTGGTTACAGGATCTATTGTGCGTGGACTGATCTCTAGCTACTGCCTACGCATGGCGATAATCTGGTCAGCGTTAAACATTAAGGAATGCAGGTCATTAATAAAGAAATGGCAGCACCATGACAAATCTTGTCTCACCAGAAGGAGTGGGCATAACTCATGTAATTCTGTGTAGTGTAATCATGCGGAATAACCAAAGAATTCCACAAGATTACGATTGAATTACGCAAGAAGAGTAACTCTGCATTTAGTGCTATTTCTTAGTGCAAAAAAATGCCTCCTCGCGTCTAAAATCGATGTGAGGATGCCGTCTGAGCTAAAAATAGTGTTCCGCCATTCAGTGCTATTTTCTTAGCACAAAATGCTCCCTCGCATCCAAAATGATGATGCACTTTGTGCTAAGAAATAGTCCTAAATGTAACAGAGCAGGAATAGCGAGCGTAAGCTGCTGCTCACTAAAATGCTCTTGTGGTAGGATTCCCCCCCCCCAATTTACTCTTAATTATGCAAGGAGTAATCATGTATTTATCTGTAATTCAAAGAGTAATTACTGAAATTACTCTGCCATATTTAAAATTCTGGCCAGACCTACACACCACTACCTGTTGGTACTGGGGCATACTGAAGATGCAATACTCATGTGGCCGTGTGCATCCCCTACTAGACTGCCTCCCTCCAGTCTGAAAACTTCCTAGGGGTGGCAAGGTCATATTCCAATTCCTGCCCCCTCCAAACAACGTTGTACACCCTAATCCACCTGTGCCAGTCACACGAGGAAAACAAGTGTATCAGCATCAGACCCAAGCCCGGCAGAGGTCCCAAGTTCCAGTTTAGCAGTAGAAACAAATGGAAGTGAGGTGGGGAGGCTATTGTTTACAGCACTCAGAGGGTGGGTGATTTTTTCCCTTCCCTTCCTGTTATTCTCTCTTGGTTAAGGTAGGGTTTGTAATGTCCTACCAGATGTTGGTAGTGCACAGCACACCCATGATGTAGAGGGGTGTCCCAAATGTATTACCTGCTCCGCTGGTCTGGTGGTGCAGTTCTGCATACCAGTTGAACCCAAGTCAATAAATATCGGAGCGGGCAGGCGGGGTCAGGCAGACCACCAGCTCCGTCACCAAGTAACACAGCACTCCCCTGTCTCAGGCGTAAAAAAAATTTGAAGCCACTGTCCCGTGGTGATTGCGGCTCCTACGCAGCTGGTTGGCGCTCGTCCATCTCCCAGTGCCACCAACATAACACTGGTGATGAGTGGTGCCCCCACTCACTCCAGACAATGCCCCTTGGTTCGGCCCCCCACTCCCCAGGGGGAGGAGGATAGTGGCTGGACCAGGGGTCTCAGTGGAGGCCACTCCCCGAGGAGCGAGCCCGAACACCAAGGTACAGGATTGGTTAGAGATAAGGGAAGGGAGACAAGGAAAGAGCGGGACCACCAGATAATAGGGCTGGGCCAGCTCAGCCGTAAATCTAGGGACAGGAATTTGGTAGGGAGGAAGGGGTATTTAAAGGTGGGCACCGGGCACAAGGCCCTCTTTCTCCTGGGAATTTTGTCAGGAGAAGAGGTGCGGTGGCTACAGAGTGTGAGGTGAGTCGAGGCGGGTCTTGGGTGGGCTGCAATGCAGTGGTTAAAGTCGAGAGCAGGTTGGGGAGATGCACGGGGCAGCCGGTGGGTGGGGGTTGCTGGGGGCCGGGAGTGCGGAAGGTGCGGCACAAGGAGAGGGGGAATTGTTTTGCTTGAGATCAGCACATGTCCTTCTCGGTGACGGTTCAAAGGAACAAGTAGATGAACGGGACGCGGGCAGTGTGGGCAATCCAGGTGCATAGACACAGCAAATTGTAAAAGAGTGGGTGGGGGGCATTTACCACAAGCGCAGTATGGCATACAAAAGCAGGGCTACGGTGAAGGGAAATAAAAGTTTTTATATGCGTCACTCCCCTAAAAATACCCTTCAGGAAACCCCCAACCCTGCGCAGCTCCCAGCAGACAAACCCAGGCGTGGGAGCGCTCCAAGGCTGCAGCTGCAGAGAGGCACCTGGTTGGGGTGGGAACAAACGCTAATCCGGAAGGAAATGTGTGGACACCGGAGTGGAAGGTCACCCGGCCGGGTGGGATCCAGCTGGTTACCTGGGAGTGTGTGGACACCGGAAGCGAAAGGGTCATCCGGTTGGGTTGAAGCAGACGCTTACCCAAGGACTGTGTGGCAACCGGAATTAAAAGATTACCCGGTTGGGCTGGAAGCAGAAGCTTGCCCGGAGTGAAAGGGAAGGGTTGCGTCCCCAGATGATAGGTCACCAGGGCAAAGAGAACTGCACTGAATGTAAGGCACAGTGCAGTGCTTATGGGGTAAGGACACAGGCTCGCCGGACAAAAATAATGGTGTGTAAAGGATCTCTTGTAAGTTGGAAATGCCTAATAAGCTGCGGCCTAAATTCTTCCATGAAAAACACAAATTTGTTGTGGTCTGAATTTATTGGGATTCGGGTGGGGCGACCATGTGGGGGGGGGGGCCTCTGCTGAGAGAATCCTGGTCTGGTGCCCGTGCAGGTGGCATTAGCCTGCTCCGCGTCAGGAGGGTGCTCGTGCTACGTGCTGTAATCTCTACGCGACCACCTTTGTCGCGTGAGCGATCTTGCTGAAGAGCGGCCCCCTACAATCAGCACCGCTGTAGGCCTGGCCTCTGCACGTGTGCCCTGGTGTCCGCTGGCCATCAAGCTGGCCCCTCCCCCATCCTGCACAGTGCCTGCTGAGCGCTGGTACAGACTTTGCTAGTCAACAGGTGGGTCTCCCAACAATCCAGCACTCAATCTGTGCCCCGGAAAGACTGTAGAAAAGGGGGAGCCAGCTGCCACGCCTGCAACACACTGGGGGGGTATGAGAAGAGAGAGGCAGTGAACAAGCCCTAGCAGGTGGAGAGAGGGGCAGTCAACAAGCCTTGGCAAGTGCAAGGAAGAATACTCAAGGCCACTGTGCCATGCTTGCCCAGAAGGACCCCCATAAGTAATGCTGCACACTCCCTAGTGTCTGCGCCGAAGGCTATCAGAGCTTAGCAATTCTATCATCATCTGAGCGACGTCATCTCCATGACCCAGATCCCAGCAATCGAACCGTTCGTCTTAGACGGGAGGTGGGCTCCTTATGCGCTGGCGCCCAGATGGAGAGACTGCGTGGAGAGAGTGGAGCTATTCTTTGAAGCAGAGAGAACACTGATGAAAGTAAGCGAGCCATGCTTCTACATCTTGGGGGTAAAGCCATCCATAAGATGTTGAAAAACATTACCAAGGCAACTTTTAAGAACCATGTTACACTCATAGTTGCCCTCAATAAATATTTTGCGCCTCATTAACACCCAGAGGAATCCATTGCTACTTTCTACACCCTACAGAAAGAGTTAGCGAGCATATGTGGCTTTGCAGATGCGAGAGACGAGATACAGGGACAGATCATTCAGGACTGTGCCTCAACTCAGCTCAGGGAACACATCTTGCGGGAGTCGGGCAAGTCGCTAGCAGACATTCTGACTATGGGCTGCCCTAAGGAACTGTCAAAAGCATGTGCTTCCCACATGGAGGCGGCTTTAAACCAAGCAATAAAGACGGAACCAGTCAATGTGATCACGGCCTAAAAAAGGATCAGAAAGACCCAAGAGGACCATGACACCGGCACAATCATGTGGATATTGTGGCAGCCCAGCTCATCGCCCAGCAGAGTGTCCTGCGAAAGGCCAATGGTGTGCCGGGTGTGGAACGTTCAATTTCTTTACAAAAGTATGTAAATACGGAAAGAGTTGAACACACCCCACAACAGTCAATGCAATACAAGAAACATAGGAAAGCGACAGTGACATGGACTACAATGAGGGTATGAAACACACAGTACACACTGTCTTCACAGTAGGGACTGCAGCCAAGTCACAACACCATTTACCACAATGCGAGATACAAGTAGAGGTGCATCCATTCGTAGAGATCATTCGGGTGCGTCCATACACATTATGACAGCTGAAGCATTTAAATTCATGCTGTTGGCGCCACTCCTTCAGAAGGCAGCAGTCCGGGTGTTCGCATATGGACGGGCAAGACACACCACCGCCCATGCTAGGAAAATTCACAGCACCCATAACCTGCGATTCCCCAACAGTAGATTCATGCATCTATGTCGCAAAGGTGGCCATGGCATGCTGCTGGGTTGTCGCACAGCCGAAGCACTGGGAATTGTCACCGTTGCATTCGGGGTTCATCTAGAAGGAGTGTCCCAAACACTGTTTCCTGTAACGTGAAGGTGGACCCGTGCACGCACCTATGTCACCCTGAGTGCACAGTGTCATGTGTGAAGCGTGCACACACAGCACATTTGAAAGGACCGTTCGCGCCACCACTTTTAAAACGTATGTGACGCGAAAAACAGTCACTTCTTTCTGCGGTAGGTGGAGGTAGAAGCCACGTTGGAAGAGAACATGAGTGGCAGGCAAGTTCATCAGCAAGTAGCTCCTGCTGCATTTCTTTTGTCAAAAGGGCATGGCTACAGGGATGATTGTGTGCCTTTTTGAAATATTTATCTTAATCGCAGTGCCCGTCATGCGCTGCAATTAACATGAATACTTTCACAGCGGCACATAATCTGCCCTGCAGCCGCGCCCTATTAACAAACGAAATGCAGCAAGTCTACAAGCACGACTTGTGCTTTCAGAATCACCTGAAAGCACATATTGTGCCAGTAGATTTCAGAGACGTTTTAAGGCATGCCCAAAGTGAGTTCTAGCCCAGGGCCCCAGCCTTTCAGGGAGCCCCTTGATAGTCTTGCCCTGAAGACCTTGAATAATTACTAAACAGATTGTTTTGATTACCGTTTTCCTTTAATTTATTTTTAAAGTGGGTGATGTGTGAGAGTACATTATAGACATTTTGCAGACATATGTTGCATTTATTTTTCATGCAACATCCATAAAAAGGTTTCTTTTAGATCGTAATACGACCAAACATATGAGAAATGGGAGCGTGTCACAGATATTATTTGCAGCAATATTAGTGAACTACAGATGTGTTACAAAATTGATAACTCACATCACTATTCCTGAACATTAGATGTAAACAAATTTAGAATTTTGACAATTGTGCCTGTATACTGTCAGTGACCTGGCCTAAGAGGGCATGAAAGAGCTGAAATTGAATCATAAGTTCAAACCTGTTCTGAACAGGGGCACCCAAAATAGGTTTGGTCCAGTGCCCCAAAATCCTTAAGATTTCCCTGTTAGACTTGCTGCAGGCCATAGCTGGCTTTAGGGCGCTGCGACTCGTGCCATTGCACCGGGTGCTGACTTCGGGTGTTTGAGGGTATGTTAATGTTTTAAAAGCACCTGCTGCAACATTCCTTGACTCCAGCAATTTTCAGGCAATAATAAATATGTCAAGATAACTCTAAGAGTTTTCTGTTGTGTGTGTTTTAAGGTAGTGCAGAGGTTTAATATGCCTTCTGAAAAGAATGTGTTCCATGCAGAGCACAAAGTGCATAGAATGAAAATAGGTTAGCGGGTTACTACTTTTGTCAGAGAGGTCATTTTATTACTTGCAGTTTATAAGTTAATATCCTAATATCGAACAGTAAACTATTAACTGTCAACAATGTACTTCATGCATACTGCAAGGTATAGATTAAAGCGTTATGCAAAACGGTTCATTTGGGTACAAAGTAATTCTTATTAAAGAGAAACCCAACCATGTTGTTACATTTTAAATTCTGAGTTTGTGCTTCTCCAGAACAAGCACTCTTAACCTCTTCGGGGCTAATGACGAGCTGGGCTCGTCATGGCGCACACCGGTCGTGCGCTGATGACAAGGCCAGCTCGTCATCAGCCCCACCCTCGGGGGAAGCGCTGGCGCTCCCCCCGAGGGTCTCCGATCTTCGTTGTTTTGCTGGGGGCGGCAGCGGAAGAGCTTCCGCTGCCCCCCCCCGCCCCCCCCCATGGGAATCCCTGATGACGTCAGCGCGCACAGCGCGCGCTGACATCATCAGGGATTCCCAGCACTCGGGAAGCCATTTGCTTCCTGCGCGCTTGGAAAGAAGGTGGGTTTTTCGTGGCTGGCGGGGGTTTGGGGGCAGCGAAGAGGCATCAGGGGAGAGGAAAGAGATTTTCCTCTCCCCTGATGTCTTTTTGCAGGGCATTTCTGCCTCACGATCGCGCACAGCGTCGCGATCGTGCGGCGGAAATGCCCCCACTAGCACCAGGGATTTAATTTTAGTTTATAGGAAGCGACCCCTTGGGCAAGGGTCGCTTCCAGGCGGGGTGTGACTATGTTTTCGTTTTTCTGCCCCCCCTGGGGGCAAATCGGCCCGTTTTTTCTGCCGTTTTGCCCCCAGGGGGGGCAGGAATTTCCCACTAGCACCAGGGTAGCTTTTTGGAGCCAAGATGGCGGCCATGTTTTTTGTTTACGTTTTTCTGTCCCCCTGGGGGCAAATCGGCCCGTTTTTTTTTTGTCGTTTTGCCCCCAGGAGGGACAGAAAATGCCCACTAGCACCAGGGATTTTGTTTTTAGCTTTTAGGAAGCGACCCCTTGGGCAAGGGTCGCTTCCAGGTGGCCTCACACTTAACTTTTTGTTTTTCTGCCCCCCCTGGGGGCAAATCGGCCCGTTTTTTGGACGTTTTGCCCCCAGGGGGGACAGAAATTTCCCACTAGCACCAGGGATTTTTGTTGGGGCAATGTCTTTGTTTTGGGAAGCGACCCCTTGGGTAAGTGTCGCTTCCAGGTGGCCATGATTGTGTTTTTGTTTTTCTGTCCACCCTGGGGGCAAATCGGCCTGTTTTTTTTGCCGTTTTGCCCCCAGGGGGGGGGGAGAAAATGCCCACTAGCACCAGGGAATTTAAATTTAGTTTTTAGGCAGCGACCCCTTGGGCAAGGAGTAGTGCTTGGCTGGCGGTGTGTGTGGAGTGGCGCTTGGCTGGATGGTGTGCGTGCAGTGGTACTTGGCTGTCTGTGCACGGAGTGCTGCTTTGCTGGCGGTGTGTGTGGAGTGGTGCTTGGCTGGATGGTGTGCGTGGAGTGGTACTTGGTTGTCTGTGCACGGAGTGGTGTTTGGCTGGTGGTGTGTGTGGAGTGGTGTTTGGCTGGCGGTGTGTGTGGAGTGGTACTTGGCTGGATGGTGTGCGTGGAGCGGTGCTTGGCTGGCGGTGAGTGGCGCGTGGCTTGCGGTGTGCGTGGAGTGGTGCTTGGCTGGCGGTGTGTGTGGAGTGGTACTTGGCTGTCGGTGTGCGCTGAGTGGTGTTTGGCTGGCGGTGTGCGTGGAGGGGTACTTGGCTATCTATGCACGGAGTGGTGCTTGGCTGGCGGTGTGTGTGGAGTGGCGCTTGGCTGGTGGTGTGTGTGGAGTGGTACTTGGCTGTCTGTGCACGGAGTGGTGCTTGGCTGGTGGTGTGTGTGGAGTGGCGCTTGGCTGGTGGTGTTCGTGGAGTGGTACTTTGCTGTCTGTGCACGGAGTGCTGCTTGGCTGGCGGTGTGTGTGGAGTGGCGCTTGGCTGGTGGTGTGCGTGGAGTGGTACTTGGTTGTCTGTGCACGGAGTGGTGTTTGGCTGGTGGTGTGTGTGGAGTGGTGTTTGGCTGGCCGTGTGTGTGGAGTGGTACTTGGCAGGATGGTGTGCGTGGAGCGGTGCTTGGCTGGCGGTGAGTGGCGCTTGGCTTGCGGTGTCCGTGGAGTGGTGCTTGGCTGGCGGTGTGTGTGGAGTGGTACTTGGCTGTCGGTGTGTGCTGAGTGGTGTTTGGCTGGCGGTGTGCGTGGAGGGGTACTTGGCTATCTATGCACGGAGTGGTGCTTGGCTGGCGGTGTGTGTGGAGTGGCGCTTGGCTGGTGGTGTGTGTGGAGTGGTACTTGGCTGTCTGTGCACGGAGTGGTGCTTGGCTGGTGTTGTTTGTGGAGTGGCGCTTGGCTGGTGGTGTGCGTGGAGTGCTACTTTGCTGTCTGTGCACGGAGTGCTGCTTGGCTGGCGGTGTGTGTGGAGTGGCGCTTGGCTGGTGGTGTGCATGGAGTGGTACTTGGTTGTCTGTGCACGGAGTGGTGTTTGGCTGGTGGTGTGTGTGGAGTGGTGTTTGGCTGGCGGTATGTGTGGAGTGGTACTTGGCTGGATGGTGTGCGTGGAGCGGTGCTTGGCTGGCGGTGAGTGGCGCTTGGCTTGCGGTGTCCGTGGAGTGGTGCTTGGCTGGCGGTGTGTGTGGAGTGGTACTTGGCTGTCGGTGTGCGCTGAGTGGTGTTTGGCTGGCGGTGTGCGTGTAGGGTACTTGGCTATCTATGCACGGAGTGGTGCTTGGCTGGCGGTGTGTGTGGAGTGGCGCTTGGCTGGTGGTGTGTGTGGAGTGGTCATTTGCTGTCTGTGCACGGAGTGCTGCTTGGCTGGCAGTGTGTGTGGAGTGGCGCTTGGCTGGTGGTGTGCGTGGAGTGCTACTTTGCTGTCTGTGCACGGAGTGGTGCTTGGCTGGCGGTGTGCGTGGAGTGGCGCCTGGCTGGTGGTGTGCGTGGAGTGGTACTTGGCTGTCTGTGCACGGAGTGGTGCTTGGCTGGCGGTGTGTGTGGAGTGGCGCTTGGCTGGATGGTGTGCGTGGAGTGGTACTTGGCTGTCGGTGTGCGCTGAGTGGTGTTTGGCTGGCGGTGTGCATGGTCTGGTGCTTGGATGGTGGTGTGGGTGGACTGGCACTCGGCTGGCGGTGTGTGAGTAGTTACTTTCTGTTGGTCACTACACACACTGCTAGTTGAGTGACACTCTACGCAGTCCATCATTTTCAGAAGTTACTGTGTCAGATATGTGGGCGTGTGAAAGTGATGGGCCCTTGAATGGCGCTGGCGGCTGGCGGTGTGAATGTTTTGTATGTGTCACACGTACAAAAGGTGTATGAATGTCCTTACTGCCCCTGTGTAATGTGGGTACTGGTAGGAGCAAAAGACTGACTGGCACCAAAAGGGTCAGGCAGTAAAAAAAATTCAAAAAATTAACCAGTGTCTTGATGTTAAACCTCATCTAATCCCAATTGGTCTAAGCCCTATTTGATGGCCCATCTGGTCGAATTTAAATTTGGGGGGCAAATTTGTGTGTTGTTGTTTTAATTGTTATATTGTTTGTGAAATGAGGTAGTAATTTGTTTTTCTTCTCTATTTTTTACACATCTTTTTATTAAATGCAAAAGAACAAAAACAAGTAAAGAAAAAACAGAAAACAAGGCAATACATTACAGTTGTGTCATGTCGGCACTGGGGGGGATACATAGTCAAATCAGATGGCAGAAGTATGTAATGAAGGGGGGCAGGGGGGAGGAGACCAGGAAGAAACAAGACATCTAAATGCCCGTGGAGGAAACATCAGGTTGGGAGGACGACAGGTCAGTATCCAATTCCGAAGGGGGGGGAGTACAGATGCCACCACAGTATGCATTCCATTGATTCCAAATTTTCCCCCATTTGCGGGGAGTGCCACGGGAAACATACACTGTCTTTTCCCGAAACATGCACCAGTCCATGTTTTGTTGCCACACCAGGACTGTCGGTGGCCTCTGGGCACCCCACAACTGAGCAATGTCTCTCTTAGCAATCATATTACCCAAGGTCACCCATCGAAGCTGCGCCAGGTCATAATCATTCGGCTCCCAGACATTCAACAGACACCGTCACGCCTCAGGCATTGACTGCACCCCCGTGACCTCACTCATAACTTCATGCACGCGGGTCCAATAGCGCATCACCACAGGGCATTCCCAAATAATATGGAGAAACGTACCCACCAGACCACAACCACGCCTGCACAGTCCATCCACAGAGAACCCCATTCCCACCAAACGGGGACCAGTCACGTAGACCCTATGGAGAATTTTGAGCTCGACAAACCAGAGGCGCGCCGGGATAGCCACCTCCTTCGGGGAGGAGATCGCAGCCTGCCAATCCTCGTCGTCGAGTTCCAGACCGTCACTAGTCCATACCTCTCGAAGGTTACTCAATAGGTCGGTTCTGGCATTGATCAGCTTTTTGTATATGAGTGAGATGATCGCGCTGTCAGGGACATGCCCGTCCAGCACCCGATCTTCGAGCGGGGACGCCTCCGGAATATCCGAGCCCAGGGGAAACACAGACGAAACCGCGTGTCGGATCTGCATATAACGGAAGGATTCTCTATCATTCAAGTCATACTCAACTTTCAGCTCGTCAAACGTCTTGACTCTACCCTTGATCCACACATCATTCACCCTGCTGATACCAATGACATCCCACTTATCGAAACCCTTCGACTTCCAGAGGGAGCCAAGTCTTTCCGATGCATAGAGCGGGGTAGCCCGGGTCAGCCAATCAGCCCAGCCCAGGGCCGCTGTGGCGCAATGCCACACCTGCACCGCTGTCCCAGTGGGGCCCGTGAGAGACCCGCCCGCAGATGTCGCATTCAGAGCCCCGTTATAATCTCCACCAGGCAGCAGCCATCTATCCATCTCAAACGCCGGGTTCAATAAAGGACCATAAGTGCAGTGATTGATGGCCCCCAGCTGAGAGGCCCAATAGTAGCGGCGGATGTCCGGGAGCGCGATACCCCCGTCGTACCACGGGAGCGTCAGTTTCGCAAGAGCAATATGAGGACGGCCCCCCCATACCAATTGTCTCTGTAGACTTTCAATCTCCCGGAAGTAGCGGGCGGGCACAATATCAAGTGTATTTTGCAACGCATAAAGGAACCGAGGGAGCGAAATCATCTTAAATAACGCCGCCTGTCCCAGAGGAGAGAGAGGGAGCCTGCCCCACGCAGTCACATCGGCACGAAGGCGCTGGAGAGGGGGCAACAAATTGCGTTCATAACGAAGCACAGGGTCCAAGGTGATAAAGATCCCCAAGTACTTGAATCCCTCCCGCGCCACCGAAATAGGACATCCACGTGGCGGGAGAGGGGCCTTGCCGCATAGGACATAGATGCAAGACTTCGACCAGTTGATGACCAGACCGGAGTTTTTACGGAAAGAAGTCAGAACGTCAAAAAGGACGATCAACGATTTCCGTGGCGACGTAAGATACAGGAGTATATCGTCTGCATATAAGGATATGCGGTCTTCAAACTCCGGAGTCCATCTAATGCCCTTCAAGGACGGTTCCCATCTCAGCCATGCCACCAAAGGCTCCAAAGCGAGGGCAAACAAGAGAGGGGATAAAGGACAGCCCTGGCGCGTTCCCCTACCAAGTGCAAAGGAGGCCGAGACACGACCGTTCACCACCACTTGGGCTAAGGGGTCGGTGTAAAGCAATTTCACCCAGGCGATGAAAGTGGGGCCAAAGCCAAATTTAGAGAGAACCGCCCATAAATATGGCCACTCCAGCGTATCGAACGCCATGGTGGCGTCCAAAGACGCCAAGATGGCCGGTTCGCCGCTCGCGCGAGGACTCCATGCAGGCGCCGGAGATTAAGTGCCGTGTTACGATGGGGTATGAAGCCGGATTGGTCCGGGTGAACCAGGTCGCCTATGACAGTGACCAAGCGGTTGGCAAGCACTTTGGCCAGAATCTTCGGTTCGGCGTTAATCAATGATATGGGCCTAAAGGAGGCACAGCGGTCACAAGGCTTGCCATCCTTGTGGATCACCACTATGGAAGCCAGTCTTTGGTCGGGAGGGAGGGAGCCTGCCTCCAGTGATTCCAAGAACATCGACCGCAGATACGGTGCTATCACATCCGGACGGAGCTTGTAAAGCTCCACAGGGAGCCCATTAGGGCCCGAGGCCTTCCCCGAGCGAACCGAGCGGATGGCCGTAACAACCTCATCAACTGTAGGCGGAGCCTCTAGGAGGTCCCTTTCAGGGTCGGACAAACGGGGCAGCGAAACATCTCGCAGGAGCAAGTGGGAGTCCTGTTCCAGTCTATCAGATACGGGGGAATACACTTCCCGGAAATAGTCAGCGAAACACTCAACAATACCAGCAGTGTCGGTGATACTCACATCATTCACATCTACAATCACAGGGACAATCCGACTCGCACGTTCCCTCTTATCCAGCCAAGCAAGCAATTTCCCTGCCTTATCCCCCACATCATACAATCGTCCCTGTTGCTTCCTGCTCATCTCCTTCGCCGCATCAGTCACCAGCGCTCTGTACTCAAGTTGTTTTAGACCCAAAAGATGCAGCCTCTCCGGGGTGACCTCGGATTCCAACTCCCCCTCAAGAACAGTGATGTCATTTTCAACACGGATAATCTCCTCCCGCCTACATCTCTTGACATTGCCAATCAAGGAGAGGGCCTGGCCCCGAAGTACAGGTTTGTAAGCTTCCCACAACGTGACAGAGGAGGACACAGAACCCACATTTTCAGCAAAGTAGTGGTCAATCGTTTTAATCAGTTCCGCCCGAACCTTGGGGTCGCGGAGATACCAGGAGTGTATCGGGGCCACCCTACCCCCCGACCCCAAGTGAGCGTTCACCTCCAACCACAGCGGGGAATGATCCGAGATACCCCTAGCGAGATGTTTCACCTCCCTTATGGAGGAGGCCTGGGAGGAGGGCATCAGCACATAATCCAGTCTCGAAAGACTGCCATGGGCACCAGAATGGAAAGTATACTGCAATTGCCCAGGATGAAACAGGCGCCAGCAGTCAGTGAGACCTAAAGCCTCCAGGAAATCCCCCAACCAGGATTGTGACTTCGCAGTGTCTCGGGGAGGGTAACGATCACACATCCCTGACACTACAGAGTTGAAATCCCCGCCCACTACAAGCAGACCCTCGGGGAACCCCAAAACTACTCTACCCCGATCCGCATAAGTAGTAGTCTGAAGACCCGGTGGCACGTAGACGGAGAGCAGGGCTACCACCCTTCCCTCCCAGCGCCCCACAATGGCGGCGTACCATCCCCTGTCATCAAGGATGATGTCGTCAACAGCGAGAGGGAGGGAGTTCCGAACCAGAATGCCCACCCCCTGGAGCCAGAAGTGAAACCTGAGTGTGCGACGAGACGATAACCACGCCTATTCATCGCATGGCACGTATTGCCAATCAAATGCGTCTCCTGAAGCAAGACCACATCAGGGGACAACCGTCGCAAGAACTGCAATACCACATCCCGTTTGATCCTATCCCCCAACCCGTTCACATTCCAACACAGTACCTTAAGTCCCCTAACCCCCATCCCAGAGATCAACCCCATCCCCACCCCACACCGGGTGCGACACAGTACAACAGGAGATCATCAATAATATGCCTTGAAAAAACAAATAAAATGAAAACTGCAACCCCCACCCCCCCAAACAACCCCGTACAGCATACCCCCCACCCCGCACCCCTGCGTGAGACTCAGAAGCCACCCCAACTTGCAGTGTGCCTGTCGCCCTAACATACAACTAATCTACGAAAAGAACCCCAGAGGAGGAAGACTCACCCACCCCCCCGCCCACACCCCAGTGGTTTCACGTTGCGGGCACCTCCGGTTACACCGACAGGACGCTGATTGTATCTGCGGCCACCTTACAAGCCGACTGGGATATTGCTGAAAATTACTCCATTCAGGACCCCTCTCATACAGAGGTACCGGCATCGTCACTATTGCCCTTGAGTGAGTGACCCGTCGCTACGTTACCTTTGGACTCAGACGGGGAACAAATCACACCTGGACATCTGGGATTCCTCATTAAATTGTGCAAATTATTCAATCTTGGAATTTTCACCTTAAATCATAAATAGGTGGCCCGTCCAGTTGCATTGGCGTGACCCCCCCCCACACGTTACCAGTGGTCCCCTGTCCCCCGCCCCTTCCCCCTCCTGACCCCAGTCCTGAAGAAGACCCGCAGCAGAGGTTGTGAATCTCCCCTATTGCGCCAGGGTCGAAACGTCGACGATTACGCCCCTCTTAGTCCGAGGCCTACACCGTTTTTGTCATTGTCCCTGCCCCTGTTTCCCCTTCATATGATTGAACTATATGTATATAAATGGATGGGTAGGCTTGCTTTGTTTGTCCAACTGTAAAAATTGGAATTATAGTTGTACATAAATACTTCAACTGTGTCCTTTTATTCTTCCCTCTCTTTCCTTTCAAATCACCTGAGCACCCCCTTTTCTTACTGCAGGTTGCAGTCTTTTCTTGATCAATTATTTTATGAACGTGTAAATAAAAATGTTATTATCAGAAGAGTGATCAAGTACAATTGGCCTCTTGTATAATTTTGTGTTGGGTTTGTTGAATTGAAAGTGTTCTTTGGAAATAATACATCTCCTCTTCACAGATTAGATCTGTTTATCTTTAAGAGAACAAGATTTACATTAAGTGGCATTTTTTAAGTTGTATCAAGGACCACTCTGTTTTTATATATAAATTGCTACCCAGGTCCTTTGACTTTTTGGGTTAACCCCATTGTTTTAATGGTCACACCCCAATAAGACAGCATGATAGCGAGCAATAGAGGCATAGCACCAAACCACAGCCGAAAGTCAACACAAGGGACCGGGAGCCGGATCCGCCCCCTATTCCTGCTCCACCAGGCCTCCCTCCGCACCACCGGAGTGTCCAGAGTGGTCAGAACGATCCGGTCCCGGGGGCAGCGTGTCCAGCCAGTCACTTGCCGCCCCTGGATGATCAAAGAAAAATGTTCGTTCGTTATACACCACACGCAACCGGGCCGGGAAAAGCATGGCATATTTCATGTCTCTAGCCCTCAGTCTCTTCTTCACCCCCAGGAATCCAAGGCGCTGTTTCTGAACCTGCTGGGTAAAGTCCGGTTGAAGCTGACTGCAGTGTTCTCATAAGCCGTTGGACCTGATAGTCGTGACGCTTGCAGGATCACATCCCTGTCCCAAAAGTTAAAGATCCGAGCAATGATGGGACGCGGAGTGGCTCCCTGCTTAGGCGGACCACCCGGGATATTATGTGCACGTTCAACATCAAAAAACTTGCTGAGGCCCTTGGGTGCTAGATGGTTCAGGACCAGATCCTCCACCAGCAGGTCCACCGAGGATGCTTCCGAAGTTTCCGGGACACCAACCAGACGGACGTTGTTGCGCCGTGCCCGGCCCTCAAAATCATCCAGGCGTCGAGTGAGATAGTCACGGGCGGCTCGCAAGTCACCGACCTCTGCCTGTAAATCGGAGACGTCAGTAACAAGACTAGATGTCTTTAGATCGAGGGACTTGACCTTTTCATTGGTTTTCTCTAGGTCAGCCCTGATCAAGGTAACATCGATAGCGACCGTATCCAAATTGTGGGCCACGGCCTCATATTGTTGACCGAGAGTGGCCTTCATCCCGGAGATGGCGCCCATGACGTCCCTCAACGACAGGTCTTCATCCATCGGAGAGTCGTCTCCCACCGTGGCGGGGGATTTGGTCGATCCACCCGGAGAGCCCTTGACGAGGGTGTATCTGTCCATGACATTTGATTGCACTGAGCCCCCTCGCGTTGCCGGTCTGGTCTTGCGTTTCTCTCCCTCAGGCTTGGCGGCCATCTTAGTTCGTGTGCCCGAAGGGTAGTCTGAGATCTAGTAAAAATGGCTAATGTCGATGCGCCCGCAACAATATAAAAAGAAGATGCAAACCAGTCACCAAGTGATAAATGGCAGGGGGCCAAGTCACCAGTCGGTAGAAGGCGGTGATGTTGAAAGCAGCAAGCCAGGGCGATCGAAACAAAGTCAAGGAGTTCTAGGCGGGAGAAACGAAACTGAAAGTAGACAACCGGGCGAAGGAGGCTCGCATGATCCGTTGTTGTTCAATTACTGTCCGGCTGGCAGAGAGACCGAACCCGGGGGCAGTACCATGGAGCAGGCCAAAAAAATTCAAAAGTCCATATCTTCAGCTCCCGATGTCCAAATCAAAATCCGAAAACGGATAAACGATCAGCAGGGCCGTGCCATTAATAACCCGTCAACCAAATCAGGATAGGGTTCAGGATAGTCGGTGGAGGTGGCGAAGGTCCGGGAGCCCTAAGCTCACGCGACCATCTTGGGTGCGCGCTAAGCTCCTCCAGCTTCTTCTCTATTTTTGTCTTGTTCCAGGCTTTTGCTGTTTGGATTGTTGTAGGTTGCGTGTCTGTTTGCAGTTTGTGTAGTTGCTTGTGCTTGGTATGTGAATGTATTTTGTACTACTTTCCCTTGATGTTTGTCTTTTTGAAAAAGGTTGTACTTCTAGCAGTTTGTGTGGCTCTGTGTTTTTTTTTTCTTTTTTTTTCAGCATTAGTGTTTGATGTGCACTTTGTTTTCTAATCTGTCATTTCTTTTTATCTTTCTAGTGGGATATCATTTCTTTTTGCTGTGTCTCAGCAGAGTAGGTACTGGTGAATGTAGCTATATTTGGTAAGAGTGAAATTGTTTTGGATTGTATTTATCTTTTTGTGAAATCCTTACCTTGTTTACTTCTTACTTTGCACAGTGTAGGTTGTTGTTCACTTGTGTGTGCAGTCTTCTTGCTTTGTAAGGATAATGGCTAGTCACAGGATTACTGCTCAGCAGGTTCTTGGTTTGCTTTTTGAGTCTTCCTCTGACCATGGTTCAGAGACTGAGTCCGATTCGGACTCCCAGGTAGGGGCAGAAGAATCAGGCAGTGAGTTTTCTCTTCGCATGGAATCATCATCATCGGATTATGAATCTTCTTCTAGTGCTGATGAAGGGCCTATGGTAGAGGAGGACATTGAGGTGCCGGTAGTGGGCCATGAGGCACCTGTGCTGCTGCCTAGGGCCGCAAAGTTTCCTTTCTTTTTACGTCGGCAAGAGGCATGTGGGCTGGAGCCTGCGCCCAAAAGGCTTCACATTGCTGTGGTGCGCAAAGAGGCATCTGGTGCTTTTCGTCTTCCTGCTGGTGTCGTGCAGCAACAGGCATCTGGGGCTGTTAGGCTTCCCATTGGTGTAGAGCGGCAAGAGGCATCTGGGCCTGCTTGGTTTCCCGGTGGTGTAGTGCAGCAAGAAGCATCTCAGGCTGCTGGGCTTCCCGTTGGTTAAGTGCAGGAAGAGCCCTCTGGGGATGCTATGTCTTCTGTTGGTGTTGTGCAGCCAGAAGTATCTGTGGCTGTTAGGCTTCCCGTTGGTGAACAGCAGCAAGAGGCTTCTGGGCTGCAGGCTGGGGTGGCTGCTCCCCCCATTGATAGGGATGGCCTCTGGGTTTCCCCTGGCTTGGTGCAGCCGGCATTGCCAGAGTTCACTGGTGTTCCTGGGTGTAGAGTGAATACTGAGAATTTTCTGCCAATACATTTTTTTCAGTTGTTTTTTGACGATGTGTTTTTGCAAGAGATTGTTGAGCAAACCAATTTGTATGCAGAACAATTTTTGAGGGCCAACAGTGCCAGCCTTAAGCCCTATTCTAGAGCAATCCGGTGGACTCCCACAAATGTTGAAGAGATGAAGAAGTTTTTGGGATTCACTTTTTTGATGGGCTTGCTAAGGAAGCCATCAATGACTTCATATTGGTCCACTAGTCCCTTGATGGCAACAGCTATATTTCCAGCAGTCATAAGTTGTGATCGGTATATGCTTCTTCTTCGGATGATGCATTTTGTTGATAATAGTTTAGCGTTGTCACGCGATCACCCTGATTGTGACCGTTTGTTTAAAATTCGGCCTGTCCATGATCACTTTGTTGATCGTTTTTCTGAGATCTTTGTCCCTGGTAAAGAAATTGCAGTGGATGAGTCTTTGCTGTTGTTCAAGGGCCGCTTGGTTTTTAGGCAATACATTCCTTATAAGAGGGCACGCTATGGAATCAAACTGTATATGCTGTGTGACAGTGAGACTGGATATGTCTACAATTTCAGGGTGTACACTGGTAAGGAGTCCAGCATTAACCCTCCTGGTTGTCCTTCTACTTTTGGAGTGACTGAGAAAATTGTGTGGGAACTAGGTAGAGTATTATTTAACAAAGGCCATCATTTATATGTAGATAACTTCTACACTGGTGTGCGGTTGTTTAAGGAGTTGGCCAAAGTGGGCACTGTTGCTTGTGGCAGAGTGCGCAGTAACCGTAAAGGTTTCCCAAAGAAACCTGTTTGCAAAAGGCTTGTGTGGGGACAGTCTACGGCATTGCGATGTGGGGAGCTTCTAGCTGTGAAGTTTTCAGACAAGAGAGATGTGTACATGCTGACTACTATCCACGATGAAAGTACAGAACCTGTGCCTGTTTGGGGTCAGGGTGCTGAAGTGCGCAAACCTGTGTGCATTTTAGCTTACAATAAGTTCATGGGTGGTGTTGACAGAGTAGATCAGAGGTTGGAACCTTATGCTGCTCTTCGAAAGGCTTACGTTTGGTACAAGAAGTTGGCTATCCATCTGTTCCACTTGGCATCCTTTAATGCTTTCGTTGTGTACCAGAAGTCTTATCCTGAGAAGAAGATGCCTTTTGTTAAGTTTCAGGAGTCTATAATAGGCAGCCTTGTACTTGTGGAGCAGGCAAGTGTTCCTAGATTTGGAGTGGTGGAGGAAGTGGCTAGATTGAAATATCGCCACTTTCCTGAATCTATTCCTTCCACTACCGCAAGAGACTTTCCGACTAGAAGATGCAGAGTCTGTTGGCGAAGAGGCGTGCGGAAGGAGTCTCGTATATACTGTCCTGACTGTCCTTCTAAGCCTGCATTGTGTCTGTCAGCTTGTTTTAAATCGTACCACACGCAAAATAAGTTTTGGGAGTTTTAATGAGCTGTAAAGTGAATTGCCTGGTCTGCATTCTGTAAAATATTTTTAGTTTGTTTCAAGGATTGGCATTAGTGCAAAGTTTTTATTTTAAGAATTTGTGTTAGCTGATTTGTAGGTATTTCCATTTGTTTAGTGTTATTTTCAAAAAAAGAATTCTAAATGTGTTTGTGGTGTGTGCCGGCTGGTGCTTGGCTGGCGGTTTGTGTGGAGTTGCGCTTGGCTGGTGGTGTGCGTGGAGTGGTACTTGGCTGTCTGTGCACGGAGTGGTGCTTGGCTGGTGGTGTGTGTGGAGTGGTGCTTGGCTGGTGGTGTTCGTGGAGTGGTACTTGGCTGTCTGTGCACGGAGTGGTGCTTGGCTGGCGGTGTGTGTGGAGTGGCGCTTGGCTGGTGGTGTTCGTGGAGTGGTACTTGGCTGTCTGTGCATGGAGTGGTGTTTGGCTGGTGGTGTGTGTGGAGTGGTGTTTGGCTGGCAGTGTGTGTGGAGTGGTACTTGGCTGGATGGTGTGCGTGGAGTGGTGCTTAGCTGTCTGTGCACGGAGTGGTGCTTGGCTGGTGGTGTGTGTGGAGTGGTGCTTGGCTGGTGGTGTTCGTGGAGTGGTACGTGGCTGTCTGTGCATGGAGTGGTGTTTGGCTGGTGGTGTGTGTGGAGTGGTGTTTGGCTGGCAGTGTGTGTGGAGTGGTACTTGGCTGGTGGTGTTCGTGGAGTGGTACTTGGCTGTCTGTGCATGGAGTGGTGTTTGGCTGGTGGTGTGTGTGGAGTGGTGCTTGGCTGGCGGTGTGTGTGGAGTGGTGCTTGGCTGGCGGTGTGTGTGGAGTTGCGCTTGGCTGGTTGTGTTTGTGGAGTAGTACTTGGCTGTCTGTGCACGGAGTGGTGCTTGGCTGGCGGTGTGTGTGGAGTGGCGCTTGGCTGGTGGTGTTCGTGGAGTGGTACTTGGCTGTCTGTGCATGGAGTGGTGCTTGGCTGGCGGTGTGTGTGGAGTTGCGCTTGGCTGGTGGTGTTTGTGGAGTGGTACTTGGCTGTCTGTGCACGGAGTGGTGCTTGGCTGGCGGTGTGTGTGGAGTGGCGCTTGGCTGGTGGTGTTCGTGGAGTGGTACTTGGCTGTCTGTGCATGGAGTGGTGTTTGGCTGGTGGTGTGTGTGGAGTGGTGTTTGGCTGGCAGTGTGTGTGGAGTGGTACTTGGCTGGATGGTGTGCGTGGAGTGGTGCTTAGCTGTCTGTGCACGGAGTGGTGCTTGGCTGGCGGTGTGTGTGGAGTGGCGCTTGGCTGGTGGTGTGTGTGGAGTGGTACTTGGCTGTCTGTGCACGGAGTTGTGCTTGGCTGTCGGTGTGCGCTGAGTGGTGTTTGGCTGGCGGTGTGCATGGTCTGGTGCTTGGATGGTGGTGTGGGTGGACTGGCGCTCGGCTGGCGGTGTGTGAGTAGTTACTTTCTGTTGGTCACTGCACACACTGCTAGTTGAGTGACACTCCACGCAGTCCATCATTTTGTGTAGTTGCAGTGTCAGAAATGTGGGTGTGTGAAAGTGATGGGCCCTTGAATGGCGCTGTTTGCTGGTGTGAGTGTTGAAATGTGATGGGTCCGCGGCTGGCGGTGTGAATGTTTTGAATGTGTCACACGTATGAAAGGTGTATGAATGGCCTGTAAAGAGGTTGGTGCCTTGACGTGGCTTTACAGCTCACGAGCTGTGAGTCAGTGGTTCAGTTAATCATACTTTCAATTATACGCAGTGTATTTCATTTTTTGTGAAATTACTTGCGAATACAATTGTATGTACTGTATCATCACTCACCCTCGTGCCAAATCCAACCAGTATGTGTGTGTGCTTGCGGATTAGATGGCTGTGCAGTAAATTTCTTTTCTTTCTCTTTCTGCAGTAGGGTGTACCTTGTCCCTTATTGTGATTGTTGTAATGTGTTGCTTTTCTTCCAGATGGTGTCAGTGGTCTGGTTTGTATCAGGTATGAAAGGTGCGTGAATGGCCTGTAAAACGGTTGGTGCCTTGTCGTGGCTTTACAGCTCACGAGTTGCGAGTCACTGGTTCGGTTTTTATGCATTTATTTATTAACAGAGCATTTCATTTTTTTGAAATATCATGTTAATAAAATTTTATGTACCGAACCATCACTCGCCCTCGTGCCAAATCCAACCTGTGTGTGTGTGTCTTTGAGAAATAGATAGCCGTGCTTGATTCTTTGTCTTTTGAGTAACTCAGTTATGGTGTATATTATAGCTATAAATAACTTTCTAAATTTAGATATTATTGGTATTTCATGGTAGTATATGGTCATGTCTTTCTGGTGAATTCTATTGTTGTTTTTTGTCCACAATCTCTTGCAAACTTGAAATTGTGTGTCACAATTTTCATGCGATATTGTCCCCTGAATCGCACGTTCTCCAACTGAAAACTTAATTCATTCAAAACAATTTGGTTTTGCAAGGGGGTTCCATGAGTTTTTGGCCCGGGGCTTGGCGGGCATCTTTGGAAACTGCCAAACCCAAACAGTTCTGAGAACTAGACACCCGGGGGAGTCCAGGGAGGTATGGCATGCGTGGGTCCCCCAATGTTTTCCTACCCAGAAACCCCTGCAAACCTTACATTTTGGTTAAAAACCCCACTTTTCCTTACTTTTTTGGGTGGGATCTCGCTGCCCGCACAAATGTCCTACCACCCAGCGTTCCCCTTGTTCTCCCGAGTAAAATTATACCTCACTTGTGTGGGTGGGCCAAAGGCCTGTGACTAAGGTAGGGGGGATTAATTTGTAAAACTTAAATACTACTTTTTTCAAAATTCATTTTTTGCCTGTTCTGCTTTGGGGTACCATTTTTTTCGGGAGACCTGGGGGAACGCTGGGTGGGTGGAAATTTGTTGATCCACGCAGATTCCAGAAATTTCCACCACAGAAATGTGAGGAAAATTTGTTTTTTTTGTCAAATTTTTACGTTTGCAAGGGATTCTGGGTAACAAAACCTGGGGGGTAGGCTGACGAGTCACCCCATCCTGAATTCCCCTGGGTGTCTAGTTTTCAAAAATGTATAGGTTTGCTAGGTTTCCTTAGGTGCTGGCAGAGCAAGGGCACAAAAACAAAAGGTAGTCTTTTCGTCCAAAAAGTGCAAGATTTCACTGGGAAATTGAGGTGCGACCATGTTGCGTTTTGCGCTGTTTCATGTCGCAGCCACTATGCCTACCCACGCAAGTGAGGTACCATTTTTTTCGGGAGACCTGGGGGAACGCTGGGTGGGTGGAAATTTGTTGATCCACGCAGATTCCAGAACTTTCCACCACAGAAATGTGAGGAAAATGTGTTTTTTTTGTCAAAATCTTAGCTTTGCAAGGGATTCTGGGTAACAAAACCTGGGGGTAGGCAGACGAGTCACCCCATCCTGAATTCCCTGGGAGTCTAGTTTTCAAAAATGTATAGGTTTGCTAGGTTTCCCTAGGTGCTGGCAGAGCTAGGGCGCAAAAACCAAAGGTAGTCTTTTTGTCCAAAAAGTGCAAGATTTCACTGGGAAATTGAGGTGCGACCATGTTGCTTTTTGCGCTGTTTCATGTCGCAGCCACTATGCCTACCCACGCAAGTGAGGTACCATTTTTTTGGGGAGACCTGGGGGAACGCTGGGTGGGTGGAAATTTGTTGATCCACGCAGATTCCAGAACTTTCCACCACAGAAATGTGAGGAAAATGTGTTTTTTTGTCAAAATCTTAGCTTTGCAAGGGATTCTGGGTAACAAAACCTGGGGGTAGGCAGACGAGTCACCCCATCCTGAATTCCCCTGGGTGTCTAGGTTTCAAAATTTATAGGTTTGCTAGGTTTCCCTAGGTGCTGGCAGAGCTAGGGCGCAAAAACAAAAGGTAGTCTTTTTGTCCAAAAAGTGCAAGATTTCACTGGGAAATTGAGGTGCGACCATGTTGCGTTTTGCGCTGTTTCATGTCGCAGCCACTATGCCTACCCACGCAAGTGAGGTACCATTTTTTTCGGGAGACCTGGGGGAACGCTGGGTGGGTGGAAATTTGTTGATCACCGCAGATTCCAGAACTTTCCACCACAGAAATGTGAGGAAAATGTGTTTTTTTTGGTCAAAATCTTAGCTTTGCAAGGGATTCTGGGTAACGAAACCTGGGGGTAGGCAGACGAGTCACCCCATCCTGAATTCCCCTGGGTGTCTAGTTTTCAAAAATGTATAGGTTTGCTAGGTTTCCCGAGGTGCTGGCAGAGCTAGGGCGCAAAAACAAAAGGTAGTCTTTTTGTCCAAAAAATGCAAGATTTCACTGGGAAATTGAGGTGCGACCATGTTGCGTTTTGCGCTGTTTCATGTCGCAGCCACTATGCCTACCCACGCAAGTGAGGTACCTTTTTTTTCAGGAGACCTGGGGGAACGCTGGGTGGGTGGAAATTTGTTGATCCACGCAGATTCCAGAACTTTCCACCACAGAAATGTGAGGAAAATGTTTTTTTTTGTCAAAATCTTAGCTTTGCAAGGGATAATGAGTAACAAAACCTGGGGGTAGGCAGACGAGTCACCCCATCCTGAATTCCCCTGGGTGTCTAGTTTTCAAAAATGTATAGGTTTGCTAGGTTTCCCTTGGTGCTGGCAGAGCTAGGGCGCAAAAACAAAAGATAGTCTTTTTGTCCAAAAAGTGCAAGATTTCACTGGGAAATTGAGGTGCGACCATGTTGCGTTTTTCGCTGTTTCATGTCGCAGCCACTATGCCTACCCACGCAAGTGAGGTACCATTTTTTTCGGGAGACCTGGGGGAACGCTGAGTGGGTGGAAATTTGTTGATCCACGCAGATTCCAGAACTTTCCACCACAGAAATGTGAGGAAAATGTTTTTTTTGTCAAAATCTTAGCTTTGCAAGGGATTCTGGGTAACAAAACCTGGGGGTAGGCAGACGAGTCACCCCATCCTGAATTCCCCTGGGTGTCTAGTTTTAAAAAATGTATAGGTTTGCTAGGTTTCCCTAGGTGCTGGCAGAGCTAGGGCGCAAAAACAAAAGGTAGTCTTTTTGTCCAAAAAGTGCAAGATTTCACTGGGAAATTGAGGTGCGACCATGTTGCGTTTTGCGCTGTTTCATGTCGCAGCCACTATGCCTACCCACGCAAGTGAGGTACCATTTGTTTCGGGAGACCTGGGGGAACGCTGGGTGGGTGGAAATTTGTTGATCCACGCAGATTCCAGAACTTTCCACCACAGAAATGTGAGGAAAATGTGTTTTTTTTGTCAAAATCTTAGATTTGCAAGGCAATCTGGGTAACAAAACCAGGGGGTAGGCAGACGAGTCACCCCATCCTGATTTCCCCTGGGTGTCTAGTTTTCAAAAATGTATAGGTTTGCTAGGTTTCCCTAGGTGCTGGTAGAGCTATGGCGCAAAAACAAAAGGTAGTCTTTTTGTCCAAAAAGTGCAAGATTTCACTGGGAAATTGAGGTGCGACCATGTTGCATTTTGCGCTGTTTCATGTCGCAGCCACTATGCCTACCCACGTAAGTGAGGTATCATTTTTTTTGGGAGACCTGGGGGAACGCTGGGTGGGTGGAAATTTGTTGATCCATGCAGATTCCAGAACTTTCCACCACAGAAATGTGAGGAAATGTGTTTTTTTGTCAAAATCTTAGCTTTGCAAGGGATTCTGGGTAACAAAACCTGGGGGTAGGCAGACGAGTCACCCCATCCTGAATTGCCTTGGGTGTCTAGTTTTCAAAAATGTATAGGTTTGCTAGGTTTCCCTAGGTGCTGGCAGAGCTAGGGCGCAAAAACAAAAGGTAGTCTTTTTGTCCAAAAAGTGCAAGATTTCACTGGGAAATTGAGGTGCGACCATGTTGCGTTTTGCGCTGTCTCATGTCCCAGCCACTATGCCTACCCACGCAAGTGAGGTACCATTTTTTTTGGGAGACCTGGGGGAACGCTGGGTGGGTAGAAATTTGTTGATCCACGCAGATTCCAGAACTTTCCACCACAGAAATGTGAGGAAAATGTGTTTTTTTGTCAAAATCTTAGCTTTGCAAGGGATTCTGGGTAACAAAACCTGGGGGTAGGCAGACGAGTCACCCCATCCTGAATTCCCCTGGGTGTCTAGTTTTAAAAAATGTATAGGTTTGCTAGGTTTCCCTAGGTGCTGGCAGAGCTAGGGCGCAAAAACAAAAGGTAGTCTTTTTGTCCAAAAAGTGCAAGATTTCACTGGGAAATTGAGGTGCGACCATGTTGCGTTTTGCGCTGTTTCATGTCGCAGCCACTATGCCTACCCACGCAAGTGAGGTACCATTTGTTTCGGGAGACCTGGGGGAACGCTGGGTGGGTGGAAATTTGTTGATCCACGCAGATTCCAGAACTTTCCACCACAGAAATGTGAGGAAAATGTGTTTTTTTGTCAAAATCTTAGGTTTGCAAGGGATTCTGGGTAACAAAACCTGGGGGTAGGCAGACGAGTCACCCCATCCTGAATTGCCTTGGGTGTCTAGTTTTCACAAATGTATAGGTTTGCTAGGTTTCCCTAGGTGCTGGCAGAGCTAGGGCGCAAAAACAAAAGTTAGTCTTTTTGTCCAAAAAGTGCAAGATTTCACTGAGAAATTGAGGTGCGACCATGTTGCGTTTTGTGCTGTTTCATGTCGCAGCCACTATGCCTACCCACGCAAGTGAGGTACCATTTTTTTCGGGAGACCTGGGGGAACGCTGGGTGGGTGGAAATTTGTTGATCCACGCAGATTCCAGAACTTTCCACCACAGAAATGTGAGGAAAATGTGTTTTTTTGCCAGAATCTTAGCTTTGCAAGGGATTCTGGGTAACAAAACCTGGGGGTAGGCAGACGAGTCACCCCATCCTGAATTCCCCTGGGTGTCTAGTTTTCAAAAATGTACAGGTTTGCTAGGTTTTCCTAGGTGCTGGCAGAGCTAGGGTGCAAAAACAAAAGGTAGTCTTTTTGTCCAAAAAGTGCAAGATTTCACTGGGAAATTGAGGTGCGACCATGTTGCATTTTGCGCTGTTTCATGTCGCAGCCACTATGCCTACCCACGTAAGTGAGGTATCATTTTTTTTGGGAGACCTGGGGGAACGCTGGGTGGGTGGAAATTTGTTGATCCATGCAGATTCCAGAACTTTCCACCACAGAAATGTGAGGAAATGTGTTTTTTTGTCAAAATCTTAGCTTTGCAAGGGATTCTGGGTAACAAAACCTGGGGGTAGGCAGACGAGTCACCCCATCCTGAATTGCCTTGGGTGTCTAGTTTTCAAAAATGTATAGGTTTGCTAGGTTTCCCTAGGTGCTGGCAGAGCTAGGGCGCAAAAACAAAAGTTAGTCTTTTTGTCCAAAAAGTGCAAGATTTCACTGAGAAATTGAGGTGCGACCATGTTGCGTTTTGTGCTGTTTCATGTCGCAGCCACTATGCCTACCCACGCAAGTGAGGTACCATTTTTTTCGGGAGACCTGGGGGAACGCTGGGTGGGTGGAAATTTGTTGATCCACGCAGATTCCAGAACTTTCCACCACAGAAATGTGAGGAAAATGTGTTTTTTTGCCAGAATCTTAGCTTTGCAAGGGATTCTGGGTAACAAAACCTGGGGGTAGGCAGACGAGTCACCCCATCCTGAATTCCCCTGGGTGTCTAGTTTTCAAAAATGTATAGGTTTGCTAGGTTTTCCTAGGTGCTGGCAGAGCTAGGGTGCAAAAACAAAAGGTAGTCTTTTTGTCCAAAAAGTGCAAGATTTCACAGGGAAATTGAGGTGCGACCATGTTGCGTTTTGCGCAGTTTCATGTCGCAGCCACTATGCCTACCCATGCAAGTGAGGTACCATTTTTTTCGGGAGACCTGGGGGAACGCTGGGTGGGTGGAAATTTGTTGATCCACGCAGATTCCAGAACTTTCCACCACAGAAATGTGAGGAAAATGTGTTTTTTTGTCAAAATCTTAGATTTGTAAGGGATTCTGGGTAACAAAACCTGGGGGTAGGCAGACGAGTCACGCCATCCTGATTTCCCCTGGGTGTCTAGTTTTCAAAAATGTATAGGTTTGCTAGGTTTCCCTAGGTGCTGGCAGAGCTAGGGCGCAAAAACAAAAGGTAGTCTTTTTGTCCAAAAAGTGCAAGATTTCACGGGGAAAGTGAGGTGCGACCATGTTGCGTTTTGCGCTGTTTCATGTCGCAGCCACTATGCCTACCCACGCAAGTGAGGTACCATTTTTTTCGGGAGACCTGGGGGAACGCTGGGTGGGTGGAAATTTGTTGATCCACGCAGATTCCAGAACTTTCCACCACAGAATTGTAAGGAAAATGTGTTTTTTGGTCAAATTTTTGGGTTTGCAAGGGATTCTGGGTAACAAAACCTGGGGGTAGGCAAAATGAGTCACCCCATCCTGAATTCCCCTGGGTGTCTAGTTTTAAAAAATGTATAGGTTTGCTAGATTTCCCTAGGTGCTGGCAGAGCTAGGGCGCAAAAACAAAAGGTAGTCTTTTTGTCCAAAAAGTGCAAGATTTCACTGGGAAATTGAGGTGCGACCATGTTGCGTTTTGCACTGTTTCATGTCACAGCCACTATGCCTACCCACGCAAGTGAGGTACCATTTTTTTGGAGAGACCTGGGGGAACGCTAGGTGGGTGGAAATTTGTTGATCCACGCAGATTCCAGAACGTTCCACCACAGAAATGTGAGGAAAATGTGTTTTTTTTGTCAAAATCTTAGCTTTGCAAGGTATTCTGGGTAACAAAATCTGGTGGTAGGCAGTTGAGTCACCCCATCCTGAATTCCCCTGGGTGTCTAGTTTTCAAAAATGTATAGGTTTGCTAGGTTTCCCTAGGTGCTGGCAGAGCTAGGGCTCAAAAACAAAAGGTAGTCTCTTTGTCCAAAAAGCGCAAGATTTCACTGGGAAATTGAGGTGTGACCACGTTGCGTTTTGCGCTGTTTCATGTCGCAGCCACTATGCCTACCCACGCAAGTGAGGTACCATTGTTTTCGGGAGACCTGGGGGAACGCTGGGTGGGTGGAAATTTGTTGATCCACGCAGATTCCAGAACTTTCCACCACAGAAATGTGAGGAAAATGTGTTTTTTTGTCATATTTTTAGGTTTGCAAGGGATTCTGGGTAACAAAACCTGGTGGTAGGCAGTCCAGTCACCCCATCCTAAATTCCCCTGGGTGTCTACTTTTCAAAAATGTATAGGTTTGCTAGGTTTCCCTAGGTGCTGACAGAGCTTGGGTACAAAAACAAAAGGTAGTCTCTTTGTCCAAAAAGCGCAAGATTTCCCTGGGAAATTGAGGTGCGACCACGTTGCGTTTTGCGCTGTTTCGTGTCGCAGCCACTATGCCTACCCACGCCAGTGAGGTACCATTTTTTTTGGGAGACCTGGGGGAACGCTAGGTGGGTGGAAATTTATTGATCCACGCGGATTCCAGAATGTTCCACCAAGAAATGTGAGGAAAATGTGTTTTTTTTGTCAAAATCTTAGCTTTGCAAGGTATTCTGGGTAACAAAACCTGGTGGTAGGCAGTCGAGTCACCCCATCCTGAATTCCCCTGGGTGTCTAGTTTTTAAAAATTTATAGGTTTGCTAGGTTTCCCTAGGTGCTGGCAGAGCTAGGGCTCAAAAACAAAAGGTAGTCTCTTTGTCCAAAAAGCGCAAGATTTCACTGGGAAATTGAGGTGCGACCATGTTGCGTTTTGCGCTGTTTCATGTCGCAGCCACTAAGCCTACCCACGCAAGTGAGGTACCATTTTTTTCGGGAGACCTGGGGAAACGCTGGGTGGGTGGAAATTTGTTGATCCACGCAGATTCCAGAACTTTCCACCACAGAAATGTGAGGAAAATGTTTTTTTTTGTCAAAATCTTAGCTTTGCAAGGGATTCTGGGTAACAAAACCTGGGGGTAGGCAGACGAGTCACCCCATCCTGAACTCCCCTGGGAGTCTAGTTTTCAAAAATCTATAGGTTTCCCTAGGTGCTGGCAGAGCTAGGGCGCAAAAACCAAAGGTAGTCTTTTTGTCCAAAAAGTGCAAGATTTCACTGGGAAATTGAGGTGCGACCATGTTGCTTTTTGTGCTGTTTCATGTCGCAGCCACTATGCCTACCCACGCAAGTGAGGTACCATTTTTTTTGGGAGACCTGGGGGAACGCTGGGTTGGTGGAAATTTGTTGATCCACGCAGATTCCAGAACTTTCCACCACAGAAATGTGAGGAAAATGTGTTTTTTTGTCAAAATCTTAGCTTTGCAAGGGATTCTGGGTAACAAAACCTGGGGGTAGGCAGACGAGTCACCCCATCCTGAATTCCCCTCGGTGTCTAGTTTTCAAAAATGTATAGGTTTGCTAGGTTTCCCTAGGTGCTGGCAGAGCTAGGGCGCAAAAACAAAAGGTAGTCTTTTTGTCCAAAAAGTGCAAGATTTCACTGGGAAATTGAGGTGCGACCATGTTGCGTTTTGCGCTGTTTCATGTCGCAGCCACTATGCCTACCCACGCAAGTGAGGTACCATGTTATTCGGGAGACCTGGGGGAACGCTGGGTGGGTGGAAATTTGTTGATCCACGCAGATTCCAGAACTTTCCACCACAGAAATGTGAGGAAAATGTGTTTTTTTTGGTCAAAATCTTAGCTTTGCAAGGGATTCTGGGTAACGAAACCTGGGGGTAGGCAGACGAGTCACCCCATCCTGAATTCCCCTGGGTGTCTAGTTTTTAAAAATTTATAGGTTTGCTAGGTTTCCCTAGGTGCTGGCAGAGCTAGGGCTCAAAAACAAAAGGTAGTCTCTTTGTCCAAAAAATGCAAGATTTCACTGGGAAATTGAGGTGCGACCATGTTGCGTTTTGCGCTGTTTCATGTCGCAGCCACTAAGCCTACCCACGCAAGTGAGGTACCATTTTTTTCGGGAGACCTGGGGAAACGCTGGGTGGGTGGAAATTTGTTGATCCACGCAGATTCCAGAACTTTCCACCACAGAAATGTGAGGAAAATGTTTTTTTTTTGTCAAAATCTTAGCTTTGCAAGGGATTCTGGGTAACAAAACCTGGGGGTAGGCAGACGAGTCACCCCATCCTGAACTCCCCTGGGAGTCTAGTTTTCAAAAATCTATAGGTTTCCCTAGGTGCTGGCAGAGCTAGGGCGCAAAAACCAAAGGTAGTCTTTTTGTCCAAAAAGTGCAAGATTTCACTGGGAAATTGAGGTGCGACCATGTTGCTTTTTGTGCTGTTTCATGTCGCAGCCACTATGCCTACCCACGCAAGTGAGGTACCATTTTTTTTGGGAGACCTGGGGGAACGCTGGGTTGGTGGAAATTTGTTGATCCACGCAGATTCCAGAACTTTCCACCACAGAAATGTGAGGAAAATGTGTTTTTTTGTCAAAATCTTAGCTTTGCAAGGGATTCTGCGTAACAAAACCTGGGGGTAGGCAGACGAGTCACCCCATCCTGAATTCCCCTGGGTGTCTAGTTTTCAAAAATGTATAGGTTTGCTGTGTTTCCCTAGGTGCTGGCAGAGCTAGGGCGCAAAAACAAAAGGTAGTCTTTTTGTCCAAAAAGTGCAAGATTTCACTGGGAAATTGAGGTGCGACCATGTTGCGTTTTGCGCTGTTTCATGTCGCAGCCACTATGCCTACCCACGCAAGTGAGGTACCATGTTATTCGGGAGACCTGGGGGAACGCTGGGTGGGTGGAAATTTGTTGATCCACGCAGATTCCAGAACTTTCCACCACAGAAATGTGAGGAAAATGTGTTTTTTTGTCAAAATCTTAGCTTTGCAAGGGATTCTGGGTAACAAAACCTGGGGGTAGGCAGACGAGTCACCCCATCCTGAACTCCCCTGGGAGTCTAGTTTTCAAAAATCTATAGGTTTCCCTAGGTGCTGGCAGAGCTAGGGCGCAAAAACCAAAGGTAGTCTTTTTGTCCAAAAAGTGCAAGATTTCACTGGGAAATTGAGGTGCGACCATGTTGCTTTTTGTGCTGTTTCATGTCGCAGCCACTATGCCTACCCACGCAAGTGAGGTACCATTTTTTTTGGGAGACCTGGGGGAACGCTGGGTTGGTGGAAATTTGTTGATCCACGCAGATTCCAGAACTTTCCACCACAGAAATGTGAGGAAAATGTGTTTTTTTGTCAAAATCTTAGCTTTGCAAGGGATTCTGGGTAACAAAACCTGGGGGTAGGCAGACGAGTCACCCCATCCTGAATTCCCCTGGGTGTTTAGTTTTCAAAAATGTATAGGTTTGCTAGGTTTCCCTAGGTGCTGGCAGAGCTAGGGCGCAAAAACAAAAGGTAGTCTTTTTGTCCAAAAAGTGCAAGATTTCACTGGGAAATTGAGGTGCGACCATGTTGCGTTTTGCGCTGTTTCATGTCGCAGCCACTATGCCTACCCACGCAAGTGAGGTACCATGTTATTCGGGAGACCTGGGGGAACGCTGGGTGGGTGGAAATTTGTTGATCCACGCAGATTCCAGAACTTTCCACCACAGAAATGTGAGGAAAATGTGTTTTTTTGGTCAAAATCTTAGCTTTGCAAGGGATTCTGGGTAACGAAACCTGGGGGTAGGCAGACGAGTCACCCCATCCTGAATTCCCCTGGGTGTCTAGTTTTCAAAAATGTATAGGTTTGCTAGGTTTCCCGAGGTGCTGGCAGAGCTAGGGCGCAAAAACAAAAGGTAGTCTTTTTGTCCAAAAAATGCAAGATTTCACTGGGAAATTGAGGTGCGACCATGTTGCGTTTTGCGCTGTTTCATGTCGCAGCCACTATGCCTACCCACGCAAGTGAGGTACCTTTTTTTTCGGGAGACCTGGGGGAACGCTGGGTGGGTGGAAATTTGTTGATCCACGCAGATTCCAGAACTTTCCACCACAGAAATGTGAGGAAAATGTTTTATTTTGTCAAAATCTTAGCTTTGCAAGGGATTCTGGGTAACAAAACCTGGGGGTAGGCAGACGAGTCACCCCATCCTGAATTCCCCTGGGTGTCTAGTTTTCAAAAATGTATAGGTTTGCTAGGTTTCTCTTGGTGCTGGCAGAGCTAGGGCGCAAAAACAAAAGGTAGTCTTTTTGTCCAAAAAGTGCAAGATTTCACTGGGAAATTGAGGTGCGACCATGTTGCATTTTTCGCTGTTTCATGTCGCAGCCACTATGCCTACCCACGCAAGTGAGGTACCATTTTTTTCGGGAGACCTGGGGGAACGCTGAGTGGGTGGAAATTTGTTGATCCACGCAGATTCCAGAACTTTCCACCACAGAAATGTGAGGAAAATGTGTTTTTTTGTCAATATCTTAGCTTTGCAAGGGATTCTGGGTAACAAAACCTGGGGGTAGGCAGACGAGTCACCCCATCCTGATTTCCCCTGGGTGTCTTGTTTTCAAAAATTTATAGGTTTGCTAGGTTTCCCTAGGTGCTGGTAGAGCTATGGCGCAAAAACAAAAGGTAGTCTTTTTGTCCAAAAAGTGCAAGATTTCACTGGGAAATTGAGGTGCGACCAGGTTGCATTTTGCGCTGTTTCATGTCGCAGCCACTATGCCTACCCACGCAAGTGAGGTACCATTTTTTTCGGGAGACCTGGGGGAACGCTGGGTGGGTGGAAATGTGTTGATCCACGCAGATTCCAGAACGTTCCACCACAGAAATGTGAGGAAAATGTGTTTTTTTTGTCAAAATCTTAGCTTTGCAAGGTATTCTGGGTAACAAAATCTGGTGGTAGGCAGTAGAGTCACCCCATCCTGAATTCCCCTGGGTGTCTAGTTTTCAAAAATGTATAGGTTTGCTAGGTTTCCCTAGGTGCTGGCAGAGCTAGGGCTCAAAAACAAAAGGTAGTCTCTTTGTCCAAAAAGCGCAAGATTTCACTGGGAAATTGAGGTGCGACCACGTTGCGTTTTGCGCTGTTTCATGTCGCAGCCACTATGCCTACCCACGCAAGTGAGGTACCATTGTTTTCGGGAGACCTGGGGGAACGCTGGGTGGGCGGAAATTTGTTGATCCACGCAGATTCCAGAACTTTCCACCACAGAAATGTGAGGAAAATGTGTTTTTTTGTCATATTTTTAGGTTTGCAAGGGATTCTGGGTAACAAAACCTGGTGGTAGGCAGTCGAGTCACCCCATCCTGAATTCCCCTGGGTGTCTACTTTTCAAAAATGTATAGGTTTGCTAGGTTTCCCTAGGTGCTGACAGAGCTTGGGTACAAAAACAAAAGGTAGTCTCTTTGTCCAAAAAGCGCAAGATTTCCATGGGAAATTGAGGTGCGACCACGTTGCGTTTTGCGCTGTTTCGTGTCGCAGCCACTATGCCTACCCACGCCAGTGAGGTACCATTTTTTTTGGGAGACCTGGGGGAACGCTAGGTGGGTGGAAATTTGTTGATCCACGCAGATTCCAGAATGTTCCACCACAGAAATGTGAGGAAAATGTGTTTTTTTTGTCAAAATCTTAGCTTTGCAAGGTATTCTGGGTAACAAAACCTGGTGGTAGGCAGTCGAGTCACCCCATCCTGAATTCCCCTGGGTGTCTAGTTCTCAAATATGTATAGGTTTGCTAGGTCTCCCTAGGTGCTGGCAGAGCTAGGGTGCAAAAACAAAAGGTAGTCTTTTTGTCCAAAAAGTGCAAGATTTCACTGAGAAATTGAGGTGCGACCATGTTGCGTTTTGCGCTGTTTCATGTCGCAGCCACTATGCCTACCCACGCAAGTGAGGTACCATTTTTTTCGGGAGACCTGGGGGAACGCTGGGTGGGTGGAAATTTGTTGATCCACGCAGATTCCAGAACTTTCCACCACACAAATATGAGGAAAATGTGTTTTTTTTGTCAAAATCTTAGATTGGCAAAGGATTCTGGGTAACAAAACCTGGGGGTAGGCAGACGAGTCACCCCATCCTGATTTCCCCTGGGTGTCTAGTTTTCAAAAATGTATAGGTTTGCTAGGTTTCCCTAGGTGCTGGCAGAGCTAGGGCGCAAAAACAAAAGGTAGTTTTTTTGACCAAAAAGTGCAAGATTTCACTGGGAAATTGAGGTGCGACCATGTTGCGTTTTGCGCTGTTTCATGTCGCAGCCACTATGCCTACCCACGCAAGTGAGGTACCATTTTTTTCGGGAGACCTGGGGGAACGCTGGGTGGGTGGAAATTTGTTGATGCACGCAGATTCCAGAACTTTCCACCACAGAAATGTGAGGAAAATGTGTTTTTTTGTCAAAATCTTAGGTTTGCAAGGTATTCTGGGTAACAAAACCTGGTGGTAGGCAGTCAAGTCACCCCATCCTAAATTCCCCTGCGTGTCTAGTTTTCAAAAATGTATAGGTTTGCTAGGTTTCTCTAGGTGCTGGCAGAGCTAGGGCGCAAAAACAAAAGATAGTCTTTTTGTCCAAAAAGTGCAAGATTTCACTGGGAAATTGAGGTGCAACCATGTTGTGTTTTGAGCTGTTTCATGTCGCAGCCACTATGCCTACCCACGCAAGTGAGGTACCATTTTTTTCGAGAGACCTGGGGGAACGCTAGGTGGGTGGACATTTGTTGATCCACGCAGATTCCAGAACGTTCCACCACAGAAATGTGAGGAAAATGTGTTTTTTTGTCAAAATCTTAGCTTTGCAAGGTATTCTGGGTAACAAAACCTGGTGGTAGGCAGTCGAGTCACCCCATCCTGAATTCCCCTGGGTGTCTAGTTTTCAGGAATGTATAGGTTTGCTAGGTTTCCCTAGGTGCTGGCAGAGCTAGGGCTAAAAAACAAAAGGTAGTCTCTTTGTCCAAAAAGCGCAAGATTTCACTGGGAAATTGAGGTGCGACCACGTTGCGTTTTGCGCTGTTTCATGTCGCAGCCACTATGCCTACCCACGCAAGTGAGGTACCATTTTTTTCGGGAGACCTGGGGGAACGCTGGGTGGGTGGAAATTTGTTGATCCACGCAGATTCCAGAACTTTCCACCACAGAAATGTGAGGAAAATGTGTTTTTTTTGTCAAAATCTTAGCTTTGCAAGGGATTCTGGGTAACAAAACCTGGGGGTAGGCAGACGAGTCACCCCATCCTGAATTCCCTGGGAGTCTAGTTTTCAAAAATGTATAGGTTTGCTAGGTTTCCCTAGGTGCTGGCAGAGCTAGGGCGCAAAAACCAAAGGTAGTCTTTTTGTCCAAAAAGTGCAAGATTTCACTGGGAAATTGAGGTGCGACCATGTTGCTTTTTGCGCTGTTTCATGTCGCAGCCACTATGCCTACCCACGCAAGTGAGGTACCATTTTTTTGGGGAGACCTGGGGGAACGCTGGGTGGGTGGAAATTTGTTGATCCACGCAGATTCCAGAACTTTCCACCACAGAAATGTGAGGAAAATGTGTTTTTTTGTCAAAATCTTAGCTTTGCAAGGGATTCTGGGTAACAAAACCTGGGGGTAGGCAGACGAGTCACCCCATCCTGAATTCCCCTGGGTGTCTAGGTTTCAAAATTTATAGGTTTGCTAGGTTTCCCTAGGTGCTGGCAGAGCTAGGGCGCAAAAACAAAAGGTAGTCTTTTTGTCCAAAAAGTGCAAGATTTCACTGGGAAATTGAGGTGCGACCATGTTGCGTTTTGCGCTGTTTCATGTCGCAGCCACTATGCCTACCCACGCAAGTGAGGTACCATTTTTTTCGGGAGACCTGGGGGAACGCTGGGTGGGTGGAAATTTGTTGATCACCGCAGATTCCAGAACTTTCCACCACAGAAATGTGAGGAAAATGTGTTTTTTTTGGTCAAAATCTTAGCTTTGCAAGGGATTCTGGGTAACGAAACCTGGGGGTAGGCAGACGAGTCACCCCATCCTGAATTCCCCTGGGTGTCTAGTTTTCAAAAATGTATAGGTTTGCTAGGTTTCCCGAGGTGCTGGCAGAGCTAGGGCGCAAAAACAAAAGGTAGTCTTTTTGTCCAAAAAATGCAAGATTTCACTGGGAAATTGAGGTGCGACCATGTTGCGTTTTGCGCTGTTTCATGTCGCAGCCACTATGCCTACCCACGCAAGTGAGGTACCTTTTTTTTCAGGAGACCTGGGGGAACGCTGGGTGGGTGGAAATTTGTTGATCCACGCAGATTCCAGAACTTTCCACCACAGAAATGTGAGGAAAATGTTTTTTTTTGTCAAAATCTTAGCTTTGCAAGGGATAATGAGTAACAAAACCTGGGGGTAGGCAGACGAGTCACCCCATCCTGAATTCCCCTGGGTGTCTAGTTTTCAAAAATGTATAGGTTTGCTAGGTTTCCCTTGGTGCTGGCAGAGCTAGGGCGCAAAAACAAAAGATAGTCTTTTTGTCCAAAAAGTGCAAGATTTCACTGGGAAATTGAGGTGCGACCATGTTGCGTTTTTCGCTGTTTCATGTCGCAGCCACTATGCCTACCCACGCAAGTGAGGTACCATTTTTTTCGGGAGACCTGGGGGAACGCTGAGTGGGTGGAAATTTGTTGATCCACGCAGATTCCAGAACTTTCCACCACAGAAATGTGAGGAAAATGTTTTTTTTGTCAAAATCTTAGCTTTGCAAGGGATTCTGGGTAACAAAACCTGGGGGTAGGCAGACGAGTCACCCCATCCTGAATTCCCCTGGGTGTCTAGTTTTAAAAAATGTATAGGTTTGCTAGGTTTCCCTAGGTGCTGGCAGAGCTAGGGCGCAAAAACAAAAGGTAGTCTTTTTGTCCAAAAAGTGCAAGATTTCACTGGGAAATTGAGGTGCGACCATGTTGCGTTTTGCGCTGTTTCATGTCGCAGCCACTATGCCTACCCACGCAAGTGAGGTACCATTTGTTTCGGGAGACCTGGGGGAACGCTGGGTGGGTGGAAATTTGTTGATCCACGCAGATTCCAGAACTTTCCACCACAGAAATGTGAGGAAAATGTGTTTTTTTTGTCAAAATCTTAGATTTGCAAGGCAATCTGGGTAACAAAACCAGGGGGTAGGCAGACGAGTCACCCCATCCTGATTTCCCCTGGGTGTCTAGTTTTCAAAAATGTATAGGTTTGCTAGGTTTCCCTAGGTGCTGGTAGAGCTATGGCGCAAAAACAAAAGGTAGTCTTTTTGTCCAAAAAGTGCAAGATTTCACTGGGAAATTGAGGTGCGACCATGTTGCATTTTGCGCTGTTTCATGTCGCAGCCACTATGCCTACCCACGTAAGTGAGGTATCATTTTTTTTGGGAGACCTGGGGGAACGCTGGGTGGGTGGAAATTTGTTGATCCATGCAGATTCCAGAACTTTCCACCACAGAAATGTGAGGAAATGTGTTTTTTTGTCAAAATCTTAGCTTTGCAAGGGATTCTGGGTAACAAAACCTGGGGGTAGGCAGACGAGTCACCCCATCCTGAATTGCCTTGGGTGTCTAGTTTTCAAAAATGTATAGGTTTGCTAGGTTTCCCTAGGTGCTGGCAGAGCTAGGGCGCAAAAACAAAAGGTAGTCTTTTTGTCCAAAAAGTGCAAGATTTCACTGGGAAATTGAGGTGCGACCATGTTGCGTTTTGCGCTGTCTCATGTCCCAGCCACTATGCCTACCCACGCAAGTGAGGTACCATTTTTTTTGGGAGACCTGGGGGAACGCTGGGTGGGTAGAAATTTGTTGATCCACGCAGATTCCAGAACTTTCCACCACAGAAATGTGAGGAAAATGTGTTTTTTTGTCAAAATCTTAGCTTTGCAAGGGATTCTGGGTAACAAAACCTGGGGGTAGGCAGACGAGTCACCCCATCCTGAATTCCCCTGGGTGTCTAGTTTTAAAAAATGTATAGGTTTGCTAGGTTTCCCTAGGTGCTGGCAGAGCTAGGGCGCAAAAACAAAAGGTAGTCTTTTTGTCCAAAAAGTGCAAGATTTCACTGGGAAATTGAGGTGCGACCATGTTGCGTTTTGCGCTGTTTCATGTCGCAGCCACTATGCCTACCCACGCAAGTGAGGTACCATTTGTTTCGGGAGACCTGGGGGAACGCTGGGTGGGTGGAAATTTGTTGATCCACGCAGATTCCAGAACTTTCCACCACAGAAATGTGAGGAAAATGTGTTTTTTTGTCAAAATCTTAGGTTTGCAAGGGATTCTGGGTAACAAAACCTGGGGGTAGGCAGACGAGTCACCCCATCCTGAATTGCCTTGGGTGTCTAGTTTTCACAAATGTATAGGTTTGCTAGGTTTCCCTAGGTGCTGGCAGAGCTAGGGCGCAAAAACAAAAGTTAGTCTTTTTGTCCAAAAAGTGCAAGATTTCACTGAGAAATTGAGGTGCGACCATGTTGCGTTTTGTGCTGTTTCATGTCGCAGCCACTATGCCTACCCACGCAAGTGAGGTACCATTTTTTTCGGGAGACCTGGGGGAACGCTGGGTGGGTGGAAATTTGTTGATCCACGCAGATTCCAGAACTTTCCACCACAGAAATGTGAGGAAAATGTGTTTTTTTGCCAGAATCTTAGCTTTGCAAGGGATTCTGGGTAACAAAACCTGGGGGTAGGCAGACGAGTCACCCCATCCTGAATTCCCCTGGGTGTCTAGTTTTCAAAAATGTACAGGTTTGCTAGGTTTTCCTAGGTGCTGGCAGAGCTAGGGTGCAAAAACAAAAGGTAGTCTTTTTGTCCAAAAAGTGCAAGATTTCACTGGGAAATTGAGGTGCGACCATGTTGCATTTTGCGCTGTTTCATGTCGCAGCCACTATGCCTACCCACGTAAGTGAGGTATCATTTTTTTTGGGAGACCTGGGGGAACGCTGGGTGGGTGGAAATTTGTTGATCCATGCAGATTCCAGAACTTTCCACCACAGAAATGTGAGGAAATGTGTTTTTTTGTCAAAATCTTAGCTTTGCAAGGGATTCTGGGTAACAAAACCTGGGGGTAGGCAGACGAGTCACCCCATCCTGAATTGCCTTGGGTGTCTAGTTTTCAAAAATGTATAGGTTTGCTAGGTTTCCCTAGGTGCTGGCAGAGCTAGGGCGCAAAAACAAAAGTTAGTCTTTTTGTCCAAAAAGTGCAAGATTTCACTGAGAAATTGAGGTGCGACCATGTTGCGTTTTGTGCTGTTTCATGTCGCAGCCACTATGCCTACCCACGCAAGTGAGGTACCATTTTTTTCGGGAGACCTGGGGGAACGCTGGGTGGGTGGAAATTTGTTGATCCACGCAGATTCCAGAACTTTCCACCACAGAAATGTGAGGAAAATGTGTTTTTTTGCCAGAATCTTAGCTTTGCAAGGGATTCTGGGTAACAAAACCTGGGGGTAGGCAGACGAGTCACCCCATCCTGAATTCCCCTGGGTGTCTAGTTTTCAAAAATGTATAGGTTTGCTAGGTTTTCCTAGGTGCTGGCAGAGCTAGGGTGCAAAAACAAAAGGTAGTCTTTTTGTCCAAAAAGTGCAAGATTTCACAGGGAAATTGAGGTGCGACCATGTTGCGTTTTGCGCAGTTTCATGTCGCAGCCACTATGCCTACCCATGCAAGTGAGGTACCATTTTTTTCGGGAGACCTGGGGGAACGCTGGGTGGGTGGAAATTTGTTGATCCACGCAGATTCCAGAACTTTCCACCACAGAAATGTGAGGAAAATGTGTTTTTTTGTCAAAATCTTAGATTTGTAAGGGATTCTGGGTAACAAAACCTGGGGGTAGGCAGACGAGTCACGCCATCCTGATTTCCCCTGGGTGTCTAGTTTTCAAAAATGTATAGGTTTGCTAGGTTTCCCTAGGTGCTGGCAGAGCTAGGGCGCAAAAACAAAAGGTAGTCTTTTTGTCCAAAAAGTGCAAGATTTCACGGGGAAAGTGAGGTGCGACCATGTTGCGTTTTGCGCTGTTTCATGTCGCAGCCACTATGCCTACCCACGCAAGTGAGGTACCATTTTTTTCGGGAGACCTGGGGGAACGCTGGGTGGGTGGAAATTTGTTGATCCACGCAGATTCCAGAACTTTCCACCACAGAATTGTAAGGAAAATGTGTTTTTTGGTCAAATTTTTGGGTTTGCAAGGGATTCTGGGTAACAAAACCTGGGGGTAGGCAAAATGAGTCACCCCATCCTGAATTCCCCTGGGTGTCTAGTTTTAAAAAATGTATAGGTTTGCTAGATTTCCCTAGGTGCTGGCAGAGCTAGGGCGCAAAAACAAAAGGTAGTCTTTTTGTCCAAAAAGTGCAAGATTTCACTGGGAAATTGAGGTGCGACCATGTTGCGTTTTGCACTGTTTCATGTCACAGCCACTATGCCTACCCACGCAAGTGAGGTACCATTTTTTTGGAGAGACCTGGGGGAACGCTAGGTGGGTGGAAATTTGTTGATCCACGCAGATTCCAGAACGTTCCACCACAGAAATGTGAGGAAAATGTGTTTTTTTTGTCAAAATCTTAGCTTTGCAAGGTATTCTGGGTAACAAAATCTGGTGGTAGGCAGTTGAGTCACCCCATCCTGAATTCCCCTGGGTGTCTAGTTTTCAAAAATGTATAGGTTTGCTAGGTTTCCCTAGGTGCTGGCAGAGCTAGGGCTCAAAAACAAAAGGTAGTCTCTTTGTCCAAAAAGCGCAAGATTTCACTGGGAAATTGAGGTGTGACCACGTTGCGTTTTGCGCTGTTTCATGTCGCAGCCACTATGCCTACCCACGCAAGTGAGGTACCATTGTTTTCGGGAGACCTGGGGGAACGCTGGGTGGGTGGAAATTTGTTGATCCACGCAGATTCCAGAACTTTCCACCACAGAAATGTGAGGAAAATGTGTTTTTTTGTCATATTTTTAGGTTTGCAAGGGATTCTGGGTAACAAAACCTGGTGGTAGGCAGTCCAGTCACCCCATCCTAAATTCCCCTGGGTGTCTACTTTTCAAAAATGTATAGGTTTGCTAGGTTTCCCTAGGTGCTGACAGAGCTTGGGTACAAAAACAAAAGGTAGTCTCTTTGTCCAAAAAGCGCAAGATTTCCCTGGGAAATTGAGGTGCGACCACGTTGCGTTTTGCGCTGTTTCGTGTCGCAGCCACTATGCCTACCCACGCCAGTGAGGTACCATTTTTTTTGGGAGACCTGGGGGAACGCTAGGTGGGTGGAAATTTATTGATCCACGCGGATTCCAGAATGTTCCACCAAGAAATGTGAGGAAAATGTGTTTTTTTTGTCAAAATCTTAGCTTTGCAAGGTATTCTGGGTAACAAAACCTGGTGGTAGGCAGTCGAGTCACCCCATCCTGAATTCCCCTGGGTGTCTAGTTTTTAAAAATTTATAGGTTTGCTAGGTTTCCCTAGGTGCTGGCAGAGCTAGGGCTCAAAAACAAAAGGTAGTCTCTTTGTCCAAAAAGCGCAAGATTTCACTGGGAAATTGAGGTGCGACCATGTTGCGTTTTGCGCTGTTTCATGTCGCAGCCACTAAGCCTACCCACGCAAGTGAGGTACCATTTTTTTCGGGAGACCTGGGGAAACGCTGGGTGGGTGGAAATTTGTTGATCCACGCAGATTCCAGAACTTTCCACCACAGAAATGTGAGGAAAATGTTTTTTTTTGTCAAAATCTTAGCTTTGCAAGGGATTCTGGGTAACAAAACCTGGGGGTAGGCAGACGAGTCACCCCATCCTGAACTCCCCTGGGAGTCTAGTTTTCAAAAATCTATAGGTTTCCCTAGGTGCTGGCAGAGCTAGGGCGCAAAAACCAAAGGTAGTCTTTTTGTCCAAAAAGTGCAAGATTTCACTGGGAAATTGAGGTGCGACCATGTTGCTTTTTGTGCTGTTTCATGTCGCAGCCACTATGCCTACCCACGCAAGTGAGGTACCATTTTTTTTGGGAGACCTGGGGGAACGCTGGGTTGGTGGAAATTTGTTGATCCACGCAGATTCCAGAACTTTCCACCACAGAAATGTGAGGAAAATGTGTTTTTTTGTCAAAATCTTAGCTTTGCAAGGGATTCTGGGTAACAAAACCTGGGGGTAGGCAGACGAGTCACCCCATCCTGAATTCCCCTCGGTGTCTAGTTTTCAAAAATGTATAGGTTTGCTAGGTTTCCCTAGGTGCTGGCAGAGCTAGGGCGCAAAAACAAAAGGTAGTCTTTTTGTCCAAAAAGTGCAAGATTTCACTGGGAAATTGAGGTGCGACCATGTTGCGTTTTGCGCTGTTTCATGTCGCAGCCACTATGCCTACCCACGCAAGTGAGGTACCATGTTATTCGGGAGACCTGGGGGAACGCTGGGTGGGTGGAAATTTGTTGATCCACGCAGATTCCAGAACTTTCCACCACAGAAATGTGAGGAAAATGTGTTTTTTTTGGTCAAAATCTTAGCTTTGCAAGGGATTCTGGGTAACGAAACCTGGGGGTAGGCAGACGAGTCACCCCATCCTGAATTCCCCTGGGTGTCTAGTTTTTAAAAATTTATAGGTTTGCTAGGTTTCCCTAGGTGCTGGCAGAGCTAGGGCTCAAAAACAAAAGGTAGTCTCTTTGTCCAAAAAATGCAAGATTTCACTGGGAAATTGAGGTGCGACCATGTTGCGTTTTGCGCTGTTTCATGTCGCAGCCACTAAGCCTACCCACGCAAGTGAGGTACCATTTTTTTCGGGAGACCTGGGGAAACGCTGGGTGGGTGGAAATTTGTTGATCCACGCAGATTCCAGAACTTTCCACCACAGAAATGTGAGGAAAATGTTTTTTTTTTGTCAAAATCTTAGCTTTGCAAGGGATTCTGGGTAACAAAACCTGGGGGTAGGCAGACGAGTCACCCCATCCTGAACTCCCCTGGGAGTCTAGTTTTCAAAAATCTATAGGTTTCCCTAGGTGCTGGCAGAGCTAGGGCGCAAAAACCAAAGGTAGTCTTTTTGTCCAAAAAGTGCAAGATTTCACTGGGAAATTGAGGTGCGACCATGTTGCTTTTTGTGCTGTTTCATGTCGCAGCCACTATGCCTACCCACGCAAGTGAGGTACCATTTTTTTTGGGAGACCTGGGGGAACGCTGGGTTGGTGGAAATTTGTTGATCCACGCAGATTCCAGAACTTTCCACCACAGAAATGTGAGGAAAATGTGTTTTTTTGTCAAAATCTTAGCTTTGCAAGGGATTCTGCGTAACAAAACCTGGGGGTAGGCAGACGAGTCACCCCATCCTGAATTCCCCTGGGTGTCTAGTTTTCAAAAATGTATAGGTTTGCTGTGTTTCCCTAGGTGCTGGCAGAGCTAGGGCGCAAAAACAAAAGGTAGTCTTTTTGTCCAAAAAGTGCAAGATTTCACTGGGAAATTGAGGTGCGACCATGTTGCGTTTTGCGCTGTTTCATGTCGCAGCCACTATGCCTACCCACGCAAGTGAGGTACCATGTTATTCGGGAGACCTGGGGGAACGCTGGGTGGGTGGAAATTTGTTGATCCACGCAGATTCCAGAACTTTCCACCACAGAAATGTGAGGAAAATGTGTTTTTTTGTCAAAATCTTAGCTTTGCAAGGGATTCTGGGTAACAAAACCTGGGGGTAGGCAGACGAGTCACCCCATCCTGAACTCCCCTGGGAGTCTAGTTTTCAAAAATCTATAGGTTTCCCTAGGTGCTGGCAGAGCTAGGGCGCAAAAACCAAAGGTAGTCTTTTTGTCCAAAAAGTGCAAGATTTCACTGGGAAATTGAGGTGCGACCATGTTGCTTTTTGTGCTGTTTCATGTCGCAGCCACTATGCCTACCCACGCAAGTGAGGTACCATTTTTTTTGGGAGACCTGGGGGAACGCTGGGTTGGTGGAAATTTGTTGATCCACGCAGATTCCAGAACTTTCCACCACAGAAATGTGAGGAAAATGTGTTTTTTTGTCAAAATCTTAGCTTTGCAAGGGATTCTGGGTAACAAAACCTGGGGGTAGGCAGACGAGTCACCCCATCCTGAATTCCCCTGGGTGTTTAGTTTTCAAAAATGTATAGGTTTGCTAGGTTTCCCTAGGTGCTGGCAGAGCTAGGGCGCAAAAACAAAAGGTAGTCTTTTTGTCCAAAAAGTGCAAGATTTCACTGGGAAATTGAGGTGCGACCATGTTGCGTTTTGCGCTGTTTCATGTCGCAGCCACTATGCCTACCCACGCAAGTGAGGTACCATGTTATTCGGGAGACCTGGGGGAACGCTGGGTGGGTGGAAATTTGTTGATCCACGCAGATTCCAGAACTTTCCACCACAGAAATGTGAGGAAAATGTGTTTTTTTGGTCAAAATCTTAGCTTTGCAAGGGATTCTGGGTAACGAAACCTGGGGGTAGGCAGACGAGTCACCCCATCCTGAATTCCCCTGGGTGTCTAGTTTTCAAAAATGTATAGGTTTGCTAGGTTTCCCGAGGTGCTGGCAGAGCTAGGGCGCAAAAACAAAAGGTAGTCTTTTTGTCCAAAAAATGCAAGATTTCACTGGGAAATTGAGGTGCGACCATGTTGCGTTTTGCGCTGTTTCATGTCGCAGCCACTATGCCTACCCACGCAAGTGAGGTACCTTTTTTTTCGGGAGACCTGGGGGAACGCTGGGTGGGTGGAAATTTGTTGATCCACGCAGATTCCAGAACTTTCCACCACAGAAATGTGAGGAAAATGTTTTATTTTGTCAAAATCTTAGCTTTGCAAGGGATTCTGGGTAACAAAACCTGGGGGTAGGCAGACGAGTCACCCCATCCTGAATTCCCCTGGGTGTCTAGTTTTCAAAAATGTATAGGTTTGCTAGGTTTCTCTTGGTGCTGGCAGAGCTAGGGCGCAAAAACAAAAGGTAGTCTTTTTGTCCAAAAAGTGCAAGATTTCACTGGGAAATTGAGGTGCGACCATGTTGCATTTTTCGCTGTTTCATGTCGCAGCCACTATGCCTACCCACGCAAGTGAGGTACCATTTTTTTCGGGAGACCTGGGGGAACGCTGAGTGGGTGGAAATTTGTTGATCCACGCAGATTCCAGAACTTTCCACCACAGAAATGTGAGGAAAATGTGTTTTTTTGTCAATATCTTAGCTTTGCAAGGGATTCTGGGTAACAAAACCTGGGGGTAGGCAGACGAGTCACCCCATCCTGATTTCCCCTGGGTGTCTTGTTTTCAAAAATTTATAGGTTTGCTAGGTTTCCCTAGGTGCTGGTAGAGCTATGGCGCAAAAACAAAAGGTAGTCTTTTTGTCCAAAAAGTGCAAGATTTCACTGGGAAATTGAGGTGCGACCAGGTTGCATTTTGCGCTGTTTCATGTCGCAGCCACTATGCCTACCCACGCAAGTGAGGTACCATTTTTTTCGGGAGACCTGGGGGAACGCTGGGTGGGTGGAAATGTGTTGATCCACGCAGATTCCAGAACGTTCCACCACAGAAATGTGAGGAAAATGTGTTTTTTTTGTCAAAATCTTAGCTTTGCAAGGTATTCTGGGTAACAAAATCTGGTGGTAGGCAGTAGAGTCACCCCATCCTGAATTCCCCTGGGTGTCTAGTTTTCAAAAATGTATAGGTTTGCTAGGTTTCCCTAGGTGCTGGCAGAGCTAGGGCTCAAAAACAAAAGGTAGTCTCTTTGTCCAAAAAGCGCAAGATTTCACTGGGAAATTGAGGTGCGACCACGTTGCGTTTTGCGCTGTTTCATGTCGCAGCCACTATGCCTACCCACGCAAGTGAGGTACCATTGTTTTCGGGAGACCTGGGGGAACGCTGGGTGGGCGGAAATTTGTTGATCCACGCAGATTCCAGAACTTTCCACCACAGAAATGTGAGGAAAATGTGTTTTTTTGTCATATTTTTAGGTTTGCAAGGGATTCTGGGTAACAAAACCTGGTGGTAGGCAGTCGAGTCACCCCATCCTGAATTCCCCTGGGTGTCTACTTTTCAAAAATGTATAGGTTTGCTAGGTTTCCCTAGGTGCTGACAGAGCTTGGGTACAAAAACAAAAGGTAGTCTCTTTGTCCAAAAAGCGCAAGATTTCCATGGGAAATTGAGGTGCGACCACGTTGCGTTTTGCGCTGTTTCGTGTCGCAGCCACTATGCCTACCCACGCCAGTGAGGTACCATTTTTTTTGGGAGACCTGGGGGAACGCTAGGTGGGTGGAAATTTGTTGATCCACGCAGATTCCAGAATGTTCCACCACAGAAATGTGAGGAAAATGTGTTTTTTTTGTCAAAATCTTAGCTTTGCAAGGTATTCTGGGTAACAAAACCTGGTGGTAGGCAGTCGAGTCACCCCATCCTGAATTCCCCTGGGTGTCTAGTTCTCAAATATGTATAGGTTTGCTAGGTCTCCCTAGGTGCTGGCAGAGCTAGGGTGCAAAAACAAAAGGTAGTCTTTTTGTCCAAAAAGTGCAAGATTTCACTGAGAAATTGAGGTGCGACCATGTTGCGTTTTGCGCTGTTTCATGTCGCAGCCACTATGCCTACCCACGCAAGTGAGGTACCATTTTTTTCGGGAGACCTGGGGGAACGCTGGGTGGGTGGAAATTTGTTGATCCACGCAGATTCCAGAACTTTACACCACACAAATATGAGGAAAATGTGTTTTTTTTGTCAAAATCTTAGATTGGCAAAGGATTCTGGGTAACAAAACCTGGGGGTAGGCAGACGAGTCACCCCATCCTGATTTCCCCTGGGTGTCTAGTTTTCAAAAATGTATAGGTTTGCTAGGTTTCCCTAGGTGCTGGCAGAGCTAGGGCGCAAAAACAAAAGGTAGTTTTTTTGACCAAAAAGTGCAAGATTTCACTGGGAAATTGAGGTGCGACCATGTTGCGTTTTGCGCTGTTTCATGTCGCAGCCACTATGCCTACCCACGCAAGTGAGGTACCATTTTTTTCGGGAGACCTGGGGGAACGCTGGGTGGGTGGAAATTTGTTGATGCACGCAGATTCCAGAACTTTCCACCACAGAAATGTGAGGAAAATGTGTTTTTTTGTCAAAATCTTAGGTTTGCAAGGTATTCTGGGTAACAAAACCTGGTGGTAGGCAGTCAAGTCACCCCATCCTAAATTCCCCTGCGTGTCTAGTTTTCAAAAATGTATAGGTTTGCTAGGTTTCTCTAGGTGCTGGCAGAGCTAGGGCGCAAAAACAAAAGATAGTCTTTTTGTCCAAAAAGTGCAAGATTTCACTGGGAAATTGAGGTGCAACCATGTTGTGTTTTGAGCTGTTTCATGTCGCAGCCACTATGCCTACCCACGCAAGTGAGGTACCATTTTTTTCGAGAGACCTGGGGGAACGCTAGGTGGGTGGACATTTGTTGATCCACGCAGATTCCAGAACGTTCCACCACAGAAATGTGAGGAAAATGTGTTTTTTTGTCAAAATCTTAGCTTTGCAAGGTATTCTGGGTAACAAAACCTGGTGGTAGGCAGTCGAGTCACCCCATCCTGAATTCCCCTGGGTGTCTAGTTTTCAGGAATGTATAGGTTTGCTAGGTTTCCCTAGGTGCTGGCAGAGCTAGGGCTAAAAAACAAAAGGTAGTCTCTTTGTCCAAAAAGCGCAAGATTTCACTGGGAAATTGAGGTGCGACCACGTTGCGTTTTGCGCTGTTTCATGTCGCAGCCACTATGCCTACCCACGCAAGTGAGGTACCATTTTTTTCGGGAGACCTGGGGGAACGCTGGGTGGGTGGAAATTTGTTGATCCACGCAGATTCCAGAACTTTCCACCACAGAAATGTGAGGAAAATGTGTTTTTTTTACAAATTGTTAGCTTTGCAAGGGATTCTGGGTAACAAAACCTGGTGGTAGGCAGTCAAGTCACCCCATCCTGGATTCCCTGGGTGTCTAGTTTAAAAAATGTATAGGTTTGCTAGGTTTCCCTAGGTGCTGACAGAGCTTGGGCACAAAAACAAAAGGTAGTCTCTTTGTCCAAAAAGCGCAAGATTTCACTGGGAAATTGAGGTGCGACCACGTTGCGTTTTGCGCTGTTTCGTGTCACAGCCACTATGCCTACCCACGCAAGTGAGGTACCATTTTTTTCGGGAGACCTGGGGGAACGTTGGGTGGCTGGAAATTTGTTGATCCACGCAGATTCCAGAACTTTCCACCACAGAAATGTGAGGAAAATGTGTTTTTTTTCAAATTCTTAGCTTTGCAAGGAATTCTGGGTAACAAAACCTGGTGGTAGGCAGTCGAGTCACCCCATCCTGAATTTCCCTGGGTGTCTACTATTCAAAAATGTATAGGTTTGCTAGGTTTCCCTAGGTGCTGGCAGAGCTAGGGCTCAAAAACAAAGGGTAGTCTCTTTGTCCAAAGAGCGCAAGATTTCACTGGGAAATTGAGGTGCCACCACGTTGCGTTTTGCGCTGTTTCATGTCACAGCCACTATGCCTACCCACGCAAGTGAGGTACCATTTTTTTTGGGAGACCTGGGGGAACGTGGGTGGCTGGAAATTTGTTGATCCACGCAGATTCCAGAACTTTCCACCACAGAAATGTGAGGAAAATGTGTTTTTTTTGGGTCAAATTCTTAGCTTTGCAAGGGATTCTGGGTAACAAAAGGTGGTGGTAGGCAGTCGAGTCACCCCATCCTGAATTCCCCTGGGTGTCTACTTTTCAAAAATTTATAGGTTTGCTAGGTTTCCCTAGGTGCCGGCAGAGCTATGGTGCAAAAACTACAGGTAGGCACTTTGCCAAAAAAGGGTCAATTTTTGACTGCAAAATTTAGGTGTGACCACGTTGCATTTTGCGCCGTTTCCTGTCGCAGGCACAAGGCCGACCCACACAAGTGAGGTACCGTTTTTATCGGGAGACTTGGGGTAATTCAGATTTGTAAATCAACTGTTATTACCAATTGAGCTTTCATGCATTTCTCCCTTTCAATGAAAGACATTGTGTAAAAAAAAAATCTTTTTGACAAATGACCAATAATTCTCATGCTAGTATGAGTATTCCCAATTTTGAAAATGTGCAATTATATACTGTTTCTGAACTCTATAATTTGTACCCAATTCAGAAATACATAGGTGTCTTTCATACAGATTTTTCCATGTATACATTTTCCAGGACAAAGTGCTCTATACCCAGTAAATGAAAAAATACCATTGCAAGTTGCCACTCAGTTGTTGGATCTGGGTTCGTCGGGTTCTTGGTGAAACTACAAGTCCTATATATCCCCACAACCAGGAAGGTCTAATGGATGTAACGGTATATTGCTTTCCAAGAGCTGTCAAAATTAGAAAAAGTTATAGGTGAAAACGTTGAGACAAAAGGCTGTTTTTTTCAACAAATGTTCAATTATTCCAATATTTAACTGTTAGTTTCTATAAAGAAACCTTCATGGATTTAGACAAATGACCCCTTTCTGAATTCAGAATTGTATCTACTTTTCGAAAATGTACAGCTTTCCAGGATCCATTATTACTTTCAAACTCATTTCTACCATTAACTGGAAGGAGGTGGAAAGCTCTAAAAATAGCAAAAATAGGCTATGTCCCAGAAAAATGCCAAAACTGTGTGAAAAATGTCAGTTCTCTGACAAAAGACTGTCATTCCCTAAAAGCTGAGAAAATGGAGATTTCAGCCCCACAACCCCTTTTTTGATAACATTTTCAGGGAAAAACCCAGAGGCTTTCATTTGCAGCCCGTTTTCCCATTTTTCTGAAAAAAACAAAAAAATCACTATATTTTGGTTAATTTCTTGGACCCCTCCAAGGGAATCCACAAACCCTGGGCGCCTTTAGAATCCACATGATGTTGGAAGAAAAGGACGCAAATTTGGCGTGGATACCTTATGTGGTCAAAAAGTTACAAGGACCTAAGCGCGCACTACCACAAAATGCCAAAAAAAGCCTTAGCACAAGAGGGGAAAAGGCCTAGCAGCGAAGGGGTTAAACTATACTGCCTACCAGTATGGATGACATGTCACTCCTACACCTTGCAGTCCTCTGTCTTATGTAACATTTCTTATACACTGATTTACATACCTATGATTGATTGTCTCTGTTTAATGTGTGCAATGTCAAGTGCTCTGACACCCTACACTGGTATGAGTGGTAATTTAAAATTAATTAAATGCATCTCAGAGAGAGTAGTAATGAAGACTTGAGGGGCACTGTTAAAGGATGGTAGAGAGAGAATCTGTGGTGGAGGTGGTCATTGGGGGGGCTCCAACAAACACCGTCAAACAGGGTGTCACCAGCGCTAAGGTCGGCCATGTGCAGGGCAGATTGTGTGCCACTGAGAAAGTATTCATGTTAATTGCAGTGCATGATTGTCGCCGCGATTATCATGGATACTCACACAATATGCCCCGCAGCTTTTCCCTTATTAGCAAAAGATACTGAAGGAACTGGTGATCCTCCACGTGCATCATGTGTGAAAAACACAATGAGTTACCAATACAAGAAACCCATGGTTTTGATGGATTTAGAGTTACTCAAACGAAATTGACATGGAAAGGTTTTGGCTTTGAGGGTTTTGTGAACTAACCTATATGCCACTGTTTTAATCAGAAGGTATGTGAGTATGAAATTTAAATATATTGTATGATGGAAATATATATATATATATATATAAAGAAAACCTGCTTATGTAATATTCCTCAGCACCTGATGCATTAACAAGCTTCCAATTATCCTTTCCATGCAGAACCTCTGTTGCCAGATGCCTGATGTCTTTTTGCCCCCTCCTAGGCAAGTGTTCATTCCACTGTTGCTGCAATGCATTCTGTGTTCCTGCTGCACTGTCTGCCATCCAAGAACTACTGTTAGTTGTTGCTGCTGGCAGGTTTGCTGCTCTTGATACAAATGCTATGATTACCATGCTGACTTAGGGCCTTATTATGAGTTTGGCAGTGCAGAACCGCCCTGCTTCCCCATAACCAAACCTGTGTGAACACTGCCTGCAAGATTTTGACATTTTTTGTCACTGGCAGGCTGCCCCACGGCCTTGCCTATAAAAAAGGCACCACAATGGGACTGTCAAGTCCATGCCCTGCATGGACTGGGGGTGCATGCACACAGGGGGCCAAAACATGTGCCCCCTGCATGTATCCCCTGGCATGCGATCTTGTATAGGCTCCCAACATTTCCCCACCCTACAGTGCTCCAGTTGAGAATCTTTAGTATAATCTTATAATGGTATCATCATTGGAGTCCTGTGCTTTTCTTAAGCCAAAGTGTACTTACCTGTGTAACCAATTGATGTCATGGTGTGTATATAAATTGCAAACCTGCCTTAAGACCCACCATGTGGCGCTGTATGTGTAGAAATGCACCTTCTTTTCACTTTTAAAGCAAAGGTTTGGAGTGATATTTGCACTGATATTTGTCGCTGCACCCACACGCTCGGTCGGGTTCCTAGCGCACAGAGACCTTACACTGCCGCACACAGAGAAAAAAAATTAGAGGGAACATTGATCCCAAACACTAACCGAGTTCCCAAAGGTGTTCGACAGCACTGGATGCCTAAAAGTAAAGACAGTGAAATGATATATCGACAGATCAGCCCAACCAGTAGCCCTAAGACACAGGCGCATCGCTTTTCGCCGGAGGCCTCAGGTAGAGAGCAAACTAGAAAAGTTGGAATCTGTCGGGTTCATAGAGAAAGTGTCAGGCCCTACCCCATAGGTATCACCCATTGTGTTGACTTGAAAGCCGAAGCAACCAGGTGATGTGCACATATGCATAGACATGCGGCTCCCCAATGTTGCAATAAAAAGAGAATGCCAACTGACTTCCACCATTGATTACTTAATTGGGGTACTAAAAGGTGAAAGCTGGTTCTCAATGGTAGACCTATAATCAGGTTACCACCAGCTTACCCTAGATGAGAAATCAAGATATATTACAACATACTCTACTCATGTGGGCCTGCGGCACTACCAGAGATTCAGCTTTGTGATCTTGAGCATTGCCAAAGCGTTGCAAAACACCATACAAGATCTGCTGTTGGGTCTACTCAGTGTGGTCAATGTATGTGATGACATTCTTCTTTATGCCAAGTATGTGATCGGGACTCAGGGCTCACGTTGCACCAAAGCAAGTGTGAGTTCCTCAAGCAGAGAGTATACTTCTTTGGCTACACATTCTTGGTGGAGAGTGTGGCACCTGACCCCAAGAAGGTGAACATTTTTAAAGAAGCATCCCCATCTAACACAGTGCCAGAGGTCTGTAGTTTTCTAGGAATGGTGAATTGCTTTGGCTGTTTTATTAAAGACCTGACTACACTGACTTAACCACTCTGGGACTTAACCAAGTCCTCAGTCCTATAGGTGTGGGACGAGAAACAAGAACGAACATTTCAGGCCACCAAAAATGCACTGTTGTCACACACCACCCTAACATACTTTGATCACATGAGGGATACAACAATTGCTGTGGATGCAGGCCCTTAAGGACCCAGAGCAATGCTGATGCAACACCCAAAAGATGGAGACTGTATACCAGCAGCATACGCGAGCAGATTCCTCCCCCAACAGAACAACAAAACCCGCAAATAGAAAAGAGGCCATAGCAGCGCATTGGGGGTGTCATCATTTCCACTTGTATGTGTATGGACATCCTTTTATGGTTACCACCGACCACACACCCCTCATCCAACTCTTCTGAGGAACATCTTTGAAACCACCCCCACAAATTGAAATGTTGATGCTCCAACTACAGGAGTACAACTGTGAGGTTAGGTATTGACCAGGGACCTTCAATCCTGCAGATTATTTGTTGCGCCACCTCCAAGCCACAACTCAAAAGGAAGAAGAGTAAGCCGAGGAATACATCACGTATGTTGCAGACAGCTCCCGCCCTCTACCCATGTCCGTAGACACCATAAGCCAAGTCACTGCTTGATACGAGTGCCGACAGAGAGCGCTGGAAGCCACCTGAACCAGTCACTGCTACCAATTCAAGGCTGACTGGGCTCAGTGAACACCTAAGGCACAATGCATACTGGACAGTCTCTACCACGTCCGCCACAAGCTGGCTGTGGATCCCTATGGCTGTCTCTTGTGAGGTTATAGACTCGCCCCACATAGCAGCCTCTCCAATCAAGTAGTGCAGCTAGCCCACGCTGGCCATCAGGGAATGGGTAAGACCAAGAGTTGCCACTGCATGAAAGTGAGGTTCCTGCTCATGGATGAACTGGGTGAGACGGTGGTGCAGTGGTGGGCTCATGCCCATGGTGTCAGGCCTCAGGGGTGCCTCCCCCATCGGCGATAACCAAACTAGGACTTCAGCAGTCCTTGGTGTGCGCCAACTTGGACTTTGGGAGCCTCCCAGACTGAGACACACATTAATCATTATTGATGACTACTTAAAGTACCCGGAGGTGGAGATCCTCAGTTCCCAAGGAGTGCACAGAGTACTCATCGAGCTGTAAAGGATGATGACTATGTACTGACTACTCAAAGAACTGAAGACAGATAATGGCCCCCCTTCCAAGGACAGGAATTGTCCACATACCTGAAATATCTGAATATCAAACACCAGAAGATCAGCCCTCGTTGGGTGCAGACCAGCGGGTAAGTAGAACTATTTATGAGGACTTTGAAAAACGTTATCAGAATTGCACATGGCAATGAGCAGCCCCTTGAATTGGCCATCTATTCCGTCTTACAGGAGTATCGCCAGACCCCACACTCCACCACAGGGCAAGCCCCGGGGCATCTCATCATTGGGCGAGTGATTTTGGATTCCATTCCCCACCATCCAGAATGGACCTCGCTCCTTTTGATGACCCACAAGTACTGGAGAAACAATGGACCTTGAGTCGGGGATACAGTACTCATTAAAGACTGATTCCCTGGAAACAAGTTTCAGCTTCCATTCGAACGTCATTCCTGGCAATCAACCAAGTGCACAGTACCAAAGTGACCACTTTGCAAGGTGAAGAATAGGTCCTGAGAAACATTTCCCATTTTAAAGGTTTTCATTTAAGAGTGTTCCCTGGGAGTGATGGAGGAAGAACAGAGAAGAACCTGGGTGACCAGGGTTTCACCAACGCCATCCTGGAACTGATGGGTGGAAGCAGTAATGAAACCACCACTAACGTGCCTCCAATGACAGATAGTGAACCTGCTCAACCTGACAGGGCGGAGAGTTGGAATACCTATACTAGGTATGGACTATGAGGTAATGCCACTCCTTCCACTCACCTGAGGAACCACGTAATGTGACTTTCACTCATGATTCGGAAAAGCATTGAGCTGCCCATTAAAATGTGAACCATAGTTTGCCAATGACAAGTAAGGAGAGAGATGTTATTTCTGCTGTTGCTCTGTTAGGGGGTTTGTGTTCTCTTTTAAAATAAATGAGGTTTGTAATGTCCTACCAGTGATGTAACTGGTAGGGCATGTTGGTAAGTCACACCCATGATGTGGCGGGTCTGGTGGTGCGGTCCTACATACCATGTGGGTCCAAGTCATTAAATATCAGAACGGGTAGGTGAGACCAGGGAATACAACCTTCTCCCTGGCCGAATAACAAAGCACTTCCCTGCCTATGGCGTACCTTATGTAGAGTCTACCCAGCCTCGGTATCCGTAAATTACTATGCCACAACGGAGCTTGGTATTACACAACTTTATTTTTCTGTATGTAACTGCGAACTCAACATTCTAAAGCAGCCTTCACTGCAATACACTCTATTTATTACGTCATAGCTCTAAGGAGTTCATCAGGAACCAAAAAGGTTCTGTTATTGTTAACTCATAAGACACAACATCTCCCCCTCTGTTAAATGAACACTTACCAATTTTACAAAACATACACACATGTATACATTTAAATCTCTTCAATTAATCTCTTTGGTACTGTAATTTTTTGACCTGAACGTGTCATGTGAAGTTGAGACCTGCTACTATCATGATCCAAGATCTGCTGGGATGGTGAAAAGACAGCAGCAGCTGGTATTTCAGAATCAGCCTCTCCTTCACGCTGGAGATCTGGTGAACTATGAATCTAATGCAGAAACTGAGAAGAGTCTCTGTTAATAGACTTCCCAGGGCGCTGGGCAGTCACCACATGTCCTTTGGTAGACACAACTTGAAAGGTTCTGTATCACAGGGAGCATCAGATTTTCTTTTCCGCATTGGACGTGAGAGCACTTGTCTCCTCTCTGGAAGATTATATACTTTGCATGTTGTGTTCGGTCAGCATATGTGTTCATCTTTTGTTGCTGAAGCAAATCCCTCGCATGAGTTGCATTCTAATTTTTTTCTCTCTGATTGGTCCACTGGGGTATCTTGGTTGTCAGTGCTCTCCCGAACATCAGTGTTGGCAGACTTTCACTGGTGGTCGAGTGAGGTGTTGAACGATAAGCCTGCAATGTAGAGTTTAACAGTTTGTAAATTGAGCTTCTCATGTGTAGCACGCTGCACTGCTTTCTTTAGTGTACTCATAAATCTCTCAAGCAGTCTGCGGGCATGCGGCCAAGGCGGGTGCTCTTTTGATGATTTATACTCAGATGCTCTTAGAAGTCTTTGAACTCCTGACTATTAAAAGGCAGGCCATTGCCAGATATAATTATGGCTGGAACACCCTATGTCGCAAAGATGCCACCTAGTCTCTCAATAACTTGTTCTTAAGTAGTTGACGAGAGACCCTCAATTAATGGAAATCGCTTGTTTTTTACCATAATCACCATCAGGTGATGTCCGTAGTTGAGTAGACTGAAAAAGTCAATGGCTATTATCTCTCAGGCATGCTTTAGGAGTTCTGACATTTTTAGGGTGTGTTGAGTAACTTTTGTAGATAGACTGTTGCATAGATCACAGTCCTTTAATACCTTCTCAACTCGAGGCAACTCAAGGTGACAGAAAACCTTTGCACTATTTAATTGTGTTGTCATACCAGCAATGTGTGGACCTAGATGACCTTCTCACTCTATTGCCTTGTTTGCTTGATGCACGTCAATGCACATGCGTATCGCTCCTCACTGTCATTTTTGGGAAATACCACTTAGTGAGAAGCCCACTGCGTTGGACAAGTAGAACGCTCAATGATATCATCAGTAAGTAATGATTCAAGTTCTTTTTCAACAGAAATTTGTAAATGAAAAGGAATCTGCCTATGTCTTTGAGCAACAGGCGGACGTCCTCATTAATATGCAGCTTTACTTTCATAGTCTTAAGCTTTCCCAATCCATGAAGCAACTAAGCAATCTCACAATTTCATGGTGAGCATTCAAGTTGTAGTTCACGGAAATCAATCCCATATCAGCAGCTGTGCTGAAGCCGAGCAGAAAAGTACTTGACGCTGTCCCTTGAAGCACATGGATGGCTGCTTTTATCTTCGTTTTCTTGTGTTTCATTGTTGCTACAAATAAACCTTGACTTTTTAGGAGTGTCGATGCCGTCTACGTATACTTTGGTTTTCAATGGCATAAGTTGTGGTAAGGGATGCAATTCATATTTCTTCTCAGGCATAATGTTTAGCGACCCACCACTTGCGATGATGAAAGGTATAGAAAAACCATTTAGTTTCAGTGTAATTTTCGAACAATGTTTGAATGACTGTAGTGCTTTCGCATGTTGACTTTTCTTTGACAGACATTTTTCTTCACTTGTGGCCAGTCCAAAATGTGCACGCTTTTCTGAAGTAAACATTGACATGGCACAACCATCTTATTCACTTCCACTTGATACTGATATGGAGGAAATGTATGACGATGCTTATGACAATCAACTTTGTTCAGTGTTGTTTTGTCGTACCTGACGTCTCCACTGGGTTTTGTGGGTGCGCATCGAACGTTGATTCTGAAATTTTCCAGCTGTCTTTTTATCTTCATGCCATGACACACTTGTTTTCCCCTTTGCTCTGCACACTGTTACGAAATGGTTCTCCCTCCCACAGCCTTTTACATATCTGTCCAGTGGCAGGACATTTGTCTTCGTGTAGAACCAAAAATCCACATCTAAAACATAACTTAATTTACAAGTAGCCATCACCTTGTGTCCTTCATTCTTGTGCTTTGATTTACTTTTCACACTTGTGACTGATTAATTTTGGGCACCTTGGGGAGGAGCCAAGATGGCGATCGGAACAGTCGCATAACCGCCTCGCTCCGTGATTTCTTCCTCCCCGCCACCTATCCTGTATTTCATCCTGTTCGGGGTGTTCCGAATTTGGTCACCAAGGAAAAGCCTTCACTTACCATCCTTGTCCGGGGCTCTGGCGTGCAGTCATTTCGGCGTTCTGCCCTTGTTGCCTTGTTGGCCTTCCCGGCCCTGACGCCGGGGCCTCGAGTGCTGTGCTTGCCCGGAGATGTTCGGAGTACCGGCGGTCCGGAACCGGTGGAGAGACCCGATGCTGGGAGCCTGAGAGCCGCGGGCCGGAAGCCCTGGAGCGGACCCACCCCCGCGGGTGGGCCACCCCGTATGTCCGATTGCCTGCCGGCCCGAAGAAGAGAAGCCGCGCTGTCCGGCACCCCTCAAGTGGGTAGCCCACTCCTGTTGCTTGTCCCGCCCGGGGTCCGGTGCTGGGCTCCCCCCGAGTGTTGTGGGGAGCACGCCCGTTCTTCTGGTGACTCTCCTTTCTCCGCCGAGCGCCATCCGCCGCGGATCGGTTGTGTGCCCTGGGGCCGCCGGTGCTCCTGGTGGACTTGGAGGCGCCCACGATGAAGGCGGCGGGCGCTGTGCTTAAGATGGCGGATGGCCCCTCGGAGAGTCTTTCTCCTGGAGACAGGGAAGTTGCTGCATTTGTCCTCTCCAGCCCTCGTTTGATTCGGGCGGCCCCTACTCGGAGTGCTGTCTTGTCTGCCCTGGCTGCTCTGGGGATCGACCTGTCCTTGAAATGCCGAGACTTGGAGTCGCGGATCTCCGCCATGGCTGCTCCGCCATTTTGTGATGCGGTGTCGTCTTCCCGAATTGTGATGGTTGAAACTTCTCCGTCTGCTGTGCTGGGATCTCCAGCTGGGTGTTTGATTCTATGGGATCATGTGGACCCGGTGCCGATGCTGCAGTGTTTCCTACATCCTGATTTCTTTGCTTCGTGCTGGACAGCCCAGATATTGTGCTTGGCCACGTGGATCGTTGAGGTACTTTTGCATTCTGACTGCTGCCGAGTTCTCCTGGTTGCTTCTTGTTGGCCGGGATGGTGTTTTGCGGAGATCCCACTGGCCTTCCTGGACTGGTATGGACCCACTGTATCATTCTGCTTTTCGGCCGTGGCGGAGTCTGGAAGCTCGACTCTTCATAAAAGTGGACAGGGGTGATTGTGCCGGAGTACCTGTGGGACCCTTTTAAATGACATCTCCAGGCCTCATTATTTTGGTTAGTTCTTGTTTTTCATCCTTGTGTGGGCTTTTATCAATGTCTTTTTTGACCTCGATTGGTGATCCGTTGTTGCGGACGGGGTAGTATTCCATGTTTCGATCGCCGGCTCCTCTCCTCTCCTGTCCTTCTTTTTCCTCTCCTTCTCTCTCTTTCTTCTTTCTCTTTCTTTGTTATTATTCCCTTTCTCTTTCTTCTATATTTCGGGTGACTCTGGGCGACAGGCACGCTGTTTAGTGGGGTAGGCCGTAGCCATTACAGTGATGTAGGGTGGGGGGGTGTTTGTTATTTTAGTTTGTTTTGTTCTATGGTCCCTTTTTCCTTTTTCAGGGGGTGGGCTATGTCCCTTTGTTTTCACTCCTTTGTTTCGTACGTGTCCGCACTTTCTCCTTTTCCGGGGCGGGAGGGCTGTACATGTGGCGTCCACGTTATTTGTTTGCTGACATTTGACCTTTATTTTTGAACCTTTGCTGGGCGTGGGATGTCTTTGGGCTTCGCCCTACTAGGGTAATTTGATTGCGTGGGGGGCTGTCTCCCTCCCGCCCCCCCCCTCTTTTTCTGTATATGTTGCGTGACGTCCGGTAGATATGGTTGCTGCCTCCTCTATAAAATGTAAAATGAAACCTTTCTTATCCTGGCGCTGACTGTCTAACGTCTTTATTTCACGTCTATCCTGTATTCATTCTATTGTACGCATTGATGTTGCCCCTTTTTTGACTCTCCTGCTTTTGCGGCCGGCCCCTGTGGTTGTAGGCCTGCGCTTGTACTTCTATGTGTCTTTCAATAAAGGTTTTTAAAAAAAAAAAAAAAAAAAAAACATTTTGGGCACCTTTGTCCTCCATGTCAGCAGCTTGTTGATCAGCACACTCTTCAGCTCTAGCAGCCATTAACACTAGTTTGTGACTCAGAGTTTCTCTCAGCATTGGCCGTCAGGGATGTATGACGTTTCAACGCATGCTTTTACCACGCATGCCTTTATAGCACCTCACCTCCGAAACGTCATCAACTGCTCCTTCAACTCCGCTACCTTCCCAGAAGACTGGAAACACGCTGAACTCACCGCCCTTCTGAAAAAACCAACAGCGGACCCCACCGAACTCAAAAATTACCGCCCCATCTCGCTTCTCCCATTCCCGGCAAAAGTCATCGAGAAAGCCGTCAACAACCAGCTCGCCGCCTTCCTCGAAGCCAACAAATCCCTCGACCCCTCACAATCTGGCTTCCGAGCAAAACACAGCACTGAGACCGCCCTCATCGCAGCAACAGATGACATTCGAACTCTACTGGACAATGGAGACACAGTCGCCCTCATCCTCCTCGACCTTTCCGCAGCATTCGACACAGTCTGCCACAGCACCCTTCTACAACGCCTCAATAACATCGGAATACAAGGAAAAGCACTTGAATGGATCACCTCGTTCCTCACCGGAAGAACCCAAAGAGTCCGCCTTCCTCCGTTCAAGTCCGAGGCCTCTGAAGTCATCTGCGGCGTACCTCAAGGATCCTCACTCAGTCCCACCCTCTTCAACGTATACATGAGCCCCCTCGCGGCCATCGCCCGCCAACACAACCTCAACATCATCTCTTACGCGGATGACACTCAACTGATCCTTTCTCTCACCAAAGACCCCTGCACCGCCAAAACTAACCTACACGAAGGAATGAAAAAAGTCGCCGAATGGATGAAACAAAGCCGTCTGAAACTGAACTCAGACAAAACAGAAGTCCTCATCTTAGGTACATCCCCCTCTGCCTGGGACGACTCCTGGTGGCCGGAAGCCCTCGGAAAAGCACCCATCCCGACAGACCACGCACGGAACCTTGGCGTCATCCTGAATTCTTCACTCTCAATGAACAGACAAGTCAGCGCCGTATCCTCTTCCTGCTTCAACATTCTTCGCATGCTCAGAAAAACATTCCGCTGGATCCCCTCCGAAACAAGGAAAACAGTCACCCACGCTCTGGTCACGAGCCGACTGGACTACGGAAACACCCTCTACGCAGGCACCACCGCTAAACTCCAGAAGAAACTCCAACGAATCCAAAACGCCTCAGCCAGGCTCATATTAGACATCCCACGTAACGAACACATCTCTGGTCACCTTAAAGACCTCCACTGGCTACCCGTCAATAAGAGGATCACTTTCCGACTGCTTACCCACGCACACAAATCACTCTACGACATCGGACCAGATTGCCTCAACTCTCGATTGTCCTTCTACACCCCCTCCCGCCAACTACGTTCTTCCAGCCAAGCCTTCGCCACTGTACCTCGCATCAACAAGACCACCATGGGAGGCAGATCCTTTTCATACCTGGCTGCTAAAACATGGAACTCACTCCCCGCTTACCTTCGCCTCACCCAGAACCACCTAGCGTTCAGAAAGCAGCTTAAAACGTGGATATTTGACAAATAATCCTCCTCCCCTTCCTAAGCGCCTTGAAACCCTCTGGGTATGTAGTGCGCTATACAAATCATTTGACTTGACTTGACTTGACTTGACTTTACAACGCAGGTATTACAATGCAAGTCGTTACAACGACTTTCGTTGGGGGGCGCTGGATAGTGGAATAGTTACATTTTCTATTCCAACTCCAGTCCCGGTGGATAGTAGGGAAGGTGTTGGATAGAAAATTAAACTATTCCCTATCCAACAGCGCCCTCCAGCGAAAGTCGTTGTAACGGCTTTCGTTGTAATTCCTGCGTGGTATGGTAGTGCGTGGTAAAAGTTTTGTTGTATACGATGTTCCCCACCGTCAGCATTAATCGGACAAGCATCCATCAATGACCCTGAGACGTATGGCTTCTTCATCATTAAATTACTTGATCCTACAGTGTTTGATGAGTGTGTCTTTCTACAAATTCATCAATGGTTTCACCAATTTTCTGTTGTTCTTGACTGAAAACATATCTTTTCATAGTCAACATTTGGCATTGGATTGAACTTGAGATTCAAGGTTTCTTTGATCTGACGGTAAGTGATTTCTTTGTCAGTTTATGGCATTTTCTTTATGACTTTCTTTATGCCATCACCAACAAGATTTTTTAGGTATTTGATCACCTTTTTAGTATCAGTCTCTTCAAGTACATCAATGACACATTCAATGTCTCTATCCACTATTGCATCGGTCGCTGATATTTTGCATATTGGCAGTATTGAATGATAATGGTGGTTTCAGGAAAGAGGCAGCATTGTAACCATTTGGTGGGATGGACAACATGGAGTGTGGGGTTCTCTCCGACAATGTCTGCTGTCCATTCATCTGATGACCCAGGTCTTCCGTACCATCTCTGATGCTCTGTGATGTGCTGGCCTCTGGGTCACCATGGACAGTCTGTGGAATGGTGACCTCTCTCTTGGTCTCCATTGGAGCCTTTCACTTTCTTGGAGACATTTGGCCTTGTTCTTAGTCGCCAACCAGCAGCTTTGGTGGTGTGCCACTACAAGTATTGGATAGCTCAGTAGGCACAACCCTGGTACTTCTTCTTGGGTCTCTTCGCCTGAAAATGATGTCGAAGAGCTCTTACTTTTTTCAAGGCTCTGGTAAGTACATTTGTAGTATGCGTTTGTCTGTTTCCAGCGACAGCGTTCTCTTGCACTTGTCTGTCGCCTTTTACTTTTCTTGACACCTGGTTGATCTCTACCTAGCAGCACTTGTGACTGCAGCATTATCTCTCCGCACTACGTATAGCTTGATGTTGTGTAGTAGCGCAGTACCTTTATGTATGGCCACACCAACAGGTTCTCGACCAATGATTTGGAAATTCTTTGTAAATGCTTTTGTTTTCAACTGCATCACAGCGGTTGGAACTGCGATTAGAGTCAACATGCATTCAGCATTGATTCCTTACTTCGATAACGGCACACGTGGCATGCACAAGTAGTTTGCATAGATCACAGAAAACTCTCTCAGAGAGCACAGTCAATCTTTGGGTTACTAATCCCTTATCTTTTTTTTTTTTTTTGTCCACATAACCACCATGTAGACAAAGTACCAAAAGGAATTTACGAAAACAGCTGTCTCAGTTTACTTCATAAACCGGAAGGGACACGATTCTTGTGGGGGCCATTTATCCCTCAGCTGTCAACTGCATTCCAGGTAGGCACAAAATCAACGATTTACCGATCTACGGCAAACCTTGGGGTAATTTAGCAGCCAAATGGGGCCGGGCATGAACCGGTTAACGGCTGTTCCATAGGTACAAAATATTTAAGTATCATAGGAGATCAATCATAGGACCCGGGGGGAAAAAAAAAAACCCTGGATAAATCAATGAAGCCAAGAAAGTAGATACCAAAACGCCCTTTTACTGTGATTGCCAGATCTAGCCAGATCCATGCGGGAGGTCTGCAAGTCTGAATATTGCCAATCCCTAAATGTAGGGGGGTGAAGAGTCTTTCCATTTTCTGCATATCTCCCTTCTTGCAAGCAGGATAGCATAGAATACTAGAAACTTGGCTGGATTTTGTAGACCTTCTAATACCCCAAATATCACTAGGGGCAGATCTATGATAACAGGACTTCCCAGTGATTCTGTGAGGTAGTTACAGATTTCCTCTCAAAATGTGGTTAATAGTGGGCATTCAAAAAACATATGTGTGTCTGATGCAGCAATCAACCCACATCTAGCACAAGACACTAACTCTCCTCCTACGAATTTAGATAACCTAAGAGGGGAATAATATGCCCTATGGAGGGTAAAGATATGATTTCTGCGAAGCCAAGATGGTTTAACAATCTTCCACAAAAGTTCAAAAGAAGTTATCCAAAGATTTTGTAAGTTTTGGTCCATCAAAACTGAGCCCCATATTGACTCTGGCAGAATAAAGTCTCCATCCGACTCCTCCAGAATAAAGTTACACCATTTAGATACTTCTTTTTTTACTGGTCCACAGACTACTAAATCAGAAACAAATTGACTATGCCCTCCAAGTTTAAATGTAGTCCTATTAGCGGGAGAGGTTTTATAGGCCACTGTCCAACTATGAATCTGTAGATATTTGAATCGTGAAAGGTTGGGGCCAACCTTAGCCTGCAGATGTTCCCATGAAAGTAAATCCCCCTCGAAAAAGAGGTCACCCCAAACTTCAAGGCCTGCCTCTCTCAAGGGGATAGCTAGAGTATCATCAAGCCAGGCAGGATTTTCAGGCAGCCCCCACAACGGAGTTTTTTCACAGAAGTAATTTAGTTTAATGAATTTCATGACTTCAGCCCAAGTTTTAGCAAGACCTTGTAAAATCTTCAATTTAATTTTTTTAAAGAACTTAGGATTACCAAACTTAAAAAGAAAACCAGAACGATTAATTCTTTCCCCATCCAGTATAGCTGCGTACATAAGGCCTACCCCAGAACCTAAAGGACCCTTCAGCAACATTCGAGAGTGGGATAATTGAAAGGCCCACGCATAAATTTTTAGATCTGGTGCCGCTAAACCACCCTTGTCACGTCGCCGTCTTAGTTTTTTCCAAGTGATACGTGGAAGATGGTTATTCCAGATAAAGGTTGAGATGTTGGATTGGAATTTAGTTAAGATAGTTTGATCAAAGTATAAAGGAATGGTATTAAATGAAAAAGAAATTTTAGGAAGAATAGACATTTTTATAAGATTAGCTCTACCAAGTAGTGAGAGCGGCAGATGCGACCATGATTGAAGAAGCTTGCGACAATCTTTAAGAACTGAAGATAGATTTACTTGGACAAGTTTATTAATGTCCTTAACTATCGTCAAGCCTAGATATCGTAGTGAAATGCCTGCTTGCAACTTGGTTACAGCATTCTCATCGTTCCATACAAGCATTTCAATCTTCGCGGCGTTAATCTCATAACCCAAAATTTGTCCGAAAGCGTAAGCCAGTTTCAAGATTGCCGGAAGAGCAGTGGTGACCTCTGATGTTAATATAAGCACATCGTCGGCATATAATGCTACCTTTCTCATCCAACCTTGATAGTAAAAAGGTTTAATGGCGACCTCCTCCCTTAGATGTTGCGCAAAAGGCTCAATGTAAAAATCAAAAAGCAAGGGAGAGAGCGGGCATCCCTGTCGGGTGCCCCTAGAGATGGAGAAGGGGCTCGACAGGTCACCATTAACGAGGAGGCAGGCAGATGGATTACTATACAAGAGGCCTATCACCCTACGGAACCTTTCACCGACACCAAACTTAGTCAAGGCCTCCGACAGGTGTCCCCAATTAACCCTGTCGAAAGCCTTGGTTGCGTCTAGTGTAAGGGTGGCCAATGGTAGGTTATTAGTTGTTTCCATATCTATGGCACCAATCAAATCATAGGTCAGTTCGTAAAGATGTCTCCCTTTCAGAAACCCCTTTTGATCCGAGTGAAGGACAGAAGGCGCAATAGAGGCCAATCTGATGGATAAAACTGTGGTAAAGATTTTATAATCCACATTTAAAATGGAAATTGGCCTATAAGAGCCACAGGCTTCCTTAGGTTTACAAGGTTTTAAGATAAGGGTAATGGAGGCATTATCCCATGATGTCGGAGGGGATACTCCTTCTACAAGGATTTGATTAAACAAAATGGTCAGGAAGGGAACAATTTCTGATTCCAGGACTTTATATAACTCGGCTGGCAGCCCATCCGGTCCGGATGCCTTTCCTTTCTTACCCTTCCTAATAGCTGATCTCACCTCTTCCTCTGTGATGGGATTATCCAAATGTTGTGATTGCTCCCGAGAAAAAGAGGGTAAAGTGATGTTACTCATCCAACTCTTAATGGCCTCAGCTGTAATAACCTTATCTTCTTGATATATCTCTTGGAAGAATTCCCTAAAAGCTCTCCTGATTTCATCATCTGAGGTGAAGTTGTTATTTCCTACTTTTATGGATGCTATATTGTTCCGGACCTGATCTACTTTGGTCTTCCAAGCCAGTAATTTACCAGCACCTTCACTGTATTCAAAATGGGCCAATTGACTGGCTTCCCATCTTTGTTGAACTCTCAGATTTAACGTTGACGCAAGGTTTCCTTTTAAGATCAGCATTTGATTGTGAAGAGGGTCTAACATAGACCCTGAGGCTGCGCTGTTAATATCAATATCGTGTTGAACACGAGCCATTTCTGCTTCAATAAAGGAAATTTTATCATTGTAATTCTTCCTACGATAGGCAACTTTAGCAGTTATAAGCCCTCTTAAGGTGGCCTTAAAAGAGTCCCAGATAATTCTATTTGAAGCTGAACCATTATTTAATAGAAACAAGTTCTGGGTCTCCAACTTGAGATATGAGATATCCTCATCATTGGTGAGGAGAGAGCGATCAAAGGACCATGTACTCGACGGTTTCTTAGTACGGAGACCTAATTCCAATTTAATCGCCAAATGGTCAGAAAGATGAGAGGGAAGATAGTCTATTGCATTAACAGAATCAACCAGTCTTTGAGTTATTAGAATAAAGTCGATCCTTGACCTATGATGATATTTAAGATTCCGAAAAGAAACCCCTTGTTGTTGCCCTGACTTTTGTCGCCAAACATCAACAAACTCATATTGCCTCATAGCATCCAGTAGGAAGGATCTAGTCTTAGACAAGACCAAAGATCTATTATTGGGAAACTTGTCCAAGACAGGGTCTAACACGATATTAAAATCGCCGGCCAATATTATAGGTCCTGAAACATTTAGTAACTGCGAGAAAACAGTTTCCAGACAAGATGGATCGTCCAGGTTCGGACCATAATAACCGGCGATAGTGACTGAGAGGCTGGGAACTGAGGCCATGGCCCATCTACCAGCAGAATCTACAGCCTGCCAAGTCAGCTTGGCTGTAGCTTTTTTAAAAAAAATAATCACAACCCCTCTAGTGTGAGATGTTTGAGTGGTAGAAACGACAAAATCAATCCATCTGTTCTTTTTAGTAAGTGCAATCAATTCGCTATGTATTAAGTGGGTTTCCTGCAAGACAATGACCTGCACATCCAAATCTTTCAGATATTGTAAGATTCTATTGGCTCGAGGGTTGGTGCGCAGGCCATTGACGTTCCAGGAAAAAAAAACAATACTACTCATCCCGCTTCCAATAATCCAAAACGACTAAAAATACTATACCATAAAAGGATATTTGTGTTCATCATATCTTCCTTACAACAATTGTGAATAATGTGCGGATTACCATTCCCAAAAATACTAATTAGGTTATTGAGGACTTTTTAATATTTTTGCCACCCCTCTGCACTCACCCACCCATGGTGAGTGCCCCTCCCCCCGTGAAGAACCCTTGCATTATCTAACCGGAACAATGTCCAGTAGATATTGCCCCACCGGTTGACCTCCAGCAGGAAAGATCAGCCGCCTATTTTCTAGTGAGTCAGAAAAAAGTGACAAGTGTTACAAAGTAGAAAAAGAGAATAAATGAGACTGTGACCATGTTATCTAGTGCATTTAAGTAAGAGGAGAAACACAAGCGTCGACATCTAAATTTCCAGATCAAGAAGTAGGGAATTAAATGGAAGGTCCCTTTTGATATTTAAGAGGGATCTATTATACCTTACAAGCACCCTTACCCAGATCCATTAGTAGCTCATCAGCTGCTTGTACAGACCGGATGTTAAACATCTTATTATTGTACATTACTTTAAGAGCTGCCGGAAACATGAGCTGAGCTGTTGCACCCAATTTTCTAAATGCATCTAGGCGCCTCCCAAATTCCCATTGCTTTTCAAGTGTTACTCTAGAAAGGTCCGATCTAATCAAAAAGGTAAACCCCTTCCCAGCCAAGGATTTTTGTTTTAGGGCCATATTTAGGATGCGCTCTTTTAAAATGTAGGTGTGAAAATTTACTAGGATTTTACGAGGTTTAGACCGCTGAGGACTCAATTTAAAGGGATCCCTGTGAATCCTCTGAATGTCAGCCGACAATTCTGCTAGGGTATGATCTAAGTTCAGTGATGCCTTCAGTAAGGACACGATATATTGTTTAATGTCTGAGCCTTCAGATCCTTCAGGAACATTCAAAATACGAATGTTCCCCCGCCTCGCATTATTTTCAAGAGTCTCCATCCTCTCGCTGAGAGCCAGATCCTCCTTTGTGAGTTTTTGAATATCCACTTTCGCTTGGTCCAAATAAATTGAGTGAACACCAACCGTTTCCTCTAAAACTCCAGTCCTTATTGTTAGCCCATCAATTTTGTTATCTAGTGTTTCACAATAGTTTCTGAACTCTAATTGATTAGCAGATGATTCCGCAAATCCCTTTCTTATCTCCAGTGTAAGAGCGGAGAACATCTCTAAAACAGAGGCTGCCGTCATCGGAGAAGGAGAAGGAGAAGAGGGCGCCAATAATAAGTTGGGATTAAGTAGAGCAGGAACTGAAGAAGTTTCCATATCTACACCCCCGGATGCATCTCCTAGACCAAAAAGATCTGACTCGCCAGCCTCCGTGGTCCACTCTGTGGTCAAGATTGAGGGTGAATTCTGCTCCGTCACTGATGGAGATTGTGGCAGAGATTGCGCGGACTGCGCGGACAACAAGGGTTGTACAGGCTGTTGTTCTATTTCTTGGTCATACCGACCTTGCAAGTTTCCTCCTAGAGCCATGACTGGCGCATTTTCAACAGTTTGACTACAGCTCTTATCAACCTCATCATCCACATCCAGCGGGAAGTTTCTGCTAGTACTGATGGCTGACAATACGAGGAGGAACTGGCCTCTGGGATCGATGCCATACCTGTCTCTTCAGAGAGATGTAAAATCTGGGGAACAACTTTGAAGAAGGAGCGAAGTGAAGGAGTAATTCTTGAGCTTGTAGGAATCACTGCTTTAGAAACTGTAACCTTCGCCTTAGCTTTACTCTTTACAATAGTGTTTTTTTACTTAAGTTCAGTATTCAAAAAATAGGATTTTTTCTTATATGGTGTGTTGGTCCCTTCCCCTTTTCCAACCTCTGCGGCTCCCTCTGGAACTCCGTTTTTCTTTTTTCGCCCGCGCCCCGACCTTTTTTGCCCCCCCCTCTGGGGGTAATAAATGAGGTGTTAGAAGACTTGGAAATAACGGGAGTATTTGTCGTAGGGGAAGCCAGCAGGCTGTCCTCAACACAGGCAGTGCAAGGTAAGGAGGCAGGTTTAGCCACTACTTGAGACAAATCTGTGAAAGTCCCATCCCCAAGTTCATGTACCAAGGACCCCTCCACCGCGATACGCGGGACGGGCTGTTGTAATTGACACCGCTGGTCTTTAGGACCTTCTATGGAGCTGGAGGATACAGTTATATGTGTGGCATTCCCTGCATTCACTAAGCCTCGAAAAGAGACTAAATTTCTTAACTTTTTCCCTCTCCTTAACTCCAGCGCAGCTAAACAAATCCTTGGGCTGGATCTAGGAGACTCCAGAGGGTGTTTAACAAAAGGTGAGGAGGATCCCCAAGAGCCAGACTCTGGTCGTATCTGCAATTTGGTCACACGCAAGTTTTCGTTACCTCCGCCCCCGCAGGCAGCCTGAACCACGCTGTCCCCCAAAAACCACTTGCCAGCTCCTGTAAAGACGATTCAAAAACCACTGCTGCACCCTCTATCCAGGAGATCTGGTCGGCTTCCTCCGTTTCCGTCCTCGGCACCGCTCTCACTCGGGCCCAGGAACCATGGGGGTAGAGAGAGGACTCCGCATCCACCGTGCAATGAGGAGGAGTATCGCATCCCGCGTCCGGTGCAGGAAGGGAAAACTCGCGAAGGCAAAAAAACAGTAAAAGTATAGCGCTCTCCAAAGTATTATCAGAGGTCTTTTTACTCTATCTTTCTTATATCATTTCCAACGATAACGGGCTGATTTGTACGACGGCGGAGACGATCCCTACGGGAGGTCAAATCGGAGCACTGCGGCAAGCTAACTAGCTGCCGCCATGTTCTTCTTGTCGAAAGTAACAGCACTTATCCCTTATCTTGTCACCATTTGTAGTGTCTTCCCAGCCAGGGTACCCGTAAATCACTAAGACACACATGGAACTTGGTATTACACGTCTTTATTCGTCTGCGCGTAACTGCGAACTCAACATTCTAAAGCACCCTTCGGTGCAATACACTTTATTCATTATGTCATAGCTCTACTGAGTTCATCAGGAGCCACAAGGGTTCCATCACTGTTAACTCGCAAGACACTACACCATATTACTTAGGCCTTCGTCCCCTGGTTGGCACTCCTCCACCTCCCAGAGCTGCCAACATAACAGGGTTCACCTCAAAAGTAATAACTGGGATGTAGGGACACTAAAGTTTACTGTTGGTTAGGTACAAGACGAAGTCTGTTACTCCTGCAGCGTTACACCATCCTCTCTTGTGGACGAAGAACGATGAGATAGCTCAATATTATGTGATTTTGAGGAAATTACCTTAATCGCCCTATGCCTACAAAAAACATAACTGTCGACTTGAGTAACACTGGTGCTCATGTAAAGCGCTCCAGTACCTCCGCGTCGTGCTCGAGCTATTAAAAAAACAATGTAATTCACTTCTCGTTGCTGTGAATAGTTATTCCCACCCCCAACCTCCCATTGAACACTGTCAACCAACTTTCCCAGACTGAACGCCTTTTCATAAGTCTTTCTTTATGAACATGCATTGCAGGCCGACTGCTTTGACTCTGCACGTAGCTCTTCTTGTATTTGTTAACGTTTCCTCGTACGCGTTTGCGCAGTATGTTCACGACATGAAGAGATTTTTTTTTTTTTTTTTTAAAGTCTGACTATAGAACTCATGCATTCATACCCATGCGGACGAGCCCTCTTTCTATGGCTGTGCATTTTTTTTTGCCTGCTCCACTCGTTTGCGTCTGCGCAGTGTTGTCGACTCGCCCACCTCTGGTGCGCGTGCGCAGTGGTGCCAGGCCGCGGTTCCAGGCCGCTCCGCTGGGTGACGCTGCCCTCGGCAGCCCTTCAGAGTAGCCGAGGGCGGAAGAACGAGGCCGGGCTTCGGGCCCGGAATGAAGGACTGCGAGTACCGGCAAATTTCGGGGGTCACCCCGGGGGCCCCTACGCCTCCCAGCCCGCCTCCTCCTCTCCGTCGGAAATGGGAGGTGTTCCCGGGACGCAACCGTTTCTACTGCGGGGGACGGCTGATGCTGGCCCGGCACAGCGGGGTGTTCGTGCTCACACTCGGGCTCATCCTCAGCACAAGCGGCCTCTTCTTCGTCTTCGAGTGAGAGTCACGGGTGATGGTTGGGTCGGGCGGGGACAGACTGGGCGACACGGAAAATCCAGCAGGGCATGTATAGCGGGTACGGTACATGAGCCAGGAAGAGACAGAGGGACAGATGCAAACCAGACCCCTGGGCTCTTGGGAGGAGAATGGAGATAGAAGTCAGTGTACCAAGGCACGAGGAGAGACATGTGAAAGGGTATGCGTGGTTGTGAGTGCATGTATGAGGGTAGGATACAACAGTTTAAGAGAATGGAGAGGGTAGTGTAGAAGGACCAGGGGAGAAGGATGCTGCTGAACAAACACGGTGAAAGGACGCTGGTAGTAGTTCTATGAGTAAGCTGGCCCGCTGTATGGATAGAAGTACACATACGCATTTTCACTTTGAACCTTTCAAGGCGCTTTGTCAATACGATCATCCTGTCGGGTGAACACTCGGATAGATTCAGTCAGTAGTTGTTAAGGTGGTCAAAGTTTTGTTTTCCTGTGTAGTTTATCTTCTTTACCCACGCTGAATTGCTGCAGAACGAAGGTGTTCTGCCTTTGACCGTTCATACGAGACGTGGAAGATTAGAGCTTTCCAACGAAACACATGACGTGACTGCCAGTGTCCAACTCTCACTCCTTCATTCCGGTGTTAAGCTGTACCTCCTGCGGCCGAGAGGAAGGACCTGCTGCACACGAGGGGCCCTGCACAGTGCAGCTGTAGTAGCCCGGTCAGCTGTAGATAAAGAAAAGTCGTATGCAGCTTCCTGCCATTGAACAGCTTTGAACGTGTGAATGAAAACCACGCATGATGCGTATATTAGGAATATACTTTTGGTGTTAGATCTGTTAAGCCTGTTTCTAAGTGCTCGCATATTGTAAGATTGGTTGACAGAGACACAAGGAGACGGTTTGTTTCATATCATCCAGTTTGTTATAGTATAGTGCCTGAGAGGGCAATCGACTAACCTATTCCAAAGATGAAACATTTATTACCATATTACATTTCGGTGAAATTTACTGAGACTTAGCGCTGCTCTCCAATCCAAAATAAGTTTTTATAACCACACAGTAATCCATTCCTGTTTTTTTAAGTTACTTTTTTATTGGTTTGTGTCATAATCTTTTATGTTTATTATGGAGTGTGGAGCACTTTGCCTAGTGTGGAGCACTTTGCCTAGTGCGTTCTACATTCCAGATAAGTGTCCTGGGTTCTGTACCTTGGCAATTGCTGATTGACTTGCCAAGGGAGAGCCACGCATTCTCTGCTTAGGAAATTATATGCTAATAAATAGCCATTTACTTATTATTATTATTATTATTACTTATTATCAATCAGCCTTGACTGCTATATACCTTGCAAGAGTTTGCGTATATAATAAACGTAAAAGCTTCTCCCAATCCTCGTCTTACACCTGTTGATGCTTGTATTATAAAAACCAGTGGGTTTGTGTCTCTTTTGCCCCCACCCCTTCTAGTACTTAATATGTCCTACATATTGATTCACGTTCTTCGACTTCAATTGAGGATTACGCCAGACAGGCACTGCATCTCTTTTTATTTTATTATTCATCTAGTTTCAATTTCTCGAATGTGTACTAATATTAGTCTCTCGAGGGATTGTAGCTCTTTAAATCATTCCTGGCATTCCCATGTAGTACGGCACATCAATCGCATATTATCCAGCCAAACTCAGTATCCGGTCAAGCTTCTTTTCAGTTGGTCTAGTGGAGAGGTGGTGGTTTATGAATGAACCCAGAAGTATGTGCTCTGTGAATCGTAGACCCCTGCCCCTCCCCCGTGTCGACAGTCTTTACCTAGACAAATCTGTGGGTAGAAGATCGAAGCTGTTGACATGTTTTTGTGAGTACAAATGTTTTTACTAACAGGTGACCTTTCCACTGTGAAACACTTTTCTAACTGTGTTCCTACGAATTATTAGGTGTAAGCCACCATTCCCTGAAATTTCTGTTTTGTTTAATTTAAGCCATGATTTGGAAACAAGGCCATTCTCACCATCTGGCAACCATTTTCTTAACGCATGCTTTTTAAAGTAAAACTCTGAATCATGTCACTGTTAGCGATTGGCAAAGTGCTTCATTTTACGAATACAGAACATTGCAGTACACAATTAGGTTTGCTAACTGCTGCCAGATATTCGTCTAGCCTATTCCAGAGGTCGCCTACCGCCCATGATCAGCAAATGTACTTCAGAACTGACAGGAAGCAATCACCTTATAGGCATCAGAGAAATCCTTCTGATGGTCCTCAAGATGGCAAATGAATGTCCTAGGTAGTCGGGACTGAAAAATTATCTTTTTTTCTGAAATAGTGTGTGTGAGAGGCCTAAAGTATTTAGTGGGGTAACGTGTTAGGCAGGCAAGAGTAGGAGCACTTGTGTGTGAGATCTGGTGATGGTCTGTTGCATTGTATAAGTGGAGGTAGAATGTATTTTCATTGTATATAGGAGTCATGGTTGAAATAAAACACAGCGAAACTGTAAAAGGACTAGAGTTGGTATTATTTCTTCATTTATAGATCTAAAGAGATTCTTTACAATGCAAGCGTAAATGGGACTATTAATGCCTCGAAATTAAAACGTAGGGATGCTACGGTCTGTGGAGCACCACTAGACACATTTGTCACGCGCCTAACATTCTCTTAAATTCAATCCTTTGTAATCTAAAGATCCGAATTAGGTAAAGTATGGTGGTTGCAACACTTTGTGTACCTGAACGTTTAATTCTGCAGTTTCTAAAAAGATGAAATATATTTTGGGTGGAGGTGATGTTTATATTAGCTTGCCTGGTTATGTTAGTGGCTTTTCAAGTACTTCAATTACTTTCCTGGCTGTCATAAGGCTTTTAAAGTCCTTACCTGCAGCATTTGTGGACCCTTGTGTCTTTTGGGCGGCGTTAATATTTGGTGGTTTGGAGAAGCAGTACTCTTGAGTGGTTGGTGGGGGGCGTGGGAGAAGGAAGACTGAATGTGTGCAGTGGTAGCTTAACGGCAAGTGGGGTTGGGAATGACTGACTTCATTTCTGAGTGTCAGTGTTGGGAGCCAGAAGATTCAACCAGAGACTGGAAAACTGAAGTTGGGAAAGGTTCTCAGGAGTATGTGAAGTGACTTAAGTTTAGCATATGCTGTCTGGCAATAGGGTGTGCTGGGTAGATAGACTAGAAATGACTTTATGTAGTGCTTTGTATAGGGTTAGTGAATCCCCCTGCATTCTCTCGCCATCCAGAAGGCTGTGGGGCCTGGACGATGTTGACAATGGGCTCTTAGGAGGCTTAGAGGTGGAGAGCAGTGGGTGATTGGTTAAATAGAGGTAGTAGAGTATTTGGTGCGGTGCTGTGACTGAGACCTGCTTTAAGAGATCTCTGGTTTTATATTAATTTGAGCAGCGTGACTAGATTGAATGTTACATGTGTGTATTTTAAGATTTGCTTAAGTTGTGCAAATGTTAAATAAAGAAATTACGTAATTGGAGACATTAATGTTTTATGTGTTTTTAGGAGTGTTAAATGTGATTAGCTGGCACATCTTTACTTGTTCAAAAGCAAAAAATGGGGGGGAGAGGGAGGAAACCAAAGACTAGGTCGGCCTCCTAACAACATAACACAACAGTAGGAACCCAATGTACTGGATTCAGAGACCTAGCTTGAGTAATGGTCACTGATCAGATTTTGTCAGAATAGACCAATGAGAGAGAAAAATTTCTTTCTAGTGTCCCCTCACTCACTGGGGTTTCCCCACGGTGACATGCTTCATCATTGGGGCCACCCCAGTTCGCTACGAAAAGGCGCGTGCTGCGACTTGTGAATTACGTAGGAGCACTTGGTTGTGAGAGACTATGTGTGGTGTAAGTGAGATAGTGGTGGAGTGGGTGTGAGTGATTAAAAATACCGTGCTAGTGGGCCTCAACAAGTTTATTAAGCTCCTAGGTTGGTATATTAAAATGGGGTTTGACACTGCAATTTAACCTGTAATGAGGATTAAATCAGTGTTCGGTCGACAACCAGCACGTGCATCCTGCTTCTTTAGCTCCTTCCTCTCCGCTGGAAACACAGCCGGCGCCACAGGGGCAATATAGACAGAGCTATCTTGCTTAATGAATGTTTAGGGGAATTCACGTGTTTAAAGGAAACAAACTCTCCCCTCTCCCGCTCCCTCCTCTCACTTGCTCCTGCTGAGCCTCACAAAGGGGTTGCATCTCAACCACAAACTTCCTGGCTCGCACACCGATACTTTGTTGCAATATTCCTTTGCATTGAGCCTTTTTGCTTGAGCCAGCTGTTTTTTTGTCACCGTCCTTATCGTAAGTGGATCAAACAGCGCCACAAGTAGAGGTTTCAGCAGTTTTCGATGGAGGTTAATTTAATATTTGGAAATATGTTCCATGCACCACTGAAACAGTACTCACTCCAAATATGCAAATCTCTACATTTAATCGTTTGTATTGTCTACATAGAAGTTGCTAACAGGGCAGTTCATTCTTTTCTGCTTTTCCCTGTTTCCGCCACACACTCCACTCCTTTCTGGCCCCTTTCCTACTTAACTTTTAATCCTTTCTCCTTTAATCCCATTTCCACCATCGAGCACTGTTATCTTAACCTTTGTGTTTCTCTCTGTCTTATGATGTCCTGGCTGCCACCATTTACTTCGGACCCTCACACACCCTCACTCACCCTCACTCACCCTCACTCACCCTCACTCACCCTCACTCACCCTCACTCACCCTCACTCACCCTCACTCACCCTCACTCACCCTCACTCACCCTCACTCACCCTCACTCACCCTCACTCACCCTCCCTCACTCACCCTCCCTCACTCACCCTCCCTCACTCACCCTCCCTCACTCACCCTCCCTCACTCACCCTCCCTCACTCACCCTCCCTCACTCACCCTCCCTCACTCACCCTCCCTCCCTCACCCTCCCTCACTCACTCACCCTCCCTCACTCACCCTCCCTCACTCACCCTCCCTCACTCACCCTCCCTCACTCAGCCTCCCTCACCCAGCCCCCCTCACCCAGCCCCCCTCACCCAGCCACCATTTACTTCGGACCCTCACACACCCTCACACACCCTCACACACCCTCACACACCCTCACACACCCTCACACACCCTCACACACCCTCACTCGCCCTCACTCGCCCTCACTCGCCCTCACTCACTTACCCTCCCTCACTTACCCTCCCTTACCCTCCCTCACTTACCCTCCCTCACTTACCCTCCCTCACTTACCCTCCCTCACTTACCCTCCCTCACTTACCCTCCCTCACTTACCCTCCCTCACTTACCCTCCCTCACCCAGCCTCCCTCACCCAGCCCCCCTCACCCAGCCCCCCTCACCCAGCCCCCCTCACCCAGCCCCCCTCACCCAGCCTCACTCACTCACCCAGCCTCACTCACTCACCCAGCCTCACTCACTCACTCACCCTCACTCACTCACCCAGCCTCACTCACTCACTCACTCACTCACTCACTCACTCACTCACTCACTCACTCACTCACTCACTCACTCACCCTCCCAGCCTCACTCACTCACTCACTCACTCACTCACTCACTCACTCACTCACTCACTCACTCACTCACTCACTCACTCACTCACTCACTCACTCACTCACTCACCTCACTCACTCACTCACTCACCCAGCCTCACTCACTCACTCACCCTCACTCACTCACTCACTCACCCAGCCTCACTCACTCACACTCACTCACTCACTCACTCACTCACTCACTCACTCACTCACTCACTCACTCACTCACTCACTCACTCACTCACTCACCCTCACTCACCCTCACTCACCCTCACTCACCCTCACTCACCCTCACTCACCCTCACTCACCCTCACTCACCCTCACTCACCCTCCCTCACCCTCCCTCACTCACCCTCACTCACCCTCACTCACCCTCACTCACTCACCCTCCCTCACTCACCCTCCCTCACTCACCCTCCCTCACTCACCCTCCCTCACTCACCCTCCCTCACTCACCCTCCCTCACTCACCCTCCCTCCCTCACCCACCCTCCCTCACTCACCCTCCCTCACTCACCCTCCCTCACTCACCCTCCCTCACTCACCCTCCCTCACTCACCCTCCCTCACTCACCCTCCCTCACTCACCCTCCCTCACTCACCCTCCCTCACTCACCCTCCCTCACTCACTCACCCTCACTCACCCTCACTCACCCTCACTCACCCTCACTCACCCTCACTCACCCTCACTCACCCTCACTCACCCTCACTCACCCTCACTCACCCTCACTCACCCTCACTCACTCACTCACTCACTCACTCACTCACTCACTCACTCACTCACTCACTCACTCACTCACTCACTCACTCACTCACACTCACTCACTCACTCACCCTCACTCACCCTCACTCACTCACCCTCACTCACCCTCCCTCACTCACCCTCCCTCACTCACCCTCCCTCACTCACCCTCACTCACCCTCCCTCACTCACCCTCACTCACTCCCTCACTCACTCCCTCACTCACTCACTCACTCACTCACTCACTCACTCACTCACTCACTCACTCACTCACTCACCCTCACTCACCCTCACTCACACTCCCTCACTCACTCCCTCACTCACCCTCCCTCACTCACTCACCCTCCCTCACTCACCCTCCCTCACTCACCCTCACTCACCCTCCCTCACTCACCCTCCCTCACTCACTCCCTCACTCACCCTCCCTCACTCACCCTCCCTCCCTCACTCACCCTCCCTCCCTCACCCTCCCTCACCCTCCCTCACTCACTCACCCTCCCTCACTCACTCACTCACCCTCCCTCACTCACTCACTCACCCTCCCTCACTCACTCACTCACTCACCCTCCCTCACTCACTCACTCACCCTCCCTCACTCACTCACTCCCTCACTCACTCACTCACCCTCCCTCACTCACTCACTCACTCACTCACCCTCACTCACCCTCCTTCACTCACTCACCCTCCTTCACTCACTCACCCTCCTTCACTCACTCACCCTCCCTCACTCACTCACCCTCCCTCACTCACTCACCCTCCCTTACTCACTCACCCTCCCTTACTCACTCACCCTCCCTTACTCACTCACCCTCCCTCACTCACTCACCCTCCCTCACTCACTCACCCTCCCTTACTCACTCACCCTCCCTTACTCACTCACCCTCCCTTACTCACTCACCCTCCCTTACTCACTCACTCACCCTCACTCACTCACCCTCACTCACTCACCCTCACTCACTCACCCTCACTCACTCACTCACCCTCACTCACTCACTCACCCTCACTCACTCACCCTCACTCACTCACCCTCCCTCACTCACTCACTCACCCTCCCTCACTCACTCACTCACCCTCCCTCCCTCACTCACTCACTCACCCTCCCTCACTCACTCACTCACCCTCCCTCACTCACTCACTCACCCTCCCTCACTCACTCACCCTCCCTCACTCACCCTCCCTCACTCAACACATATTGCATTACAAATGCTATAGGTGTCACATTTGCGAAAGTTAGAACTATTGGCATTGTAAATGACAAAGCTATTAATTTCTCTATTTTCAAAAACAAATCCTAAATAAAAAGTGTCATTTGCAATACCAATAGCTCAAACTTTCCTAATGCGAGACCTATTGCATTGCAAATGCTTGTTGCATTTGTCACCCCTAGTGGGACGGGTATGCCCAGAATGGGGTGCCATGCACTCCATGCCACTGGAGTCAAGCTATCCTGGCTGATGAGGGGTGAAACCCTGAAACCGGTCCTCAGATGCTTGTTTCCAGTCCAGAGAGGACCTGGCCTGGCAGTTCGGACTGGACTGTTCCCATTGAGCGCAGGGTCAAGACTGATTTGCATATGGCTGGGCTCAAAGTGGAATGGCATGGGGAGAAAAAAGATGGATTAAGGCCCAGATCTCTTCACTGGGGTGAATGTATGACATTGTTCTGCTTTCTGTCCATCAACTGTTGTCTTACATCATTGGTATTACAGCAGATATCAATGGTTCTTGGCATACTTGAATGGGGTAATGGACTATAGCGCATGAGGTCAATTTGTGTGCCTTGGGTGGGGTGCTTGAGAGAATGTCTAGAAAGAAAGATGGAAGCAACTTCTGCTTGGAGTTGATTGTTAAGGAGGACGGTGTGGTTTGTTACAATCTTGTTACAGATTTTGCTGGTTAAGTTTGAAAAGATAATGAGAAGCTATGCACACGTTCTTTCACTGCTGTATTGTGGAAGTCTTTATTGATGTATAGGTCACAGAAATAGTTGGTGAGTCTTGCTGGGTGCTTGTTTTCTAGACTGTTCTTTAGGTGTATTGTTTTTATGATATGGTCTACCAGTTAGTGAGAATAAACTGGTCCAGTTTCCTTACACATTTCATATAAAGGTTCCCTTTTCTCTGAAGTACTATAGTGATTATTGTGTGGTGGGCTTATTTCTGATCTCTTTCAAGGGTGCCATTACATCTAGAGTGCAGCTTGTCTTTTGGTTAAGTGCTTCGTTACTCCTGTGTTTAGGTAAGGATGTTGAAATAGTTCCGGATTAGAGGTCAGTGGAGTGTAGAGCAGAGTTCTTTTGGGGTTACACGTTATCTTGGCAAAGTGAGTATTGCCTTGACGTGTCTTTAGAAGGGAATTGTAAGTAGAGAGTCCGTGGAGTATTGTGCATGGGAACCAATACTGGGACACCTGCAAATAAATAAAGGGCGGGTGGGGCAGGGGAAAATTCAGAAACACCACCACTAACAACGGTCACCTGCCCATAAGGATTATAAAAGGCCCAGAGGAGGGTCCTAGTATTTCATATCAACACCTGGGGCTGACCAACACATATGTAGAGAATTTCAGAGAACTGGTTAATTAACAAAATTTATTTTTCTTTTATTTTCATAATATCAAACATGATTATCACATTCCCAAAAATACTCCCTCGTGATGATCTACACGTTCATTCCTGAAAGCAAACACATTCCTAGAACATCACAAAGCACTCCAGGTGGTAAAGCTGCCACTTGATGATAGAATGGAGCATTCTCGTATATCCTCCGGACGGTAGGTGGAGACTAGGTCCAAGTTTAGAGAGGAGTTAAATGTTTAACTCCTCTCGGAATGTGTTTACTGTGAGGAATGAATGTGTATATCATCATGAGTGAGTGCTAGTATGACTGATGGTTATGATTGTTACGTTTGGGGCATATTTATTTCCTTATTTATAGATAACCTTGTATGTTTTATTTATGTATTTTTTTTAATGTAATAATCATGTTTGATATTATGTAAATAAAAGAAAAATATTGTTGTTAATTAACCAGTTCTCTGAAATTCTGAATATATGTTGGTCAGCGCCAGGTGTTGATATGGAATACTAGGACACTCCTCTGGGCCTTTTGTAATCCTTATGGGCGGGTGACCGTTGTTAGTGGTGGTATTGTCCATGGGAGCCAAAAGTGTTAATTGTGCGCACATTTGATAAGATCAGTTTGCTAGGAATGCAAGGTTTGAATGATTGATCAGAAGTATATAAATCTAGAGAAGGAGCAGCTGAAGTTAGACTGGGAATTGTTGTGTTCAGAAAGCAGGTTTTAACAGCGTTTACTGAATGGGTGGTTATTGGGGAAAAAGATATACTCCTTCCCACAGCATTGTAGTGCAGCCATGCCACCCATTTGATTATGACCATTCCTTGGTTGATGTAACAAATCATGGGGGTGCGAATAGGGCGATCAGTCGCATGTGTTCTTACTTCAGGCTAGGAGGGTGTATGTGCTTGGTGGGATATATAGGCTGGGGAGGGTGAAGTTGGAGAGGGTCGGTGAGGTAATCGGCTATCGTAGTATGCCAAACTGTTCCATGGTGGAGAGTGAGTTGTGGGGAGGTCACATGTCACCCTCTGCTGCAAGAGCAGCATGGGTCTGCGGGATTTAGGTACCAGAGGAGGGTACTTGGAGAGGTAGGTTTGATCCTGGTTCTCCCCAGTTGGGTATACTGCCTTGGGGTCGCACCGGGGCTGGTTTCCACATTAGGAGGGAGGGGTCAAAGAAAAGAGAGACCACTTGCTAGTATAGGGTTGCCGGGGCATGGAAAAATATCAGTTATGGAAACAAACATGCCTACTCTTCAATTATGCTTCTGCTAATACATTTAAAATATATATATTTTGCCGTCATTGTGCCACTGATATTCTTAAATGGTGTAGATGTATTGGATGTGATTTTAAATGCTTGAAAAATCATGAATATTTGATTCAAGTAAGAAAAGCGATATATTGAGTGTTTTCTAAACTTTAGCAAGAATCAATATAGAAGTATCTTTTCTGTTTCCATTAGCTCTGTTTACTATTTCTAAGGGAAATCGCTGTATCAAAGCTTCTAAAAAAAAGATACAAATTTTACGAGTGTTCATATAAATCTCGGTCGATAGACGCCAACAACAGGGAGAGGACGCTGCCGCTTCTTTCATCAGAAACCCGGATTTTTGGTCTGACTCGCGGATCGAATACCACAGAGCAGCCATAACGAAATGAAAGATATAAGGAAAAGGAAATCATATTCCTGATAAATCGTTTAAAATCTTTGGGGATCAGGAGGCGAATTCCGAGATTATCATACGAATAAGAACCCCCAATTATATTGATGAATACACGTACATGATTACCAAGTCAGCTGCCTGAAATGTAAAGCCAACTCATGGTATTTTCTGTGAGAACCCATGAAGTGATTTAGAGACGGGCGGAATAAGAATAGGAATTCTGCATTAAACTTTGGTGAGTTCAGGCATCCAGCGACCCGATGTTGCTAATACCAATTGAATCAAAAGGGGATGATAAAAAATTAGCCATGGCTACTCAAAAAATTGATGACAAAAAAAGAGACATAGTGGAACAAGTTAGAGTTTTAAAAAATGCGTCAGGCGCATCTAAGGAATTGAATTTAGCATATGGCATCAAGATAAGAAGTAGCCAGTCTGGTTTGCGAACCTGCGAGGAATTGAAGAAAGTCCCAGAGTTAGTAGAGGATTGGAGTTGGCTTCCAGGAATTCTAGCAAATCATAATTTTGTAATGAAGAATTGATATATATCAAATCCTTTGATTCTTTGTTCCTGGAACACCAATGGCCTAAAATCATTAATCGAGGATCAATATGTAATTGATTTTTTGAAGGCTTTTGGTATATTGATGTTTCAGGAAACTTGGATCACGTCAAAAGAACCTTTTATAGGTTATGTTGAATACTGTAATGTTGCAACACGAGAAGCCAACTCAGGTCGCCCATGTGGTGGTCTTTCCATATATATATATCATCAAAACTAAAAGCCTCTCACTTTGAAATTGACCTTCATGTAAAATGGTTACAGTGCGTTAAACTAATAGCAAGTCACTCAATTATTTTGATAAAAGTGTATTTAAGTTGCAAAAAGAAGGTTAGATCTACCCAAATTACTCAGCTTTGGGGGATGATAAAAACATTATATTATGAGCACTTGGATTCAGTATTTATTATTTATGGTGATTTTAATATGCACTTTGTTGCTCTTAAAAGGCAGACAATAGACTCAAAATGGTTAGCTCAATGGACGGATTGTGAGTTTAAAAAATACAATTTAAAGATTATGCATGACCTTGATAATATTCCTACTTTCAACAAAGCAGATAGCTCCTCTGTAATAGACTACACTATAATGTCAGAGAAATTATATAAGTTAGTAAAAAGCTACGAGATTGCCCCAAGAATTGAAAGTGATCACAATCCACAAGTGATCAATTTTGATATAGATCTAGACCAGTTACCAGAAACTAAGATTCTGGTAAAAGCACCAACATCCTTTAATCTTAAAAGGTTAACATGGAATGCTAAAACTGAGGATAAAATCTTGAGAGTGCTTGACTGTTTAATCCAGGATGTTCATGCAGCTTATGACGAAGGGAAAGCTATGGTTGACTTATGGGCACATTTATGTGATGAACTGTTGGCTAAATCTGCTAGAGATGAGCCCTCTAATGGTATTATATTAAATCCTAAGAAACCAGGATGGTACTCTTCTCATCTACTATATCAAAAAAGAAAGCTTAATAAAGAGATAAGATCACTGCACCGGAACAAAAATAGGCTATTGTTGCAAATTGCATCGTTTAAAATCAGAGAGTCAAAACAGAGATATAAAAGGGAAATCTGGAGGGCTAAGCAAGGTTTTTATGAAACAACATGGGCAAAAGTCCATCATGCTTGTAAATCCAAAGATTTACGATTATTTTGGAGCATTATTAATAACATCGAAAACGGCAATAATAGAAGCAATAGTGCTAATGTTGATGAAGTGAGTTGGGTGAGCTTCTTTAATAAGAAAATAGATACCCAATGCCTAGATAATGATAAATGTTTTAATGATAGTCCAATTGATATTCATAAAATAATAGATAGAGGGAGTGAGGGTAGTATTCCCCCTTCCCAATGTAGAGTGGATTTGGGGCCCTGGTCGCTCGATTAAGTAAAAAAAAATGATAAATAAGATTAGATCCAACGGAGCACCAGGTCCAAATGGTATCCCGAACGTAATATTTAAAGCTGATATAACTAACTGACCAGAGCTGCTAATGCTTCTCTTTAATGAAGTTCTTAAAACAGGTCTTCTTCCGCTATCTTGGCATGGGAGTGTTATTCAACCGATATATAAGAGTAGCCCACAGGATAATCCGGCCAATTATCGTTTAATTACGCTCACCGATGTAGAAGCAAAAATATTTGCTAGTTGCCTGTTGGAAGAACTAGAGGCTTGGGCATCAATGGAAGATCTTATCCCCAATTTCCAAACTGGGTTTAGAAAGGGAGAATCTACCCATACCAATTTGATTTTATTAACATTATTAGGTGAGAGAGCCAAAACCAGGATGCAAAGATTATATGTGTGTTTTATCGATTTAAAAGCCGCTTTTGATTCTGTGCCGCGAAATATTCTCTGGGGTAAGTTAAGGAATTGGGGTATTCCAGAATCTTTATTAAAGATGATTATACTTTTATACTCCCAGACCTGGGTACAGATCAAAATTGGCGATGGAAATCATATGACCCGTCGACTGGATACGAATGTGGGATTAAAGCAAGGCTGTGTGTTGGCTCCTTGCCTTTTTAATCTTTTTTATGGCAGATTTGCCAGCCCATCTTAAAGATAGTAATTCACATTCGCCTTTTATTCAGAGTCAAGAAATTAAATACCTGCAATATGCAGATGATACCATTTTATTGAGCCAAACAGAAATAGGGTTAAAAAGGTTAATTGACTCTTTTAGTGGCTATGTTAAACAAAATGGACTAACAATTAATACAAAAAAGACAAAAATAATGACTATGGGAAAAGGGAAACATAGGACTAAAGAGTGGAATATTAATGGCCTGGTAATTGAAAATGTGAAATCTTATAAATACCTTGGGATTACGTTTGATGACGGCCTAAAATTTAGACAACATTTTAATAACCTTGAAGCCAAGGGTTGTTCTCTTGCATTTGCCTTCTGGAAACTAAGAGACAAATTATTATGCCCTAATTATGATCATTTGATGAAGGTTCTGAGAGCAAAGTTAATTCCATCTTTGGACTACTGCTCACTCATCTTTCGGGGTAAAGACGCGAAAGTGCTCGACGACATAGAAATTAGAACTTATAAAGCTGTTTTTAAAATTCCTAAATATATCAGTTGAGCAAACATAAGATTGGAATTTGGATTGAAAAACCAATTTGTGGCGCGTCAATCGGCTTTTCTGAAGTCCTTAATAACATTAGCCCGCTCGGAGGAAGGATCTTTAGCAAAGCTTTGTTGGCTCGAAATATCAGAAGGAGAATATTAAAAAAAACTGGCAGCTCTACCTAACTGAATGCTTATATAATTTTGATTGCACTAATTTAGAAAATGAAATGAGGAGTAAAGCAGTTTAAAAAAAAGAAATGAATCAAATGGCTGCACTATTAACGGCCATAGCTGACAAAGAAGAATTAAGGAAAATAAATCATTTCTGGTCAATTGCTAATTCCTTTGGTAAGCTGATGCTCAACCCTATTTAGCATATCACTTAAAACCAAGGTTCAAGAATAAATTTATGCACTTAAGGTTGGGAAGATATCCGACAAAGGATGGCATACCAAAATGGGAAAATCAATGGCCATCAAGCATCTGCAGGCTTTGTAGGCAAAGGGATGAAACAATAATCCATATAGTAACCTTATGCCCAGCATTGGCAGACGCTCGGAAATCCATCTTAAAATCGATCTTCAATGAATTAGGAATTAGAACATGTAGACAAGCAATTATTACCTGTTTGAGTGGAGAGAATATTAAACTTACTTATCTTTTTGTTAAGTTTATTATTATTGCAGAGAAGAAACTCAAGGGAATAGAACGGATAAATAACTGTATTGCGATATAAAATATGTAAAGAAACAACTTAAGGATCATTGGATGCAAAGTGTTAATTTAGCTTAAGGGACTAGGAGTATATTTTAATATAGTCATGCATATTGCACTTTTTCGTATTGCTTGCATATGGAATATAGTCAAATTTTGCGTATGCAATTGCAACTGCTAACAAGTCACTTTATGTAAATGCTGCTATATTAGTTTTTGGGGCAATTATAAGGCATTTTAGTAAGTCTAATGTATTTTAATTATTTGCGTAATATATGAATGTCCTGATGGAATGGTCATCTACCACTGTATATGCTTGTTTTACTTGGTTGTTTTTATCTTTTCTTAATTGTAATGATTTTAATTAATCAACAAATAAATGCTTACTTACTTACTCTGCGACAGTCACTAAGGTGTTTATTTGTGATGTACGGTGCTTCAACTCAATAGAGATATGAACTTGTCTTGATAAAGATGGAAAAAAGGTTTTAATGATCCTTCGAAACGCGTCGACGCCACATGAATACGCACAATCTACTAACTTAGCACTGTGAGAATATTGACAACAATGGAATCTATCTAACAGTGCAAGTACAACGGTGCAGGAGTAGATGTGTCAACTGTAAAAGACTGACTATAGCAGTCTGACTTTAGAACTCTCTTGATTGTGTGTTTTTAAAGAATTTGTTGTTGTTGTTGTTTCGCCACTTCAGTGTGGCTTTTATTATTGATTAGACTGTCAGTCTATGTACTTTTATTAAATTTTCGTTATGTGCAATAAATAACTTTGTATAATTCTAATCTTTGTGGGAGTCCCTATGATATATATGGCACAATCTACTGGTGTGTATGGGGAGTAAATCGGTGGAGTGGAATGAGAGTGAGATTTTCTGATGTATGGTATCTATTGAGGTTAAGACAACGTTTACCCTACGGGATTTCTTTTATTTCACCATATAAATCTCTCACAGTGATTGAGCCCATAATTGCACATTGACATCTCATGGTAATATTAAAATTAATTCCGCTTACGGAGAAGAGAGTCAAGATATAAAGTTGACCTCCAGACAAAGACCCCAGGAGGTCTAAACACTGAGGAAGAGCTAGCCGTTCATCTGGGTTAAATAGCTTAAGTAGTGTCGATCTAGCCTCTCATTAATATGTAGAAGGACTACTTGTAACAAATAATGTCTCTTTTGATTGTTTTTTGAATTTATTTTAATATTTCTATGAGATGTCAATGCCCAATTATGGGCTCAATCACTCACCAGGGCTCGATAAATCCACTCGCTCGCATTTGCGAGGGAGAATTGATGAGGACGGGCTATTTTTAGGTCTTACTCGCCATTTCTGGCGAGTAGGAGGACAAACTAACCTTTGTCCTCTGTCTTTGAAAAGAGAGCAAAAGTGACAAGATAAGATTTAAAGGCATTTTTATTGCTCACAAAGGGAATGAGCAATAAAGATGCCTTTAAATCTTGTTATCTTGTCACTTTTGCTCTGTTTTCAGAGACAGAGGTCAAGTAGGTTGCAGTTAGGTCGAGGGGATTTTCCAAGGTACTAGACCTGCAGGACTAGTACCATATTTCTGATTTTTATGAGCCCTGCTCACAGATTTATATGAACATTCGTAAAACTTGTATTGTGATGAATTACTAATTCTTGAGAGTTATGATTATATTAAATGCCATTGCCCATTCAGGGCTGAATTAATTGAGCATGAATTGTGAAATGTACGTTGCCCATCCAGGGCTCAATCATTTGTAAAATTGCATAATGACGAATTAATAATTTCTAAGAGTTAAAATTATAATGAAACTGATGCAATTGCCCATTCAGGACCTAATCAATTGTACATGAGTTATGAAATGTACGTAGTTCATTGAATCATGGATAACCATTTACAAATGGCGCCCAAAACTGATTTTGGCAGAGAATAGATGTCCGCTTTTTCTGTTTATGAAACAGATGTCATCACGCACAAACGACTGCGAAATAAAATGGCAGAGCTGAATCTGTAATGTGTCTAGCGGCCGAGAAAGGCGCAAGCCGTAACGCGCCCCGCTTTTTGCTTTTGAAATAATAAATTAACATTAAATCACCCGTGTATGTGTGTGTATATATATATATATATCTCAGAGAGACTTTGTCGTCTCTTATAGCCTTTATTTTTTTCGATACATTATACTTATGTTTTGGGTATGAAACCATTTTACAACTTCATAGCCAGACAATCCACCCTGAGTGTTTCAAACACAGGTCTCCTAGGAAACAGAAATATTCAGTTATAAAAAACATACTAACTCATCCTCTAACACACATAAGACATACTCACTCATTCTTCCATACGATAACTAGTATACATAAAGTTTTTCATGTCATAACGAAAAGGGCCTTTTGTGCTATATCTGTACCACCGTAACACTATATATTCATATAATGCAGAAGTTGGCATCTGTATTTAATCAAAATAGTTCACGACTCTCTACCTGTAGAAATGTTACATTCATGAATAACCTTCATTGTTCATTCAATGGCTACATCAGTTTCACATTTTCCTTTTTTTAAATAATACAGTTCTGGTCATCCAATTCTTTTTGTGGCTTTATACAATGCTAACAACACATGTCTCAGCATTCAAACAGAGATCAATTGAGAATGTTAAAAAAGGCAAAATCCACATAAAAAGGTCCTCCAAAGGGTGAAACCATGTCCCATGCATGGAATAACCACAAAAAAATAGTAAATCCGCAGTGATCTCAAACAGTGGGTATGGCCAATATATACAGTGACTTGTTTGACACCAAGGAAGCCCAACACCAAGAAGCTACATGGTGAATAAAATAATTTTCTGTACGAGCCTACCAACAACAAATGTAATCGGTTGCTCGAAGACTTTGTATTTTAAAAAGCTTTTGATCAGGCTCAATATTTCCCAAAGAATACTTGCTAAGTCCAAAGAAATGCTGCTGACTGCAGAACATGCCACAAAGAGAGAACACACTCTCAATATTAAGTGAAGATCTCCGTCTCGGGGGTAAAAAATCTTTGGCAGTAAAAATCTTTGCAAAGAAGCACATTTATACCCAAATTGTCTTTCTTTATCTACCTCCAGGGTTCCGTTTAGCAGCCCTTAGAGACAAGGCGCTCTACTTCACATTGTTAGCGACTATCTTTTCCTATCTATGGCCATTCGTGTAGGAAAGCAGGTAGAGTTTTTCCACAGTAGTTTTTAGGTTGAGTTAAAGTGTGCATGTGCTGTCTGCAAGACCTGCTGAATTAAATATTACCAAAAATAAATATGAGCGGGACCCCTTAAAGCTATCAAGGGAATTGAGGTACGTGTACCAAGAAGAAATAAGATTCCCATGACCCAACAATCAAGCAATAATTAAAATACAGTGATTGATAGAATACTGAATTATTCAGAACTACATAACATATTACATTTACACTTTATTTAAAATGTATAATGATCACAATAAAAACTTCATACGGTTATACGGATAACACAATTAAATCAATCCTTGCTTCATACATTAAAAACATACAATTCACATAAAAATAGATTGCTAACACACAACAATTATGACCTGCATAATCAAGACAAAGTGTAAGACTCAATACTTGTCAAATACCATTGTACATCAAATCTGATTCGAGAACACTGTGCTCAATACAATGATTCAATCTGTATTTAACACAATTGTGTTGATCCTTTAGATTGTACTCCTAATAGCGTCGACACGTTTCGATGGCTTTCCACTTGTCACCATCTTTTTCAAGACAACAACTTAATCTGTCTCTGCATGATTTAATACTTTCCTCCCTTTTATCTCGGAGTTATTCTATTCCTTGTTCACTTCTGGGCGTCTAACTCGTTTTACTAGTTTTCAAAAATCGAAGACTGTGTAAATATTTCTTATTGTCTAATTATTCCAAGGCATGCCAAGTGTTCACGTAAATAAAGTCTGACTGTATCACACACGTTACTAGTCTGTGGCTTCTTTATATGAGTAACTCTTAAATTCACGTGCATTCATGTTCCACATCTATCGTTCGGTTTATCTAATGCGTTATCTCCGCCCCCTTGTTCGGAAGCAATGTTAAAATTCCTCATTTAATCGTGCCGCTTGGAAATGACAAAAGAGAATTCCAGCCTACGAGTGTCAGATTCCGCAAAATTTCACGGAATCAGACACTCTACAGTTTGAGACCGCTGGCGTCGCAGTCGTTCGGCACGTTGCATATATAATCACTCCACTGCAAATAGAAACTCAAAAGGAAAAAAAAGTCATTTTAAATGCTTAGAGCTGTAACTTTAATAAATGCAAGACCAATTGCAAATAGGTCAGCACTTTTACATCCTAACTTTTAATTTTTTAAGTTAGCCGGCATGCACAATTGGTGTGCTTTAAATAGCAAACTCTCCCCTATTGGCTGCAAGTAATATGCCCGCAGGCTAGGTTACTTCTCTGTGCAGTTTGCTTGCCTCCCATAATTGTGCGTTGGTGTCGGTGCCGGCAGTTTGTCTGATGGTCACTGGACTAGTGGGAGTTTGGGTTGAGGAGGACTGTTTTGCAGTTGGTGGTTCTATGTCCTATGGGGAAGTGGTTTTCAGTCTTGTTGGCCAGGAGTATTTTTTTTCTACTGTTTGCATGTAGCACAAACCAGACCCTCGTGTATTACGTCAGACGCCTGTACACTTTGTAACGTAAGGGAAATAACATAATTTCAGGATATATAGAAATAATTTACGGTGCTGGTGCCTGGAGATGGGTCCGAGGTCCCAGGGGCTTGGGCAAGTACTCCACATGGCATTGAAAATTGGATTTTGATCTAATCATATAATAACTGTTGTTTTTCCTGCAAAATGGCAGGCCGGCGCGCAGTACTTTCAAGGCTCTTGTGGCACCCTTTTCACGAGCGCTGCACTTTAACTACTTGTTTTAAATGCAAACTTTCTAATTGTAATGCTCACTAAGTTTGTTTAAGATAAAAAGCGTGAACAATTGTCCCACAAGGCAGAGGAGACTTTAATGCTTAAGCGCAAAGCCGGAGTGGCATCTTTGTCTTCACTAGGGTCTCAGCCCATTTTTAGGTCTCGCCTAGCGTTGCAGCGCGAAAGCGCTGTTGCCAGTGAGACTTATTGTCAGCGTGATGCCTCCCAAGGGAGACAGACCGGGGCACGCGTAATTGTGGTCTGTGGACGCGCTTCTAAAGAGTCGCGCTTGCGCAGACGCGCTTCCACATACACACACACAGCCCGCTTTCGCTTAGCTAGTATGCACTAACGGCGCGTGAACACACACACCGCCACCCCCCTTCCTTGAACACACACACACACAAACGCGCGCGCACACACAGGCGCGCACACACAAGCGCACGTACACATACACACACACGTACACATACACACACACGTACACACATACAAACACGCACATTGCCCCCCCGCCCCACTCACCGCATCGGCGGCCGCCGCCACTTCTGACTTCTGCAGCCACCGCGGGGCTCTTCCTCAGGCATGGGAGCCCCGCGTCAGTACTGCTTCTCTGGGCCAGTCACTCCGTGCACGCGGGCTTCCCATAGAAAACGGAAGTTCCGCCCCACGACAGTCTTAACGCACCCGAACTTCCGGCTGCACATCCCGACATCACTAGTGCCCGTGCGTAGCTCGCAGCATGACTCAGGAGTTGGTCGCCATGGTAATACGAACACACTCGTTAAAAATGTTTTTATTTAATCTGCATACCCCTCCCATTCTGTCCCCGTCATTGGTATATTTTAAATATTCGGCCTTCCGTAACATGCATCGGTTGATGCATTTTATTCTAGTGTTCAGCTGGCTTTTTTTTCCATTTGCCTACCGTTGGGCGGTTTGATTTAGTTGGCTAGTATGCATTTTGAGACTGTGGTCAGTGTCTATATTTGGTTGGAATGCATTTGTTGTTTGCCTTTCTGCCCGCAGTGAACTAATCTCCCTAATGTCACAATTGCAAAGTCCCACAAATTAATATCCCATCTTTGCGCCTTGCGGCAGCCAACTGAGACTGGCTCTTGCGAGGGTTTTATTCCCGTAGTTTAGAGCTCAATAGGGTTATAATCTTATTTCCGCTTAGGAAAGTGGAGATATAGCGCGTTGAGCAAGATAATGTGTACATATAAACATTTCACTTCCGTGAGTAAAAAAATAGTTTTTCCTGTGGTTCGTTAGACCCCGCAGTTTATTTTCTTATGTCTTACAAATTTTACTCCTACTGTTTTTATTCCTAATTATGATTCAAAGCTCATGTGCATGTGTAATTAAATGTCTAACCACACTTGAGTAAATAGACATCTGTGTTCGAGGGGTGGACGCAGAAAAGGCTAAGGAAGAATGATGAAGGTACAAGGTGAAATCTGACATCCACAGAAAGACTTTGATAAAAACTTTAAAGCTCTCACCAGTAGATTTCTAAGTTGCTCCACTTCTGGCGTTCATTTGAGCAGTGAAATTAGGTAGTATTCAGTTGAATTATGCTCGGTCTCCTTCTGTCTCCCCTTTAGTATGTGTAATTCGACATGTGATTTTTCTCCCTTTTTGTGGGGTGCAGGGTTACTAGGAGCCACTTTTTTTTAAAGATATGGATATGGATATGTATAGGGTGTTTTTTCTCATTTAATATCGAAGTAGCCTGGATTGCATATAGAAGGGGTATGCGGTCTCATAGAAACATGGGTTTTCTCTGTTTTCAAATTTGTTTTGAGAACGAAAGGCAGTGAATGCTTTTTGAGGGCTTCTCAAGACTTTTCCAAGAGCCTTCCACACTTAATATTCTTGTTGCTGTTGTTGATTGAAAGATATGTTGTATTTGTTGACATGGTGATAGTGAAAAGAATATTAGGCTGGTCATTAAGTCTAGCAAAGCACTATAACCACTAACATTTAGTCCTATTCTTCAGCTGTTTAGGTTATTGTAATAGCCATAATGACGAAAACTGTCTATATGATCAGCAGTATGTGGAATTCGATCCCTGTTCTTAAATAAAGAATATTCTTAAATACAGCTATTGTTGCGGGAAGAAATGGATAACCTATTACCATGTTAGTGATGGTGGATTAAAGGGTCACAATATTTTGATATTCATTGAAGATTTGTTGTTCAGGAGCTTTAGTTAGTGGCATACTGCTCATGGTCTTGGTGTATAGTTAGTATTTTTTACAAGGTCGTCAGCATCACCTGAACAACAGAAAGCAAACACTGTGTCACATTTAGATTTTTTTTTAACTGCTTTCTAAGAAACGATGGTAAAAGAAAACTCCTTTTTATGTCATTTGCACAGTGGACGTTTCTGTAATCTATCAAGTTGCAAACTTGGGTCAAATGATTCGTATAAACAATATGTAATTTCCATTATCCAAACTAGTTTTCACCAAGTGTTATACACAAATTCCAATACTTCAGCCTTAAATGTAGTGGCCCTCCTGGTTTTGCGTTCTAAATGTCCCATCAGTTCCCCTTTTTTTATTTTTTTTTCGACTACAGCTCATTGTTGAACTCCGTAAACCACAACAGATTGAAAAAGATATGATTTTATGGACTGCAACTTTTTAGCATGGATTACCATTCTTTCCCTTGATACTGAGGTCTTATGGTAAACCTAAAGAATTTTGATTGTAGTTGAAAAAAAATAACAGCAAAGAAAAATCATCAAAGAATGCTGTGCCTCTTCTCCAATGCACTTCACAAGCAGCTGATGTAGGGCATGATATCGGCATGCCCACATTGTGATTCTTATAATTGGATCTGTTCGGTTTTTAGTGACTTGCATCTATTGCCAATATTTCCCAGCGTGTTTGGGTTGCAGTTCATTTTTGTGTATTTTCCCATTACCTTGTGATCTGTGTTTATCTTCTTGTCCAAGTTTAAAAAAAATGTGTTATTAATAAATAACACATAGGACACAGAGTATAACTAAGGGCAATACTTTTTTAATAGTATATTCCTTTTTATTTTGTAAAAAATATATAAAATCTTATCAGCACATTATTACTAAATGTGTATGTATAGATATATTGGTGTTTATAGGAGTAATTAGGTCACTACAGGCATGTGAAGTTAAAGTGTTTCACTTTGAGTCTTTTTACAAAAAACAGTCATATGTCTAGACTTAATATTTAATAACTTAATAATAATAGTTTGGACATATGTTACCAAGCTCTTTATCGACGTTGTTGCGTGATGTCTCAATATTTTCTGTTTCATCTATTATTTTGCTCCTAAATTAACTAGCCACTCTTAATTAGTTGGTTTCTGACTCAAAGCATGTTGGTATTGATTGTTATAGCCTTAAAATGTCAAAATGCTAACATTTCAGACTCTTATCAAAAGTTATTCTGGTTTATCTGATATGATCTAGTTATCTTCAAAGTTCCAATTGAGTAAATTCTAACTTAGATGGTAAAGGAAAGGTTCCATGAATAGACTATTCAAATTTGTTGGGCTATGTTTTTATTTTTTGTAGTCTTTTTTATTTTTATTTTTTATCTCCTTACGAGTCTGAAGGATATTGAATGTAGATTAAATGATGAGCAGTACACATGCATCCAATAAATGGTTATAAATACTTGACTTTTTAGGTTTCGCCTAGTGAAGGCTGCGCTTGCGCAGCTCTCGCTGGGAGAAAACGGATGTTTCAGAGAGTGGGGCTTGAACCCGCCCCTCTTCTCCATTGGCTGGCTTCCTAAACGGAGGCCAGCCATTGGAGGAGAGGGGCATCACTCCGTTTAAGCCCCGTCTTTTTGGGATTCAGGGGTGTGTGTTTTAGTTTCTTTCTCCTCTTCCCATTGGCTGGAATTTTACCTTCCAGCCGATGGGAAGAGGAGAGAAAGAAAAACACGCCCGAATCCCAAAATGACCATGCATTTCTCCGAGGCATTTCTGCTTCGCCTCAGAGAAAGATGGTGGTGATCAGCTGGAGCTCGCTTGTTTTTATCTTGCTTTCTGTTGTTCCAGAACAGTTTTTGGCACTTGTTACACTTTGGAGTCGGTAAGCATTTCGCAAACATAGAGCCTTAAATTGCACACTTCACCAGCTATTTATCAGCACTAATCTCACTGTGTCATTTTATTTAGTTTGCCATCTGGCACTGTGAGACGTGTGAAGAATGATAGCTGTTGCCATGCAAGCTGTGACGTCCCCGCGTGACGTTCTGCTGCTCCAGCTGCAGAGAGAAGGGCTTGGGACGGCATGAAGTTAGACCTGTTTGGTGTCCATTGTTTGCTAGTGCCTGCCCACGGAGAAACCCCATTTCGCGGCTGATTCCTGCCTGTTTGCAACCACCTCGCTGCTCCAGTCACCGGTAGTCCTCCCGCCGCCGCTATTCCATCGGAGCGGCCGCCGAGTGGAGGACTACCATCCCCAGGAGGCAGTGCAGCCCAACATCACCTTGCGCGCCCGGAGGCGCCATAAATCTAACGACACACCGGGGAGCGAGTGTGTCCATTGTTTGCTAGTGCCTGCCCACGGAGAAACCCCATTCCGCGGCTGTTTCCTGCCTGTTTGCAACCACCTCGCTGCTCCAGTCACCGGTAGTCCTCCCGCCGCCGCTATTCCATCGGAGCGGCCGCCGAGTGGAGGACTACCATCCCCAGGAGGCAGTGCGGCCCAACATCACCTTGCGCGCCCGGAGGCGCCATAAATCTAACGACACAACGTGTCGCGGGACGCCGGGCGAAGCCCGGGCAAAGGGCGGGCCGTTTTGTGGCCGTTCGGTGGCTGAAGGAGGCTGGGCTGGGCCCATTCTCTTACGTCCACTTACGCCACCGCTTGTCGCCTCCATTTCTAAAAGTAAGGTTGTGGTGCATTTTATATTGCGCATCCTTCCTATGTGCTTATATATCAACTACTCATAGGAACTGTCCAGTTATTGCCATACTCTACAAAGACTATTGTACCCCGTTGACATCTATAGGGCTCCCTCCCTTGTTGCCTCTCAGAGTTAATCCACCTGTTGAGTAACGGTGCTGGGGGATATTTACCTGGGGATTTCACTGTTACCATTATAGGCTGTTTTTTGGTAGACTAAAGTAACTAACAAACACCGTTTAACTTTGCTACATTACTCTAATATTTGTCTGTGCATCTTCTATGGCTGCTACCCCTGAAAAAATTGTGCTGGTTGACGTAGGGGGAAATAGTAAAGGTACCCTGGATAATTATTTTATAAGACCTGCCCCCGATATGGAAAAGGAATGCGTACTGGCTGAGCGTAGGGCAGAGCGTCGTCGCTCTATTGAATCTATTAAAACCAGATCCCCTTTGGTAACACCACTCCAGTTTAATTCATCGGGTGTAGGTCTGACCTCAGAAAACGAGGACCCGTTATCTATGCAGGGTATTCCAATGCTTCTGCGAGATACGCCCCCCTCATCGGTTGCCCTTAACAGTGTGGGTACAAACAATACATTAATCTCTAACAATATTAATACGGGTATAGAAGTTATATCCGATACTCCTCGAGTAGTAGCGGGGAATTCCAAAAAGAAAGCTGAGAAGCGGGAGGTCTCCAAAGTCTTTGAACTGCCACCAAATAAGAGACGGAGGAGGGGTGGTGTTCCACAAAAAGGTAAGACTAGCCACACTGACTTTGGCAAGGGCAGAAAGGCTAGTGTTACATCTGCACTTACCACAAAGGCTACTTTAATTACCGATTCAGGTCAAGAGGTCCCGCATGAAACAATACCTTCTACAAATACCCCTATATTGACTGCATTTAGACCTGGTTCAATATCTACCAGAAATTCCACGTCCAAGGAACAATCGTCTGCTGTCTCTCTCGACAGCATTGAACATCTACTCAAGTCATTTACATCTCCCATACTAGAGAGGCTGAAGAGGCTGGAGCAACGGCTGGGGGGCTTGGAAATGGCCATTACCAACAAAGCAGGCCTATCAAAAGTGCAAAGCCAGTCTCACCCCCCGTAGCCGCAGCGTCAACCTCTACCCCTGCTATTCAAAAGGACTTAAATCCATCTAGCAACTCTGTGAGCCGTAATCATCAAGGGGTAAATTTACTTAAAGCAGCTCATTAACCCGGCCCACACACTTCTAAGGAAATTCTGAAGGGGGCTAATACAGCTGTTATTAGAAATAAGCAGGAGGTAAGGGGGAGGGCGAATCCAGACAGAGTATTAAACCATAGGGGCCGCCAAGTTGAATTACCACCAGACGCGGTCCCCTATGTGGTTGTACTTACGGGTGTCCCCACTTTAGAAGACGGCAGGAGGGAAGGCTTTAGTCAATTAAAAAACAAAACTATGCATTGGCTTAGCCAACACAGACCGCTCCCATGTAACATCAATGGTGAGATTGTCCACGTGCGGCGACTCTCCTGGCTGGGGAGCCGAGAGAAAGACATTGTGGGCGATTTAATAGTCATAAATTTCAGAGATCCAGGTGCGGTCAGACACATCCTAATTTGGATGCCAGGGACCGCTAGTAGTACCATTGTTCCCTGCGATCTGACCTATTTCTACCCAAGATCCCAGGTGACTCCTATAATGTGCTCAGGGGTCCCTTCTGGTCTACTGAATAATCCACCTATAACATTTAATAATCAATATATGTTGCATGCTCCCAACCCTATGATGGCAAAAAATGTATTTGGGTGGAACACTGTACCTTACAGGGGACATGGTAATAACTTTGGGGGGGTTGGACCACCCGCAAGGAATCAGGGGAATGGAGCATTTGTTGCCATTCACCCCCCTTGAAGTCGCTAACAGATTTGAAGCCTTCTCAGGCTTGGACGACACTGAATGACGGTTGGGGCCCCCTGCTAATACGTTTCCAATTCACAAGATAAAAGGCAAAAACGATAATTTGAGTACCCAAAAACATACCCTGGCTCCTGTACATATTATTGGTACACAGGAACCCTGCCCTGAGATAGTCCCTCAGCCTGAAACACAAGTACCTGGGGAAGAAATAACACCACTCCCCCAGTTGGCTAATTTTCCGGGGATAACTCCCAGTGTTTTATTGGCCTCTGTGACATCTACGGATGCAACATGCCCAATTAGTATTGAAATTCCTGGTAGTATAATATCGTGGAATATAGTGGATCTTGCCCCAAAAATAATTGACGCAGACTGGCGATCAGTAACTATGACCCACTCCATCATAGCTCTCCAGGAAACATGGGCCAACGAGCAATCCCATTTGTTAGGATATAAAACTTTTTTTACTCCAGCAGTTCCTAGCAAAATGGGTAGACATAAAGGAGGGTTGTCTATATATGTGTCGATCTATTCAGGTCCTACTGTCCTCTGTAGCTTTTTGGATTGTCCATACTATCAAATACTAATGGTAACATGGGGATCTCTGAAAAACTTAGCTATAATTAATTTCTATAATAACATTCCGATAGTACATGTGGAAACCACAATTAAAAAATTGTCAGGCACCCTTAGGAGGATCGAAGACAGCTGTCCGGGGGATTTGGCTCTTTTGTGGGTAGGGGACTTTAATTGTGCTTTATGTCCAAGGAGTCTACAGGGTGTGTGTGGCTGGGAAGATGAAAATTTAGGGGCGTCGAGCCATTTTGCCCATACAAAACTAGGGGACATGCTCAACAACTTATTGGTGGACCATTCTATGGTATTTATTAATGAGTCGTGTTCCGTGCCTAAAACATTTACACCCACCTTTAACGCAAGAGGGGCAAAATCATTTATTGATTTCACTTTACTCTTGTCACGCTATGCCCCACTAGTCACTAAATGGGAGACACGCATAAGTGGTATTAGTGATCATTACCCTAGCTCAGTTATCTTCAAGCTAAATCTGGATGCGCCGCCCCTCAATATTGAATGCAATTATGACCTTAACCCCATTCTTGGTCAGCGTAACGGATTTTGCATTAAATGGGAGAAGGTAATTCCAGAGAGCTTCCTAAAAAATTTAGTGACCATTTCCCAAAAGGAAATTAATACGTGCTTGACTCTAGAAGAGGACGAAGAACGTGTTTTGGACTCCTTCAATAAAATCTGCTGTTCAATTAAACACCTCTTGACCAGAAACCCGCGCAATACAGTCAAGAGAACCCCTGGGTGGTTTGATCCAAACTGCACAAGGGCACTGAGGGTACTCAAACAAGCACTGCATGCCATCCCGTTAGACAGAGTACAGGTACAAATGGCAAGGCGTAACTATCGTGTCGCCTTGGCTAAAAGAAAGAAAGATATAAAAGCTGAAGCTTGGGAAGCCCTTCACGCAGCAGCAATACAAAAGGACACTGTTGCCTTTTGGAAGGCTGTGAACGCTCCCTTTTACCAAGATGACCATGGCCCTCGTTTAGATAATGCGGTTACAGCTCAGGAGTGGGTGTGTCATTTCCAAGCCCTTTATGGCACGCCGGTTCTACCTGTACCTTGCTCCGAAACACTAATAATCACGGAGGTTGTAGATTGCCCATTCCCCTTAGATATTCACTTCAAACTAGAGGAGGTCTATAAAGCTTTGGGGGAAAGTTCAGCCTCTAAAGCACCAGGACCAGACTCTGTCCCTATTGACGTGTTTAAAACGTATCCAGATCTGCGGGTTCCTCTACTCACTAGAGTCCTGAACTGCATGGGCAAAAGAGGTCTGATCCCAACATGGAAGGAGGCAATCTTGGTCCCGATTTACAAAAAGGGGGACAGGAATGATCCTGCCTGCTATCGGCCCATCTCATTGTTAGATGGCTTTATGAAGATGGCAGGCAGGGTCATCCTTGCTCGCATACAGGACTGGCTAGAGGGTCAGGAAGTGCTATCACCTTTCCAGTATGGGTTTCGGGGAGGGCGGGGGACAATGGAGCAGGGGTTAAATCTATCCCTAACTGTCTCTAAATATATACACGCAAAAAAAAAACCCCTATATGTGACATTTGATTGCGTTTTGCACGACAATCTCTGGCAGACTTTGAGGGACATTGGGTTGGACAATAAAATAATAGACTACATTAGAGAACTCTATACTGAGGCGGGTGCACGAGTAAGATACGGCCAGAGGGGGGAATGTACTGAGCTCTTTAAGATTAATAGAGGGGTAAGGCAGGGCTGCATATTGGCTCCCCTGCTATTTAACCTCTATATTAATGGGGTGGGTTCTTGCTTAACACAACAGTATCATGATTATCCTGTAATCAAAGGCAAACCCATCCCCATTCTACCGTACGCTGATAATGCGGCTATCCTCTCTCAGACAAAGGTGGATCTTCAGAAAGCCGTACAGACCTTCACCAACTTTATGAAGACCAAGGGGTTACGTGTAAATGTCTTGAAGACGTTTACCATGTTGTGCGGCCCAAACAAACAAAGATCACCATGTCTAATTACTTTAGATGAAAGGAGGGTGGAGTTAGCCGACATCTTTTGTTATTTGGGGGTTCATTTTGATAGGCAAGGCACGTGGAAGCCTGCAGTGAATGCAAGGGCCCTGGCATTTAATAGAGCAATTGGTACTCTTATGAGCTTTGCAAAAAAATAGGGAACAGGCTAGTCAGGGTGCTCCTTCAAATATTTAAATCGAAATGTGTGGCTATTGGGACCTATGGGGCGGGCATTTGGGGCTGGCAGCAAGTGGAGGCGATACAGCGAATCGAGAATAGGTTCCTGCGATTTAGAACCGCTACATCGAAGAGCACTCCTATATATGTCTTACATGCCGAAGTTGATCTTCTTCACATCACGGATATTATAAAACTAGCCCCTGTTCTACTTTGGCATAATGTCTGGACCAACCCTGCCACAGAACTGAATAGGTCCATTATAGAGGACTGCTTAAGTTGTGATGGGATGAAAAATATTAAATGGCTTAGTTACATCAAGAATTTTGTCAGTGCGATTGGTCATCCTGAATATTTTACCGACCCAGCCTCACTGGAACAGCTCTCGCGATCCATGTTCAAAAAGATTTTGTTGGAACATTTGGAATTGCAAAGGTGGAAGGGTGAAAGGAATAAAAAATCTGTCATGAGCCACGACGAAGTGACATCTCAGAGGGGCCCTCAGTTGTATCTTGTAATAGATCATCCCTTACAGCATCGTAGGCTCCTGACATACTTTCGCCTGGAAACCTTTTATAGACTTGTATCATTTCCGAACTGTAATGACTGGGCGAGAGTAAAAAGGCGGTGTCCTTGTGATGACAAATCATTCCAATCAAATATACACTGCACTCTTTTCTGCACTTTATATAGCCATTCTAGACGACAAATCTTAAAACCCCTTCTGTTAACCTGGGGCCTAAGGAAAGCAAGAGACGCTTATAATAAACTCAGGTCTTTAGACGATTATGTTACCATCAGCACAGTGAGCCTCTACTTGAATACAATTAAAGAGGAAGAAAGACCATGGTTATGGGATAGCAAGAGATAATTGAGCATTTGTTAACTACTATGTATTTTAATTGATTGCACTGTTTTATCTCTTTTAACTTCTTATTAATTTTAAAAATCTATTTTTAGTAATGTTTAATTCTGATTGGAAAAGATGGAATTTTAATTGTGATTTTATTTGCATACTTTTATGAATTGTGAACTCAATTCGAATAAAGTCTTTGAACTTGAACTAGACCTGTTTGGCTTCCAATGGGCGGGCTTCAATCTTGCCTGGCAACACTGCTGCCTTTTACTGAAATACTGACGTCGTTTTCAAAGCCATGTTTTGCGTTTTTGAATTTTATTGGTGTGATGGAGTAGTGTGTGTGTGTGTGTGTGGGGGGCTCTGTGTGGGGGGGACTCTGTGTGGGGGGGGCTCTGTGTGGGGGGGGGCTCTGTGTGTGGGGGGCTCTGTGTGTGTGTGTGTGGGGGGCTCTGTGTGTGTGGGTGTGTGGGGGGCTCTGTGTGTGTGTGGGGCTCTGTGTGTGTGGGGGGGCTCTGTGGTTCAAGTCAAGTCAAGTCAAAGAATTTATATAGCGCACTACATACCCAGAGGGTCTCAAGGCGCTTAGGAAGGGGAGGAGGATTACTTGTCAAATATCCACGTTTTAAGTTGCTTTCTGAATGCTAGGTGGTTCTGGGTAAGGCGAAGGTAAGTGGGGAGTGAGTTCCATGTTTTAGCAGCCAGGTATGAGAAGGATCTGCCTCCCATGGTGGTCTTGTTGATGCGAGGTACAGTGGCGAGGTCTTGGCTGGAAGAACGTAGTTGGCGGGAGGGGGTTGGACAGTCGTGAATTGAGGCATTCTGGTCCGATGTCGTAGAGTGCTTTGTGTGCGTGGGTTAGCAGTCGGAAAGTTATCCTCTTATTGACGGGTAGCCAGTGGAGGTCTTTCAGGTGACCAGAGATGTGTTCGTTGCGCGGGATGTCTAATATGATCCTGGCTGAGGCGTTTTGGATTCGTTGGAGTTTCTTCTGGAGTTTAGCGGTAGTACCTGCGTAGAGGGTGTTTCCGTAGTCCAGTCGGCTCGTGACCAGAGCATGGGTGACTGTTTTTCTTGTTTCGGTGGGGATCCAGCGAAATGTTTTTTTGAGCATGCGAAGAATGTTGAAGCAGGATGAGGATACGGCGCTGACTTGTCTGTTCATTGAGAGTGAAGAATCCAGGATAACGCCTAGGTTCCGTGCGTGGTCTGTCGGGATGGGTGCTTTTCCAAGGGCTTCCGGCCACCAAGAGTCGTCCCATGCAGAGGGGGATGTACCTAAGATGAGGACTTCTGTTTTATCTGAGTTCAGTTTCAGGCGGCTGTGTTTCATCCATTCGGCAACTTCTTTCATTCCTTCGTGTAGGTTAGTTTTGGCGGTGCTGGGGTCGTTGGTGAGGGAAAGGATTAGTTGAGTGTCATCCGCGTAAGAGATGATGTTGAGGTTGTGTTGGCGGGCGATGGCCGCGAGGGGGCTCATGTATACGTTGAAGAGGGTGGGGCTGAGTGAGGATCCTTGTGGTACGCCACAGATGACTTCAGTGGCCTCGGACTTGAATGGTGGAAGGCGGACTCTCTGGGTTCTTCCGGTGAGGAACGAGGTGATCCATTCAAGTGCTTTTCCTTGTATTCCGATGTTTCTGAGGCGTTGTAAAAGGGTGCTGTGGCAGACTGTGTCGAATGCTGCAGAGAGGTCGAGGAGGATGAGGGCGACTGTGTCTCCATTGTCCAGTAGAGTTCGAATGTCGTCTGTTGCTGCGATGAGGGCGGTCTCAGTGCTGTGTTTTGCTCGGAAGCCAGATTGTGAGGAGTCGAGGGATTTGTTGGCTTCGAGGAAAGCGGCGAGCTGGTTGTTGACAGCTTTCTCGATTACTTTGGCCGGGAATGGAAGGAGCGAAATGGGGCGGTAATTTTTGAGTTCGGTGGGGTCCGCTGTGGGTTTTTTCAGAAGGGCGGTGAGTTCAGCGTGTTTCCAGTTTTCCGGGAAGGTGGCGGAGTTGAAGGAGCAGTTGATGACGTCTCGGAGGTGCGGTGCTATGACGGAGTCTGCTTTGTTGAAGATGTGGTGAGGACATGGGTCTGTGGGGGATCCTGAGTGGATGGAGTTCATCAGGCGGATGGTGTCCTCAGTGGAGATTGGGTTCCAGTCGTTAAGGGTGTTCAAGGGGGGAGAATGTTCAGCATATGGTTGGGTGGGTTGGTCTCCGGGTTGGTTGTCGAAGCTGTTGTGGATGTCTGCAATTTTGTTGTGGAAGAATGAGGCTAGGGAGTCGCAGAGGGCTTGAGAGGGGGTGATGTCGTTGGAGTTGGCCGAGGGATTGGTAAATTCCTTGACGATGTTGCGTTGTTGTCAAGACGATCCTTGAATGCTGTTTTCTTGGCCTTTCGGATTAGTTGGTGGTGAGTGCGGGTGGCGTTTTTGAAGGCGTCCTTGGTGCTAGTGGTTGGGTCTTTTTTCCAGGCCTTTTCAAGGGAGCGGCAGAGTTTCTTGGACTTCTTAAGATCATCGTTGAACCATGAGGCCTTCTTGTTGCCAGGTTTGCTTTGACGTTTTTTCAGTGGTGCTAAGGTGTCGGCGGTGTTGGATAACCATAGGGTGAAGTTGGCGGCGGCTTGGTCTGGGTTAGAAGAGTGGGCTGGGGTGTTTAGAAGGAGCGATGAGGAGATCTGGTCGATGGTGATTTTGTTCCAGTTTCTTTGCAGAGTTGGTTGGAGGTGGTTGATGGGTTTTGGCTTGTTGTAGGTGAAGTGAACGCAGCTGTGGTCAGTCCAGAGGAGATCCGTAGTGTGGCTGAAGGAGACATGATTGCTGGAGGTGAAGATGGGGTCGAGTGTGTGACCTGCGATGTGGGTGGGGGAAGTGACCAGTTGTTTAAGTCCGAGGTTGGCGAGGTTGTCCAAGAGGGTGGTGGTGTTGTGGTCGTTGATCTTTTCAAGGTGAAAGTTGAGGTCTCCCAGAAGGATGTAGTCTTTGGAGGGGAGCGCGTGTGGAGTGATGAAGTCCGTGATGTCTTCACTGAATTTTGCGCGGGGTCCTGGTGGTCTGTAGAGGAGGGTGCCTCTGAGTGTGGTCTTGGGGTCGATGTGGATCTGGAAGTGAAGGTGTTCGGAGTTGGCGAGGTTGGCGTCACAGCTGGTTGAGATGCGGATTGATTTCTTATGGACGATAGCGATTCCTCCTCCTGTGTGGCCGGTACGGTCCTTGCGAGTGATCTTATAGTCTTCAGGGATGGCAATGGTGATGTCTGGGGCGGAGGAAGCGTTCATCCATGTTTCCGTTAGGAAGGCGACGTCTGGAGAGATGGTGTCTAGTAGATTCCATAGGTCAATGGCGTGTCTGTGGACCGAGCGGGTGTTGAGAAGGATGCATTGTAGGTGGTTGGGGTCGGGAATCTGTGGTGTGGTCGTAGCGGAGATGTTGTCGGTGCTGCTGAATTGGCAGGAGTAGCAGGAGAAAGGTCCATGGGTGTGTCCAGGAGCGGCTTGGACGCAGTTGGGGGCGCGACCGGGGTTAAGGGCTAGGAGGGTGGCGGCATCGTAGGTAATGCGGGAGGGGTGGGAGGGACGGGGGCCAGGGGGTCTGGCGCTGGGCGCGGTCCAGGCGCGGACGGGCGTAGACGGGCTTACCTTTGGCGCACCTTTGGTGCGGATTGGGCGCGGTCGCTGCGCGTAAACGCTGCGCGTGGGAACTACTGTCATATATGGATAGTGGAGGGGGAGGGGCGAGGGCGGCTCAGCTGGGAGGCGGGGCGGGCTGCACAAGACGACAACAATCAACAAAATGGAGGAGGGGGGAGCACAACAGAGCGCTTGGGGAGAACGCGCTAACACAGCAGAAATGTACAATTTACAAGCCAAAGCGCATTACAAGCAAAGCAGCAGCCAGGCAGAGCTATAGGTGATAGTGAGGAGGCAAGATCAACAAAAGCGCTGCTCAACGATACCAGTACACGCCAGGGGCACTGGGAGCGACCACTCCGGCCAAAGCGAAGAGCGAGTCACAGCGCTTCCAGGGGGGCTCTGTGTGTGGGGGGGCTCTGTGTATGTAGGGGGGAGCTCTGTGTGTGGGGGAGAGCTCGGGGTGGGGCTCTGTGTGTGCGGGTGGGGCTCTGTGTGTGTGGGTGGGGCTCTGTGTGTGTGTGCGGGTGGGGCTCTGTGTGTGTGTGCGGGTGGGGCTCTGTGTGTGTGTGCGGGTGGGGCTCTCTGTGTGTGTGTGTGTGTGTGTGTGCGGGTGGGGCTCTGTGTGTGTCTGTGTGGGCGTCTGTGTGTGGCTCTGTGTGTGTGTGTGGGGGGCTCTGTATGTGTGTGGGGGGCTCTGTATGTGTGTGGGGGGGCTCTGTGTGTGTGTGTGGGGGGGGCTCTGTGTGTGTGTGTGGGGGGCTCTGTGTGTGTGGGGGGCTCTGTGTGTGTGGGGGGCTCTGTGTGTGTGGGGGGCTCTGTGTGTGTGGGGGGCTCTGTGTGTGGGGCTCTGTGTGGGGCTCTGTGTGTGTGTGTGTGGCTCTGTGTGTGTGGGGCTCTGTGTGTGTGGGGCTCTGTGTGTGTGGGGCTCTGTGTGTGTGGGGCTCTGTGTGTGTGGGGCTCTGTGTGTGTGGGGGGCTGTGTGTGTGGGGGGCTGTGTGTGTGTGGCTCTGTGTGTGTGTGGCTCTGTGTGTGTGGCTCTGTGTGTGTGGGGGGCTCTGTGTGTGTGGCTCTGTGTATGTGGCTCTGTGTGTGTGTGTGTGGCTCTGTGTGTGTGTGTGGGGCTCTGTGTGTGTGTGGGGCTCTGTGTGTGGCTCTGTGTGTATGTGTGTGGGGCTCTGTGTGTGTGGGGGGGGCTCTGTGTGTGTGGGGGGGCTCTGTGTGTGTGTGGGGGGTGGGCTCTGTGTGTGTGTGGGGGGTGGGCTCTGTGTGTGTGGGGGTGGGCTCTGTGTGTGTGTGTGTGTGGCTCTGTGTGTGTGTGTGGCTCTGTGTGTGTGTGTGGCTCTGTGTGTGTGGGGGGGGGGCTCTGTGTGTGTGTGGGGCTCTGTGTGTGTGTGGGGCTCTGTGTGTGTGTGGGGCTCTGTGTGTGTGTGTGGGGGGGGCTCTGTGTGTGTGTGTGGGGGGGGGCTCTGTGTGTGGAGGGGACCTGTGCGTGTGGGGGGGGGCTCTGTGTGTGAGTCTGTGTGGATGTGTGTGTGGGTGCAATGCAATAGGTCTCGCATTTGCGAGAGATTAAGCTATTGACATTGTAAATGACAATGCCATGTATTTATCTGTTTTCAAAACCAACACATAAATAAAAATGTTGTCATTTACAATGCCAATAGCTCTAACTTTGGCACAGGCGAGACCGTTGCATTGTAAATGCTTGTTGTTCCTGAAACCCAGAAGTCGCAGAATAACACTCCCAGGAATCTGAAAGAGAGATGTTCTCGCCAAGGGTTTGCCTTGGTTCGCTTAAGTGACCGCAAGAAACAAATTGCTATAGGCCTGCAGCATGATACCCCTTCCATATTGAGTTTTTGCTGACATTTGAAGCACGTTACCGCAAGGCATGCTTAGAAATCATTGTGACTGGGGGTTAATGTTTGCATTGTTCAGCATTCCGTCCTACATTTGTTCCTTTTGCTTTTGTTGCACTAAGTGGGAACGGTATGTCCAGACGTAGGTCCTGTGCTCACTGCGGCACTGGATTCAAGCTAGCCTGGCTGATTAGGAGTGGTGCTCCGAAACCGGTCTAAGGATGCTTGTTTCGGGTCCAGGGAGGACCTGGCTTGGCAGTTCGGGATGGACTGTTCTCATGTGGAACAGGGTCAAGACTGATCTACATATGGCTGGGTCCAAACTGGGGTGGTGTGGTGAGCAAAAGAACACTGGATTAAACCCAGATCTTTGTGACTGGGTGAATGTTTGCATTGTTCAGCATTCCGTTCATCATTTGTTCCTTTTCCTTTTTTTTTTACAAATTTAGGTCATATGTACCATACATTTTAACATCTGGCTTGCAAACTGAGCTATCCCCGACACCATAAAGCACCTTTTTAAAATCCTCAGTCCCTCTGTGACAGACTTCTCAATGCATTGCAAGATCTTAAACGTTTTGCTTAGAAACTGTTACGTTTTTATTTGAGGCAGCATATTACTTTTATCTCCCCTGCCTCGCACCCTATTTCCCAATTTCAGGTTCTCCACATCGTGCGGTCATACAAATGGCAACAGCATTGTGCAAATATAATCACTCCACTTAAAAAAAAAAGTAAAAAAACATTGCCATTTTTAGCACCAAAAGCTCTAACTTAGACAAATGCGAGACCAGTTGTATTGCAAATGCTTTTTATACCCCTGAGACTGTCTCAATATTCAGTGAAGACTGTTCTCTCTCCACTTGGCTTGTTCTGCACACAGCAGCATTTCTTTGGTCTAAGTAAGTATTCTTTGGAACATGTTGAGACTGATCCAAAGCGTTTTATATTACAAAGTCTTTGAGCAACAGATTCCATTTCTCGGCGGTAGGCTCACACAGAAATTAATTTTCTTCACCATATTGCTTCTTGGTGTTGGGCTTCTTTGGTGTCACACACAATTCACTGTATAATTGGCCATTCCTACTGTTTGAGTTTACTATGGATTTACTATTATTTTGTGGTTATTCCATGCATGGGTCATGGTTTTACCCTTTGGAGGAGGACCTTTGTAGGTGGATTTTGCCTTTTTAAACTTTCTTAATAGATATCCATTTGAATTTGTTTGTGTAGCTCAGCAGAGCGTTATATTATGTTTTTGCAGGTCACTTGGATACAGAGTGGGTCTATGAAAATGTGGGGGTACTGATGAAGGCGTTTCATGCAGAAATGCGCATTGATAGTTCTGTATAAAGTCACAATAAACAAAAGTAGTGGACGAACAGAACTGGTTTATTTTTTTAAAGGAAAATCAGAAACTGATGTAACCATCGAATGAACAATACATTTTGTTAATCAATTTAAGATTACTACAGTTAGAGTGAAGTGAACTCTTTTGATGAAATACACAAGCCCACTTGTGTATTATATGAATGTATAGATTTGCAGTGGTACTGATATAACAAAAATACCCTTTTTGTTATGGACATGAAAAACCTTTTATGTGCATGTATATGATTGATTGTATGGAAGAATGAGTGAGTCAGTATGAGTGTCAGAGGATGAGTTAGTATGTTTATTAAAAGAAATTCTGTTTACTATGAGGCCAAAAGATATTAAGTATTATCAATAACTATGTGCTGAAAAAATAAAGGACATAAGACAACGTCCCTCTGAGCTGTATTTACATATGTTTTTTTCTTAGAAGTACTAGCAGAAGTATAATTGAAGGGTAGGCGGGGTTGTTCTCTTAATTGATCTCCATTGGGGTCTGCAGGGCGTTGAAATATCATAGGTTAAGTTGCCCAACTCTGCAGCTGTTTATATGTAGGATCTCTAGTTCCAAATTGTGCTCATTATTTCTCTAGATCTGCCCATTGTGGTATACTGGGTCCTTTGGGTGATGTCCAGTGTAAATGAGATGACTTATGGATTTCAGGAACTTTGATATTTAATTTCCTTTGTGTGCACCAAGTGTGGAAATTTAGTAGTTGGGACTGTAGAATGACCGTAACGATTAATCATCATTCAAAGCAAGGTGCATTGCTTGGGTAATAGTAGAGTTGCTTAGAAAATAGCTACAATTTTGGGGCATGACTTGAAAAGTAAGGTCATTCGCCCAGAGGGAGTAATGTTTGACATGAAGGAACTAGAACGGGAAGCAACTTATTCCAATAATTGTGTAGTGACCTGATTTGATCAGTGGGTACAGCTTCCCTTTGGTATCTGATTGCCTGTGGCTTCTGTTTTGCAGTTGTCCTTTCCTGACCCGCCATTTGACACTTGCAATACCTATCATTGGAGGGATCCTTTTCTTTTTCGTCATCAGTTCACTGTTGCGAACCAGCTTCAGCGATCCAGGAATCTTGCCCAGAGCCACTCCATGCGAGGCTGCAGACCTAGAGAAGCAGATAGGTAAGGATGCTGCATTTATTTTCCATGTCTTTGGCTTGTGTGTATGTTTGTATGTATTTTATTTTAACATGGGTTCTTATCATTGTGAATCTTCCACTCATGATGGGCGAGCCAGCATTCACTAAATTTGAGAGCTCAACAGTGCTCCCATGCACATATTGTCCTCTGCTGCTATTTCACCTTTTTTTTTTAATGAACACTTTTTATTTAAAAATTGGCACGTAGACAATTAGGAAACAGCATTTTACAGGTAATCAGTAACACACAGCAATAAGACATCGAGAACCCCTTTACCACAGTACAATACGATTGTCCTCGGGAATACCACACTATCGAACATTAGCAACAGTATCATCCCGGCTCCCCGGTGGTACACGTACCTTCCCCTGGGAAGGTGTTCCAAGGCCCTCATATTTGCGACCCCTTCTTTGGGCATCCCCTGGAAACATAAATAGGTATCTCTGTCACCATACACCAGTCCATATCCCTGGCCCAGTCAGCAATACGCGACATTCCACTTGGCCACCATGAAACCCAAAGTAACCCAGATCCTCTCCTTCGCCTTAAGGTCAGTGGGTTCCCATATGTTCAACAAAATCTATTTGATGTTGCACTGTATCTGCTGTCTGAATACTCCCTCCATCATGAGTACCACCCCCTCCCAGAATTTCTGAATTGTCGCACATTCCCAGAGTGTATGGATGAAAGTGCCCTCTTGCCCGCCTTGTCGTGCACAGCCACTGTCTTGGATGTAGCCCATATGGACCAATGAGGGTCCGCACAAATATGTTCTATGGAGTATTTTTCGTTGGACCAATCGGAGTCTGGAGGAGATGGCGACTTCACGGGGAGAAGCCACTGCGGCCCGCCACTCCTTATCCTCCAAGCCAGCGACATCATGGTCCCATTTACCTCTCAGGCGGGTCAGAGGATCAGTCCTGTTGTTAATAAGCTTCTTATATATGAGAGAGATGGCTTTTTTTGGCAAGTCACTATCTAAGATCCTGTCCTCCAGAGGGGAGGGATCAGGGAGGACCATACCTTTTAGGGAGAACTGCAAGTAAGGCGTGCCTAATTTGGAGGTAACGGAACTGTTCAGAGTTGGCCATTTCGAACTCTTGACTCAATTGGGAAAAGGGTATGACATCGCCCGATTTCCAAAGGTCCCCAATTCTGGAAATACCAAATGATATCCCATTTGTCGAAACCCAAGGAGCGCGACAGCCGACCCAGCTAGTCACAATGCCATAGTGGCGTCACTTGAGTGAGCTTGCCCTCCCAACCCAGGCTTTTAGTGGCGTCCTTCCATACTTGCACGGCATGTTTGGTCGGGCCGGACAAGGCGGAATTCTGAGATTTCGTATACAATGCCCCCTCAGAACCCACCCCCAGGGAGGAACCAACGATCGATCCGAAATGCCGGGTCGTCATGCCGTCTATACCTGCATTGGTTAATGGCAGCGAGCTGCGAGGCCCAGTAATATCTTTTCATGTCTGGGAGCCCAATGCTCCCATCAAACCACCCCAGTGTGAGTTTGTGTGGCGATGCGGAGGGTGTTTTCCCTCCCATAGCAGATCCCGCACTGTACCCTCCAGTTCCCTGAAGTATGACGCCGCGACCGGAAGGCAAGTATTCTGTAGCACGTACAAAAGTCGGGAGAGGGACATCATCTTGAATAGGGCAGCACGTCTCAGGCGGGTTAAGGGAATCTATTTCCAGTACTGGACGTCAGATTTAAGACGTGCTAGTGGTGGCCGAAGGTTAGTGTCATAAAATTGTGATAGGTCTCTGGATACCCAAATTCCTAGATACATAAAGCTGTCTACAGCCTCAGTCAGCTGGCAACCCCGGGGAAGGCGTGGTTGCAGAGCACCGATTTGGACCAGTTCATCATGTAACCTGCAAACCTACCAAAAATTTGGAATATGTTAAGTACCACAATAAGACACTGCCGGGGAGGCGAGCTAAAGCAGGATGTCGTCCGTGTACAATGATATGCGGTCCTCCCACCAATATGTCCATTTATGGCCCCTATTGACGGGGTACTGACGGATCCATGCTGCCAGAGGTTCCATGGCTAAGGCAAAGAGGAGCAGTGACAGGGGGGCAGCCTTGCCTGGTGCCCCTACCAAGAGAAAAGACAGGGGATTTCCGGTTATTAATGACCACTTGTGCCAACGGTTGACAATATAGGAGGCGCACTCATTTAATAAATTCCGGGCCAAGTCCTAGTTTGCGAAGCACAGCAAACATGTAGGGCCATTCAATGGTGTCGAATGCCGAAGCAGCGTCCAGAGATACCACTACGGCGTCCTCTCTGATCGTATCCGCCCTACAAAGTCACCTTTTGGCTTCTTAATGGCACCCTCTAACTGCTGTGCTGAATGTGACATGCCTGAAATTTTTCAGATTTTCGGTAGTGGCTTAGTTATTTTGAACCCTTGCTGCTTGTTCGTACTAGTTTCTGATTGCAGGTTAGAAATCTGTTTTTGTTTTCGCTGATGTTTGGTCAATCTGAGGATTTGTTTTGAATAGTGAATAGACTGTCGCGTAACACATTTAGAAGGTGCCTTTTGTGAGCCTGAACAGTTTTAGATTCTTGTACAGTCTGTTGGTTTCTTGCATTGGTCTAATGAATGGTATCCTCATGCCACATAATCTATTTTATTCTACTTAAATATGGCTTTGAACATTTTGTAGGAGCTTGATGCCCTGTATCACGTTCCCTTTACATAAATGCAGCATTTATATTAATCAAAACAAAATGTCTTCCTTATTGTATGGGGTGATTCATAGAGCAGAAACATGTTATCGACTTGGTGATATTTATTAACAGTTTGTCTGATGGTCACTGGACTAGTGGGAGTTTGGGTTGAGGAGGACTGTTTTGCAGTTGGTGGTGCTATGTCCTATGGGGAAGAGGTTTTCAGTCTTGTTGACCAGGAGTATTTTTTTTCTACTGTTTGCATGTAGCACAAACCAGACCCTCCTGTATGACGTCAGACGCCTGTACACTTTGTAACGTAAGGGAAATAACATAATTTGAGGATATATAGAAATAATTTACAATGTTAGGAAAGCATCTTAACCCCATTCGTCATGAGGTACGCCTGTCGTACGCTCATGACGAGCTGAGCTCGTCATATAACGCGGTTTTAAAAAAAACTCAGCGTATGGCGGAAAAATGCGCCGCACGCATGAGGTTAAGAGAGCTGATAACACCATAACTTGTAGAATGTGGGTGTGGTTGGAGACTTTCTTTTCCAAGTGACTATGTAAAATGGGAGTGAGATATGAAAGATAAGTTCAAGGGTGGTGTTAGTGTGATTGAGGTATGTAACTATTGTTTAAAACATTCTTTAACAACTGATAATTATCTTGGTAGTCCTTTCTAGTTTCTAGAGACATTTCGCCAGATGGATCAGTACATGGTGGCTGTGTTGAATTGGGGATGCTCAATGCAGAGACATGTCTTGCTTTCTTGTTTTCCATAACGTTTTTGGAGCCAGATTGTTGAGGCGTCCATGTTTAAGGCTTCATGAGTAACGCAAGCTGTTGTGTAGATCCTGTTGACTTCTAAAGGCAGGCAGGCAGTTGAAAAAGCTCCAAATGATGGCCATATGATCAAACCTCTCAGTGTTTGTGACAAGAGAGTGGCAGAATGGAATATGGCTTTTTGAGGGGAAATATGCAACTTGGGAAAGCCTCTTTGGAGTGGGTTACCATATCCTATACATAATATTACAAGGCTCATTCTGCAACCACTTATTGAAGAGTCCGATGACGTTGTAGGACCTTGTCATGTGGTCAGACATAAGTCAAACTCCAACTGTTACTCAAATTATCGGATAGGACACAACAATTTTCCCTTTTATACATATAAAAACAACGAACTACAAAAAGGCGAATGCATACTAATCAAAGTCAGCCCAGAAGGCGGAGGGGAAGCTAACAATCAGGAACACAAAAGCACAATCAATGGGACATGGCAAGGTGGGGGGGGGGGACCGCGGGGAGGATAGGAAAATCACAGAACAGCATGAGAGATTTCGGGAACATCAGCCTAGGGAGACAGGGTAACATCGGGTGTGTCAACAAAGGGAGGAGTACAAATATTCCCACGATAGTCGTTCCACTGTCGTTCCACTGACCCCAAATCTTCGTCCACGCCCTGGGCCTGCCCCTAGCTACATAGACGGTCTTCTCGCGGAACATGGACCAATCCATGTTATCCTCCCACACCGAAGCATCGGGAGGTTTAGAGGCGCCCCAGAGTTGTGCAATGTCCCGCTTTGCAACCATGTATCCCAAGGTCGCCCATCTAGTTTGGGCCACAGAATAGTCGGTGGGTTCCCACACGTTCAACAGACACAGTCGGTCCTCAGGCCGCAGGGCAATTCCAGTCACAGCAGTCATCACCGCAAGCACATCAGTCCAGTAGGCCGCCACCGCAGGGCACTCCCAAATAATATGCAGAAATGTAGCACTCATCCCACAACCACGTTTGCATAAACCATCCGGGGAAAAACCCATCACTACCAGACGCGGACCAGTTACATACACCCGGTGGAGGATCTTAAGCTGAACCAAGCGGAGACGGGCGGGGATGGCGACCTCTTTCGGAGAAGAGAGTGCCGATTGCCAATCTTCGTCATCCAAGTCCAGCCCGTCACCGACCCAAACCTCCCTAAGTCGGACCTGTAAGTCAGTGCGATTATTAATCAGTTTCTTGTAAATCAGGGAGATAGTGCTATCGGGAAGGTGGCCATCCAGTATGCGATCCTCGAGGGGGGAGGACTCGGGCAGGGTCACACCAGGAGTCAGAACAGAGGCCAGAGCATGTCGGACCTGCAGATATCGAAAGAATTCTCTATCACTCAAGTCATATTCGGCCTGAAGGGCCTCGAAGGACTTCACTTCACCTTTTACACAGACATCACCCACTTTACATATTCCAATCATATCCCAGCGGTCAAAGCCCTTAGTAGACCAGAGACATCCCAAACGTTCGGAAGCATAAAGCGGAGTAGCCATTGTCAGTCGATTCTCCCATCCCAGACTCACATTCGCGGTGCGCCACACACTGACTGCGATCCTGGACGGGCCCGTAAGATGGCGCCCGGCCGATCTGGAATAAAGCGCTCTATTAAAATCCCCTCCCGGCAGCTGGAGTCTATCCATCTCGAAGGCCGGATCCCGACCCGGGGAATACATTGCATGATTAATGGCAGACAGCTGGGTAGCCCAATAATATCTTTTGATATCAGGGAGCGCCATGCCCCCGTCATACCAAGGGATGGTAAGTTTCGCAAGGGCAATACGTGGGCGCCCGTCCCAAATCAGTTGCCTTTGGAGACTCTCAATCTCTCGAAAATAGGTTGCGGGAATGTCGTCATAGGAATTCTGAAGGGCGTATAAGAATCGTGGCAAAGACATCATTTTAAAAAGGGCCGCCCTGCCCAGAGGAGACAGGGGTAGCTTACGCCAGCGGGCCACATCCAGTCGCAGTCTATGAAGCGGGGGGAGGAGATTACGCTCGAACCGGAGTGAAGAATCCAGTGTAATAAAAATCCCCAAATATTTGAAGCCAGACTGGACAACCTGAATAGGAAATCTATCCGGCAATGGGGGCAGAACACCCGAGAGAACATACACACAGGACTTAGCCCAATTAATAACTAGACCAGAGTTAGCGCCAAACGAAGTGAGAACGTCAAATAAGACGTTTAAAGATTTGCGTGGGGAAGTAAGGTAGAGAAGAATGTCATCCGCGTAAAGCGAGACGCGGTCCTCAAAATCTGGTGACCAACGGATCCCTTTGAGAGAAGGTTCCCATGGAAGCCACGCAGCTAACGGCTCCAAGGCAAGCGCAAAAAGCAACGGAGACAAGGGGCACCCCTGTCGGGTCCCCCTACCAAGACAAAAGGGGACAGAAACTCGACCATTAACCACAACCTGTGCCAAGGGCTCGGCATATAACAATTTCACCCAACCAATAAACCCAGGGCCGAAACCAAATTTCTCAAGAGCCGCCCAAAGATAGGGCCATTCTACTGTATCAAAGGCCATCGAGGCATCCAGCGAAGCCAAAATGGCTGGCTCTGTCAGAAGCCCCGCCCTCGCAATGGCTCCGTGGAGACGACGTAGGTTAAGAGCCGTGTTGCGATGCGGGATAAATCCGGATTGATCCGGATGAATCAAGCTGCTGATAACCGTCAGGAGGCGGGTAGCCAGGAGCTTAGCCAGAACCTTGGGTTCGACATTCAACAGGGAAATGGGCCTATAAGACGAACAGAGGTCCCGGGGCTTACCTTCTTTGGGAATAACAACGATCGTAGCCAGACGCTGATCATATGGGAGAATACCCCGATCCCGGGACTCCAAAAACATGGTACGAAGATAGGGCGCCATCTTATCAGGACGTAGCTTGTACAACTCAATTGGCAATCCATTCGGGCCCAAAGCCTTGCCCGAACGGAGTGAGCGAATGGCAGTCGCTATCTCGTCCGTAGAGAAAGGGGACTCCAAAGAGACTCGGTCTAAATCGGAGACACAGGGCAGAGCTATATCGCGCAACAAGAGGCGAGAGTCATCAACATCACGTTCAGACACAGGGGAATAAACCACACGAAAATAGTCCGCAAAACATTCCACAATCCCAACCGGGTCAGTCACTCTCACACCATTCAAAGTCTGAATCACTGGTACCACACGATTCGCCCTCTCCTTCTTGTCCAACCACGCCAGCAATTTACCCGCTTTGTCCCCCACATCATACAAACGACCCTGTTGTTCCCGAAACATCATTTTAGCCGCGTCCGTAACCAGAGACCTATAAGCAAATTGTTTCAGACCCAGGGCGTGGAGTTTACCAGGAGTAACATTCGACTCCAGGTCAGCCTCTATCTCAACAATTTCCCTCTCAAGGTCCACCACCTCCCGATTCCTCGCCTTCCTGGATTCAGCAATAAGGGAAAGGGCCTGCCCACGGATCACTGTCTTAAATGCCTCCCATAGGGACACCGCAGAGGAGACAGACCCCTCGTTGTCTAGAAAGTAATTGTCCAACGACTTGATCAAGAGACCACGGGTCTCGGGGGAGGTGAGGTACCATGGATTGATAGGGGCCACCCGGCTCGCCGCCTCCACCCCCATCTCAAAACAAAGCCAGAGCGGAGAATGGTCCGAGATGCCCCGGGGGAGGTGTCTAATCTTCCGAACAGCCGGCGACTGCGCCGCAGGCATCAGGAAATAATCCAGTCTAGACAGACTCCCATGGGCCCCGGAATGGAAAGTGTATTGAAGCTGAGTAGGGTGCATGAGTCTCCAACAATCCACCAAACCAAAAGTATCCAGAAACCCACCCAGCCATTGTTGGGCCGAAGGAGTGTCCCTAGGGGGGTGACGATCATGTAGACCGGAGAACACAGAATTAAAGTCCCCTGCTATGAAGAGAGTACTATCAGGGAGGCTCAACAACACTCGACCCAAATCGGAAAAGGTAGAGGTCTGTAGACCGGGGGGCACATAAACGGCAAACAGGGAAAGGGTCCGACCCTCATAGCGTCCCACGAGGACGACGTAACGCCCTCGATCATCAAGGATCACATCATCAATTGCGAGGGGGAGGGAAGCCCGAACAAGGATACCCACCCCCCTGGAACCGGTGGTAAACCCCGAATGTGCGACGAGGCGATAGCCCCACCTATTCATTGCACGACATGTATTGCCCACCAGATGGGTCTCTTGTAGAAAACAATATCAGGAGACAAATGTCGTAGACATCGCAACACCACACCCCGCTTTATACGATCCCCCAGACCATTGACATTCCACGAAATAAACCTCAACCCGCTACCCCCCATCCCACACGGTAATGCCGAAACCCCCCCCCAATGAGCATGACACAGAAAACATCATTAGCAAAATAAAATCGCCTTGTGAAAACAAAACATAAACTTCAAACTTCCCAGCAACCCACCCCCCAACGAACAAGAAAACACCCTGCACCCCTGCAAGAAGCTAAAGAGCCACCCCAACATGCAGTGTGCCTGTCGCCCAAGAACCCCCATTCTACAAAAAGACCCCGGAGGAGGAAAGGCCCTGTCCCACCCGCCACCCCGATCAAGACAAATAACGAGGAGAACACACAGAAAATAGAGGCACTTAGGCATAAAATCCCAGAAGAAGTTACGCTGCAAGGAAACCCGGGCATAGACAAGTAGTTCAGCTCTCTATACCACCCTCGGCACCACCCGGGTGTTCAGCAGGCTCAGTCCCAGGAGGTCGGTCCGGCAGAGAGTCTAGCCAGTCATTCACTGACTCAGGCCGATCAAAGAAAAAGGTCCGGTCATTGTACTCAATTCACAGCCTGGTCGGAAAAAGCATAGCGTAGCGCAGTCCCATGTCCCGGAGACGCTTCTTGACTCCACGGAAGCCCATACGCTGTTTCTGCACCAATTGAGAAAAGTCCGGGTAGAAGTTCACCGTGGCATTCTCAAAGGCCACCGGGCCCTTCACATGCGATGCCTGCAGGATAGCGTCCCGGTCCCTATAGTGAAAGAGTTTCGCAACAATAGGCCTCGGCGGGGCGCCCGGCTTGCCCTGGCCTCCCGGAACACAATGGGCACGTTCCACTGCGAAGAATTTACTCAACCCAGACGGAGAGAGGTAGTTCTGTATCAGGTCCTCGACCAGGAGATCAACAGAATGCGGGTCCGGATTTTCCGGAACGCCAACCACACGCACGTTACAACGACGTGCCCTGTTTTCAAAGTCCTCCAAGCGCCGGGTCACGAAATCGTTCACCCTTCGGAGATTGCCAATCTCCGTCTGTATCTCCGAGACGTCGTCCGTGAGGCTGGATGACTTGATATCCAATGACTTCACCTTCTCATTGGTTTTAGATAGGTCGGCCCGAATCAAGTTCACATCAATGGCCACGGTGTCGATTTTGTGGGCCAAAGCTTCATACTGTTGGCCTATTGTTTCCTTCATGCCAGAAATGGCGCCCATGATGTCCTGCAAGGACGGCTCCGTCGACGAGTCCACAGGGTGGTCAACTGCACTCGGGCCAGGCAAGGCGGCTCCAGGGGACCCCTTCGAATGGGTGTACCGGTCCATAACGTTAGACTGGACTGGGCCCCCACGCAGGGGCGTTTTGGTCTTTCGTGTCTCTCGGTCCCCTCTGCCCGCCATGTTGGAGACAGCGTCACCAGGGACACACTCGACCCGATGGGAATGGCCGCAGGAGAGTAGGGCGCCGAGACCAAAAGGGCAGCGACGAGGGTACCACTAGGTGTGAACCAGCCCGGAAGGACAATAAGCTAGCCAAAGGCACAACAGCAGTCTCGTGCGCTGGACCCAGCAAGGGCCAGACTCCTCTGCCAGATGTCTCAGTCTGAGGCAGAAACGAAACCGAAACTTAAGAGGGGGACCCACGAGTCGAATCCCCCTGCCGCTGTTGTTCAACTCAGAGTCGGCCACAGTGCCTCACCCAGACCCGGGCGCACCTCGAGGGCGGACCCCGAAAGTTTGAGTCTTCGTATCTTCGGCGCCCCTGGTCCAAATCAAATTCCAAAAACCACAGGAAGATCAGCCCGGTGTCCTCTATACAAATCCTCGTGAAGAATCAGGATATGTTCAGGATATCATGCCGGGAGTGGCGGGGGTCCGGAGAGCGCTGTGCTCACGCGGCCATCACGGATGCCCGCCAAGCTCCTCGCTCTTATCTTTTTTTAATTGGTGGGTCCAGTCAGTAGAAAGTTGTTCAGTTTAATGTGGGTGGAAAATAAATCAGAAACTTGTTTTTTGAGTGTATTAGAATTGGCTTCAGTCTAATGTTCCTTGATTGAATACCAGGCTGGAGTGTGGCCAAGAGTGTGTAGAATATTTATAAAGACCAAGTCTCAAAGTAATCAGGTTATTATCCGCATATTGGTGAAGACGTAACCAGATTCTATACAAATGTAAATGTGGGTGTACTTGTAAAGCGCACTGCGACTCCATGGAGTATCCTGGCGCTGAAGACCGCTGGGGAACCCGTCCTGGTTTTCCCTGTGAGATGGCCCCTTTCTGGGTATCGCCAAGGTGAAACCAGGCATCCCCGGCATCTGTGGGGGGCCGTTGTAGAGATGAGGCAAGCTTAATGCCCAGAGTTGCCGAGTGTGTTCCCTGGTTAGAGTAGGCACCGAGGCGAGAATTATCGAGTTCGTTTTGACCCTGGTCCACGACCCTGCCGCGTCGGGAATTGAACCCTGGTCCCGGGCCGTTCTCTGCTTACGGGTCTGCCACCTCTAACCAGTGAGCCACACCACTCCACTAATGTAACAAGTAAAGGCGCAAAGATTTTTAAAAAAAAGAAAACCAAGCCTTACTGAGGGGTAATAAGTAGGTAAATATGTTTTTGTGTTTAAAAATTTTTTTTTTTTACGGAAGGTAGGATAGTTTTCGAGTGAGCACTCCATATTAAATATAGAAAAAGAAGGCATAGCTATACTTAAAACAGGGCGGAAAAAGCAAAATCCGACATCCTGTACCTTAGTCCTGATCATTTTTAGGGCTCGGCTATAACGCGCTTGAAAAGGGCGTTCTCGCCAGAGAACTATAGTCGGCGTCTCAGCAGTCTGAGAACGCCGAAGGGAGACAAGACCTGGCCGCCCGCAGCGTTTTCCCATAGGATAACGTTGTGCGCGCGGCCAGGTCTTGTCTTCACGGCATGCATGGCAGGCCAGATCGCGTCGCGCGCCTCTGTGGAATACAGGGGAGTCTGCAGAGAGGCGCGCGGCGCTGATAACAGCTTCCCTGAGTGGCCCCCTCCCTTTCAGTCTTCCTCCCCCTCTTGAGCACAGCCCCCATTGGATACTTCCTCATGAAGAAATGTGACGACACTGTTGGGAAATCCGTCCCCGCCTCTGCAGCACACATGGCGCTGCGTCTCCTCCTGTTGCACTCATTGCTCCAGCAACTACCACAGACCCGCCTTCACCACTTTGACTCTGGCAGGGGAAAAGGTGTGTGTTTATTTATTTAAATTGTGTTTGTGTGGTTTCAGCGTGGTTGCAAACTAACTGTCTGTGTGTGCGTGGGTGGCTCTGTCTGTGTGCGCGTGGGTGGCTCTGTCTGTGTGCGCGTGGGTGGCTCTGTCTGTGTGCGCGTGGGTGGCTCTGTCTGTGTGCGCGTGGGTGGCTCTGTCTGTGTGCGCGTGGGTGGCTCTGTCTGTGTGCGCGTGGGTGGCTCTGTCTGTGTGCGCGTGGGTGGCTCTGTCTGTCTGTGTGCGCGCGGGTGGCTCTGTCTGTCTGTGTGCGCGCGGGTGGCTCTGTGTGCGCGCGGGTGGCTCTGTCTGTGTGTTCGTGGGTGGCTCTGTCTGTGTGTTCGTGGGTGGCTCTGTCTGTGTGTGCGTGGGTGGCTCTGTCTGTGTGTGCGTGGGTGGCTCTGTCTGTGTGTGCGTGGGTGGCTCTGTCTGTGTGTGCGTGGGTGGCTCTGTCTGTGTGTGCGTGGGTGGCTCTGTCTGTGTGTGCGTGGGTGGCTCTGTCTGTGTGTGCGTGGGTGGCTCTGTCTGTCTGTGTGTGCGTGGGTGGCTCTGTCTGTCTGTGTGTGCGTGGGTGGCTCTGTCTGTCTGTGTGTGCGTGGGTGGCTCTGTCTGTCTGTGTGTGCGTGGGTGGCTCTGTCTGTCTGTGTGTGCGTGGGTGGCTCTGTCTGTGTGTGCGTGGGTGGCTCTGTCTGTCTGTGTGTGCGTGGGTGGCTCTGTCTGTGTGTGCCTGGGTGGCTCTGTGTGTGTGTAGGTGGCTCTGTGTGGGTGGCTCTATGTTAATGACTCTGTGTGGGTGCAAATGCAATAGGTCTCACATTTGCGAGCGATTAAGCTATTGGCATTGTAAATGACAATGTCATTTATTTATGTTTTCAAAACAAAAACATAAATAAAAATGTCATGCGCAATGCCAATGGCTCTAACTATAACAATGCCCGAGACCATTGCATTGTAAATGCTTGTTTCTCTTGGCTCTGATCAGGATACAGCCCAAACATCTGAGTAACATGTTATGTTAGTAAGAGTTATTGAGCGCGCAAAAACCGGGAGGTGTCCTTGCACTAGGATTGCGGTAAGCCCAGCCGAAGGTTTTTAGACCTTTTCTAAAGATGGTGGCGGGAGCTTGGACTTCTGAGCTCCATTAGGAGCATGTGCCAGAGTTTTGCAGTGCCATACGAGAAGCTTCGACCACTTCAGCTTGAGGACCGTATTCTCAGAACTTTCATAAGTCTAGCTCCTGTGGAATGTAACTGTCTGGACGGTTCATACCAGGCAAAGAGATTTCTAAGAAATAGTGGCCCTGTGTTGCTCAGTGCCTTGTATGCTAGGCATAATGACTTGAATTTAATTTGTTGTGCCACCGCAAGCCAGTGACGTCTAAGAATTTCTTTAGCTACTGATTTGTGGTTAGGGAGGTTCAGCAGAAGTCTTGCAGCTGCATTTTGAACTGTCTGGAGCTTTTTTTGATATTGCTTCTGCATACTCGGGTAGAGCCCATTACAATAATCCAATTTTGACTGAATTAGTGTGGTTACAACAGTCTTTCTAGAGTCAGTGGGACTGTAAGTTAGGATCTTCTTGAGTTTCTTTATCAAAGTGGGAGGACGAGGCATTTGTCTGGTAAGATAGTGCTAGTTTATTATCAGTCAAAACTCCCAGATTTTTTGCCTTCTGAGCTGGTCTTTGGCAGTTTGTCCATCCCCGCCGGGCACCAGAGGTTGTCCCATCTGGGTTGCAGGTTACCGGAGACTACTACCTCGGTCTTCTCAGACTTAAGCTTAAGACAGTGTTTTCTCATACATCTATTTATTTCCCTCATACAGTCTGAAACTGTAGTGTTTGATGTCTGTACGCTGCCACCACTATCAGGGTGTCATCGGCGTAAGACTTGAGACTAAAACCGAACTCTCAGATCAAAGGGGCGTGTTCAGATACGCACACGTTAAAAATGGATGGACTCAGAGATGAGCCCTGTGGAGCTCCACATGGGAAGATATATGGATCCGATTTATACTTGTCCAATGTCACTATTTGTCTCCTTTCCTTCAGAAAGGTAGAAAGCAAGGTCAGTGCCGCTTCCTTGTCCCCCAGCATTTCCAGCTGCTGCTGCAGAAGATTGTGATCAACAGTATCAAATGCAGCTGACTAATCGAGGAGAACAAGGGCGGCCATGCCCCCTACGCCCATCACAGTACTGATCTTGGTGGCCTTAATTAATGCTGTTTCAGTGCTGTGCTCGTGTCGAAACCCAAACTGGGAGTGATGACCCAGTCTTCATGCAAGCTTAGCCATGCACTACCTGGTGAAAAAGCAGTTTAGCATCAAATGGTGCATGCTGCATTTTTTAGGTCCACTAAGTGCAATACTCTGAGCCTTGGCATCCCGAGGGCCCTTTCCAGTCCTTATGAGGATTACTGCAGCGTTTTGAAACATGGGTCAGTGTCAAGCTCCAATAAGATTGTACATTACTCCAGGTGAACTCAGCCATGATAAACACGGAGTTTTGTTTGTAGTTCTTAAGATTTCATGTAATTTGCAACATCTATTTTCTTTCAGTTTTCTCCTTTTGGAAAGTGACCAGAATTGAAAATTGTTCCCTCAAACTCCTCCTCTTAGATTTCTGGATAAAAAAGGGTGAAATGCAGAATGTTGAATTGTAATAAAGTTAAAAATATTTTCTTTAGGAGTGATATTCTTGAATATCTTCAGTGGGGAAAATATTGCTGAAATTACATATGCTAAATAGATGTGTAGTGTTTGTCTTTGTTACTGGATGTTCTCCACTAAGTAAAACCTTCTCTTTGCCAGCATCAAAATTTGCTTACAGCAATCAAATATTCCCTTACCTCTGATAAAGATTCACATATGCTGCTACAGTTTTCTGTATTTTCTGTGAGGTGTCCGATGGGCAAATTCCTCCTCTGTTCGAGGCATGTGGGCTGCTGAATTCATATCTTAGCATAGATCCCCGCCAAGTGTTGGGTCTGAATGTTTGCACCTTGTTGTCCTGGAAGAGTCTTCGAAGTATCACGAGATAGGTGACTCTTCCCCTGGACTACAGTGGAGATGGGCATCTTCTCCATCTTCAGATAGTTTTTTTCCGCCTTTGGGTTCGGATGCTATTCCTCAACTACAACTTCGGAACCAAAACTTTTCAACTTTCTAAGGCCAAAGGCCTTCTACCTCGACGGTATTGTTCTCGTTCGGTATCCCTTGACTCGATAGTACTTTCCATCTCGTTCCGGTCGTTGACGCGGGCCGTTGGGCCTTTTCGAAGCCACGTGGGCCTTCTGCCGACTGAAAGGACCCCGTTTAAAAGGTGCCCACAATGTCACTCCAAATTCCCACATACTGATAAACCTACAGTATGCAACAAGTGCCTATCTCCTGAGCACAACGAGGAAAACTGTCCAGCTTGTGCTCAGTTCCAGTCGAAGAACACTATCCGGAACCGAAGGGCCGCTAGACAAGAGATGTACAACCCGAGGATCAGGATGTACAGGATAACACATGGGACGACCAGCATGATCCTTATGATCCACAACCCATCCCTGACACTATCCCTGCAAATGCTACTTACCAGTATACATCTGTTCTTGGCATGTAGGGCTGGTGACATTCATATTGCCCACCCTCCTCCCCGGTGCCTGTCACAGCTGCAGTAATCTTTTCTACATATATTTACATGGTCATCTCTTACTTTTCTATACTCCATCTTTGCCACAATGGCGAAAAACAATCTGAAGATGCCTGTGCGTACTGTAGTCTAGGGGAGGGGTCGCCTATCTTGTAATACTTCGAAGACTCTTCCAGGACAACAAGGTGCAAACATCCGGACCCAACACTAGGCGGCGATCTATGCTAATATATGAATGTCAGCAGCCCTACATGCCAAGAACAGATGCATACTGGTAAGTAGCATTTTCCGTTCGAGGCATGTGGGCTGCTGAATTCATATCTTAGCATAAACTGTATAGCAGTATCATGAATTATGAATTGTTGTGCAACTTTTAATACTGGGAAATCACTACATCAATCTAGTACAGGTACACAGAATGTGCTGCTTGGCTGAACACTTACAAAGTCCCAAAGGCGAGGCCTATTTTCTATGCCAATGTTTGTTTTTTGAAACTATAACTAAAAAGTCAGAGCATAATAATTGTAATGGGCTTAATCTCTGTAAACAAGAACACAATCTGAGGCAAATGATTTAGTCGTACTTCTACAAGTGAGATTGTTGCATATGTCCATTGTAATGAAGCCACTTCCAATCGTATTTCAATAATTGATATTTCATTGGTAAATCAACCATCATTATTAGGAAATGAAGGAGTGAAGGTTTTTTTTCTTATTATGATCTAGATGTTCAGCTTTTGGATGTTGTGGAACAACTGGAGAATAATTGCCCTCCTCCTAAAACCCCACCCTAACTGAAAATGAATATTGTTTTAACCTCCTTAGACTGAACCCTTACCGGCATTAACATATTGTTGAACTGGCAATCCCAAAAGGTGGTTACATGTCAGTTTGTTGTAATCTCTTGCAAACTATATAGCCAGTTTAGATGCAAAAATATCCACTTCACAGGTAAAAGCAGAATCTTGCATATCTACTAACTATACCCGAGTTGTTCTTGCTCCCCAATTGTTGAACAACACTGCACTCTGCCTGGGCTGCTGCAATTGCGAATTGATACCATTTAAGACTCTAAATCCACAGCATATCATTTAAAAAAAAAAAACAAGACTTCAACAAAAAAGATTTGCTCTATAAATGTGCTCGCTAAGAGCTGCCTAATGAATATTCAAATTGGTGTCAAGAAATGTTACTGAGGCGGAAAGCATAATAGGTGGTAATTCTTTGGATAAAACATGTTATAATGATTCCATCTCGGCATCATTGTGAGAAAGTTCCAAGCCACTTAATAGGAGGGGGGGCGGGGAAGGGGTTGTGGGGGGGAGCTGAAAAAACCCACAGATTAGAAATAATGCTTATGAAATTGCATACCCACAAAGGGTAAGTAGAGGAGAAGGTGTTTTTGGTATTTATTATGAAACCATTACCCAATTTTAACACATGCTGGGTATTGGCTCCAACAAAGATTGCATTACTAAGCTGACCATTCCAGGAGACGTTTTGGTCCCTTGATGTAACGTCCCACTTTTTGACAGGTAATAACAGGTTACTTCACACAAAGGCGAGCACTGTCCAGACTCCTCTGCTAAACTAGACAACCCTCTCTTTATTCAAGAGTTAAACGTTGGCAACAATAATAATTGCTTTTCTATGTAGCGAAAACTTAAATATGACATTTTTGTGAACAGAGAAAACAAAATCTTATTTTCTCTGTTCACAAAAATGCCATATTTAAGAATGTAAACACCGAATTACAGTCCCTCAATAAAAATGCTGGTTTGAAAATAGAGCCTGGTAATGTAGAAAAGAAGTTCCTTTTCACACCTGAAAATGTGTCAATTGATGGAAAATAGTTTTTAAATAGGAGTTTTATTGTCGGATTGATAGCTTCATGTAAAGAGTTCAGCTAAGTTCAGATCTGAGGTCATAAGTAGGAGGCGATACTTTATAACTAGGGCTCCTGGTTGAATGGTATTTATTTTTTTGACATTTCCGTTAGTATTCATCCATATTTGTCTTGCTAATTTTTTCTTTATCCATTTTTAGGTCTCGCCCTGGAATTAGCATCCAAAGGATGCTTCCAGGGACGGAGACGTATAGTCAGCTGTCTGGAGGGAAGGACGGACCAGAGGGTGCACTAGCATTTCCTCTCCTGGATTCGTCTGCGCGAACGCGCACGTCGCGTCCGCGTCCCGCGCCGTACACATCGACTCGCTCACACACCCCCTATCCCACAGTCACACACACGCACTCCAAGACACATACACACACACACACACACGCACGCACGCACACACGCGCACACACACATACACAGGCCGCCCCCGCCCGCCCGTACATGCTTTCCCCCCCCCCGCCCCTCCGCCGCCCGCCCGCAGCAGCAGCTCAGCAACGCACTCACCGGCTCTCCTCAGCTGCAGGGCCCGGCAGCAGGACTCGTCTTCCCTCATTAGGCACCGGGGCGCAGGGTAGGCTCCTGCCTGCTCCGGTGGTCCCAACACGGCTCCAATCGCGGCTCTTCCGTGGGAGGCGGGGTAGGCTCCCGCCCTCCTACTTCCTGTTTCCGGGTGTCGCGCCGGCCTGCCTGACTTCCTGGTCGCAGGCCGGCAGAGTAACGAGGATGTTTTGCGGTATGTATTTATTTGGAAATGTCCTACCATTGATGCGTAAAGTACTAGTTTTCTTTCTAATATACAGATAGATAATTCTCTCTTTTCACTTCTCGTAACCAGACCACTACTATCTATGACAACTTCACAGCCAGTGACATCTAGTGCAGTTTGATCGTCACCCATTCATGATTCTTCACAATGCTGTGAAGTGATACCAAAGACAGACGTGCCCAATACTAAAGAAAGTAACGTAATCCAAGAAATCTGAATTCAGCAAATGAAATTCAATATTTGAACAGTTTTAAGATTATTAGTAGTGTAGCATGAACAGTAGCTTGCAATACATTAAAAGAATTGGCTATTATTTCTATATATAAGATTTCCCTTTTGGAATAATTGATAGCAGCTAAAGCATACAACTGACATCAGCATCTCTTAAGCACTGACAAAGACTGTAATTCACCCTCACTCCCGTCCCCTCAGTATCTCCATCTTAGGGATAGGTCACATGGCATGCATCAGTATGACATGATACGTTTATTTCATTATCAGCCGCAGGACAGCTTGATCTGCATGACTAAAGACCATGGAGCAGTATAGGTCCTTTTACCTACAGGAGTACTCTTATGTAGTACGACCGCGCTGTAACTGTAGTAAGTAACGTTCTAGGCTTTCAGTGAAGCTTGCAAAAGTCCCTTTAATCATGGAATAACATTTGTCACATTTAACCCCAGTGATGTATGTCAAAAAGACAAATGCACAGAGTCCCTAGACATTTGTAGTGCTGCCCGACTGTCTGCGCTGAGTGTGCAACCAGTCAGTGAAACTGCTTTGGGAGAGGGTTTCAGTCAGTTGATGAAATGACACCTGATAGTTTTCACGGACTAACAACCTGCGATCACTCTTTCGCTTTCTGATTCTTTTTTTTTTTTTTTTTAACTCTGACGACTCCTTTGGTCTAAAGCGTAAGGGAAACAAAACAATTTGTCATATACATCTAACTGAAAATAACTTAAAAAAAATTACAGAAATACTTACATCATTTCTTGGGGTGGGTGATTCAGAACTGTACTTTCCAGCACCCATAACCTAGCCAAGCACTCCTGAACATTAACACACATCGTACTTGTCTAGCAGTCTTCACAGTCATGTCAAAAACAAATGGTTGTTTAAGATAACGTACACAGTAATTTCTGATGGATTGTGTACTTTCACAACCTTCAGACCCAAAATATAAGCCGATGCAGTTAGTGAAGGATGAGATATGATGGTTTGAAGGACACTCCAACAGACCTGCACTGGCCACATTCTGGAGGTCTTAAGAGAGGTGTATCTAAGCATTCAAGGTAGACATATAATCTGAAGGCCGCTTTAGAGTTTCAGGGTCCAGCTTCTCCTTTGACTTATTCCTAAATGATGAAGGAAGCAATGGTCCTGTGTTGAAAATATGTAATGACGCTACTGAAAATAACAAACGGAAGAAGTGTCTTTGTTTTAACCAAATCTCATGACCTAGTAATCAAGATGGATGGCTCTATCACACCTTTTGGCTGTCTTCTTTTCAATTTCGTGATTGCCTACCCAAATGAAGGAGGAATTCAGGCCCATGGACCGTGTGAGGAGACTATTTGCACACACAAGCCATATCTATGCCATTGCTGGAGTACTCAGTCACTTTAGCACCAAAGTAACTAAAGAAGTGCTTCGGTCCTGCACCCATCCCCACTTAAAATGTTGCTAACAAGGATTTTTTTCTTAAGTGAGCCCCTGGAAGTTTTGAAGTGGCTATTGTGCTTTGTGAGGAGTTTCTTATGAATCATTTCTTTCCAAAATCTCAGGATCATCTTGTTTCTACACTGAAAGTGGGATTTCAGATGGGAAATCTTTGCCTTCTCCTTGGCGGCCCACGCAGAGTCTGATAGGATTGCTTGCCTGACACTGTTATATTTTTTTCTTCAGTAGTTTCTTAACAGCAGGAAACCACATCCAGCGTTATAAAAACAAAACGTAACTACTGCAAAAAAAAATAGCCAATGCCATTTACAATACTAAAAGCTCAAACTTATCCTAATGCGAGACCTATTGCATTGCAAATGCTTGTTTTATTTTGTTTTCTATATAAAGTTGCAATGGTTATTTTTCCACATTAAACTGATAAATGTATTCTCGCATTTAAATGTTCAAAACTTTTCAGCATTATACAGTGCAATAGCGTTACACCTGCATCGTAGAATAGCATAAATAACTAGCTCTGCACTTAATTAATTCCTTGCATGCTCATGACGAGCTCAGCTCGTCATGAGCAACGGCGCTCCGGTGCTCATGACGATCTGAGCTCGTCATGACCGCGCCGTCCCGTGGAACGCTCGCACGCTGGGCTGATTCCCCTGCTGTGCTGAATGTTCCATTGGAACGGGCACGGTCATGACGAGCTCAGCTCGTCATGAGCACCGAAACACCGTGGCTCATTATGAGCTGACCTCGTCATGAGCATGGGGGCGCTGTACGCGCCCCCAGCACAGCGGGGGAATCCCCCGAGCAGCGAAGGGGTTATGGTTAATTAGGAATTCTGTTGTCTTTTTTTTATCCCCCCCCCCTACACTTCAATCTGTGCACCTACTAATCTGGCACTTGTGATTGACAATAGAAAAAAAACATCCATAGAAGACCTATTTTCCTGTATTTAAAAATAAATACAGACAGGAAATAAGTAGTTTTCTGTCTATTTATCTGTAAAAATCAGTAAAAATGGAAAACTGGAAGCCCTATTTATAACCCTTTGCAAAGAGGTCTTGAAGAGAGTAGTTACCCAAATTGCTCACGTGGCCAAAATTCACAGTATTAAATGGAACACACTTAAGCCTTCTTTCAGCCTTCAAAGTCCACTTCAAGTAGCTGTAGTGTCAGACAGCAACATATTTTGTTGTATCACCCTGATTACTCATTCATGCAATTGAAAGATAAATCCACACACATCAACTCGGATGTAATTATAGCCGGTGATTTTGATCTAAATTTGAGATACGCTACACATGCACCATTTACTAAGTTTTAGATTCTTATGTTAGATAACTATACTAGATTATACCTTGTCTTTCACTCCCCTTGTTTATATTGTGCTTTGATTTTGGAGTAGTACTTAGAAGCTTAAGTGACCTTTCCCTATGGTTGTTTACCTGCACCCCTCCAGTTGTAGATTTCATTGAGCGTTCTAAAAATATAGAGGGCCATCAACAACTCAAGAGGATGAAATTGGGTGCTCATTCAATACATAAACTGATAGAATAGCAGATGTTAGTGAGCAATATAACATTTGAGAAATGTTTACCAATATTGTGTAAATGTTCAACTGCAGTGTATCAATGCATCCTTTTTGGGAACGCTCTTTATGTCTGGAGTCAATGTTTGAAATGAGTCCAGAACAGTCTTCCAGGAGATCTATGCGCATGAAAGTTGTGCAGGATTGCTCATCACTCTGATGCTTAGTGCAATGATTAGGCCACGGTCTTTCTTACTAAAGTTGCAGATATTTAATTCACCTTCCCTGGAATCTCCAGGGAGGAGTCTTTCATTGCTAGTTGCTACTGCCCTCATCACAAGGAATAGCTCTTAGCTGCTGCTGAGCTCTCAGATCAGGCCCAGCTCCAGAACTTCTGACTTCAGTTAAATACGTCTCCCAGTCGGATCTCTGGCTGACCTGGATTCTCAAAATGGCGGCTCCTGTGATCACGTCCAAGTTATTAGAGCTGTTAAATCTATCTGTTACGTCTGCCTCTGTTCCTTATTTATGGAAACCTGCAACAGTTATTCCCTTGCAAAAATAACAACCTACCTTGAAGACAGAGTTGGAACACTATTGTCCCATTTCTTTTATCATTCCAGGCTAAAATACTAGGAAACTTGTTAATTAACAATTATTGGAGTATCTGGATTCCCACAATGCCCTGCACTTGTCTAATTAGGTTTATGTCTGGGCTCAGCCACAGTACAGTGTCTGCGCTTTTCTGGGTCTCGGAAGACCTGAGACATTAGACATGGGTGGGACTGCAACACTTTGCCTTTTCGATCAGGGTGCTGCTTTAGACATGGTATCCCACTGTCTTCTTTTAAGGAGACACAAGAACTGTGGGATCACTGGCAAAACCCATCACTGGCTCACTTACTTCATGGAGCATCAGTTTTTTTAGGTCGCATCTAAACATTATGCATCCACACCACGCTTTATAACTTGAGTGCCGCAAGACTCTTTTCTGAGACCTACGCTTTTTAATTTCTATGTCCACTCTTTAACGGCCATAGTGGAATTCCTAGTTTTTCCATAATTTCTTATGTGGACAGTACTCAGATAGTGGCCTCCTTGACTCCAGACTGAGACAGGAATCCCTTTCAACTCAAACACTGTTTGGAAGCCATTGCCCATTGATAGGGATGAATTGCCTCCACATCAAAAGTAGCAAAACTGAGATTTTGATAGTTTGGAGGCACACAAGCCTGTAGGGTGTGCCCTGGTGGCCATAGGTTTTAGGGTCCTTGCCAGAGGTTTGAATGATGGTTAAGAATTTCGAAATATGGCTGGATAAGGAATTGAAACTTGACCATCAGATTAACACTGTGACCGGCTGTTTCTTTGGTATGTTGAAGCTGCATCTTTGGACATCAAATGCCTTAATCAAAAGACTCCAAACGACTTAGTTTGGTCACGTCTGCATATCTCCTGGATCACATCCCCAAGTACTCGCCTGTCTCTACTCGGCTGATGGACCTCCACTGCCTGCCTATGGTGAAGCGCATTGAATTCATAACATTTTGTTGTGTCTGTAGATAACTTTCATTATCTGAGACACCTTATTTCCTTACTGTACTTCTAAATGCTTGTGCTCTGCCAAACTTAAACTGGCTGTGCTACTGCAGATTTGCTGTGCCAGACAAGAATTGCTTCAGATGTTTGGCACCAAAACAGTGGCATTCCCTCCCCGGCATCAGTCCGGCAGAGGCACTATTCCGCAAATGTCTAGAGACCTGTTTTGGCAAAAGTGAACACCTCCTTATCATAGACCTGAAGATGGGCAGGGAGGTCTGGGAAATGTGGTGCCTTTAACACCAGACCTTTTTTTCCCCAATTGGTCCCTGAAAATGGTAAAGTATTTGATCTGGAGCTGGTTTCATGCTGGTCTTAGCTGATATGTAGGCCTTTCCATACTCCAAAAATAGTCCAAAGCCTGGAAAACTCAACTCTTTCCCTAGATTTTGCTGCTCCACTTGCAAATCCTTCACCTTGAAGCCTTTCTTCAATTCCCATATTGTCCCTACCATTCTGTAGCAAAGCTGTGCAGTGTAGACTTGAGGCATTCTAGTTCTGCCCTGGTTCACCTCAGAAAAATGGAAATGTAGAAGAGGTATGAATTGCACTGTATTGCTTCCTGATGGCAATGCTTTGTCTGAGCCTGTCTGTTGGTTTGTACAGCCTCTGTAGAGGGCACATGTGCCTTTCATCCCTCAGAGCTTCTCGTAATGGGGGGAAAAAACCATACCTGATTGGTGTTTTTTTTAACTTGGTTAAATCTCCAATTATCATGCTTTCCAGTTGATCCACTGATAGGCAGGTAAGGCTGGCTTTAGTGCTTGTGATGCCTGGTGCGACAGTCTTTTTGGACTCCCTCCTACTCCACCCCCACCCCCCAATTATCTCCTCCTAAGAGTCCCTCACTATCACCCTGCAAAAAGCCCCTCACCTCTCCATGGCTTCTCTCTAAAAAAAACATTAATTTGTTTTTGAAGTGCTCCCCTCTCTCGCTCACATATTAATCACAAGAATTATCTTGACATTGTTATTGCTGCTTGTAGGCTGGAAGCACAATGAACTCTTAAGTCGGTGCTTTTAAATCAGAAGTTACTTCTAGACACAGTGCATCTCTCTCCCTACCCCCCCAGATTAGTTTCTCGCCTCCAGGTCAGCCACCCAGTATGGTCCCACTGCCCTAAATGCAGGTGTTTCTCCATAAGCAGGTCTTTTACTTTCGTGGCTCTGTGACTCCAGTGTGAACCCGAGTCCATTTTCTTGTTTCACTTAGCCGTTATTTCTAAAGTTCTGTTAGTGATTTAATAGTACAGCTGCACTGTGACTACAGTTTTGTGGTTGCTGTTATATAAAGCTATTTTTTGCATTATGCAAATAGATTGGCTTTTGGTGTAAACTGTGCAAAGTTTTTTTATAGCCAAGCTCTGATAACTTGTAATGTTACTTCTTATGGCATGTAGCTGTTCAAGCCATAAGCTGACATTTGACTTCATGTGTTTCTCTTGTAAACTGGTTCATTCCGAGGGCCCATCCCAGTTGAAACTACTGTAGCTTACTGTGGGCTGGCAAATTGGGATGGTGTTAGTTGCAGCAAATCAGAGTGCACCTTGATTTAAAGGAGTCCACTGGGTTGAATATTTTCTTGTATCATGGAAAAAACTGGTGATTGAAGCTGCTCACACAGATGGCTGTATTTTTGCCTGATGGTTTGTGTTTTGCCTTCTCTTTGACCTCTTTTACAGATGGTACTGGCTCCTCCACATACCGGCCGCCCCCTCGGACTAAAGAGGTTGTGATTAACGGGCAGATGGTGAAGTTGAAGTACTGCTTCACCTGCAAGATGTTTCGTCCTCCAAGGACCTCTCACTGCAGCCTCTGTGACAACTGTGTTGGTATGTTATTGTAGACCCCTCAAGATGTCTTATTGAAGCATGGTGTATGCGAGACGAATGGGGGTGTGATGAGTGATAGAGATGTTGTGGGAGTGAGGTGCTTACTGTATTTTGGGTAGTAGGTGGGCTATTATATATGATGTTCCCAGCACTGAAAGTTGCTTTAGGTGGAGGTGATGAGTTCTCTGAGCGGTTATGGGTGTTTTAATTAATACAAAGCATCTCGTCATCTGAGGCCATTTTATATGTTTTTTAAACGTCTGCATCAGATTGAAGTGAACCTACTCCAGAAACAATGCAGTAGTAGTAGGGTTTCTTCTTTGTGCCATGAATGACGGCTGCCACGTTTCCAGTTCTGTGCTTTTCTGTTACAGATCTTCACCAGTTATGTTGAGTTTAATGGAAGCACACACATACTACATCTTTTTTTTTTTAAGTACTGGAAACATGGTGTGGTGACATGGATTGAGGTAGTTGTCCTATGTGAGAGCACTGTATAGAATTGATGAGGCCGTATGTGTTGGACATGTTACAGGAACTCTACGCCATCCTATTGTAAATACCATGGAACAGGAGGGCGAGGTGTTTTCGTAGCCCTTCTACCCCATCCCTGTTTTGGTATGATGAGACAATGTGATTTATGACTGATCTCTGCTCTGGTGTTGTTTCCAACTGGGAGAAAGTTGCTCTATATATACTGGACTAGAATGAAGTACAGTGTGTATAGAGTCCACCCACCCCAGAGGTATAACAGAGGTTAAAGTCAGAACTGACCTTACTCTCCAAAGTGGTAGTTTGGTCGAGCAGTAAGGCAGTACCAGAGGACCGTGTGAAGCCTTTGTTGTACACACTCAGTCAGAAAAAGGTTTCACACACTCAAGGACTGAACTCCAGGCCAATTGTTTTTATATCCACAGATATAGGTGTTTTATTTTTAGAACCAACAGTTATAAAAATATACTTATCTTGTTATGAGTTCTCATGTAATTACTTTGCAAAGGAGCGATAGTTTGTGCACACAATTAATACAGCCTTGACAGTAAGCAACACACTCCTAAAACAAACTATAGCATTGAGCTCAATGGGTTCTCCACATGTAAGTACAGTTGATTACTATATAGATTACTTTAGTAGTCCCAGGACTAGATCCTAGATTCAGTCCTGGGGTCTAAGCTGAAACCAGATTAGCAAAAACGTTTTAGTTACTGTAGTAAATTTTCATGAATATAAAGCTGTTTTAAAAGTTAACACTTAGAAACTTTTCAATGGAAATCTGACAATGTTATTCAATGGGAGAAAATTCAGGTTGCATGTAAAGTACGATCACGTTACTTTTGTAACCCAGCACGGGTCTCCTAGGGCCAGCACTGGGGTCTTAACTCAAAACAGGTAGGTAATTGCGTTTCAGTATTTTGTGTGATTTTTAAAGAATAGTTCAAGTTTTCAAAAGTAGACAGAAGAATTTCAAAGAAAAGCAGACAATAGGTTCCTATGGAGAAAATACAGATTACCAGTAACCACGCTAGGGATTACTTTTGCGGTTCAGTACTGGGCTGAAAGGTGCAGTACTGGCTTCTCCCCATATCACATGTGAGTACTTCAGAATTCGGACTTTGGCTGATTTTATGTGAATATTTTCAGTTTACAAAACTTCCCTCTTAAAAAAATTTCGAGTCAAAATGGGTCAATGTTATCCAATGGCAGGTAAGTAAATTACCGGTTTCCAGGTGAGTACTTGGTTGGTGAAGTTAAGGTTCTGGGCATAGACTCAGGGGTTCCCCAGGGTCAGGTAAGTACAGTTAGTTCAAAAAGGAACAAAGGCTGCAGGTTTGGGGACAGAGACTCTCCAGGGGCGACCAGCACTTCGAGAGGTAAGTTGGGATCTTGGAGCACAGGTAGGTACCCCAAGGGAGGCACAGGGGGCTGTAGGGCGCCCGGTGCAAGGGTGTCTTTGGGTGTCGGAAAAGCTTACCCTCAGATAGTCGTGGTTGGGGTGGGCCCTGGTTCTGAGTCTGCAGCATCGGCTGGTTCGTCGAGGAGGGTCTTTGGGCACTGGACTTTGGGTCCCAGTTGCCGGGGGGACGTCCTCGTGGTCTTGGTTCGGTTGGGCCCGGCCCGGCGGGTGCAGAGTGGGCTGGTCCCGAGCTTCCTGGCTGGCACCAGGGGGGTTGTTGCAGCAGAGCCTCTGCTGATGGGAGTCCCAATCTTCAGGAGGGTCAAGGCAGGCAGATCCTCTGGGTGTTCCAAGGTTGCTGTCCGCAGGAGTCGCCAGGTTTTAGGCAGGAGCAGGTTCCAGGATCAACAGACCAGTAGGGCTGGGGCCAAGTCAGTTGTTGTCCTGTTAGCAGCTGCACAGTGGGTGGTGGTCTTCTTGATCTTCTTTCTTCTTTTTGATATCGGCATCTGAGGAAGGAAGGTTCAGGGAGCCCCTAAATACTGCATTTAGGGGCGTTACAGGTAGGGCAAGGACAGGGACCAATGGGTCCCTGCCTTGGGGTGAGTATACCCCCTAGCCTGCTCCTCTCCTGTGGGAGGGGGGCAGGAGCCTAGCTGTGATAGGGCAGGGCTCCCCATCTTCAAGATGGCCGGAGCCCGGGGTCGTGCTTCACCTCGTCTCCCCCACCTGAGGGGTGGGGTTGGCACAGTCTGGCCCCTTCCTTTCCTGACGTAGTTTTTCCTGCCAGTCTTCCCGCCAGAGTGGGGGGCAGGACTGGTGGGGGCTGGGTACAGCAAATGGTCTGGAGAAGCTCACAGAGGCGGCATGCCTTCGAAGCTTCCCCCTGCCCATCCTGGGGGAGGAGATCTAGCACCTCGCCCAGGATGTGCATTGTTGCAGGCCCAGGAGAGCGGGGGGTCTCCTACCCAGGGTTCCAGCAACATGTCTGCTGTGTGGCAGCCTCTGCAGGCACTCAGCCAGACGTGGATAGTAGGTTAGGGTTTCAGAGGGCATCGCTAAGATGCCCTCGGGTGCATTTTACATTAAATCCCACACTGGCATCAGTGCGGATTTAATATGCTGAGAAGTTTGATACCAAACTTGTCAGTCTTCAGTGTAGCCATTATAGTGCTGTGGAGTTCGTAATGCCAACCTCCCAGCACCATATACTCTTAATGGCATTAGTGCACTAACAGTGCCCAGGAATGGCCCTGGGTACTGTAGGGGCACAGGGCTCATGCACCTGTGCCCACACCTCTGGCATAGGGCACCCAGGTAGAGGGGTGACTGAAGTATGTCAGGGCAGTGGTTCTGTGGGCATGGCACACAGGGATGTGTGCCATGTCGACTCTGGTTTTAGTTCTGTTCTTAGGCACTCATCCTGCAAAGGCAGTGTGTGGGTGCCAGGGTACAGAGTCCCTGGTGGTGGCACAATAAGTGCTGCAGCCCTTAGGGGTCTTCTCTGGTCACCATGCCCTGGGTACCTAGGGTACCAACTACCAGGGACTGACCGGTGGCCATAGATGCCAATTGGGTTTTGTTTCAGTACAGTTTTAGGGAAGTAACACAGGCCCTGGGTACCTGGTTGGCAGGAGCCCAGGGCACACTCAGCAATTCAGAAAAAAGTGGAGGCATAACAAGGCAACTTTCTCACACCGACCTGATGATGTAGCTGACCAATCGTAGGGATACTGGGTGTGAGAAGTGTTTGTCAAATGTAACCCCCCCCCCACCCGCCCTCTGTAGGGGTACTGCAGACAATGTATAAGGTCCTTTTTAGCCCCCTGTCTTTTAACAATAAAGTGATGCAAGAATATATTTAAATAATTCTTAACTATTGGCGATTAGTCTGTGTGCATTCCATGAATTAGGTTTTGTAGTTTGTGTAAGAACAGATGAGAAGAAGCTGTGAAAATTAGCTGTGGTCCCTTCTGAAATAGACAGTTTGACATTAACTTTTATGCTACCTCCTTGTAAACTTGAATACAATCTACTCAAGACTTATTTCAGGCTTGTTAGATCTCCTCAGTGAAGTGTGGCTTGAGTCCCCATGACACAGCAAGCTCTTCATTTTCAGTCTGCCAAGCCTGCTCTCTGTGATGGAATAAGCCTATAGTGCTTGCTAGTAGGTAAAGTCAAATTATAACAACATGATCTGGGATACTGTATAGCCCCATGCTTTACTATCTACATTGTTCCTCTGAACCAGACAGTAGGGGTTTTCTGATGTATGAAGGAAGTGTTTCATCACCACCTTTTTTGTTTTTCAGAGCGATTCGACCATCACTGTCCTTGGGTTGGTAACTGCGTTGGGAAACGGAATTATCGCTTCTTCTATAGCTTCATCCTCTCCCTGTCCTTCCTCACAGCCTTCATCTTCGCTTGTGTCATCACGCACCTCACTCTGCGTAAGTAAACCCTGTGCCATGGAGGCTGCCGTGTGGCTTTTTGGGGTCTGTTTAGTGGGGGAGGTGTTAAAAAATAATGTCATGGCTGATGCATTGTTATGACATTCTCAGGCTAGTCTTTCACTGGCTCAACTTTTATAGTTTAACTTAGTGTAACGTCTTAAATTCTTGTTTTCAACAGATGACTAAATTGTGCTCATGGAAATCTCTAAAATGCACCTGGTTATCTGCTTTCTTTTGATTGTACAGTACAACCACAGGAGAAAGATGATTATTCACTTTTGTGGCTTTTTAAAAGTGATTCAAAATATATTTTTTAAACTGGATGTGTCTGAATTATTGGTACATTTTGCTGTAAAATTAGCCCTGCAGCACGCCCATTCCCCCTGCATTGAATCCAGAGCTGCCTTTCCTCTATACTAGTTAATTATCCTCTCTAACTTGGGCGGTAACTGGACCATTTAGCTCTAAAAAATAAAAAGTACGGGAAGCCCAGTCTTGGATATTGTGCTGTTAGCAAATTGGCCCTACTCCAGATGCCTACCCAGTTTTCCCTTTTACATTCTTTTTGCTGCTATTTAGAGGGATGGCATTCATATTGTGCCTCTGTTACTGCTTCATTTAACACTGGGCTGTCTCGCCTTATGAAGCTGGACAGATATATTGCTATTGGAGAAATATGTCCCTAAAATAGAAAATTTGCTGCCGCCTAAACGTGATGGACATGAGCTTGAAATAAAAATGTTAGATTGAAAAAATAACCATCTCACGTAATTTCAATTGTAAAGGTGCTTTCGGCCAGGCAAGTGCAGAAGCCTTTTTTTACTTTTAATGCACAACGCAGGAATATTGACTTTTTAATATTGTAATCTAAAGCCATAGATTAAATATTCAAATATGACTACAAGCCCCAACATTTTTTTTATGAAAATAAAAATGCAAAGGCAACGTACAGTATTGGTCTGTTAGACCTCACACTGAAGTGCATTTGTTTTTAGCAAGGTGTAGAAACTTGATCAAGAAAAATGCCGTCGCTCATAGTACTAGAGAGCAAATGGCTGAAAGAGGCTGAGCCGTCGCTCCATGCGGCATAATATGGTGGGCAGAAGCAAATGTCTGAATGCCAGTATTGAACAGACCAGTGGCGATATATACATACATATATCCGGGTTGATGCAAAGCTTGTATGTATGTGTATATGTATGCATCTGTATATATGTATGTGTATATATATATATAAAAATTGTTTTGATTACTTGAAGCTGGCGACAGTTAACATCTGTCTGGAGACCAGAATTTAAAATAGCATTGTCTCATCTTCCAGCTGTTGGGTGGATTTAGGCTGTGAATGCAAAGGATATTTTTCTGAAGTTGGAGTCCTGGATTATAGAAAAATAAACACTATTTTCTCCTGAAGTAACCTCTACGAAGCTGAGCTTGATCTACTTTGTAGTTTGCGGTTTCCCCCTCCCCCCCCCCCCCCCCGTTTTTCTAAAATGTGCCTCCCTTTTTTTATGATTTAATACATCTTTTGATGTTGGTACGTTGTAGAGGCATTTGGCACTCAGTGGCCTAAAATCGGACTTTGGGAGTGTGGTAGTAATTCTAGAAGAATACGCAACACTACGCTCCACCTACTTATGCATTCCTCACCAAACCAACTGAGAGCCCTGTAGGAAGCTGGGTTTCTGTTGCAGTAACCCCCCCCCCCCCCCACACACACACACTTTTTGCCAGACTACTACTTTGGAAAGGGACCCAGGGGCATAGTCAATAGGTTTCCCAGGGCTTGTGTTCTTTCCCAAAACTGTCCTTTGTGACACCCTTAGAGGCACCCTGTACCTTTACACACACACACACAGACTGCCATTGCAGGCTGCGTGCTTTGGTGCAGAACAAAATGAAGTCGACATGGCACACATTCCTGTGTGCCATGCCTACAACCCACTGCCCCGGCATAGGTCAGCCACCCCTCTAGCTGGGTGCACTATCCCAGTGGTGACGGGTGTATGAGCCCTGCACCCCTACAGTGTCTAGACCATTGTAAGTGCAGTAATGCCTTTAAGAGTATATGGTTTTGAGAGTTTGTCATTACAAACTCCACAGCACCATAATGGCTTTACTAAAAACTGGGTAGTTTGGGATCAAACTTCTCAGTACATTAAACCCACATTAATGCCAGTGTGTGATTTAATGAAAAATGCACTCAAAGGGCATCTCGGAGATGCCCCCTGAAAAACGACCAGCCTCTGCTGAGCTCCCTGACTGGTACACACCAGCCCTCCTCCACGAGCCATGTTTCTGGACCCCTGGGGTGGGAGTCTTTGCTCCCTGAGCCCAGAAACAAAGCATTTCTTAGGCGTATGTGTTCATACCTCTCCTCCTCCAGGTCAGGAAGAGCCATCTCTGGCAGTGGAGCTTTGAAGGCTTTGCAGTCTTTGTAATGCTACTTCCCGCCTTTTTGGCGGGAAGACAGGCAGGAAAAATTAACTAGGGCAGAAGTGAAGCCCACTCTACAGTGCCCGCCATCTTGCAGATGGCAGGCACTCCCCAATCAGGATTAGAGATTGTGCCTACTCCCCCCACGTGGGGTGAGCACACCAAGGGTGTAGTCACCCTAAGGTCAGTAGCCCATTGGCACTGACCTTGAGACACCTAAAACGCCCCCCAAATACAGTATTTAGGTGGCAGCCCTGAACCAAAAAGACAGATTCCCGCAACCTACAAAGAAAAAAAGATGAAAGAAGACGCCCAGCAGAGGAGACTGCAGCGAAGATCTGACTTGGCCCCAGCCCTACTGGCCCGTCTGCAGTTTCCAGACATCCTTCGCCAAAAGTAGTCTTGTCCTGCAGCCAGCGACCTCCAGAACCCTGGGAGGACTAACTGCCTTCAAGCCAGGAGCCTGACCATATATGGCTTTGTGGGCAATGCAGAGGCCCTTGCAGAGTTTTTTTTTTTTTTTTTTTATATAGCGCGAAGTAGAACCGAACCGAATCAGTTATCAGAGCGCCTTACATAGCACCAGTTACGTTACATGAGGATACACTTTCATTTTAGGCACAGGGAGATTAAGTGATTTGCCCAGAATCACAGGGGTTTATTGGCGTCGTTACTGAGACTCAAACCCAGATCCCCAGGTCCGAGGTCGAGCGCCTTAGCCGTTAGGCCAACCCCTCTCCCTTGAACTTTGCTCTCTGCTTGACTGGGAACCAATGCAACTTATGCAACTTATGCAACACATGCAAACAATTGTTGCGCTGAGCCAACGCAAAACCCCAGTGTTAACACCAGCCTAGGGTATTTGCCGTGATTCCCCCCTGCCCCAACTTTCAAGAGGCTCATCTTGACTGAAATCTGTGTATAGGCTGGCCCCCTTGTAGTGTAGCTCCTATTTTCCCAATAGGCTCTGCGCATTGGAATAGTACCTACAGCAGTAAAGACCTAGGCCAGACGTTAACTAGGTCTACTACTGTCGAAACTAGACTTAATTTTTGGGTTTGCCAGCTAAGCTCAGAGTTCGCTAGAAACTTTCTCGAATGTTCAAGGAAGGATGAACTCCCCTGATTAGACAAGAAGGGATTTAGTTTCTGACAACCATAGAACATGACAACTTTGCTCTCCCCTAATCAAGAGTCAATCTCGAGAGTCGTGTGAGCACAAGGCAATTATTTTACTCAGTCAGTACGTGCATTCTTAGTCTCATCAGAATGTAGAGAAAAGGAAGAGACGGGCGTGTTCAATAAAAGATGTTATTTATTGATCAGTCTCTTTTCTCGTACAAGAGAAATGGATCGATATTATTGCAATACTTATAGTTAAGTAAAGTGCATACATTAGAAGCAATAGTATAAAATAATACTGTAAAAACATTGATATGGTTTCTGAGCCATATGATGTTTAAAATGATTAAAATATATTTACATACACATATACATTTGACTAAACGTACTCAACTGGTGTTTCTAAATACGCCTACCCCGTGTACCTGACCTAAGTCTAATGCGTGGGCGGGAATAGAAAGTTACAGTTTAGTTTAAGTTTGTTTTTGCCAAGTGAATAACTAAAGAATTCTCTAGGAGGGGTTATTCAGTTCTGTACCTGGAATTTAGGATGAATGAGGAATGGTATCTCTTTCTCTGCTCTCGATATTCCAGGCTGCCTGCGAGGGCTACCCGGAAGCGCCGGTGCTGGGTCTCTCGGCTTGAGATAGCAGCGCGTCTCTCAGCGCGTCAGGAAGGCGGGGCTGCTGCCTGCGGGGTCTGCTTCTGCTCTCTGCTTCGGCAAGTATGGCTGCTCCGTCTTGTCACCACGCGTGTGTTTGCATAGGGCAAGGTCGGCAATATTTATACCTTAAAGGTGCCGAGATTGACGTAAGGATGGACATAGGTACGTCAATAAAGATGTCATACGACTTGCTCGTTAGCACATTCTTTACTAAAGTTCTCTGTGAAATCAAAACAATGGCCGCACGGATTATCCAGGTTGTCATAGGTTTGATTTGTTATGAGAACGTCGTATGCCTTATCAGGGGCTGGAGGAATATCGCTTGTCTAATTAGATCTCAAGCGTTATGACCTAATCAGATAACACGTTCCTGTGCCGTAGTGTGACTGCGTCAGATAACGGTATCTGCATCATGGGGGATTTCTTGCCTCATGGGCTGACTGTTAGTTAACTAGCTAGTAAGTTTAACCAGAATAGGGTCAGGAATAGGGGGATCGAATCAGAACCTATAGAAATACACGACACCCACTCCACGCTAACTATGGTCATATCTACTAATCTATGCATAGTATAACATAGTACAACATACTATAGAGTATAGTGTATACCTTACCACCCCAAAATACATAAATGCATTTCGAAATTTTCAAATATACTGAAAAATTGCAGTCATATATATTGTATGCACTTAAGCTATGAATTAAATGCAAAAGTGAACACGCATTGTTATGCATTATTGATTGTTGGTATATGAGAAATACACATGAAATGGCTCTTAATATGGCTATACAGAAAAAAGTCGAAACCATTTCATCACATAAAATCTATTGCGAACATACCAGCGGGCAGCTAAAGTCTATAAAGTCTATAAAGTATCTAAAATAGAAATCTTAGTTCTCTAGGAATAGTCTCTTACTTTAAGCAGAAAATCAGTGTCCCGGGAAAAAATATATAGAAAAATATTTTAGGGGCTTGCTGAAAAAAGTTGCTGTCCGTGAACTGGATTGTAATTGTTCATGTGACTTTATTTTTAAAGTTGAAGGCCGAATTCAGGGAACGCCGTGTGCGAGTTTACTCAAAAGTCTCTATTTCTGTTCTGGAGAGAACATCATATCATTCAGGCTTTCGAAAAAACTGTCAACAGCTTCATGGGAAAGTTCCTCTAAGTCGGAAATAGGGGTAACCATGCATTCATGCGCATGATTGTCTCCATTGACATTCTGATTTGCATTGCTGACAGAAGGTCGTACCTGTTCGATGCTGCTTTCATCTTGAACTTCACTACTCTTCAATCGCAGTGGTGAAGATTCCAGGAATGCCGTCATCAGAATTGGCAGCCTTTGAGGGCAGCACAGTGCGTGAACCTTGGTAGGAACCAACAGTGTATCTGCATCCACCGGCGCATCCGATTGTAGCGTCAGACAGGTGTCTAACACGCATTCTTCTCCGCATAGCAGACACCTTAGTACAGGTAAAACACACCTTTGCCACATTGGTCGAAATGATAGAAACCAAGTCATGTTTAGGTCTCTAAGCCGGGATAGTCCCAGGATTTTTGATATCCGGTCCCGGTATCCAATGGCTAGGATCGTATCTTCCATTGTCGCGAGAGTTTGATCTGTGACATGGGTTGCCATAACGAAAAATAAGGACTAGGAATAGGATTCCTGCAATTAGTCCTAGGATCAGGGGAAGTCCGCCAAAAATCGAATGGACGAAGTCTGGAAAAATACCCAGTATGGCTTTGAATGGTGTTAATGCCATCGAAAATACTGTCTTAAATACCTTTGAGACCCCTGTGGTATCAGAAATATTTAAGATTTCGCTCAGGATTTCCGCGAAATGTACGGGGGAATTAGTTGATAATAATGTATGTATCTCTGCAGTCGTCCTTGCGACTTGTAGATCATACGTTTCTTTAGATGACGTGAGCCTTGTAGGCGTCTGAAGAAGCACTGTTTTCATTCTGCTTAAAGTGTCTATTCGAATAGAAGTAATTTTCAAACTGGGCCATGCCCTCGCCTCCCTGTCTGGAAAGGAGCTGGGGAACAAAGAACGTCCACAGCACTTGACCTTCGCCGTCGTAGTGACGAGATAAGGAGTCCCGGGCATAAGACTACAGCATCTGCGGTCTACAATAAGAATGTAACTCCCATTATAGAGTCTTTGAAAGAATGGTTCTATTTCAGTTGCAGGTGCGCCTTGCTGGTGACATGAAAGGTTGTATGAATTCCCTTCACAGGCTCCGTGCAAACTAATACCGTTACACAGAAGCGTGCCGCTTAGTGACATAGCACAATTGATGCCACTAAGAAACACTTTCTGTCCTTTGTTACTGATACATGCATGTGAATAGGGCAGGTTCCATGTTGTTTTAAGGTACCCCTTTCCCAATTTCTCGTACATGCCAGCCTGTATATATTTTTGGCAGTATTGAAACCTGAAGGTTGAGATTGGAATATTTATGATTCCGTGGATTATCCATTCACTGACAGGTCGTTCTGACATTGTCAACGGTAATCTTTCTAGTTTTTCAATGCTCAAGATTGTATAATCAGCACCCTTCTGCGCCATACCGATTTGTCTATCAGTAAGGTTAAAGATTTGAAATAGTGACGTTGTGTTGATTAAACGCCAAGGCACATAGCCTGAACGCAGATTTTGTAACGTCCAGCCAAGCTGTACAATAGAACGCAATTGTGACTGACCATGTTGTAATAACAGTAAGTCTTGCGATAATATATCGATTGCTGAAGACACAATGCTGTCCAATGAAAAAATTCTGGAGGACAGTCATTAACCCATTGTCCACTACAGAAAGTGATTTTTCCAAATTAATACGGTCAATTTCCCGTATTCTTTCTGCTGTCTCAATTTGAGTAACCTTCCAGGCCTCATTGTATGCTGCATATACAGAGGCTGCTATGAAACGCTTTTGACGCTGTTTGCGTGGTCCCATTATGAAATCACGCAAGTCAGCACCATCAGTAAGTAAAGTTAGGTGTTGCTTAATTTCAGGCAGTGTGGAAGTTTGTAGCCATTGAAGGCATAATTTGCCCACACTGTAGGTTGTTATTATCCCTGGGTGATGTCTTTGGGGATATCTAGGGTCTGGCCTGTTCATTTTGAAACCCTGTGTTTTATTCAGGAATCTATCTTGACAGTTATTTGTATCTGTGGGCCAGATCAACCATTGTTTCCAATCAGGATGTGTTCTGTTTTGGTTAAGTATATGGTTTATGTCTATTTCTTCATCTGTTTCAGAGTTATTGCTAAACATTGTTGGCTTTGGAATAGACAGGTTATTTAAATCTTTGATTTTGGCTAAGCCAAGACAGGTGGTTTGTTGAACGGTGTCATTTAAAAATATCATTTGTTCTGGGATCATGCAGGCTCTAAACAAAGCTTCTATACCCTGTACTTGCCATTCTTTTGTACCCCAAACACTTTTCAAATCAACATGTTTGTCCCAATAATCAAATCCAAAAGTATTCATTTTTTCAAAGAAAGAATCTGAATATATCAATTTTGTGTTGGTTATCATGGTTTTCATCCCTGTCTTGTTTGACAATTTGTAATAAAATGTTTCAGCATTAGTTATGTTAAAACCTGAAAAATATGAATATTTGCCATACACGGTTCTAGAGCTCCCTTTTGGAGGTGTAGCACAATGTTCCCATTGATTAAAATTTAAAACATTTCTAGGTTGTGCAGATTTATGCAAGAAATGGTTACCATAATGGTTATAGCAGTACATGCTGTCATAATTTGTAGAACCCTGCAAATAATCATGTTTTGTAAATTTAGCAGACATTACTAAGTCAGACATCATATTGTTTATACTTTCAAAGTCCCAATCATCAGCAAATGAGTTTGGTTTTGCAAAGTCACTCAAGGAGATCTTGATTTGGTGTGGATATTTCAGGATCTCGACCGGACCATAAATTTCATAGTCAGTGTTGTCCCAGGCTACCCCACCAGATATTGGAATTGCTGTGAAGTTGGCTGAAGAAAGTTCTGAAGAAAGTTCTCTTTTCTCGACGTGTGAAGATGTGTGTGGTTTGAGGACCAAGTTGATGTTCTGACTTGCTGTGTCCATTTTAGCATATTTTCCCTCAATGAAGCGTCCCAAGGTAAATACCACGATGAGCCAAAGTATGAGGATAAATGCACCAAAACCCACCCAAAATTCAATCCATGGAGAAACTAGATATGTTTCTTTCAGTTGTTTCAAAAGTTCCTTCGCTTTGTCTTTAAAGGATTTTGATGATGGCTGTGTCTTTTGTTCGCTGAAGCCTTCAGAGGAATCATCGAAGTTGATGAAGTAACCGGATGCAGTTCTGTCAATTGTTCCAATTGGTTCAGGATTTTTGTTTCTTGCATTTTCACTTGGTACTTCTGTATAGATTGGTGTGTCTCTGCTAAATGTCTTTATTTGGGTTTTCAGAGGTCTAAGTTCTATTGCATTGTTGCATAGTCCTTGTTGTTCTTCTGTAGGCGTTTCGAATGTGATGAGCCTCTTTGATAGGACCTCTGTACTGGTAGCAAACCTTGGTGTTCTGCTACTTATTGGGAGTCCACTTGGCCTACTGTTGGTTATCGGCCACATGTTGTGGTTTTACCAGGTCGATGGATACAACTCGGTTCTCCTTTTTTCCAGCAAGTGGCGGTAGTACAACTGATCTTGTCCCGTTGACAGACAATACAGGAACTGCTTTTCTGTAAGAAGGCCCAAATTCCTTCTTTACCGCGATCTTCTCCCTGACTAGATCCCCGACTTTTGGAATCCAGACAGGTCTTGCTGGGACAGGTGGTGATTCTTCAGTGGTCGTTGGCTGTTCTTTCAACTGTATGTTGCTCAGGTCTTTTCTTGTTTTGTTTAAGTCCTGCAAAATAGCCAAACGGTCTTTGACATCAAAGCTTTTTTCTGTTACCACTGAAGTCTGACTATCAAGGTCAGAGATCAACATCCTAGTTCCGAATAATAATTCGTACGGACTGAATCCCTTCAGAGAATTTCTTGGCAAGTTATTTAGACTACGTTGGACACTTATTAGATGTTTGACCCACCCAGCTCCCGAACCTAATATCCTTTCTATTATAGATTGCTTTCTGTCTTGGTTTTTTCTTTACACCATCCCATACCCTCAGGAAGGAAGTGAGAAGATTCCCGCTGGGCTGTGCTCATTTGGCCATTCTTTCCCCCCCCCAGGCTGGATTGCCTGAGAAAAAGAAAAAAAATGGTCGAACGTAGCATGCTCTTAGCGTATATGCCATTTAGACTCGCAAATCTTGTATAACAGTCCGGACGTCAGCCGAGTGCTGTGGATCTACATTATAAGTGGGAACTAGCCTGTATATGTTAATCGCAAGCCATTCTTTTTAGTGGTGATGTTATCTGCCTTGATACGACGAGGTATTAAACTGCTTCTCTCCCCACTGCGATCTCTGTTGCAGTTTGGGCAGTTTTTTACAAACATGGTGTAGTGCAGGCTCATGCCTGGCCACCAGTACCGTGATTGTAATTCTTCCAGAGAATCTTTTAATTTAAGGTGTCTGAGACCCTCGCCCATGTGTGCGTCTGCGATTAACAAGTTTCTCCTGTCCATGTTTGGAATCACTCTATCCCCCACTCCAGGGATTCGAGCAAAAGGAATGGAGTTTGCATCTATGATGTATGTGTAATTGAGTGGATAGTTGATCGGTAACGCCGAGCAGTCGCCTTTTGATGACGTTTTTACTGCCAGCACTGTTTCGCCGTCAATGTATTTTAATGTACGCTTTTTTCGATCTACGGGAGCCGGTTTACTGGCTGCCGCTGCGGCTGTTTCAGCCAATGAATTCCCTACAACGTGAACTCCATCACGCTGGTGACTCAGTGAGTGTGTCACGTGAGTCTTTGGTAGTTCTTTTTTCAAAAGAGCTACCTGTTCCCAGAGCAGTCTCTGCTTTATTGGTGCATCCGTGTCATCTTTGTAATCGTTCTGAATCCAGGTCTGCAAATCCTTGTTATATGCTTTGACGCAGAAATATGAATCTGACACTATAAGTGTCGGGAATTCGCGATCCGCATTATCTAGCGCCATTTTCAAAGCTAATATTTCAGTTTGTAGTTCTGAATTAGTTTCTACTGAGTGTGATTTTGTTAATAGAGGTCTTAGTTTACCTCCGTGCCACACTTCTTTTGTAATCTCACATGTGGGATTGTATGCATGTTCTCCCCAAACGGAGGGTTGAGCATGTCCGTCTGTATAGATTACACAGGCGTAATGTCGTAGAGGCAGAATGTCGATTGGCAGAGGATACGTTTTTTCATATTTTAGATTTTTTAATTTTTCTAGTTCTTAAAAGACTGTTAACCAGGCAATACTTGATAATTCATATCCTCCGTACTGGATTTTCAGATGGGCAATTCTGGACTTTTTGAAGTTGAATTTGTAACCCTCTGCAGCGAAACCAAGTATTATGGTGTTCACTCTTTTCAAGTGAGTTTCCAAGTCATCATCTGTTAAGTAAATGTCATCGACATAAGATAATGCTTCATCATCATATAGTTGTAGTAATTCTGTTACTCTCGCTGAGAATACCCCCGGGCTGTTCTTGTACCCCTGGGCTAACCGACAGAATTGTTTTTGAGTGCCATTTACTGAAAATGCAGTTAAATATCTGCTCTCTGGTGCTATGTTTTGACAAAAGAATCCGTTGGAGATGTCCAAGGTTGTTTTGTATTTTTTGCGCACTATGTTATTCATTAGTGCAGCACTGTGTGAGTTTTGCACTGCAAAAGTTTTGCAACATGTGTTAAGGTGTCGGTAATCCAAAACTAGACGGTACGAATTGTCTGGTTTGGAGACCGGAAACAAAGGATTGTTCATTTGTGAGGTGCAAGTTTCAATCACCCCCTGGTATTCTAGCTGATCTAGTATTTCATTTACTTGTTTTTTAGCTTCTTGCTTAATTGGGTACTGCCTTTGTGCAGTAGGTTGTGATTTTAACTGGACTTTGTGAGGAGGAGAATCCTCATCCCATCCTACGTGATTTTTATATAAAGCAGGTGCTAAGGCCACTGCCCACTTTCTAGCAAGTGTGTATTTTTTATGAATCGGTATTTGATTCGAGAAGGCAGGCATAATTACTTCTTCGCCATGAGGGCACTCCCTGACAAACTCCGGTGGCCAGTCTTTTTCAGCTAGAAGGATGTCATAGCCCTTGGATAGGTTATCCCAAAATAGTCCCCTTATCTTCCTAGTCTTATCTCCCTCTATACGTAATGTTATCTCGTATATTTTGTGGGGCTTGCTAACTCTGGTATCTGCAGTTTCCACTTGAAGGTATTCATTCGTGTCCACTGTCTCCAGATGATTCATAAGGACTTTGCGAGCTATGCTCACCTCTGCTGCGCTGTCTAGCATTGTCTGAGCCCATTCTCCGTTTTTCAGTTGTGTCCTCAGTATTCTCGGCATTGTTAACTACCTTGATACTGGCTACCTTCTTTTTTGGAAATTGTGATTTCTTTTTCAGTTGAGCAGGTTCCTTGTCTTTGGACTTGGCGTGCTCTTCTGATCGTCCTCTTTTTTCCGATTTCTGCGAGGAATTCTGAAAAGATTGAGACGGACGTGTATCAATGTCTTGATATCTATCAGGTTTTTTAATATTATCCCTATTTCTAAGGTTATATCTATTCCCAGAGGGTTCACTCTGAGGTGACCTTTGTCTCGGGTTTGGAGATTTCTCTCTTCGCCTAGGAGACCTTCCTCTGGACTGGAATTTCTTTTCTTTAGGATTGGATTGTTTATTTCCATCCCAGTTCTTTTTTGGTGAATTATTATTAAAAAATATTTTTTCTGGACTTGTAGTCAGTTGCGGTTTTACTGGTATTCCACCTAGACTATCTCTGCCTAGTTCTTCATAGGATTTTTCTATGATTCTGGCAATTTCAGCTGGTTGGTCTGCTATATCTGTCTCTTTTAACCTCTGGCGGATCGCCACGTTTGCTGCTTCACCCTTTATGTTGGCTAGTAATATAGCCGAGACCTGCTTGAAGTCTTTCAGTAATTTCATACCAAGAGTTAAAGCAGGTTCTGGACCGTATTCATCTTGAATTTGTTTTAGCACATCTGGTATTACCGAAATGGATGGAACACCGTGCGTTTTTGTGTAGATTGAAGCAAAGACCGTACCCCAAGTGTCACAGTCCTCAATGTGTGGTGCGATTCCCATTGGGAGACATATAGTCAGAATCCTGTGCTTTTCTAATGGGGTGGTGTCAGGAAACACCGCCTCTATTTGGGTGATTTTCTGTGCCAACCAGAATGGTATCTGTTCCCGTTTAGCTGGAACTTTACCTAGGCAGGATTGGATGTTCTGTGGTGTGATTTTATTTGTGTTCCCCTGGTGAGGGGTCAGCTGTGGAATTTTAATCGCTGGCTGAATTGTTGAAGTCCGCATTACATACTGAACTAATTGTCTGTGAATTTTTAGTAGTTGTTTTAGCTGTATTAATAGCTCTGGTGCAGTCATCTCGTCGATGTCTGGATGTGGTGTGTATCCGGCTAAGACCGGCCACGTTGCTCCTGGTCTTCCTAAAGGACCGAGCCTTGTAATGTGATTATGTTTTAGGGCGCCATCAAATAAGAGCAAATGCTCTTGGAATTTGAGTGGTACTTCCACCTCCTCGAAAGGAGTGTACGTTTCAGGAGGTTCCTCTACTTTGTAATAGTGGAAGTACTTTGTTACAGCATTTGCTGCTGGAAAATGTATCCATGTATAGTATACCTCTGTCTGCCGATATTCGTGTGCCTCAATTACGAATATGACTGTGCCACCTCTAGGTGTCAGTCCATTTTCTATAAGTTTTAAGGTTATAGATCTCCTTTTGGCGACCTGGATGAGTATTATATCCGGGTCTGCTGTTTGCATGGTAGCATCAGCATCTGCTATTTCAGTAGCTAATCTAATTGCCTCTCTTTCTCCATCACTGTCTCCCATTTTACTGACAGGATGGTATTATTTTTATTTGCAGATCAGGTTTCTTTATGGAAACAGAGATTAGGTGCACAATATTTTGGAACTGTTTTATCCTTCAACGTTGACTAGACCAAGAACCATACATAGGAGTTCCCTCCTGCGAGGTTTTGGAGGATATAATAACCTTTCACCCACTCCAGACGTCTTTGGAGTATTTGGGAAAAGGGGTCTGAGTGAGAAAGCACGACTGAGTTACTCTAAATGTCTTACGTTAGTTTTATCGCCCTTTCCAAACGCGTTGGGCGCCATGTAGTGTAGCTCCTATTTTCCCAATAGGCTCTGCGCATTGGAATAGTACCTACAGCAGTAAAGACCTAGGCCAGACGTTAACTAGGTCTACTACTGTCGAAACTAGACTTAATTTTTGGGTTTGCCAGCTAAGCTCAGAGTTCGCTAGAAACTTTCTCGAATGTTCAAGGAAGGATGAACTCCCCTGATTAGACAAGAAGGGATTTAGTTTCTGACAACCATAGAACATGACAACTTTGCTCTCCCCTAATCAAGAGTCAATCTCGAGAGTCGTGTGAGCACAAGGCAATTATTTTACTCAGTCAGTACGTGCATTCTTAGTCTCATCAGAATGTAGAGAAAAGGAAGAGACGGGCGTGTTCAATAAAAGATGTTATTTATTGATCAGTCTCTTTTCTCGTACAAGAGAAATGGATCGATATTATTGCAATACTTATAGTTAAGTAAAGTGCATACATTAGAAGCAATAGTATAAAATAATACTGTAAAAACATTGATATGGTTTCTGAGCCATATGATGTTTAAAATGATTAAAATATATTTACATACACATATACATTTGACTAAACGTACTCAACTGGTGTTTCTAAATACGCCTACCCCGTGTACCTGACCTAAGTCTAATGCGTGGGCAGGAATAGAAAGTTACAGTTTAGTTTAAGTTTGTTTTTGCCAAGTGAATAACTAAAGAATTCTCTAGGAGGGGTTATTCAGTTCTGTACCTGGAATTTAGGATGAATGAGGAATGGTATCTCTTTCTCTGCTCTCGATATTCCAGGCTGCCTGCGAGGGCTACCCGGAAGCGCCGGTGCTGGGTCTCTCGGCTTGAGATAGCAGCGCGTCTCTCAGCGCGTCAGGAAGGCGGGGCTGCTGCCTGCGGGGTCTGCTTCTGCTCTCTGCTTCGGCAAGTATGGCTGCTCCGTCTTGTCACCACGCGTGTGTTTGCATAGGGCAAGGTCGGCAATATTTATACCTTAAAGGTGCCGAGATTGACGTAAGGATGGACATAGGTACGTCAATAAAGATGTCATACGACTTGCTCGTTAGCACATTCTTTACTAAAGTTCTCTGTGAAATCAAAACAATGGCCGCACGGATTATCCAGGTTGTCATAGGTTTGATTTGTTATGAGAACGTCGTATGCCTTATCAGGGGCTGGAGGAATATCGCTTGTCTAATTAGATCTCAAGCGTTATGACCTAATCAGATAACACGTTCCTGTGCCGTAGTGTGACTGCGTCAGATAACGGTATCTGCATCATGGGGGATTTCTTGCCTCATGGGCTGACTGTTAGTTAACTAGCTAGTAAGTTTAACCAGAATAGGGTCAGGAATAGGGGGATCGAATCAGAACCTATAGAAATACACGACACCCTGCCCGATGCCCTGTCTAACCCTCACCCAGAAGACCTCCAGCCATGGACAGTCCCAGAGATTATGCAGAAAACCCACATCCTCTATTAACTTGCTTGCCTCCCATATCAAACAATGCCTGTAAAGCAGTATTATCCCACAGGTGGTCAAAAGAGTGTGGGTTGGAGAGAAGTTATCGGAATGAGAGCCTATTCAATATTAAGAAGGCACATTGAGCATAATCCACCTCTGCTTGTTATAAAATGTAGACCACTTCACCCTGATTTGAAATTCCACCCAGTTTGAAATTCAAATTCTGTACTGTAGTTGAAACTAGTAAAGACTCTGAAAATAAATGTACTTATTTTTGAGTCTGAGCCAGCTGTAAGATCAGATGATTGTGTTTGCTACAAAAGTGTTTTCGATCAGGACATTGTAAGAAAATTGATTGAGGAGTGGACAAATAATTTTGACACTAATCCAAAATATAACTCTGAACTGATGAAGATCAAACCGTTATAAATGTTTAAAGGACCGGTCCCATTCTATGCATAAGCACCCTTGTGTTGTAGGTCCTGTGCAATAGATGCAACTAAACAAGCCAAAAACACGCTCTGATAGCCACTTCTCAGGGTCATCGTTTCACCTCCTCCAGCTCCTCGTCCCCCAGTTTCCCTATGTCCGCCTCTTAGGCCCCTTTTAACTTCAATAAGGGTTGGGGAGGCATTGGTCATCAACTTACTATATGTGAGGGAAATTGCTGTTTTGTACAGTGCCTCTGACCAGTCTGTCCTCTAGTAGTGAGGCGTCCTCTAGCTTTGTGCCCTGCTCCACATGCACCAGCAGCCAAACTGCCTGTTCTTAGTATGAAGAAGGGCCCAGTTGTTTTTTAGGCCCTTGCTTGTAGCACCTTATGTCTGCGTTAGGTTTGTTGCTTCTAACTCTTCCCCTCCATTGTGCCCAGCGTGAGTCACACCTGAGCTGTTACTCATTAACTGCCAGGGAAGGCATCTGTTATCAAGAAATGCATCCCAATGCCAATCTTCCTTCAGTCCTTCCTCAATTGTGCATGTCATATTCTCATCAGTCTGCTAATTGCTTTGGAACAATGCAAGGCTATGTGATTTGCTTTAAAATAATTATAACCTGTTCCTCTGGTGGTGCTTTCTAATACAAGCTAATTAAAATGGAATCCTTAATCCTTAAGCCTTATTCTGGAATGGGGTCCTTAAAGTGTTGTCCTCTGTTAATGATTTGATTGATAGATGAACTTGAGAGGCACTGTTTAGGCAGTAGTTAAGTTTTCAGCAAGGATTGCTTTTAAAGTGGCACTGCTGAATCCAGGCAATAACCCTTTCCCAGGTTCGTGACTATGTTCTGGTGCCCTATAGCTGATGTGGCCCTTGGGTACAATACAGTGGCAGGATCGTATTAGAGCTACCATACCATTTCTGTTTCTAGACCTGGCTACAACATGTGGTGTGTCCATGGGGATTATAGATATTTGGGAGGTTGTTTGTAGGAAAGAGCCCCTTTTTCCCTTTTTGCATGGTCTCCCCCCCCCCGCCCCTCTTTTTTCTTTGCCTAATGTTGATGCTGTTTGTTTGTGCCCTGGGTACCTGCCAACCAATAACCCAGGGACTATTCTCTTTCCCTAAAACTGTACTGTGTACCCCCAAATTGGCACCTCTCTGGCCACATGTAAGTCCCCTGTAAAAGGCACCCTAGCTACCAAGGGCCCTCTGACCAGAGAATACCTCTATGAGCTGCAGCACGTATTGTGCCACCCTCAGAGGTCCTGTACCTTAACACCCACACACTGCCATTGCAGGCTCAGTGTTTTTTTAAATAATCTTTTATTATTTTCTTGCTTGAAGGAAGTACAATACAAATGACTCCTGCGTGCAATCAGTAGCAGTTCATGTAACATGGATATGTTATACATACGAGAGGGTACATTTGTACCATAAGGATCAAGAGAACAACGTTCATTAAACATTTGCTCTCATTTATCCAAAAGCACGTGCACATTTTTAAAATGTATTTATTTATTTTTGAGTTTTATATAGCGCTGGCTTTACAAGCTGACTCTTGGTGTGTGCCTGTACACAAGTTAATGCACTGTGTAGATGATCACATTATTGTTATTGGCACCGTGCTAGACTGTCATAATTACGGAGCGAGAGATTATACTTGGATTGCACTAACGTATAAAAGGAAGAACATAAAACATCTTTAGTAACAATAATCAGCCCTTTAACGTCCCGTCGAGGGTAGTGTGTTACTCCTTCATTACCGGGCACTACCAACTGTCATTCCCTCCACTTACAGATTGCATTGGCCCTTTTATTGAAGTAGTGTGCGACACGCCAAGTAAATGTTGCTGTGTACATACAACTCAAGCTCAGGGTGGGATCTCTGATTGCCAGAGTGTGAATCAGGGGAAGTCTCTCCCGCCATATTTACGGGGAGCTGCAGCTCAGTGTATAGGGTGTCCCAGCATGTTGCAATAAGGGTTCTTGCGCATCCCCAGTGTTTCCTCGAGCCATATGGCAATGCTCTCTGCCTTTGCCCAAGGAAGCATTGAGTTCCGCCAGGCCATGACCGTGGGTGGATCGGGTGCCTTCCACTTCTTGGTGACGAGCCATTTGGCCACTATCAGCCTCAAATCTAGGAATCTCAAAGTGACTTTTGTAGCAGGGGGTTCTATGAAATTTGTGCAGTAGATAGGTTGGCCAGTCATTAGTTTGTGTTCTACCTGTGCAGGTGTGCAGGAGAGAGACCACTTGGCTCCAGTAGGCACTCATCCGAACACATCTCCAGAGCATATGAATTAACCCAGCTCCTCGTTCAGCTCATCTCGGACACACGGCGTCTTCCCGGTTAAAGTATTGATGATTTTTTTTTTTCGGCTTTGAGGTACACCCTATGTACGATAAAAAGCTGTATTTGCCGGAAGCGTGTATTACGAGGGATGCACATCCGGCTTTCAAGCACCGGAGCCCATTCCTCATCTGTAAACTGGTGTCCCAGAGCATGTGCCCACTTGTGGCGCAGCGGGTCGGGGCTAACTGTATGTGTCCTCAAAGAAGCTGCAAACCAACGCGTCAGGTGCCTACCTGTCCCCATAACATGAAAATATTGCATGGTGAGGTGGTCAGTGGCTCGACAGTAATGTCTCCCCATTTAGCCGCAAGTGAGGCCACAGATGTGTGATGTCAGAAAGTGACCTGGCAGAAGCCCATCTTCCTCTACCAGGGTCGCGTATGGCAAAAGGGTACTCTCTCGATACAGGCCCCCTAGTGTCTGAATGTAGTTTTCCTGCCACCTTCTGAGTATCTGTGCGGAGATTACCGTATGGCCAGGGGGTGTCCCTTCCAGAGGTATCGCTGGCGTATAGGGGGTCCCCTTCTGTGTAATATACAAGCTTCTGCGGAAGCACCTATATGCCATCCTAGTAGCAAAGGCTCTGGCGGTCGGGAGGGTGGAAGAGACTGACAATGTGAAGTAGGGGATTGGGTGGACTCATTGTGGCAGTGTCTGCGCAATGACTGAGAGCCAATGGGCTACCCACTGGAGTTGCGAGGCGAGATAGTAATGCTCGAGACAAGGAGCTGCCAGTTCCCCCCCCCCCCCCCCCCCCCCCCCGGTCTACTGGCAGGTATAATTTCTGCTGTGCAATCCTGTGCCTGGCATTACCCCAGATAAAATCACAGAGTTGTTTTTCCAGTGGAGGGAAAAAAGAAGCTGGGACTTAGACCGGTAGGTTTGTGAAATAATACAAGAGTCTCGGTAGCACAACCATTTTGGTGAGTGCAACCCTGCCTGTTACTGATAATGGTAAAGTACCCCAAAACTGCATCTGTGGTTTGAGGGACGTCACTGCCCAGCCAAGGTTCCCATCAACAAGGTAGTCTGTACGGTGGTAGATTTGGATGCCTAAATATCGGAAAGTTTCTGCCGCCCACTGTACCTTTTTACTACTGATCACAAGGTTAGGATCCTGGAGTCCCTCTTTAAATGAATAAACACAGGATTTGTCTACATTGACCATCGGACCAGACAACGCTGCAAACTCCTCCAATAATTGAGTGAGGCGAGCAGGGGCATGGTTAATGTCTCGAACATAAATGAGAAGGTCATCAGCATATAACAACATTACCCAGTTGGGTATGCAGTGCCTCCGCCAGTGGCTCCATTGCAAGCGCAAACAAGAGCGGCATACCTCTTTGTATTTGGAGAGAGTCAGAGGTAAGACCCCACTTTGACTCTGAGGGGCTAGTGTAGAGGAGATGTCAGCTGAATGTACATAGGGCCCAGTTCGGATTTCTCCAATGCCGTAAATAGATAGCCCCATTCTAAGGAGTCATAGGCCTTCTCCAAATCTAATACAAGACAACCCGCCCGAGGCCATGTTTCCACTGCGTATGCTGATACCCTGAAGAAGCACCGCAAATTGAGGGAGGTGCGATGGGAGGGCACAAAACCGTTGTGGTCCGTGTGGACCAGCGACGGAACAACCTGCGCCAGCCAATCTGCTAATACTTTCGCCAATATTTTGTCATCGGTATTGAGTAAAGCTTAGCGTCTGTTGGAGCCCCTCTCCGTGGGATCTTTATGGGGCTTCAACAGTGATATCCGATGCGCCTCATGCATGGAGGGTGGAAGCGGCCGAGACCTTCATTTAGCTCGAAATATGTTAAAATTGCCGTTCCCAGCGAGGTACAGAATGTCGAGTCCTCTAGTGCACTGACCTGGAGTCGCCTCGTAGGGCCTGGAGGGTGCTGCACCTCACATCTAAGCTGCTGCAATAGGGGATTATGATCGGAGTGTGTCCGCCCTAGGTATTCAATGCCGTGTATCAGGGGAAGAAGTATCTGTGACTCCACCAGTCTATCCAGGCGGACGTGTAAGTTATGCACTGCGGAGGTATGAGAATCAACCCGGGCAGTGGGATTCAAGAAGTGCCACATGTCCAAAAGAGCCCAGTGTGTAAGCCAATGGGTGAGAGCCCTCACATTCAACAGGGAAGGGGCCCATTTTAATGGCGGGACTGACCTGTCCAGCCCAACGTCTAGTACTGAATTGAAGTCGCCACCCAACAGCCAGGGGATATCATTCCAACGGGCCAGGATGCCAGACATGTGCTCAAGGAAGGAAATTTGGTCAGCATTTGGGGCATAGATGGAGCCCAGCAGTATAGTCTGTCCGTTTAAACGCTCCTTCACAAAGGTGTACCTACCCTCCCTGTCATTAAAGACCTCATCACACACAAACAGCACCCCAGTCCTGATCCACACTAATGTGCCTCGCGCATGTGCCGAAAAGGTGGTGCCGAATACCTGACCCCTCCATCTACTGCGCAGGCGCTCCATTTCAAGCTGACATGTGGGTTTCTGAAGTAATGCTGTGTGTGCCTTGTGTCGGTGGAGGTACGAGTATATGGAATATCTACCGGTGGGCGTATGCATACTGCGTATGTTCCACGTTGTTACATTTACTTGTATCATGTTTGGGCAGTATAGGTTGTCAGGGCATGTGAGGTGTGTAGTGGTATGTCCGGTATATCAGATGGATAAGGGACATGGGCTGTTCTTTCTAAAGTAACATAGAAGCTATGAACCATAACCATAGCAACAATCGGGGCAAACTCCAGAATGATGTTGCCTAACGAGGCAGTGACTGGGTCAATCTGGAAACTGAATAGTAACGGGGGTTCTGGCGAGGCACATTTCGTTACGCCTAGTACCTATCCCTTCATGTCTATAGATCACCACCCGCATCCCTACCTGCATGTCAGTGGGTGTATTACAATATGACTATGTTGCAGCATTCCCATTGTACTTACACATTTTGCGGGCTCTGCGCTTAGGGCAACAGCGGTAAAGCGTACTTTGGGGTATTAACATCTGCACAATTAATCAACACTAAACAAACTCTACTTGCGTGCCCGGACATCTCACGTCTCTGAGTCTCTGCAGTCCCTCATACGAGTTCATCTGCACTTTGCAGGGTAACATCCGGCAGCTGCAGTTCATCTGAGCCATCAGGTCTAGGGGTGGACTAGCCACTAGTGGTTGCCGACCCGGAGGAGCTGATCTCCCTCGCCTCTTAATAGACAGGGGCTCCCAACGTCGCAGTTGCTTCTAGGGCATCACAGTGTGCCATCGCTCTCTGTTCCGGCAGCAGCGCTGCTGGACGTGCTGTTCCTCCGCTCCTGTCTCCCTCTGCGGCGCTTACTCTTGTTGACCGGTCCAGGTGGATCTTCACTGGCGGTGCGAGGTCCTGTCCATAGGCCAGATTCTGCCAGCCAGTCCCATGTGTCATCAGGCGAGTTGAAGAAATATGTAGTGCCTTTAGCTACCACTGTGTCTGGCAGGGAACAGCAGAGAATAGGGAAGTTCCAAATTGCGCAGCTGTCACTTCATCGCCGTGAAGGTGCTCCGGCGCCTCTGCACGTGAGCCATGTAGTCTGGGAACACCATGATCGGGCTGCCACTAACCTTTAACTCGGAGAGCTTATGGGTCTCACGCAAGATCGTATCTCTGTCTCTGTAGTTCAGAAGTCTGAAGAGGAAGGGCCGCGGTCGAGCACCAGGGGGTGGTCTTTGGGCAGGTACACGGTGAGCCCGCTCCACCACAAAGTGCGGCGATAGTACCGCAGTCGGTAGGATTTCATGTAACCAGCATTCCACATAAGTCTCCAGGGTCCGCCCTTCCTCTCCCTTTGGGAGGCCTACCACACGGATGTTATTGCGGCGTGAGCGTCCCCCCTGCATCTTCAATTTTGTCTTCCAGTGTATGCACGTGGTGTAGGATATTCTGTAGGGCCGCTGCATGGCTAGTTGTAACGGGCTGTAATTCCGATAATGTCTGAGCCTGCGACTGGACTTTCTCTGCTAGATTGTGGTGATCCGCGCGTAGCAAAGTGAAATCGGACGCCACCTTGTCGATCTTAACTTTAAGGGACAAGCGCGTCTGATCCAGTATAGCTCCAATTTTTTTTTTACTGCTACGAGTACCGTATCCAACTTCGTGGCTATACCCATGCCTGGATTGTCTCCTACTGCATTACCCCCTGTTTATGGCTGCTCTAGTGTGCTGGTGCGCTCCGCATTCTGCTCCGCGTTATTTCGGAGGTGGCCCATTGCCAATTTTTGTACCTAGAGCATGGACGGTCAACAACTGTAGGTGCAAATAGGGATGGGTCGTAGCTGCACAGGCGACCACCTACGCCGTCTGTGCCCCTGCGAGGCCGGTTGCGGCTGTCTCCACCCCGCTGTAGGCACCTAAGGTTCCGGTATTCGACAGGTGTTGTCTCCCTACTGTGCAGCGCCCGCCGCCACAAACATTAAATGGGTCTCCAGGCTCTAGTGTAGGCAGTCGCAAGTGAGGAGCATGTCACGTATTTTCACTATCTGCCACGTGCTCCAGGTTCAGTACTTCATGGCCCTATCAGTGCGTATGCAGTAGCACACTCAGTCTCAGGCCCGGCAGCCTGGTCTGTTCACCAGAAGGCGTAGGCAACGTTGTGTCATCGGCCTGCTTCCTAGGGTATCAGCCTCTGAGCTCAGGTAGGTGCCTCACTGCGCCTGGCCTTGACGTCTCCTGCGGCCCCCAGGCATCTCCCTCCTCTTTATAGCTGCCACACAACTGCTGGGGTAGTGAAATGTTCCCCTGGCATCCACCACGTAGACAGGGCCCAGTTCATCGCATCGTTTGGGGGTAAAGTCCCATCCCTCAGCGCAGGATACTTTCTAATTTACTTCCCTCGGATAGGGGCGCTGCAATGTCCAGGAGGGTGTAGTGCGTAGGGCGCAGGGAAGGGCATGTTTCACTCATCACTCACCGAGTAGGAGACTAATGTAGCAGCGCTCTCCTCTGCGGCAGCTAGGTATTCAAGATACAAGCCCAGACTTCAGGACAGAAGCGTTTCGTCAAAGGCAGCCTCCTCTCACTGGTTAGCAAAGGCGTGCCTGTTGCGCCATAAGTCCCTCCGTGGCCGCTCTGTCATCAGCTTCCATAAAGTCCCGCAGCTCACTATGTGACTCCGTAGCGAAACCTGCTATACACATGGTACGCCATGCCAACAGATCATCCTGCAATTTTTCATCCTTTCTAGTGTGTTGCATGTGTGTTTCCTCTGTGAGTGTCCATTCCCTCACATCTTTAAGCCAAGTGTCTACCTCAGGGGCCAGCACTAACATTAGCTGCAGTAGTTTATATGGAAGTTTCCTTTTCCTGGGCTTGGGTACCAATCCCAACAGACAGTGTAAGGGGGACAAGTCAATTCGGACGCCAGTAGTAGCCGTTATACGACCCACAACCCCTGTCCAAAAGCTCCCCCCACCAACGAACATTCCCAGGCCAGATGTAGAAATCCCCCCCCCCCCGCGCCACACTCCGTCTTCCGAGTAACGGCTCACTGTTTTTGGAGTGAGGTAGGTGCGATGAAGGAAGTTGAAATGAATGAGCTTAAAGCGAGCATTACAAGACACCCGCCGCATCAAAGTCCCTATGCGCTTGCGCTGTCCTTGGTCCAGAGGCGCACCCAGGTCTGCCTCCCAGGCCGCCCATGACTGTGGGAACGGGGGAGCGGAATCACGTTTCATAGCCGCATATAATAAGGCAATTAATCTACGTCCTCTGCCACAGGACAACAATATATGTAAGGTATGTGTCATCTGGGGTATCTCTGGACACTGCGGCCAGACCGATCGCACAATGGAGCGCAATCCCTGGTATTGCAAGTATTGTCCGCCACTAAGGCCAAATGACTCCTCCGCCTGCTCGTATGTCAAGAAACTCTCCGATGTTTTATCATCTTTGAGTTTGAAGAGGTTGTTGTAATGTGAATGTTCTTTTTCATTGCAGGGTCACAGAGGGCTGGCTTTCTCAGTACTTTGAAGGACACACCAGCCAGATATCCTTTTTCAGTGATATACATATTCTTTTCAGTGTCTTAACTAGCTGTCTGCTTCCAGCAGTTTATTTATCACTTGTATCAAAGTGCAAAAGTTCAGTTGTGTGCTTTTACAAAACTCCAAGTTGTAAGTTACTGCCAGGCATAAAAACACATGCTTCATACTCAGAAGTGTGTTCCTTGGTGGGTGTGAAATATAAGCAAGAAGTTGGTCATTATGTGTAAGCCTCTGATTTAGATAAGGCTGGGATTGACCTTGGGAATAGCCTCTGGGTTGGGAGGGTTTATTGGCTGTGCTGGAGGTAGAGTTCCTCTCTATATTGAACAGGAAGTGGATGTGAGCTGGGGCACGTGGGATTGGATCGACCAGGTCTCTGGTGTCTGCCCAAAGATTGATAGGTCTAGAGTCAGGCCTGGATTGTTGGCCTGGGCTAAGGGTGGATGGGAATGCTACAAGTAGGGAGTGAGGAGGGTTTCGACAAGGCATCACTCTGAATCCTCTGGGCTTTGAGGTCTGTATGTAATTTTGGGCTGTGCCAGATAGTTTCTGCTCCAGTTTCTGGGCCTAGGTAGTTTAGCTTGAGGAGATTTGGGTAGAGAATGTCTGCCTCTGGTCCTCTTGCTGAATGTATGAGAGGGCCTCTCTATGTGCCAGACCTGTGAACCCTGTGCTAAACAGGGTGTAGTGGTGCTGGGTGTCTCTGGAGCAGGCAGGCAAGCCCTAGGCTTGGAGTATGGTCTCCTGGGTCTCATTTTTGCAAATTTTCCTATGTACCGCTTTTTTCTGTAATGATTCCTTTACTAGTGCCACTGTTCTGGAACTGGTCGTCTGCTTTTTCTCAGTCTGGTCTATTCTTGGCCTGTCAGGATTTCATACATACCTCGTAGCCTCTGACCTCACGACAAATGAAGATGTGAGTATACACTGTACAACCACTCTTTGGGGAGATTATGTTGCAGATCTTTTTTATGATTGTTTGGTAAGGTGCGTCTTGATGTTGATAGTGTTTTGTGTAACATGTATGCTTACCTCCAAGTTTTAAAAGGCTTTCTTGGCTGTGATTTAAATGGACAGTCCCAGGTCTTTCCTCGAACCGCTTATAGTCCATTTTGTTGTTTAAATGCAGGCTCTTCAATTTTGCTTGCATTCCGTACCAAACAGTGCCTCTAAGGCATTATTGTCCTACAGGTTGTCAAAAAAGCAAAGGTTGGAGAAAAGTTGATGGAATGAGAGAGCCTATTCAATATTAAGAAGGCACACTGAGCAGAGTCCACCCTTGAATCCACCTCGGCTTGGTATCAAATGTAGACCACTTCACCCTGATTTCAAATTCAGTCTTATTTGAATTTCAAATTTCGTACTGACGTTGAAAGAAGTGAATGTTGTAAAAATAAATGCACTTATATTTGAGTCTGAGCCAGCTGTAAGACCAGGTGATTGTGTTTGCTACAAAAGTGTTTTCTATCAGAAAGTTCTTTGAAAATTGATGCATGGGGAGCGGACAAGTAATTTAAAACTAATCCCAAATGTGAGACTGAACCGATGCAGATCAAACAGTTATAACATTTTAAAGGAATAAAACTCATGTTTAAATGTTTGAGACCATCAAAAAAAGAAGGGAAAAGTTTTCAGAACATAGTAAAATCATTGAACACTGTGGGAAACTAGCTGAAGAGGTTATAGAAGACCGCTGGTCACAGTACTTGGCCTCACTTTTGCAGCATGAATATTGTCTGCATTCACGTGCTGTGCGTTCCATCTGATGGTTGGGTCTGGAACTGTTCTTCCTTTATTTTTTCCTCCCTTTTAGTGTCATTGATAATTTGATGTATTCTCCTTCCCCCTATGACCATTCATTCTCGAACAAGCCTTGCAGAGATGAAAAATGCTCCCTTTAGGTTCTGCCTAAAGTGACACCACAACTCGCATAGAAGGACCAGCCCATGGTGTGCAAAGTATACCTATGCAAGGGCCGCCATTCTCTATTGGGCACCCAAGTTACAGAGGAAGCATTGATGGCAGCACTACATCATATTGCAGTTGAGCGGGGCTCATTGAAAGATCTCAGGCTGTGACACCAAGCACACTTGGTAACGATGGGCTATGGGGTGAGGTGAAATGTTTTGACTCCTGGAATCCAAATCCAGTCCGAATGCTGAAAACTCTGGTGAGCGAAGGGAAGACCAATCCCAAAGAACCCCATAGATCCATGGCATCGTGCAACAGTGGAGACCAACCCTCCAACATCAGCTCGACCCCGTAAGGAGACTATGATCAGGAGAGGGAGAGAGATCTTAAAGAGATGGTTATCTCAACATTCAAAAATGTTCAGCTCCGATATTCTACAAGAGGCTCTTCACATTGAAAGGAAAACCAGGGCGCAAGGCTGAATTTGTGGCTGTCCAGCAAAAAAATAACATTTGTTGGTTTATTGCAGACTTTTAGAATCTCCATAAAGCCCACCAAAACAATTGAAGTAGAGTAGCAGTCGGACCTAGAACCTCCACTCTCCCCATAACCATTGAATGAGGAAGGACATGTACATTTTTACCAAAAGGTCAAGAAGCGCACCAAGACCAGAATGCATGGGTAGATCTGGATTCTGACTCCACTAACGAAGTGTTGAAATCGTTCCCCTTGAGACCCTCCCAACCAGATGACCCCCTGTTGTATAACAACTTGATCCAAAGAGCTGCAGACAATTATGGAGAGCAGCTAGAAGAGTCAGAAGCCTTCTGGAAGCTGGCCAACATTCTAGACCAAGGGTAAAAGACCGTCAATGAGTCCACAGCATCAAAGGCTTTAGCCCCCAAGAGAAAGTAGCAAGGACTCAGTGTACATCAAGGACAGCAGACTTCATCGTAGAATACACTGATGGGAAAAGAGCCAACACACTCTTATCCTTCGGTTCACCAAAGTAAAGGTTTCAAAGGTAGGCAGGTAGATAGAAGAACTGTAGCCAAAGATTATGAACTCCAGTGCCCTGCTCAACATGTACATTCACCAACAATGGAAGGAGATTGAAGAAATTATGCGAAACCTCCCTGACCAGTAGGAAAAAAAAACAATACTGTAGGGGGCAGAGCCTGAGATAAGGTGGTGGGCATGTGAACTGGACCCACTCCCCCTGGACCTCAGTCACTGCAGGACTTCATGCCACAGTTAATGGGGACAGACAATAGCTAGGAGGGGATTTGTGGGGGTTATTGAGACAGGCTGTCACTGAAGTTAACAGTCTTGAGCACTGAAACATGATGGTACTTGCCCCTTAAGTACCTGCCTGGGGAAATTCACCTGCCGTCGAACTAGGGGCAACAATAAAGTAGAGCTTCCTTTATTCCTTAGAAGGGAAGATGATTACCTTGATACAAGAAGGGGGTCATGTTAACGATATACACACCTAACCAGTACCAGTTTGGGTCCTAGCAAGTATATGAAGTCAAGAACCCTAAACCAAAGGCACAGGCACTGCCTGCCTTGACAAGGGACTCCAGAACACTCAAGGTATTTCAAAAGCCTAGTGCTGGAGACTAGCGGGACACAACCCCTCATGTGACTTTGGTACCCCTCATAAAGCCTTTTCAAGCGGATGAGGAGGTACTAACCCAAAATAAGAGAAAGGCAAGCACTGACTGATAGAGCAATTTATATGTCTAACATGATAGAGCGCGCGGGTCACCCGACCAATAATTTCGCCACTTCCGGCTTCGGGCCCATATATTTCAAATCACCATATTCATTGATCGGATGACCTCACGGTCTACTATCAATAATTTGTGAGTTCCTTTCGTTATTCTTCAGAATACCCGACTTACCATCCACCGATGCGGGTACCTATGACCACAATGGATCAGGGAGCTAGTTGTAAAAGTGAAAGGCAGCAAAATACAAACCCAACAAATAACATTCAATACTCTTTGTAAAATGACCACGGACAACTGGAAGTTTTAAAGTCTTTATCTAATTTAGTAAAATTCAGAAAATATCAAATTCACAGTAACTAAGCAATCAATAATCAAAATAACAGAAAGTATATAGCTAAATAGCAAATAAGTCAGTGCAACCATTTATAAACTAATGGAACCAGGACACATTCAAATTGAAAGATCAGGAATTAGATCGTTTAAGATGAATCACTAAAGATGGGATAGTCTTGATTAGGACTAGTATTCTGAAATTATCTCAAGAAATGAGACAGGAGTTCGGGACATTTATATAACTATAGGAGAGTCTATGAAGAGAGACACGCTATGCTTTAAGGCAAAAGTTCTTTAGACAGTTTAAGTAAGGATGTTCTTAGACCATATCAGGAAATGACAAACTGCAATGCAAAATATAATTTCTAACAGGTAGGGTAACATAGAAACACGTTATGAAACCAAAGCAAATGACTTTATGATTCAATGGTTGCGGAAAAAAGCATGGAAATTAACATATGCAAAGGTATGTCTTTATTGAAGCAAAAGACAGAAATTCAGAAAGGTGCAAGATTCAGAGTTTTCAGAGTGATATTTACCTAGACTGGTGTGGAAACCAAACCCTGGCCACGGGTCAGTTAAGGACAGGAAACCCTCAAGGAAGGATACCCCTCAATGGACAGCAGGTGCAGAATGGACACCCAGGACAGGACAGGAAGACCAGATTAGGATCAGGACAGGACCCTCAGGACAGGACCCTCAGGACAGGACCCTCAGGACAGGACCCTCAGGACAGGACCGGCACCCGCAGTTCGGAAGCAACGCCTGCGCTCCACCCTCTCTGCAGCTATCGATCAAGACCCCGATTGGGTCAGTGAACTCCCAGCAAAGTGCTCTGCCAGCACTTTAAGGTTTAGTAAAACCTTAGTCTATGGTCAAATTTCGGACAGAGTGCTCCGCAGCGCTCTGTATCTTCAGTCACCTATTGAGTGCGTTGGGTCAGTGACAGGTCAGCTAAACCAGACAAGTCGGACAATTTCCCTAGGTGAACCCAGGGTAGATATACTGTTTTGGGACGGTGTACCACCCCCAAATGTTGCAAAGTGTCAGAATCCCTCAATTTAGATTGGTCCTAAGGTAGGATTTGGTTAACACACCAATCAGAACAGACTATTTGGAGGCCTACTTTGCATCTCTGGGTACCGCCTAGCGAGATTGGGGTTCCCATGGGAAGCTGTACAGCAAACAATAGCGCAACACACAATGTATCATATAAGGAGCAACTTTCTCCGTTCTCGTAGGGCAGAGGTGGCTTTCCCATGAGCATCTTGACTGTGGCTGCCAGCTGGCTGAGTTCCACTGTCCAATGTTGCCACCTTTCAGTGCACCACGAGTATGCGCAGAAGGGACCTTCAATATGGCTCCCAACCGGTTCGGACCCCCATTTCCCGCAGTACATGAAAAGTAAGCGAGAACAAATTAAAACATAGAAGTGAATGCATGAAAAACACATCATGGTTTTGTACTTTAACCTTATCATTATAAAAATATACTATGCAGTTTAAATATTAGCAACATATACACGTTCACAAGAGCATCACCACGTTATTCACGAAAGCTGTGTATTACGCATGCGCACCCTTTGCCACCAAACTTATAACTACGTCAGGTCACGTGAGTGTGACTGACGCATGCGCAGAAGCAATTTTCCAAGCGGCGGACATGTTTTAGGGACATGGATTAGTTGTATTAGAAAACACATATGCAAGCTTCATCTACTTCGTTCGAATACAAAAAATAAAAGATTAGTAAGACGTACAAATTTATTAATTGATTACACAGGGGCGAGGTTCATGACTCGAGCAAGTCGCAATGCGAAGCTTGCTCTATCAATCCCCTCTTTGATGATATTTACTATCATCACAAAATAATGGAACCAGATGCCAACTTCTCACACTTTATACAACTCTATCTCTTCCAGCAAGCGATTCAGCTTCTCTTTTTCATTTTTGGTAGGGTGAGAATTTTTCACCTTTTTGTATATCTGATTATTCATTTCCTCTAATTCAAGCTCATCCACACTCCGTTTTACTCCTCTGGCATTCACTTGATGCTTTCTGGTGTGCTTACGGCATTTGCAACAGACAAATATGAAAAATAGGATAAGACCTATAATTCCAATTGGCATCAGTACCTTAAACAATAAGCTTTTACCTAAGCTAGCAAGCCAATGACCTACATTTGAGAGACCATCTACCAGTCTCTTCCAGGCACTGTCAACCTCGAGTGGTTTGAGTTACTTTTCCAAATTAGTAATGTTTTTCACATATCTTTTGAGCTGCACACTTTTGTCCGGAATATAAGTGCAACAATGTTGCGCCTTCAACATCCGGCAGACTCCGCCCTCTTTTGCTAATAAGGTGTCAAGAGCAAGTCTGTTCTGCAAAACCATTGATCTGATCGCAACCATTTCGGTATTGACCAGCAGAAATCCATGAGCTGTGTCCGTAGACAACACATCCACTATAGTGGACAATTTGCAAATTCTGTGAGTGTTCAGAACCACTCCCACTCCAGGTATCAGTGCACTAAAAATACTACCCATTATTTCACCTACGCTTTCTCTTTTACTACGCACTAAGCCATTAGTATTTTCACTGCTTCCAGCAACTTCATTCACGTGGTATATTTTCGGGAAGACAATGCCAAAATAGCAGCTTCCATACGAGTGATCCGGCAATTTGAAATAAGCCTTGTCTCCACATATATAATAGATTCCAGGAAACACAGGCTCTGACCCATTTTTGAAACCCCATCCTCCAATTACCTTGTAATTATGTTCACATTCACTGGAACCAATGAAAATGTTATTATAATAGCTAGTCTTCTCGCGGTGAAGACATAGCTTTCCTTTCCTTTCAAAATCCAGCAACAGAGCAGGTCCCGCCCCACCCTTTGAGGTGCCTTCCATGTCCTCAGCCCATTTTGGCGTTTTCTGTCCCTCATCATCTGCCTTTCTTTGTATTTTTATTCTCCTCCTCTCTGCCATGTTCAGGAACATCTTTTCCTGCTCACGCAAAGAACAGGTCAAGTTATCTCTGTGTGCGTCACCTATGTCTATATTACCTATAGTCAGAAAGTATTCGCCCATATAGCGAGTAACGTCACTTTTGGTATGTACAGGATTCAGGTTCCCACGTATAGGAAGTTCAGAAAAGATCACGTCATTGTTAGAGTAATAGTACTGTAACGGTCCTCTTTTGTAAAATAAGCTTGCTAAAATGCTACAGGATATTCCGTATGTCAGGGGCAGGTGATGGTATGTCACGCCTTCAGCTACAGAGGTAGGTAGCTTCATGCAGACATAGCAATCCTCAATTTCCATAGTCTCTACATAGTGTATTAACAAGTTTGCGAAAACATTTAAATGTGTCTTATTCTTAACTCCATGATAATGTAGTCCTCCCTCATCTGATGCTTCTAGGTCTCGTTTTGTTTGTTTGAGTGCTCTCTCATGTCTTGCTATACTCTGTGTTGTCAGCTCTTCATTGTCAGTATTTACAATCTCAGTAGGGTCAACATTAGTATTTTTGCTCACCGCAAAAGGAATGAAAACTGTTAGTCCTATCCAAACTAATATCACTATAATTATACTACTTACACATACCTTGCAGCATGTTTTGCAACAACTGCGACTAGGTCTACCACTCACGTTTGAATCAGACATTTTGGCTCAGAAGAAGTTTCTCGACCCCTCTTTTTGTCTCTACACGAGTAGCTTACTTTGTGCAATTTCACGGTGGCTCGTCTTCTTCTTCGGCAGAGTGGTCAGCGACTGGTTCTCCGTCGCTTTCGTCAGTTATATCAAGATCTTCGAATTCTTCCAAAACGAGCGTCCATTCAGGAGCCTTGTACTTTTTGTTTTGTCTTTTTATTCGATCGCTCCTTCTTTTGGAAGTGTCTTCTGGTTGCTCTGCTATGCGAGAACTTCTCCTTTCTTCTGCACGTTTTTCTTCTACCGTTTTTATCCTCCGTCTCAATTTCTTTATGAATCCAGGCTCAATGTGCTTTCTTTTCTTAAGTCTTTTAGTTGGTACTGGTATTTCGTTTTCTTCTATTGCCCTTTTATTTTCATTTGTTTGTCGCAATTCTGCTTCCTTTTCTGCCCTTCCTATCTGACTAGTTCCAGGGCTCGTATCTATTTCTTCTGCCTGGTTACTAAACTGGCCTTGTTCAGGAGAGTTTTGTTTTTGCTTTTCAAATGTCTCTGCCTCTGTTTCCTGAACACGTTCTTCTAACCCTATCTGATCCTGTTCGAGCACTTCGTTCTCTTGACTTTCTTCCGCTCGAATCTCTTTACTAGGTCTAATCTGTTGTTTTTCGATTTCTGGAGTTTGGGGAGGTGTATCAATTATTTGCTCAGTCCCTGTCTGACCTTCTCCTTCCTCAGTTTTGATGTGAATCTCAATAGTCTGAGGTTCTTCGCCTGTGCCTTGCTTTTCCTCTCTATTCCACTCTCTACCTTCCCAAATTCGCTCCCTTGTTCTGATGGGGTCTTCGGTGAGGTCAATCAAGGGTATCCACTCATCTGGCCATATGCTTGGCAGCTCGTCATCAGCTACTTCTGGACCAACTTCTGGGAACCCCTCAGCAGGCTTGACTCTTGGTAGCTCGTCATCAACTACCCCTGGACCAACGTCTGCGGACCCCTCAGCTTGACTGGTACTGGGCTGTACGTCGTCAGTTACTTCTGGTCTTGCTTCTGCAGGCCCCTCTGCTGGACGGCCTTCTTCTCCAGGCTCCTTGTCTGGTAGTACCTTCTGGGTGTGGCTGGCGTGGATCCAATGGGGAACGCCTGCACACTTCACTGCTGTGGTCGTTACCAGGATTACTTGGCGCTTCTGTCCCCACCTTGGTGCCAGGCAGCTCGACCGAGTATGCTTCTTTATTTTGACCCAGTCCCCTGGAACCAGTTTGTGGAGAGGAGTCGTTGGATTGGCGACGGCGTCTTCTCCGATCTGGCGAGAGATATAACGCACTTGGTCACCTAATCTCTAGCAGTATTCAAGCACCAAATCATCAGTAATACTCAACAGTTTGCTTCCTGGTACCCACGCTTGTCTCATCACTCTTCCCATCAGGATTTCATGGGGGCTCAGGCCTGTCTTCCGGTCTGGAATACTTCGGAGTCCCATCAGAACCAGAGGCAGGGCCTTTACCCAGGTCATGCCAGATGCATCACACAATTTCGCTAGTCTTGTTTTGATAGTCCCGTTTATTTGTTCCACCACTCCAGAAGCCTCTGGATGATATGCACAGTGGAGTTTTTGCGAGATCCCAAAGGCCTTACAGAGTTGGTCGATCACATCATTCTGAAAATGTCGGCCTCTATCTGATTCAATAGTGACTGGAACCCCGAATCTAGGTATCAGTTCTTTCAGTAAACATTTTGCTACTGTCAGTGCGTCACTTTGGGGAGTAGGGTAAGCTTCCACCCACTTTGAAAATAGGCAGACAATGACAAGGACATAACGCTTCCCCTCACAACGTGGCATGGTGATGAAATCAACCTGTATTCTCACAAAGGGACCCCCTGACCTCCCAATTCTCCCTAGTTCCACCATTGTTCTCTTGCCTGCATTCATCTGTTGACATGACAAGCACCTCTGGCAGAGGGATTCTGCTACTTTCCTGAACTTTTTGCTGTACCAAGTCTGTTGAAATACCAGAATCATGGCGTCCCTACCAATGTGTGATCCCTCATGTATCAGTCTAGCCATTGTGCCAAGCAAGTGTCTGGGTAACACAGGCATACCATTTGGGCCCAAGATGACACCATCCTCACGTCTTGGTCTACACCCTTCTTCCTTCCACTTCTCTCTCTCTTGCCAGGGTGTCGCCTGCTGCCATTCTCTCACTTCATCCCATGTAGGCACTTCTTCAAACACTCTAAGTTGGCAGCTGTTTCCGCACCCCCCCCCCCCGTTTTGGATTTATGATCAGTCGATCCCTGGCGCATAATTTTGCCACTCGATCAGCGAACTCATTTCCCAAAGATACAGGGTCAAGGCCCTTCTTATGAGCAACACACTTGACCACTGCCAATTCCTTTGGTAATTGGATTGCCTCTAAAAGGTCTTGAACAACTTTTCCATTTCGAATAGGGGTACCTGATGAAGTCAGGAATTCCCTCTGTAGCCATAATTGGCCAAAGTCATGCACAACTCCATAACAGTACTGACTGTCAGTATACACTGTTAGGCGTTCGTTTTTCCCCAATTTGCAAGCTTTTATCATAGCGATCAATTCGGCTACTTGTGCAGACTTTACTCCAAATAAATAACCTGCTTCTTCAATTTTGGTTAAGGAGACTACAGCATAGGCAGCATTCAGGCCTCCTTGTTCATGTCTTAGGCATGAACCATCCACAAACAATTCCTTGTCATGTTTAGGCAAAGGTGTTTTTTTAATGTCTGGGCGTGGTTTTGTGCTAAATTCTGTGAGATCAATGCAGTTATGCTCATCTTCCTCCCCATCTTCCATATCCATTGAGTTGGGAAGCAGAGTGGCGGGGTTCAGAATGTTGCACCGGACAATGGTTATATTCGCAGCACCCACGAGAATCCTCTCGTATTTAGTCAGCCGACTAGGGGTGAGATACTGAGTTTTCGTTCTTGTTAGTAAAATCACCACTCCATGCGGGACATACACAGTTACAGGATGTCCCATGACAATGGATTCACTCTGTTCAAGACTTGTGCAAGTAGCAGCTACTGCTTTCAGACATCCTGGTAATCCAGCAGCCACTGGATCCAGGGTGGCAGAGAAATATGCCACTGGCCTTCTGGTCGTGCCATGCTCTTGGGTTAGGACTGATAATGCGCAATTATCGCGAGTGTCACAGAACAGGGCAAATTCCTTAGAATAGTCTGGCATTCCCAACGCAGGGGCTGTACATAGACAATCTCGCAATTTGGTGAAGGCTGTTAAGCTTTCATCATCCCATTCTACGATATCCGGTGTTCCTCTCTTGGTCATTTTTATCAAAGGCCTAGCTAGAACTGCAAATCCCACAATCCATTGTCTGCAGTATCCTATCACCCCAAGGAACATTCTGATTTCTTTCTGAGTACGGGGTAACTGCATCTTTTGAATTATTCTCACTCTTTCTGACGTTACTTTTCTGATGCCTTTCTCTATCTGGTGCCCCAGATATTTTACTGATTTTGCACAGAACTGTAATTTTTCAGGGGCCACTTTATGTCCCTTCTCACTCAGGTGATTCAGTAGGGCAATGGTGTCAATCACACAATCCTTATGACTTTTGGACGCCACTAAGAGGTCGTCAATGTATTGCACCAAAACAGAATTTCCAGGTAAGACCAAAGTTTCCAAGCATTTTTTCAAGATCTGATTAAAGATAGAGGGGCTCTCTGTGTACCCCTGGGGGACCCTATTCCAGACATACACGTGACTGTTGAAAGCAAATGAGAAAAGAAATTTGCTGTCTGGATGCAAGGGAATGGAAAAGAATGCATGACATAGGTCTATCACAGTGAACCACTCAGCATCCCAGGGAATCTGATACAGGATCACTGCTGGGTTCGGGACAATAGGGCAGCAAGGAACCACTATCTTGTTTACCTTTCTTAGGTCCTGAACTACTCTGTACTTGCCACTAGGCTTTTTGATGCCCATAATCAGTGAGTTGCATGGGCTACTCATTACTTCCTGTATGATGTTTCCTTCTAGCAATTTCTGTATTTCCAGGGCAACACCTGCTCTCACTTCTGCATTCATTCTGTAGGGTTTAGTATTAGGGTATACTGCATTGTCCTTTATTGCTATCTGTATGGGGTCTACGTTTTTCATTAATCCTACATCTTTCCCGGTAAAGTCCCATACCTCTGGCTTCACTGTTTCTTGGAGTTCTTTGGGCAAATCCTGCATAGTCATTCGTTTAATTTCTGAGTCGGGTCTGATTAACATTAATTTATAAATGCCATCTTCATCTGGGGTCTGAATTTCAACACCCTTTGGTGTGCAAAAGATGGTACAGTTCATTTTGCACAGCAAATCACGTCCCAGTAAGTTCACTGGACTGGTGTCACAAACGACAAATCTATGCATTTCTTTAAAGTTTCCAATTGAGATCTCCATGGGCTCGGTAACAGGAGTACTAATCAGTTGATTAGATACCCCCACTACTTGGATTGCTTCTCCCGAGAGGGGTAGGTTTGGAACGTCCACTGTTCTCACAGTAGAACGGGTAGCGCCAGTGTCCAACAGAAAAGTGACATCATTTCCGTCAACCTTTCCTTCAATGTATGGTCCTGACTGGTCTACCGGCAAGGAGGCGCCAAGTACGCACTCCTCGTCCTCCCCTCTCAGGCCCCGTCAGTACTGGTCATCACAAAGGAAGGTATCATTTAGTAAATACTGCGAAGTTGCTGCATTTCTGTTCTCACTGCTCCCCCAGATTTCTATGTCCTCACCCTGTGTGGATTTTCCCTTAAATACTTGCTTTGGTGCTCGGGGCAACTGAATCGTTTTTACCTGTTGTTGGGTCTTTCTTGGTCTTTCATTCTGCGTCTGTGGAGTTAAATCAGGTGTTTGGGAGTTATCATCCTGCAAATAGGGACACTCGTCTCGCCAGTGTCCAATTTCTCCGCACTCGTGGCAGGGAAATTTCTTCTTAGCCTCCTCCCTGCTCATTTTGGGCCGGGGCTTTCCTCCACCCCCACCCCCAGGACCTGGATTCTGAGTAGTTTTGGCCATTTTATTCAATTGTTTTTCCTGCTGTTCTGCGAGCTTCACTTGAGCCCACATAACCTTCTCCTTGAGAGCCTTTTTCTTTTCTGCCATCTCGTCCTCACAGTACTTTGCGTACCGTAGGACCTCATCCATCTTTTTAGTATGCCAACAGATTTTGTTATCTTTTATCCATTGACAAATTTCGGGTCTTAAACCATTTACAAACCTGTAAATAAAATGTGTCATATCCTTCATCTCGATGTTATCTATACCACTGTATGTTTTGAACACCTGCAACAGCCTTTCATAAAAGGAGTGCACTGTCTCGTCTCTTTCCTGCGTGGTTCTATCTATCTTGGTCCAATCAGTTTCCTTTGCTGGCACTTTTAGTTTTAGATGCTGAATTACTTGTTCATATTTTCTCATTACTTCCTTCGATGGTTCCCCTGTTTTGTCATCTCTTGGGTATTCCTCACTCGGCCAAGCTATGGCTATTTTACACTCGGTCCATAGATCCACAGGGACCACTATGTCGAAGAACCCATCCAGGTCCTTCCACAGGCATTTTTGCACTATTACGAATCTTTCTACCTGCCTATACCAATCCACGGGCTTTTCTCGTAATTTCGGAAAATCATTAGTAAAGGATACAATATCCTGCCTGGACCATGGAACATGTACATATTTTCCACCTGATACTTCGCGCATAGGGCATAACTGTTCCGGTTTGTCAGCTTCCTTTAGCAAGAATTCGGGAGTTGCCTGCCTAGACCTGGCCTCATCCTTTTTCTTGACCCATCTGGCTTTCCACCTTTCCACATCTCCCCATTTTTGCAATACGGTCAATAGTTCCTTGACCTGTGCTTTCTTCCCTGAAACATTCAAGTTTTCCAAATCCTTGTCTGAGAAATCTGCCCTATAGGGTTTCTGCAGTGGTTTTGATTTTGAAATATCTATTCCCATGCTAGCAGCAGTGTCTGTCAGTTTTTCATGAAGCACTCTGGTATTTCGAGTGAGACTCTTGCAGATAAACAGCATTTCGTCTACGGAGTAGGTATTTAATCTGTCTAATCCTACGTTTCCTGCCATCAATTCCTCTATTTCTATTCTCAGCTTATAGAGATCTAAAGGTTTCGTTGGGGACGCTTGTTTTTCAAATTCTTGACTCCATCTTTCGATTTCTTCAGGAGTCACCAATGTGACACTCTTCGTACCTGAGGTCGATTCCATCTGAATTTCCCTCGCGTTAAAAGGATTATGTCTTTTCTGTATCCTTTTTCCTGTATTTCTAACGGGCAGATCTAGCAGCGAGACCTCCGACTCGCACTCACTTGTCTGGTCATCTACAATTAATGGTTCTGGTCTGGTCGGTGCAATTACAGGAGTAATTACTGGAGTTTTCGGACTTCCTTGACGGTCCCCGTACAACGGAACCACCGGTCCGATCGTTACTGGGATCGTTAAGGCTTCAGGACTTGCATTTAGCTGTGACATTTTCTGTATTATCTCAGCTCTCTGCTTTGCTAGTGCTTCCTGCTCTTTCTCTTCTAATAACCTGTCCAAGGATTTGTCAAGTAACACCTGCGGGGTTAGAATGGGAGCATAACTCGGGGCAGTGGGATGTGTCTCACTTGGTCCTCCGCCATAATTAGGTTTCTGAAACAAACTTCCTGTGCCTATAATTCTCTGATCTTCCTCATCCCGGGGCTGTACTAACGGCAATCCTAACCCTAAGGCCCTTACCTCACCTCCGTAGGGGGGACGAGAGCAAAAATCTCCTTCCCGTGAATGTCCCATCTCCCCACCAATTGGTCTCCTTGGGTAAATACTTCTGGTTTCTACGGGTCCTAGATTCTCAGTATAAGGAGGAATTAGATAATCCCCTCCTACACTTGCGGACCTGACCTCTTCCCTTTGTAGGGGTCTCCGGGGAATATCTCCTGCACTCGAAGGTCGGTGTCCCTCATTATAAGGAGGCGGACTTCTCATGCATATGTCATCTAACAATTCGTCATCTGATTCTCCGAGGGGCCCCCAGTGCTTGGATTTCTCTGTCCTTTCCCCCCCCCAGGAGGATCTTCTGCTGGCATCATGGGAAACAGTCCCTCAACAATCATGCTCTGTCTCCATTCTTTCATCTTTTTGTCTCGGGTTTCTTGTTTTAGTTTTGGGTAATACTTTGTCAGCCCTTTGTCCATTCGGGGCTTTTCTCTTTGGAAAGCCTCAATCTCCCATTCCTCTAATGCCTCATACTGTGTTAGTCTCGGTCTGGGATGTAATTCATTCATTCGGGTTCTTAAATTGAATAAGATCCTACCATTAAAGGTACCTTCTAACGGAAAGGCCATTATTCCGTCATCTTGTGTGTATTTCGCCCAATTTTCTAACCACACACATGTATTGTACCCTCTGTCGAACATCATGAAAGAGGCGGGAGTATTTGGTGGTGGAATAACAATGCCCTCTCTAGTTTTGATCGGTTTGTCCTTTTTGAAGTAATTCTTTACCTTATTTACAAGGGACAATTTTCGCTTATTTCCGTACATAATGCCGTATCTATTAGCCTTCCACTGATCCCTTTCAAACCCTAGGTTTCTTGGATCGGGTCTAGTCTCTGGAGTATACGAGTGCCACATACGATTCCTACGCCTAACTTTGTTTACAAACTTACCTCCAATCAGAATGCGTCTTGTAATTCCGTGCGACCAATGGGGTGCACGAGTTCAAATATTTTCGGCCAATGGGTGCGCGGCCTTTTCGCGAGACAGTTCTCACGCTTCGGCGCTCACCCCTCCTTCACAATTCCAGCCCCGCTACCCGCCCGCTGTTTCTACCAATCCCAGCGCGGCACGGAGTGACGTCAGAGACGCTTCGCGACTGACTCCCTCCCTTCACAAGGTAACGGAAATTTTCTTTCTTTCTAAAGTGCTTAGTACTTGGTTATTTTACGACGAATACACATTCGCCACAGTGCTCAAGTGTCTAGACAGGAAAGAGTTGTTTTACTGCAAGTAAACTACTTCCATTTACTTTTCACACACTACGGGTAGATCTCTTCCGCCTACCCTTCACTCTAGCATCAGTGAACCTGTTACTTCCCTAGACCCATCCACTCTTTCCGGGATATATCCGAGTCTAAGGTTTCCCAGCAGACCCCTTTGCTTTCACCCAAGCTCCGATGAACCTGCTACTCTTCCGATGTGACCCTTATTAGGTTACGCCACTATGGGAATTTTGCCAATGAACCTCGTTACTAACATTTATTCACACATGTATTCAGAAAAAGCCCTAGTTAGTGCTTCCGGTTCTACCTAACCTGCACCTAACTTTCCTTGAGCCTGCGACCTCAAGGCAAATGGATTCTATTCACCACTTGCCATTCAATTTCCCCGGGGAGTTCCGACAACACTTAACAAACCGTTTTACATACGCATGGATTAATACATATAACAATATAAGAATAAGAATAGCAATTTTAAAACAATTCATACATTTCAAAAGCAACGCATCTCAAGAGAGTGATCAAGTCCCCGAAATGGCCGCTCTTGTAGCAGCAATAATGCTAGCAGCTACCAACTTGGCTAGCCTAACTAGTCCTACCTAACCTTTAACTATTCCCTAACCATAACTCTGCTACCAGAAAAATACTGATAGAGCGCGCGGGTCACCCGACCAATAATTTCGCCACTTCCGGCTTCGGGCCCATATATTTCAAATCACCATATTCATTGATCGGATGACCTCACGGTCTACTATCAATAATTTGTGAGTTCCTTTCGTTATTCTTCAGAATACCCGACTTACCATCCACCGATGCGGGTACCTATGACCACAATGGATCAGGGAGCTAGTTGTAAAAGTGAAAGGCAGCAAAATACAAACCCAACAAATAACATTCAATACTCTTTGTAAAATGACCACGGACAACTGGAAGTTTTAAAGTCTTTATCTAATTTAGTAAAATTCAGAAAATATCAAATTCACAGTAATTAAGCAATCAATAATCAAAATAACAGAAAGTATATAGCTAAATAGCAAATAAGTCAGTGCAACCATTTATAAACTAATGGAACCAGGACACATTCAAATTGAAAGATCAGGAATTAGATCGTTTAAGATGAATCACTAAAGATGTGATAGTCTTGATTAGGACTAGTATTCTGAAATTATCTCAAGAAATGAGACAGGAGTTCGGGACATTTATATAACTATAGGAGAGTCTATGAAGAGAGACACGCTATGCTTTAAGGCAAAAGTTCTTTAGACAGTTTAAGTAAGGATGTTCTTAGACCATATCAGGAAATGACAAACTGCAATGCAAAATATAATTTCTAACAGGTAGGGTAACATAGGAACACGTTATGAAACCAAAGCAAATGACTTTATGATTCAATGGTTGCGGAAAAAAGCATGGAAATTAACATATGCAAAGGTATGTCTTTATTGAAGCAAAAGACAGAAATTCAGAAAGGTGCAAGATTCAGAGTTTTCAGAGTGATATTTACCTAGACTGGTGTGGAAACCAAACCCTGGCCACGGGTCAGTTAAGGACAGGAAACCCTCAAGGAAGGATACCCCTCAATGGACAGCAGGTGCAGAATGGACACCCAGGACAGGACAGGAAGACCAGATTAGGATCAGGACAGGACCGTCAAGACAGGACCGTCAAGACAGGACCCTCAGGACAGGACCCTCAGGACAGGACCCTCAGGACAGGACCCTCAGGACAGGACCCTCAGGACAGGACCGGCACCCGCAGTTCGGAAGCAACGCCTGCGCTCCACCCTCTCTGCAGCTATCGATCAAGACCCCGATTGGGTCAGTGAACTCCCAGCAAAGTGCTCCGCCAGCACTTTAAGGTTTAGTAAAACCTTAGTCTATGATCAAATTTCGGACAGAGTGCTCCGCAGCGCTCTGTATCTTCAGTCACCTATTGAGTGCGTTGGGTCAGTGACAGGTCAGCTAAACCAGACAAGTCGGACAATTTCCCTAGGTGAACCCAGGGTAGATATACTGTTTTGGGACGGTGTACCACCCCCAAATGTTGCAAAGTGTCAGAATCCCTCAATTTAGATTGGTCCTAAGGTAGGATTTGGTTAACACACCAATCAGAACAGACTATTTGGAGGCCTACTTTGCATCTCTGGGTACCGCCTAGCGAGATTGGGGTTCCCATGGGAAGCTGTACAGCAAACAATAGCGCAACACACAATGTATCATATAAGGAGCAACTTTCTCCGTTCTCGTAGGGCAGAGGTGGCTTTCCCATGAGCATCTTGACTGTGGCTGCCAGCTGGCTGAGTTCCACTGTCCAATGTTGCCACCTTTCAGTGCACCACGAGTATGCGCAGAAGGGACCTTCAATATGGCTCCCAACCGGTTCGGACCCCCATTTCCCGCAGTACATGAAAAGTAAGCGAGAACAAATTAAAACATAGAAGTGAATGCATGAAAAACACATCATGGTTTTGTACTTTAACCTTATCATTATAAAAATATACTATGCAGTTTAAATATTAGCAACATATACACGTTCACAAGAGCATCACCACGTTATTCATGAAAGCTGTGTATTACGCATGCGCACCCTTTCCCACCAAACTTATAACTACGTCAGGTCACGTGAGTGTGACTGACGCATGCGCAGAAGCAATTTTCCAAGCGGCGGACATGTTTTAGGGACATGGATTAGTTGTATTAGAAAACACATATGCAAGCTTCATCTACTTCGTTCGAATACATAAAATAAAAGATTAGTAAGACGTACAAATTTATTAATTGATTACACAGGGGCGAGGTTCATGACTCGAGCAAGTCGCAATGCGAAGCTTGCTCTATCACTAACATGGCACTAGGCTGGAGCAACGTGGACAGCAACATAGTATAAACCCAGATGTGAAGCTGAGCCGTATATCTGAGGCCTTATTATTCCTGCGACACATCGAGTTAAAGTGAACTAAATCAAGATCAACTTTTCTGAGAAAACTCTGGTGATATCCGACCCTGAAGTACGGCTTTGCTAACAATAGTGTTATATTTCCTAGAATGTTGATGGCCTGCAGTGTGCCCTAAGCATTGTCTTGATTCATGCAGAGCGCCCTATGCTTGTTGGCAATTGATACAAAGTTCAAACCTTAGATATAGCACATTGGTGTGATAAAAATGCTTGGCCATAGACCAAGAACACAAACAACAAGCATTTGCAATGCAATTGGTCTTGCATTTGCGAGAATTTGAGCAATTGGCATTGTAAATGACGATGCTTTTTTATTTCTGCATTGGTTTTTCAAACATAAATCAAAGGCATTGCCATTTAAACATTTTGAAAAATAAAATGCCACCTCCTAAAAGTTCAACTCCTCTAGGACACACTCTTTTTATTAAACATATAGTGAGTAAACAATCCTACTATACAATACCTAGTCATAACCCAGGACTACCTTTCGCTACCTGGGTGGATACTGCAACTTATGCCAAAAGCACACACACACAGCTTAAGCAAGTAGAGAGAGCATCATCGGAAGATACTATTGGAACAGGTAGCCATCTACACAGGGACAGCTTAGCATCACTATAGTACAACATTCCAGTTAAATACTCTCAACCAACATAAATAACCACTTGCTTCAGGATACAAGCCATGGACGACAGCCTACACTAGGACTTTAAAAATACATTATTTACAAAGATCTTCAAGAAAACAAGCAATCCAGGAAATTCCAGAGAAGACCAGGAGTTGAGAACTATCCAGAGATGCAGATACCCAATCCCACCCACATGATATTTCGAAGCCTTTTAGATTGCTATCTTGAACCAAAACAGAGATTGGTACTGCTTCCCAGTGTTGTCCGTACACATCAATATGCATAAATGCTATGGTAAACACACCTGCCTGGAAACTGTGTGATTGTTGTTAAAATAATTGAAATGTGACAATGATCAATGCTACTTGTCTGTTGAGATGCTCCAGTATCAGTTTCTTTTGTAATGCTCTGAACAGACAAACCAAAATGTACACAACACATACCTCTACGTGTCTGCCGTATTGCTATATCTGGAAACCCAATAAAACAAATTTAAAAAAAACATATGTATAAATGTTAATAATAATGTTAATAATAATCAAGTAAAACAAATGGAATAATTTATCGGCAATGAAATGCAGCTACAAAAATAAAAATAATAAAACACTGAAAACTATTATATAACTATTGCCTCCAGGAGGTAAATGTATTCCAATGGTGTAGATTGTAGAACAAGAAAATTACAAATGGCATTTAAAAGCAGTGACCCAATTTTAGAAATGCAACAACAAGTTGGGAATTGTGTTAGAACAAGCATAAACCTTGAATAAAATGAAGGCGGTATATAAAAATAATTAAATCTTTTTAACGTGGCGGTAAAGCACATTAGGCACTAACTAAATTCGAATTACAAAGCAACACTTAAGGAAAGCTGTTTGCAGCGATAACTTCGGGACCTGCCCTACTGTTACCTGTTGATTTACAAATATCTGCCTGTAATATGTGCCCTCTGCATAGTTTAATTGTAAAAATGCAAAAAACAAATCACTATCACCTAATCAAGTGTGCAATGTAGCCACTTGTAGTCTCAGGTGTGACGTAGACTGTCTTGAGGAAATACCAAGTTAGATACTATGTTTTTAGCCGGTGTTGCTGAAAACTTCTATTTTTAAATTTGAACATTTCTGGAGATGGTTCGTAAACCAGGACTTAAGATTACGACAGCGTTGATATTCACCACTGGTGTCGTTATAGAAAGGAAAGCCCTTAATTCATGAAGAGCTGAGTGTAGAAAAGGGACGTGGGATTTACTGCTGGACTCCGACAAGGTTCTTTGTGAAGCTGTCCCCCTTATTAAGTTATGTTACTAGTTAAAAACACAATTCTATTAAAACAGAAGATTGCATTTCAATCCGCTGTAAATCCATACTCGCCAAATGTACCAATTAGAAGCGGGACTGACAGGGAACGGAGCATTTAATGGTGATCTTTTACAAGCACAGAAAGATATATGGGACAAGTCTTCCAACCCCGAAGCGATGTCATGCCTAGAACAAGCGTGCATGCCTCGCGCTGAAAGCAAAGCAAACAAGAGCGGTGAAACATGAGTACCTATGCGCACGCAGTCTGCTCTTTTTAAAAGCACATACTCGTGCTTGTGGCGCACCATTGCGCACTCCCGCAAGGCGTATGCCGCCACAAGAACGAGTATGTGCTTTTTTAAAAAGAGCTGCACGATGGCTAAAGGTCTCCTATGCAGTGCATGCGCACTGCGTAGGCGAGACCTAAAAACCATGCTAGTCCGGTAGGTGCTTTAAGTTAATTTATTGCCCCTTTTGCAAGCTGTGCACCCATGCCTATTTTAAAGGTTAATTAAGCAAAAGTTGTCCCACTTATAATTCATGGGGATGTTACTTGGCTCTCACATATAAGGTCTTCATTCATTCTTGTGGGCGTAACAGACTTGCGGAGGTATTTTATAAATTAAATCCGGCAGAGAACTTTAGGCCAGAGTTTGATTGAAACTCGGTGTGGTTGGTAAATGATACAGACACTTGTGTTCATCACTGTCTCTATGACTCCAGCTTACACACTATTGGTGAAAGGTTTTTATTAAACAAGGAAACTAGGTCACCAAGTTGAGCTACTTTTTTTTTAATTATAAATCTTTTTATTAAACAGACTTGACAAAAAGGTACAGTTCCACAAAGGTCAATACTAAGGGTACAGTGAGAGCTAGTATTCACACAAATACAGTAGAATAGTGCGTTGGAAATCACAGTGGGGGGGATCATCACTGTCCAGGTCACGAGGAGGGGTACCAATGTTACCACGGTATGCATTCCAAGGGACCCATATCTTGGACCATTTTCGGGGGGAGCCTCGGGCTGTATATACAGTCTTTTCTCATACACCAATCTAGGTCTTTTTCCCAATCTGCGATTGTGGGTGCATGTGATGCCCCCCAGAGCTGCGCAATATTCCTTTTACCGACCATACATCCGAGTGTGACCCACTGTGTGAAGTGTGTGGGGGGGGGGGGGATGGCATCCAATTCGATGCCATCTCCAGTCCATTTCTCCCGTAGTGATATTAGGGGATCGTCCATATTGTTGATGAGCTTCCGATAGGTTAGGGAGATAGCCCTTTCGGGCAGGTGGCCCTCTAGCAGGCTGTCCTCCAGTGGAGAGGAGTCACCGGGCAAAACTGTCTGTAGTGCGTGACGGACTTGCAGATATCGGAAAAGCTCCGTGTCCGCCAGTGGGTATTGACTTTGGAGGGTTTCGCACCCCTGTACCCCATAGGTCCCTAATGTGGGAGATGCCAATTAGGTCCGATTTGTCGAAACCTTCGGAATTACCCATATCTCCTAGCTTATGTGAATCCCACAAGGGTGTGGCAAGGGTCAACCTATTGTTCCAGCCAAGCGATTTGGATGCAGCATGCCAGATCCTAACTGTGTTGTTGGTAGGTCCAGCAAGTGGGTATCCGTCTGTTTTGGAGTATAGTGCTCGAATGTAGGCTCCGTTCGGAAGGAGCCAACGATCCATACGGAATCCCGGGTAGTCAGGTCTGCCGTAAGTGCCGTGGTTTATTGATGTAAGGTGTGCTGCTCAGTAGTATTTTTTAATGTTTGGTAATCCGATTCCACTGTAATACCAACTGAGCGTGAGTTTTGATAGAGATGCACGGTCTCCCGCCCCATAGAAGGTCCCGTTGGAGCCCTTCAATTTCTTTGAAGTAAGTGTTTGGGACAGGATCGGCCGAGTTTTGTAGGGCATAGAGCAACGGGGCAGGGACATCATGTTAAAAAGGGCCGCTTGCCTAATAGAGAAAGTGGGAGTGACTTCCAATTTGTGATGTCACATTTGAATCTCTGCAGGGGAGGGACAAGGTTGCGGGTGTATATAACCGAGGGGTCGAGAGAAATAAATATGCCTAGGTATTTGAAGCCTTCTGAAACTATCGGTATGGGGCAGTCTCTGGGTAGCAGAGAAGGGCCCCCACAGAGGACATACAGGAGCGATTTTTGACAGTTGACTCGAAATCCAGAATTTCTGCCAAACTTCTAGGATGTCGAATACGGCAATCCGGGATCTCTTGGGTGGATGTGAGATAGAGAAGGATATCATCCGTGTATAGCAAGTTGAGCTACTTAATGTTTTGTCAGCAGTGGCTCTTAGTACTCCAATCTGAAGACTTGCAAACCAATAGTTTATTCAATGAGAGACAATTTAAGGCTAGTTTTAAGAGCCAAGTCAAATCAGTTTGCCCAAATGAGAGATAAACATGAAATTTAGTAATATGTAGACTAAATGCATCTCAAAAGAAATCTTAGCATACTTCAATATGTCACTCACCTCTCAATAATGTTAATTACATGTACGGATTTGGTTATGGAATTTGAGCGCATGGAGGCCTGGATTGATGCAATGGATGACATTGCATATACCTGCTATTTGACGGGCTCAGTGGAATCAGTTCTACGTACATTGCTTGAATATCATTTACGAATACACAAGATCCAACTTTCTCAAAACTTAGTCATTAAATTTGACATGAATAATAATAATAATAATCCACATTTGGATATGCTGCCGTATTGTTAATGTGGCTGAGACTCAAGTGATGTGTGACCTTTGTATACTTTGGAATGCTTTTGTGTATTTTAAAATGAATGTCAAGCTTTTTTTTCCCAGAACTATTAACGTTTGATTATAGTTTGTAGTTTCATATTTATTTAAACAAACACTAAACTATTAATGATGTATATATGAAATTATTAAAGTTTATTTGTCACGGTAGGGTCTTGTGGCACCAAAGAAGATGGACAGCTTTATAGATTTGATATAAAAAAAAATTGCCTCATGATTGTTTACCTTATTCATGGGATTCTCAAAATGAGTATTTTTTTCAGAACAGAGAGTTGGGTAAGACTTCTATATGTGGAGCCTATTAACTAAAGTGTTTCTGCAAGTTGTACTGTCTTATGTGAACTGACAAATGATTTAAATTCATGTCTGTATCTGATTTGTAGCCAGTGCAAGCTGGGTAGCATTGGCGATTTCCTGGAGAATCGAGGAGCTAAAAGAACTAATCTTGCAGGTTGCTTTTGAATACGCTGTATTTTGTGTTTCAAGGAGCTTTTTATGCCTGTGTAAAGTGAGTTCCAATAGTGTAATTTCGATAAGATTAATGCAGATATTGCAATGCGACGTGTATCTATAGAAAGCAGAGGTACAAGCCTACCAAGTCTCCTCATTTGGGTGTAACTTATATCAGTAGTGGGTATTTGTTGGCTCAGTTCCAGTTTGTTCAGTAGTTAAAATCTAGTAAATAGTAGCCTTATTTGTGGTCCTAACAATCTGACTTCTCTCTTTCTCTCAGTCCCTTTGTTTGCAAATGCTAAATAACCTTTTGATTGGAGTACAAATTATATGTTCTCGCTGGTATATCGCAAAAGGTGTCATTTATGTAATTTTTCTCTCTTTGGGCTGGCCAAGACCACCTTTCAGCTTTAGTATTTCCAAATTTCTGTCTTCAGAGGGAATATACCAAAGTATACAAAAAGTGATGGAAATGCTTGAATTTATCTCAGCCACTGGTAATCTCACGATGGATTGGGATACAGCCCGAGTGATTGCAAGTGGCTGAGATTAATTTCTATCCACCTTATTGCTGTTGTAGTTAACGCTCTAAGTGTGAGTGGTATGCCCAGATGTGGGTCCCGTGCTCACCTTGCCACTTAAATGAACCTATGGCTGATGACATCGTATAGGGGGTGAAATTAATCCTAGGTTGCTTGTATCTTGGTTCAGGGAGGACCTGGTGTGGCAATTCGGGCTGGACTGTTACCATGAGGAGCAGGGTCAAGGCTGATTTGCATATAACGGTGTCCAAACTGAGGTGGCATCGTGGACGAAAAACAATGGATTTGGATGGTGCCCCGATCGATGTCCAGTGACTCAGATTAATTCAAACATTCCATCCATCACCTTATTGTATAAGGGAGAATATATCTTAATTTTTTCAATTTATTTCCGATGATTTGTGTGGGTCTTCCAACTACTTAACACTTAGGCCCTCATTATGGGTTGACCGCATTTGTGTGTGAGCTGCTAGGACACTAAAATCTGATTCTGGAGGCTACCCCCACAGCTAAATCTGGCCATTACAAATTCTAGTCTTTGGAAAGTGTAATGCCTACACACCCAGAAATGCTGCATGAAAATCCACATTTTCCCTACTTCTGGTCACTGTTCAGCTTGTATTACCACATGCTATCATTAGAGGTCAAGTAGCAGGTGGCTGGCGTGTAGACAGCTTCATCTGTGGCGAGAGGAGAGAGTCGCCTCAGTGGGTTTGGGGGGTTAGCATGCTTTGCTGGCCTGTTCTGATTGAGGGAGTAGCAGCCAGGCCCTGCTTCTGCCCTCCGCTCCTGCGCCTCTTCTTCTTACTTTTACTGAGTGTGGGTGTCCCTTCTCTTCTAATGTTGACATTTCTCAAACAGATCAAAGGTTCATGGTCAAGCAAAAATGCAGAAGACTCTGGAAATCCCTACAGTCATCAAAGTATCATCACAAACTGCTGTGCAGTACTGTGTTCCCCTCTGCCTCCCAGGTAAGAATGCACAACACCTCCAGCCATGCAGAAATGTATTTGCCTACGGTTCCTCTGTAAGACTGCACTTTAATCCAGTGTTCAAGTGGCTTGTTTACCTCACCTCCATGCATATTCACCCCTCAGGTGGCTGTGGCCTTGATGCCTCCATACCGGCACCATCCCATTTAGTGCAAGTGCACTGTTTGACTTTTTCTTTATTCCGTTTTTGCTGACTAGTTGGTGTTTAATGTTTTATATTATCTCACACCAAGATACTGCTACATGGGGTCCCAAAAACCCAAATTGTGGTAAATAGTCACATTGACTATATTTAACCCTTAGTAACACTTGAAGTACACCGTACTTCATGAGCTTGACCCACACCCCTGCGTGAGTAATGGGTACATTGTGCAAAATAAAAAAACAAGTGTTAACTTAAAACAAATAATTATATTCCAAAAGACTACTGTGAAGCAGAAACCCATCTTACTGAATGTATAACACAGGTGCATAACTGATGTGAAAGTCAGTGTGATGGAAACCAACCCTCAAAGCTATAACCACAATGCTGCTTTCACAAACCTGGTGAGTCACCTAATCAAAAAGCTGTCATTTTGAAGTATGCAACGTTCTCTAGAAGTGTTTTAATCCATCTCTCTAGAATCCTAGCCCTGCTTACACCACTGCAATCAAAAGACAGACCACCCTAGCCTCAAACATAAGTTTATATGCCGATATCTCCACAAGTGGTCTCTGAGTGACCTCGACAACTCTGTAATTTCGCTCCTGTTGTCGGTTTCATATCACTCAGAACCCCTTTGGTGAAAAATATCCCCATTATTTACGGTTACCCGTCTGTCTTTTTTATATATCACACTTGCTGAGCGTCACAAGCTCTGATACCAGAGTCTAAACCTGTTTTTTCTACTGCCATGACATAGATAGAGTAGGCTACAACCGTTGTCGTGATGAATTTCTGTCTTGTGACTGGGTTCTTTGAGTCAGTCTGAACAGCCACTGGCTCTCTGCTCCGATAAGGAGCTACGAACAGTTTCAGGAGGCACAGCAGGTGGTGGGAGTGCTGGTCAGAAAGCGTTCATTTTGGATGGAGGAGAGTCCATGTTATGCACGGTTCCCCCATTACTCCCTGTCAGGTAGCTGAAAGCTGGGTCAGATACTTTCCTAATTCAGATATACAACTTTTTCGGATATTTATAAGCGAAGAACCCCCAACTGCTGGAATAAGGACATCTACTCTGTTAATATGCATACCAAAACTCCAATGAAAAAGGACACCTTATTTTTGCATCCTTATATAGAAGACATCTACTGTATCTCTACAAATGCATAAGTATCTGTCCTCTAGTAAGGAAAGGCCATATACCTTTTGGTTTGTGAAAGGACACTTCTACACCCTCCATTCTCGAAGAATCACATCACCACTTGGGCATCCAAGTTGCATTCTCTGCAGTAGGCTTGAAGCAACCCCAAATGTTGTGAACAGATGCACTGTATTTACCTGGCTTCATATTTTGCTTACTTTCAAGCTGTGCTACATGATTGTCTCTTAATGGCATCCTCTGGGTGCACATCTGTATTCTAGATGTTTTTGCTCTTAAGTTGCTTACTTGCCTTTTCTTTTTTCAGTCTGATTGACCAACGAGGCTTTGTGCAGCCAGATTCGGGAATTCTCCCTGCTCCCAAACCAAGTTCCTCCTTTGAGGCAAAGACTGACAACAACATGGTAGGCGGAGTCCTCTAGTGTCACAGTTGATTTTCCCGTGCCTGTTCTGTGCATGTGCGTGACGTGACACCAACAGATGCACTGTACACCGCGGAGAGGAGCAGTCTCTTTTTCTGGCTTCCAAAGATGGACTTCAGCCATAGGTTGCCTTGTTTTGATATAGTTGTTTAATACAGCGTTGCTGAACTTAGCTGCTCAATTGCTACTTGTGAACACCAAGCATTACCAACACCCCAAGTCGTGATGCAGTGTGTAAAGCTAGGGCTTTTGAGTGCCTCTCTAATGAAGACCTTCTGGACTGTCAGCAGTAATACATGCTTACATGTGTATTGTCTCCTCCATTCACAAAGTTCATTGCATCGGCAAGCTGCGCAGAGTGTGTGTACATCGTGAGCAAGGGCCTGAAATACAGCAATAATTTTTTTGTACCATACTTTCCAGCCTCCATTTAATTTGTATTAAGGTGCTGATGGGCAACAATTCAGAACAGTTTGTCACTGTCCTAGTTCCTTGCCCGTGGTATGCCCAAAAAGTCTCTTAAGTTGAAGGAACATGTATTATGAAGATGCACGGCAGGGACCAGAAGAAGCACCCAGTACTTTACCGAGACTTGTGGGCCAGCCAGTAGGAGAGAAAGCATAGATGTAGTATTGTGGGGAGCGATTTATGGGCCTTTTCTAGAAGCAGCTTGGCATCACTCGTTTTCATACAGGTGTATAGTTAACTTATGATGGCCACTGCGTGACTAAGGGTTCGGTCGTCATTGGTTAAAGATGTTTAGAGTCACTGTGACACTTTTTAGGAATATACATTAAGGATAACCCCAATTCTCATTAAGGATTCCAGGGTTGTGCATTAATTTGTATTCTGTATTTTGTGTATAGAGGGGTTTGCTTGCGATCTGTCATTGGCAGGCGATCAGTTTATCCTTGGTAATGGGCCTGGCCCATGCTGGTGCAGTTTCATTAATGGCCAGGTCTTTCAGGTGTAGTGTGCTTGATGGTGAAGTTCCCTTGAATTTTGCCTTAAAGGATTGGAAGTTAGTAAAGCTTTTGGGGTTCCCTTTCATTCACTGTTCATACCACCGGAAGCTATCATTATTTAAAAGAGCGTTGAAGATATCCATATATTCTACAAAGGGTTTTCTTGACTGCTGAAGGATACATTTATTGAAGAGTCTGCACTTAGTGCGGGTGTTCCTTTACTGCTGTAATTCAATTCCCTCCCTTTTGTACTGTCCTTGTTACAGACATTTTGGGGAGGTTTACACTGACTAAGGTTTGCTCTACACTATATTCGGTGGTGTTTATGGGCTGCTCTGCACTGTTTTGACTCTTGAATGGTTTTCATCTTGACTTGGTTCCCTCTGCTCATTATGGATAATGAGATCTGACAGATGCTTATTCATAGTTCTCATGAGGTTGAAAAGTTTGTTGATCATAGTTAATTTTTGGGAGGGGGAGGGAATGGGTGAGTTTGCATCAGTGAGGTGCTTGTCCTTAATTTGATTGCTTGTTTGGATCACCCTAGACATAATCGAAGGCCTGTTGACTTTCGGTTCCTTAGGTGTGACTAGGACAAGTATTGCATGTATTCCCTGTGTTCTTGTAATATCAGGGGTACAGATTTGATGAAGCACCTCTTAATGTTGTTGGCAATACTTGAAAACAAAGCTGCTTGGGGATTTTGCACACTTTTGTATACTTTTTATGATATTTTTGTATGTTGACCGATATTGTGCTGTAAAATGTCATGTCATCATGTTAAACAATTTATAAATAGAAGTTTCATTATTGCGATTTAAAAAAAAAAAAAATCTTTTGTATAAGGTTTTTGTTTTGTTTTGCAGAAGCATCCGTTTATATGTAACCTTCCACCTCTTTCCTTGTGTCCTGCTCCCCATTATCCTGCTCAGTTAATCACTTTTCCTTGTTCAAGACAATGGACTTTATCTTGGAGATTCCTCGGGGTGTTTTAGGAAGAGACACCAATCATCCTGTAGTTAAATATTCCCCAGGTTCCCCTGTGTCCATTTGACTCTCTTCGCATTCTTAGGGCGTTGTATTAGAGAGGCCTCCTGAGGGTTGGAGGAGATGGGAGGGCACTATGGGTTTTTGTTTTGAATCCAGTCTGCTCTGTAATTGGCAGGCCAATGAAGATTGTGTGTCTGTTCTATCTTGGAGACAAAGACACAGTTTTGAGAACACTGATCCTTTGCTAGAAATGTCATTTTATGACCTTCTGGGTGATTTTACAGAAGACTTTCTGGTAATTGCATTGCTGGGGGAAGAGATTGGAGACATTTGGCCCCGCTTCACAAATAACCTCTGGTTGGTGTAATAAAGATGTACTGTCTCTTTTTTAATGAGGGGTCGCTTGTCCAATAATAGGCTTGGTGCTCCTTTCATTGTTTTCCTGCGGCATGCGACTGCAGAAGTCATAATGTTGGGGCTGTTCTGTAATTGCCTTAACTACCCGTACCTGCTGAAGGAAAATGCCTGCTTCCTGTATAACGGATTCCTGGCAACAATTGTATGTTGAGGTAAAAGGAGGGCAAAAGCAAACCAAATAAATACCACTAAGTGTTATTTTATTGTGAGAGTTGAGTGTAGTCTGCATCAGCGTCTGGTGTACACAGATGTAGTCTGTGAAGGTACAGCATTCCTGGGGTTCCCTCCTTCCCCTCTGAGGTCACGTGGGCATGAGGGGAGATCAAATATTGATCACAGTTGGTGAAGAACTGTTGAGGTTTCTGGGAGTTAGCAAAAAAAGTGTTGAGGGGAAAATACTGGTTACATTTATATCCAATGTTACCCTTCTTTCTTGTTACAATATTGTTTTGGACTCGCTGTAATAAAATATATTTTTAAACCAGTAATCCTTTTTAAAAATGTTATTTAAACACATTATTCCATTGTTTTAGGAGCGAAGAGAGTCTGAGCCCTATGTAAGTGGGTAGAAGATGTGTGTATGTGCGTGTGGGAGGTGGCATTTGAAATTGTCAACGCTGCAAATGATATTAAAAAAATACAGCGCTCTTCCACATAAATAGTTATCTTCAACACAAGGCTATTATCAGTGGTGTGTTGATGATGCTATGGTATGTGGGTGTCCAAATATTGGGATTGTGTAGGGGGAATAAGGAGATCGCTTCACTGTATAGCGCCAGTAAGAGCATGCCTTTTGTGATGCACAGTAGTAGCATGCCTTCCCTTTACGATGCTGGCTCCGTCCTGCTCCAATGGGTGTCTGCAATGTAACATCTGAAATTTGGTGTTTTCACAGGGTGATGTCTGTCAGGACTTTGCCATTTCTTGCACAGCCTAACTACAGATCTCGCTACCTTGTGGATTTTGTTGTCTTATTGCCTGCGTTTTTGCTGGTAAGACGTTCTTTTGACTCCTCCCTTTCACAGCGTGACCATGCATCCATTCCCCCTTGTCTGCACATAGGTATAAACCCAGTTTCCCAGTTCATCCTACCTTCCCAATCCCATATTTGTGTTCAGTGTTTTTATAGAACTACCATACAACAAAGTCATCTGTACATCGCCCATCACTGTTCTCTGGCTTTCTGTGCTTGCCAATTGTGCAGAAGTTTTGAAGGTGCTGTTTGCATGTGAGTAAGCGGTGTCCATTCTTGCATTGCATGTCAAGACATGGCTGGCCATGGTAATATAACTTTAGAAATATCACTGTGAGCATCTCCCTATATCAAAACGGTGGTAAAACCATCTGGCACCAAGAAAGCGCCTTCTTAAGAGTGCTGTATAAATACACCTTTTATGTTATACGTTTTAGTGCAGAGAGTCATACTTTTGATATGTCTGTTAATCCAGTGAGGTGTCGTTTCATTGCATGTATAGCTGCACTTATTGGGCTCCAAAACCAGTGGGCATGCCAAGCTTTCAGATTCCTTGCATGGGGCCGAAATGGGCTCATCATTGTTTATCTAGTTACATACAATTTGGTTGCACAATGATAGCTTTGAGCACTTGTTCATCTCTTTCACCATAAAAAACCACAAAAAAGAAACTGTAAGACACCTTTAAAAACCTGTGGGAAATTACATCTGGCACTGCATGAAACATCAATTCACACTTCATGTTGACCAGTGAGAGAACCTCATTCCGCTTTTACCTGTAGCTGACCTTGCACATCATTTCTGGGTTTTGAAAGGTAGTTGTTGATGTCCTCTTTGTGGCAGTTAATTGATCGGCAATGCAAAAAAAAAATTCCCATGCCACTTTTTGATGTCTAGAATCGTTTGATATTTGGTATCCGTCTCTACGTGAGATGCAACACTAAATGGTTTGTTATCCAGCATAGAAACTTTTGAGTGTGGTCCAAATTAGATGGTGCTCCTAGATTGGAATACGGTTATCTGATAGCCATCTAGCCGCAGATTCCTTAACTTAGAATATCCCCAGGCGTAAGACTGGATCCATGAAACTTTCCGCAGCAGCACCTATGCGCGCCGGCGGGCGGCGCCGCCCTGACGTCGTACTCGGACGTAATGTCAGCGGAGCTATAAATGTCCCTCACCCTCCCGGCACGCTTAAGTCAGTTTTCTTCTTTTCCGTGTCCCAACGCGGGTCCAGGAAAACCAGCGGTTCCTTGGCCTGTTTTTCAGGCATTTTTGTGACGTCTTTGGCATCGATGAACAGTGTGCGTTGCCTTCGGGTTTGACGCCAGGGCGGAGGGACTGTGCAGCACGCTTCTTTGGTGTTTGCACATACTGGGAGTGCACCCTAATATGATTCGCTATCATAGGGTGTTTACGTTCTTTTCCTCCGCTTCTGCGGTACTGGTTCCACCCTCCCCTCTTCGGGTTGGGTAAGGATCACTCGTACTTCAGCCATGTCTGGTCATGTTCTTAAAGGTGGCATCTTCGCCATGTACGTCTATGCTGTACATGGCCTTGTGCACTCCATTCTGGGCACTTCCCCAATAGGAGCTTTTTCCTCTTTTCCTGCTGCTTCTGCACAGGTGTTTTCCACACTTCTACTTTGGCTTCCTGCTGTAACACTATCAAGGGTAGTGTTCTCTTCAGGATACTCGCTCTTTGAGTCCCTGGGCCATTAGCTTGGTCCTGCCTGTTTCCACTATCGTGTTTGGCTCAATCTCCTCATCTGTCAAGCGGGGGACCGTGGCTCCTCCCGGGCGGGTGGCTGATGTTGCTTACAGGTCCGGACTTTTGTCCTGTCCAATTCTGCTTCCGCATGACTATTTGTACTTTTCGTGTACCATAGTCTTGTGTTATGTTACGCAGCTTTTTACGTTCTCTTCTTAATCTATATCTGCTGTATGCTCTTCGCACAGCGAAATTGCGCAGACAACGTTCGCCCTGGTCTGCTCATTCTACGAGCTCTTGTGTGGGTGTCCAACTTGACATATAACCCCTTTTTACTGATAGCCTGCTTGCTAATTCTTCCTTCACGCCTGGGCTGCTCCCACTACCCTACAAGGTTTTTTCCTATGCTTCCTGTGGTTCTAGCGCCCACACAGTATGCTTAGGTGTGTTCCTGTCTTCCACATGCCTATCATTTTTACTGTAGGTCTGTTTTGGGTGCTTCTGCTTGTTGCAGTCAGCCCTCTCACATGTCTTGTGACAGGGCGTCTGTGTGCTGGAGTTTCTTGTGTTTCTGGTGCTACTGACACTTGCTGGCCATGGGTCAGCATCCTGCCACTGCTGTCCCACGTATTTTGCCTGGTGCGGGTTAGACAGTGTCCTTTTTCCACTGTTGTGCATACTGGACAGGTATGCGCTGGCCCTGTCATGCCAGTTTGTTATCTCTGGGTTTTACTTGCAGTCGACTCATCGGATCCTGCAGATCCATCAAAGCCTAGGCTCCGTTCCTCTTCTTGCAAAGCCATGAACTCTCACTTCCGCACCAACAGTTCTCGCTTATGCTTACTTTCTTTCAACCCGCATCTACATACGAGGTGTTCGTGCTGTTCTTTAACAGCTTGTGGTGCCTTGTCCTCCCACTGTTTCCTGCTCTTTTCAGGGCTTCGTGGTCTGGTGTGGCTGCGCTGGCTTGCGGTCCCCACCATGCTGACGGCTAAGTTCTCTTGGGAACTTGGTAGGGTTCTGTCGCAGACCCGCCACCTCTGTGGGTATGGCTTTGGTATCTATTCTAAGTTGAGGAATCTGCAGATAGAGGTCTCTATCAGATGGACGAGTTACTTACCTTCGGTAACGATGTATCTGGTAGAGAGACAGTCTAGCCGCAGATTCCTTAACGCCCGCCCATCCTCCCTGTTCTGCGAGGACCTTTTCAGATTGGGTTTTCTGCATGCATCTCTCTCCGGGTGAATGTGTATTTCTGCGGGGTGCAGTCTTTCACTTCACTTCACTCCTACACAGAATACTACATTCTGTTTTGCTTGCTCTGCTCTGCCCATTCTTGTGATTAGATGGTATGCCCATGTCTTGTGTCCCTTTTACAGCAATATGCACTGGGTTGTCCAGTGTGGGATCTGCTCACGGTTCTCCACCCCCGCTATCCCCTTCTCTATCGTCTTGGGGTCTCTTACCTCCCCTGCGGTCCATTGGCTTGTAGTCTCTTGAATCTGCCTCCAATTATAGGTTTCTTACTGGGGATATGACGTTACTTTCTGGTGCCGTCTTCTGGTGGATTTTCTTTGCTCATGTGTTCCTGACTTGTTGTCCTTCTTGGTTATATATTGTGGTTGCAGACTACTTTCGTCTGCCATGATGTTTTGCAGCGTGAATCTTTCTGGATTCACTATGCTGTGCATTATTCCGCAGTCTTGTGGTTGGGTCCCACTCTTGGACGCCATCTTCAGATTCTTTTTTTCCGCGGTCGGGTCTGGATCGTTCCCGTTTGGGCTCCAGACATTTTTGGAGAAAGAAGAAGGAAAATACAGAAATTGGAAAGAAAAATCATCTGAAGACTCCAGGAGACTTTATCGACCAAGAACCAGCAAAGGAGAATTCATCGAGATCTTTGACGAACGTCGACGAACACGCAACCAGGGAGGCCCTGAGCGCTCGATGATGGACAACACGCCATTCAAGTTCCACCACAAGTACGCGCGGAAGGACCAGCACCCGGTTTGCAACCTTTGCCTACCGGTAAATCACGGAAGCGAGGACTGCAACGCCTGCTCCGCCTTCACCCCGAAGACCCTTCGTGTGAGAGAGAGACAGAGGGTAGCGCACGCCACCCTGCAGGGGAAGGCCCGACTCAATCCCTCTACGAGCTGGGGATGTCCTCCGAGGAAGAGGACAACGCTGCTGCCGAAGACGACAGCTACACGGTCGTAGAGACCGATTACACCAAGACTTCTGATAAGGTAGGAGACTCTCCGGCCCCCAAGAACCCGAGAGACTCAAGAGTCTTGAAAAAACGAGGGCAAGGCCCCGAAAGCGCCGGCGCCAAGACACCTGGTGCCCGCGATTACTCACAGGCCCAGCAGACCCTCTGAGAAGGAGTCCCCGGCGCTGAGAGCTGTTGAACAGCAAAAGTCGTCGAAAATCGTCCCCGAAAAGGATCGATCGATGCCGAGGGAGAAGGACCCTAAAGCACCGACGCCGACCAGAGACCCGAAACCCGGTTCGGCGTCGAAGCCTCTGGCACCGAAAAGCACGGCGCTGAGCCAACCGCCGAAAAGAGAGGCCGAACCATCCGACGCGGAACACGCAGCCGAGATGGAGAAAAAGAGAAGGCGCCTCGAGGCCGAAATGGAAAACATCTTGCAGCGGAAGAAAGAATTCGACGCAAAGATGAAAACTTTCACGATTCCACACAAGACCAAGCCACCAGTGGTGGAGGTGGTCGAGGAAGAAGACGAGGTCGCCGAGGAACAAGACCAAGACGTCGAGGTGGTCGACGACCAGGAAGATGACGAGAGTCCCTACTATAGTTACAACTATGGGGAGGAAGAGGACAGCAGGACGGACGCCGAGTTGGCCCCCTCTGACTTACAGGAGGTGGATTACCTAGATGTCGACACAGACAGCCCAGAGGAGGCGGTCGACACATATCCCTCGAGGCCCTCGCCGCCAGACGACATCGGGGCCTACAACTCGGTGATAAAGTCTGCCGCAGCAGCTTTCAAACTCAAGCTCGACGAAGAGAAGCAGAAAGCAGACTGCCTTCTAGAGACATTGCTCCCCACACAAACAAGGAGCCAGTACCTACCAATGCTCGACAGCGTCTTGGCTCAGGGGAAGGAAGCATTCAGGGAAACCGCAGCATGCAAGGCTGTAACTCCCAGAACAGAGAAGAAATACAAGCATTCCTCAAAGGACCCACCCTACATTCAGGGCACTGTCTCCGCAGACTCCATAATCACGGCCACAGCAAGAAAGAGGGCTAACGTGCCCACTACTTCTGGACCACCACCGGATAAGGAGAGCAAGGGATGGATCTGGTGGGCAGAAGGATCGAACGGAATGCCGCGACCCAGTGGCGCATGGCTAATTCCAACGCCCTGATAAACAGGCACATGTACCAGATCATGGAGGAGCTGGGGCAGTTGGTGAAGGACCTGCCCCAGGATGCCAGGCAGAAGGCCGAAAAACTGGTTGAAGAAGGGAAGAACGCGGCAAATTCTTGCCTCAAGACGGCCCTGGATGGAGCAGACACCTCCAGCAGGCTCATGATGATGGGTGTCACTGAAAGAAGACACGCCTGGCTCAGGATTTCAGGTTTCAAACCCGAGGTGCAACACAGCATCCTGAACACACCGTTCAACGGCGATACGCTTTTCGGAACAACAGATGATGAGAAGCTGAGTCAACTAAAAAAGGATAACGAAACAGCAAGGTCCATGGGAGCATTGCAGTTCAGAGGCAACAATAGGGGCACCCCGTCACAGAGGCCTGGCGGGAGAGGTGGAAACCAGCCAGGTACATCACACCAGGCTTTCCAACAAACGCACCAGGCAGACTCGCAGGGTCAGCAGAAGCAGCCCTGGCAGTACCAACAAAGAGGCCAGTCCTTTCGAGGGAGAGGAAATGGACGTGGACAGAATAGAAGAGGGAGACAGCAGCCCGCCTCTAAGTGACTTTAAAAAACTCCGTGTGCCAGCCCACAGAAAAGATCCCAGGGGGCAGCACGTACAGAGGGGTCAAGACAAGCTAGACATCTACGACCACATAACACCAGTGGGAGGAAGATTAAGATTTTACCTCCAAGAATGGAGAGAAATCACATCAGACAAATGGATCCTCAACATCATCCAATTCGGATACTGCATAGAGTTGGAGGGGAGGCCAACAAGCAGAAAACCAAAAAGAAAACCACTAGCAAGCAAACAGCTATAGCGTCTTCAGGAAGAAGCTTAAGAACTCCTGCAGAAGCAGGCCATAGAACGGGTACCCTTCAAGGAAAGAAACAAAGGAATATACTCAACGTACTTACTGGTACCAAAAGTAGACGAGACAATGAGACCCATTCTGGACCTAAGGTTCCTGAACAAATTCATAAGAACGCAAAAATTCAAAATGACCTCCCTGCAAGAGGTGCTCCCGCAACTGCAGATCGGGGACTTCATGGTCACGATAGACCTCAAGGACGCCTACCTGCACATCCCAATGAACAGAAAGCACAAGCATATGCTCAGGTTCACCATCGGAGAAAGCCACTACCAGTTCACGACACTAGCCTTCGGGCTAAAATCGGCACCAAGGGTCTTCACAAAGTGCCTCGCAGCAGTCGCAGCGCACCTACGAAGGCAGGGAATACACGTATACCCCTACCTGGACGACTGGCTGGTGAAAGCAAACTCATACCAGAAATGCAAGCAGCACGCACATACAGTGACGAGCACGCTCATAAGCCTGGGGTTCTCCATCCATTGGAAGAAATCATCAATGGAGCCGGAACAAGTGAAGATCTTCCTGGGGGCACAGATCAACACCTTACAGGGCAAGGTGTTCCCCAGCGAGAAGAGGGCGAGGGCGCTGGTGAAGGAAACTCGCCTCTACCGGAAGGGACAAGCTCGGACAGTGAGGACTGCGAGCAAGATCATGGGGATGATGGCATCATGCATCCACCTGGTACCAAATGTATGTCTCCACATGAGACCCATTCAAGAATGGCTGCAGGAGCAATGGTCACAAGCTACAGGCAGTTGGGAGGATCTAGTGGTTGTAACGCACGCAGTGCAGAAGGAGATGACATGGTGGACCATGGAGAACATAACCAGGGGAAAGCCTCTAACGCCCCCAACGCCAACAGTGACCATCACCACAGACGCATCCCTGAAGGGATGGGGCGCTCACATGGAGGAGCTCAAGGTGAGGGGACTGTGGACGCCAGCAGATGCGACAAAGCACATCAATTACCTACAATTGAAGACAATCTTCCTTGCACTGAAAGCTTTCCAAACAAGACTGTACAAGCACAAGGTGTTGCTACAAACAGACAACACCACCGCGATGTTCTACATCAACAAGCAGGGTGGCACACAGTAAGCCCCGCTTTCAACGCTGGCGCAGGAGATATGGAGATGGGCCATCCCTCTCAAGATAGACCTGCTAGCCATACACCTACCAGGGAAGGACAACATACAGGCAGACAGGCTCAGCAGACAGACATCGGCATCCCACGAGTGGGAGCTCAATGCTCAAGAGACGAGGTGGCTGTTCGACAGATGGGGAACACCATCAGTGGACCTGTTTGCCACACGCCGGAATGCAAAATGCCAAAACTTTGCATCCAGACAGCCCGAGGAGGGGTCCCTGGGGAATGCCCTATGGATAGATTGGTCAAGGACATTTGCTTACGCTTTCCCCCCGATACCACTGATGCACAGAGTGCTGAGCAAGTGCCGAGCGAGCAACATGACCCTGATACTGGTCGCGCCACAGTGGGCCAGACAGACATGGTACTCGCAGATCATGGAGATGACACAGTGTGCACCCCACAGATTCGGCAAGAGGAAAGACCTACTCTCCATGCAGAACGGAGAGGTGCTACACCCAGAGCCAGAGAGCCTGAGCCTAGTAGCGTGGCTCCTGAGGACATAGAGTTCGCACATTTGAGACTGCCAGAAAGCACCCTGAGGGTCCTTCAGGAGGCACGAAGGCCCAGCACTCGGAAGTGCTATGTTGCAAAATGGAAAAGATTCACAATGTGGTGCAGAAAAGAAGGTCTTCACACTAAAATGAAGAAGGACTCCACAGTGCTAAAGTACCTGACGCACTTGCTGGAGAAGAACCGTAGCTCATCCTCGTTAAGAGTTCACTTGGCAGCGATAGTCGCCTACACAAGGGGAGAAACGTGCAGGAGTTTCTTCACATCACAGGTGGTGAAGAGATTCCTGGAAGGAGCGAAAAGGATCGCACCACCCAAGCGGGTGCCGCCACCTGCATGGAACTTGAACATAGTCCTCATAGAACTCATGAAAGAGCCCTTTGAACCACTTCACAAGGCCTCCCTAAAGATGCTAACTATGAAAACCGCTTTCCTGGTTGCAATAACGTCCTTACGCAGAGTAAGCGAGCTTCAGGCGCTGACGCTACAAGAACCCTACATACAAATACACAATGATAGGGTTGTGATGAGGACTGACCCACACTTCATGCCGAAGGTGGTGTCCAAATTCCACATGAACCAGTCTATACAGATTCCGAGTTTTTTCCAAAAACCAACCACTAGCGCAGAGCGAGCTCTGCACACCCTGGACGCCAGAAGGGCAGTCATGCACTACATTGAGAGGACGTAGGGACACAGGAAAACAAAACAGTTCTTTGTGTCATTCGCCAACAGTTTCATGGGCAAGGCAGTAACCAAAGAGACTATTGCACGATGGATCGCACAAACAATTCAACGCTGCCACAAACGTGCAGGACAAGAGCTAGCAGAGGGGACACGTGCCCACACCACTAGGAAGAAGGGTGCTACAATAGCCTTCCTGGCTAACACACCCATACAAGACATATGCCTGGCGGCAACATGGGCTTCGATGCACACGTTCACGAAGCACTACTGTGTGGATATACAGATGAACAAGGAAGCACAAGTCGGACAAAAGGTGCTCCAGCACATATTCAATAACCAACGCTCATCTTCCACCCAGCCGCCACAGAAATGAGAAACCGCTACAAAATCTATGCACAGCATAGTGAATCCAGAAAGATTCACGCTGCAAAACGAATAGTTGTCTTACCTGTCAGTGTAGTTTTGCAGCTTGAAGATCTTTCTGGATTCACTAGCGAACCCACCACCTCTGCCAGAAAGATGAGGCTGGAGAGAGAAGAGGTGGTTAAAAAAAAAAAAAAAGGACTTTTAAAAGTACAAAGCGGTAAAATATCACCTAAATAGAACATTGCCATTACTTCGGGAGCGAAAGAAACACGAAAAAAAGAACCCGAAGATGGGAGCTTCCGCAGGAAGCATGCCGACGTCACCGGAAATGCACCCAAGGAGGTGTGACGCCGACGCCCACCTGGGCTACAAAAAAAAAAAAAAAAGAAAAGACTACGAATCCGGACCCAATCACAAGACCGCGGAATAATGCACAGCATAGTGAATCCAGAAAGATCTTCAAGCTGCAAAACTACACCGACAGGTAAGAAAACTATTCGTTTTTCACATTGTCGTCTGCCTCCAGGGAGGGTTAGCCTTTGCTTTTGCGGGGTTGCTTCTCAGAGCGGTACTCTGCTCTTACCTTCGTTCATTTGCAGTACACAATGCCTAGAACTATCCTTTTTGGTGCTGTTTTCACCATTCATTTTCCCTTTTCATTCTTTACGCACACTGTTCCCATACTCTCAGTTTTTGGTGGTGACTCCGCGTTGTGGCGCGGAAATGTTTTTCTACCGAAAACTGACGGCAGCTCGCCGGGGGGGGGGCATATTTGGCTCTGCTGACGTCACAGAGGTGCTGCTGCAGAACGTTTTCCGGATCCAGTCTGACGCCGGGGATATTCTAAGCTAAGGAATCTGCTGCTAGACTGTGTCTCTACCAGATATATTATTACCGAAGGTAAGTAACTCATCCGTTTCAACTTAAAGGTGCGAAAGTGAGTGTAAAGCGGTGCCTGAAATAGGCTGATGCTAAATTCTAGAGTTAGAACAGACCTCTGTCATGTGAATTGTAAGAGGATGGAAATATGATCGGAAGGATGTCATTCCTTGTAGTATCCTTGTTAACACAGAGCAGTTGTGTGTGCCTAGTAATCCCATTGTGCACTGTAGGTGGATTGCCCTTCTGCACGCTTCGTACTCCGTTGGAGTCAGAGCCAAGATCTTCTAGATTCAACAAGCTTGGCTGTTCATCTCTTCTAATTTCCTTCCAAATTAATTCTGTTTTGAGTGTGAATGTTTTTTTTCTGTGTGCCGTTTCTGACTTGAAAAGTACAGCATGAAGGAATCTGACGACATGGGATGACCTTTGAGGCGGACCAGTGCCTGAGATGAACTGGCACAAGCCAATACCATGAGCATTTTCCTGCTGGATGCAAGTAACGTTCAGTAAACTGCCTTTTACCCATACAATCAAAATTGCCAAAGACCTCCGGAGGAAAGCGGAACTTGTTTGACTTAAGTGGGTTGGCCACCTGCTTTTGCTTGCTTCAGAAAAGGTGTTGTGATCGTTTAACAGGATTTGGGGGGGAAAAATACTACTTTATGACCCTTCAATTCATTGAGTGGTCCAGGCAATGTAGTTACTCTGCATCATACTATTCTCAACATGGTCATAAATGTGTAATAGTCCCATCTGCATGCAGAAACCTCTGGACACCCCAAAAAATAAAATATCCATACACCTACATACACACACATCTATATCTCCATATAATAATGTTGGAGGTAGACACAGCAGGGTTGAACAGTTCATTGGCACCTCAGTGTTTGACAGACCAGCTTTAACTGCATTTTGCCATATAAAACTATAGTATTTTAATTAAAATATGAACCACAATGCAGCATTTAGTGTAGAAATGAGTATGTATATATGTGTGTGTGTATATATGTGTGTGTATATATGTGTGTGTGTATATATGTGTGTGTGTATATATATGTGTGTGTATATATATATATATATATGTGTGTGTGTGTATATATATATATATATATATATATATATGTGTGTGTGTGTGTGTGTGTATATATATATTATATATATATATATGTGTGTGTATGTATGTATGTATGTGTGCGTGTATATATATAATATGAATCCGGGTCTGGTGGCTCAATGGACTAATGCGTCTACTGCAGGGGCCTGTGTTCGACCTTATGGTCACAGGTTTAAATCCCGGTGGGTCCACTCAGCCTTTCATCCATCTTAGGTCGATTAAAATAAGTACTATTGAGTTGGGTAACAAACATCTGTTATTCAGCGCCAAGATACCCACAGTGGTGAACGTGCGCTTTACTATGCCCTGTCCTATGTATATAATCCCCTGTAAATTCTGCCCGTGCCAGTGGCACATTGTAAAGTGTGTGTTTATTATCTAATATGTTTGGTATAATACAAAGGCTATTTTTATATATAACCTTGTGTGGAGTTTCCTTTGTGGTGGGCCTTGGGTGTTGCTGGGTGCGCGCACAAACGCTTTACACATTGCCTCCGAGATAAGCCTGACTGCTCGTGCCAAGCTACCAAGGGGGTGAGCAGGGGTTATCTTGGCGGGTGACTTCCTTGCCCTGACTAGAGCGATGGTTTCTGCCTGGCTTTGGCGCAAGCCTTAGCCAACCAGAAATCCCATTTCTAACAGGCGTGCAGCAGAGCAGTGTGTGGCGTGCAGCAGTGTGTGGCGTCCGGCAGTGTGTGACATCCGGCAGTGTGAGGCGTGAGGCGTGCGGCGGTGTGAGGCGTGCGGCGGTGTGAGGCGTGCGGCGGTGTGAGGCGTGCGGCGGTGTGAGGCGTGCGGCAGTGTGAGGCGTGAGGCGTGCGGCAGTGTGAGGTGTGAGGCGTGAGGCGTGCGGCAGTGTGAGGCGTGCGGCAGTGTGAGGCGTGAGGCGTGCGGCAGTGTGAGGCGTGCGGCAGTGTGAGGTGTGAGGCGTGCGGCAGTGTGAGGTGTGAAGCGTGCGGCAGTGTGAGGTGTGAGGCGTGAGGCGTGCGGCAGTGTGAGGTGTGAAGCGTGCGGCAGTGTGAGGCGGTGTGAGGCGTGCGGCAGTGTGAGGTGTGCAACCAAAAGAGCGAGAAGTGGAAATGGCACCACATGAGAGGAAGCGTCCTGGGGCAGTTGCGGTCAGTGCTGGTGGAGACAAGTTGTGAGACTAAGTAGAAACATGAATCTCCGACAACATAGCCTTTTAGGGGTTCTCAACAAAGGTCTCTGATCGCAGTTGTGATTTACCCGTAAGCAAAGACAATCCTTTGAGTTATTTTCTTAATGTGGGTCTTCAAGACCAAGCAGTCCTCTTTGAATATAGGTATTTAAACTCTTTGTCGCACATACGGCCTTGAGTTGGGAGATCAACAGCTGAACTATACATTTTCTGTTTTGCTGTAATAGTGTTATATCTAGGGAGACGGACGGACGTGAAAGCGAAAGTGATCGCCGGGGTGGTGAGAGCAGGTGAGTGGTGTATGTATGTGCGTAAGCGAGGCGCTTGGGAGAGCGAGGCTGACCAGTAGGGAGGGGGAAAAGGGAGGGGTTACGGCAAGCAGAGGAGCCTGATTACGGCCATAGCTTGAAGTCTGATGGGTGAGGGAAGACGGAGGAGTGGCAGCCTTTGAAGTCTGATGCGAGGCACAGACAAATAGGGCAGTGGGACAGAGCCTGTCGGGGAAAGCAATCCGACGTGAACTCGAGTAACCATATGGAGGGGGTGTGCTGGTGAGTTTAATGCCCGTGGCAACAGAGGGAGAGCGCGGCGCGCGTGCACGAAGTGTCTGGGAGCAAATGGAAGCTCTTAAAAAAATGCGCGTGGTTGTGGCAGCTGTTGACAATGCGCGTGATTGTGTCCACATGAGCTGTACGTGATCCGCAGTTGGTAGAGATTTTGAACTGCCTGCTATATACTCGCCTATCTATCCCTGCAGGATAGAATAGTCGAGACCTAAAAAGGGCCTGTCAAAGATGTATGGACGTGCCTCCGAATGGTTAATCACTGAGGTATTTACCTCCAGCATTGGAAGATTATATATATATATATATACTATGTGGTATCAGCAGTCCCCAAACCACGCAGAGGGGGGAACAGAGAAGCATTGCTTAGGAGATTGGAGACGAAATTCATCCTTAACTTCGATAGCAAATGCCCAAATGGTCTGAATAACACCGAAGACATGTACACATGCCTATAATTATGTATTCTGATGGCTGCCCTAAATGAGATAATACACACTGTACAACATTTGAGTTTGTTTTTTGCTTAATCGTGATATTATTATCCGATTTTTTGATTGTGTTTGGATTGTCTAATTCGTGGTCAATACAGAGACGCTGAAGGTCCTTAGACATACGAATTATGACGATTGTTTAGTGTTCACCTCACTTTTTTACACTATGGTAGAGACATTGCATTATGTCTTATCTCAGTTGAGGTCAGGTTGAAAGATGCATCTTTATCTTTCCACCATTTTTAACATGTTCTGCACGTAACACATCATTTGCACAGGGTATATATATTTTTGTAGGAAAATTTGGGAAGCAGTTTTACCATGCACTTATCCTTTTGTATATCCCCCTTTTTTAACTGAAGTCACAAATCAGTTTATAGCTATTTGCATTCATGCAGCTATTATGAATTTTTGCACTTTTCTAAGTGTATGTGGATTTATCCAGGAATATTGGACAAAATGCCGAAAATGAAATTTGCGCTTTGAAATTAATTAAATTGTAATTTCATAAAAAGCTTTCATGACGCTATAATACAGTAAGAGAAATTTCCCATGTATATAACGATGTATTTGGAAACAGTATTAAGGTCGTGCAAAAATAATTTATGGCTTGTTGGGTTAGCTAAATTACATTGATTTAGTACAAATCATGTAGTCTATTTGCTATGTCCATCGTTTACTTTCCTGAACACGTGACCTTGGTGGGAAGGGCATATTATTTAAAAACGGCTTTAACCTCATACAGCCTTTATGTGAACAAGGGCGCCTGAGCCCGAAACGCGTCATCTGTTGACTGCTGCTAGGTTGAAATAAAACATCTTGCCTGAGAACAGAAGCGGTTCGTGTCTCTTTCTTCGCCGCCGAGGCTTTGGTGGAGGTGGAAGGAGAAACCAGTTTGTGATATATATATATATATATATATATATATATATATATATATATATATATATATATATATTCATGAATCTCCGACAACATAGCCTTTATGGGGTTCTCAACAAAGGTCTCTGATCGCAGTTGTGATTTACCCATAAGCAAAGACAATCCTTTTAGAGTTATTTTCTGAACGTGGGTCTTCAAGACCAAGCACTCCTCTTGGAATATAGGTATTTAAACTCTTTGATGTCGCACATACGTCCTTGAGTTGGGAGATCAACAGCTGAACTATACATTTTCTGTTTTGCTGTAATAGTGTTTTATATATATATATATATATATATATATACATATATATTTATTTATATATATATATATATATATATATATATATATATATATATATATATATATATGCTCCTCTATTCCCGTACACATGTGGGACTATTTTACATTTAACTTCAGTGAAAATACCTATGATGCTGAGCCAGGAATGCAAGGAAGTAACATTCTCCAGTATTAGGGGTGTCTTTCATAGATTCACATGCCTGAATCATTCCCCGTCGTCGGAGTAGGAGTCTCACGGTATATAAAAAAGCAATAAAATGCCATAAAATATATAGCAAATATCAGAAATACCAAACCAGGAAGTAAGTAGCCCCAGCTACAGCAGAAAAAACGTCCATACTCGTGACCATCCTAGTCATTATGTGTTAGTCCAAATTGCAGCCAATCAGGCGACAGCACCCACCAGAATGTTCTCCCCAGAGGCTCAGGCTCTCAGATTTTCTACCGCACGTTGTGTGAAGGGAGTCTCCCTGAGCTCTGCTCAGTTTTTTCTTCTACATCAGTAATTTCTTCAAATTTCACAAATGTCTTCATCTAAATCCCTGTTCAGGACCTGTGATTCTTGTGGGAAGCCAAGACTTTTCAAGGAGGACCCCCACAAGAAATGTTTGTATTGTCTTTATCCTTACCATGAGGTGAAGGAGTGCAAGATCTGCCGGACCTTCCCCTCCAAGACCATCAAGGATAGAGAAGGACGACTTCTATTGTGGCTCAATAGACTCAAGAACAAGGATGACCCTGTCTCTGAGGTAGGAAGCTGTGCCTCTGGCTCTTCATTTCTTTCAACCAAGAGGAAGGCTGAAACTGAAGTTTCTTCTCTAAGGGCGAAGGTGGTTAAGAAGTCTAAACCCTCTCAGGATGCTCCTGGGCCTAGTACTTCCAGTAAAGTTATCCCAATTGCCAAAGGGGATATTACGCCCTCTAAGAAGTCTGGGACTAAGACAGTTCCCAAGATATCTTCAAAATCTGCGCCTCCTCAGTTGCCACCATTGACAATTTCAACGTCAAAGAAGGACTGTGTTTCCTCTCATGTGGCCACATCTACCACCTGCACTATGACTTTCTCCTCACCTAAGCCTTCCCTTGTCATGTCTTCGGCTTCTTCGCCTACACTGGTCCATGTCCAGATCAGGCCTATCTCGTTGTCGACAGTTGTCCCGTCGACGACGGCCAAGGTACCGTCGACGAGTTTCTCCTCTTCATCTATATTGTCGAAGGTTGGGTCCCCGTCGACGATGAAATTGGTACAGTCGACGAAGCCCTCTAAGTCGACGGCCCTCCCGTCTACGGCAAAATCCTCGTCGACGAAGAAGTCCACGTCGACGAAGCCACCGTCGACGACCTCGACGATGTCCCCGTCGACGACGCCACCGTCGACGACCGCGACGGCGAAGCCACCGTCGACGACCTCGACGACTAAGCCATCGTCGACGACCTCGTCGACTAAGAGATCCTCGTCGACGACGAAGCCCACGTCGACGAAGTTACCGTCGACGACCCAGTCGACGACCCCGTCGACGACGATACCTGTCTACAGTATGCGGACGTCCCGTCGACGCCGCCTCTATCAAGCTGCACTACTTTGCAGGTTTGGTCAGCGCAGACAGCAGGGATTCCATTACCATCGCCTGCAACTACGGCTACATTGTTAAAGAAGAGAGCTACTGCGGAATCTATCTCTTCTACGCTTGTAGTGCCAGACAAACTTTTGGATTCCGATGAGGAATGATCCTATGAGGACGAAAATTTTGGGGCAGCTAGAAGTCCATCTGACCTCCATATTAAAGTTCAGGAAGAGGTTGAGGAAGACATGGAGGACATTCAGCCTGATCCACGTGCTGACAGACCTACTCCGGATATGCAGTTGCCTGAAGATCTATTTCGCAATCTGCAGTACATGCTCAGTGACTATTACAGACGTTTTCCACCTTCAGAGTCTGGTGAATCTGTAATGTCTACACCATTGCCGCAGGGAAGGACTCCCCTTTCTACGCGGACACAACCAGTGACTACTGCGACGTTGGAGGAAAGTCGCCCAACGTTAGCTGCGTCGGCAGTTTCATCTCCTCAACCCAGAGAAGAGGAGTTCTCGGAGCATGACGAACAGGAAGAAGGAGAGCTGGATGACGTGTCTGAATCGTCGGAGTATGAGGATTATAATGCAAACACACCCTCTCCGGCAGAGCCTACTACATCTGAGTCACCACCTGTGGACGTTGCCTCATTCCACAAGATCATGGATAGAGCAACTAGGAGGTTTATGATCACCATGGAATCAAAACAAGAGGAATGCTTCTTGTATGATTTCAAATCTACACCACAAAAGCAGAGTTGGACCATTCCAATTATAGATTTCATCTGGAAGGAGGGACTAAAGATCATGGCCAAGCCAAATTCCTTACCAGCAGTGCTCCCAAGAGTAGATAAGAAGTATAGGGCGCCTACATCTTCTCCAGCATGCCTTGTCGGACAAGCTAAAGCCGACTCTGTAGTGGCACAGGCAGCGCAGAAGAGATCTTCCAATCCTACGTCTCATGTCTCTGTTCCTCCAGACAAGGATGGGAGGCGTCTAGATTCCATCGGAAAGAAGGTTTCTACCATTGCAGCTACGACCATCAGAGCCGCAAACTCCCTAGCCATCTTAGGGAGATACGATAGACAGATGTGGTCGGACATCTCACCGTACATGGACAAGCTTTCCGAGCCTGATCGCACTGAGGCAAAGAAAATCCTTCAAGAAGGAGAGTGTCTCTCCTCGGAAATGATTGGCGCGGCGGTGGACGTTGCTGCCACTGGCTTTCGACAGCTAGCGGGTGCAGCTGTTCTCAGGAGGCAAGGATGGTTGAGAGCAACCTCCTTCAGGCAGGAGGTTCAAAACAGGATTATTGACATGGCATTTGATGGGGAGTCCTTATTCGGAAAACATGTTGATGAGGCTCTGGAGGCCATAAAGAAGGACACTGAAACAGCACGTTCGCTGGGTACTCTGCAATACCGGAAATCTTCCTTTCGTGGAGCAAAAGGAAGAGGGAATTTCAATACTAGAGGAGGTTACAACCAACAATGCTCTTATTCTTCCACCCAGGGAAACCAAAGATTTCAGCCTTACCGACAGCAAACCTATGGGCAAAAGAGAGGGAATTTCTCTCAACCTTGAGGAAAATCTAATTATCGATGAAGAGACAATAAGAAATGAGGTACGCATCCTGCCACCACTTTGTGCCAACCCGAACCAAATTGGAGGACAAATATCCCAAAACTACTTAAATTGGTCCAAAATTACTACAGACAAATGGGTCCTGGATGTAGTAGCCAGAGGTCACATTCTGGAATTCGTGAAAACTCCCCCAAATTGCCCCCCAAAAGGACCCAATCCAGCGCACCTCAAGGAGCTATTCATCCAGATCAACACCATGATCCGGAAGGGAGCAATCGAAAGAGTGCCTCACCATCAGAAAGGAAGAGGCTTCTACTCAATGTTTTTCCTTGTTCGCAAGAAGTCAGGAGAATGTCGCCCCATCCTCGACCTGCGAGCCTTGAACAAGTTCCTGAAGAAACTTACATTCAGGATGTTAACACTTCAAGAAATCCTCCAATTTCTTTCGGCGGGAGAGTTTTTGGCAACACTCGACCTTCAGGATGCATACTTCCACATACCGATTTTCCCACGGCATCGGAAGTTTCTCAGGTTCAGAGTGGCTGGCAGGGACTTCCAGTTCAAGGTCCTTCCATTTGGACTGCGTTCAGCCCCCAGAGTGTTTACGAAGATGCTGGCCCCAGTAGCGGCCCATCTTCGGTTGCAATCGATACAAATATATCCATACCTGGACGATTGCCTTATCAAGGCCAGTTCTTTCGACATGGCACAAGATCACGTTCAAGGAACTCTGTCGTTGATGCAGAACCTAGGTTTTTCAATAAACTTCGAAAAGTCTCATCTCACGCCAACAGCAAGAAAGGATTTCTTGGGAGCGACACTGGACACCAAGCTCGCCCAAGTATTCATCTCAGAGGAAAGACAGGACAAGATTCAACGACTTGCGGCGGCATTGTCACTAAAAAAGTGCGTTTCAGTACGCATGTTCAAGTCCTTCCTCGGGATGCTTTCTTCCTGCATTCTGCTCACCCCCAACTGTCGTCTTCGGATGAGGCCCTTACAAGAGGAGCTCAGTCGCCAATGGATCCAAGTATCAGGATCTTTCGAGGACATCATCCAGATTACACCGCGGATGCGACGAGCGATAACATGGTGGACCCACCGATCCAACTTACAAGTGGGATGCTCCTTTCTAGCGGAAGCTCCCAGGTTCACGGTGACGACCGATGCATCAATGACAGGCTGGGGTGCTCACCTCCAAGGCATGACGGTCAGCGGAAAGTGGAACCAGATCCAAATGAGATGGCACATAAACCGGCTAGAGTTATACGCCATATTTTTAGCCCTGAAGTCCTTTCAAGCGACTCTACAAGGTGCCACAGTCTTGATACGGACAGACAACACCACCTGCATGCATTATCTGAACAAGCAGGGCGGCACAAGATCAGCCCGATTGTCGCAACAAGCACAAGAGATATGGAGTTGGGCCTTGACTCACAATATCCATCTGTCAGCGGTCCACGTCCCGGGAGTGGCGAATGTATTGGCGGACTCTCTCAGCAGGTCCGGGGGCTGCACTCACGTGTGGGAACTACATCTACCATCTCTACATCGCATCTTTCAGATGTGGGGGCATCCCGACTTGGACTTGTTTGCAACATTCCAGAACCGGAAATGCCCATACTTTGCAAGCTGGGTTCCCCACAAGGACTCGTGTGGAGATGCCCTTTCGCTGAACTGGAATCAAATATTCGCGTACGCCTTTCCACCGATACCTCTGATCCCGAAAGTCATCAGGAAAATGAAGAAGCAGCCATGCCGGTTAATCCTGATTGCTCCCCGATGGCCCAGACAATACTGGTTCACCGAACTGCTCCTTCTCTCGGAATGCAACCCTATTCCACTGCCACGCATTCCGCACCTTCTATCCACCCAGCAAGGCAGGGTATACCATCCGGACCCGAACTCGCTGAAATTGTCAGCTTGGCTCCTCAGCACATGGAATTTGCACACCTAAACATTCCACAAGATTGTCAGGAGGTGCTGGCAAAAGCCAGGGCTCCATCCACGATCAAAACCTACAAACTCAAGTGGAAACGTTTCTGTACGTGGTGCCAAGCTAATGGCTTACATCCCATTAAAGCAACACCGGAGCAAATCCTTCCTTTCTTTCTGCATCTGGCCAGATTGGGTTTGGCGCACTCTACTCTAAAAGTCTTCCTAGCAGCCATCTCTAGATTTCGCCAAGATGGATCAAACTCTCTATTCTCTGTAAGGATCATACAACAATTTTTCAAGGGATTATTTCGCATGTTTCCGCCAGTTTGGAAACCTCCTCCGGCATGGCATCTGAATATCGTACTGTCTCAGCTCATGCGTCACCCTTTTGAACCAATCCATAAGGTGGACCTGAAATTTCTGACATGGAAAGTATCGTTGCTACTAGCTTTAACATCTGCTAGGAGGGTCAGCGATATTCAGGCGTTTACATCTAAAGCACCTTTCATTCACTTCACCACAGACTCAGTGGTATTGCGTACTAATCCAACGTACATGCCTAAAGTGCCTCTGGACTTTCATCTGAATGAGCCAGTTATCCTTAAAACATTCTTTCCAGACCCACAGTCTACGGCTGAAAGAGCACTGCATTCTTTAGACATTAGAAGATGTCTTAAATTTTATCTCTCCAGAACTTCTGCCATCCGCAAAACAGACCAAGTGTTTGTGGCTTACGGGCGACAACGCCGGGGTTGTGCAGTTTCAAAACAGACCATTGCTAGATGGGTTTCCTCTACAATTGGACTTTGTCATCAACAGGCCGGTAGGCCCTTACAGTCCTTGCCAAGAGCACATTCTACAAGGGCGGTTAGCTCTTCCACTGCCCTTTTTGCGGGTGTGCCACTTCGACAGATCTGCAGAGCTGCTACGTGGTCTAGCAGGCACACCTTTACTAGACACTACTGTCTAGATTCAGCAGATGACGCAGATGCTTCGGTTGGAAGAGCAGTGCTTCGCAATCTTTTCAAATAAGGTGAGCCTCTGTTTCCACCTCCTCATTTATGCTCTTTAGACGTTTGATCACACCTTGATGATTATTGTTATGCATGTCTACTGTATATATTTTTATATATATATGTATATGATACTCTGACGTCTACGAGCGTTATACTGTGAGTACTGCTTACTATTCTGATTCAGGCATGTGAATCTATGAAAGACACCCCTAATACTGGAGAAGAACATTAGTTACTTACCTGTAAACAGGTGGTTCTCCAGTATTGGTGTCTTTCATAGATTCACATGCAACCCGCCTGCCTTCCCCCAGAGACTCACTCGGATAGCATGGGGTTTCACTCCTGTGCGAGAAAATCTGAGAGCCTGAGCCTCTGGGGAGAACATTCTGGTGGGTGCTGTTGCCTGATTGGCTGCAATTTGGACTAACACATAATGACTAGGATGGTCACGAGTATGGAAGTTTTTTCTGCTGTAGCTGGGGCTACTTACTTCCTGGTTTGGTATTTCTGATATTTGCTATATATTTTATGGCATTTTATTGCTTTTTTATATACCGTGAGACTCCTACTCCGACGACGGGGAATGATTCAGGCATGTGAATCTATGAAAGACACCAATACTGGAGAACCACCTGTTTACAGGTAAGTAACTATTGTTCTTGTCTTCTAAGCCACTCTCCACACTGGGTGGTTTCTTTAGACTTGGCCACAAACAAGATGCAGGCAGAGTTTATACAATGAGTTGGTAATCTGTTCTTTAGATCTGCTGCAATGAGCATGATGTCTCAAGTGGTCCCTAAACTTCTCGCAGGTTATCTATAGATGTTGGAATAGAGCAAGCGCCAAGGCTATCTGGTCTATCACTTAAATCTACTAGTTGTTTAGCAGCAGCACGCATAAAGGTTGCACATTGCCCCCATTTTCTTCTATTATCGCTCTCCAGACTACAAAGCATTCTCACAAAAAGTTTGCCCTCTCAGGATGAGCTAACGCCCAAAAGTATTGCTTTCTATAACTTAACCCCTTCCATGCGGCCGCGATTCCCCTGCTGTGCTGTAAACACACGAACAGGGCGGGCCGTGACGAACCCCAGCCGTCATCAGCACACGAGCACCGTAGTGCATGACGGCTGGGGTTCGTCATCAGCATGCAAGGGGTTAAAAACTCCCTTGGTTAACTAGGATGATGCATGGTTTGCCCATAACTCCTTAGACAAGGTTCCGGTTTACATTCTCTTTAGGACAATCCTTGAGGGTTTTTGGGCACCAGCTTAGGTAATGCTGTAACCTGGATAAAGCCTGCTCTATAGTCCTTGCATTCTCTTAGATCTGAGAGTGAAGCAGCAGATATTTGCTGCACACTATCTCATAGGTTCCTATTAGTTGTAATCTCCTTGCTATTTCCTGAATGGTCATGGGAAGGTGAGGCTGCAGCTGGCTATGATGTTTGGCATCCGTTTTACTCCACAGACTCAGTTTTGATGTGGCCACACTCTCATGCTAACCCTTTCTGTTTTCCTTCAATTGCCCTGCGGGATAGGTCGTTTTCAGGGTAATAATTTCAAGTGGAGGACTGCTGGATGCCGTTTTGCGCGAACTGTGGAGGGCATGGAGAAGGAGGAGGTAGTATTTCATCTGTCCATATTTTAACTGGATGTATTCTAAAATCAACCAAATTACCCTCTACGTTTAGATGCAATTTTATCTATAATACTGCCAATATCATATTGTATTAAAATTATTCTTTGTTTCTTTTGTAGTTTGTTTTCTGGAAATTGCCCTGATTTGTTCCGTCTCAAGAGGCGACCCTCAGCGGAGGCTTGAAAATGCAGCCGTCACTTGTGCCTCGAACTCTGAATCTCTTCCACTGCTGTATGTTCCCTTAATAAGTGGAAATTTGCCATAGCCAAGGATAGCCTTTCTAACTTGCTGAACATTCTTCCATGGATCAAGCTGCTATCACAAAGTCACATGATCCTTGTGCTGTAATAAAGGGGCTAGTGTCATGTCCAAGACTACTTTAGCGAAGCAGACTGGCACAAAGTTTCAGCTGTGTTTTAAAGATTAAGGGTGCCACTTTGACCGCCATAAATTCATTGGCATTGCGGATATTTTTTGAACTGCTGTTTCATAAAGACTTCACTTGAACTACAACAAATTGTCGATTGTCTAGAGCTGGAGTTCCCGGCAGAACACATTTCAACAGGTGTCTGGATCACTGAGATAATTGCACTCTGAGACTTCTTCTGTAATCTGACCAACTCAGCATCTACTCTCCTTAATCCGAAGAACTAAAAAAAATATTACAGAGAAGTGCTGACATAGTGCTTTAAGGGTTTTGGGTTCTTAAGACGTTTACTTCCTACTAATGTATTTGTTGGAATTAGGAAATGAAAGGCCAATTTAAACATATTTCCTTCTTTGTGAAATACCGTCTACGTACCACAGCCTCTATGCACTGAAACATTTTTTTATATGAACGACTAAGAAATGCAACATTATGTGATTTGTCTGATAGTGCACTTTTCTCTGAGCACTAGCCATAGAATAATAAAAAAATAAACAATTAGAAAAGCACAGCATTGCGATTTTCGTGTGTTGGTTGTGGGACTCCTTTACAGTTATTTTTCATTGCACAAGCCGGTCAGTGGGATCATTTTTACACTGAGTAGGTGAGTTGTTCCTTGGGCAGGTGTATATGGACTGCAGTAAACTCAATTTACTGTCAAATTTCCTACTTTTTTTTTGACCGAGTTTGGTGTCCTCGACTTTAATATCAGGTAGAGCATAGGTGCTATTTTACTGTCCTTTTGGCACTCTGACAGCACTTCAATCCACTCCATACTTTGTCATTTTCAACAGTAAATTCTTCTTAAGTATTTGATCTTTCATAGATTCACATGCTTGAATTGTTCCCAGTCATTGAGGTGGGAGTCCCGTGGTACAATAGAAAACGCAGTACAGGTTATACATAGCCCAGAAGGGCTAGAAAACATTCAGTACAGTAACTTAAACACATCATCACATAAGAACCAAACTCCAGCCAATCAGGCGACAGCACCGAGTAGAACACTTCCCACAGAGGAGAGAGAGACACACACGCACGCACACACACTCACTCACACTCACACTCTCTTTCCCTGGATGGAAGATGGTGGTACAAGCAGTTCTAATGGCTTGCTCGTCTGACCGCCAACTAGACATTAAATGAGGCTCAGAACTTGAAGCGATCGAGCTGAGGCTCTACAGTGCTTACAGCCAATGAGGGTAGCTTTAACAATTCCTATGATGGGGAGACTGAACCCTATGCCTGGGGATACCGGATCCCACTCCTAGGAAAAGCATTTCATTTTTTCATTGGTGAAAGAAAGCCTGGGTTTAACTGTGCTGCTATCCGCTGTAGCACTTGGATTGGTGAAGACATGGCAGTTTGTCCTGCTTTTCCGCATAATAATGCATGCTGGTCCATGAGAGCCACAGAGTTGCTGCAAGGTTAGCGTGCAAACTCTGCTCTGCATGTGTGGTAAGAGGCAGGGAAACCAAGGGAGGCTCATCCCTGCCCCTTAAATACTTAACATTTTTTTTAGCCCTGCTGTCCGTTTCCTGTCTATTTGATCCTCTGTCCTGACTCTGCTCTTAATAGAACAATTCTTTCTGCCCTCACCTTTGTGTGTCTTCTTGTCCTGTGTGTAGGCACATTAATGTCTATATAGTCACGGATGGCACTCAGATCGCTAACCAAGTGCAGTAATAGCCGCTGTATAAGTCACACACAGTGCCCATTTTGCTGATAGTCCTGGCGGGGCTTAATCTGCTTTATTCAGAATGCTTGTTGTCAATTAAACTATCCTCTGAAGATGCACATGTGTGCAAGTTCAGGGCTGTATCCCTGCATGCACAATGTCATTCCTTAAGGGCAGAGTCCGATGCACACTGTGGCACTGGATTCAAGCTAGCCTGCTGATGAGGGGAGATACCCAGAAACTGCTTACAAGATGTTTGTTTCTGGTCCAGGGAGAACTTGGCTTGGCAGTTCCCACGAGGAGTAAGGTCAAGACTGGTTTGCATATGGGTGGGTCTAAACTCGGGTGGCATGGTGAGCAAAAGAATGATTCATTTAACCCAGATCACTTGACTGGGGGTAAATGTTTGATTTGTTCTTCATTCCGTCCATCATTTGTGTCTTTTACTTTTGTGCCCTAAGTGCCCCTGGTATGCCAAGACATGGGGCATGGGCTCACTGTGCCACTAGATTCAAGCTAGCCTGGCTGAGCTTCGGAGATAGCCCGAATCCAGTCCGAGAAAGCTTGTTTCTGGTCAAGGGAGGCCATGGCTTGGCAGTTTGGCCTGGACTGCTCCAATGAGGAGCAGGGTCAAGACTGACTTGCATATGGCTGGGTCTCAACTGAGGTGACATGGTGAGCAAAAGTGATGAAATAACCAAATCTCTTGACTGGAAGTTAATGTTTTATTTGTTCTGCATTCTGTCCATTTGTGTTTCTTTTGCTTTCTTGCACATTGTGATTGTGGCAGCCTAGGTGTACATACAGGGGACCTGAAACGTTTAGCGGTCTGTCTTATGCTATCAGCCTTCATCACCTGCATCAGCTGTGGCCCTGAAAAGTATAGCATTGGGGAGAAATGTATGTGTACCAAATGCTTCAAAGCCTCGTCTAAGGCAGTAAGCGCTATAAATGCATTTACAGTACAAGACCCCCGGCCAATGAATAAACATTGAAGATGCCTTAGTGGCTTAAGGGTCCCCATTCCTGACCTCAGCTGCTTTCATCTGCTTGTTCTGTAGGCAGAAGAACGAGATGCGCAGCAATTGTTTATTTCTTTATTTACTTATTTATTAAAAGAAAGAAAAACTATTTTGTTCAGTAGCAGATGCAGATGGAAGTTATTCCATTGGTGCAGTGGCACAGGGGCCCAGAGGCTGACTGTCCCACTAAACTCTACGTATTACTATATTTATCCAGTATTATGGGTGTCTTTCATAGATTCACAGGCCTGAATCATTCACTGTCGTCGAGATGGGAGTCCCCGGTACATAGAAAAGTAATGTCCTATAGACATACATAGAGAAAAGTAGGCCTAAGGGCCTTGCCTTAGTAGCCTATCTATGTCCTTTTGTAAAAAGGACCAAACTCCTGAAGTTAGCCAATTAGCTACCACCTCCCTCTAGAACCTTCCTGCCAGGAGCCTCAGTCCCTCAGATTTTCTACTGCACGTTGTGCTAGGGAATCTCCACCTGAGTTCTCCTCAGGTTTCTTGGATTTATCTCTTTTCATCATAAAACTTGGATATTTTTCTTCCACAACCAACAATGACTGATCAGCAGAAGAAAGGTCTGTTCAGAGCCTGTTCATCTTGTGATAAGAAGAGACTGCACGTCGATGACTCTTGACTCTACTGTCTTTACCCTGACCATTCTCCTAAAGAATGTAGAATTTGTAGAACTTTCTCTACCAAGACTCTTAAAGACAGAGAAGGGAGACTGCTCCTCTGGTTAAACAGACTTAAAACCAGAGATGATGATGATGATGTCCTGTCCTCAGAGGGCAGTGAAATGGCTTCAGTTTCATCAAAACTGTCCTTGAAGAGGCCAAGGGCTGCTTCCCCTAGCCCTACGGACGTTCCTCATAAAAAGACTGCCACAAAGTCTTCTGAGGTAAAATCTGTCACGTCTGTGAAGGATGTTCCCACCTTCAGAAAGCCATCGCAGTCATCGACGACGAGTTCGTCGACGTTTTCCTCAAGAAAAACCACCTACGTCTCCACATCGACGGCGGTTTCGACGACAATGGCTTCGTCAGCCTCTTCATCGACGACCACTCGTCGCCGGCGGGTAAGCCACTGTCATCGATTGTACTTATTAAAAAGCAATCGACGTTGATCAAGGTTCCGTCGACTAAGACGCCATCGACATCTGGCGCACCATCGACTAGAACATCGACGACGGAAAAAGCATCGTCGGCGTCAGTCACAGTCGATGAGTACGCCGAAAGAACAGTCGACGCCGAAAGAACAGTCGACGACAACACCGCCGACGACCGCGCCGTCGACTAGGGCACCGTCGACTACCTCATCGTCGACGATTGAAAAACGATCGACGTCCGCCCCGTCGACGCCATGGAAAAAATCAGATCTGATACTGCCAATAAAGATTGCTAAAAACCCTTTTACGCCAGATTTAACATCTCCAAGTAGGGTACAAAAATTACCCCCATCTTGTCTGCTACAAGATGATGAATCAGAAGATGACCAGTTCGATCACGCTACTAGTCCATAGGATCTCATTGTTAAATGCCAGAGCACAGATGACGATGGAGATGAGGTCATTTTTACGGAAGAGACTGTTCATTCACAAGTCCAGACTCATGTCACACCTATGATCTGCCTTCCAGCTGCTATAGTCACCGATCTACAATTCTTGATAGAGGACTATAAAAAATGATTCCCTGAATCGCCAGCGGCCCCTTCTAAAGAGAAATCTCCAGCATCATCCGGACCACAACCATCTCCAAAGACAAGACCAACACCTTTGGATATTCCTCAAGAGAGGGAAACGATTCATCACATTCAAACTTCTGAGGAAGAGGGCGATGAACCAGAAGAAGGGGAGGTTCGAGACGACCTGTCCACTCACAGAGACAATGAGGATTATATCGCTCATTCTCCAGCCACGCCTGAACCCAATACTTCCGACTCTCCGCCAGTGGATATTGGCGGATTCCATAATCTGATAGAGAGAGCAGCCACTCGGTTCCACATGACTATGGAATCGCATGAAACGGACTGTTTCCTCTACGATTTTAAGGATCCTATCAAGAAGATGGCTAGATCAATTCCCATAATAGATCACATTTGGGAACAAGGTCAGCAACTAATGCAAACACCTGCATCGGTTTCAATAGTGGTACCTAGACTGGATAAGAAGTATAAGGCACCAACAACCGCACCTACCTGCCTTAATGCCCATCCCAAGCCAGATTCGGTAGTCGCCCAAGCCGCACAAAAGAATTCTAGAAATCCGTCCTCCCCACTGTCAGCACCACCAGACAAGGAGGGCAGGAAATTGGACGGCCTCGGCAAACGTTTTTCTACGTCAGCTAACACTATCAAGGTGGCCAACGCCATTGCCCTACTAGGCAGATACAACAGACAATTGTGGGAAGACATTGTCCCGTACCTAACAGATATACCTGAAGATTTAAAGGATGAGTTTCAATCGCTCCTTAAGGAGGGACAAATGTCAGCATCGGAAATCATCGATTCTGCAGTACATGTCGCAATGACAGGCTTTAGGCAGCTGGCAGGTGCAGCAGTTTTGCGCAGACCAGGATGGCTCAAAGCAACATCCTTCCACCAGGAGGTCCAAACCAAAGTCTTGGACATGCCCTATGACGGACAACACCTATTTGGCGACAAAATAGATGAGGCCTTGCAGACAATCAAAAAAGACAGACACTGCAAGAGCTCTCTGCACACTACAATTCAAAAACCAGTCCTTTCGAGGGCACAGAGGCAGAGGTCAACCCTCTTACAGGGGATCATATCAAGGAAAATCCTCTTATTCCTATAATCAAAATCGTTCCCAATACCAGCAGCGGCAACAGCAACAAGGTCGTCAGACCTCCTACGGGAGATCGAATTACAGGGGGAAAACCCAGAGGAAACCAGCAGGCGGACGCCAATGACCATTTCCAACAGCCAGTCCCTCCACCGTCTCGTTCTTTCAAAATTGGAGGAAAATTGACACACTTCCTCCACAATTGGAGATTAATAACACCGGATCGGTGGGTACTCCAATTAATCCAACACGGACACTCATTGGAATTCAATTCAATCCCACCGTTAACTCCTCCTCGCAAGATCCAACACAGGCACCTAAGGTTACTCCTTCAAGAAATCTCTTCAATGTTGAAAAAAGGAGCAATAGAGCGAGTTCCATTAGCTCAAAAAGGGAAGGGATTTTATTCCCGCTTCTTTCTCATACAACAGAAGAAGAAGAAATGGAGGCCCATACTAGATCTCAGGGCACTCAATACATTCTTGAAAAGCCAATCGTTTCGAATGGTGACCATCCAGGAAATCTTGGGATCTCTAGAGGAAGGAGACTTTATGACGTCTTTAGACCTGCAAGACGCATATTACCATATCCCAATACACAGGCGCCACAAAAAATTCCTAAGATTCGCAGTAGCAGGTCAACACTACCAATTCTGTGTCCTCCCATTCGGCCTCAAATCAGCACCTCGCATTTTCACAAAGTGCCTTGCTCCTGTGGCAGCTTTCCTACGTCAGCAAGGACACCAGGTCTTCCCCTACCTGGACGACTGGCTGGTGAAGGCACCATCCATGACAGACGCACGAATGTCTTCCAACGCCTGTCTCACTATTTTCAAACGCCTAGGTCTGACACTCAACTACGAGAAATCGACCTTACAGCCCTCCAAAGTTATAACATTCCTGGGGGCTACTCTAAACACGACCTCTTCCAAAGCATTGCCATCTCGGGAAAGGAAACACAAACTGATCACTCTGGCCACCGCAGTGTCTTCAAGGAACACCATCAAAGTCCGTACTTTCAAGTCCCTACTAGGGATGATGTCTTCTTGCATACTACTCATTCCTCACTGTCTGCTCAGAATGCGCCCCCTCCAGGAGGCCTTGACCAAGCAGTGGACTCAATGTACAGGTTCTTTCGAGGATCACATCATTACTCGACAAATAACCAAGGCCTTGCTTTGGTGGAGAACAGACAAGAACCTATCGAAAGGTCTAACGTTCTTGATGCCTGCAACTCCACATGTCATAACTACAGATGCTTCTCTAGAAGGATGGGGTGCAGTCCTTCAAGAATTGCAAATCAGTGGCAAGTGGACAGAACAAGAACGGCAATTACATATCAACCTCCTAGAACTGAGGGCAGTTCTCCAATCTCTCAAAGCATTCCTCCCTCGCATCAAAAACACAGCAGTGCTTGTAAGAACGGACAACACGACAATGCACTACTTGAACAAGCAGGGAGGGACACGTTCGCTGACACTATCTTGCGACTCTCAAAAAATTTGGAACTGGCTAGTACACAACAACATCAAACTAACAGCAGAGTATGTCCCAGGCAAGGACAACGTCATAGCGGACGCTCTAAGCAGACAGAGGTCTCTGTCCCACGAATGGGAACTCAACCAAAAAGTGCTAAACGACATCTTCTCGGAATGGGGGAGCCCGCAAATAGACCTCTTCGCCACCAGGGAGAACGCCAAATGCCACAACTTCGCAAGCTGGCATCCCCAACGGCGGTCCCTAGGAAATGCATTTTCCATCGCATGGCGCAACGTGTTTGCGTACGCATTTCCGCCATCTCCCCTGATACCAAGAGTCATTCGGAAAATTAAAACGGAGCACTGCACATTGATTCTTATTGCCCCATACTGGCCGAGACAGCATTGGTTCACGGACCTCCGTCGCCTCTCAGTCCGACCATCAATCCATCTGGATCAACATCCCTCTCTACTCTCGATGTCCAATGGCCAAGTACTCCACCCGAATCTGAAATCTCTCAGATTATCGGCATGGCTCCTGAGTACCGAGAGTTCTACCAGCTAAACATCCCGCAGGAGTGCAAGGAAGTCCTCGCTAAGGCAAGAGCAGTTAGCACAAACAAAACTTATTCCTTGAAATGGAAACGCTTTTGTGTTTGGTGCAAGGACAACGATCTCCATCCCTTAAGGATCACTCCGGAACAATTACTACCATATTTGCTACATCTGGCACAATCGGGACTTGCCCATGCCTCTATCAGAGTTCATCTGGCGGCAATCTCCCGCTTTACAAGAACTTCAAAAGGACCCTCTCTATGGTCCAACAGATTAATAAAGCAATTCCTTAAAGGGCTCGATAGATCATTTCCACGGCCACAAAGAGTTCCGCCATCATGGCACCTTAATGTCTCGGAGATCATCAGGGAGACTTTGGATGTTGGTGGCAAGGCCATGCTAGTCATGTTGGACCTGTCGGCGGCCTTTGACACCGTCCCTCATGCGGCGCTTCTCGCCAGGCTCCATGACATCGGCATTAGGGGGACGGTGTTCAAATGGTTTACATCTTTTCTGGAAGGCCGCCGCCAGACGATCTGGGTCTCGCAGAGCTCCGCCGAGATGCCGCCGTTGGGGGTTGGGGTTCCACAGGGCTCTGTGTTGAGCCCATCCTTGTTTAACATCTTTATGTCCCCTCTGGCGGCGGCGGTGGAGGCGTTCGGGGCCCAGATCGTGTCCTACGCCGATGATACGCAACTCCTCTTTACATGTGGCAAAGATCAGCCATTTGATGGAGAGAGTATTCGGGGCTGTTTGGCCATGGTATTCGATTGGTTCCAGCATATCAACTTGAAGGCCAACTCCAGTAAATCGGAGGTTCTATTCTTTGGATGTGTCACTGACCCTGAGTGGCGGCAATGGTGGCCGGCTGAAATGAGCCCTCCGGCACAGTCATCTTTGGTCGCCAAAAATCTCGGGGTTAAACTTGATAATAAGTTGTCATTGAGAGCCCATGTACTTGGTCTGGTTGGAACTTGCTTCGGTATTTTGAAGATGCTCCGCAAGTTTCTTCCATTGCTTTCTGCGGAGCACAGGCGGATTACCGTGCAGGCGCTTATTGGGTCCAGGTTGGATTATGCCAATGCCCTCTTTCTTGGCCTTCCTGATTACCTGGTCCAGCGTCTACAGGTGGCGCAAAATTCTGCTGCCCGCGCGATTTTTGGCCTGCATAGGCGATCGCGAGCTTCGGGGCTGCTACAGAAGCTCCATTGGCTGCCTATCCGTAAGCGGATTATGTTTAAATCCCTTACGTTGATGCATAAGGCATTGTTTGGCTCCGGGGCCGGGTATTTACGGCGCAGGCTGATCTTTTACCGCCCTGCTCGCTCACTGCGTTCCGAATCTCTTTTACTGCCGTGGTTCCTCGTGTGCGGAAGGCCCGCACTGGGGGCCGCTCCTTCGGCTTCAAGGCACCCCAGTTGTGGAATTCCCTACCACTGGTGTTACGCAGTATTCCTAATCTGCTTCAATTTAGGAAGAGCCTGAAGACGTGGCTTTTTAATGTCTAGCTGCTCTTTTGGTGGGTCTCTTTCTCTTTTTTTCTCTCTGTATTTTGTTTCGTGTTATGTTATTACACATTGAGCTGTTTGTGGAAAGCGCCGGGACACTCTGTCGGAGTAGCCGTGCGCTATACAAATTCATTTTAACATAACATAACATAACATTAATGTGGTACTCAACCAATTGGTGAAACACCCGTTTGAGCCCATCCATAGGGCTGATATCAAATACACTTCATGGAAAACTGCACTTCTTTTGGCTTTGACCTCAGCAAGACGAGTCAGTGAGTTACAAGCTCTTTCCATACAAGATCCTTTCATGCAGTTCAGAGAAGACAGAGTGATTTTAAGAACTAATCCTCGCTTCATTCCTAAAGTCCCTTCGGACTTCCATTTAAATGAACCACTCGTACTTCGCTCATTCTTCCCTAATCCCAGTACCGCAGCTGAAAGATCCCTTCACTCTTTGGACCTAAACAGATGTCTTAAATTTTACCTAGACAAAACAAAACATTTCAGAAAAACGAATCAGCTTTTCATCGCTTTCAGCAGACCTAGAAAAGGCATGCCACTTTCCAAACAAAGCATTTCACGATGGATATCATCTGCAATTGCTTTTTGCCATGACAAAGCCGGACGTCCATTACACTCCACAGTCCGAGCGCATTCCACAAGAGCTGTGTCCACATCGACGGCACTATTCGCTGGAGTGCCGATTCTGGACATTTGCAGGGCAGCGACCTGGAAGTCGCCGCACACATTTACCAGGCACTACTGCCTGGATACGGAACTGATGCAGGATGCAGCTGTGGGCCAGGCTGTACTTCGCCATCTATTCCAGTAAGATGAGCCTTCCTCCTTCCCACCATCCTGTACTGGTATGCACATTTATTTACTTTATTCTTTGTATTTGTTGATGGTTACTAGTCGCATGATATGTAATATCTCAGACTGCTCATAATGTTCCATCACAAATGTGCATAATGTATTGCTTGCTACTCTGATTCAGGCATGTGAAAATCTATGAAAGACACCCATAATACTGGATAAGAAATGCGTTACTTACCTGTAACTGCAGTTATCCAGTATTGGTGTCTTTCATAGATTCACATGCAACCCTCCCGCCTCCCCAGGAAGGCCTCATCTCTCCCTCTATACCATATATTACGTCTACCTAGCTTGGTGCGTACGAAAATCTGAGGGACTGAGGCTCCTGGCAGGAAGGTTCTAGAGGGAGGTGGTAGCTGATTGGCTAACTTCAGGAGTTTAGTCCTTTTTACAAAAAGACATAGATAGGCTACTAACTGCAGTTACAGGTAAGTAACGCATTTCTTCACCGTTCACAATGTATCGAGGTGGCCCATTTTCTTCCTTGCACTCTAGCCCATAAAACACTGCAAACGCTCTGTTCAGTAGGCAATGAAATGTGGTAATTGGAAAAAAAAGACTGCAGGCATTCACCCTCATCGCATCAAACCACTGATGGTGATGCTGGAATCATATCCTTAGCACTCATAATTGCAGCTGTAATAAATGAGGAGGGATCAAAGAGTGGCAGAGATCAGTAAGGAAATGAGTTTGAAAAGTGAGGTCTGGATTTTTTTTTTTAACAACAAATTGTTATTTATTTTCCAAAGTACCATACGGGCAAAGCCCTGCAAAGATAATACAAATAGTGAGTGTGGCATACAATTTCTGGGTACATCATACACAAACCATATAACCTGTGAAACAGCAGACCAGAAATACATCAAACAGCGAACACACCCAGAGAGTATTACATGCACATTATAAACCAATATTCAACCACAGAAAGTCATGGTCATCAGACTAAACAGGTGAGTTTCTAACTACGTGAATAAACAACAAGAGAGAAAGGGCTATAAAAATGACTCTCCCGCCCCTAGGGATAAACAATCGTAAACAACTAGAGAGTATTATTAACAAAAAATAGCAAGAAACTCCGTCAAAGGAGTGGTCAGGCAGAACAGCCTCCAACACAAATCAGTGCTCCATGCAAACGTCTTAACTGCCACAGAAAAATAGTGCGGATACCAAGATGAAAAAGGAACCCTCAGGCACCCACACCAGGTAGGTAGCCGTATGTCTTCATTGGGTTCCTGTGGTTAGTGCGTGTGAAAATACAGCAAACCAAAATGGGTGCAGATTAAAATGAGTGTAGATCACTCCCTCAACCAACACTTTTAATGGAGGGGTGATTCGAACTCAGTTAAAACCAATGTGTATAGACGGACATAAAGAGTTAAGTAAGTTTGAACCCCTTGTCCTAAAAAACGGTCGACTTGTTTCAGCTATCTGGTCTTTTACGACCCAGCATTTCTCAGGACCAGAAATATAAAAAACTCACCACACGAGGCAGTACACCCCCTAACGTGTTTACTCATGGTGGATGGATATTCACATAAACGCATTTATTACCAACTTGAGTTCTATCTATTGGTAGGCGTCTTGTGCATTACCTCTATTCTGAGAGGTTTGTGGAATCTGTGAAGAAACCCATAAACAAAATTCAAATCAAACATTGTTATAGAATTTCTCCTTTCTCAAGATATCACCGTAGTTGTTAATATCCATTCCCATCACTCACCCTGTAGCACAGTAAAACCAACATTTAATTAAATGAAAACACATACACACATGTTATTGTTGTTGTGCTAGAGGGATATATATCTATCTTCCCCCACTAGTCTGCTATTCTAGTATTAGCGGATTGTACGTTCCATCCCTTATGTCACTCTTGGTCATCAGTAACACTACTCCTGTGTGAACCCGGATTACTTTTCAGTCCATGCTCCACTATAAAAAATCAATTTAAAAGCAAACAGTTTTCCTCCGAGAAATAACATATGGGTAAAGATTTGTCACATTATACCACATCATGTCTGCATTAACATCTGCTTTTAGGGTCACGCACAGAAGAATAGAAGACCCTGAATCAAACTTTACAAAAATTCGTATAATGGAACTCACTTAATTGGATTCCCACTTGTATCTCATGTATAACGAAAATCAGACCTTCTCTTTAGGATCTATTTAAAGAAAAAGCGGACAGGCGAAAACACGAGTCAGATGGAAACACTCCTTATTTTTTGGTAACAAGGTAATAACTAAATCATCACACAGTCAGCCACCGGTGATAAAAATGGAAAACTATATTGGGTTTACGCCATGACTTACTTCTCTGTTTTCAAATACATGACTTCATGAGTCCGTGGTGGGGGACATCTTCACGACAGCATCTAATTAGGAATAATGGGAGTCTGAAATTTTTCCTCACTCAGACCAAACACCAAATGGAGTTGTGTCTTGTATACCCATCAAATCATTAATACTACGTTGAAAGATTACCATTAAGAATAAATTAGGGCATACACATGTGGCAAATTGCTGGAAAACCCCAGTTCAATTGTTAGCTAGATGATGCGATTTTAAAGTGAAAATGATATTCATTAAAGACTCAATAGCTCCGTGAAAGTACGTCGCCTCGATGGTGGTATTACTTCGAGATATCGAGCGGTGCGTTAACCCGCTCAATGTACTCACTGGTTTGCTGGCGACTCACCGCGTAGACACCTAATAACGGCTCACCCACGGCTCGAAAGACAACTCGACCCGCGGACTGAGCAGTCCTTTTCACTTCCGCTAAACGCCGTGACCTGCGCGGATGCTTACCACGTGATCTGATCAGGCCACCTGCGCGGATGCTTACCACGTGATCTGATCAGGCAACAATAGTCGCGAGATTTAAAGCAACAGTAGCCTAATTCAGATTATGCTGTAATGTTATCAAAAGGTACAAAACTACAACTTAGGTCTCAATAAACCCATCTTCAAATGGAACCTGTTATTCCTCTCAGCGCACCATTTCAACATCTCCTCGATGGGCATTAAAGGGAACCGACCACCAAACCAATGCTGCATATCGCCATAGATTAAAGCTGGCGAATTCTTGAAGGGGTCACCCAGATTATCGGTGATGCTACGTGCACTTACATAAAAGGGCTCTAGAAAAAGGGGGAATTAATCAAGTGAAGGGAGAAATAATACGTCCACACTTAATTTAAACCCTTTCAATATAGGTCTTGTCCTCATCCGCACTATTTTTCTGTGGCACAGTTAAGACGTTTGCATGGAGCACTGATTTGTGTTGGAGGCTGTTCTGCCTGACCACTCCTTTGACGGAGTTTCTTGCTATTTTTTGTTAATAATACTCTCTAGTTGTTTACGAGAGTTTCTAACTACCACTTATTCAATGGGATCATGGGAGTCAGACTGTAATAGTGAGGGCACATTGATACCTTTGTATGTGGCCCAGCTGGCCTAGATCTTTCTGTGTTACTGCGGGCACCCTCTCACCTGAAGAACCACAATCTCCGCAGTCCTACATCTGTCAATCACCTTTTTCCACCCAGCAACGCTAGGTGGGGATGAAGCCTTCCAATGTTGTGCGATATCCCGCTTGGCTAGGGTAAGAACTAAGAATAGGTGGTGCTGCTTGTAGCGGTTCCCCCCTATATCATCTGTGCAACTTAGTAGTAACAATCTGGGGTCAAGCGGGATGGTCCATGCCAGAACTTGATCCAGGCATGACGTCACTCGAGTCCAGAATGGCTGAATCCCCGTACAGCTCCACACAGTATGGAGAAAGGAACTGTCATCTCCGCAGCAGCGGAGATACGGAGTAGACTGAATCTCACCCATTTTCCACAGCCTAAGATGAGTGATATACCTGGTGGAGGTATTTAAAATGGATGAGTCGTACTGGGTGGACACCACCGCATACCGGGTACTAGCCAGGGCTTCCGTCCAGTCGTTGGTGAGAGTCGGCAAATCGGCCTCCAAAGGCGCTCTAGTTTTGTGTATGGTGGTTTTAGTGTGCATGTTAAGCGTCTGATAAATTTGTCTGATTTTGTGATCCCCTATGTCCATCAGTAAGCGGCCTTCCAGTTGATGGAATTCTGGTAGTTCCTCCAAATGACGAATCTGGAGGTCTATGGCATGTCAAAGTTGCAGATAGCGATGAAACTGAGACTTATGCAAATTGTAGTCGGATTGCAACCGCTGAAAAGACTTGATGGTGCTTGAAATCCACAATAAGGTCCCATTTATGGAACCCATTCAAAGCGGCGACAGGCCATAGGTACGTGCCTTGCCAAAGTGGAGTGGAGCCCGTTAATCGGCAGCACCATCCCATGGATTTAACTGTGCGTCTCCAGATTTGTAGGACTGTCCGACATGCTGGAGGGAATGCTTCAAGGGATGTGTTACTGTATAGAAGATGCAGCAAGTGGGTGCCAGCCGTGGACTCCCGTTCGACTGCGTAGGCTGGAGCTGACAGGGACCCATACCACCATTCATTTTACACCAGAAGGTGAGCGGCGGAATAATATGCCTGGATGTTGGCTGCTGCAATGCCGCCGCAATAAGTGGATTGTGCAGAGTGCAACCCGAACCGCACCTCCTTGCCATAGGAATGTATTCAAGATCGCATTCAGTTGCGAAAACTATGTAGGAGGGATGGTATATGGAAAATTCTGAAGTCGATGTAATAGGCGCGGAAAGGACACCATCTTGAAGATACCGGATTGGCCATATAAAGATAGAGGCCAAACCGTCGTCTCATCGTGGGCAGCCGCGAGTAACAGGGCGATATTGTGCGCCCACGAGGCCTTAGGGCATGGCTATTTAATGACCCCAAAGTACTTATCCTGTAGTATCAATGGATAATTTGTAAGCCCATGCTGGACTCCTCTGCTCCCTGCAAATAGGAAATAGTGTGGATTTAGATGGGTTGGTGCTCAACCCAGTGGTTTCGCCAAAAATCCAAATACTCTGGAGGACACGGGGCCCTGAGAACCAAGGGTGCGACATAAAAAAAAAGTCTCACTGCGTATAGCGCAATTCTGACTGAGTATTCCTGTGTCCAATCTATCCCCAGGATCAGCGGGTCATGGCGTACCCACACCGCTAGGGGCTCTATGGCGAGGGCGAGCAAGAGGGAGGACAAGGGGCATCCCTGTCTCATGCCCCGACCGATAGGAAAGGGGGCAGACTGAAAACCAGCCACACAAACTGATGCAGAGAGATCAGTATACAATAGCCGGGTATAAGCTAAGAACCGAGGCCCCCGGTTTATGGCATGAAGGAGTTTCATGAGGTAGGTCCAGCTCGGAGTCAAATGCTTTATCTATGTCGGCCAGCAGAACAGCTGCTGGGCGATCAAGTCTGTTGGCTCCTGCAATGGCATTATGGACTCGCCTAATATTATGTCTAGTGAAGCTCTGTGGCATGAAGCCAGTCTGGTCAGGGTGAATAAGATCCTGGATGCATGAACGGAGGCGGTCTGCCAGGAGCTTGGGCTCGAAATTGAGCAATGAGATAGGACGATATGAGGCTGGGTCCTCAGCGGGACGGCAAGGCTTGAGGAACACCACGATCTCAGCATGTCACCAGTCCATGGGCAAGATATGCTGCTCTACGGCTTCATGTAGTGCCTCCAGCAGATGTGGACCCAATGCAGAAGCAGGAAGTCGCTTGGAAAGCCAATCGGACCCGGAGTCCTGCGAAGTCTGGAATTTTTCCTTTATTTGCTTAGTGATGGGCGTGGCAGTTTTCTGTCCACTGCATACCTCCATGCATATCAATTATAAAATCCTTTATAAAATTCTCTGCCTGATTGCTGTGGGCATCGTGTCTCCTTGCGGCAGCTGCAGATAAGCATTCCAAGTAGAGATCCTAGATGAATACCAGTAAGAACTCTAGTAATAGTTACTAGCTTAGGTAATCTCTATCTTTGTAATAAGTGGCGCTTTTGAACAAGTTATAGGTTACCATTTAATTTCATCTTTGTACAACCCTGGTAGTTGAATATGTCCATACACTTTTCAAGCTTAAGAACTGCAAAGAAGGCAGCATCAGAACTGAGCACAAGCAGCGAAGGCGGCATTTATTAAAAAAAATTATGTTTAATAAGCTTTATTAATAATACATTTCACAATGAACCAGAAATAAACATAACAGGTGAAAGCAAATAGAACATGAAGGAGCAAGCAATAAAAAATTAGGCAAAAGTTATTTTCATTTTAAATAGCATTAAAAGGGAGAAGGGGTGAGTATTATTGTATAGCGGTAAAACTCAGTGAGAAAATTTCAATACCACTAGAAAAACAAAATAATGATAAAAATTAAAAGTGCAGAGAAGCTTGACAGTTTTCAAAAGTTTAAAATTTCTCAGAATGTGTAAAAGATTTTTGTTTTTGCAATCTTATTTTAGATAAGTTGTTAATGGTAACCAGTATAAGTATTAACAAACGGTTGGCATGAAGAGGCAAAAGCAATTGCCAATCGATGATAGTAACATACAATGTTCCACCAAGTCTTAACTGAAAGATTAGCTGAGATGTTCCAATGAAGTGCAATTTGTTGGAAGCCTAAAGCCAACATAAGGTCAAATAAACCATGTTCATGTTTTGTCAAACCCAAAGTATCTAATCGAATCGAAAATAATGAGAAAGAAAACTATTTAAATTAAATATAAGGGAAATATAGAATCAAACCTTTTTCCAAAAGGAGGCAACAGCTGGGCAAGGAAAGAGGAGATGCATTAAATCAGCTGAAGGAAAGCCCCATGACCAACAATTCTTATCATTTGTATGAGAAAAAGTAGCTATAGATATAGGTGTGAAATATAATCTGTGGTACAGAAAGAGCATAGATTGAGTAGTAGATGCAGATCTAGAAAGCTTAAGTGAGCGAGTCCACATCTTATTCCTGAAATTGATGCTCCAAACACATCCCATATCCGCTTCCCAGGCAAGCTCTATCTTAATCTTAACACGATCAGGAGCTAAGAAGCATTTATAAATCAGCGAAGCTTTAGGAATAACAGCAAGTACTCTAAGAAGAGAATTTTCCGTAGAAAAAGTTTGTCAAAGGAAGCGAATAAAAGACTTCTGAAATGGCTGCAATTAGGATGGAAATTTGGTACCAAAACCAGCGAGGACATTTAAAAATAGCTTGAAATTGAGGGTAAGAACAAGGGGTTATATTTTCAAATAGATCATGAACCCATATTATCCCCCGCAGTCACCAGGATTTCCAATAAAGAGACCTATTCTTAATAGTAATGCGGGGATTGTACCAAAGTGGAGACTGTAAAAAAGAATCTCCAGATGCAATCTTCAGTTGACAAAGCGGTCTCCACAATGAGCAAGTTTGTTTAAATAGGGGGACAGAAGTATTAATTTTCGTGGAAGAGAAGTCTAGAACTTCTTTTGTTGAGAAAGGAGTAAGTAAAGAATGTTCAATAGTGAGCCATAAAGGTGTGTAGGGGGAGGATTCAGAGAGAAGCCATTTATAGGGTAGGCTGAAACAAAAACCTTTATGATAATCTCAGAAATCAGGAAAATGATCACCCACACTAAATTTCGGTTTCCGAAGTTGTGCTAAAGAAATTCTAGAGTGTTAATTTTTCCAAAGAACCTTGGAAAGGAGAGAATCTATTTTGTTTCAAACGAATAGACAGAATATGAATGGAAAGCATAGAGAAAATGTACAATAAAATAGTCGTAACCAACATTTTGATGGAGTCCAGACATCCCCACCAGGAAAGAAAAAGAGGATTCAAAGCAGAAAGGAGTTTATTAATGCGAGAGAGAGTCTCTTTCATATTAATTTTGACCAAATCTGAAATGGAGTTGTTAAACCAGATGCCTAAATATTTAATTTTAGAGCTATTCCACAAGTATCCAGTAGATGCAAAAGAATGCTGGACTCAAAATTTGTGAAGAGGGAGTATTTCTGTTATATCCAAATTATTGTAGCCAGAAACGAGAGAAAAATCTGAAATTTCTTGCAATAAATTTGGCTGCGAAACCCCAGGAGTGGAGATAAAAAGTAAAATATCATCCGCATAGGCAGATGGCTTCAAATGTTGATCAGGCCAAGGAAATCGAGAAATAGAATCATTATTGCGAATAGAAGATAAAAAAAGTTCACGAGCTAAGGTAAAGAGAAGAGGGGACAACCCTGCTGAATACCACATTGTAGAGGAAAGTATTGAGATGTGCGGCAGTTAACTAATACAGAAGCCATAGGGGCAGTATAGAGCAAAGAGATGAGAGCATTATATTGGGACCAAAACCATGCCGCATAAGGCCCTTAAATAAAAAATACCAATCCACCCTATCAAATGCTTTTTCCGTATCTGTGGAAACTGTATCTCAAGAATAAGAAAGAGAGGGTGCCTTATTTAAAACATTAAAGAGAGAGTTATCAGAAGTCAATCTACTCATAATGAAGCCACGTTGTTCTTTAACACTTTAATGCGGCATAAGAGGTTCCAACCATAGAGCCAATAATTTAGCAAACACTTTATAGTCCATATTGACCAAAGAAATAGGACATTAGTTCTTACAATAAAGTGGAGCACAACCCTCTTTATGAATCAGACAGTTTGTGGCTTCTTGAAAAGTACCTTCTGCTTTACCAGAGATTAAAACAAGCATTTACAATGCAATGGTCTCGGCATTATTAAAGGTAGAGCTATTGGCATTGCTCATAACATTTTTTTTATTCCTTTTTTTTTTTAAACATAAATAAATGGTATTGTCGTTTACAATGGCAATAGGTGAGCATAAGAGAGTAGTAGAGAGTATTCGCGGACACAGAGCCACACACACACACAGACAGAGCGACACACACACACAGAGAGCCACACACACACACACAGAGCCCCCCACACACACACACAGAGCCCCCCACACACAGAGCCCCACACACACACAGAGCCTCACACACACACACAGAGCCCCACACACACACACCTAAAGATGTTCCTTACCTCATTAGAGCGCACTTTGGTGTGGTGCCGGTCAACCCAAGCAGTGTGTGCTTCTTGGCGCTAGTTTAGAATAAGGACCAGTGAGCGGAGTCCACATTCCCAAGTCTTGGAGGCAGCGTTGTCCCCCCCAAGTTCGCACTCCTGGTGTCATGCTGCGGTCATCTTTAAGAGAACATGCAGTGACAGGCAGAGCAGCAACTAAATATTCGACTTTTTTCCGAAGGCTCGGCTGGGTCCCTGGACCACGGTTTCTTTCCCTCCAGCCATCACGCCCTGCTCACAGCTGTGCCACATAGTAGAGAATTGGAGGGGCCGTTCCTATTTAGGAGGGGACCTCGCAGGGATCCGTACACCCCAGAGGTAGCAGCACTCTGAAAGAACTGTGGCAGAACGGAATGTCCCTCGGAAAGCCGCAGGCACGCTCGTCTGTTATCTCCCAGCCTCGGGAGGCTGCTTTGGCTGCCCCTGCCTTCCACTGAAGTGCTAGTGGCTGCTTTCACAACTGCTCCTGCTTGCTGTCAGGCAGCTCCTCCTCTCAGGTCCCAGCCGATCAGAGCCCAGCCAGAGGATGAGGAGTGGCACTGCTTCAGTTAAGAATTTCTTTTTCATGAGGGCAAAAAGGAAGGGCCCGATAGGAACCCGTCTCAGCACCTGCTTTTAAGAACTGCCAGTGCTGAGGACCAGCATGACCCGGCCCACTTAAAGCCCTGGGCATACTGTATGCCGATGTCCTGAGAAGATGCAGCAGGCACATTAACCCACCAAACCATTCTGTCAGGAATAAACTGCATCATCGCCTCTATAAAATTTGCTATTTTAAAAGTACACTGGATCTGACGCTCGTGAGCCGAACACAATACTTTCAGTCATGTGCGGCGCGAAAGTTGTCTCCAACGCAGATGTGACGCTCTCCAAAACATGACACCCACGCCTGGGACATTGTTGAGGTCAGAGCGGGCATCCTTCCAAGGAGCTGAAACTTTCCAGACTCCTGCAGGCATGGCTCGTCGCGGAGGAAGCCTTTGCCTGTCTGGGTGGAATATATGTAGTAGGGGTTAGGAGAGAGGGCCCAGGAGATTGTAGGTGGGTAACGAGGAACACGGGCAGGGGATCCGACAGGGCAGGCAGAGAGGGAGGTGACAGGCAAGGGGAGGAGGGAATAGACAGGCAGACGAAAGGTACAGGGAAGAACAATAAAAAATAACACGGCAGAGGCGGGACACACCCGAGAGCTGGGAGGAGTCTGCAGGGGAGGAACAGGGACACGCGGCCAGTGAAAAGAGAGTTGGGCAGCGAAAAGGAGGGGGGAGGAGGGCACAGGAGGGAGGGGGCGTCCACCCGAGGAGGGAAACCCAGCGCTCCATGGTCTCTGCACGAAGCGGAGATTGTATTGTGGCCCGACCTCCTGCAGGAGTTTGCGGAAGCGGCTGCGGTGAGGACTGGATGTGACTTTCCCTGCAGCTGGCCGAGGGACAGTGTAAATACGGACGGGGCCCCTGGCGGGAATTCAAGCAGCCTCCACGCTAAAGCTGCATGCCACATACCTGGCATACTGTATGCCGGTGTCCTGAGAAAATGCAGCAGGCGCATTAACCAACCAAACCATTCTGTCAGGAATAAACTGCATCATCGCCTCTATAATATTCGCTATTTTAAAAGTACACTGGATCTGACGCTCGTGAGCAGAACACAATACTTTCAGTCATGTGCGGCGCGAAAGTTGTCTCCAACACAGATGTGACGCTCTCCAAAACATGACACCCACGCCTGGGACATTGTTGAGGTCAGAGCGGGCATCCTTCCAAGGTGCTGAAACTTTCCAGACTCCTGCAGGCATGGCTCGTCGCGGAGGGAGCCTTTGCTTGTCTGGGTGGTATATACGTAGTAGGGGTTAGGAGAGAGGGCGCAGGAGATTGTAGGTGGGTAACGAGGAACACGGGCAGGGGATCTGACAGGGCAGGCAGAGAGGGGGGTGACAGGCAAGGGGAGGAGGGAATAGACAGGCAGACGAAAGGTACAGGGAAGAGCAATAAAAAAAACACGGCAGTGGCGGGACACACCCGGGAGCTGGGAAGAGTCTGCAGGGGAGGAACAGGGACACGCGGCCATTGAAAAGTGAGAGTTGGGCAGTGAAAAGGAGAGGGGAGGAGGGCACGTCCACCCGAGGAGGGAAACCCAGCGCTCCATGGTCTCTGCACGAAGCGGAGATTATATTGTGGCCTGACCTCCTGCAGGAGTTTGCGGAAGCGGCTGCGGTGAGGACTGGATGTGACTTTCCCTGCAGCCGGCCGAGGGACAGTGTAAATACGGACGGGGCCCCTGGCGGGAATTCAAGCAGCCTCCACGCTAAAGCTGCATGCCACATACCTGCACCTCCGACAGCAACCGGTCGCCTCTGGAGGTGGTCTTTAGAGAGTCCTCTCCATGGGCCGCCCCCGCGGGCCCCCGGCTGCACTGGTTTGAGCTTGGCGAAAACGGGAGGCTCCTCCTGGTGCATTCCCGGGTAGAGATGCTGCGGGCCCAGCCGGGAGGACATGCTCAGCACGGCGGTGGTGGCCATGGGGAGTGCAGGCTGTGCGCGCTGCAGGACGGGGTGTGGTGGGGCTGCGGCTTGTGCGCTCTGGCTCCCGCTCCGTACCTGTGATCCTGTGCGTGTCTTCTGTCTGGGCCGGGCTGCCTCCGCCTAACTCCCCGGCCATTGCGAGCTCTGTTGCAGTAATGCCACGATATATAACAGGGGCAACCCGTTTAACCCATAGGCCTCCGGGTAAAGAATACATATGAAACAAAGAAAAGTGGCCTACAGAGTGATTATCTGTCTGTCCAATTTTCTCTGGATGGATACCCTAAATTATCCATTCCATGAAAAGTTGTTTTTCCTCAGATTTAATCTCCAAACCTTTATATATAAAGAGAGGCTCACCAATTTTAATCTGTCATACACACAAATGCCAACTACATCTCTATGGTTTAAATATTTCTTTTTATTAAACCATATTTTTACCTTTTCTTTCTTTTTTAGGTTCTGTTATCTGATATTTCACATCCCTATACACATATTATACATATATACACATACAAATACATTTACATATATATACACCAACACAATACTTCGAACCCTATTTTTTGGTTCTTTTTGCCCTGTTTGTTTTTAACTAAGGATGTTCATCACAAAACATTTTTTAACAAAAACATTCCTTATTTCTAGATCACCAAAGCAAACTGAAAGAGAGTATCACCAGGTTAACAGTTGTTTTGTGCGTAACCTATCTCGCTATGACACTCTTGAGTCAAACTCTATTTTATCGTTTTAGTCAAACCAAATTTTTGTTTGAATTGATGTCTTCAGAAAACAATGTCGACGCGTTTCAGCCTCTTGTAAATCCAGGCCTCATCAGTACTTATTGGGCAAATCAAAATTCATACATTCCAATCCATGTATGAAATATATATCATTATCGGGGTCCAATCTCCTCCGACTAGTTCTGGCACTCGGAACTAGTGAAAAATGCTCCCCAGGTTCAAAATAATTTTGCGATCTTCGTCGTCTATTTCGTATGTGCCTTCAAGTTGTTTCTTTTGATATCGACGGGGAAATCCTTTACATTGTATACCGCCGCCACCCTCCGGTCGGGAACTAAGTTCGGGGACCACAAACGCCGTATTGCTTCCGCATACAGTAATGTAGCAGCAGGGGCGAGGACTCGGCGACTTTTTGGGGCGGCGGTCGTCGCGAAATGGCATAAAGAATCGGGCTGCCATTTTCAGATTCGGGGGCGTGTTTTGGCGTTCTGAGTGACGGATGACGTCACAGGGCGAAAGAACGCCAAAAACACGCCCCCGAATCCGAAAGAGACGGGGCTTTATTGGAGTGACTCCCTTCTCCTCCAATGGCTGGCCTCCGTTTAGGAAGCCAGCCAATGAAGGAGAATGGAGGAGAGAGGCGGGTTCCTAGCCCCCTAACTCCAAAACATTCATTCTTCGGGACTCCGCCATCACTGCTTCGCAGTGAGAGGGACGGTCCCTCGACCTAAAAAAGGTTGAAAAAGCGGTCGAATTTTTGGAAGTAATAAATTAGAAAAATGTAAATAAAATTCCACTGTAAAGCCATCTGGACCTGGAGTTTTACCTTTTTTGAGCAGATTTAAGGCTTTAGATAGCTCCGCAAGCAATAAATCAGATTCAAGCGAAGAAAGATTAAGATGATCACGAGGAGGAGGAGAAATGTTATTGAGGTAAGATTGAATAAGGGAAACAAAAGGAGATTCTGAGGTATATAAATCTTTATACATTTTCATGAATTCATCTAAAATATCCTAATCCTTAAACAGAAGTTTCCCTTCTGAAGAACATATGGAATAAATTAGTTCTCGTTCTGTGCAATATTAAAGATAATTAGCCAGAAACTCTATTACAGCCACCATAGTAGTGATCACTACTATGAAGTAATATAGATGCAGCATTGTCAGTAGTTACTTTATTAAAATTCATCTTCCCACGTGCAAGCTTCTGTAGAATAGAATCAAAGGGAGAGGTGTAAAATTAGTCTTCCAAACATTTAATATTAGCTAATGTAGATTTATGCTGTTGAAGAAACTGCTTCTTGTTGGAGGCATAATCTATAATAAAGCTGCGAGCTGTGGCTTTAAAAGTGTCCCACAATAAATTAGAAGAAAAATTTGAATCCTTATCTAACAGAACAAAATCATCAGCAAAAGAAATAAATGAGGAAGCAAAAGTGGAAAAGTGGATGTAGAAGAGAGTTATTAAAACACCATCGAGAAGACCTGGGTTGCGGACGGAGCAAGTCAAAATCAGTAATAACTGGAGCATGATCAGAGATAAAAATCGGTTCAGTGGAGGAAGAGATGAGGTTATGAGTTAAAGATTTAGAAAGAAAGGTATATTCTAATCGAGTAAGGGAGCCATGAGGTAGAGAGAAAAAAGAAAAGTCTATTGTATCAGGATGACTTAACCTCCATGTATCCGCAAGATGTATCCTATATATGGAACTGAGAAATTGTTTGAGATTTATGGGGAATAAAGCTAATTTGGGATTGACGATCATCAATAAAGGGATCAATGATCTGATTACAATCACCCCCCAAAATAAAAAACTCATCCCTAAATTGAGTACATCTTTTTGCAACTGTTATCCAAAATAAGTAGTACGGCTGGGTCGGGCCATATACATTAAATACCGTCAAAGAAATATTAATTAACAATTTAACTAACAACCACCTACCCTTAGAAACAGTCTCCTGAGATACAACTGTACATTTTAGTTTTGTGTGACATAAAATAATTACTCAGTTTTTCTTGGTTGAAGTAGGAGATATTAAAACAGAACGTACCCAACCCCGTTTCAACTTTAAGGCCTCTGACTCCTTGAGATGTGTTTCTTGCAAAAGAACCAAATCTGGGTTATAGGAGGCTAAACGTGAAAACATTCTCTGTCTCTTTATAGGATTAACAAAACCTTTCACATTCCATGAAATAACTGAATGTAAAATAACAGGGATACATATGAAAGTACCCGATCAACTGCGAAAAAAAGAAGAGAATAGACTAGAGAAGAAGAAAGTGGAGAAGGGAAAAGCTGCAATACTATCATCAAATGGAATAGGAGTAAAAGACTAGAGTAGGAAAGAAAGGGAGGGAAGAAAAACTCAACAGAAGAGACAGTACATGTCCGAACCTGACGACTGTAATACATACCTTCACGAGAAGACAGAAAAAATAAGGAGTGGCGACAGACATGTGAAGACATCACAGCTAACTCGGGGCAACGCACCACATCGGGATGACATATAACAGGAAACGGGTACACAGGGAATCTGAGATACCTGCAATAACATTGGGGAATAATAAGAAAAAGTCAATGTTAAAAAGAAAGCAGTTATCAAGAGAAGCAATCTATAAAGTAAGCAAAGAGGATAAAACACTGCAAATGGTAACACTTAAGTCAAGTTATAGAGAAAGGACCAGCAATCTCCATCGAGGATGTAGAATGAGAATGAATATATTCACTGAGATCCGCAGGGTCTTCAAATGAAGTCTTGTTCTGAAAGGTAACCTTAAGCAAGCATGGGTGGAATATACCATGGTGTGCACCTAGAGTGCAAAGCACAGGGCGGAGATCTAGGCATTCCTTCCATCGTTTAGCAATTGTCATAGAGTCATCTTGAGCCAGAAATAGTCTTGCACCAGACCAAAGAAGTTGTTTCTTGAGCTTGGCTGCATTTAAAACATGTAATAGATCTGTGAATTTCAAAAATAAAAGAATTACTCAACGTGGTTTTGAAGGAGCAGATGAGGAAAATTGGCGTGGGCCTCATCTATGCACACGTTGAATATTTAATTTGATCGCTGCAGGAAGGTTCAGACGCTGTTGGAGAAAGGTGATAAAATAAGCAAACGGGGTTGTCCCCCTCAATGCTCTCTGGAAGACCATACAAGTGCAGATTATTGTGCCGATTTCTATTTTCAAGATCCTCAGCAAACTTTGTAGGCAACAGAACCTCCTTCTCCAAAGAAATAATTCTGGCAGATGAATCCTGTATGTCGCTGACCTGTTGTTCCACCAAGGATAAACGAGAGTCCATGGACGACCATTTATTGTCCAGAGCTTGCAGACGAGTATTAGTTTCCTCAACAAAAAGTCTCAGCATATATATTTCTTCCAAAACAGTGTCTAAAGATACAGGAGACAGAGATTTGGGCAGAGAAGGAGGATCCTGCGTAAGCCTTTTATTGGCAGAAGGTGATAATAGTAATTTTGGTACAGGGATAGGCGAAGGCGCAAGCCGAGATGAGACCGATTGAGCCATTTCCCCAGAGTGCCGGAAACCGTTAATGGAAGGAGCAGTAGGAGAAGAGCTGGAAAGGAGCTCGCTAATGCTATGTCACTTATTAGAGTGCAATAACTTCTCACTTCTGCCCATGAACCAAGCTGATAAGACCAGGAAAATTTTTGAAGTAAAAAAAAAAAGAGAAAAGAAACAATATTGGGCCGAGAGCACTCAGCAAACAGCTAAATGCCTTTGAAAAACCAATGAAGAAGTACAGTCAATATGGCAAAAATTAAAGGGAGACTCAAATAAACGTTGAAAACTAAGTCACTTATCCAAACATGCCAAGCTCTAAGGTGAAATCCTCAAAATGCAAAAATACAAAATGGTGGACGCTAGGCCGCCTTCAGAGTCAAAGGACAGCAGCGTCTCACGAGGCAAATATTCAGCCTCAAAACTGTACCTGCTTCAGGAGTAAAGCGGCGCGGCAGGTGCTGTAATTTCAGCTGCAGAGCCCGGGGCAGCATGGAGCTCCGGTGTCAGGCGGCCATCTTGGGTCGCTTCGCTGAATGCATTCATTTCTGAAACAAGTATAAGCTGGAAGATGCTGCCTGCTTAGCTATGCAAGCCCAATTTAAGTTAAAGAATGCAACTACTAACATTAAAAATACTTCTAAGTGCACCACAGCAAACTGGTAATGAAATACCTCCCTCATCCTGTGAGATTCGAGTAGTAAGTAAACATTCTGGGTCAGTGTTGAAAAACAGAAAATATTTTGCAGGTGAGATTTGCAGGTTGAATAATCCTGAAGTGTAGGAAGCTTTTGTGACGAATTATGCTCAATCATTCAGAGCATTTGTAAAGCGCACTACTCAACCGTGAGGGTCTCAAGGCGCTGGGGGGGGAAGGGGGATGCTGCTACTGCTCGAATAGCCAGGTCTTGAGTAGTCTCCTGAAGGTTAGCAGGTCCTTGGTCTGCCATAGGAGGAATGGGAGGGTGTTCCAGGTCTTAGCCGCGAGGTGGGAGAACGATCTGCTGCTGGAGGTCGCTCTTCGGATGCGGGGGACGGTGGCGAGGGTGAGGTCAGCAGAGCTGGCGGTTGGGGGTGTAGAAGGTGAGTCGTCTGTTGAGGTATGCCGGTCCGGTGTTGTGGAGTGCCTTGTGTGCTTGGGTGAGGAGCTTGAAGGTCCTCTTGTTAACGGGAAGCCAGTGCAGGTCTCTCAGGTGGGGTGTGATGTGGCTGCAGCGAGGGATGTCAAGGATCAGGCGCGCTGAGGCTTTCTGTATGTTTTGTAGTTGTTTCAGGAGTTTGGCTGAGGCTCCTGCGTAGTGGGCGTTTCCGTAGTCCAGCCTGCAGCTGACGAGGGCCTGGGTGGCCGTTCATCTTGTTTCGTGGGGATCCACCTGTAGATCTTGCGGAGCATGCAGAGGGTGTTGACGCAGGCGGACGAGACGGTGTTGACCAGCTTTGTCATGGCGAGAGTAGAGTCCAGGATGAACCCCAGGTTGCATGCGTGGTCGGGGGTGTTGGTGCTGTTCCCCGTGCGGTTGGCACCAGGAGTCGTCCCAGGCCGAGGTGGTGGAGTCGAGGATGAGGACTTCCGTCTTGTCCGAGTTCAGCTTCAGACAGCTGTTCTTCATCCACTTGGCGACGGCTTTCATTCCTTCGTGGAGGTTGGTTTTGGCGGTAAGGGGGTCCTTGGTGAGGGAGAGGATCAGCTGGGTGTCGTCGGCATAGGAGATGATGTTGAGGTCGTGCAGTCGGGCGACGTGGGCGTGCGGTACCATGTAGATGTTGAACAGTGTCGGGCTGAGGGATGAGCCCTGGGGAAAGCAGCAGGTGATCTCGGTGGCTTCGGAACGGAAAGGGGGAGGCGGACGCTCTGGGTTCTGCTGGCAACACACTCAATCAGGGACCAGGGAGGTATTGCATAAAGTCATAGTTACCACCCTTAAAGGAACAGTTGTCACTTGCATTGCAAATCCATAACAAAAAAATGCTGTTTGGTAAACTATTCTACACAGTTTAACCCCTCCCACGCTCATGACGAGCTCAGCTTGTCATGAGCCACGGTTCCCGTGTGCTCATGACGAGCTGAGCTCGTCATGACCGTTAGAACGCTTGCACGCAGGGCTAATTCCCCCGCTATGCTGAACGTTCTATGAAAACGGGTGTTGTCGTGACGAGCTCAGCTCGTCATGAGCACACGAGCACCGTGGCTCATGACGTGCTGAGCTCGTCATGAGCATCGGGGCGCTGTGCGCGCCCCCCGCCCCCTAGCACAGTGGGGGAATCAGCCCCGCAGTGAAGGGGTTAAGGAAAAATATAATTGGGGTGGCAGGGCTGCAGTTATGGTTTAAAAGCACGCCCTCTTCATGGGGGTCTAGTGAATTATCATTAACACAAGGAGATCATTCAAACTCTAGATTGCAGGTCTTGCAATGTTTTTATGGTATCTGGGGCCCTGCCAGGCCCTCGGATGCCTTCTTTCTTCAACCAGGCTGCAGCTATCAATTGGGCAAGGCTGAAATGGGGACCTGTTCTTGCTTTGCTTGTGTGTCTTCTCATAACAGTCAAATATTGGATTTCATGTAAACATTGACATCCAACCGTCTCACCTACGTGGAGTACTGTTCGCCCTGTGCCTACCTACCCCTACCCTAACCCTACATCATGTCCACTGTGCAGGAAGTTTTAACACCCCATCCTCTCCTATATCCTCATCTTTTGTTCACTGATTCAGGTAGCAGTCTCCATTGCTAGGGCAGCTGAGTTTAATGGGGTGTGGATCTGCTGAGGTGTGAGGTCTGCAGTATATGTTTGCAGGTTGTACTCCCCCAAGCTTGGAGTGTGTGTACCATGGGGAGGGGTGTGTGTATGTCTCTCACAGCAGCATGTGTGTGTGTACACAGGCGGAAGTATATATATTTCTTAGGGTGTATTTTTTAAAGGTGCATGTTGGAAGGTCGGTAGGAATGTTTGCATGGTGGAGGTGTTATTTCAGTAGGTTGTCTGTGGAGCGTATCTCTGCAGGACTGTGTGCGTGTGGCATGCAGGGTGGAATAGTGTGAGTTCCATAGCCGGTATTTTTGACTTTGAAGGGTATGTGCTGTTGATGGCTATGTCTTTGTGGGGTCTGTCTATTGCTCCAGAGATTGAGCATCTGAAGAGGTCTCTTCACTGTATGTCTATGGGTGTTTCTTTGAAAATGTTGGTGGGCTTCTCTAGAATATTTCCTGGCCTCTGCATACTATATAAAGACGATTTCTATCTGAAGCTCATAAACAAGATGCTCCATCAACACTCTGTTCCACTCTTCATTCTTCATGGATGTGAGAGAAAACAATTGTGAAAGAGGAAATAAGAAGAGATGGGAAGGTAACAGAAGAGAAGAAATGTAAGCAGGAATGGCATACAAGCAAGAGGAAAAGCAAAGAAATCTACAACTATATTAGCAAAAAATAGTAAAGGATAAACTACAGGTCAAGGAAAATGAGAACAGGGGCTAAGAAAGAATGAGCATTTAAACGTAATAAAGAAGCTAATCTATATGTTAGTTAAAATGTGATTGAGATGCCAAATGCAATGTGCCTTAACTTTTAGCTGTAATCTGTAGTTCACGGAATACCAACTCTTAAACTGTGCAGTTGGTTGATAACTGACTGTAGCGATGAAGGTTCAGCATGCATGTGACCGGCTTTAATCACAAAACTATGCACAGATCAGTGTATATTACTATCCCATTGAGAAAGCTCAGTGGGTTAATGCACCTAAGGAAAGATTGCTTGTACTTCTTTTGGTTACAGGTGGCACTCATCGACCTAGATAGGTGATTAATGCACTACTGCATGGAGCATTATGTAATTTTTCTGTCACAGGTTCCAATTTTAGCCAAATATCTCCTTACTCCTAGTGCACTGAGAGTATAATCTCTTTATCGGTCTAGTGCTGGGGGGTAAAACTTGAGAGTAAAAAACCACAAATTTAAACATTTACTCTCAAAATGTACCAATATTACACACAAAAGCACCTCCCATACTCTAGACGTATTTCTTGTAAACCGAGTAAATGTTTTACTTTAGTACTGTTGCAAAGTATTCTTTTTTATCTAGCAGTTTAAATGAAATAAATAAAGTAATGTGTTTGTTCCAGCCAGATAATTGATTTAGGTAGCATGTGGGACAAGTCGATTTCTTTACAGGACAAATAGATTTCAGAAGCATTTTTGGGGGGGGGGTGTATATATGTATATATATATATATTTATATATATATATATATATTTTTTATATATATATATATATATATATATATATATGTGTGTGTATGTGTGTATGTATATATGTGTGTATGTATGTGTATGTATATATATATATATTCACTGAAAAAACCATAGGTTATAGACCATATATAGTTAGGAATGAGCATTTACAAAACCTTGAAGATTCACTGAAAAAACCATAGGTTATAGACCATATATAGTTAGGAATTAGCATTTACAAAACCTTATTTTACTCACACAAAACCATTGAAATTCGCATATATAGTTAGTTGTACTAACTATATATCGCGCACCCACAATATTACATCATTCATGACATGGTCAGTGACATCACTGATGACATCACTGATGACATCTCAAATGACATCACTGATGACATCACTGATGACATCTCAAATGACATCACTGATGACATCACTGATGACAACATCCAGTGACTGTGTATTTCTGTAAAGTTAAAATATGTCTTACATATTGAAGAATGAGTGGATGTATAAGTGTCTGGATGAAGGATTTAGTAGGTGCATGACTGACTGTATGAGTGAGTGATTAAATGTGTCTCACTGAGTGCATGGGTTAGTGACTAAACTGTCTTAATTTGTGCATCATTATGTCTGTTGTTCTGTAAACTGCTGCATGTGTTGATCAGTAGCTATATGAGTAACTATATGGGTTATTGATTGGTTGCCCAAGTATTTGTATGGGAGACTGAGTGTGAGGGGGTGGCTGGGAGGTGTATGACTCTGTGCATAGATGTGTGAGCAGTTGATTCACTAGATGTATGGGTTCAAAAGTGCATGTGGAAACAGCTGTATGGGCGGTTGACTGTGTGCATGAGTGTATTGGTGAGTGAATGGATATCTCAGTGCTACATGTCAAAGTAAGTACATATGTAAAACACAGTACATGTGAGAGTTGACATATATAAATAACTGTGCATAAGAGCTAGTGAATGTGTGAGTGGCTGTATGGATCATTGTGAACTTGTATCAGGGATTGTATAAGAGAGTAAATATGTGTTAGTATATGTTTGAATAAGTAAGGTGTGTATAACTGTATAGTTGAGAAAATGGAGGTCTGATTGATTCTTTGCATGACTGAGTAGGTGTGTGAGTAACTCCATGGATGAGTGACAGTCTGTGAGTGTCTGTTTACACTGAGTGTATCTAAGGTTATATTAGAGTCTGAAGAGGTTCATCGTATTATCACATGAATAATGTCATCAGCGATGTGCTCAGTAATGTCATCAGTGATGTCATCAGTGATGTCATTTGAGATGTCATCAGTGATGTCATTTGAGATGTCATCAGTGATGTCATCAGTGATGTCACTGACCATGTCATGAATGATGTAATATGTGACATGATCAGCAGTGGATTGCGGGTGCGCGATATATAGTTAGTACAACTAACTATATATGCGAATTTCAATGGTTTTGTGTGAGTAAAATAAGGTTTTGTAAATGCTAATTCCTAACTATATATGGTCTATAACCTATGGTTTTTTCAGTGAATTTTCAAGGTTTTGTAAATGCTAATTCTGTAGTAGGGGATCTCTGTGTATAGTCATAATCTAGTGAATAGTCCCGCCCATGTGCGTGGACCCCGGAGCAATCAAAAATAATCTCTTACAGTGTCAAAAAATGCAGAAAATGCATAGACACTTAAGAGAGAATTTAAAGACAGATAATGCAGCCAAAAAGGCTACACTGTCCAGTACTTCAACTAGAAATTCCACCATAAAATCCACAAAACAGCAAAGCCTGTACAGATTTCCCTTGCTTAACAGCAAAATCCCTCAGGAATGATAGAGAGAAGAACCTGGACAGACAAGCCCCATAGGCTGCCATTATGTGGCTTAATTAGGATACTGTGCCTTTAAGGAACCTTCCAGAACCTTCTCTCAGTATCCCAGAATGCATAGCAGGTCCAACTTAGCCTCAGTTCTTTTTTCCGGCTCCTGCAAGCAGGACCCTGGAGCATTGAGCTCTCCCTTTCAAGGGTTTTTGTTAGTGTTTTACACTGATTTCGATTTTTGGTACTTTTAAAGTACTTTGGTGACTTTCTTTCTGTGTTTCTGCACTCTTTTTTGTCCATAATGCCTGCATTATTCGACAAATGCCCTGAGTGCTCAAGAAAGAAGGCCAAGACAGACTCCCATGAGGTCTGTATTCTCTGCCTTCCCTCTTCCCACATCCCTGAGGAGGGTAGGATCTGCAGAAGCTTCTCTGGAAGGACCCTGAAGGAGAGGAAGAAGATCAGGCTTCAGGGACTTGAGGAGAGAAAGCTGAAGGCACGAGGTGGGTCAGGAGGGGCTCCTTCTACCCATGCTGAGGCCTCTGGGGGGCTCCCCAGGGGCAGGAAGACCAGCCCTCGCCCAAGGTCTCCGTCTGGGTCAGTTGCGCTGACCACGACGTCGAGGGGACGGTCAACGGCCAGTTCCAGGTCTCCCCAGGGCTCTGGGTCGAGAAAACGTCGCCCGTCGACGTCGAGGAACGTGTTCCGGCCGCCGTCGAAGCCGGTGTCGATATCCTCGTCGTCGCTGTCGGCGTCGAGTGATCGACATCGGAGGGCCCGGCGTCGGCGCTCGCCGTCGAGGCGACACCGCCGTTCGCCGTCGAGGACATCGTCGTCGAGGGGATCCTCGTCGTCGAGGTCGCCGTCGAGACGAAAGGCATCTCCGGCGCCGAAGAGGTCGACGTCGAAGCATTCCAAAAGGCCGACGTCGAGACGGTCAAGGAGATCGACGTCGAGAAGGTCGGAGAGGTCGACGTCGAGAAGGTCCAAAGGGTCGCCGTCGAAGCGATCCAGGAAGTCGACGTCGAGACCGGCGAGGAGGTCGAGGTCGCCGTCGAGGCACCATCGCCCGTCGTCGAGGTTTCGTGGCTCGTCGATCTGGTCGGGGTCGACGTCGAGACGGAGACACGGTTCGACGTCGAGGAGTGTGATTCGGTCGACGCCGAAGGACCGTTCGACGTCGAGGGGACATCGGTCGTCGTCTGGACGCCGGTCTTCAGCGTCTGGAGGTCCTAAGGACAGGCCCAGGACTGTGGGGGGCTCCCCACTCTCTGGTAGAGGTGATGGCTCGCCGGGACCGGCGCATTCCGGGGTGGATACTCCGATGAAGCCGTCTACGCCTCCTCCGCGGCCGGCTGTGCCGAAGGGTCCTCCTCCGAAGGCCCCTACCCCGCCTCCGAAGCCGGCTCCGCGGGACCCGCGTCCGGTTGCGCCTCCACCCCCGATCCCACCGAGGGAGGTGTCGATGCCTTAGTTCCCGACGCCTCCGAAGAAGACTCCTAAGAAGCCTGGAGCTCCTGACCCTGGGAGGCCGAAGGAGCGTCCGAGGCCCAAGAGGTCGAGGTCTCGCTCGGGGAGACGGGACAAATCGAGGAGTGGCCGCGGATCTTCATCACGATCCAGGCATCATCACAAGAGACGTCGGTCCAGGTCACGTTCTCCATCTGGGACCCGTTCCTACTCGCCCACGCTGTCCGATTCGCCGGAGACTAGGGTGTCTCCGATAGACGATATTAGCACATTTCAGGAGGTTCTCCTGCGTGGTGCGGCGAAGTTGGGCATTGAGGTTGAAGCACCTACGGCTTCTACCTCGGTAATCTTTGAGACTTTACACAAAAGGCACTTGTCTCGCCCCCTGTTACCTCTGGTGCCGGGGCTCCTTGAGCCCGCCGAACAGCTATTCCTGACGCCGGCAACGGTGAAATCTGTACCTTCCAGGATACTGAAAAAGTACAGGGCTCCGGACTCAGACCCAGCCTTCTTGAGGAAGGACCCGGTACCGGATTCGGTCATCGTGACTGCTGCTCGGAAGCTTCATGCCACCTCCCCTGCGTCCACGGTGCCTCCGGACAAGGAGAGCCGGTGGATCGATTCTGCTGGTCGCAAGGCGTGTGGGACATCCGCCTCGTCCATGAAGGCAGCCAGTGACTCGGCTTTGCTGGGACGTTACGACCGGTCCCTTTGGGACTCGATGGAGCAGTTCGCAGACCTCGTCCCTCGAGACCGCAAGGAGGACTTCGTGGAGATCGTCAAGGAGGGGATGTTGGTCTCTAATCAGGCCATCGGCGCCGCAGCAGACATATCGTTGCTGTCCGCGCACGGATATTGCCACGGGATTCACCAGAGACGCCATGCTTGGCTCAGGTTGACATCGTTGAAACCGGAGGCACAGCAACGCGTGGCGAATCTCCCGTTTTCCGGAGATACCCTCTTCGGGAAGCACGCGGATGATGAGATGGCCAGGATGAAGGCCGAAGCGGAGACCCTGACGGCAGTGGGCTTGGAAAAGCCCAAGGAAAAGAAACCCTTCCGACAGTACCAACGTCGGTTTGGGGCGCAGGGTCGTGGAAGGGGGCAGTCTGCTGGTCAACATCAACAGCGGCAGCAGCAGCAGCAGTACAGGCAGCCCTTCCAGAAGCGACAGGGTGGTAGAGGTCGTCAACAGTCCTCTACCGCGACCAAGGGCCCGGCCGGGTCCCGTCCCTGAGCTGTTACTTCCCCCTCGTCCGTTACCCGCTCCGGTGGGGGGAAGCGTTCAACTTTTTCTGGCAGAGTGGAGAAAAATTACTCGGGACAAGTGGGTGCTGAATATTGTTTGCAATGGATACAGTCTACGTTTCACCAGCCCTCCTCCATCGATTCCTCCCGTCAGCTCGCAGTATCAACTGCGCGAGCTTCAGACGGAGGCGGACGTTCTGCTAAGGAAAAGGGCGATCGAAGACGTACCTCTGTCTCAAAGAGGAAGAGGTCTGTACTCTCGGTTCTTTCTTGTCCGCAAGAAGGACAAAAACGAGTTCAGGCCCATTCTGGATTTGCGGCAGGCAAACAAGTGGATTCGCAGAGAAAAGTTTCGCATGCTGTCGTTGCATCAGATCTACCCTCAGCTGCAACGGGGAGACTGGATGTGTGCCATAGATCTACAGGACGCATACTTCCACGTGCCCATTGCATGCAAACACAGAAAATTTCTGCGCTTTCAAGTCGGCACCAATCACTATCAGTACACGGTGCTACCCTTCGGACTGAAGTCTGCACCCAGGACATTCTCAAAATGTATGGCAGTGGTAGCGGCACACCTGAGGAAGAACAAGGTGTTTGTCTACCCGTACCTGGACGATTGGTTGATCAAAGCCTCCTCCTTCTCGGAAGCTCGAGCACACTTCCAGAAGACGTGCGTTCTCTTGAACAAGCTGGGGTTGCACATCAACATGTCCAAGTCGGTCCCGATTCCGGTGCAGTGCATCCAGTACTTGGGGGCCTCCATCAATACGCTGTCAGCAAGCGTGTCTCCTTCGGAAGAGCGACGTTTATCACTCGTTCGGAAGGCTCAGGCTCTCATGAAAACTCCGTCTACGACTGTGAGGACCGTGTCTTCTCTACTGGGATCGATGGCCTCTTGCATCTTTCTCACTCCTCACGCACGGCTACAGATGAGACCTCTGCAGGAGTGCTTGGAGGATCAGTGGGACCAGAGGAGAGGTTCTTGGGACGACAGGATACGACTGTCTCTACATGCTCTTCAGTCTCTGAAGTGGTGGTGCTCGAAGGAGAATCTCCTCAGAGGCGTTCCCTTCCACAAGGACATTCCCGCACAGACCATCGTGACGGATGCGTCTCTCCAAGGTTGGGGGGCGCATTCCGGAGACCTGCAAATTCAAGGGACGTGGTCCCCGACGGAGTCCACGTACCACATCAATTTCCTGGAACTGAGAGCTGTTCACTTGGCACTGAAGGCCTTTCATCCGTCCTTTCAGACCAACTCTCTGCTTGTTCAGACGGACAACACGACAACGATGTATTACCTCAACAAGCAGGGGGGCTCGAGATCGCGCACTCTGTCGCAGGAGGCGCAGGCGATCTGGCACTGGCTTCTGGCTCGAGGACTGTCGATAACGGCCACCCATCTGCCAGGTGTGCAGAATGTTCAGGCAGACGAACTGAGCAGAATCGTGCAGGAAAACCACGAATGGGTCATAAACGACGAAGTACTAGGAGAAGTCTTCGCAAGGTGGGGAACTCCAGACGTAGATCTGTTTGCCACCGCCGAAAACAGCAAATGCCGAGGCTTCGCCTCCAGGTACTACCAACCAGGGACGCTGGGGAACGCGTTATGGATCAACTGGTCGAACAGCTTTCTGTACGCTTTTCCACCAATTCCCCTGATTCCGGCGGTTCTCATCAAGCTGTCTCAATCCAGGGCGAGAATGATTCTGATTGCCCCGGAATGGCCCAGACAGTGGTGGTTCACGGACCTGCTTCACCGTTCTCTCCTTCCTCACATGAAGCTGCCGTGCAGGCCGGACCTTCTCACGAAGTTCGGGGGGCGGATGGTGCACCCCAACCTCTCGTCTTTGAGTTTGGCGGCATGGCTCCTGAAATAGTGCAATATGGCCATCTGAATCTCCCAGAGGATTGTATGGGCATACTGAAGGAGGCTAAGCGACCTTCCACTAGGACTTCCTATGCTTACAAGTGGAAGAGGTTTTGCATCTGGTGCAAGTCTAAGAACTATGACCCTACGTCATGCAAGGAAGATGTCATCCTTCCATATCTGCTTCATCTGGCGCAGTCGGGCCTTAATGTCCATTCCATTAAGGTTCATCTGGCTGCTTTGACTGCCTACAGGAAAGGCCCTTCACAGACTTCCTTTTTCCAGATCCCTGTGATCAAAGATTTTTTGGAAGGCTTGCAGAAAGTGTTCCCTCCTGTCAGGCTTCCTTCGCCTTCATGGGACTTGAATGTGGTGCTGTCCAGATTGATGAAGGAGCCTTTTGAACCCATTCATAAGGCTTCGTTGCAGCACCTGTCCTGGAAGGCGGCGTTCCTCGTGGCCATTACATCGGCCCGCAGGGTGAGTGAGATTCAGGCATTGTGTTGCCAGGAACCTTATACTGTATTTCATAATGCTAAAGTTGTTATGCGTACTCACCCTAAGTTTCTTCCCAAGGTTGTTTCTGATTTTCATATCAATCAGACTATCACTTTGCCTACGTTCTTTCAGAATCCTTCATCTCCGGCGGAAAGGTCTTTACATTCCCTGGATGTGCGGAGGGTGCTGAAGTTTTATCTTGATAAGACTAAAGATGTTCGTAGGTCAGACCAATTGTTCATCAATTATGGTTCAGTCAGGACGGGTCTTGCTACCTCTAAACAGTCCATCTCTAGGTGGATTGTGTCCTGCATTCAGTTGTGTTACTGCAAAGCTAATAAGACCTTAGGGGGCAAACCTAAGGCTCATTCCACCAGGGGCAAGGCTGCTACGACAGCTATGCTCCGTAATGTTCCCATTGCAGAGATCTGCAAGGCGGCCACTTGGAAGTCGGTCCATACCTTTGCTAAGCATTACTGCCTGGATTCTGATGCCAGGACAGACGCTCAGGTTGGGCAGGCTTCGCTGCGGAATCTGTTCGCACAGTAGTGGCGTTATTTTACTCTCCACCGCCGCTTGGTGTGGGGATGGGCTTGCCATTCTATTCACTAGATTATGACTATACACAGAGATCCCCTACTACAGAAGGAGTAGTTTCTGTCCTGTAACTCCAGTTCTGTAGTAGGGGTATCTCTGTTTTAGTCATAAGCGCCCTCCCGCCTCCCCGGTGGAGTGTTGTTCATGATCATAATGCTACAGGTCTGGCGTTTTCTACGCCTTCGAAAAGAACTGAGGCTAAGTTGGACCTGCTATGCATTCTGGGATACTGAGAGAAGGTTCTGGAAGGTTCCTTAAAGGCACAGTATCCTAATTAAGCCACATAATGGCAGCCTATGGGGCTTGTCTGTCCAGGTTCTTCTCTCTATCATTCCTGACGGATTTTGCTGTTAAGCAAGGGAAATCTGTACAGGCTTTGCTGTTTTGTGGATTTTATGGTGGAATTTCTAGTTGAAGTACTGGACAGTGTAGCCTTTTTGGCTGCATTATCTGTCTTTAAATTCTCTCTTAAGTGTCTATGCATTTTCTGCATTTTTTGACACTGTAAGAGATTATTTTTGATTGCTCCGGGGTCCACGCACATGGGCGGGACTATTCACTAGATTATGACTAAAACAGAGATACCCCTACTACAGAACTGGAGTTACAGGACAGAAACTACTCCTTCCTAACTATATATGGTCTATAACCTATGGTTTTTTCAGTGAATTTCAATGGTTTTTTAATAGCAAATATCAAAAGCTTTAAAATGTATTCTTCTTTAAATCGAAAAATATATTTTATATGTTTTTAATACAATTTTTTTATGTATTTTTTTTTATTATTTTTTGTTTGTTTCGCTCCCGGTCCGCGAACCGGGTAGCTTCCCGTTAGCTCAATTTGGTGCCGCGACCCGGTCCGCGAACCGGTAAACGTTCCGTTTGCGCAACTGCCGCGTTAGAAAACAACATCGTGACGCGTCGCGTAAGCGCGACGTATGGCGTTCTCGCGTAATGCGTCCTATGATGCGCCGCGTTAGCGCATCCGGAAGTGCCCTGGAGCACGAACCGAGGCGCAAAGCGCAGCTCCCCGGAAGCGATCCGGGGCGCGGCGCGCAGCGCGTAACGTAAGCGTAACAGGTCATGTGACTTGTTAATAAAACTTTTGATTGGTTCATTTCACTTTTGGTTTCCTAATGATGTACGGCTAGGTCATGTGACCTAAAAATAACACTTTTCATTGGTTTAGAACATTTTTTTTTCCCAAATGATGAAAGCCCCCACCTTTTTTCTCACTCTGACTTTCAACTTGGTGAGAGGAAGACCTATTTTGACTAATAAGCAATGGCTTCATTAGTAGCTGCAGCTGGTGCACCCCCACCACCACCACCACCTCCTAGGAAGAGAGGACCACCTCCTCAGGTAATCCTCAATCAAGAGGAGGAAGAAGAGGAAGAGGAGCAAGAGAGGAGGCAGTTTTTGCCTGAAGAACCAAGGAGGTCCCATGTAAAAGAAGATTACATCTGGCAATTTTACTCATTTCCCCGGGGCCAAAAAAAAGTTAATGCCCGCTACGTTACCTGTCTCATCTGTAAAAAAAATCTGTCCAGAGGGACTGATAAGAAGTACAGCTATGGCAATTACACCATGCATCGGCATATGGAGAGGTGGCACCCTATAAATTATAGTGCTGCGCAGGTACCTCACCTGCAGGAAAACCCCCCTCCTGTGGCCAGTACATCATCTGGAGAGGCAGTGACGGGACCAGAGGCGAGGGAGACGGTCCCCAACATCCAGTTGAAGTTCGGGGAAGTGAAGCAAGTGTGCATTTATTGCGGCAAATTAATTTGCTACAGGGAGAGTAGCATAAATTTGATCAACGTAGCAATTGAAAATCATAAATGTCCAAAACGCCCCAGAAAGTAAATTATCTTTTTTTTTTGTTGCTCCTGTTGAGCCCGTTATAATCAATGATTTTCGTTGCGCCCCCAAAAAAACAAAAAAAATATAAAACCGTTCAAAAAATACAAAAAAAGTAAAAAAAATGTTCCGAAAAATAATAAAAAAATATAAAACAAAAACAATAAAAAAAAAGTTCTTTTCAGAACTACCTCCCCTTTATAAAAAATTGCTAGAATGTTTTTTTTTTTTTTGTAAATTTATTTTTATTGCAGAATTAGAAACAAGACCTCAAAAGGGGCCAACCAGTACACTTATAGTATCACAAAAAATGAAAGTGACGTATGTATCGTACACAGCCATTCAGCCCACATCCCGGAGGCTGGGCGGCGTGCCAGAACTTCCGTCCTTAAAGAGAGTGCCCCAGTGTACTCCCTTTCCGGGTGTTCAGTCAGCTTTTCCATTCAGTATCTGCTTTTACTCCCCTAAAATCCCCCCCTCCATGCATCATCCAGCAGATACAGAGATCTCACGGGGACTCCATCAGCAGCTCTTATCCTCCCCAATGCAGTCCCACCCATATCACTCCAGAGTCCTCCACCTGGAGTGCCTGCCTACTTCTCAGGAGCCCCCCCTGAACATGTGTCAGTCCCAAGTTCTATTCTCCGGATCTAACCTGCGTCACTATGCTTAACTACCTCCCCGAAAACTCCCTCCCCCTCCCCCCCCTGCAACTGCTGCTAATGCGGGCGCGTTCAGTCCGTACGAACACTGGAGCTCGCTACTCATCAGGAGTTGTTTACAGTAACTAAATCTACATGGAGTCCTCCCCAATCATTGCTCCTCCACTTCCTCCTCTATCATGTAATCACGCAATGCCTGGACCACCATCTCCCAAGCTCTCGCCATTTCCAAGCAACTCTCCTTGGCAGTTCTTGCGGCTTGTTGCATTCTGATAATACTTTCACAGCCTGCCCATTTCAACAGCTCATTCATCCATCTCCTCACTGAAGGGCCTTCTTTAGACTTCCAGTGCCAAGTTATCTCTCTCTGAGCTAACATAAGTCCCAGATCAATAAATGTACTCGTAATTTTCGTCTTCCTAGTATGAGGGAACCAGAGCAGTAGACATGCCGCCATATCAAAGTCCACCTCCCTATCTGTTACCGCATTCAGGAGTTCCCCCACTTCTGGCCAGTACGCCCCTAGTTTTGGACATCCCCATAACAGGTGATCCAAATCAACCTCGGGTGCCAAGCATCTCGGGCACTTCGCGTCGAGCACTGGAAAGTACCGCTTTAACGCTTTAACCTCTCCGGGGTCAGGTATGCCCTATGTACTATAAAGAAATGCACCTGCTGAAATCGCGCATTTCTTGTACCCTTCCACGTCCTTCGCAGCACATGGCTCCAGACCGTGTCCGGTATGGGCTTGCCTATACTGTTCTCCCATCGCGACTTCAGTACTAGCAGTGGTGCCAGTCCTTCATGCAACATTCTAGTATGGAGGCAAGTGACCGCTTTTACAGTGCCCGCAGCCATCACCACGTATTGGCATGCCATGGTCACTTCCGGCTCAGCAAGCTCCCCCTCCAATGCCTCTGCATCGCCGCCACCACCGCTGCGTGCAGTAGGAAGGTACCTTCAGGCAAGCCAAACTGCTCCTGTAACATCTGATAGGGAACCAACACCCCATCAATGTACAGATCCCCCACCATCTGCAAGCCCAGCTCCTCCCATTCCGCCAGCCGGGACCAATCGCCCCATGCGGTAGCGCGGTCAGCATCCCTATCGGTATCTCTGGTGCATATGGCCGGTCTTTCTTCGCCCTTTTCAGACTCCTGTACCAACATAACTTAAGCGTCTGTTCCTCCACCGTAAGGTCTCTCGAATCCAGCTTCTGTTGCATGATTATATATGATAGGACACACCTTGGGATACCAGTTCCATGGTCACGTTCAAGGCCCCTGAATTCTCTAGCGATATTCTGTGTTAATATCTGCAGTTGTGCCGCTAGATAGTATAGTTCAAAGTCGGGGACTGCCATCCCTCCCTCAAACTTGGGTCGAGTCAGGGTATCCAACGCTACTCTACGCCGACCATGACCCCAAAGGAAGCCCGTCACCAGCATCTTCAGTTCCCTAAAGACCCGCTGCGGGATCCATATCGGCAGTGTTCGGAAATAATAAAGCAGCCGCGGAAGCGCCACCATCTTCAACAATGCTACTCGGCCCAACACCGACAGTGGGAGGGAGGCCCAAAAGTCCATGCAACCCTCAGTGCGCGAATGCAACGCCCTACGTTCCCCTCCAAGAGGTCAGCAGCCCCATGGTAAATGCGCACCCCCAAGTAGGTGAAGCAGGAGGGCTCCCACACTACTTCTCTCGCCAGTGGAGGACAGGGCGTGCCCGTCCGCAGTGGGAATATACAGGTCTTGGACCAGTTCACCCTAAGGCCTGACAGCCGACCGAATCCAGCTAGCATGTCCACTGCTCCCTCCAGGGATCGTCCAGCATCCGCTAGGTACAATAGCAGATCATCCGCGTATAATGATATATAATGTGACTCTGATCCCAGCGCGATCCCACTGTACATGATGCCTGACCTTGCCTGTGCCGCCAGTGGCTCCATTGCCAATGCGAACAGCAGGGGGGACAGTGAGCAGCCTTGTCTCGTCCCTCTACAAACAGGGTAAGCCAAAGATACAATCGGCCCCAGACGCACCCTTGCCCTCGCCGACGTGTAAAGCACCTTCGTCCATCTCCGAAATCCTTCCCCGACTCCGAATTTCTGCAACACCTTATCTAGATACTCCCACTCGAGGCTATCGAAAGCTTTTTCGACATCGACTGCTAACACCACGGGGTCAAGAGCCGAGGCCCCGGCACCGTCCAAAATGCGGACCAAACGTCGTATATTCATCGAAGTGTTCCTAGTCGGAATAAATCCCGCCTGGTCCCTATGCACTAATGTGGTCATGTGCGGCAGTAATCTGGTGGTCAGGATGCGACTCAAGATCTTATAATCCACCGTCAGCATAGACAAGGGCCGGTAAGACGTCACATTCAACGCATCTCTGCCTGGTTTCAACAGTGGTACCACCAGCGCCTCCCTCATGGACTCGGGCAGGCATCCCAATTGCTTTGCCTCCGAGTACACCACCAATAGTTTCGGCGCTAGGGTGTCAATAAATTTAGCATAGAATTCTATCGGTAAGCCGTCCACCCCTGGGGTTTTATTCTGAGCCATCTGTTTAACAGCCACTCTAATCTCTGCCAATGTTATGGGACCTCCCAGTCCCTTCGCCTCCTCGCTATCCAGCACCGGTAGGGGGATCAAGGCCAAGTAGTCACCTATCTCAGAAGCCCCTGCCTCCAGGTGGCATTCATATAATCCCTTGTAATAGGACCGAAAGCGCGCCAGGACCGCAGATTACGAGTAGACCACATCCCCCTCCTCTGTTCTTATACTCATGATCGGACACCCCCTAAGCTCCGGGTCGGCAAGCTTGGCAAGGAGCGTACCCACTTTATCCCGTTCCTCATGCACCTTAATGGTGTACATCTTATAATCATAGCACCGCAACCGTTCAGTTTCAGTTGCCACCACCTCCTTAGCCTCCACCAGTCGCTCCTGTAGTTCCGGTCGCTCAGGCCTTTGCCGTTCCAGTCCCCGTAACACCTCTTCCGCTTTCGCCAGATCATTCAAGACAGCCGTCCTCACATTCGAGAATCTACCCATGCACACTCCTCTCACCACTACTTTCATCGCATCCCATTCTACTGATCTCGACGTGGCCGTACCCTCATTCTCCGCAAAGTAGCGGTCAATGCCCTGTTGAACCGTGTCACTGAACGCCAGATCTTCCAGTGTTTCGGGCCCCAGCCGCCATGACGGAACCGCCGACCTCGCCTGTTGCCACTGCACTGACACCAATAAGGGGTTATGATCCGAAATGGTCCTGGTCAGATATTCAGTATGAGTCACCACAGCCGCCAGGGGTCCACCACACAGCACTGAGTCTAGTCTAACATGTAATTCGTGAATCGCGGAGAAGTAGGAGTAATCTCTAATCGCAGGATGCTGCTCCCTCCACACGTCTATCAGTCCCCACCTCTCCTGCCAATCCTCCTGTGAGCTGCTAACCTGCGCACTGGGGAGTCGGCCAATGGCGGATGCGACCTGTCCAGCACCACATCAGTGATCGAGTTAAAATCGCCCCCTAATAAGACAGGGCCAGCCAGGAAATAGGCCAGCGAACTTGTCAAGCCATCAAAAAAGCGGGCCTGATCCGAATTGGGGGCATAGATACTACATAGGACCACCTCCCTACCGTAGAGTCGCCCTTCGACCGCCACATATCTACCCTCGGGATCAACTCGCTGGTTCGTGACTTGGAATGGTGTTCCCGCCCTTATCCATATCAGGACCCCTCTGGCAAATGCTGAGTATGTTGTACCAAACACCTGACCCCGCCACCTCTTCTGTAGGGCTCCGCATTCTTTCTTGGTCAAATGAGTTTCCTGAAGCATCGCTATCTGCACGCCCCTCCTAACCAAATAAGCATGTACCTTGTGGCGTTTCACCATTGATCGAATTCCACGGACATTCCATGTGATGCATTTCACATTAGGTAATGACCCCAGAATAGACGTTTCTGTACAATTCCACCAACAAACAGTTGTTCCCCGCACAGCAGCAGTTACGACCCCCCTTCAAAACACCCCATAAAACTCCCAAAACCCCACTCCCCAGGACAGGACCTAATAACCCAGCTTCAGCCCTGTTCCAAACCTTCAAAACCACACACGTCACTAGTCTGCGGTAGTCACCACAGAAGGCCTTAAGGGCCACAAGAGGGTGATAGAGCGCCGATCCAGGGCATGTAGAGCTCCCACCCCGCGCCCTCAGTCCCATGCTGCCTCCACAGCCCCATACCTGTAAGTTCACCAAAAATCTGGAGAGTCCGTCCCAGCAGGTACCCCAGAGTTGCTCTGTACTCTGAAACGTCACTCGTTAAACAGTCCATCCGAAGTCTGCGGGGTGACCGCCGGTCCCTTTACACTCCCCGATTCCGATTCATCTCCTCCAGACTTCTCTTCCTCCTCCCCCGAGGCCGACCCCCCGATATTCTCTCCTGCTGTGACCCTGTGATGATCGCCGTCGCAGCCAACGCTCCCTTCCTGTCCTCCGCCATCTGAGCCTCTCGCACCGCCCTCTGAAGTTTGTTCCGCGTGCGAATGCGCTGCGACTTCCTTACCCGGACCGGTTGTTGTCTTTCCCTTCCACTTTTGTTCGTGTGATCCGTTCCAGCACAATACAGTTCAAGCCACGACCACGCCTCGTCCGGAGTCTGGAAGAAGTGGGTCTTGTCATCAAGGATCACCCTTAGTTTGGCAGGGAAGAGCAAGGAGTACTGAATTCCCTCTCCTCTCAGTTCTTTTTTCACTGACAAGAAGGACGCTCTGTTTTTCTGAATTTCCTGCGTGTAATCCGGAAAGATCGTGACATTGCTATTGTCTACTTGGAATGGGCCCTGAGACCGTGCCCTCTGTATCAACAGATCGCGGTCCTTATAGTGTAGTAGTTTTACCACCATCGGTCGAGGCGGTCGGCCCTCCAGGGGTGGTCTGGCTGGAACCCTATGCGCCCTTTCTAAGGAGAAGAAGGGAGAGAGACCTTCCGGTGCCACAGCCATTTTAAACCAGTTCTCCATGTAGGCCACCGCGTTGTCTCCTTCAATTTTTTCCGGAAGGCCCACCACCCTCACATTATTCCTCCGGTCACGACTTTCAGCATCCTCCGCCCGTCGTTCCAGTGTCGCCAAGCGGCCAAGAATATCTGTCAGTTTGTGTTCTGCGGTCACCACCGCTGGCTTCAGCTCCTGAAGTAATTGTTCGTTGTCTTTCACCCTGTCCGAGAGCTTGGCATGGTCCGCTCTCAGTAGTCCCAACCCCGTTGCGACCTGCGCAATGTCTTGGTGCAGCGAGTCCTTTACGTCGCTGTGATCGCCTCCAGGATAGCGTCGAGACGCAGGTTCAGCCTCTGTTCTGGAGTTGACGCCTCCGGTAGCGCCCGGGTTCCGCCATCTTGGACCAGGGCGGTTACGTCGCTTCGTCCTTGTGGCACATTCAGTGCATCGCCGAGAGCTGCCATCTTGACCGCGTTAGGTGCTCCTCCCTGGTTACCGCCAAGGCCACGCCAGTTCCCAGCGTTCCCAGCACAGTCACACCGCTTGCTGCCACCTCCCAGAAGAGACAGAGTTTACGGATACAAGGGCCCCACGCTCACCGTCCAGAACTGTCCATGCCCTTCCCTCACTGTTCCTGCATCCCCAGAGCACACATGGAGTCACCGGCCACTACAGATAGTTCATGGCTGTGCATTGTGTGGGTCCACCCGAGCGCTACTAGAGACCCGGGATGCCCTCCAAACCAGCTGCACGAGCCAGCAGCACCTCCTCGAGCGAGCCGGCGGGCGCCCTCCAGAGCCGATCGTGCCGTCCTCCTAAGCCAGCTCCACGTGGTAGGCTAATGGTGCTGTCCCAGCCCTCGCTCCGTGTGTTCTCCACCACCACACCATGAGCTGTCCAGACGGGCGGTGTCTACCGTCGACAGCAGCTCCCCGCTACCCCCACTGATACGCAGGGCACTTCTCAATCCCAGCCGCTCCCAGGAGATGTCGTGTCCCTCGGCAGTCAGTGTCCTTAATTATGCACGCCCTGAGCCCGCTTCCGCTGCCGCGTTGGAGCGCGCTGTCTGCCTGCACAGCTTACTCCTTAAACGGCCGGGCCCGCCTTCTCTTGCGGCCCCCTCCAGAAGATCTACTCCAGAGCCCCGGGTATATGCCTACCGCCGGGTGCAGGCGCCGCCGCCCAGGAGCCGCCCTCCGTCCACCGGTCACTCCGTCGGGGAGCGGGGGGGGGAGGGGCGCCGCACTCACCAACACCTGGGACTGCGAAGTCTTCGTCTCCCTCGCACGGTGCCTAAGGTACCCTCCGTCGTGCCCCTGCTCCGCTTGCACAGCTGGCCGCCGCCGGAGCACCAGCTCAGGTCAGGCGCGCTCCGTCCCTGGGTCTCTCAGGATCGTCACGCCGCCATGTTCCTTTGTTCTCGGAGCGGCACCTCCAAGCTCCGGGACCAGGTCTCTGCTCGTCCCCTGAGGTCCCGCTGGCGTCCAAACTCTCCCCTCCGCCTCAGCAACACCTCGTATGGCGAATTCGCACCTTCAGAGGCACTACAGGCAGGGATAACAGGAGAAATGTCGGGACTCGGCGCGGAGCTGCACGCTCACACGGCCATCCCGGTCGGCGCTCAAACCACGCCCCAAAATTGCTAGAATGTTTAGCACTCTGGCAACCTCTATTTCTTTTGATTCGCTTCCCGGTTCGCGCGCCGGTACGCGAACCGGAAGCGAAACAAATTTTTTTTTTTTTTAAAAAGGAAGAGTGAGTATAAGGGAAGGAAACAGAGAGTAATGTTAAAAGAAAGACAGCTAGAGGGAGTAACACAGAGATACTGTTTAATACATCTATTTACCAAAGAAAAGATGTAAGAGGGTATAATTGAGAAACACAAAATAGATAAGGAAGTGAAAGAAAAAAAGGAGAGTAGAAGAATAATAAACAAGAGTTTCTTGGAGAATATGAGTGAATGTTCAAATTAAGAAGAAAAACAGTAAAGGATGTGGAATGAGAGGTAGGGATAGAACCGGACTAAAAGAACAACCCTGAGGGAAAGTGTTAAGAAAAGAGTGAGTGAAAGTAAATAGGAATAAAACAAGATGTATGACAGTGACTAAGGTTAAAACATGTGGAATAACAGAGAGAAAAAACAGAAAGCAGAAAAGATGAAGTAAGAGAAAAGGAATAATTGAAACAGCAAAGAAATGTAAATAACATAGTGTGCTTGAACTACAGGGAGAAAGCATAATGAACAAGTAGTGAAAGAGTGATCAGTCAGAGACAGTAAGAGTAATAGAGACGGAGTGAGTGAACAGGAGTGAGGAACTATGAGAACAGAGGGACTGAGAAAAGGAGTGGAAGGAGTAGAGTAAGTAAGTAATAGAGAAAGGAATGAGGGAAGTAGCAAAGGCAGGAAACTGAGGGTTAAAGAAATGAAGCAGTGGAACTAATAGAAGTTAAATGTGATAGAAATGTAACGAAAAGAGTACAAAACACTTACCTTATAATTGTCGTTAACTTAGTCACTTGTTATTTTTATACTTTCAATCTGTGAAAGAAAGAACAAAAATTTGAAAAATATTAAAACATGTATTTAAAAATTAGAAAAGATTGAAAATCATCCAATTTTACAAAGAAATAAAGTTAGAGATAAACATGCAGAAAAAAAGAGAAAGAAACGGTGATAGACAGTCAGAGACAAAAAGAAATTGTAATAGAGTAAATTACTAAGAGGAAAAAAAAGGAAGATACTTTCAGTGACAGAAAAGAAGGATAAAAGAGAAAACTAAATTGAAGTTGTGTAAGCTACTAAAAGAAAGTGAGTAAGGTAAACTATATAAGGAAAGGGTGAATAAGGAAAAGAGAGTGAGGGAGAGAGGAGACAGAGGAAGTGAAGGAAAGAGTGTCAGATACAGACTGAGGGAGGCAACAAAGAAAGATAAATGAGTGAGGGTGAGTTATACTAACTGATTGCACCAAAAAAGGAGAACCCAAAAATATTTAATTTAGAAAACAAAGGGAGGAAAGATGGAAAAGACAAGCGAAGCAGAAGGTCTAAAAGCTGAAAAATGGTGCAAGGGAGAAAAGAAAAAAGCAGAGTTGGATTAGGGAAACAAAGGTTGAAAGATAAATGGAGTTAGACAGCAAGGGTGAAAGAGAATAAAACAAAAGGCAATGTGAGTATGTAAGGAGGATTGATAGAAAGTAGTAAAAGATGAGTGAGCATGAGATAAGACGAGTACAAATTAAAATTCACTATACAAAGTACAGAATTAATTATACATGTTAAATGGTTTATTTTTGCTGTTCTCAGAATATATCAAATTTCACTAAAACAGTGAGTTGAAGGTATTCATCATATAACAGCGGGGGAAAAAAACACAATCAAAATGATTGTGTTTAAAAAACCCATATAACATAACCAATCAGAAATCAGAACTCCTTAAAAGTAACTTACTTTCCATGACGTCGAAGGATGTCCTATGAACAGCTTATACTCTGTTGTGCTGTTATTATTTTCAGCCCGCCACTTTCTGAAAGAAAAGCTCCATCGTTTTGACAAATATGTTACATACAATAAATGACTTCTCGCTCTCTACCGCACTTCTCCTCAAGGCCAAATCGTGTAAGAGCCATTTATAACTCTTGGAATTCTTCTAAGCAAATCCCGTCATTTTCTTTTTCCGCAACTTTCAGAAAGAAAACGTTCAAGATCACTTTCACAATCCTGTACTAGTAATATCTCACCCTTCTTGCTCACTCATGTTCCACATTTCCTATGACACTGATACTGCTTACTATGAGGCACACTTACACTACCTCTATGACTACTACAATTATTGAATTCTCTACATCACTTTTAATCACAAAACAATTTAAAACAGTACATAAAATTATATCAACTCCTAGAATCATTATAGGCCAGTTACCTACCCAAAATTCTCTCTTCTGAAAACAGAAAATAAGAATATTTTTAAGTCAAAGGGCAACATTGTTTCATAGTCAAATGTGAATCATTTCCGAAACATCAGCTTTTTTTACATTTTAAATAAGCTGTGTAATAAGCGGATGTTGTCAAAGGACCATTATGTCATATAATAGCTGCAGTTACAAATGTTCTTCCTAAAATCAACGACTGTGTAGCCACAACATTTGTAATTAAAGTTGAAAACTTACTTTCATCAGGTTTATATAGTTGGAATTTTAAAATGACATTATAACCAAAAGTTTGTACAAATAATGTGGACAGCATTGCAGACTTACATTACCTCTACTCCATTTTTTGATTGGCTGCTTGAATTAGCTTATTAAAAGAAACAGTTTTTCTGAACTCATTCAAAGTGCAGTTATTTTTCCATGACGTCAAGTGTTATGGTACGAACACCGTTTGCTTTGGGAAATACTCTGTTGTCCTTTAACTAATCCGTGCCCACCACTTTCTGTAAGAAAACCTTCTTTTTTTTCAGGAACTACTTGAAACTCAAAAATAACTTTTTACTCTGTACTACACTTATCCTTAAGGCCAAATAGTGTAGGAGCCATTAGAACCTCTTGAAATTCCTCAGAGCAAATCCCGAGATTCTTTCCCTAAAATTTTGGTTGTAAAAACACCAGGTAAGAATTTTTAAGGTCAAAAGGCAATTTTTTTTAAAAGTTAAAACAGAATCATTGCAGAATGACCAGCCGTTTCTAGACTTCAAATAAGCTGTGTAATGTCCTGATGTTGTTGAAGGACCGTCATGATATATAATTGCTGTAGTTACAAAAGTCCTTCCTGATATTGACAACTGCGAAGCCACAACATTTTTAATTAAAGTTGTCAATTTTGTTCCATCAGGCCTACATCGTTGGAACATTAAAATGACATATTGGCCATATGTTCGTATAAATAATGTGGACAGCATTGCAGACTTACATTGGCTACACTCCATGTTGTGATCGGCTGCTTTTACTAGCTTATTAAAGGACACTGATTTACTGTCTGGCAAAGTTAAATATATAAATCTTTCTGAGTCTACACTAGTAGTACTTGATACCCTACAGTTCTCACAGTCATGCTGCCATTGATAAGAAAGGCCAAACAGATGATCTACATCTACACCATCATCTTGCAATACATCAAGCATATACATTAAAAACTCCTGACAATCTTGCTGAATATTTTGAGAGAATTGTGTTTGACCTGAACATTTGTCTAACAGATTTCGAATTTCAGACACACTTTCTATTTTTGTTCTATCAGTGCTACATTTCTCTAACACAGAGTTCAGTAAACAGCAAAAACTTTGATCCGAATTGATCACAATCTGTTCTTTTAAAGTTTCTAGAGAAAAGACAACATTAACCACTACATTAGCATAGCAGTTGACACCAGAACTATTTTCAAATTGAAAACCAACAACATCTTCAACAGAATCCATTTTCTTTCTGCTTATAATTTCGGGTTCATCGACTTTTCGTCTTTTTGCTACAACCTCCCTACTATTGGTCACATTTCTTCGTTTCCGGCCTACCACACGTTTCTCAAACAAAGGATATTGAGGCAAATGTGGCGCATACTCTCTTCTTAACCTATTGTATACCTTAACACAATCTAGATCCGCACAAATGTTTGTGACATCACACTCAATCAAGTATAATCCCGATAAAGTTCTGACTCGTGACAATGCCACATATGCCATTCCCTCCTTGAACACAGAACTGCCAATATTCACCAATGCACTGTCTACACTTAAACCTTGCGATTTATGGATTGTCACCGCATATGCCAAGCAAACAGGAAACTGCTTACGGCGAACATATAAGTCTTTTACAAGCAAAAATCTAGCAGAGCAACGACCAATTAACTGTACTTCCTCAATGCCATCAAATTTAATTTTTAAAAATTCAATTCCATCTCTATTTCTGTATTTCTCAAAATCAACAACATTACCCATTGATCCATTTACCAGACCTCTTTCAACATGTAAATTCCTTCTCAAAATGATACGGCAATTTAAGCACACATTCAGAGTCTTTTCAAAACCAGCAGTTTTAGATATAGCCTTCTCTAATGAATCCAATTTTGATTTCAAATTCTCAGACAAAATAATTGTTGCTCCCATATGCTCTATTCTGTCAATAGCTTCCAGTTTCACAATCTCTTGGTTTTCTAAATTCAACATTTTGTTGTTGAAGATGGCACATTCTGCAAGAGTTGGCATCAAACATATTCCAGATTTCTTCTCAGTAATTTTCCGAAAAATATTCTCTGGCACAACGTCTTCTTCTGGATACAAATTTGACAGTAATCGTGCATGTAAAGCTTCTTTCCCATGCTCGGTCACTTTTCCGATTCTAACATCTTGTAGAATATTCTTATAATCTTCATCCTTCGCTTGACGCATATTTTCACGCAGTTCAGCATAATTGAAGTTTAACCATATATTAACGTTGCCAATGCTCCCTAGGCACTTCCTGGTATCTTCATGTGTAAGTAGTTTAAACACTGGTTGTCCTTTCACTGGTGTCAGCTGCAAAAGATCACCGAAAACAATGATGTGTTTGCCACCAAATAACACATCATACTCTGTTTTAAGAACTTTTTGCATTCTCAAATGCACAAAGGCAAGCATGACATTGGAAACCATGCTTACTTCGTCAATGATAAGAAGTTTCATTTTCCTCAAGACTCTTGAAACTTCACAACAAGCATCTCCAGATAACTTGTGGTATTGTAATTTGTTATCATGCTCCACTGGCAGCATCAGTAGACGATGCAAAGTAATACCTTTAATGTTATGTGCTGCCAGTCCAGTTGGAGCGGTGACAACACAAGACAGCGATGACTCAGTCCTTTTCTGCAAATAACATGAAATTGCTTTAATGAGGAAACTTTTTCCAGTTCCTGCTTCTCCACTCACGTGCAGTCGGACAGGCTTCAACGACATACATGAGCACTCTTTCTTCTCATGACTTAATCCATGATCAATTTGGTTGGTAACTTCGTCATATATTTTCCTCTGCTCAACGTTGAGTTGTCTTTCCAAATCTTCTAAGTTAACCGCATCCTCCTGAGCATCTGCCATGGCTCTTTCCACTTCAATCATGGCAGTGGCAGCTTCATTTTCGATAACTGGTCCTCCTAGTGGATCCTGACTCAATGAAACAGAACTCTGACTGTCCTGAGAACTGTCTCTAGCAATCTCGGCTGCAATTGTTGCTTCCTGCTCGATTTCCGCATTCAACATTTCTAGATATTTTGGAAAAACAGGACATTCTATGGTGTCCTTGGCTGCATTGAAAGAGTCTTCGTAACAGAGGAAATCTCCAAGCAGTTCCTCTTCTGCACGCCAAGGCTTGAAAAGTTGCAAGAGAGCTAAATAGAAAAACTCTTTTCTTTCAGGAGATTCGCCACTCAATTTTCGATGATTTACCAATTGGCATTTTCTTTGCTTGACCAGACATCCCTCACTTCCAATTACAGCATACACTCCTTTATCAATATCTTCTTTGATGTTCCTCTTGAATATGTAATTTTGTAGAACCTCATACAGACAAACATTCTCGAGGTGACTGCTTCTATTTGGATAATATGTATCCAACATGTTGGTCTTCAAAATATCTGTACTGTTTGGCTCCTTTTCCGCGAAATACTCAATTTCCCGTACAGGTTTCAGAACTCGATTACGTGTTGCAGCAAGACCAAGACTCGCCCAAATGATACTCCTAGATTTGGCATAGAGACTTGCTGAAGATAACCGGTCAGAACATTCGTAAGCTCCGATTTCTCGATGCGACAACATCTTCAAACTGAAACTGTACAACTTCTTACTGAGGCTCTTTTCATGGGAAATGTCCTCCCACATATCCTTCAATTCTGTCTTTTCTTTTTTTGTGATGTAAGATGTCACATACCAAGCCACAGCCATACAGTTATCAGCCACAAACTGTATATCCATGTTAGCATTCCACATGGACAAAATCACTGGGTTGTAGTCGTTGATGTACTTGGACTCTTCGTTTCTTTTCAAATTGTATGTATTTTTGGGTGATTTCCTCGTCACATTATGTCGCAGCGAAGACATCAAACTGTTCACTCTTCCTTTAGAAATCACCGGTCGTGGAAAGCTGAAACGACATTTTGTGTAGAACTTGTCCTTGTTTCTGAATTTACGACGACAGTACTTTCCACAACGATGGCTTTGAAAGCGTAAAACTTGTTCTCTTAGGCTTTTGTCTTCCTTTGTCTTTGGAACAGCACATGTAGAATACTGTTCTATGAAACTCATCACTAAGTCATCCGGATCTGTTCCAAATTTGGGTGCATCTTTGATCCATAGCAGCATATGTATATGAGGAGCACCTCTTGCTTGATACTCCTTTCTCCAGAAGAAATCCAACACCTCTCCAAGAGGTGGATTTTTCTTGTTCATGATGAAAGACATCATAGCTTCAAATCTATGAGTGAAGTACCTGCATACATTCACTGGATCCAAAGAGCACAGTTCTCTGGGTGTCTTGAATTCGATATTTTCAATGTTTCCATTTGCCTCTCGTAGAAATTCAAGTAAGTCTTCCCAGCCATACTCGGCACAGCTGAGAGTGAGGAACCATGTGGGAGTTCCTAAGTTCCTCAGCATACATTTTAAATCTCCATGTCGACGGTACCAGTACTCATTAGTACCACGCTGACATGCCATGAGATTAATCAGGTGAGAATCCAAAATACTGTCTTGCACATTGACTTTATCCATAAAGTCCCTTGCTGAGATATTTTGCATCTGTATACCACTTTTCAAGATGTGGTTCACTGCATATGACAGTCCAGACAGATCGCTTTCAAACAGTAGATGAAACAAATAGGGAATGCATTGACGAAACCTAGGATCTTCTGCATACAATCGTAAAGTCTGGTATTCAGAAGCAGGAATTTGATCAGGTCGCTCATCATATCTTCCTCCTTGACCTGTTGGAAATAGTTGTGGGAAACACCGAGCTTCCAAACTTTCCTCCCAAACACTAATGGGACTCCCTTTGGCTTGTTTCATTTGAAACAACTCAATAGCATTCCCCATGACTTCCTTGGAATGCAAAGGATGAACACTATAATGTTCATATATTTCTTCATTTTTAGAGGCTTCTACTTTCTCAATTTGTCCAGCACACAAATCGCTGTCCTCTTCTTCACTTACTTCCTCTTCTGCAACATATACATTCTTGTAGTACTTATTGTTTTTCATCAAATACAATGTTGCCTTTTTGACTTTCCTAACATCCACTAAATCTTGCCAGATTTTCTTACTCTTTGTTGGAACCCCATTAACTAAGATAACCAGAAGTTCCTCTTCCACTTTCTCTACTCCAATTGTATTAATGTTTTTCTTCAAATCTAGAGGCAAATAAACAACTCTTCCCTTTAATCCTCTCTGTAAATCTGATGGACGCAATTTCCCTGTCTTTGGCTCCATTCGTACAATAGCCTGAAAGGGATGGACACTTTGAATCAAAATAGATTCATAAGTATTTAAATCCTTCAATTCAGAAGGAATGTCAACCAATTCCAGATTATTATGAACCGCTCTAGCAGGCATCTGGTTTTGATTTAATTTGTTACAACAATAAGTACACACACGTTGATCCGATCCCAAATCAAAACAATTTTCTACCATCAAGTATGTTGCGAAATCCTTCCATTCACTATTATTTTCCCTTTCACTTTTTGCATATAAATCCACTAACTTAGTCTGATTCTTATAATAAGTGCGTCGACAACACACACAAGTGAAATTAGGCCTCTCACTTGATTTCACCTGAAACGTGGCAATTTCCTTCTGAAAATTATCTGTACTGGAAACCTGTACACTCTCTTCCACATTACCTTCTTCTTCTGGGTCAATTTCAACATTCTTCTCTTTACTTGCAAAGTAACAAAACTCAATTTCTTCACAAATATTCTTCACATCTACTTCAGAACCATGCAAAAGAGCAGTGCATAATTGTTTAAGCATAATTGCTGGACTCTTAGCATAATACAACATTCTAACTAATTTCCTCACTTTATTATGATGCACTGCTAGCATCCTGAAATGATGAAAAACACTCTGGCATATTCTCCTGGAAAGACAAGCCAGTGAATGACCATGCAAACCTGTCACTTCTCTCACTCTGCAAGGATCTAATTCTTGCAACAACTTCATTTTCTGTTTTAAAGTTTTCTTATTAAATGTCCGTACAAAATCACAAAGCAAATTGATGGAATCCTGTCGCACACTGCAAATACTACTACACTTCCAGGTGTACACTGGTCCCTTAGGACGTCTTCCTAAAACCTCATTACCTAACACCTCTTCTGCTTCTGTTGACACAAGTTTTTCTTTTTCAACCGGACAACCATCTTTCACCTCATATGCTCGACCACTGGTGTCAACTGCATGCACCAAATCATTATCCTGGAAATAACTCTCCTCATTAAAAAATGCCTCACAACTTGAACTATGCATCCATTCTCCTGAAAAAACTTCACAAAAATTACTACGATTAACTGTTCTCTTCCATCTACTATTTGTTTTGAAATCATAAATTACCTTGTTTAGTTTCCTAATTCTATTGATTATCAAAATAAATAACTTTCGCTTAATTTCGAATGCATGATCAATAATTTTCTCAATGTTTCTCTTTCTCTTATAAAAAGCCACTTTCTGTTGACGTTTCTTAATATTTTTTAACAAATTGCCAATTATCCTGTTGCGGAACATTCGTCTACGAATGTCCCTAAACTGATTTTTCCTTCTACTACCATGCACAGAGTTATCTCCTGCTCTAGCAGTAGCATTTTTGAGTGGCCTTTCCTTTCCGTTTAAATTGGCTCTCTTTTTCTGGACTAAAACATGTTCTGTAGTGATACTTTTTTCTGGAAATGTTTCTTAGGAAAGATTTTGTTCTCTTACCCAGAGCTTTTTTGGTGACTTGACAAGTTTTTATTGTAGAGGACTGCTGCAAGCATGTAGTAAGCTGCTGTGTTTGACGTTTTGTAGCCTTTCTCCTTCTTTGGTTCGAAGGCATTGTGTAATTTTGAAATGATCTGCAGTTGAATCTGTGGTATAATATAATAAAAAATGTTATTAACCACTATTACCAAACAGTACATCAATAACAGTCGTCAAAAAATTAAGACACTACTTGTCAATTCTACATACAATAATTTTTAGTGCATTGGCAAATTTAAAACTCACAAATAGTAGCAAAGAAATGGAATGCTTCTTCATTTGACCTGTGCTCTTTTATATGTGAATCTGAACTAATTTTATTAGCATATTTCACTATTTTATTAAAGACACTTCACACAAGCTGTTTTTGAAGTTGTATTTAATTTTAAATAAAACAGTTAACATGGTTACTTTTCATTTCCAGTAACTTTTAAAAATAAGTCTTTATAGTTCCATAGGCTCGAGCAGGTCAGCTTCCCACCCGTTGTCATACAATTCTGACAAATCGGCATCCTCATCATATTCTTCATCATCCACAGGATATAAATCATCCAAGGGATCTACTTCCACTGACGTTTCAATGACAAGTTCAATGATAAGATCGAGATCAACAGATTACTCATTATCACTCATGCTTGATGTTGTCGTTATCTTTAAAGAAAGAGAACAACAATGAGATGTTGCAGAGTAAGAGACAAATCTCAGAGACTATAATAGTAAAATTGTTTAACAAGAGTAACATTTTGAAGATATTATTTAACCATGTCCAGCGATGCTGAGGAGGTGAGGCCTATGTCCAAGTTTTCAGTGAACAGGACTCATCTCTTCTTAACCTTGGATAAGCCTCACCAACTCTGTGTCCCCTGCTCATACTTAAATGTAAAGGGGCAGATTTATGTTAACTGGCGCATCCCCAGGGATGCACCAGTTAACGTGCGCCGCTGCTCTGCCACCCATGATGTGCCGCATTTACAATGTGGAGCACCATTGAGCAAAAACAGCACAGATGCATCACGCATCTGTGCCGCAAAAGCGGCGCATTGCAGGAATCACGTCGTAAGCGCGACATGTCTACTGCAATGCACAGGGGCAAGCCACACATTGCATGGTGCATCACTCCTTATGCCTGTTTCAAACAGGCGTAAGGATTTGATTCAGCAATGCCATAAAGCTGACTCAGTGAAATCTTCTAAATTTCACTGTGTTAGTTTTACAGGGCTTTCATGCAAATGAAGGCCCACCCTGCAACAAAACGCCCACATGAAACCTGACGCAGGTTTCATGTGGCACAGGACTTTACACCGTGACACATCTGCCTAGATGCATCAAGTTGTAAATATGTCGCGACATAGCGCATCTTTTGCGCCGCCGCTGCGTCACAAAAGTGACGCACAGCGGCGCAAAAGAGGCGCACGGCCATCATAAATCTGCCCCTAACATTTTAAATGATTGGTTCAGGATGCCGATAAGGTGTGGCCTATCCAGGGGTTTGTTTGAGGTGAGGCCTACTCAGGGTTACAGATGAAATTTAGGTTTGTTGAAGAGTACAGAGGAGATAATACATGTGCAGGCCTACCAATGAAGTGAGTCATGTCCACTGCACTCTTGAACAAAGGCCAGACCTCCTCTGTCTCCCTGGACAGGCCTAAACCTGATCTGCACAATGTGATTCGTAATGTTAGGAAACACAGGTGATGTAATTGAAAAACTTGCAATTTTTTTTTGCTCATTTCACAATCACATCACCTGTGTTTCCTTTGCTTAGGTATCTCGTTGTGCAGATGTAGTCTAGCATATGAAAGAGTACGTAGAAGGTGAGCACTGTATGCAACAACTTTGACACTTACAGAAACCTCAGCTTCTCCATGCCCCCTACACATTCCTAAATGTATACAGTTTAAACTGACGGTATCTTGTTGCACATGAAGTGAAGCCTATCTTGCAACATGGTGCATCTTTTGCACCACTGCTGCGTCACAAAAGTGACGCAACAGCGGCGCAAAAGAGATGCACGGCCATCATAAATCAGCCCCTAACATTTTAAATGAATGATTCAGGATGCCGATAAGGTGTGGCCTATCCAGAGGTTTGTTTGAGGTGAGGTCTACTCAGGGTTACAGATGACATTTAGGCTTGTTGAAGAGTACAGAGGAGATAGTACATGTGCAGGCCTACCAATGAAGTGAGTCATGTCCACTGCACTCTTGAACAAAGGCCAGACCTCCTCTGTCTCCCTGGACAGGCCTAAACCTGATCTGCACAATGTGATTCGTAATGTTAGGAAACACAGATGATGTAATTGAAAAACGTGCAATTTTTTTTGCTCATTTCACAATCACATCACCTGTGTTTCCTTTGCTTAGGTATCTCATTGTGCAGATGTATTCTAGCATATGAAAGAGTACGTAGAAGGTGAGCACTCTATGCAACAACTTTGACACTTACAGAAACCTCAGCTTCTCCATGCCCCCTACACAGTCCTAAATGTATACAGTTTAAACTGACGGTATCTTGTTGCAGATGAAGTGAGGCCTATCTTGCAACATGGTGCATCTTTTGCACCACTGCTGCGTCACAAAAGTGACGCAACAGCGGCGCAAAAGAGATGCACGGCCATCATAAATCTGCCCCTAACATTTTAAATGAATGATTCAGGATGCCGATAAGGTGTGGCCTATCCAGAGGTTTGTTTGAGGTGAGGCCTACTCAGGGTTGCAGATGAAATTTAGGCTTATTGAAGAGTACAGTGGAGATATTACATGTGCAGGCCTACCAATGAAGTGAGTCATGTCCACTGCACTCTTGAACAAAGGCCAGACCTCCTCTGTCTCCCTGGACAGGCCTAAACCTCATCTGCACAATGTGATTCGCAATGTTAGGAAACACAGGTGATATAATTGAAAAACGTGCACATATTTATGCTCAATTCACAATCACATCACCTGTGTTTCCTCAGCTTAGGTATCTCATTATGCAGATGTAGTCTAGCATATCCAAGAGTACGCAGAAGATGAGGACTGTATGCAACAGAGCAATGTACATTACTCACCTCCCTTGACACAGAAGCCTCAGTTTCTCCATGCCTCCTACACAGTTCTAAATGTATATCATTATCATCATAGTGACTATGAAACTCTTGCAGAACATATTGTGAAACCTTAATGACTTCAAGAAACGTGTTTTTAAACCGGCAAACAAGGAAAATTATTCTCACATATTCATGGTGGAAAGTAAAATATTTATTTAAAGAAGCAGACACCATTATGACCTTCTCATAAATGTGAAAAGCATTTCTTTTTTAAAAAAAACGATTTTCTGGTCATAATTTGAAAACACAACACAGCTCCTATGTAGAAGCACACCCTGTCAGTACTTAAATTTGCCAAGCACACATGGGGGCGTATTTACAAGGACCTTGCACCACGGGGAAATGACTTAAATTAAAATGGGGAAAATAACATCAAAGTAACTCAAAGGCCTTGTAAATATGCCCCAAGCAGCCTATGAAACTCTAGCAGTACATATCAAGAAACCTAATTGACTTCAAGAAACGTTTTTAAACACATCAAGTAAACCAATTATTCACCCACATTCATGGGAAAGTGACTTAAAATGCCCTAACACACATGAAAGCGTATTTTTAAGGCCCTTGCACCATTTTTGCGTCACTTTTAACATGGCTATGTAACTCAAAGAAACAAAATCTAAATTTGCCAAGCACACATGGGGGCGTATTTACAAGGACCTTGCACCACAGGGAAATGACTTAAATTAAAATGGGGGAAATAACGTCAAAGTGACTCAAAGGCCTTGTAAATATGTCCCAAGCAGCCTATGAAACTCTAGCAGTACATATCAAGAAACCTAATTGACTTCAAGAAACGTTTTTAAACACATCAAGTAAACGAATTATTCACCCACATTCATGGGGAAGTGACTTAAAATGCCCTAACACACATGAAAGCGTATTTTTAAGGCCCTTGCACCATTTTTGCGTCACTTTTAACATGGCTATGTAACTCAAAGAAACAAAATCTATTTGTAAAACACTTGACACAAAGCAACATTTTAAATACACAACTTTCTTCATAATTTTCTCCCTAAAGCATAATATTCTCTATCTAAATTAAATGAATCTTTTCTCACCTTAGCAAATACTTTTTGAGTTTCAAAACAGTCTCAGACACACACCAATTTTTCTTTAGCAGAGCAAAGGGTATGCACTCCAGAGGCTGCAACCAACAATGGCACAGAAATGCTGTAATTCATCACACATATCTCTCATGTCACCCAATCAAAACTCTTCCCTCACTTTTTTCAAATCAACACCCTTCCCCCCTCTGCCCTTTCTGCCTTTTTTCCATAGCAACCACCTCCTGAAAGACCTCTCATGTTTACAAGTTCACACAACAATGTTTCAATTGAACTCTGAACTCTCAGTACACCTGCGTATCCAGTGCAATCTTTCATAAAATGATTTTTTCTTGACCATTCAAATTACATCTTTCAAAGAACTCATCCATGCACCCTAACTTTCTGTTTTCAGCAATCAAAATCCACCAATCACTGCTACTGAATCATTAGCACAGAAACTCCACAGTTTTTTTCATTATAAACTCCTACTGTTTCAACTGCCATTTCATACCCACACTTCATCTGACTGCAGCATAACCTCCTCTCACCATGTTTTCTGTCTGGATTGTTGGACATAGTTACATCCACTGGGCTCAAAGGTATGCTGATAACAGAAATTTACACAACCTCAATTTACAAAATGTGGAAATCAACTGGATTGGCCACAGAGGATTAAGATGTCACCAATTGATACCATTGGTGAAAACCTTTTTGCATTTGCCAAAACCTGACCTGTTAATTGTGCACTGTGGAGGAAATGACTTGGGCACTTTGACTGGGGTAGGTCTGGAAATGCTTTTAAAGGACACCTTTGAGCAATTGACGGCACTTTTTCCTCAAACTGCCTTGGTATATTCAAATATATGCCAAAGACAGAAATGGAGGTGGTCTAACCAATTTTGTCACAAATTGAGAAATCAAGGAAGCATGTAAATAAGTCTGTTTCAGCTTACATGAGAGACCATGGAATGGGCTCCATCTACAACAATAACTTGCGTTACTACATGCAAGATATCTACAGAGGAGATGGAGTTCACTTCTCAGATGAGGGGAACAGAGTTTTTATCCTGAATTCAAGACTATGTATTGGTACCTATTTATAAGTACCTAAATCTACCACATACCCAAAAGCTCTTCTCAGAGCTACCCTAACTATGATCACTCTAAACAAATTTTAAATGTAACTTTTTTTTTAACTAATTTTCACGATTTACGCTTTCCGGAACGCTACCCGGTTTGCGCACCGGACGCTAACCGCGCAAATTTTTTAAAAAAAATATGGGTTGTTTTCGCACATATGGGCCTCAACAGCCACCCTCAGAAGACCTAGGGGGTCAGGATACGTCTCCCGTGCCCCCTTATACCCATTTCCCACATTGTTTTTCCTCCATCTTGTGATTAAATTTCACCGAAACACAAGATGGCGGACTCCCGTTACGCTACCGGTTAGCTACCCGGTTCGCGTACCGGGTAGCGCCTCTACCGCGAAAAACCGAAATTTTTATTTTTTATTTTTTGCCCCGTGGGACCCTTTAATAAACCCCTCATCAATCCTAGGGGGTCAGGAGGGGTCTACCTTGCCCCCTTTCATTAATTTCCCCCTTCGTTTTTCTTCACCTCTTGTCTCTCGATCCTACCGAGAGACAAGATGGCGGCCGCTCCGGACTGTTTAGAATGTTGACAGACACCGGAGAGCCAATCAGCTTCGCTTCGCGAAGTTCCGTTACGCGTCAGGTACGCGAACCGGGGCACTAACCGGAGCGCTGTTACAGATATATATATTTTTTTGAACGTTAATTTATCAAAATCCACTGGAGCACATATATTGAGACCTAGCAAAGGCACATCGGCCAAACAATATCTACAATTTTGCCAAGTTTCGTGTAAATCCATTCAGCCGTTCGAGCTAAAAGTGAGTCCAACCGCCCTATGGAAAATTGCATGGGAAAAACGCGTTTTGGGACCCCCCTTTTTTCTCGGCCCCCCCTTGACGAAACCCCCCCACATTTTTAGGGGCTGCTCAGAAACAAAATGTTCCATTTTCCTGAAAATTTCAGCCAATTCCGTCCTCCAACGCCAAAGTTATTCAACATAGAAATTTCAAAAATCCCATAGGAAAAAAATCCTAACTAGGTAGGTAATATATATATATATATATATATATATATGTACATGTATATATATATATGTCCACACATACATATCTCCAAAACACAGCACTCTATTCAGAAGAAGTGGAGGCCACTCAGGGGACACGCTGGAAGACCTTTAACAGGACAGTTCGGGCATAATGCATTTCGGCCTTACGGCCTTCTTCGGATGCTGCTGATTACAAGGTACTGCTCCACCTCCAAATTTCCAGGCTCTCTCCCATTGGCGGTAGTACGCTTGACTTCAGGTCGCAACTCCACTGTAGCCTCAGCAAAACTACAGCTCCCAGAATGCTGTGTTATCTGGTAAGTGTTGCCCGGGAGAGCCCGATAGTTATAAGCTTCTGTGGGCATTTGTTGTTGAAAAAGGTGCAGAGTGTCCGAATATAAAGTTCTTGTGTGAAAATCTGTCATAGAGCTTCCTCGAGTCCCCTTTGACGTTCCAGCCTCGTTATGCATGCACCGGCCGGGCCGTGGGTCATAGTTGCAGTGAACTTGCCTCCTTGTTAATAACGAACTGCGCCTGGCAGCAGCCCATGGCTTGGGCAGCACTACAAGGCGGGCCGGAGTTCTTCTAATAACTTGGATGTGAAGAAAAGCTGCAGCAGCAGCCGGTACCAGCATGACTCCGGCCTCCTGACAGAACGGGGCCTCTTACGCGCCTCTGGTTAGTGCGAAAATATCCATAACACACCACTCCATTCAGAGAGAAGAGAGAGAGAGAAAGAGTGTGTGTGTGTGTGTAAATTCTTGGTGGAGATATTGAGATGGCTATATATATGTAAATATATATATATATATATATCTCCACAACACAGCACTCTATTCAGAAGAAGTAGAGGCTACTCAGGGGGCCCGCTGGAAGACCTTTAATAGGACAGCTCGAACATAGTGCATTTCGACCTTACGGCCTTCTTCGGATACCGCTGATTACAAGGTACTGCTCCACCTCCACTTTAAATTTCCATTGGCGGTAGTCCGCTTGACCTCAGGTCCCATGGTCGCAACTCCACTGTAGCTTCAACATAATTAGAGCTCCATCACAATAGGGGGATATTGAGATGAAGAGATATATAAATCTATCCATTACAATATCTCCACCAAGAATTTGACGCCTGTAAGAATGTCCTTCCTCCCGGATTGGGGCGCTCCATGCTGGAATGTCACCGCATTAATATATCCATAGGCAAACACTCTCTCCTTCAAGAGCCACACCATCCGATTCTGGTCTGAAATCTTTTAATTGCAACAGATACCCAGCTTGACGTGTTTCGGCCTAGTAACGGTTTTGATCACATGGCATGTGCATCGATTAGTTACTTAATTCTTATAAAACCTACAAACAATTTTTAAAGCCAAAGCGGGCATTATTGCACTGAAAAGTTTTTGAAAAGAAACCAGTAAAATAAGTTTGATTTTTAAAGCCACGATATCGTTGAGCAGTTTTCTAAATCAGATTTCCTTCACCCAATACTGGTTTCATAAATGCACATGTAGGGGTTTGCTCATACCACTTAGGTAGATGACTACATTTACCACCATCCTTAGCCTGGTATGTCTAGTCCTTCACTCCCAATGTTAGTCTCTTTTGTAGTAGTATGCTACATAATACTACACTCTTAAGAATATTTTCTTGTCGTGCTTTGGAGGTAAGATGTTCTGCACACAAATTCAAAAAGTAGTATCAACCGGATCCCAGTTGGAGGCACGGTCACTGCTGCATCAAATACACTTTCGCAACAACTCGTCTCTCTGCCGGGGATCTTCCCCTGCAAAACTTAGCTGTAAGTTGCACTTTTGGAATGGTGGCCTGTTCACGTCTTCTGCTATTTTCTTTTGTCAAAAGGCAATGGTCGGCTGAAAGAAGATATGTAGGACGTGGTGTATGATGATGGGTTTTCCGTGCACCATTATTGCAAGCCGGTGTTACATTGTCTTTTCCCCCCCAGAAGCCAAGTAAGAAAAGGAGAGATAACACCTCTAAGGAATGTAATAATTATACCTTTATTTGGCTTTTTGTTCCACAAATGGTATTACCTGCCCACAAATCATATACATGCAATTTATGTAGGGAGCATTTTTAATGACTCATTTAAAAGGCAGACACACTAGTTGATTCTCCCATCAGCATATTCCAATAATCTGTGTGTTCAATATACCACTCCAAGGCACTCCTCTGCTGTATCAGTATGCATCCTCATTTCCGCCACTCTGCAAATTAGCACCATTTACCCTCTTTCCCTCCAGCGCATCAATAAAAATGAACCTTTCAATGATATATTGGTCCAATGGATATCACACGGAGCTGACTTCCAATCCAGTACTAAAATCCACGCCAGTCCCTGTGACATAGACGCCAACATAGCTGGCGCTGGAGGACAACTCGACTCCTATAGTCCTATACAATTCTGAGACAAATCCATCTTGGCCAAAATCGAAGTTGCGTCTCTGTGCTGGACCAATGCACCCTACCCCAATTTATGCCTTTGCCCAAGAGTCGCACCCCAGCACTCCCGCATCTTTTTGGTTCCAATTATGATCAGAGTCAGAGATGACAATAGATATGGTGGGGATTATTTCCTTCAACATTATAATGATGACACCCTGTACATGGACTTACAGGAGGCCACTGGGTTGGACACTTCCCCAGACATTGGGCTGTATTTTCCCCCGGGCCCATCAATGGAAGAGTGCTTCATTTGCTGTGGTGATGAGATGGACATCAAAGGTATTGTACCTACAGCTGCAAACAATGGAAGTCAAAACTAAAGTATTGACAAATGTTTTGCAACCCGGGCAAACATCCTGTGAGTCTCTGTTGCCATTCAATGAAGCCCTGATGGACACCCAAGTCAGCACCTGATTTAAGCCTTGTTCCTGCCAGCCAGTAAACAGGTACGTTGCTGGACAGCACAAACTGGTACTAGGCGACCCTGGCCTCTTAACACAGCACTCTACATCAGAATGTATGGTGGTTCAGGATTTCACCAGCATAGTGACCCCCAATTTGTTTCCTATGTCTGTCCCAGACAGTCAAATCAAATTGAAACATTTTAGAAAGAGATATTTTCCCAGCCAGTCTAGCCCTCCAGTTAATCAATGCCAGCAGTTTGCTTTGGAGATATTCCCATGCCTTATGGTACATGACTGGCGAAATCTTGAAGGCCGTTCCTGTGGAATTTCGGGCCAACCTAGCTCAAACCATTCAGGGTAGTCAGGGTGAAGCCAAATACATCATCTATTCAGGACTGGACACCCCGACTGCTTGGCAGGGCAATCAACCCGAACATGGTGCTTTGGCGTCAAGCTTGAATGTGATCCTTGGGCTCTCTGGGGATATGCAGCCTTCTTTAATGGACATGCCATTCAACATAGCTTGCCTGTTGGTGAAAAAGAATCTGCTTCAGCGTTGGATCACTTCAAGGAAACAGTGCCAAAGTGCATTCTTTAGGTCTTTCAGCCCCTGCAAGACAGTATCCTCAACAGTTTTACCCCTTTCAAGGCTAATCCGGAGGGTTGGTGTAGCGGCAACACCAAGGCCTCCACCCTTACACCAGCTTGATTTTGGGGACAGCAATCATGCACGCACTCCCGAATGCCTCTGGTATCAGCCTACAAGCCGCTTTAGTTTGGTTTAAGTGGCACACAGCCATCTGGTGGGATGCAGGATGAGCCATTTTCTCCAAGGACAGCAAAATATAACATCCGACAAGTGGGTCCTTCAGATCGTTAAAATAGGCTATGCCGTGCCATTCCTTTCTGAACTGCCATATCTTCCATCTACATTAGAGAGTCTTTCAGAGAAGGACTGGCTCAGCTTCATTGTGCAGGCCCTATTGGCTAAAGGGGCCACAGAGAGTCCCGGCCCAGAAAATAGGGATAGTACTTACTCCTGTATTTGTGCTGAAGAAGTGCAAATGTCTTCATCCTATTTGAGATCTCTGCCCTCTGAGTGCCTTCGTGCAGAAGGACAAATTTAAAACGCTCATGTTGACCCAGGTTTTGTTGGCCCTGGATCCCGTGACTGAATGGTTGCTTTGGATCTACAGGATGCTTACTTTCAAGTGCCTGTCCTGCAGCCCCGCAGACGCTACTTGTGGTTCAAGTTGGGTCAAGAGTATTTTCAGTTGTCCTGCTCCACTTTGGCCTCAATAGTGTCTCTTGGGTGTGCACGAAATTGATGGTGGTGGTCACTGCACACCTTAAGAGTGTTGGGATTCTAGTTTTTCCCTACCTCGACGGCTGGATGTTGAAGGTGGGCTCACCAGAGTTAGTCGTAGAACACCTCCAGATGACGGCGGACCTCTTCACATCATTGAAGTTCAATATCAACGTGCCTAAGTCACACTTAACTTCTTTGCAGAGGCTCCCTTTCTTTAGAGCCATCCTTGATACAGTGTGTACGGGCCTTCCCTCAACCATAATGAGTCCAGGACATTCGGTCTATGATCCTGGTGTTTCAGCCTCAATCCTGGGTCTCGGTGAGAGTGTCTCTGATGCTTCTGGGCCTCTAGGCATTCTGTATCCTGCTTGTCTGATATGAGGAGGAGAGTGCCAAAGACCTGTAGCGGTGACTGCTGGACAACAGTTGGATCAGAGGCATAGCTTTCTGTCTGATTCTCTCCTTTCCCCGAGCTGATTGTGGGGAAGGATGTTTCGTCGCTGGTCTCAGAGAGGTAAAGATCAAAGGACTTTGGTCTCTGGAAGAGTAAGCATGGGCGGATTTTGCGGATTGGCAATCCGCGAACTTGCGTATTTACGGATTCGCAATCCGCGAAGATCCGCGAACTCTAGCGGATTTGCGGATTTTTCCGTTTTTTGTGTTGGCGCGTGTTCGCGCCGATTTTGGGACAAGTTCGCAATTGCGAACTTACTTTTCGGCTTGCAACGGCCGCGACTATGTTGTTTCTACGTCTGGTTTATCATCACAGGTTCACAGCACCCTCTGTTTCACCACTGCCACCCTCTGGGACACCCATGCCACCCTCTAGTACATCCTCACAGGCACCTATTAGGTTTATTTATTACTGTAGATTATGGTGGTTGAAAAAAGCTAGCACACCTGCCCTTCTTCAACTGCCATCAATTAATTTGTGTTTCATTAATGTGTCAGTAATTTTGAAAGTTCCAGTCTGGCTGGCACCTGCTTCCTTCCTTATCTGTAATTTGCTTTTTGTTGCAGTGAAATTTTTTTTTTACAGGACCTTTATGGTGCTATTCTATGAGCCTGCTGTTTGGGTCATAGCAGGGTCATAGAATTGTTGCAAACTCTGGAGGGGCCCATCAGGAAGCACTACCTTGAATGTTACTAATGTTAAGTTTGAACTTTTGCACCTGCTCATTGCTTTCATTTTAGCTAAAATCGTTTTTTTTGCAATTTCGCGCTTTATTTGGGGCGCGAATCCGTGCGAGATCGATTTCGGAAGCCGCGAATACGTGCGAATACAAAATTGTTTTTGTTGCGACGTGTATGTTCGCGTGATCTTGCGCGTGTTCGCGAGGCGCTTCTAGCTATTCGTTTGCCAAGTTACCCTATCGGTCGTACACGGGCGCGGCCATCTTGTTGGCGTGACGTAATTCCGTTTCCGCCCGCTATGTGTAATCTCGCAAAGTGTGCTGCTCGCTAGTACAATTTCGCGCGTACTCGCAAGGAAAATCTCGCGCGAACTTACCCACGCGGTCGTGAACGGGCGCGGCCATCTTGTTTCTCATTCATTGCTATGGTTCTGGGCATGCTTTCTGTATCCTCTCTCAATCTCTGCCATCCTTTGCTTGTTTGAAGTTTTTTTGATCTAATTTTACTTATTATCTAACCCTCTATTTTTCTAGCTCTATATTTTTGTGTTTTCTGCAGCTTTTATTTACTTTTAAACTACTTTTTTAAACTCTTTTCTTTTCTTCTTCACTATTCTATTTCTTCTTTATCATTTAAGTTTATTTCTGCCCAGACCATGGTAAAGGGAGCCGGGAAGCACCCTGAGAAGGGGAAGGGTCCCGCACCCCGTGCCCGGCTCCCGTGCGGGCGTTTAAGGGGGGAGCAAGTGGTCCCGAGGGAGATCTTCAGCGCGGAGGAAGTGGCGGCACTGATCTTCCATGTCCAGCGCCGCCTCCCCAAGACGATCCTGGGAGGCGGCAAGATCGCGACCGGCTATGGCATCCGGGAGCGCCGCCAGCGGTGGGAGAAGGTGTGCCGGGCCATGTACAAGATCTCTGGGGTCCGGCGCACATATAACCAGGCCACCCACCGCTGGACCGATGTCATGGACCGGGAGCGGGACTTGCTGGACGCGCTCGGCGTAGAGGTCCCCGGGCTTGGTGAGTAGTAGTAGTAGTACATTTACTACTCTGTTTTATCCTGCTCTGTTATTTGCAAATCTTTGTTCTTTACCAAGAGCAATAATGCTGCCGATTACATTGAGGTAAATTATATTTCAAAATCTTCTATGCATTTCATTTTCAGGTGCACTGCTCTCCTTCTCAGTAGCCTTGCTTGCTACTATGCTTCTTTGTTTTGTATGTTGTGTTCAGAAGCATTTCATTGGCCTGAGAAATTATGTATGAGTGTACTGTAAAGAAAAGAACTGCGTAATGCTAGACAGTAAGGGTCATATTTTCAATTACCGGCGCATCCCTGCAAAGTAGCAGGGATGCGGCAGTAATTGTGTGCCATGCCACCACCACCCATTGGCCCAAAACGTCACAGAAGCCTTACGCATCTGTGCCGTAAAGGCAGCGCATTGCTGGAGTTGCGTGCCAACGATGGCGCAGCTCCAGCAATGCTCTGGGGTACCCTATCTCCCCAATGCTGCATCAAGCCGTACGTCGGCTTCAAGCGCGCAGGGTTTGAGTCATGCATCATTGTCCTAAAAATGACTGATTGACATCTTGTAGATTTCCCTCAGCCACTTTTAGGATTCGTTCCTGCGCAGGTACGCCCTCCCTTGCGCCGGAACGCCCCCTGATGGCGCAGGGCTTTACAACGTGATGCATCGCCCATATGCCCATATGTGTTTTTTTTTTTATATATACGCCGCACCAACACCATGGCGAGTCTTTTGTTCTGCCGCTGCGTCAGAAAAGGCACGCAACAATGGAGGAAAATCAGCCGCAACTTCCGCAAGGGACTTATAAATCAGCCCCAACAGACTGAAGTCCAGTCCTTCCTTTAGACAGTCACATGGCTATCAGAAGAAATAGTGGCGGTGGTGGCGGGTGGATTGATAGTTTGAGTATTCACTGATCTGCAAGCAGGATGGACTTTGTCTGTCACGTGTTGCGCACTGCTGCCTGCAGTGCCAGGCCTAGGCAAACCTCTTTAGTAGTCTGTTTATTGAGTTACATAGGAACTTTCTAAGTCAACGTTCCGCAAATCAGGCAATACGAATAACGTAGTATACCACATGAGATAGATCCCGTGGAATAGTTGTCTATCTATTTGCTATTTTTCCAAAATATGTTGTTATTGTTCTTTTGAAATGTTTGATTTGGTTGAAAAATCTCATCCATGTTTTATGGTTTTTCTTTCTTTCATGTTGTACATCAGCTCCCCCCAAGGGCAAGAGGACACAGGAGGAGGGTGCTGAGGATGCAGGCCAGGATCGGGCAGGCGAGGCTCCTTTGCTGGCCCCAGTAAGTTTACATTTTAATAAACAGTACCTATTTTTTCCTAGCGTTCCTCATTCGATTTTTTCTAAATCGTCTTTGATCTTCTTGTAGACTGGATATAAATTCTTATCCTGCCTCGAATATGACTCCCTGTGGTATTACTAGACTATTCTTATTAGTCTGTCTGTGTAGCTAACTAAGATTGGACATTTGGCAATTCCATTGGACTCCCATTATATTCAGCAATACCTCTATGCACTGTCTCCTTACTGACTAGATAGTGTGGCAGAGTCATTCAGCTCCCGAAGTCACCGATTATAGATCCCCAATGATCTCTAGATTATCGTACGCAGGACAAGAGAGTAGTACGGAGTCACAGCACAGTCAAGAAGTGTCAGAGGCACTCATGCTTGCAAAAATTCCAAAACCTTTAGCTCATCCACTCTAGTCTAGAGGAACAAAAACCACAGAGTCTATTTAAGTGTAAAAGCTTTATTAAAAGTAAACACATTTATTAAAATCTACTTTGTCATAAAACTATTTAACTGTAAACGGAAAAGTGGTTAGTGCTGACGATTAATTGGACACATTTCTTGTGGTCGAGCCGAACTCTCACCCAGTTTGAACTTGATCCTGGTCGTGTTCTTAGGACTCAGGAGTCAAGCTTCTGTCTGTTAGGAGAAAAAGTGGTGCGTGTTAAAAATCAAAAGCAAGCATTCATCAGTTGTGCATAAAAGTGCAGCAAGACAACAGCCTTCCCTGGAAAATGGGACATTTTTACTATGGAGTAGACAGTCACAAATTATTACATTGTATTCTGTTTTTTTAACATTTCTCCTAGACCAAATATTATATAGTAGTGAGTGGTGTATTCTAACTTTCTTAAATGTACTTTGTAGGTGTAACATCTGGTGACGGGGCCAGCGCGGAGGTGGCTGTGTTGGACTTGGACTCGGAGGCCTCTGGGGAGGAGGCGGCGTTAGAAGAGCTGGTGGCCGTTCCTGTGGGGGATCAAACGGTGGTGGCGGAAACAGGTAAGCTATATATTCCTTACTTATTGAGATTGAAGACTGCATAGTGTGCTTTCTGCACGGGTGTATTACAATTACAAATCAACCAGGTAGTAGCCTCCTCGAAATGTACTTCGACTTAGCTGTGAAGTTTTTGGTGAGAAGAATCCCAATAAGTTCTTAGACGAACGTGATGGATGGGATGAACGAAAAGCGAAAGAAGGGTGTAAGTAAGTGGGACGCGAACTTGTATGATGGCTGGCAAAGAAGAACGATATGTGTTTGCTTGGACCCAGAGGTGGCTGGGAAGGAAAGAATATGGTATGGTGCATGGCTGGGTCAATGATGAAGCAAGGATGGGTGGAAGGACAGCAGCCTGGGTGGGTGAAACTGAAACTGTATGTGTGCGTATACTTTGACTGAATGGATGCCTGGAGCATGGTATTCTCTGACTCTTACATAGCACATGTGTATCTAGAGAGAGTAGATGGTCGCCAGGTGAAGTAAGTGTTACCTTGAAGAGCATGTACCACCGCACCCGCACGTCCGTCCCAGTCCAGGGAAGGCAAGGAAAAGAAATTGTAAATGTGTCCAATACTACCATGAATAGTAGCAGTACTTTGTATTGCGTTTGCATTCACAGCATATATCTGGTTATTACGGTGGACACTCCGTACCTCTCTTAATAACTTTAGTTTACTTGTAGTACGTCATTCATGTGTGGGTGTATCACTGTTCACTCAATATTAAGCAAAGCACCTAAAGTCATCTCATCTGTCATTAAATACGTCCCATGTGAAGTGATAGATAATCAAATTAGTTAGCTTCTTCAGTTTCCTTTTCTAGTACTCATTTGCACTGTAGGGTGAAAGGTAAATTAATTAAGCAGTAGCCCTTGTAACAGAGTATTCTCAGTGCCACCCGTAATAGAAAAGTAATAGCTTCACCACCTGCATGTACTGGACCGGTACAGTAACGCAAGTCTGTCTCCATCATCATGGTGTGCAACTTTTTTTCTCGGGTGCAACTTCACTGTGCTGTGTCCATGTCATTCTGCCGGCTTGCATAAGATAACGTACCCATTTCCCTAAACAAGAGAGAAGAAGAAGAATAAGACTGGTGTACTGTCATAGTCGACTGTAATGGAAGTCCATAGTGGTCGTAGGATTAGTTCATTAAACTACCACTACTGTTAGAGCAAGGATGCAGAAGTGGGAGGTTACATAGATACTGTCCTCAATAGTTATGTACTGTGCTTTCAATTTGCTACTTGTACTCTGTGACCCAACTTTCGGCTCAATCACTTTGTGTTATTAATAAGGAGCATTGGTTACAGACTATGTCTTTCTTTCTTCATATAGTTGCTCCTTCCAAATCAACAACAAGGAGGGAGCAGGCTAGATTGGCCCGGCAACGGAGGCTGGAGGCCACAGTCGCCGAGTATCGGCGGCTGGTGGCCCTGGAGGAGGAGGAGGACACGCAGTCGAGCGGGGCAACATCTTCGACTGTGACCACTGCATCCTCCTCCGTGACTAAGCCAGCGGGACCGAGCCGGGCTAAGAAAGCCGACCGCCACCGCCAAGCAACCGAAATACCAGCTGCCCCCCACAGGAGCTGCAAGGAACGCCAACGCCGCCTACGAGTCCGCATGTCCAACCTGGAGCAGGAGGTCCTGAGGTATAAGACCTTGGTTAAGGGCCTCCGCTCCGAGCTTGCCACCCTCCGCAAGGAGTATGATGCCCATGCCGCATCATGCACCAGCACCAGCACCCTCCAGTAGTGGAGTGTCCCTTGCCCTTTTTTTATAGACTTTTGGGGGGTGGGATTTGGGAGTTGGGATCGTTTTGGGACGTTTCAGAGACAATCGTTGGGGTTAGGGTGGGTGAGGGAGATTATTTTGTTAGGGATAAATAAATATATTTTTCAACTTTATCTGACCATACCTGTTTTTTACTGCTTTTCAGTCTGGTGGGTGGGGGGCGGGGGTGTAACAGTAACTTTGTTTTCCTGAACAGTCGTAGGACTTTAGTAGTACAACCGTCAATCTCTTGTCTACTCCGAAATAATACTCCATTATACTACCTCCCACCAAACGCTTATCTTACCTGTAATTTGTGTTAGAAATTAGGGCTAGGCCCAGGGCTGGCTCCAGGTGAAATGGGGATTAACGTTGTCATTCCTGGGCGGGTGACATTTCCTCATTGCGGTGGTACTAGTGGTGTGACACAGTGGCAGTTGCATGCCTATGGAAAAAAAGAAAACGAAACCTTGTTTGTACTCCTTACTGTAGCATTACAACGGTTACGGTACGATCGAGAAAATAGCAGGTGACAGTACACTAGAACAGTGCCATAATGTAGCCTAACAAATGGTAAAGTATTGCAAGTATAACTAGTACTTGCGTTGAATTTATTTGACATTGGCTACTACTACTAGAAGATATAGTACTGAAGCTGAGTAAGTCTAGAAGATATCCTCGTATTCCTTCACCAGCCTGTTGCTGCTATCACCTTATCCTCCCCAGCAAGTGTGTGGAATTATTGATGTCATTTTAGTCAGACATCAAGCAAAACAACACAGCCCGGGGGAAGAGGGTTAGGGTTTGTAAAATGGATGGGAATGGGGGTTTCTTTTTGGGTAGGTTTTGTTGAGAGAAGAAAAAAAAAGCAGAGCATGGACAAACAATAATTGAAGATACAGAGTTTACAGACAATCTTTGGTTACAAACTAAAGGTAAGCACATGCAGTCACACTCATAGAATAAAAGACAACAATGGATACTGTATCTGTATTGCGTATGTTGTTGGAGTTGTCCTGTTGAAATTGGTAAGTAAGTTGCATGCAGCAAACAATTCCTCTTATTGGCGGCACTCCTCCATTCCAGCTGACGCTTCGTCCATCAATGTGGTGGTGACCACTGACAGAAGAGACACCCTGTCCACTGCCTGCCTGGCGGATGTTGACTGAAACCCGGCCTGTAATTATTGAACGGAAAACAGGAAGTGCTATTACAATACCACTGATAAATAAATAAAAGGTATGTCCGCTGTGTGGTTCAAAAAGTGACACTTTGATTTCCCTAATAGACAGTACAATATTTTTGAAATTGCGTGCTCTGTCTGAGTCACCTTTTTAAGGATCAATAAGTATGGCCAAAATATTATAGCGGATCTTTCCCCTCAAGGTGGGTGTACTACTGTGTTTTAGAACAAAATTTGACCTTCCCAGCAATGCTCCCACCAAGACCCTTACTAAAGCCAGTCGCAAAAATGTAGAAGAACCCAATCATATCTCCAAAAACGATGCCTAGCAGAAAAATTGTTACAAAACGTACTTTGAAAGTAACAGTAGACCCAAATACAGACCGTGGATTGTATTCAAACCACTTGCCTGCAAGCAAAAGTATCCATAGCCAGCATCGCTCCAACAGTGCTCTACAACAACAGAACCGCGTTGCAATAGAACCCCCCTAAACACATGCAATCCTGCTGCTAGGGCTAACCCTAACGAACCCTAACTTACAAAAAGTGCCAAAACTGGTGTTTCCTTATGGATTTTGTCCAACAAACTTCTAGCCGGTATTAGACCTTCCCAGGAATGCCCCAGCCAAGACCCGCCAACCCACCCGCAAAAAAACACGCGGCAACACCCCCAAACAGCGAAAAAGCTAAATCTCATACTTACAATATCTCTCGGCCTTCGGTCCAAAGTAACGCGCTGTGCAGCTAGGTCATCATCAATCATCATAACTCCTGTTTTCCACCACGGATTTCCTGAAAAGCAAATGCAATCAAGATTAGACTGTCGCAGCAGTGCTTCGACAGAGACCCCGGCCGCAACCCACCCACGAACAGCAGGAAGCCCCCCAAAACGCTACATTGAGCAAGATGTCTGAAGAAATGGCAAAAAAAAGGCTTTTCCTTAAGGATTTTGTCCAAAACACTTCTATCCGGCATTAGACCTTCCCAGGAATGCCCCAGCCAAGACCCGCCAACCCACCCGCAAAAAAACACGCGGCAACACCCCCAAACAGCGAAAAAGCTAAATCTCATACTTACAATATCTCTCGGCCTTCGGTCCAAAGTAACGCGCTGTGCAGCTAGGTCATCATCAATCATCATAACTCCTGTTTTCCACCACGGATTTCCTGAAAAGCAAATGCAATCAAGATTAGACTGTCGCAGCAGTGCTTCGACAGAGACCCCGGCCGCAACCCACCCACGAACAGCAGGAAGCCCCCCAAAACGCTACATTGAGCAAGATGTCTGAAGAAATGGCAAAAAAAAGGCTTTTCCTTAAGGATTTTGTCCAAAACACTTCTATCCGGCATTAGACCTTCCCAGGAATGCCCCAGCCAAGACCCGCCAACCCACCCGCAAAAAAACACGCGGCAACACCCCCAAACAGCGAAAAAGCTAAATCTCATACTTACAATATCTCTCGGCCTTCGGTCCAAAGTAACGCGCTGTGCAGCTAGGTCATCATCAATCATCATAACTCCTGTTTTCCACCACGGATTTCCTGAAAAGCAAATGCAATCAAGATTAGACTGTCGCAGCAGTGCTTCGACAGAGACCCCGGCCGCAACCCACCCACGAACAGCAGGAAGCCCCCCAAAACGCTACATTGAGCAAGATGTCTGAAGAAATGGCAAAAAAAAGGCTGTTCCTTATGGATTTTGTCCAAAACACTTGTATCCGGTATTAGACCTTCCCAGGAATGCCCCAGGCAAGACCCGCCAACCCACCCGCAAAAAAACCCCCGACACAACACCCCCAAACAGCGGAAAAGCTAAATCTCATACTTACAATGTCTCTCGGCCTTCGGTCCAAACGCGGCGCTGTGCAGCTAGGTCGTCATCATCATCAATCATCATAACTCCTGTTTTCCACCACGGATTTCCTGAAAAGCAAATGCAATCAAGATTAGACTGTCGCAGCAGTGCTTCGACAGACACCAAAAATTACACACAAACCCCCGGAACCCCGCCAAAGAGCACCTCAAAGGCAAGCAAGTCAGCAAAAACGGCAAGAAATTTCCACCTCATATTTGGTCCAAAACACTTTTGTCCATTATTAGAGCTTCACAGCAATGGGCCCAAAACCGTCAACTCACCCGCAAAGAAGTACAACACCCCCACAAGTGCTGAGTCTTTCTTCATTGTGCGTAATCCAGCACTCTGCTTGGAGGGAAATCGCAGTCTGGAGGAGGAGGATAGAGGAGCATGTTCTTCAGAACTTGTGAACCTGAGGAATGTAGACTGCGGCACCTTCAAATCAATAAGCAAACAAGTGAAGACAGTTCTGATGATGGTCTTGTTTTTGGGATTAGGTGATTAAAGTTTGAATTAAATTAACTGTGCAAAACAAAGAAAGAGAGACACAAAGCACACAGGAATAAAAGTGAATAAGGACGAAAAAGAAAGTTCTTGATTGATTGTCTCATTTTCAGGGCTCGGTGTCAGGGAATAAGAACAAGATTTCGTCATCATACTCTGCGAATTCAGGCTGGATGAGGTCAGTGGCACCGAACAGAGAAAAAATCCCCTCATCTACGTTGCTGTCCTCCTCGTCTTCATGCGGCGTGCTTTCTCGTACTTTGTAATCTGGTGGTATGAGGTGCTGATTCATCTTGATCATTGTCAGCCGCTCCACATTTTTGGGCGAGAGGCGGCTCCGTTTGGGAGTTACAATGCCACCAGCAGCACTGAAAACACGTTCAGAAGACACACTTGCGAGTGGGCAAGACAAATAGTTTATAGCCAGGTTGTAGAGCTGTGGCCACAATTGTTTTTTGCCATGCCAATACTGCAATGGCTCCTCATTAAGAAAGACCACTGTTGAGTCATTCAGATAGTCCTGCACCATCGACTCAAGGTCATCAACTGTTCCTCCACTTTGCTTACTTTTTGCTGTGCTGGCTGTGACATTTTTTCGAGAACCATACCCCATCAAACTTAGCCAATCCTCCTCCCCAGCCACTGTTAGTGTTGTCATTGTGTGTGGTGCAGATGATCCAGTTGCCGGTGTCTTTAACGGCTGAGAGGTCACTTGTGCCCCAGCCACAGGTGCAGAAGTGGATTCTTGTGACTGCGGATGGCCTGCTGATGCTGATGCTGATGTACTGGCTTCTCCTTCAATAACCTGCCGTTCTTTTTCAAACCTCTTGGCTGACCAGGCTAACCAATGTTTGTACTTTTGAACATCTGCATCAGCGAAAGGAAAGAATGCGTTGTCTGCCAGCGCCTTTTTGTAGCGTGGATCCAGAATAGTAGCACAAATGTAATGCTGATCTGAGTTGATGTTTTTAAGACGTTCATCACCACGTAGGCGATGTAATAATTTCTCAGACAAAATGAAATGGGTTTTTTTTTTTTCATCTTTTTGAAACTCTGAAGAAACCGCCATCAGTTGGTGCTCCAGTATGCACAACAATGGGATAGCTTTTCCCAAATTACAGTCCTCCTGGCTGACTGCACGCGTGAAGAACTCAAAAGGACGAAGCATGTCTGTCAGGCTTTTAACTATGGCCCATTGCACCTTACTCATCCGCAGGTCCTCCTTCTGAGATGTAGCCTCTGTCAAGAAATAGTAATCGAGTACCGTATACTGCTCATACAGACGCTCAAGCATGTAGAAGGTTGAGTTCCAACGTGTTGCCACCTCCTGGATGAGTGCTTTCACTGGCATTCCACGTTCAAGTAGCAGTCTCCGCAGATGCTTCCGGGCCTTAAAAGAATGGCTGAAATGGTTGCACATTTTGCGGCAGGTGGCCATTACCTCGAACGCTGGACTCTCTTTATCACTCAAGAATTTTTGAACTACCAGGTTGATACAGTGCGCCAAACACGGCACTCTAACATGGTCACCCTTCGACATGGCCTTAACTACATTGGCGCCATTATCCGTGGAAACATAACCAATCTTGCGTTTTAGGGGGGATAGCATTGTCAAGACCTTTTTGTTAAACTCTTCCAAAAGGTTTTCTGCTGTGTGACTTTTCTCCAAGCCAAACATGGCTAGTGTTGCATGTTTCCGAGCAGCTTTGAAAACTTGGTCCGGGTCAACACCTGCGTTTAGCTTTGCTATAACACCTGAAAAAGAGACCCAGTGTGCAGTGATGCACATGTAATCATCGCCTGGGCCACTGGTCCACATGTCTGTTGTCAGATGTATTGTGTGAACAGCACTCTTCTGCAAAGCTGCCCCAATCGCCTGCAGCACATCTTCATGTAGTGCTGGAACCGCAACTCGGGCAAAATAGAACCGGCTCGGAACCTTCCATTTAGGGCAGAGCGTTGCAACTAATTCAAGAAAACCTACCGCTTCTACAAAAGAAAAAGGTAGAAGGTCCACAGCTAGCATTTTAGCCAGCTTAGTGTTATACAGACGCGTCAGTGGGTGGTTGCGTTCATATGGCACGTCTGAAGTAAGCATTGTTCTAATGTTGGCCTGGACCAAGCATTTACGGGCTGATAATGACTTCGTTGACCCAATTTTGCTCGCTGGTGAACTTTTGTGCGTTGGTGTCTCACTCGCTCCAACACTCTTAGTGTGCCTCACATTGGGTGTGCTGCTGACAGGGGTACTGGGTGTAAGGGAAGTGTTTGACACGTCTTCTTCCTGCTCGTCAACATCAGATGAAACATCAACGTTTCCTTGATTTTGGCCTTTCTTGATCGCAGCTAGGTGCGCAAACCATTGGACAGCGTGCTTTCTCTCAAGATGACCACTCTGGCCGCCGGTACCATAGTTGGTACCTGACTTACCACGACTAACTGCAAGCTTACAAAGGGTACAAATGGCAAACTTTGGATTTTTGGGACAAACAGTAAAGAAGTCCCAAACTGGGGACTTGAAGTGTCTGTGGGACCTGGAGGAGGCGGCGATACTGGTGGTGGTGGTCATGAAGCTAATGCCAGATGAAGTGGAGGATCTGGATTGCCCAACTTTTGTACGTTTTCCACTTTCACCGCCACTAATTAAGGTCGAGGTTGACGCAGGTCTCTTCTTGCCAGAAAGAAATATGGAAGCGGGACGAGTTGGTGTACTACTTAACTCCAATGATTGTGGTGTTTCCACTGCCTCCTCATCGACAACATCATCATCATCATCATCACGAGCAGCAGCTCTTCGGGCTAGGGTCAAAATGTCTGTTTGCTGCATGCCCGCTGGGGCTGCAGTGACCTTTATGATGACTGGGTCGTAGTTGGCAGAGTCTTCATCAGCAGCAGTATCCGCCACTTCTTGTTGAGCCTCATCACACTCCATAAGTCTGAGACTTTGGACGAGCTTCCTTTTACGCTTAAGTACCTTTGTTGGATCATGGTGTGCCTCACTCTCAGACGGCTGTGGTGCTGGTTCCCAAGTTTGATCCGTATCATCAGAAGGAGGTGTGCTTGAAGAGGATGTAGACACCACCCTTGATCTCTTCCTTGCTAGGGTTGTGGAAGACAATGAAGGATCAGCAGGAGGAGTGGCTTCCTCAAATGATACCTCGCCTTGATTGTCGATTTCCTGATGTGCCCCTACTTCGGGAGGAACAACTATTGTGGGCACTTGTGACCCTCCATGCACCTCTGCTTGCGCATCTCCTTGCGCTGCCTCTCCTTCCACATGTACTTGGGCTTGTACTTGCACATGTGATTGTTGTTGCGGCTGTGGTTGTTCAACACTCGTCAGATGAGCTACAACAACCTGTGTTGATTGAGGGACATTGCTGCTGCTTTCTTGCGATGAGCCAACATCACTGGTCGATGGTGATTGAACAACTATACTGGCTGCCTCTGCAGCACTCAAGGGCTTGGACTTAAGTTGGCGTGGTGGTGGTGGTGGCACTGAGCCCAATGGAGCGGGGGTGCTGCTGCCAGCTTGGTCCCCAGCAGATCCCGCTGCTGCTGCTGCAGGCATACTTTTTTTTTTACTCCCAAAAAAAGGGGCGGGCGGCACACCAGTCTCCTTGGTAACTTGCTTCTTCTGCTCCTTACTGGCACCTTTCTTGCTAGAGGAGCTACGGGTTACTTTTTTTGGGGCCATCCTCTTCAGAGCAGGTCAGCAGGCAGCAGTTGCACGAGTTGCAGAGGGTTCTGTGTCCAGACGTGACGTCGCGTGACGTTATGCTGCACACACCGCTGCAGGACTTCTTCCTGGCACTGGTGGTTCTCTTGAGTCTTCTTGTGCACCTAAAAGCAATGGAAGACAGAGGAACATCAGTTCAGTTATACACCCCAAAAATTCGACAAAACACAGAAAAATGAGCACAATCCCATGCCATCCTTGATGTTTACATTGAAGACACCCCACAGAAAGACTACGGACATGCAAGTATGCAACACTCACTACCCCTGGGCATAATGGATGAAAAGTAGGCAAAATAAGTGCAGGCCTCAGACACTGCCTCTCCTCAAAATGGCCCCTTACACCCCAGGCACATGTTGCCTGTACCAGCCAGCACTCAAGATGGCCACCACCACCACCACCCACATGGCCAGTCCACATCAACAGTACACCCCCAAAAAACAGAAAAACAGCCAGAAATCACCACAATCCAACGCCATCCATGATGTTTACATTAAAGAGAGTGAGACCACACCACAGGCACACTCAGTCCATGCACCACCCACCACCCCTGGGCAAAAGGCCACACCAGCAGCCCCCCAAAAACGACAAAAAACAATAAAATAAGCCCAATCCCAGCCCATCCATGGCCTCAATTATGTTTAAATTCAAGAAGACACCCCACAGAAAGACTAGGCCCATGCAACACTCACCACCCCTGGGCAAAGGGCCCCACCAGCAGGCCCAAAAAAACGACAAAAAACAATAAAATCAGCACAATCCCAGCCCATCCATGGCCTCAATGGTGTTTAAATTCAAGAAGACACCCCTCAGAAACACTAGGCCCATGCAACACTCACTACCCCTGGGCATAATGGATGAAAAGTAGGCAAAATAAGTGCAGGCCTCAGACACTGCCTCTCCTCAAAATGGCCCCTTACACCCCAGGCACATGTTGCCTGTACCAGCCAGCACTCAAGATGGCCACCACCACCACCACCCACATGGCCAGTCCACATCAACAGTACACCCCCAAAAAACAGAAAAACAGCCAGAAATCACCACAATCCAACGCCATCCATGATGTTTACATTAAAGAGAGTGAGACCACACCACAGGCACACTCAGTCCATGCACCACCCACCACCCCTGGGCAAAAGGCCACACCAGCAGCCCCCCAAAAACGACAAAAAACAATAAAATAAGCCCAATCCCAGCCCATCCATGGCCTCAATTATGTTTAAATTCAAGAAGACACCCCACAGAAAGACTAGGCCCATGCAACACTCACCACCCCTGGGCAAAGGGCCCCACCAGCAGGCCCAAAAAAACGACAAAAAACAATAAAATCAGCACAATCCCAGCCCATCCATGGCCTCAATGGTGTTTAAATTCAAGAAGACACCCCTCAGAAACACTAGGCCCATGCAACACTCACTACCCCTGGGCATAATGGATGAAAAGTAGGCAAAATAAGTGCAGGCCTCAGACACTGCCTCTCCTCAAAATGGCCCCTTACACCCCAGGCACATGTTGCCTGTACCAGCCAGCACTCAAGATGGCCACCACCACCACCCACATGACCAGTCCACATCAACAGTACACCCCCAAAAAACAGAAAAACAGCCAGAAATCACCACAATCCAATGCCATCCATGATGTTTACATTAAAGAGAGTGAGACCACACCACAGGCACACTCAGTCCATGCACCACCACCCCTGGGCAAAAGGCCACACCAGCAGCCCCCCAAAAAAGACAAAAAACAATAAAATAAGCACAATCCCAGCCCATCCATGGCCTCAATTATGTTTACATTTAAGAAGACACCCCACAGAAAGACTAGGCCCATGCAACACTCACCACCCCTGGGCAAAGGGCCCCACCAGCAGTCCCAAAAAAAAGACAAAAATCAGCACAATCCCAGCCCATCCATGGCCTAAATGGTGTTTAAATTCAACAAAACAGTTGTATCATGCACCCCTAACCAACCCTGGTCCTACTGGATACTGTGGCTACCCACAATATAATTTATTTAATGTTCTGAAAAAGTTCCAAAATTTTACTTGCAGCAACTGTAATGCCCCAAACAAACTTACTTGTGAAAGTTGATTTCTAATCCAAAAGTGATCCAAAGACAGTCAAAAAGGCCTCAAATCCAAATATCCAGCAGCACCCACAAAAAGTAATCCTTCCAGCTCCAGATCCAAATGAAAGTGACCAGGAGATGGACAAAGCACTGGGAGGAGCCTGCTGGACAGGAACAGGAAGTTGGAGACTGTGGGGCACTTCCTTCCTCCCCCCCCCCAAAATGGACTCCTTGCAAAAAAAAAAGGCCATGCAAATGTCAACCTGAGGAGTGATTCTGATAAAAATCATAATTTTCTGAAGGTTTATCCTGTTTGCTGGTGATTTTCTTGTGCGAAATTGCAAAATCTCTATTTCGCAAGTGCGAGATTGTTCCTTTCCGCCGCAACTACGTGTTCGCAATTGCGAACTCTCGCGAGGTGTGCTGTGCAAGGTGGCAAGCCGCGAGTACGTATTCGCGGGCGACAAACTCCCGCGGGAACACGCAGCAAGATCTAAAATGGCGCGTCACTCGCAAAGAAAAACAACTCGGCAAACGCTAATATGACGGAAAGTGAACGCCGTGCACCACGCCGCGCGCCGCAACCAAGCAAAAAATCCGCCGCGAGCGGATTCACGGATTTTCGACAAATTCGCGAGCGTTCGCGGATTGCGGATTTGCCGAAAATCCGAAAAATCCGCGAGCGGAGCGGATTTTACGCCCATGCTTATGGAAGAGACCCAACTATCAGTTGGAGCTACGGGCCATTCACCTGGCGCGGAAAGCCTTCCTACAGTCCACCAAAAGGAGGCTGGTTCGGGTTCTCATGGACAATACCACTACCATGTGGTACTGCAACAAGAAGAGTGGGTGGTGTTTTGGGTCCTGTGTCACGAGGCTCCTTGCTTCTGGAGTTGGCTGGAGCGACAGGGTATTTCCATGGCCGTGAACCTCCTGGAGGCATCTTTAAATACGGGGGCAGACTTAGCCATTAGCACCTGGCGAATCAAGAGTGGCGACTATACAACCCGAAGTGGCAAAGGGAGTCTTCCAGAAATGGTGAGAACCCTGGCTAGATCTTTTTGCCAGTGCTGAGAACCCACAGTATCAAACATTTTGCATACTGGCCCAGTGAACATCCCCCGCAGCCCTCGCTTCAAGACCATACAGTTTTACATATTACACCGCGCATACCTCACCCCGGACAAGATAAATAAGTATTTTTCAATCGCAGACACTGCCTGCGGCCGCTGCTCCCTCCTAGGTGCAGATCTCCTCCACATGCTCTGGCTTTGTCCCGCCCTCCAGCAGTACTGGGAAGGAGTGACCAAGATGCTCCGACACTGCACCAAAGAACAGGTACCACACACGTGGGAAGCCTGTATATTAGGTTTGTACAAGCGTACGCGTCAAAATAAGGTCTAGACTAGGTACTGGGATCTTGGACTTATCACAGCCAAAAGATTACTTACCAAGCGGTGGAAAGCCGCCACACCCCCTCACCTCAGACACTGGTGTTTGTCACTGACGAACTGGGCACGGGCTGAAAGCTCTGTCCTGAAACGGGAAGAGACAGCAGGGCTCAGAAAGTTCCCCATCGCACAACACTGGGACGACATACTGCATTCTTTCCTGCAGAAATGTGCGGAACAGGGAATTACATAAAGACTTGTGTGTTGCCTCCCCCCCTCCTAGATGCAAGCTTCAGCGAACCGCGCAGGATGCGACATACGCCGCCTAACTGACCACTCTGCTCTACCCACCGTTTGACACATGCTCAACTGTTTCACACAGGAGACTGCTTGCCCCCCTCCCGGACACACGTCACCACACGCGACGCTACAACGGGAGCCCGGACACTGTAGGGCTACACCGGAATGCAACACCCAGCGAACACTTGGGGACCCCCCCTCCCCTGTGGCTCTGCCGCGCGGACGGCCTGCACTTTTCCGCCCCCCTTCCCCCCAATCCTCCCGCCTACCTACCCCGTGAGACACGGCTGACACGCTGATTCCGACCCCCCCCTCTTAACGATATGGCGAACTCTACCCACACTTCCCCCTACCTACCTCCTACATAGTTCATGTTACGGTTCTGTAGTTCATTACTGATTTGGTTTCATCTCCTCTTAGGCCATGTCCGTACACATACAATTCTACGTTTCATACTGTTCCATACCACATGGCGCCCTCGAATGTGACAGCTAGGGCTTAGGCGCATCACCTGAGTGCTGAGATACAGAGCAGCTATTTCCAACGGAAAGGGCGGACGAGGCGGTTACGCACCCCAAACACGCTTAGATACTGTACACCCTCATCACTCGTTCATATGACACCATACCCGTCTGAATGTTGACCAACGCTGATACCCTTACCGACAACACACGAAAGATATAGTGGGCTTGACTGACGCTACTGCTGTTGATGAGGGTTGGCTCGGCGTAGCTACTCTGGTCCACTGACTATATAAGGAAAATCCATAGACCACACACTTACATAGCACCAAACGATCGCATGATTACAGAGTGATGTGACGTGTTGATATGCGCTGCCGGACCCCAGGGTTGTCGGCCTTGAAGCTGTGTTAAATTATCCCACCTAATGCAATATTCAGTACTTGCAGCTGGCCCGGCTGGGTTGTAAGCTAAAATGCTGTGTATACTGTATGTTGGACAATAAAGGTCTTTAAAAAAAAAAAAAATCAAACATTTTGCGTACTGGAGTTTCCAAGAAGTCTTTCTCTCTGAGAGTTCTGAAGAAGATACGGAATGACTGGGCTCAAGCTATCTTAGTGGCTCCATATTGGACAAGGAGAGTGTGGTACCCAGAACGTCTGGGCCTGAACACCCGTCCTCAGATCAGGCTACTGCTTCAGGAGAATCTCCTGCTATAGCATCAGGACAAGGCCCTGAACCTATACAATCTGCACCTACATGCATGGAGACTGAGGGACAGCAGATGGCTGCATTTGGCAATCCCCCTGAAGTTGTGGATGTCATCCTTGCTGTCAGGCATCCTTCTACAAAGGCTATTGACGCCAAGTGCTGGGACAAGTTTGTGGCCTGGCCTGGCACTCACAATACAGACTCTTTACAGGCTAAAAACTGTTGGATGGCTTGTTTGTTTTATCTTTTGCCCAGCAAGTTCTTGTTGTGAGGACCGTTAAAGGTTATTTATTGGTCCTTAAGGCCTTGTCCCGTTTGCAGGACTACCTGTCCCTGTTCAAATCACCTTTGCGATGAGGTTTCTCAAAAGATAGACATATGTTTCCCCCCAACCCTTAGTAATGCCACAGTGTGACCTCAATGTGGTCCTCACTTTCCTTGTGTGCACTTCATTCAAACCTATGCACAGCTGTTCACTACATCTCTAGACTCGAAAACTGTGTTCATGGTTGCGGTCCCTTCAGCAGGTCATATAAGTGAAGGTCAAGCGTTCTCTTACATCTCCGTTTTTTCAGATAAAGTGGTGTTGAGCACTAGGGTGGCCTTCTTGCCAAAGGTTAGGACTGCTTTTGGTGTTGGCCAATCCATCACTCTTTCAACAAATTTTGCTCCACTTCACCCCTCTAAGGAGGAGGAGTGTCTTCATCGGTTTGTCTTCAGAATAGCCTTGAGTTTCTACATCGATCGCACTAAAGACCATCAGGTTTTCAAACAACTTTTTGTGGGGTTCTCCGGAGTGAAGAAAGACAAGGCAGTGCAGAAAAGGGCTGTCAAGGTGGGTAGTCCTCTGCATTAAGGTAACCTGTGCTGTGGCCAAGAAGCAGCCTCCAGAAGGACTGAGGGCTCATTCCACCAGGGCCAAGGCTGCTACCACTGAGCTGACACACCAGAGGGCCTGTCCTTGACATCTGTCAGGCTGCAGGGTGGGCATCAATGCATATGTTCACGAAGCACCACTGATTTCACAAACAGGTATGATTGGAAGGGCATTTTGGTCATTCAGTCCTCAGGGGTGTGAAATTCCTATAGTCTGACTCCCAGGACATATTGTTTGAGGTCAAGGACAACAGGTTTTTGTTTATTTTATCCGTCAGACAAGTAGGTCCAACCCCCTGCAGCACAAACGCTTTGGTTACCACTTTCAGTACCACATTATGGATCAGGTAAGGCCATTGTCTGCAATTTGTGTCAGTATGTTTTCGCTGTTCGAACTGGTATTTATGGTTCATTAATACAAAGCCTTTCTTATTACGGTGAGAGTTCTAAGGAAATGTTGTAAGCTTGGACTGCAATGCTGACAATTGTTCTGGTGTAAAAATGTGTACACGTATTTGCTAAGTTTACCAATATGAGGCTATATACAATGCTCCCAGGATGCTCGCTAATTAGATGCACATATTTGCTGAATCTTGAAAGCAACATTGATGATCCTTTTCTTTCCAAATAAAATGTTCACAAAAAAATTCAATTCGGAGAACAAAATACTTTTCTGAACTACTGTGAAATTGTAGGTAACATTTAGTTGCAGCATCATTTAGTAAAATGTGTTGATGCACGCTAGTATTTCCCCAAAGATATTCATAGTGGAAAATCAGTGCAACCAGTTTCAACAAGATAATGGTAAACATGAAAATAAACAAGCATTGATAAGTCAATAGGTGTGATATTGCTGGTCAGCCTTTTGGTTTTGTCAATGCAAGTCTTGTTTTGATATTTTTTTTGTAAAACTTTGCGGAAGCTGCCAGATCCTCACAGTTATATCAAACATTGGCAAAAATCAATAATATTCTTTGGTCTCAAAAAGCACGCATTGTCACAGTAGTTCATGGCACTGAACAAAACTGCTTTGTATGCCAATATGCTCCATGTGAAAGAGCGGACGCCAGTCGATGGATAGATAGATTGATGGATAGGTAGATAATTCGGTAGATAGCTAGATTGACAGATCTTTTTAAAACAAAAGGACTTGTCCCAATTAGGGGCTCACTTCTTAAAGAAAGTCACAAAATTGCACCCATTGTATATGTCATTGCATTAGTGCAGATTTACGGCTTTTATGAATCCACAAGAATTTCCAGAAGCAGGCCAGGAAATCATCCTCGTAGAAAAGTTGTGAACTGCCTTTTAGCACGAACAAATATCCAGGTGTATATTTGCTCATGCAAAAATCTGTTGAGCATTTACAAGTTCAATTTCCCACCACCCACTTTTTCCCCAACCCTGGAAGAAGTTTTACTTGTGCCATTGTCAGGAGTACATTTCCAACCTTTCACAGTATGGGAAATGAATAGAGCAGAGATGGCGAAAACCCCTAAAACATGCAATTTAGTAGGATTGCACAGAAAGATTCAAAAGAGCGTTCCATCCCTGGAACTACTGCTTAATGGTATCTTCAGCCCCAGTATGTAAAATTGCAGAAAGATGGCAAAATAAGAAAATTGCTACAATTTAAACGCTACTTTAGTAAGTGCCCTGGCCTATTCAGAAAGGCTAATATCAAAGCTTTTACATAATTTATTTATTTATTTTATTTTATTTTTACCGATTTTTAGAGCGCGCAAATACCCGAAGGTGTCTCGGCGCTAATGTTGCTGAACTCTCTGGCGGGTGGGTGAGATTGTAGGCTGAAAACAGCCAAGTTTTCAGAATTTTTCTGAAGTTGAGCAGGGTTGGAGCACATTTGATGTGGAGGGGTAGTGTGTTCCATAATTTGGCTGTGCCAACCGTGAAGCGTTTGTCTCCCCAATTGACCCTCCTTGTACGGGGGACTATTAGCAGGTGAGCCGAGGATGAGCGTAGTGTCCTGGGGTGTTCAAGCGGGCGGAAGGCTTGTCTTAAGTATAGCGGACCATGGTTGTGGATAGCCTTGTAAGCTATACATAACGCTTTAAATTTAATACGGCTCCTCAAAGGCAGCCAATGTAGCTGTCAGATGTAGGGGGAGACAGATGCAAATTTGGGAATGGATAGCAGGGTCCTAGCCGCTGCATTTTGCACTGTCTGCAATTTGTTGAGGACCTTTTGTTGTGCATTGAGAAATAGGGCATTGCAGTAATCGGTTTTAGAAAAAACTAATGTACTGACTAAGGTTTTGCCTGCAGATGATGGTAGGTAGGGAATGAGTTTTTTGATCCTTTTTAGAATATGGAATGAAGAAGAAACCACAGAATTGGCGTGCTGCTGGAATGACAGCTTGTTATCAAAGACAACCCCCAGATTTCGCACTTTAGATACTGGTTCCAGAGGATGTCCCATCTGGTGTGGCCACCATTGTGGAGACCAGGGTGGCTGTAGTCTCCCGAATGTCATCACCTCTGTCTTATCAGAGTTAAGCTTCAGACAGTTTGATGACATCCAGGAGCTTATTGCCTTCATTCCGGATTGGAAATTCGCAGCTACAGCGGAACCATCGTCGTATACGGACAACACCAACTGTGTGTCGTCTGCGTATGTAGTGAGGAGGATTCCGTGGCATTTGATGACCCTCGCCAAGTCGGACAGGTAAATATTGAACAGTGTCGGGCTTAGCGAGGATCCCTGGGGTACACCACAAGGCAGAGAAAAGGTCTGGGAGGTGTATTGGCCCAGCTTCACAGATTGTGAGCGGTGGGACAAAAATGAGGCGAGAAGCTCCTTAGCTTTGCCTTTTATCCCTATAGCTGCGACACGGTCGATCAAGGTAGCGTGATCGACCGTGTCGAAGGCGGCGGACAAGTCTAAGAGTATTAAAATTGCGGCTCCTCCATTGTCCATAATAGACCGTATCTCGTCCGCAGCTTTTAGGAGTGCAGTCTCAGTACCATGTCCCTGGCGGAACCCAAACTGGGTGTCATCCAATAGGTGGTTGTTGTGAATAAAGGTTGACAACTGGAGATTCATGATCTTTTCGAAAATCTTGGCCGGGAATGGGAGGCATGCAATGGGCCTATAGCTGGCTGGCAGGGCAGGGTCTAGAGTGGGCTTTTTGATTAGAGGTTTGATAATGGCTTCCTTCCATACTGAAGGGTAGGTGCCGGATGTGAACATTGCATTGCAGATAGTAGTTAGTGGAGGGGCAATGGTTTCTGAAATGCGGTTAAGAACGCTTGGAGGGCATGGATCTAGAGGTGAGCCGGATTTGGTTTGGACGATCAAGGGTTGGATGGCTTCTACCGAGATGTTTTCAAAGGCTACAAATTGCGGGGTTTTATCTGGGGTTGATGGTTTGGTAGAAGGTAGAGAAGGGTCAGGCGAAAAGGTGGAAAAAATAGCACTGACCTTGTCCTCAAAGAATTTAGCCAGTGCGTCTGCAAGGGCCTGGGATCCCTCTAACCGGGGTAACAGAGGATTGGAGAGATATGTTACCACCTGGAATAGTTTCCCTGGAGAGTTTTTGGCCTCATTAATTTGCTTGGTGTAGTAGGTGGTTTTTTCAGCAATTAAGAGTTTTTTGTAATTGGAGAGGGCATTTTTGTAGGTCAGTTTGTCAGAGATATTGAAGTGGCGACGCCACTGCCTTTCTAGGTTTCTGCAATGTTGACGCTGTAATCTGAGCGATTCAGAAAACCAAGGGGCTGATGGTTGATTTCTGTTCCGGTGAAAGGTTCTTATGGGTGCTAGCTTGTTGCATGCTTCGTTCAGATTGTTTAAGTAGGTATCCGAAGCTGCAGAGGGGTCCTGTTTATTTAGCCCCGGGCTGTCGTGTATCATCTGGGTCAGGTGGTCAAGATTGATATTTTTCCAGTCTCTGAAATTTGTGGACCGGGAATTCGTCTGGGGGCGTGGACCCGAATTAATGGGAATAGAGAAGCAGATTGCAGAGTGATCTGTCCAAATTAAAGGGAGGACCTTCGTAATAGAGATCTCTGAGTTGTTCGTGAAGAGACCATCTAGGGTGTGTCCTGCTAAATGTGTGCTGCCATAATTTGTCGCTACACTATGTGGCACCAGAAGGACAAGCGTTTTTTTTTACAGGATGAGTAGATTTATGAAGCAACCTGTCACATGGGCAAAAAGATATTTTATCAAATTCCACAACCCTGAGTCCTGAAGGATTTTAGGTTTGAGCCATTCCACTGGCAGTCCACGTGTGGAGGTACGGGTTTGATATCTATTCTAGAGGTGTTGAATCTGCGAATAGAAGTATCCATTAGAATCATGTTACTTACTTTTTTTTCTGTGGGGAACATGGATTAGAGGTGAATGCCACAAAAACTAAACTCATGATTTTTAAGCCACATCGTAGTTTTAAGTCTAAAATTGTCATGAGTGGGCGCCCTCTTGAGGTGGTAAACTCGTTTACATATTTGGGAATCCACATTGCAAATAACAATAGGTGGAGTCAACACATAAATATTGCTACCCTGCGACACAATCAATTATCGGGTGCCATCAATTCGGAACACAGGAAGTCTTTGACTAAACCCATCAAGCCAGCTTTGCTGGTTTACGAAGCAAAGGCAATTGGGTCCGCACTTTATGGCGCAGAGATGTGGGGCTTTGAAAATTTGAACTCTTTACAAGGTTCAGAGAACAAATTTTTACGGCTACTCACGGGCACCCCGAAAAGCACTCCACTGTTGCCTCTAAGATATGATCTTGGTAGGAAACAAATCAAGGACCTCGCCAGACTACGACCAATCCTGTACTGGCGAAGGCTCTGGACTACTCCCGAGCTTGCGCACTATGCTGAATGTTTTATTGATGTCATAAAGGCGGACTGCTTTCATAAAATTAGTTGGCTCAACTCCTTGAAAGCAATATTGTTTGAGCTTGGGTTAAGTTCAATATGGCTTGATCCAGCAGGTGCATTATTTCCCACCAAGTCTGTCCTAAAAAATATATTTTGGGAAAACGTTGCTAGCAGGAGTCTGAGTAATTCCAGTAATGGGTCCATGTCTGCGGGTCTTCTTGAGGTCAAACTGTATCCGGCTTTGGAGTTGTACTGGGATATTATCTCAAAGCCGGGTGACAGGAAGCTCCTATTCCAATTGAGAGCTGGAGCCCTCCCCATAAGATCATTGACAGCCAAATGGGGCTCAGGGGGGTGTGATATTTGTCCAGCCTGTGGAACGGGGAAGGAAACACTTGGTCATTTTCTGTTTTCCTGCAAAGCTTACTGTGTTCCAAGGCGCGTTTGGCTGGCACCTATGTGTAGGAACCTTGGGACCACCTGTAGTGCTGTTGCCCTGCGTATTATATGTTCAAGCCCACTTACATGGATATTAATAGCCACAGCAAAATATATCGGTTGGGCATGGGCGATCAGACAGAGACTGCTAGTTAATTAACTATTCTCTGTCTGTAAAATCTGACCCTATGGTTTTGTTTCCATTGCTTTCTAGACTATTAATGATTTTGTAACCAGACAGAGACTGCTAGTTAAATAACTATTCACTCCTTGTAATACCTGTTCCCTTGAATTTGTTACTATTGCTTTTTAGACTATAAATGTTTTAACAATTCTGTTATTTTTTAATAATGAATTAATCTAATCTCTTTTTAATCATCTAACAAATACTGTGAGTATCTTTTTTAATAGAATGTATTTTATAGATTCAATAGTGCTTTGCCAACGTGTTTGACTGTAAAATTTAATTCCTTTTTAAATATTTTGTGTATGTTCTTGCTTTTATGAGTAATTACTCGAATAAAGCACTATTTGACTTGACTTGTTACTTACTTTTGGTAATGCTAATTCTGGTGGATACTCTAACCACAGATCCATCACAGCCCTACCATATCCCTGTTCCTTGAAATGCCTCTTTTCTCATCTAAAAAAGGGCCTAAACTAGAGATCTGCAAAAAGGTAGCTCTGATTATTGTTTGGCTCAGTTTCTGAGTCAAGAAAGAAACTGATGTTTACAAGCAGGGGTGGTACTTATGTGCAGCTCCATTGTCACTTACGGGGTGGAATAATGTACTTACGGAGCTGCACAACACCAGATACCAACTCGTGGGAGCAATGCTGTTTAAATCTTCCATAGACCATCTGGCACCAGGGGCTATTATAAATGTGAGAAATCTGTGTTTCGATGGAAGGTAACATATTGACTAAAAAATAGTATATTTCGTGCAAAGAATCAAGAGCAAAGGAAATTTCTGTTTTTTTGTCCTGATAGACCCGTCTGCAATCTTTTGCACAGTGCACCATGCTATGATTGGTGATATATACTGAAATGTAGGATATTGGAAGAAAGGCATTAAAATGGTTCGAATCTGAATGGCCTAAATTTTTCAAAATGGAGGACAAATGCTCTTATCCACTCAATTTCTTTTTTAAGTTCACCTGTGCTCTACCCCCAACACCCATCCTTTTCAAAACGCATTTGTGAACCACTTGGAAAACGTATGGTTTCTGAGTGCATCATTCTATCTATATGCGGATGATACTCGATCTATGTTTTTATTTTTAAAGTTCAGCCATGAGCATCAAGTGCTGTCTTGTCCAAAAACAACTGCGGCTGGGTCAAAAGAGACTCAAATTTAAACCTCCAGGAAATAGTTGCACCTTCTCACTTGACTCTAGGGCCTCTTTGGCAAATCACTCAACACCTCCTAGACAGCTACAGTTTGCCCAGAAATGCTTCTAAATGGAAAATATTTGGGCATTATCATGGAGTTTACTGCTTTATCTCCTCACTCTCCTTTCATATTGTTTGTGATGTTTTCAAAGATTAGAATTTCACCTGATGCATTTTCTCTTGTTAAATGACTATGGGTGTTTGGTTTGTTTAATTGTATAGTGCACACACCCTCCTGGGTAAAGAAGTACTTTATAAAAATAAATAAGTATAATAAAAAAATTCTTAGCTATTGTGAAGTAAAGTGTCAATTCTATTAAGCACAATGAGGCACGGATTATGCTTAGACTTTCTTCCATTTATTTCTCAGCAACCCTTCAAATGTAAACAAATATAAGAATGGGAGGGACTACAAATGCCATGAATTTGAACAAGCCCAAGAGTCTACCAGGCACCTGGGGTACAACATAAACCCATCTTCATGGAAAAGCATTTCCTTTTTCGTTGTGTGGAAGTCTCTAGCCCCATAGACTTTTTTGGGGGGGAAATCTTGTTTCAGATCACCACCTGAAAAAAAAAGTCCAAGTTATCCGATTTCTTAAGATTGGAGGTCAAACATAAACAGCTATAAGAATTACACCCAAATCACCACAACATAACAGAATACATGGCAACCTATATTCCTATTATAACCTGTAACACCAGAGCCAATAATTATACCTACCCCAAAGTACTCCAAAAGTTAGCAGCCTGAGGGTCGGAAAAAAAAATCCAATTCCCTTTGGGTAGGATAATCTTTGCCTCTGTGTCATTAATAGAATTAAAACTTTCCTTCATTAGAGCTAGGGAATTTTCCAATTAATTTCAGGACCGGAGGCTTATGCTTTTTCAAAGCTTGCTCACCACCATGATTGCCATATCCATAACAGGTTTAAAGTAAAACTGTTTAAAGGTGTACTCCGAAGACCCATCTGCTTCCTGGAGGATATCCTCCTACTGCAAAGGCTTTTGAAGCCATTGTTCCTCTGGTAGAATGTGCCCCAAAAGTAGCGGTCGGTATTAATGCCCACCTCTGACATTGCCCAATTAACCCAACTGGCGATTGTGGACGTGAGGTTAAGTACTGCAGCAGCGTCTTGCTGCTGGCTGTGCGCGCTGTTTTAGCGCTACTTGTCATTTTTAAATGCCCGTTTTTTATTTTATTTAATATTTCTTTGCTTTTCCCCTGTTTTTAGTCACAGGGTCTCTGGCCACTCACCTGCACTTTAATTCGGTCACATCACCGCTGTTTGGCGGGTGTGGTCTCCAGGGAGGCAGTGGGCAGGGAGCGCCATCTTTGTGCGGGACGGGAACTGTGGCCGCCATCTTTGAGCGTTCTTGCGCTCAGGGACAGTGGGAGCTGCCTACTTAAGGCGGAGTTTACACCGGGACAGTCTGGCGATTTTGGACGTGAGGTTAAGTACTGCAGCAGCGTCTTGCTGCTGGCTGTGCGCACTGTTTTAGCGCTACTTGTCATTTTTAAATGCCCGTTTTTTTATTTTATTTAATATTTCTTTGCTTTTCCCCTGTTTTAGTCACAGGGTCTCTGGCCACTCACCTGCACTTTAATTCGGTCACATCACCGCTGTTTGGCGGGTCCGGTCTCCGGGGAGGCAGTGGGCAGGGAGCGCCATCTTTGTGCGGGACGGGAACTGTGGCCGCCATCTTTGAGCGTTCTTGCGCTCAGGGACAGTGGGAGCTGCCTACTTAAAAGACTCCTCTGAACGTGCAGCGGTGACACGCAGCGGGTGCGCCTTCTCTGCGCCTGAGTCGCGCCAGAGTCCCGCCCGTCTGCGCTCGTCCGCGTCTCGGAAGGCGGCAAGGTAGGTTTGCAGTAATTCTGATGCCCTGATTTTTTGGTGTTTGGCGGCTACACCTATTATCGATCCCTATGCTCTCCTATTCTTCCGCGGAGTTACTAGCGCTACAAGGATCTATTTCTGCTTGCCACCATGTTTTTCCAGGCGGCCGTTCCCTTAGGAAGGGCTGCTCAGGCTGCGGCTGGATCGTGCCCTGTCGGGAAGACCTTCTGCCAGTACCCACTCCACCCAGCGTTCTCTGTCACCTGCTTAACACCAGATCTCTCAGTAGACATGCCACTGACATCTGGAATTTTCTATCTGATTCTAAAACCTCGTGCTTGTTTCTTACTGAAACTTGGCTCACTGAGTGCTCTGGCCCGGATGTTGCCTCTGCTGTCCCTCCAGATTATACCATCTATAGGAAGGACAGAGTGGTAGGTCGGGGTGGTGGTGTGGCAATAATTGTTGAAAAGAATCTTTCTTGTTCGACATTTCCCGTGGACAACATCAAGGGCAGCGAAGCCTTAGGCTTCACTCTTAAGTTATCTCCCCGTCAAACTTGTACAGGGATTATCATCTATAGGGCACCTGGCCCTATAGGCTCCTTTTTCGAGGAGCTTCAGTCGGCACTTTCAGTACCTTGCCTGAGATCGGAGCATTGTATCCTACTGGGAGATCTTAATCTCCATATGGACAACACTGCTGACCCCGATACTATCAAGCTCCAGGACATCGTTTGTCCATTAGGGCTGACTCCTTTCATTTTTAGCCCGACTCATCTTAAAGGCCATACGATCGATCAGATCTTTTCTACCAGGCCCATTGAGGCCTATCCACCGCTTCCTGTTCTTTGGTCTGACCACTTTTTAATTGAATTTCGCATCTCTGTCATAGCCACATCTGGTGCTAGAGGAGCGAAAGATACCAGAAGGATGTCTCGCCCCTTCTACCGAGTAACGGCAGAAATGCTTTCTGCCGCCCTTGGTCACTATCCCTGTCCCCTATCAGGTGATTTGGAGCAAGATATCGAATTGGTTCAGAAGTGGCTTGAATCTAGATTTGAGGAGCTAGCCCCTGGTAAGGCAGCTAAAACGGAGGGCAAACATACTTCGGCCCCCTGGTTTACTCCGCTTCTTGGTAGGATGCGTCAAGACTGCAAGAGGGCGGAAAGAGCTTGGAGGCGTTTGTATGACCCTGAAGATAAAACCAAATACAGGGAGCTAATCCGACTATACCACAAGCAGATTATGGATGCAAAAAAGTATATCTTGAGCATAGAATTGACTCAGCCGAAAGTATGAGTAAAGAAATTTTCAGAATTGTACAAGAGTTCATCTCTCCTGCCTCGAGTTCTTCCACTCACTCGCATACCGAAGTTTGGATCAACCAACTTAGCGAGTTTTTATTAATAAAATCAAACTTATTCAAGGTTCCTTCCCGAGGGTGGGCTCTAGCCCAGATGTCTGTCATTTCACACCTTTGCCCTCACTCTTGAAAGAGAAAGGACCTATGTTTTTGGATTTTCCTTCCATCTCTCATGCTTCCTCTCTCGACCTTCTGATGAGGCTTAAGTCGGGCTCGCCGCTCGATCCTTGTCCTGCTAAATGCCTTGGGAGAGTGGCGCCGGCAATTAACATCTTGCTTAACCCACTGCTTAATGCCTCCCTGACATCTGGAGAGGTTCCCTTGGCCTGGAAGCACGCCCTGATTCTGCCGCTGTTAAAAAGACCATCTTTAGATCCCCTTGTTCACGCGAATTATAGACCAATCTCCCTCCTTCCCTCCCTGGCTAAGGTGATTGAGAAACACGTGCACCTCTCTATTTCCAGCTTCATAGAGAGCAAAAACATCTTGCACGACTCCCAATCAGGTTTCCGTGCGAACTACAGCACGGAGACTGCTCTTTTAGAGGTCACCGATGCCATTAAAGAGACCTTGGATGAAGGAGGGAAAGTCATCTTCGTCATGCTGGATCTGTCGGCGGCGTTCGACACCGTGCCCCACGACGGCCTCCTTTTAAGACTCTGGGAGATCGGTTTTCGTGGAACGGTGTGGAAATGGTTTAAGTCATTTCTAACCAACCGCTGACAAGTGGTCTGGGCACCTCCGTTTTCTGCTGAAATGCCGCCGCTGGAGGTGGGGGTACCTCAGGGGTCTATCCTGAGCCCCACCCTTTTTAATATCTATATGGCCCCCCTGGCGGCGGTAGCGGAGTCCTTTGGTGTCATATCATATGCGGATGACACCCAGCTACTCTTTAAGTGTAACAAGGGTGAAGATTTTGACAGCGGACGGATCAGGGAATGCCTGGAAGCCGTGTTCGACTGGTTCCAGAGTCATAACTTGAAGTGTAATTCAGACAAGTCGGAGCTGCTCTTCTTTGGAAGTCCTCCGGACCCTGATTGGAAGACATGGTGGCCTCGTGACATGTCCCTGCCCGAGGATACCTCGCTAAAAGCTAAAAATCTAGGAGTCTTGTGCGATGTTGATCTCTCTTTCAAACCCCAGATTGTAGGGCTGACAGGAAAGTGCTTTGGCGTACTTAAAATGTTGCGGAAGTTCCTTCCCCTAATATCCCTTCATCACAAAAAAATTATTGTTCAGGCCTTGATAGGCTCGCGTCTTGATTACGCGAATGCGCTCTATCTAGGCCTGCCCAAGTATCTCCTAGCACGCCTTCAGGTCGTGCAGAATTCGGCTGCTAGAGCCATGTTTGGATTACCGCGAAGGGCTCGAGCATCGGAGTTGCTTGAGAGACTTCATTGGCTTCCAATAGCCAAGAGAGTCACTTTTAAGATCTTGACTCTGGCTTTTAAAGCTCTCCACTCGACTGGCCCTTACTACCTCAGGAAACGGCTGGCCTTCTATGCTCTCAGAAGGTCATTAAGGTCTGCTTTACAGGCCAAAGCCGTTGTTCCTATCATCAGACGTGCTCGTACTGGAGGACGCTCCTTCCGGTACTTGGCACCTCTGTGTTAGAACGAGCTTCCCTTTGCTCTAAGAACTATTTCCAACTTGCTTGTTTTTCGAAAGGAATTGAAGACTTGGCTCTTCTCCCAGTAATTCTGTGCCGCCATGCGGAGGGCGCTGTGTTGTGTACATTTCTTCTATCGCTCTTTGCCAAAGCGCCGGGACACTCAATCGAGTAGCCGTGCGCTATAGAAGAGCACTTTATAACATAACATAACAAAACTGGCTTAAAGTGTTTTTCAGTTAAATCAATAACTGCCGGGCATCTCACGGTCTGACCTCTTCTGTGAGGGCCTTGTATGTTTGAATACATCTCACCACACAGAGCTTGGGATGATCAGGAGAGTACAAATATTGAATTGTCCTCAGGCTGGTCTTCGTGTTTTGAGATACCAAAAACCCAGAGGTTCTTAATCGCTGTTTGAGCAGACGGGAACACTGGAAACGTTTCCCGATAAAAATCAGATTCTCTGGTCAAGCCTCCGCACAGCTCGTTCTCCCGCCCGGCCGCGCAGCTGAGCATGGTAAAGCAGAAACGCAGCTGTCGAACTAGAGGGCTATGAGAGATGACTGTGTTGCTGTGTGTTTCTTGGGTTGCGGGCCAGACGTGATCCGCAGCTGCTGCCGGCAGTAAGAAGCATTGACTTGCAGGAGCTCTGAAAGAACTAAGGGGCATATCAGCAATACTTTGCGATAACTATCGCAAAGAGTGCTTAGCGTTCTTTCCCTAATGCTCGCTATCGCAGGTTTTTATCGCAGAGATATTGCGTTATTAGCAACGCGTATCTCCAAGGAGATAAATATTCCTGCGATAGTGAGGAAATCACCATTTTGCAGGGAACATCGCTGGTTTTCCAGCGATGTTCCGTGCAAAACAGCAATAACCTTGCTGTGGTCGTATAAGCAGAATCCACCCTAAGTTAGGGGTGGCTAAGTCAAGAATTTAGCTGACGTTAGTTTTTGGAGAAAACAGCAGTTTTCTCCAAAAACTAACATCTGCTAAAATGCTAGGGCATCCTTTCTGATAGCGCGAAGCCGCGCTATTGATGTCCTGACATGTAGTGTATGTCAGGAATGCCCACTTTGCATCTCATTAGAGATGCAAAGGTAGGCGTAGTGCAAAAGGGTGCTAACATGCGAATATGCATGTTAGCACACTCTTGCTGATAGGGCGATGGTTTTATCTCCGCTTTTCTTGCTTTTAAAGCCAAAAAAAGCAGAGATAAAGCCCTTGCTGATATGCCCTTAAAGTCCTGGGCTGACTGCAAGGAAGAAGCTGTGAGAAGCGTGGTCATACCCCGGTCTTCGAGGCGTGGTTGGGTGTGGGCTAACCTCACTGCCAGAAGCTGCCTGGTTCCCGGTGAGTCCTGATCGTACGGCCGCACGACCGCGGTGCTCCTTCTAGGAGGCTGCGGGGGCTTCTTTTAAAAGTTAGCTTCTTTTGTGGCCTTTGGCTGGCTACACTATGATTGAGAGTCCACAGGCCCGGCGATTGTTTGTTTCTTTTCTGTTGAAGCCCAGGCTGCTAGTGAGGCCAATTCAATTTTTTAGTGGCAACGTCCGACAATGAGCTGAGCAGCGTTTAGGGGTTGTGACCTCCATGTCTCTGCATTGGCAGCCTCGAGGTTGAAATTAAGCTGGCCTCTGCTCAGGACTGAGAGCGGAGCTCCGCCATGCAGAGGGGTCGCATGCTGGGCAAGATGTTTGGAGCATTCAGCTCCTGGTGATCCTCGATCATGTTGAAGAAAAAAGAAAAAAATAATGAGCAAATGACACAACCAACTTAGAGATCTTTGAAGATGGGACGTGAGGGCCTCCATGGTGACCCCCCTTCCCACCCCCTCTTCCAGCGGTGAATGTGCTCTCTTGATAAGGCTTCTGCGTTTCACAGCCATTTGTTAAGACCTTTCCTCAGGGTCTTCTCCAACCCCTTGGCAGCCATTTTCACGTCCTCTCTGACACCACCCACCCCCGATGTTTCCCTCAACGGAGTCCTGGGGACTCTGAACAAATGATTAAGCTTGGAGCTTCATCTAGGAGCCACAATTAGTACTGAAGGCTACTTTTGTTTAGGCCAGCTTTTCTGCAGAACCTTGGATCTACATTGCCTGTTTGTTTATTGTCAAGCTTAGAGCTCCATCTTGTGGACATAATTGAATCTGAAGGCTACCTTGTAATTCTGGTTTGTAGGTCTTGCGCCTAGCGTTGCAGTGCGCAGCATTGCTCACGCAGCACGAGACCTCTTGTATGGGATTCTGAAAGCTGACCACACGCTTGTGAAATAGACATTGCTTTCCTCATGGAATCCTGACTTAATGACCATGCCACCCCTATACTTTACCTGCTAACCCCACCCGGTTACACCATCATTAGGCAGGACAGACCTAAAAGATCGGGTGGGGGTCAAGCCATTATTCACAAAATTGGAATTCAACTTTTCACTTTAAGTATGGCAGAATACTCAATCTTCGAATACCTCGGGGTGGAACTTATAAACAAAGGCTCCTATTCTATCCTATCAAATTCCACACCATCTACCATCCTCCTGATGAACAAACCCTTTTTGTAGAAGAGTTCTCAGACCTAATTACTCAGTACGCCCTAACAGACACGAAGGGAGTGTTCTTGGGAGATTTAAACATCTATTGGAACAACACAGAAGAAACCTCAATCCGACTACTCACGTACCTCCCGGAAATTAACAACCTCAATCAACTCTGTAAGGAACCAACTCACATCAAAGTCTCCACCCTTGACGCGATTATAGCGAAAAATTACCTTATCTCCATCAACTCCCTCTCACCTATTGACTAGTCTGACCACCATCTAATTCTTTTCAACATCAGTACCCCTACCAGTCCCCGCCCAAGAAACCTAAGCTGTTAACCAGAAATATTAAACAAATCCCAATTCTTAAACTTTAATCCAAAATTTGTGATCAACTACAGCATCTCCCCTTCTTGTCTACCGCAGAAGAGCTCACTTCACACTACAAGTCATTGATATTGTATTTTCTTGACAAAGTGGCCCCGCCTAAACTAAAACAATTAAGATCTTCAAAATCAAAAGCTTGGTTTAATTCCAATCTCAACAGCGAAAGAGAAAACTCAGACAAGCAGAAAGGATTTAGGAGACAAAGCCCCTCAACATATCACCTAGAACTACCTAGAACAACAAGGCTGTCATATAAAAAACACATCTTTAAAGAAAAAGCCTCCTTCTTCTGCAATTAACTTGACTGTGGAAAAACAGACCTAGGGAGCTCTTACACATTGTTAAACAACAGATTACATCAGCACCCCCTCTTGCTATAATTGCCACAAACGAACAATGTAAAGAAATTGCTAGCTTTTATACTGACAAAGTCGCAAAAATGTAGCAATCCTTCTTGCAAGTCTCCTCTGGTCCCTCTGCCCTTTCCACCTTCACCATCCCCCCTCCCCTTGCATCTGGTCCACCTCCAGATCCTATTGCCGACCAAACATACACGAAAAGAACCAACAACTTCCTGAATCTCGCCAAACTGAAAAACAACACTAACTGGTCGGACTTCAAACTCTTGACTGAAAAGGAACTCTTCAATATAATCATGAATCTAAAGCCAACGACCCACACCAAGGAACCCCTCCCATCCATGATGGTGAAAAATCTCAACCACATCATTGCCCTATTCTGGGCTCTCATCATCAAAACTTCCCTCACCACGGGGTGTGTGCCGATCTCTCTTCAACTAGGACAAATCACACCCATTCCCAAAAATACCAGGGATGACCCCAACGATCTCAACAACCTCAGATCTTTCTCCAACCTCCCATTCCTTGTCAAGACTTTGGAAAAATGTGTCTTACAGCAACTTAATCATCATATACGAAAATTCTCCCTCCTTGACACTTTCCAATCGGGGTTTAGGAAAGGTTGTAGTACTGAAACGGCCATGCTGAACATCTATGATGACATCCACAGAGCCTTAGATGAGACTGACGCCTGCCTACTTATCATACTTGACCTATCGTCGACGTTCAATATGGTTAGTCACCCAGCTCTACTTGAATCTTTTAAGTGGCGTTTCGGTTTGAATGGCAGTGTACTAAAATGGTTCTCTTCCTGCCTTCAACACCGCTCGCAACAAATCAAAATCAACTCTTGTTTGTCTAAACCCCTTTGGATCAATCTTGGCATGCCTCAGGGCTCAATTCTATCCCCCTCCCTTTTCAATCTCTTAATGAACCCCTTATCGGTCATCTTGAGACAGGCAGGGGGTCAAATACCACCTATATGCTGATGACACAATACTTTACCACAAAATCAAATCACCCAGTGACATTCAACATCTCAACGACATACTGAACAAGTTACAATTCTGGTTTTATGCTAATCACTTAAAGCTAAACCCCATCAAAACAGAATTAATAATTTTCTCCCCCAAAAGTAACCACCGTCCAATACTAGAATGACTCATCAACCTAAATGCTTTAAAGTGCTCTCTTACTTTATCCAACTCTACAAAATCTCTTGGCTTTATCCTGGACAACAACATGTCAATGAGAGAGCACATCAAGAATACAGCAAAAGGAGCACTGTACACACTCAAAAACCTCAAGAAACTTATACCATTTATTCCCGCCAATGATTTCAAGAATGTGGTGCAATCTTTGGTCCTCTCTAAACTAGACTATGGTAATACCATTCTCAGTGGGATGCCTAAAACTCACCTCGCCCCCCTGAGATCAGCATCCCGGCTCATTGCAGACGTTAAACGGTTTGAACACATCACCCCTACACTCTAGAGCTTCAACTGGCTGCCCATTGAAGGAAGATACGCCTACAAGACTACATGTGTCATCCACAAAGCCCTTCACTCTCATTCACCAAACTACTTAGAGAACAAGATGTCAAAACCAGTGTCTACTAGAGCATTGAGAAGCTCCGAAGCTCTTCTGCTCCTACCTCCCATTCTAAAAAAGAAAGCTCCAAGCATAAGGAACTCCCTACCATGTGACCTTCGATGCAACCCTTCCTTCCCTTGCTTCAAGAGAAACCTGAAACTCCTTCTCCTCAACAAATAGTTTACGGATCTTAGTAAAGTACCGCTTGATCAGACCTAGACCCTCTGTCTGAAGCGGCGGTTCTCTTTTTTTGCTTCTCTGACTTTTGGATCCTCTCGAATTATGTCTCTTGTGTTGGTCACTCTACCAGCACCATTGATGGGTACCATTGTCTATTGAACTCTCGCCTCATATGTTCCTAGCATGACTGCGTTACTGTATTCTATCCCGATCATGTAAAGCGTTCTGACACCTTTAGGTCTAGCTAGCTCTATATAAAACTTATATAAAATAAATAAAATGTCCCATAACCAAGAGGATCGACACTGTGGGGGTTTGGAGAGGTGTACCACTCTCAATTACTTCTCCCACCAGCACCCCATGCCAGGGTTCATGGCCAGATAAGATTGCTGAAATAAGTGTATTAATGGTATGGTAGGTGAGCCCCTTTTGAGAGAGCTTTGACTAAAAATTCAAAACATGCACTAAATCTATCCCCATTGGATCCAGATTCCTTCCCTGGAACCAACTGGCCCTTCTGCGCCAAGCAGAGCCACACTGTTTAGTAGTGGAATCCACCCATGCTCTCCCGATGACCTCTGAATCCTTTTGCGGGAGGTCCCCAGAGTCTCCAGTAATATTCCAATCCATAAGATGGAGAGAGGCGGGCAGAATGAGCTGGTGCCAATGGTCCTTAGCATTCGTCAACATAGACTGAACCTGGGAAAGACGGATTGGAGAATCTATAGAAAGTTCTGGAAAAACTGTAAGTCATGCCCGAGATCTCCAATTTAAAGTCATCAGAACCAAAGATAGTATCTGGCACCAGACCTCTGTCGAGACCCTGGCTATCATCGAGAAGGGCGGGAACAGGTACCCCCAGATCCGACTCCAGTCTTCCAGGAAAGCATCTGTCCCCAGTGCTTCAGGATCTGGCCTCTAGCTGAAGTAGCGCGGAAGCTGAGGATGTCCAGGTAAATGATCAATCTGATGCCCCTTAAACAGAAATGCGCTACCACAGGTAGCATAAGCTTGATGAAGAACTAAGGGGCCAATGAGAGCCTGAAAGGAAGGGCTATGAACTCGGAAACCTGATTGTCTCAGCCAAATTGCAAGAACCTGCGGTAAGTGGGAAAGATTGGGATGGTGAAAAAATAAGTCCTTGAGGTCCCACCTCATCAAATCATTTAGAAGAATAATATCCTGCAAAATATGGAGGCCCTCCATCTTGAAACAGCAGTACACCCACCTTTGGTTGAACTCTAGTAAATTGATCACTTGTCCCATTTTCTGGTCTTTGTTTTTGACCAGAAATAAATTGCTGAGGAACCCCAGGGGTGTAGAGTTGTAGGAGCAGTAGCCTCTTTGTCTAGGAGAAAACCTACTTCCTGGGACTAAATGCCACTAAATGGACTATAGCAGAGACCGACGGACCTAAACCAGGGTCCCATAGAACTCAATATGGAAACCTGAAATGAATTACAACACCCAAGCGTCCCCAGTCACCTTCCTCCAAACATGTAGGAATAGACTCAGACAGCCTCCATCTTTTTGTGTTCCCAGATAGGTCCCTGATGGACACAAATCCCACCTCTGAGTTGGCTAGCTCCCCTAACGTGATCAATTTTAATGAGGAGTGTCTTCTCTTAAGCGAGAGAGCAGGATTTGCGTTACCCAGGCTGGCAAAACCTCAGGTGTCTTTGCCTCTTGAGCCTTATCCAGTATTTTAGTTAAAGGACCTAGAAAGTCCAATACACTATCTTGGTAGGCCTTCCAGAAGTGATCAATCCCCTTCTTTGGCTCCTCCACAAGTTTGGTAAAAAAAAAAGTGGCCATTTCGCCATCAATCTCGGGTGTCAGTGTGACCTTTCCATTGTGGCATGTGCAAGGACATTTCATCCTAAAACGGCTTCTAACCTCCTTGTCCAAGGGTTCCCTAATTCTAGTGACCACACACTGGACCCCTCCAGGGCATGAGATACAATCTGCCAAACTGGGTGATAAATATCATCCAGGTCGAACATGCCTTCAGTGCCATGAGCCCTCAAAGCCTCGTCATTATGAGGGTTATGTCTGTTATCCGAACTGGAATGCGGTCCCAAACACCACTGCCTGTTCTTAAAAAAAATATAAAGGTAGCTTTTCATTTTTAATTTTGAAAATGTTCCCATTTTCCTTATTAGGAAAACAGGCTGATTAACAAAAAAATATTTCTTTATTTAAAAAGAAATCACAAACATGGTGGTCTGCTGACCCCAGCAGGCCACCATCCCTGTGAGTGCGGGGTCGCAAAGTGAGACCTACCTCATGAATATATACATTTTTTATTGAATTTTACAGCTTACATACATCAAGGCATATAATAGTATAGCATATAGATACGCAACATTGCCAACAGATCCATGTGCATCTGAATGTCACGTAGATGATTAATATCAATATCAAGGTATAGCCACTTACTAGCGCTTTACAATTGGGGAAGCACAGACTCCCATTAAATACAAGCATCACATGAGGTAAACAGCCACAGTGTCACCCCTCTGGTATATTGATCGTTGTTAACATACCGTATATGTATGGCCGTGTGTGTTATTCCACCGCAAAGGTCCCTGCTCCAGGCATCCAGTCTGATCGCCCCGGCCAGAGTGCAGGGTGTTAGTTTGAATGCTCCCTCAAATACGCCAGCAGGGGTTCCCAGATTTCTCTGGGACGGGATGAAGCAGGCAGCAGCTCCACATAGTTCAACAATTGATCTTTGCAGTAGATAAAGTCTGTAATGCAGCCCTTAAATTTAGGGGCTCGCCCCCTGCCTGACCTGCACGCCACCCTGTGCTTGGCTAACAAAAAACCCAATGCAAGGAACTTCTTGTGTGGCATCTGTATGTCAGCTATATAGCCCAGAAGTGCGAGCGTAGGGGATACTGGAAGAGGGACGCCAACCATTGCTGATAGCGCGTTACCCACTTCCTGCCAATACCCATTGACCTCACTACATTGCCATGCACGGTGCATGAAATCCCCAGCCTCCACCCGGCCTCTCACATCGGTCCTCATTCCTCAGCTTGTATTTGCATAATCGTGCAGGTGTGTAGTAGGTTCTATGCAAGAATTTAGAGTGTACAGTTCGCAATCGGCTGCTCACCGTAATGGCTTCCCTCTGTGTGCAGCAGTATGTCCATTGCTTATTCGTCAGTGGTGTCATTAAGTCCTGGTCCCATGCCTCTTGTTTCAGTTGTGGTTGCTCTAGTAGCACTGTGTGGTCGATTCGAGACAACGAGGGGCAGATTTACAAGCCCAGTACGCCACATTTGCACCACAGTTGCGTCACTTTTGTGGTGTAGCGGTGGCGCAAAGCCAGCGCCATGCTGTGGGGTATTTACAACGTGACACATCTGGGAGATGCGTCACGTTGTAAAGCCCTGCGCCACATGTGGGCGTTCCGGCATAGGGGGAGGGGCTTTCTGCCTCGGAAAAGTGGATGAGTGAAATCTACAAGATTTCACTCAGTCACTTTTACAGCCATGCTGCGCCAAAACCCTGCGCCTGCTTGAAGCAGGCGCAAGGATTGATGCAGCATGTTAGGCATAGGTGCACCCCGAGCCTTGCTGGAGCTGCATCACGTTTGCGACACGACTTCAGCAATGCACCGCCTTTCCACCGGGGGATGTGACATGCATCTGCCCATCTGTGCGCCATGGTGCGCTGCATCAGTGGTGGCGCATGGGTGGTTTGGCGTGTCACAACTGTTCTGGCGCATCCCTGCTGATTAGCAGAGATGTGCCAGAAGTTGTAAATCTGCCCCCTTGTGTGCAGGCCCTGTCATTTTGAGTATAGTATGTAGCATCTCCAGTGTGTGTGGTTCCTGCGGGAACCCTGGGATATTGGCCCTGACCTCCTGTTGCAAGCGCAAGTATATGAATACTTCCAGCGGAGTAACACTATCACCTGTCAGAAGCTTCTGCCGACTCCTGAATGAGCCCTCATGGTATAGATCACCCCAGGCGTGGAGGTTTCTTTTGTGGAGTATTTCACGGCATATGGCCTCTTGCGTGACCGGAAGTTTTGAAAGCATGGCAGGGGTCTCAGCGGGGAGTACAGCTTGGGATTACGCACTAGTCTAGCTATGTCCTCCCTTGCCCTGTTGGTGCAAGTGACCGTGTGGTGGGCGATTCTCTCCAGGGATGTATGTTCCCAAGAATGAGGCTGAAGGCGTGGGCGCCATGTATCCCTGTTCTCTTGCCAGATGCGGCATGATGGTGGCTGGTTGAACCAGTATACTGCATAATGAGCTTGGGCACTGACGTAATACAGCTCCATGTCTGGTGCCTCAAACCCTCCTCTAGAGAATGATTGTGTCATGGTTCGCCACTCCACTCGAGGTTGCTTCCTGCCCCAAGCTAGTCTGATAAGTAGTGAGCGAATGGTGTGAAAAAAAGGGCGCCCCGGATATTAGGGTATTGTGGTGTTGGGCCCTGGGCCCGCATTACGGCGCTCATGGAGACGCTGACACAGGGTAGTGGGTTGGTAAACTCGCCACGAGCACGTGCACCCGGGCCCTTTTATTAGCGGGGTCACGTGACTCGTCACACCCGTGATGGATGGGTGAGGGGGTGTAGTGTGCCCAGCCCTCGAGGGAGTGGCTGGCTTACAGGAAGTGGAAAAACACTAGAACGTGTCCTGCAGGATACTACATTCCTCCCCAACTTTATTGAGGGACAAACAGAATGCTAGTCCAACCTGTGGGGATAAAAAGAAACAGTGGACTAGTTAACACAGGGTCCATCAGTCTCTGGAGTCAGGTGGCGGGACGACAGCAGACTTGGACTGGTGGCTTGGCTTGCGGAGGAGCCTCCTCGACGGGCACCCGTAGTTTAACCTGAGGGCCTCAGGACACGACTGCTGGCTGGGAGATGTCCTCTGCATGCCGACAGCTCGTTGATGGTGAAGTGTCTTGCTGCTTTGCCTGGTCTCCACTTGGCTGACGTCCGTGATGGTCCGTGGTGGTTTCTAACAGTTCATGGTAATGAGCTGCGTCACAAAAATGGATGGAGTCCTACAGGAGAGTTCACAGAGGTGTGGCTGAGCTGACGGTCCTTGTTGAACGGCTGGGCTGTGACCGGATACCTGTCGGTGGGGCAGAGTCTCTGCTCGCTCTCCCGCCTGGGGAGGCCCGTTGTCGGGGTTGCTGCGGGACTGTAGGAGGGCTGCACAGAGGGCTGCTTGTGTGCCAGCTGGTGGCAGCTGCAGGGCCGCGGAGGAGCCGTTGCTCGGTCAACCGCCCAACTCCCACGGGTGCATGAGTCGTGGACTAGACTTGCCTTTGCTGCTCCGGTTCCGGTGTATGCCAGGTTCACAGGGGGCCTCTGGTTCCTATTGTCTGCTGGTGTGGTGACTGTGCAGGACTCCAGTCCGCCGATCTTCAGGGAGTGGTAATGTTTGACGCAGGTGATGACGGCTGGCGTGATGGCAGTTGCCAGCCATGTGGTGACCTGGGGTGACAGGTGGTGGTGACTTGCTGGGAGTGTTGGATGTCCAGGTGGACTTGGCAGCCGTGTGCCTCCGCCTTGCTGGGCTGGAGTGTCTATGGCGGCTTGACACGTGGAGTGAGGGGATCCTCCTTTGCCTGGCTTTGGGCCACTGCCGGCTCCATCTTGAGGCGGTGGGAGGACGGACACCCTGGGCTTATCTCCACCCTTGACACCGGAGGACAGGAGCATGGATGCTGGTCGACTCAGACTGCTGACGCTCGGGGACGGGCGGTCACCTGGGAAAACGTTGGGATGAGACGTGGGCTGTGCTCGCTGCGGCTCCTGCTTGGTCTATCCGTGGCGCTGCGTCCTGGGACGTCGGTCTGCGGGGACGGACGGTCGCCTGGGAAAACGTTGGGATGAGACGTGGGCTGCGCTCGCTGCGGCTCCTGCTTGGTCTATCCGTGGCGCTGCGTCCTGGGACGTCGGTCCGCCTTGGTGGCTGTCTGGCGTGTCAGGGTGTGTTTCTTGGCTGGCTGTGAGTTCTCGGTTTTCTCCCTTTCGTGGTCTTGTTCAGCCCACCTGTGCTGGTCCAGTCTTCGGGGTGACAGAGCTGTTACTCTTCTTCTTTTCTTTTAGGGCGTTGCGTTTGGACCTCGAGGCGGTGCTGTTGTGGCACCGGCTTCTGCCTTTGCTCGGGCGTGCTTGTATGGATTAGTCACTTGGTGACGTGTTTCCTGCTTGCTGGGCGACGTGACGTCCGGTCTTGTGTCGCTGTTTGCTGGAGCACATGGTGCTGTGGCGGCCTGCCACATGGGGTGTGCGACTCCTCTCTTGCCGATCTTGGGTCGTGGCTGACTCCGCCTTAAGGCAGTGTGAGGGAGGACACCGTGGGTGGTCTTCGGCCTACTGTAGGGCTTCGGTGTGGCGGTGGAGACGTGTGTGTTCTCCGACCTGCGTTCAGCAGTGTTTCTGCGTGGAGAGGTTTTCCTGGGTGCTGACTGCGCAGTCAGGTTCACAGGCGCGACCTCCTGCGCGCTTCTGGCTTGGCGTGTCCTTTGCGTACTCGGTTTTCTTCTTGGATGCTTCCGGTGATCTGTGTGATCATTGTTCTTTTCCCGTTGCAATGCTTTTGCGTTGGCGCGCTTTGGATTCCTTGGGCGCACTTTGCTGTGCGTTCTGCTGAGTGTCCTGTGTGCAGTCTATCTCAGCTACTGGGCGTGAGCAGGCAGTCTTCCTGGTGATGGCGGGGCGTCCTCTGAGATCTGCTGGCTGCGGTTGCCGATCGGTTGGCGGGACGCTGTGTGGTTCTTGCACTTTGCTGCTTGCGGTGTTTTTGCTTTGGCGCGCTTTTGCCTGTGCTCTTCGGGTGCTTCACTGTGTCCGGAGGGTTGCGCCACCGCTCCTGTGACTTTCGCTGGCGTTTCCGTGTGGGATTCCAGGCTTTGGTGTCCGTATGGTGCTTCAGGAGGGTTGAGTCACCGCTCCGTTGGCCTTTTCTTTTCGCGTGCTGATGGCTGTGCTTCTTGCTTCTCCGTGTTCCGGTCGCTTCCCGTTGCTTCACGGGGTGTGCTTGCTTACTTTCTGGGATACTGGAGCAGTGTCGGCTGTCGTCGCGCCTCCTCACTGTGTCGCACTTGCCTGGTGGGAGCCTTGGGACCACTGTGTCTTCATGTGGTGGTGCTCCTTTCCTTTCCCGCGGCGCAACGACAACCTGTGGCCATCAGGTGCTGCTCCGCCTTTGGTCGGTCTCCGTTTGGCTTAGTGCGTCCAGTGATTTGTACTACTGCTCAGCCGTCCTTCCTTGTGCGTGGAGTTCCTTCACTCCTTGCGCTTTGCTTGTGCAGTGCTGTGCTGTCCTGGTGTGTGTGGAGTTCCTTCACTCCTGGCGTGTTCCTCTGCGCTCACTTGTCGGTGGCTTGGCGTCTCTCTGACTGTGTTGCGTCTGTGCGCTAGTCTTGCGCAGCTGCGTGGCGTTGCTGTGCCGGTCTTGTGCTGCTGTGTGTGCTTCATCTGCAGGGAGTCTGCTTGGCTGAAATGCAGTGTGTCCGGGGTTGACAAAGGCTTGTTTGTCCTTTTTAGCCTGCAGTTATGGGAACTGCCCACTAGGTGGCAGCGCTGGCTCGTCTGGGCCTACCTTCTCTGTTCTTGGTAGTTTCTTCCCTATTGCCGGTCCGTAAGCGCCTTCCCAGGCTGGCTGCCGCTCATGCCCCCTCACCTGGACTTCTCTCCAGGCTGTAGGCCGTTCTCCCCGATGTAAGTGTCCTATCTCCCCTCCTTTAGCGCTCGTGCTTGCGGGGAGAGGGGGGGGGTCAATGCTCCGGACTCACTCTCCCCGCAGCAGCTTCTTCCTACACACGCGCGGGGGCTATCGTCGCTGCCGCTTTTCTCCCTGCGAGGTGGGCACTCGTACGCATTGCTGCCGGCCTCAACCACCACGCGGGTGGGCTCCGCTTGCTGGGCGTTTCTTGGTTGCGCTGGCTGGTGGCTGCCATGACTTTTCCTCGCGGGTGGGCTCCGCTTGCACTCAGTTTCCGCCCGGCAGCACTTCACTCGCTGCGGGCGCTTCCTTTATTTTTCCAGTTCACTCACCCTGCCGACGCGGCCGCACACCACACGCGCCGCGCTGCGGGGGACAGCGGACGCTGCAGGCAGACCGCGGGTGGGCTCCGCTGGCTCTGCTTTACCTCGGGGGAAGAGCTGGCCTGCTCCAGTGTCAGTGTCGCGCTGGTGGGGCCGAGTGTGTTGCTGAACAGCGGGTGGGCTCCGCTTATAGTCACAGCTTCAATGGGGGGTCGCTTCAGGTTCACGCGACCTCCGAGGGCATTATCAGCGCCCTGGCTCACCTCCGGCTGGCAGGCCTTGTCATCAGCGCGGGTGGGCTCCGCCTGGCCTCTCCGTGGCGGGGGTCAGTAGCGGCCAACGCGGGTGGGCTCCGGTCAGTCCTCTTCTTCGGTGTGTGTCTCTGCGGGCACGAGAGGTGCGGGGTGGGCTCCCGGTCACTCTCTCATTGGCACCCAGGCCATGGGCACGGCACACGCCCCACGGGCTTCACGGCGGCCGGCGATCCTTCACGGGAGGGTGCCCTTGCTGCAGGCAGCTCCCCCTTTTCCTTCTCACCGACAAGCAGCGGCTACACACGCGGGAAAGACCCGCCTCGTCGCCAATGTGGTGTTGGGCCCTGGGCCCGCATTACGGCGCTCATGGAGACGCTGACACAGGGTAGTGGGTTGGTAAACTCGCCACGAGCACGTGCACCCGGGCCCTTTTATTAGCGGGGTCACGTGACTCGTCACACCCGTGATGGATGGGTGAGGGGGTGTAGTGTGCCCAGCCCTCGAGGGAGTGGCTGGCTTACAGAAAGTGGAAAAACACTAGAACGTGTCCTGCAGGACACTACAGGTATGTTTATAAATAGGTATAGTAATTTGGGTAAAATTATAATCTTCATCAATGCCACCCTGCCAGTGAGTGACAGGGGTAGTGTTATCCATCCTGCTACCCAATTAGTAATCGCTTCAACAGCTGTGCCATAATTTATGCGCAGTGTTTCCTCTTTATTCCTAGTAATCACTTTGCCTAAGTATTTTAACTCCGACTCGCACCATTTCATTGGGAATTCCAGGGGAAATTGTGCAGTGTTGGGCACAAGAGGGAAGATTTGTGATGTGCCCCATTAATGCTTATCCCAGAAAGGTCCCTATTGTGGATGGATCGGACACCGGAGACCAGGTAAGTGATGAACAGCAGGATTTATTGAAGCTTTGAAAGAAGTATATAACCTCCTGCCTCAGCAACCGCCTAGTCGGAATGGGCAGAATCTGGAACCAACTGCATGCAATGCATGATTCCAGATTCCACATTCCACGGCCCGAGGCAGGTCGACATAGAATACAACATATCCTCTCTTCTTAATGAACAAAGAACAAACCATGTAGTTATGAAGCAATGACATGAGAAAGGAGCATGTAAACTTCACACTTGGAACAGGGGTACATTGTAGGGCGGAAGCACACTGGAAGAGCGTGCACATAACCAATACAAGGAAGGCAAACAATAACAAGAAAGAAGAATAATTAATACATTACAAAATCATAAACCTGTAATATAACGTGCGTAAAATCAATCAAGAAGAGCAATCAGAAGAAACAAAGAGAAATGTGAGGTATGATTAATACAACACAGAGTTATCGTACTTCCTGGGGGTATTACGCTGTCTTAAGGAGCGAGGATCTTTTTGTGCAGGCACACTGACTCGCTCATTACCTCGTCCAGACCCACTAGGGATGATTTTGGGATTGACAACGGCTCCGGGACCATTGGAACATGAAGCACTCTCAGAACCAGACACAGCATCAGCTACCTTGCAACTAGAGTTGTCCTTGGCAACACCACTACTCCCTTTCGCAAATAGAGCAATTCTTCTGAAGTTCCAATTCTGGCCATTCTCAAGAACAACATGCCACTTGTGCACCTCTTTGACTTTAAGAGGGTCTGAAAACTTGTTCACCCCGGACTCCTTCCTACCCAACTTTATTTTGACGTAGTCACCAACATCGACTCTACCAACCTTCCCTTTGAAGTAACATCCGTCATTCATGGGGTTGATACTAGGGCATTCAAACTCTTGAGACTTAAGTTCTAACAACCACTGAGGGACCATCTTAGTCTTGGGAACTCTACCTCTCATGCTTTCAAAGGGAACTCTATTAGTCACACTATGAACAGTGGTATTATAGGACCAAACAGCTTCTTCCACAGCACTACGAACGTTGCGTTGACCTTGCACAGCCAGTTGAATGACACCCTTGATTAGTCTGTTCATGCGCTCCACAATGCCGTTCGCAGGATCGTCGCCAAAATATTGTGGATGGATCGGACACCGGAGACCAGGTAAGTGATGAACAGCAGGATTTATTGAAGCTTTGAAAGAAGTATATAACCTCCTGCCTCAGCAACCGCCTAGTCGGAATGGGCAGAATCTGGAACCAACTGCATGCAATGCATGATTCCAGATTCCACATTCCACGGCCCGAGGCAGGGCGACATAGAATACAACAGTCCCCAAATCTGATAAACTTTCATAGTATGGGATTAAGACTGATTTTTGGGTTTCGCAAGTAGAGGGTGATGTCATCAGCATATAATGACATTAATATCTGTTGTGAGGGGTATTGTATGGCATATTGTCTATTATGTTGCCATAACTTGGCCGTCAGTGGCTTGATGGCAAGGGCGAAAAGCAATGGAGAGAGAGGGCGCCCCTGTCGAGTGCCTCTTGTGATGGGGATCGGGACAGAGTATAGGCCATTAATCTGTATAGCGGCCTCTGGTCTGGAGTATAGTAGCTTTATCCATGCCAGGAATGCTGCGGGAGATCCATCCTACCCAGTATTGTGAACATATAACCCCACTCAAGGGAATCAAAGACCTCTGTGGCATCTAAAAACATCCCAACTGCTGAAATCTCAGGGTCTATATTGTGTAGTAGCGCAAACGTGGTACGCAAATTATGGGAGGTAGTTCTGCCAGGTTTGAAGCCTGACTGGTCCGGGAGGACCAGCCCTTCCATCAGAAGTGATAACCTATTTGCAATTACTTTTGCAAAAATGTTTGTGTCATAATTTATCAGTGATAGGGGTCTATACACCTCACATTTACTAGCATCCTTGCCCTGCTTCAGCAGGGATATGATCAAGGCCTGCTGCATGGTCTTCAGAAGGGTCCCGCAATCCCTAGCCTCCTCAAAGACTAATATGAGGCATTGGGCTCATTGGTCAATATAACACTTATAGAAGTCGACCGGAAGCACATCCAGCCTAGGGGCCCTACCCGTTCGCAGGTCCATTATTGCCGCTCTGATTTCATCTTCTTCAATGTCAGCAGAGAGGAATACTCTGTGGGAGTCGTTGATCCACCGGGGCAGTATCCTCTCAATAAGAGGCAGCTTTAGTGGAGGTGCGCCTATGTAAACAATATAGTTTTGCGTAGTATTCCGTGAGTACACTAAGAATTTCCTGTGAGGCCATATGTCTATCGCCTCTATCATCTAATATTTCCAGGATTTGATTAGAGAACCTGGGGATTCTTGTTGCTTCAGCCAGGGCCTTACCAGAGCGTTTCCCCTCCCCATAGTTCCTCGCTGTGTGGTATTTAGAGTGGAATTTGGATTCGCATTCTGCTTCATTAGAGTATTCTGTTAACAGCTCTTTAAAATGTGTCTTCAATTGCGGGGTGGGAGCATTAACTTGATGCTCTTCTGCTTGTCTGATTTCTTTTTCTAATGAATATAGAGTCCCGCTAATAGCGTGCAAGATACCACCCCCTTGGCCATACACATCCCTCGTATCGTGACTTTAAAGCTTTCCCACACACATGCTACTGTTGGGACACTGTCTTGGCTATGGGGAAAGAATTCCGCAATTTTCTGCTGTATTTCTTCACAGAAGACGCTATCTAAGAAGGTTGTGGGCTATAATCTCCAGGATTTATATGGGTATACACTACCCGGCAGGGTTAGGGTCAGTGGTACAGGGGAGTGATCTGAAAATGTACGCGAAAGGTGGGTTGCCGCGCGTAGCCATGTATTCAAGCCTTTGAAGTGCTGCCAGAAATCGATTCAGGACCAGCTGGAATGTCCGCTAGAGTGAAATGTGCCCTCCCTCGGTGTTGGATGCATGAACCTCAAAGCATCGAACAGCTGGTGGGCTGTAATAATGTCTGATAGATGTTTAGCCACCCGTGGGTGTGAGGGAGAGAGAGCTTGCGAGCGGATCAGGAGCCAAATTGAAGTCTCCCCCCATATGATATAGGTGGACCCTATCTCTAAAATGCGGCCCTATACCTTTCAAAATACGCAGCATCATCAGTATTTGGGCTATAGCAGCTCACCAACGTTACAGAATGATCCGCTAGCCGGCCCCACATCACACTATGTCTGCCTTGTGGATCTTGGAAATCCCCCATTGGGCGATACCTCACTCCCGTCTTAACCAGTATAGCTGTGCCTCTAGCGTATGTCGAATATGCCGAAAAGCAGCTGTATGCTGCTCACCTTTTGCCAAAGGAAGGTGCCGTCCTGGGGTCAAGGTGCATCTCCTGAAGTAGTGCTATCTGTATATGGTGTCTGTCTAAGTAGCCCAAGATCTGTCTGCATTTGCGGGGATCCCGGAGCCCTCTCACATTCCATGTCAGGAAGTTGTATGTGAGCGGTGTGGCCGGGTTTGTTGTAGTTATGGCTGTCATGTGGTGACGCTCTGGGAGCTGTTGTGCTAAGTAGGTATAGAGTGGCTTGAGGTATGTTTATTGCTGCATAGATCTCTTTTTTAAATGTGCATTGTCCTGTTGCATACATATAACAAGTCCGTCCCTCCCCCCTCCCACTTCTACGGCCCAATCTCGTAGGCGAATAGCATCCCTCCCCCCAATACCCACTAACAATCCCTCCCGTCATGCATTCTCCAGACCAATACATGCCCCACAAGGGGTGTAGGAGAGTAGGATCTGCTTACTATGGTTACCCCCACTTTTTGTTGGTGTTTCACTGTTTTTCGACTTTAGTCTGGCTGGGGCCCTGCTATTCAGGACCCCGGCCTAGCTGCTTATCTCTAAATTGATTGCATGTACTTTAGGTGCACTCCAGATTGGTTACTGGGTTACCCTTGTGAGTCCCTAGTATATGGTACCTTAGGTACAAAGGGCATAGGTACCCCAGAGGACTACCAGGGGCTGAAGCATGTATTATGCCACCCCTGGGAAGCCTTCCAAAATGGCACCACAGGTCTGCTACTGCAGCCTGGGTAAGGTGGTGCTTGCACCCCCTTACTAAGATATGGGCTACCTATATCTACCTTTAATCACTGACACATATAAACCTATAAGTCACTCCTATGGCAGGCCTTATCAATCCTGAAGGTAGAGTGCTTGGTTTTTTGTGAGTGGGTACCCAAGCATGAGCTGAGCCCCTCTGCAGCTTTCGGAATCTATTCTCTGAGGCTGTTCTATGATGCAGCCAGACCATATACTCTTAAGTGCATTATAACCTCGCGGTAAATGCTAACTTTGGAATGGCTGCATGGAAACATGTTGTGTTTGGCGTCAAACACTTTGGAATCCTACCCCCCCTCCCGCCAGTCCAGGCGGCGGGGGTAGAATTCCACCCTTCTAGAGGGAGAAGACATGTACATACTAACTTAACCGGTAATAGTTTTAAAGAGCCCTTGCATCACAAAATGGATGCTGCAGCCACAGACACGAGTCTGACCTCCTACTGCTGGACGAAACTCCAGCAGGGGAGGCCTGGACAATAGGTTTCCTGTCACAGGGCGGTGTAACCACCTCCCAGACAGGCTTTAGTCTATTGGGGCTGGGTGGGTGCATTCATAGAATACCTTTTCAGACAGTGCTGGGGGCACACTTGGAGTCCCTGTGCATACTCCAGTTCAAACCGGTTGCAGGAACACTCAGCCCCTGCTCTGGCGCGAAACTGAACAAAGAGAAAGGGTTGTAACCACCCCCACCCTGGGTCCTCCCATAGGTGGTTCCCTAGAGTAAGTCCTACCCCTAAACTTAGTATAAGTATAGGAACCCAGTCCTTAGGACTTTAGATTACCCGGGACGAAACTCTGCAACATATATCCTGGAACTTCGACATTTTATTTCGACTAGAAGATGGAAGAATCTCCCTTGGGGTCAAGGAGTGACTCTCCTGTTCAAACAGGCACCAAAGAAGCATCTTGCCTGTCTGCATTTCCAAGGCTCCTGCCGGATCCCGTCGGATGTGCGACACAGGACCCAGACTTCCATACTTCTCCAAGGCCAACCCGAGATCCCAGCAAAGCTGAGACCCGCAGCCCTCACGAGAGACATGGAACCGGAACCCCTTGAAAACTGTGCACATTTGCTAGTGCACCAACTTCCCGATGTTTCCCGAAGTTGTGCATTGGGCTACTTGTGGTCCAAGCCCCAACCACCATTTGCACTGAAGATTGTGGGCCTACACTCCACGAGTTTTCCTTGGGCCCACTTCTAGCATTTGCGCTTGAGGCCCCTTCGCGATCCCTGGTCCATCGACTGGTGGGTCCCCACGAAGGTAACTCTTCTGTTTCTTGGGCTTTCCTGGTTGCTCCAGATGTGCCCTGACTCCCCTCCAAAGGGTGAGTCCCGACCTTGCTGGTCTGCACCAAAGCCAATCTTTGCTTTCTGCATGGGTTGCTGTTGCCAAGGCTTGTTGGGTCCAATCCAGAAACCGATACCGCAGCACTCGACATCTTTTATGGGCCAGCTCAAATCCAGCTGCTGGTCATCGTCGCCGCCTCCTGGTCCTCATGGCTGAAGAGTCAAGCTTCACCTTCTTCACCTGAAATCACCGACATTAGTTGGCATCTTCTCGTCGCCTTCCTGGTCACTGGCTAGTGACCTAGACTCTGTCCCTTCTGCTTTCAGGTTCTTTGACTCTCCGATCCACCCCCTTGTATCCACTCGGACACTTTCGACTTGGTCGCCTACAGCACTTTCCAGCAGCTGGCCATTGAAAATGAGGACGAAACCCAACACCAAAAGACACCTTTGCACCCGGCTTCCCTGGGTGAGGTAACTTGAGTACTCCAGTGCTCCCGTGGGTATTGACTTTAGAACTGCCTAGTCTAAAGGGGTTTGCGCTAAGTCCTCTTCTAAGTGTCCTTTATCTGTAATTTTTCAACTGCGACTTTCCCCATAGACGTTAATAGTGATTCGCGGCTGTGTTTAGACACTGCACATATCCCCCGTGGGTCTCCTGTGTCACTACCTCGGGTGGTTCCTGGTGGCCCCAGCGGTTCTAAAGGCTTTAGGCCTTGTATCTGTGTCAGTCGTGGTTCTTATACCACTTTCTTAGTATATGGTTTGTGACGCCGCTAGGGCTAATCCTATATTGTGCTAATTTACTGTGTGGTAAATAAGTTTACTTTATGTACTTTTTCCCCTAGCCTCATAAAGAGACTATAGGGATGTGTTTAGAATAAATACATATATTTTATATATATACCTGTTGTGGTTCTCCTTTCACTTGGTCATTTCATGAGATTATAGATGGGTAAAACAAGCTGCTTTACATTCCTTCAAGACTTAGCCTGAAGGCTGCTCTCCACAGCTACCACTAGGATAGCTTTGGACTGGTGCAAGAAATCCACTAGAATAGTGGACAGCATACGCCAGGTCAACTTCTCGCAAGGGGTATATGATTAGCCGTAGAAACGTGTATATAAGACGCATAATTTTAAACCAACAAAGTTCATTATTCAGGGGATTCCCGATAGGGAAATGCGCCAGAGAGGGTGTTTGCGCAACCTGCAGAGAGCGGGTGTGCCCGGGAAGTCATTTTTATGAGGCGGGCTCACCAGTTCCAACAATGCCACCTGTATTTGTTCAATTGAGAAGTTTGAGTGGCCATCTCGGTGCCGACCCAGGTATGTGCACCAACGGCCTACTTAGTTTATGTGTATAGACCCAACATGTGTGTGGATGGCCATTACCTCTGTGCTTTTCAGTCGTTAGTCATCCTCAGGAATCGGGGATGACCGTCTTGAGTCCGGGTCTCCATCTCGTGAGGGAGGCGAGTGCCTTTTCATGCTGTTTAGGATGTCCTGAGCTTGCTGCAGTGTGTTAAAAATATGTGTCTTCCCGCGATAAGGGACTCGTAACTTGGCGGGATACAGCATTGAATATTGTATGTTAGCTTGCTGGAGTTTTCATTTGACCTGTACGAATTTCCTCCATGCCTCCTGCACTGCCATGGTGAAATCCAGGTACATCATCACCTTGTTTCCTTCATATATTTGCTCTTGCTTTTCTCTAGCTAATCTCAGCACTGGGTGCCGGTCTTTGTAATTAAGCAGGTGTGCCAGGATGGGACGCCGCCCCCCCCCCCCCCCCTTCCCCGGTGATGGCCAGGCCGCATGTGATCAGTGGGCTCTCCCTACCACCGGGATTTTGGAGAGCGCCTCTGCCCCAAAAAGCTCCAGCAGCATTTTCTCCACGTAGTCTTCCATGCGGCCTGTGGCAGTGGATTCTGGGACTTATAGTATGCGCAGTTGTTCCTGTGCGAGCGCGCTTCCAGGGCCTAATTCTTCACAGCTATGATTTTTTGTACCTTCTCCATGTCATGGATGCGCATGATGAGGTGTCCTCTAAAGTGGATATGCGTTGTTCCGTTTCTGCTATTCGACCATCATGTTTTTCCAGTTTCTGCGAAACAAAAGACCATTTGCATGTTTAAAGAGTCCATCTTGGACTCGATAGATGTGAGACTGTGCTGCATCGTGAGTAGTGCTTTTATATCAACAACTTATGGGTCGCTTGCTGTGGGGCGGTCCTCCTCTCGTTGCGGTTCTGTGTTGCCTGAAGCTGTGGAAGTTGTTTTGCACGCTCTAAATGGCATTTTGGCTTGTTTCCCTTCTGTGCGGCCCATTGTGCTCCCCCTCACGGCCCACGGGGCAGAGGCTTCCCAATTAGTGAGAATTATGGGGTGTGTTTGTCTGTGCTCTCTCTCTCTGCAGGGGACCCCTTCGGTCTTCTAATGCTGCTTGGTGGATGTTGGTCAGCGTCCCTGACCGGTTGCGTAAGGGAGTGCTGTGGAATGTGCTTCTTTGGCGTTGTCCGCAGTTAGTGCATCTGTGCACTGGTTAATTCAGGCCCTTTGTTACTGGGTGCTCTCAGGGGCAGATCAGCACTATATTTCCCCTGCAGGTGATGCAGCGTGGTGTGAGCGTCAGGGCCCCTCCATTGCGACAGCCCCCAAGGCCCAGATGATTAGTCAGCGGCCCACTGTCTCACTCACTGTTCCACCCTAGCAGGCCGCATACATGTTTCTTCGCAGTTTGCCGAAAGCGCTGTCCTCCGGTTCTCAGCGTCTTCGGATGTTTAGGCAGCACTCCGCATTAAGGTGGGGAGTCTATCCACCCCCGCGAGGGGTTAGCCCACTCCTCTGGCCACAGCCTCCCAGACCCCGGGGCTCCAGGTCAGACGCTGCGTGCCTATCTGGGCTGCAAACACAGGCCAGGCCCGTCTCCAGCCAGCTCCCCCGTCAGGCCGCGGCACACAGTGTCGGCCTGCGGGCCTCCCTCTGCAGTCGGGACACTTACAGGGTGGCTTCTCGCCCACAGCAGCACCACAGGTATTGTTTTTGCTCACCAATGTGTTTGGCCGCTCCCCGTCGCTCATACGCTTAGGGGCAGATTTACAATGCTCTTGCGCCACTTTTGCGTCACTTTTAACATGGGAAAAGTGACGCAAAAGTGGCGCATTGGGCTTGTAAATCTGCCCCTTAGTGCTTTATCACCTCCGCCATCTTGCTGCCCGCCGCAGATAGCACCCGGGAGCAGGGTCGGATTGGGATCACAATTTGACCGGGGCACTGACGAAAAAAGCGGCCCACATTCGCAGGTGTGCCCTTTAATGAAACGCACATGAAATGTAAGTGGGAGGATATTGTTCTTGGGAAAGACACAGGGCCAAGGTGACAATGTCCTACAAGCTGAGTACCTGAAAAACAGCCAGGCCCTTTCTATTACCGAATTATTCCCAGCCCTCCAGCACAGGAGCATCTGAAAACAGCGAGGCCCCTTTCTATTAAAAAACTATTTCCCAGCCTTCCAGCGCAGTAGCACCTGAAAAACGGCGAGGCCCCTTTCTCTTAATAAAATATTCCCCAGCCCTCCAGCACAGGAGCACCTGAAAAAGGTGAGGCCCCTTTCTCTTTAAAAATTATTCTTCAGCCCTCCAGCACAGGAGCACCTGAAAAAGGTGAGGCCCCTTTCTCTTTAAAAATTATTCTTCAGCCCTCCAGCACAGGAGCACCTGAAAACAGCGATGCCCCTTTCTATTAAACAAGCATTTGCAATGCAATAGGTCTCGCATTAGGAAAGTTTGAGCTATTGGTATTGTAAATGACAATTTTTTTATTTATGTTTTGTTTTTGAAAATAGTGAAATTAATAGCTTTGTCATTTACAATGCCAATAGTTTTAACTTTCGCAAATGTGACACCTATAGCATTTGTAATGCAACATGTTTTGTATTTACGTGACTTAGATGTATTGATATTACAAATAACAATGGCTTTAAAAAAAAAAAAATTAATACTTAAATAAAAGTTATTGTAATTTATAATGGCACTAGCTTAAACTTTTGTAAATAACTTTTGTGAAGATTATGTTCAGTGTATTTTATTGTGACGAAAATCCAAGAACAGAAGTGAAATATTAACATCTTTTTGTGACATTTGTAATAAAGCTTGAAACATTGAGAGAACATATTTGAACCAGTTGTTGTTGAATGGTTGCGCAGATTCATGCTGGGGTGGCGCTGAGTGATGTTGTGGTGGCGACGAGTGATGCTGCGGTGTTCAGTGATGCTGCGGTGTTCAGTGATGCGAAAGAAAACAAAAATGAGGCAGAGGAAACAAGAAGAAGCAATAAACGAAAAAGAGAAAATAAACCGCAAATTGGCAAATGAAAGCGTAATAGGACAGCAAACTAATCCGAGAGGGGGAAGTTGAAAAGATTGTACGAGACAAAGAAAAAATGAAAACGAAAAAGGGTGGCACTGATAAAATACGGAAGAATGATAGAGGAAAAATAAAGGAAAACTGGAGTTGAGGCTGGGTAAAGTGTAAAGGAAACTGCAAACGTGGGACTGGTGGAGATAAAAGAAGTGGGAAGACATTGTGGAAACCCAATAGAAGAAATACATTCAGAGAAAGGCTGAGCCTGGGAGATAGTTGCAGCTGGGTATGGGGGGTGGGGGGGATCCGAGCACCCTCAGCCATCCTTGTGTTCATGTGTAAAAGGCCGAGTAAGCTCTGTGACAGGGAGCTGTGGGAAAACACCCCTTGGGACGTGCTCATAAAACTGTGTGTGCCTGTTGAGAACTGGCGCGGCTGTGTGCACTTGTGCACGAGCACGGGTGAATTGTGCGCAGGTGTTCCAATCCCTAGCACACCTGGGGCTCACACTGCTCGTGCACCATGCTTTAGACGGTGCACACGCTGCTCGTGCACCAAATACCTCACTACAGATGTTGTGCACGCTTCTCAAATACTGACTACGGCGCTTTATATGTACGTATGCAGTTATTTATTCAGTTGTTATTTATTTATTTATTTGTTTTTTTTTTACTCATTGAGCCCTGAAGCTCACATTTTTCTTAGGTGGGCAGTTAAAACCAATGCAACATGAAATAATAAAACAGGACGTCAAGTATTCGTCAATTCGTCCGGACATGTTTTACAATCATATTGATGAGAAAAAACAAGAATTGTAAAGGGCAAAACATCAAGGGGAAAATGTTTTCGTAGCTATAAGGTAAAGTACAATTTAACACCAATTTCCGAGCACTGAGCCCTATGCTGGCTGCGTTGGACCCGCCCCACGCCAAGTTAAGAATAAACGTCGACCAAATATCACACATCAGGTGGTGCACACGCTGCTTTGATAGTGACTACCTCACTTTAGATCATTAGATCATGTGCACGCAGCTCAAATGCCGACTACCGCACTTTTCATGGTGCAGACACTCTGGGGCTTATTTCGAAAAAAATGGCACAGCGGGGTGCCGAAAGAAATTTAGCTGCACCGAGCTACATCATTTAAAACAAGGACTGTGCGGCGAAAAGTGAGGGGTGAATGCCAGCAGGAAGGGAGGGGGTGTCAAAGCAGCTGGAGTGTCAAAGGATTTTAAGACTGCATCGGGAGTAAGCGCAATAGCATTTACAAACCGCTTTTCTGAGGTGAAGTTTCAAGCTCTCGGCATTGCTGTAAATGCGTGGTGAAAAAACGTGAAAGATATGGGGTCTGAACACGGAGTAAGGCTGTGTGCCCAGAGCGCATGTGGGCATGCAGGCAGTAGACAACAAGTGAGGCTGTGTGTTCATAGCACATGGGGGTACGGCAGCCTGATTATCTACCGGAGCAGGCAGTTAATTTTACATATTATTATTATTGCTAACAAATGGATTGCCTCGGAGGGAAATCTTCAATTTCAATGGACTCTGATTGGAAAAAAAAGTGTTTAATATGTCACTAAATCTCGCCTCAGTAACAAATAATGTCTAATAATTCTTCTGTCAGTTCAAAGCTTAAGGGCATAATCTTGTTAAAAACATGGCGCATTTGTGAGCTCTCATCCAGTGGACTCACATTCAATGACTGGAAACATATATGAACTCATAAATATAAAAAATAACAAGCAAGCTCTTGGCATTGCTGTGGGGAGGGGGGAAGGGGGGAGGAGAAACGAGAGACACGGCCCGGCGGCCGTGAAAGTGAAAGTACGGCTGGCCGGCCGTGAATAATTAGGGGAGGAGAAATGCCTGTAACAAGAGGCTAATGCGGGGAGAGTGCGAGGACAAGCATTGCTGTGGGGAGGAGAATTGCGACACAGCCTGGCGGCCGTGAAAAGTGCGAAATGATCCCTTTCAAGTGAAGCTGCTGGTGGCAGATGGCTGTCTTTCATATGCACGCGCTTTTTAGGTCAATGCGCTTGCGCATTGAGCTTGCTTTTCACGGGCACTGTATGGAATCGCCAGTTTGGTTAAGCTCTGGATAAGCCCCTATATTCTCGCAAGCTCAATGCGCAAGCGCATTGACAGGCGAGACCTAAAAATTATTCCCCAGCCCTCAAGTGCAGGAGCACCTGAAAACAGCGAGGCACCTTTCTATAAAAACATGATTCCCCAGTCCTCCAGCTCAGGAGCACCTGAAAACAGCAAGGCCCCTTTCTCTTAAAAAATGATTCCCCAGCCCTCCAGCGCAGGAGCACCTGAAAAACAGCACGGCCCTTTCTCATAAAATATTATCCCTCCAGCGCAGGAGCACCTGAAAAACAGCGAGGCCCCAGCTATTTGTAAATTACTCAGCCCTCCCCAGCCCTTCACTGCCTCAGGGCAATGGTGTAGCAGGAGGGGATAAAGCAAAAACACAGCTTCTGGGCCATCCATGGGGGTGGGGGGGAGGCTAAGGTGAAGATGGTGCGAGTTCCCCACATCACCTGGCCCCCACATTGAGACCCATTCTTCCCCGACCACCATGCCCTGAATGAGAAGGGTTGTGGGAGAGGACTAATGCAAGCACTGTTTCTGGTCTGTGTGGGCCCCAGGGGGGCCGAGGTGAAAATGGCTCATGGGCCTGAGCAACACCTGGCCCCCTGGGAGGCCGAATCTGGCACACAATCACCCCTCCCCAACCCACCTTCAGCATGATTGCTTGGCAGGGCAGAGGGTCAATGAGAGGCCACAGCTGATCATCGCTGAAAGGCGAAGCTGCTTTCCTCTCCCTGTCAGTGCTCTCTGTGGACTGGTAAAGGGGGGAAAAACCGGCCCACAGAGTGCACTGAGACACCGGCCCTTCGGCCCATGCCCGAGTGCCCGCAGTGCCAATCCTCCCCTGCCCGAGAGCTCACAGCAACGAGTCGCCCATTTATGCTTTCAGCGGCCTCTGAACATCCTATTGGGTGTGTCGTAGTTTACTGCAACCATGCTTAAGTGTTGGGATGATTTTTACACCTCTAGACCGTGGATTCTGGTGGATGATGTTCCCAGGCTGCTAGAGCGTGGCCATCTTGCAGGCCGGGTCTCTCTAGCGCTCAACCTACCGCATTAATATTAATAAGGTAGGTCTATTTGCTACCCACTGGGAATTGCAAAATGTGTCTAAGACACATTTGTGCATGGGTGTGTTCGATTTTCTAATGGTGAATCGCAAAGATTCACAATTAGGAAATAGCAAACTGACTTTTATGTACATCTGGCCCCAAATCCCTTCCTAAACGATGACTCATTACTGATTAAATCAAATAGAAATTGAATATACGATCACTGTTACTCGAAGAAGTGTTTGCCTAACCTCGTCTTCCTCTCTTGGTTTTCAGACATAGTAAGGTAATTTATGCTTTTTTGATTTCTGTAGCCTTGAAATTGTAGGTACTAGCTCTCTGATAGCCCCATATTTTTTTCAAACACCACTCTGCATAAAACAAATATTTTTAGTTTTACTGCCATAGGGAAATGTATAAAGGGCTCTTGTTCGTCAGGACCGAGTCCACGGTAGGAAAACCCTTTAAACTAAAACAACAAATGCTTTCTGCTGTAAGGTATTTTATGAGTAAATCAGAGTTTGTATTTTCCATCATTTGTTTGCAAATCCTTTCTCTCCAGCAGGGAGGGCTCTTCACACTCTTCATGTGATAACTGCCCTCCGTTATCACAAAGTCAAATCGAAACAAGTTAGGAAGTGTGAGAAGTTGGCCTGATGTGCAGTGTTCACTATTCTAGTGATCACTATATATCAGTCCAAACAACCCTTATTGATGATTGGTTGTAAGTCAACCTTATAGACCAGCTATCCTAGTAGCATGGATACGAGCAGTCTAAGGCTAAGACTCTAGAGGGCGTGTTAAGCCAGCTGTTTTACCATCACATTACCCCTTGAACACCCAGTGAAAGGACACCACACAAGTGTTATGAAAATAAACAGTGTATTTATTAGAATCACAACAACCCTGTACTCTTTATGAGGACAGGGTGCTAGGCACACAACAAAACTCTTACGAAAATACTTAAGTTAGCACGTTATACACAAATGCCCGAGGGGCACGAAAAACCATATATTCTAAAAGTGGAATGCGAAATTACTAGCAGGTAAGTACAGTACTAATAGGCTTTGGAATCGCTAGGACTTGACTATAGAATCGTTAGATTACTTCTAGGAGACCTAGGGGACTCGGGTGCATAGTGTGCACTCTCACGCGGGATGCGGGACAAAGTCTATGGGAGCTAGTAAAGGCAAAGTTAGTGTTCATGGGCGAACCCGACCTGGTAGGCAGAAAACGACAGTGGATCCTGACCCTAGGATAGTGAGGCTATGCTGGGACACCGAAGTGCCGAAGTTACCTAGCCCAGGGGCTGCAGCTGCATAGGTCTGAAAAGACGTCGGGGATCTCGTTGCCGGACCAGGAGCCTGGAAGAAGAAAGTTGCTGGCAGGCGACCAGTGAAGGAAAGTTCGTTGGATCCAAGCCTGGATCGAGGAAGAAGAAACCTGAAAGCAGAGGGGACCAAGTTCTTGAATCACTAGCCAGTGATTAAGTGGGCACCAGGATGGCACCGGGCGAAGTCACCTCGACTAGGTGAGTGGGCGACGCTGGCTCTGCAGATCTCACGGACCAGGAGGCGTTGTCGGCGACCAGGATGGAGAGGCGAGCTGTCCCACGATGGATGAAGCTGTCGGCGTCGAAGTTACCCAGGATTGGGCAACAAGCCTTGGCTAATTCAAGCCCACGCGGTGGACTCAAAATGGCGTCTTGAGTGGACCAGGAGGGTCCGGGGTGCTCCTCTTTTGGAAGGGAGCAAGGGCCAGCCTGGAGCAACCAGACCAGCAGCAGAAATGTCGTCGGGCATCGTTCAGAAGGCCACAAGCCAGCGGGCTAGTAGCCAAACAACGCGGTGAGCAGCAAAAAGCAGAAGGGCCCCACGCAGATCGTGGAGATGCTGGGAGGCTGCACTTCGGTGCTGGAGCTGCTCAGGGTCGGGGCTTCTCGGACCCCAAAGCACTCACCAGGAAATTACTCGGCGGGCTTGCTGGAAAGAAGTCGTGCAGTCTTGAAGATGGCCGGTCCCTCGAGGTCTCGTCACACCCACGAATCTCAGCGTGACTGATGATGCAGGTAGAGGTCAGAGGTGCCAGGGAAGCCGGTTCTCGTCGAGCTGGGCAGTCTTGATCCGGAGGAGAGACTTGCAGCAGACCGCAGTGTTCTTAAGATGGTGCCTGCGGATGCAGGGTGACTACTCCTTAGTCACAAGGGAGAAATCTTAGGAAGAAGTCTTGAGTTCCTTTCGTGGAAAGTAGTTTCAGGATTCAAAGATGATCTGATTTGGAAGGGGGCCAGTTCCTACCTTTATCCTGTAAAAAGGGGCTGGCACGCGACTAAGTCCTGCCCTAGGGGTGGGACTAGGAGGGGGGTGGTTACACCCACTTCCTTGGCGGGCTTTTCCCCAGCACAGGGTCTGGAGTGACCCTGGAACTGGTTCCAGCCAGCCTATGCACAGTGAGCACCGGGGTGCCACGTGCAGTCACCTTCCTCTAAAGCCCTGCCTACCTACAATACACAAAACCCTGTCTGGGACGGTGCTGGCACCGCCCCTGGCAGGAAACCCTTTGTCCTTATCTCCTGCTCTGGGAGGACTCCCAGCAGCAGGAGGGCAGACTTGTGTCTCGGTGGCAGCATCCATTTTGTGGAGCTGAGGCTCTGTTTGACTTTAACCGGGGTTAGGGGTTACATACATGTCGTGTCCCTCTAGAAGGGTGGAATGCTAACCCCGTCGCCAGAATTGGCGAGGGGTTAGTATTCCAATTCGTATGACACCTTACTCGACATGTTTTGATAAAGCGATACCAGAGTTGGCATATAACCGCGAGGATTATAATGCACTTAAGAGTATATGGTATGCGATATCATGGAAACGGCTAAGGGATGGATCCCGAAAGCCGCAGACAGGCTCAGCTCATGCCAGAGCACCATCTCACACGATTCCAAGCACTCTGCCTTCAGGATTGTTAAGGCCTGCCATAGGAGTGACTGATAGGAGATCTGTGTGTCCCTTTTTAGGGTTAGATATAGGTATACTATATCTAAAGCAAAGGGTGAGTACACCACCTTGCCCCAGCTGTCGTGCAGCCAGTTGTGTCAGTTTAGTTAGTCAGCCCAGGGGTGGCATAATACATGCTTCAGCCCCTGGGAGACTTCTGGGTACACCTCAGCCCTGGGTACAGGGACTTGGAGAGGGCCCAGTGCCAATTCAGTACCTGAGTACAATTTGGATAGAGAGAACAGCTAGGCTGTGGGTCTGATTAGCAGGCCCACAGCCAGGGAAAGTCGTAAACCAGTGCAGCAAAAAGCAAAAATCTGGGTGATCATAGGATTGCAGACCCTACTCTCCTACATGACCCCCCCCCAAACTTTGGGACAATAAACTAACCTTGACCAGGTGAGTCTTCTTGCTCTAAGTGGAAATACCTGGAGAGCCCATCAGCATTGCTGTGATCAGTACCAGGTCTATGCTCCACTGTAAAATCCATCCCCTGTAGGGAAATGGACCACCTAAGCAGTTTGGGGTTTTCACCCTTCATCTGATTTAGCCACAAGAGGGGCTTATGGTCTGTCTGAATGGTGAAGTGAGTGCCAAACAAGTAGGCCCTCAGCTTCTTCAGGGCCCAGACCACAGCAAAGGCCTCCCTCTCAATAGCTGACCAATTTTTCTCTCTGGGTGTCAACCTCCTACTAATGAAAGCAATAGGCTGATCATTACCATCAAAATTCAGTTGAGACAGAACAGCCCCCACACCCAACTCAGAAGCATCTGTTTGGACAATGAATGGCTTGGAGTAATCTGGACTCTTTAGGATAGGTGCTGTGCACATGGCCTGCTTTAGGTCATCGAATGCTTTCTGACAGCTTGCTGTCCACTGAACTTTCTTTGGCATCTTTTTGCTTGTCAGGTCATTAAGAGGGGTCACTATGGACCCATAATTTCTGACAAACTTCCTATAGTACCCAGTCAGGCCCAAGAAAGCTCGAACCTGAGTCTGGGTGATTGGAGGAGTCCAGTCCTTGATGGCCTGTATCTTACTCTCCAGTGGCTGAACCTGGCCTCCACCCACAAGGTGGCCCAGGTACACAACCTGTGTCTGCCCTATCTGGCACTTTGTGGCCTTGATAGTGAGGCCTGCCTTTTGCAGGGCCTCTAACACTTTCCTCAGGTGGACCAGGTGATCCTCCCAGGTGGAGCTAAAGACAGCAATATCGTCAAGATAAGCTGCACAGAAGTCATCCAGCCCAGTGAGGACTTGATTCACCAACCTTTGGAAGGTGGCAGGTGCATTTTTCAGTCCAAAGGGCATTACCACAAATTGATAATGCCCTCCAGGGGTAGAAAATGCTGTCTTGGGTTTGGCCTCCTCAGCTAACCTGATTTGCCAATACCCAGCTGTCAAATCAAATGTACTTAAGAAGTTGGCAGAAGCCAATTTATCTATAAGTTCATCTGCTCTTGGTATTGGGTGGGCATCAGTCTTAGTGACTGCATTGAGGCCTCTGTAGTCTACGCAAAACCTCATCTCTCTCTTACCACCCTGGGTGTGAGGCTTTGGCACTAGAACTACTGGACTAGCCCAAGGGCTATCTGAGGGCTCAATGACTCCCAGCTCCAACATTTTCTGCACTTCAGTTTTGATGCAGTCTCTAACATGATCAGGCTGTCTGTAGATTTTACTCTTGACAGGCAGACTGTCTCCAGTGTCAACATCATGGGTACACCAATCAGTTTGGCTGGGTGTCAGAGAGAACATATGTCTGTAGGATTGCAGAACTTGCCTGCAATCCTGTTGCTGATGTTCAGTGAGGCTGCCACAAAAGACAACACCATCAACTGACCCATCATCAGGATTCTGAGTGAGCAGGTCTGGGAGAGGGTCACTCTCTTCCTCCTGTCCCTCATCTGTGGCCATGAGCAAGCTCATGTCCTTCCTGTCAACATATGCCTTGAGCCTGTTAACATGGAGCACTCTGAGAGGGCTCCTGGGAGTTCCAAGGTCCACCAAGTAGGTAACCTCTCCCTTTTGCTCAATGATGGTGTGGGGCCCAGACCATTTGTCTTTCAGAGCTGCTGGGGCCACTGGCTCCAGCACCCACACCTTCTGTCCTGGCTGATACACAGTCAGAACAGCCTTTTGGTCATGCCAAGCTTTTTGAAGTTCTTGGCTGGCCTCAAGGTTTTTAGATGCCTTTTCCATATACTCAGCCATCCTGGAGCGGAGACCAAGTACATAGTCCACTATGTTGGTTGCAGGCTTTTTGAGAGGTCTCTCCCATCCTTCCTCCACCAAACACAGGGGTCCTCTTACAGGATGTCCATACAGAAGCTCAAAAGGGCTGTAGCCAACCCCCTTCTGTGGGACCTCTCTGTAAGCAAACAAGAGGCAGGGGATCAGGACATCCCATCTTCTCCTACGAGTTTCAGGTAGTCCATGAATCATCCCTTTGAGGGTCCTGTTGAATCTCTCAACAAGCCCATTGCATTGTGGGTGGTAGGGTGTGGTGAACTTGTAGTTCACACCACACTCCTTCCACATTGCAGTCAGATATCCTGACATGAAGTTTGTACCTCTGTCAGAAACGACCTCCTTTGGAAAACCCACTCTGGAGAACACTCCAACTAGGGCTCTTGCCACCACAGGGGCTGTGGTGGTCCTCAGGGGAATAGCTTCAGGATACCTGGTGGCATGGTCCACCACCACCAGTATAAACTTGTGCCCTGATGCTGTCTGGGGTTCCATTGGACCAACAATGTCAATCCCCACTCTTTCAAAGGGAACCCCCACCACAGGTAGTGGTATGAGGGGGGCCTTTGTTGTGCCACCTGACTTACCACTGGCTTGGCAAGTGACACAGGAGCGACAAAACTCCTTGGTATTCTCATTCATATGGGGCCAGTGAAAGTGTGAGACAAGCCTGTCCCAAGTCTTTGTCTGACCTAAGTGACCTGCAAGGGGAATCTCATGGGCCAAGGTGAGAAGGAAACCTCTCAGAGACAAGGGGATGACCAGCCTCCTGGTTGCACCAGGCTTGGGGTCTCTTGACTCAGAGTACAGGAGTCCATCTTCCCAGTATACCCTGTGGGCACCTGTGGCATTCCCTGCAGCCTCAGCAGCAGCCTGCTGTCTGAGGGGTTCAAGGGAAGGGCAGCTCAACTGTTCCTTCCCCAGGTCTGCTCTGGAGGGTCCCCCTGAGCCCAGAAACTCAACTTGATCAAGTTCAAGCTCTTTAGGCTCAGTTTCCCTCAGTTCTCTCAGATCAGCCTCCTCAGAGACTTGATCCTCAACCTGGGGTAAGGGGGAAGGCAAAGCCTTACCCTTACTGCTCTTCTTCTTGGAAGGTGTCTGGTCCATAATTTCAGGATCCAGCACCTGTTCAGTGGGGCATTTCCTGGCCTGTGACCTAGTCACAGCAAGCACATGTGCTGGCAAGCCTAACATTTCCATGTGAGTCCTCTGCTCCACTTCTGACCATTGTGATGACTCCAAATCATTGCCCAACAAACAATCAACTGGGAGGTCTGAACTGACTACAACTTTCTTTTGTCCCTTCACTCCCCCCCAGGAGAAAGCCACAATTGCCACACTATGACTAGTAGTGACATTGCTGGCATTGGTCACCAGGAAATCAGTACCTGGCATGATTTGTCCAGGGTCCACAAAGTTAGGTGTCACCATGGTGACACTGGCACAAGTGTCCCTATAGGCCTGAGCCATTTTGCCATTAATCAAAGGTGTCTGCCTGTATTTGCCCAAAGTATTGGGACTTATCTCAGGGGACATATCCATATCCCCTGAACAGACAAGGACAGCCTGAGTGAGTGTGCCAACTAAGTTGTCAGACCCCTCAGTACCCAAGGTTAACCCAACTAATGCCTTGGGAGGTACACTACCACTACTGACTGTACTAGGGGGTGCAGTTGCCTTAGGGGCTGTAGTGGCAGGAGTTTGTCCTCCTCTTTTGGTGCACTCACTAAACCAGTGAGATTTACTTTTACAGTACTGGCACCACCTTTTCGACTGGCCTTCTTGAGTCTTCTTCTTCTGGGAAGCCTGACCCCCACCCTCTTTGGTTTGTTGGGGACCTGGTGAAGACTTCTGGTCATTTTGCTCATTCTTAACATTACCCTTCTGGTCTGCTTTCTTCTGACCACCCTGGTTCTGGTTCTGGTTCTGCTTGATCCTTGTCCTGACCCATTTGTCTGCCTTCTTTCCCAATTCTTGGGGAGAGGTCAGATCTGAATCAACAAGGTGCTGGTGCAACAACTGGTTCTGACAATTGTTTAAAATGTGTTCTCTCATCATTAGATTATACAATCCTGTGTAATCTGTAACCTTGCTACCCAGCAACCAGCCCTCCAAAGCCTTAGTGGCACAATCCACAAAGTCAGACCAGTCCTGAGACTGAGTTTTCTGGGTGTCTCTGAACAGCAACCTGTACTGCTCAGTGGTTAAACCAAACCCATCAACCAGTGTATTCTTCAGGACCTGGTAATTGTTAGCATCCTCCACTCTTGTAGTGAGGAGCTTATCTCTACCTTTACCATCAAAGGAGAGCCACAGTATAGCTGCCCACTGACTCTGGGGAATGCACTGCACAGTGCAGGCCCTCTCCAGAGCAGCCATCCATTTCTGGATATCATCCCCTTGCTTAAAGGGGGGCACTATCTTAGTCAGGTGTTTAGTATCTAAACCCTTCTCTCTATCTCTTGGGAGATTGCTGCCACCAGTGGGAGCTAGCCCACTCATCTGCTGCTCTCTAGCAAAGGCAAGCTTCTCTTTGGCCAGGGCAAGTTCTTCCCTTTCAATCCTCAGTTCAGCTTGTCTCATTCTAGCTTCATGCTCTTTTCTCTGAGGGGAAGTAAATCTCCTCTGTGGAGGATTCCTTCTCCCCTGAGAAGAGGCATTAGAGTGCAGAGATCTATTGGAGTCCCTAGAAAGAGATCTATCTCTCCTAACTCCAAGGTTAGGCCCACTTCGGGTTAGTACTGGGGGTCCCCCAGATCCTAGCCCAAGTAAGTCTAAGTTGGTCCTGGTTAGCCTTCTGACTACCTCAAGACCTTTGTCTACCTCATCCCCAGAGAGTTCCTCCTGATCCTCCTCCTCCTCAACTGCAGTAGCAGTGTTGGGAGGTCTGGATCCCCAGAGGTTCCCTCTAAGGCTGGCATGTTCTCATGTAACTGAGAAAGCTTTCTGGCATCATATGTCTCTAAGAGACCTATCAGAAAGGGAATGGTGGGGTTAGACCCCTGCTTCAGTTTTCTGGAGACACAGATTTGTCTCATCTCCTGGAAACTGAGAGCTGCATATCTTGAAGTGACCTGTGGAGGGTCAACACTGACCAGGGGAGTCTCAGTAGAATCTCCCTGGGTAGACATGCTTTTCTAGTGAGGTGTAAGTGGTGCACTTACCTACACTATATGTTTGCCTACTGATCCCTTGCTAGAGTTGTAGTTTAGGGTGTGCTAGGCCCTAGGAGCTACAACAGCTGGTTCAGTAGAACTCAGAGTATTCTAAGCTAAGTTATATGTACCTTTAGTACTCATGTGATCTTTCACAAGATATTCTTAGGGCATGTGTGGTAAAACAACAGCAAGCTCAAATCCCAACCGCTGCTCACCAATGTGAGAAGTTGGCCTGATGTGCAGTGTTCACTATTCTAGTGATCACTATATATCAGTCCAAACAACCCTTATTGATGATTGGTTGTAAGTCAACCTTATAGACCAGCTATCCTAGTAGCATGGATACGAGCAGTCTAAGGCTAAGACTCTAGAGGGCGTGTTAAGCCAGCTGTTTTACCATCACATTACCCCTTGAACACCCAGTGAAAGGACACCACACAAGTGTTATGAAAATAAACAGTGTATTTATTAGAATCACAACAACCCTGTACTCTTTATGAGGACAGGGTGCTAGGCACACAACAAAACTCTTACGAAAATACTTAAGTTAGCACGTTATACACAAATGCCCGAGGGGTACGAAAAACCATATATTCTAAAAGTGGAATGCGAAATTACTAGCAGGTAAGTACAGTACTAATAGGCTTTGGAATCGCTAGGACTTGACTATAGAATCGTTAGATTACTTCTAGGAGACCTAGGGGACTCGGGTGCAGAGTGTGCACTCTCACGCGGGATGCGGGACAAAGTCTATGGGAGCTAGTAAAGGCAAAGTTAGTGTTCACGGGCGAACCCGACCTGGTAGGCAGAAAACGACAGTGGATCCTGACCCTAGGATAGTGAGGCTATGCTGGGACACCGAAGTGCCGAAGTTACCTAGCCCAGGGGCTGCAGCTGCATAGGTCTGAAAAGACGTCGGGGATCTCGTTGCCGGACCAGGAGCCTGGAAGAAGGAAGTTGCTGGCAGGCGACCAGTGAAGGAAAGTTCGTTGGATCCAAGCCTGGATCGAGGAAGAAGAAACCTGAAAGCAGAGGGGACCAAGTTCTTGAATCACTAGCCAGTGATTAAGTGGGCACCAGGATGGCACCGGGCGAAGTCACCTCGACTAGGTGAGTGGGCGACGCTGGCTCTGCAGATCTCACGGACCAGGAGGCGTTGTCGGCGACCAGGATGGAGAGGCGAGCTGTCCCACGATGGATGAAGCTGTCGGCGTCGAAGTTACCCAGGATTGGGCAACAAGCCTTGGCTAATTCAAGCCCACGCAGTGGACTCAAAATGGCGTCTTGAGTGGACCAGGAGGGTCCGGGGTGCTCCTCTTTTGGAAGGGAGCAAGGGCCAGCCTGGAGCAACCAGACCAGCAGCAGAAATGTCGTCGGGCGTCGTTCAGAAGGCCACAAGCCAGCGGGCTAGTAGCCAAACAACGCGGTGAGCAGCAAAAAGCAGAAGGGCCCCACGCAGATCGTGGAGATGCTGGGAGGCTGCACTTCGGTGCTGGAGCTGCTCAGGGTCGGGGCTTCTCGGACCCCAAAGCACTCACCAGGAAATTACTCGGCGGGCTTGCTGGAAAGAAGTCGTGCAGTCTTGAAGATGGCCGGTCCCTCGAGGTCTCGTCACACCCACGAATCTCAGCGTGACTGATGATGCAGGTAGAGGTCAGAGGTGCCAGGGAAGCCGGTTCTCGTCGAGCTGGGCAGTCTTGATCCGGAGGAGAGACTTGCAGCAGACCGCAGTGTTCTTAAGATGGTGCCTGCGGATGCAGGGTGACTACTCCTTAGTCACAAGGGAGAAATCTTAGGAAGAAGTCTTGAGTTCCTTTCGTGGAAAGTAGTTTCAGGATTCAAAGATGATCTGATTTGGAAGGGGGCCAGTTCCTACCTTTATCCTGTAAAAAGGGGCTGGCACGCGACTAAGTCCTGCCCTAGGGGTGGGACTAGGAGGGGGGTGGTTACACCCACTTCCTTGGCTGGCTTTTCCCCAGCACAGGGTCTGGAGTGACCCTGGAACTGGTTCCAGCCAGCCTATGCACAGTGAGCACCGGGGTGCCACGTGCAGTCACCTTACTCTAAAGCCCTGCCTACCTACAATACACAAAACCCTGTCTGGGACGGTGCTGGCACCGCCCCTGGCAGGAAACCCTTTGTCCTTATCTCCTGCTCTGGGAGGACTCCCAGCAGCAGGAGGGCAGACTTGTGTCTCGGTGGCAGCATCCATTTTGTGGAGCTGAGGCTCTGTTTGACTTTAACCGGGGTTAGGGGTTACATACATGTCGTGTCCCTCTAGAAGGGTGGAATGCTAACCCCGTCGCCAGAATTGACGAGGGGTTAGTATTCCAATTCGTATGACACCTTACTCGACATGTTTTGATAAAGCGATACCAGAGTTGGCATATAACCGCGAGGATTATAATGCACTTAAGAGTATATGGTATGCGATATCATGGAAACGGCTAAGGGATGGATCCCGAAAGCCGCAGACAGGCTCAGCTCATGCCAGAGCACCATCTCACACGATTCCAAGCACTCTGCCTTCAGGATTGTTAAGGCCTGCCATAGGAGTGACTGATAGGAGATCTGTGTGTCCCTTTTTAGGGTTAGATATAGGTATACTATATCTAAAGCAAAGGGTGAGTACACCACCTTGCCCCAGCTGTCGTGCAGCCAGTTCTGTCAGTTTAGTTAGTCAGCCCAGGGGTGGCATAATACATGCTTCAGCCCCTGGGAGACTTCTGGGTACACCTCAGCCCTGGGTACAGGGACTTGGAGAGGGCCCAGTGCCAATTCAGTACCTGAGTACAATTTGGATAGAGAGAACAGCTAGGCTGTGGGTCTGATTAGCAGGCCCACAGCCAGGGAAAGTCGTAAACCAGTGCAGCAAAAAGCAAAAATCTGGGTGATCATAGGATTGCAGACCCTACTCTCCTACAGGAAGGCAAAGCAATTTTTTGTTGAATCGGTCCCCCTCCAGAGAGGATTGGCAGCATCCAACAATATAGTTTTTTGGACTGTGTTTCAATATGTAACCATTTTATCAAATGTGGCAAGCAAACCCTTCGATTGAAGCATAAGGCCTGGGAGGCTAGCACAACCATCCTCAGAAATGTCTGTCAATGGGTAAGAATTTCCATCATATCTACCTGGAGGTCAGCCTGTACTTTTGTGAGGCATTCCAGGCCTGCAGCTAGCCCAACCTCCATGCTAAATCTGTTTGGTTCATTGGCAGTTGTCTTTTTCCTTCCCTCTCCTGTCAATTCTGCGTGGGGTGTTTCGCTCCCCCAAGATGGAGAGGAGCCTGCTATTCTATTCAGTACTTATGATTTGAATGATGACCCTGTGATATACAAGGGCAATTCATTTGCTTTTAATCCTGGAGCTTCATTATGGAGACCTTTATTGTATGACTAAACGGCCTGTCTCCTTCCCTGAAAACCCCTGCTAATTGAAAAGGCTTTCTGGTCTAAGGCCCTGCTGAATACTTCAGGGGATTAAACAAGCTGCTTGTTTAAACTCCCATTACACTCTTGGAAAGGAGGTCAGCCTAGTTGACTTAGACTGACTGGCAGGTTTCCCTCTTTATGAAGCTGTGCTGCATATCTATGCTTTCTCACGACTGTACCTTCTGCACTATAACAGTATTTATGCATATGATGACAATACCTGTGCGCCTGCTCTCGAAATGAGGCTGTTGCCAAGTGAAAAGAAGATGAAGTCATCTTTATCTGAGCATCCCAGGGAAAGGACCCTGGGTCATAAAACGGAATGGGCGTTTTGTGTGGCAAGTGCTCTCTGTGTGAGTAAATGCATGTATTACTGGGGAACAACAGGTGGCGCTAATCTGATAGCTAATACGAACAAAATAGGGATGGATCCTGACCAAAACAGGCTTCTGTGAAGCCAACCCATTATTAAAGGTTAAAGCCTTTTGGAAGCCTACTAGGCCGGATTTAGGTGCACTTTTTTAACTTCGCCTTTATTTCCCAGTAGGCAATTTACCAGTGGTTCAGGGGAGTCTCAATCTAGGTATCAAGGGTTGCTGGGCAACGGGTTGTCACTTTCATTTGCCCAATTATTTTAAAAATACTAGTGCTGACTCGTGCTCCCCCTTTGGGTATGCACCCATGCCGGCCTTTAAATCCGAACGCAGAGCGTGTTCATGCAGCGCCTGAAGGTGACATCCTGTTCTGTGCCACAATATTATTTCCTTGTAAAGACCCTGGAGTGTCCATTTTTAAGAGGTGGAGTCAGAGTCTACAAGGGGGTGGGGGTGAAGGTCCAGAATACACCCCCCCAGACAGGCAATGTAAATCACAGGGTATGCAGTTCCTAACAAGAGATCGGGGTCCATGAGGTGTCAGATTGGGGGATCTGATCCCTCAGAAGCAAGAGTCCTCACACACCCAGATGAGTGTTATCCTTCATAATCGGGCAGCTCCTGGTTGAGCTGGTGCTGCAATGCCCAAGGGGCCCCACAGGGGAGCTCTTTGACAGATTTCTTTTGTTTTTGCCTATGTGAAGAGTGCAGTGCAGTGTAAAGTGTGATAAGGTGAGTAGATTGGCGTAGAGTGAGATTACAATTAACTAGGGGATACCCAAAAGGCTATTTATTAGTGAGTTCCCTTGTTAAAGAAACGAATGGCTAGAAATGGATGCAATGGTCCACACTAGCTCAATGGATGAGAATTAAAAGAAGGTTGACATGCTTTTGCTTATTTAACCGCATGCGTGCGGTCGATATTCTTGTCCTGCGCTGGGCTTTACAAAAACCCATTATTCATGACGAGCTGGGCTCGTCATGAGCGTGCGAGGAGGCTACCTCATGACGAGCCCAGCTCGTCATGAGCGTCGAAGGGGTTAATGCCAAACTGATCACAGCAATTCATCAGGACCGGGGTCCTAATCTACTCTAATTTGGGTCGGTAGAGGGTGCCACTTGTTTAAACCGTTCTCAACATAAATCACAAGTATATGCAGTATACTTTCAAGGTTCAAAACTGACTTGCAAAGAAAGTAAACAATAAATCAAGCACATTTATATTCAATAGCATGCTGGGCAATTAGAATGATGCTGCCGAGGCCATCTCCACCCTGGTGGAACAGGTAAGGACTGACCACACAATATTCACCTTAAGTCAAATAACAACACAAAGGACATGTGAAACACGACAGCCGAAAGTCCCAATGCACAGTTCAGGGAAAATGACAAAAGCAACTGTCTGTTTATAAATTGAAGATGCTTACCATAAGAGGTGGAATACCATACAACAATTATGAATGTCAGAGACAAATGCTCAATGGTGTCGAACACCTAAGGAAACAAAATCATAAGTGTATACTTGGATTCAAGTAAGTAACAGACAGGGAGATAGGGAAGCCGGTCCATGGAGTACAATACTCACAGTTTGTCAAGAGAGCGCTATTTGCGAACAACTAACCTGGATCTCTGCCACCACGGAGGTAAGTGGCGTGCAGAGTGGGTGACATTTTAACAGCAAACCATGCGTCTCACCAATGGCTACATGTGTAGCTGAGTAGCAGCTGCTGGAATCCTACAACCTGATAAGCGTGGCTCAAATCCACCCGAGTGACTTACCGCACTCACCTATAATCACCAAGTAAGAAGTCAGCCGGAGAGTGGAGAAGAATAAACAAAGTATTTTATTAGGCCACAAACTCCCATATGAGAGGGCCCTGTCCGACCTCACCCCTAAGAGTGCGCCGAGAGGACTGACTCATCTCATCACAGTAATACATTATAACATGGTACAGCAAAGTAAAACACGCCCATACTGGAAAAGTACTGGACCCCGGAGAGGGCGAATAATGGCCTCATACAAGAGGCATCTGCACCTGCAATAGCAACATTTGGTTATCTCTGCCCAAGTCCACGGAGCCAAGCCTCAGCATCTCCAGCGCATGAGAACATTACTGATTAGGGTTTCTGTTATTAGTTTCGATCACAGTTAGCTAAGAAACGAGAACTGCTGCTGGTTTTTCCTATTCCTACGGGAGGGGGAGTGAGCGAGTGCGACTCGCACGCAGAGAGAAGCAACCCAAAATGGTGGCACACAGGCTAAGCTAAGAAAACTGAATAACATCACACGCATAAATGAATAATGAAATGGAGAGTATAAACGTAAATGCATAAATGAATACATCATTAGTTAGACACATTATGCTAACTCATAAATGTAAATGTAAGTGGGCGGGGCATCGAAAAATGAAACCTATCAGCCCCTCCTTTTAGCATTATGTGGCTAACGTGGGCGTAGCCTTCATTAGCTAAAAGATAAAGTCTTTACACATGCTAGTGACGGGGGAAACATATCAATCAAAAACATCAGCATCAATAAGCATCAACCAGTGAACATCATCGAGCTCCATGTCATTAGAAACAGGATACTGGCGGGTCGGTCTTTTAGTATTTTGCAAATTACTGGCACACATGGAGCAACAAGGGGGAAGGCAATAAACACATAAGCAACAAGTCAGCAATATCCCCACTACTCCAACACCCATCAAAATCTTCCAGCCCCAAGAGGAGAAAACACCCCACAGCCATTTCTGTAGTGACCAAGTACCAGTGTCCTGATGAAAATCAGTCGCTAATCTATGATGTTTCTGTACAGCTAAGTTAACAGTGGAGGCCGAGTCAGGAATGTACACACAGCAAGACGTCCCGATGACGCGACAGGCTCCACCCCTATCAGCAAGAATGACGTCAAGCACCATCCTATTCTGAATCATAAATAATATCATAACCTGCATCTCAATGGACATATTAGCTGCAATGTCTGCCTCAGTATTCACTACTTTCTCCATCACCCTTGACAGTCTCCGAATAGCCCAACTATTAAATATGGGACCCCAGAATGGCAGTAAAACCTTAGAGAAATCTGTCCATTGCTGCAAAGAAGTATCAGTCTGATCTACGTCCTCAACTTGGAATGCCCTCCTTTTACGCTGTCCCGGCATTATAGCGAACCGACGATAAGTCTTATGATAGTCTGAGGGTGCTACATAGACAGGAGGAAGCAGATAAGCCAGACCCCCCCAACCCTCAGGAAACCACAGGTATCCATTATCTCCACAAACAAAGTAAATATTGGGGGGAGTGACCAAAGAAGGACTAAGGGGCAAGCGAATCGAGGCAGTCACATTGCAAGAACTGTTCCCAACCTTTACAGGGCCCCTCCCCATGGTACAAAAGAATGGTGAGGGCCCAACAACTGCCAGGGGCACCAAAGAATGACTACTACCATTTGTCGCAGGGAGGTGTCTATAAGCCAGAGAATACTTCAACTGTAGAAAACTCTCCCTAACTTTGTCAGTGTCGCTAGGAGTCACGAATCGTCCCACTTTCTTCGAGCATGTTTCCAGAAATGTCTGATCGAAACGTCCGTCAGTAAACAATTGTTCAAGAGAAGAGGTGGGCATAGGACGTACTCGCATTGTCAAAGTAGATCCGTTACTAGGTAATCGAGGATCTAGAAAATCAGGTTGTTGAAAGAATTTTACCATGCCAATCAAAGTGTACCATCCCACACAAATATTCACAGGAGTTAAAGGGAGTGCCAGCAATCTATCCTTTTTATAGGCAGCAGAAGGTAGCAACCCACAAACCCAACAATCTGTCACATTATACACAGCGTGGGCATGATGTAGAGTCTTGATAAAAACATTGTCACGGTAACCTTTTCGTAAACATTGTTCACCATAATCAACAGTAACCATATGATGTTCAGGAAGAGCAGAAGGGGTAGGGATAAACATATGAACAGGATAGGCTTCATCTAGGAAAAACAGTATGCCAAGAATTATTAGAAATACAATGATGAGTATCACAATGGCCACAATTTTTCCTTTTCGTGACAGAGCGAGCCATGGAGAGTCGGGTTCTGTTCTGCGAGGAGCTGCAAAAGGCTGCTCCTCCTCAGGGATGGGACGGCCAAAGGGGTACATGTTCCCTAACTAAATGTCCAAAACTAAACTAAAAAGGTAATCAAACAGTCACAGTCACACAGAAGCCGGCCAGGGGGGAGTCTTCTCTCTCAGAAGGGATCTTCTCCCTGTGTCCGTTAAAGCCTCACAGGCAGGCTTCTATTGTTCGTTCCCTAATCCCACGACGGAGTCGCACAGCTGTTGCAACTCAGGAGCACTTAATCCGGGCCCAGGCGCAATCCTAGTGTCTCATCTGATAATGTCTCGACAGTACACCAGGGCTCTTACCAGCAGTCCGTCCCTAACACTTAACTATTCTTCAGCACTGTTCTCTTCTAGTCCCTATCTCATCCCTTCTTCCAGTGCTCAGTTCTCCTTCTTTCCCTTCCTGGGCCGCAGATTATAACGAGTGCTCCCTCGCACCTATGGATCTGTGAACAGAATGGGGGGGGTCAATGGCAGCGGACTTATCCGCTGATGTTTGCTCACTGTGATCAGGAGAGGCCTCACCACTTGCAATCAGAGCCGGCCTCTTCTCTCTCTGATCCGGCTCCGCACCCCTCAACAAAGCATCCGAGAAGGGTATGTACCGAAGAACTACTTCACATTCGTCATCAGCGACGCCGTTTCTCACCCATTCGTCATATGGCAGTGGCAGTGGGACATGTTTCACGTGAGACGCATGTGTCCACGCCTTGCGGCCCTGGATCCGGAGTGCGGTGCGGGTGGTGAGTAGAACTTGCCTCGGCTCCGACCACCTTGGATCCAAGCAGGACTTCCGCTGGTACTTCTTGACGACAACCCAGTCCCCGGGTTGTATAGTGTGTCCTTTCCCCTTCGGCAGCGGCTTCAGAGTGTCTGCTACCTGCTGATGAACAGAACGAAGATCTTTAGTCAAAGCATACAGGTAATCTATCAACAAAGGGTATTCTAGAGGGGGCGTGGCTAGCAGCCGAGGATGGCGGCAGCATAAGGGACAGGCTCCGCAGTTGAAGCGGCCTCTCCGACTATCCGGCCCATAATGCGGCACTTTTATTAATCCCCAAGGAGGAAACCAGAGCCCAGGACCGGGCGGCGTGAGTGGCGGAAAGCGGCGTCAGAATCCGACGACTGGAGACCGAGCTCTGTCAGAGCTGCGGATTGGCCTACCCTGGCCGTTTGAGCCGGGACCTTGCCTGAGCGACTGACCCAGCAGGAAGTGAGGCCGCCCGGGGAACCTGCACCGGAAGTGTTCGCATATCCCTGACCACACTGCCTGCCACCGGGGAGGGGGTGGCGGCGGCTGCCCACCTTGGCCGTTGCCTCCGGACCTGTGTACTGCCCGACTGGAGAGCTGGGGACTGTGGAGGGTCGGCCGCCATTATCCTGGTCGGCGGAGGTCGGTGCACGCTGCCCGACCGCAAAGAGGTATTTCCCCGCAGTGTGTGACTGACGGCGAGAGCAGACCGGACGGTGTACACTGCCGTTGGCGCCCGGGGTCCGTCTACGCTGCGGGCGGGTGAGGGTCTCGCCACTAGGGTGACCAGAATTTCAAAGTCATAAACCGGGACATTTCACAAAAATAGAAGAAGGACTACAATTTTACTACAAGAGATGAGAGCGCTCCTCAGCAGGGAATTACAGAACAGGCAGTAAGGACATACGTAAAATGCATTTTTTTTTTTAAGCCCCGTAGCTTGCCTGTTAATTGAATTACATTCTTGAAACAAGTGTTAACTTTTCTCTGCTTTGTAAAACATTAAAAAACACCTCCCACCGTTTTCAGTCGACCCTCTCCAAAAACGGGGACAAGAGCTAAATTTGTTGAAATTTGCTGGGACAGCTGGTTAACAACAGGGACCGTCCTGGCAAAACGGAGTCGCCACACACAGCACCCTGCCTCAGGCACTCCTCGATCCCCGTGGCAGCCTACACATCGCCGGCCACGCACCGGAGGACCTAATAGCACGATACGGGTAGTGTGGGGGGGCGAGGAGCGGTTCCCCCCCCCCCGTATAGCCAGTCAAGCTACAGCCGGCCACTGCAGTTCCCCCGCGGAGATACAAGAGAATCACCAGCACCGCAACACACCCGTGCACCCCACCCGGGAGATAGACACTGGGAGCACAAACCCGCCCTGAGAGACACGGGGGCTGAGGGACGAGTCAGGGCCCAATTGGTGGGTCGCGCCGCACCCTGCGGACCACCACTGGTGCGGGGGGGCAGTCATACAGAACCTGGCGGCGCTCGGTTCGCTAGCACCTATAGACAGCAAGGCGGCTGCCTAGTCGCTCGGGCAAGTGGGCGAAGACACTAACGTACTGCACCTGCTGCGGGTGAGGTGCACAGACCAAACTGGATCGGAAAGGCCGGGATACCGCGAAGAACATAGCCATGGCGGGAAAAGGACCGAAGAGTGGCACTACGCAGGCCCGCTTAGAACGCTATGCATACGATACGCCGGCCACCTCCCCCGCAGCGGGGAAAGAGACGGGGAGCAAATCCGCAGATGCCCCGGGGGGAAAGAAGGCGACACTTGACGACGTAATGCAGGCGTTGGCTCAGCTACAGACTACGGTGGGCTCAATCTCAACGGATGTCACGCTGCTCAGAGCTGACCTCCACAAAATGTCGGAGAAAGTCAACGCCATGGAAGTGGTCACGAAATCCCTTGTTGAGGATGTCTCTGAACTCCAACAGGAGATGGCAAAGTTGGCGACGGACAACAGGATACTACGCGAGAAGCTCGATGATCAGGAGGGGCGCTCCAGGCGCAACAACATCCGCATAATTGGTGTGCCGGAGTCGGAAGGCACGAGAGCCATGGACTTATATGTAGAAAGCTTGATCACCACTGAACTTAAACCGAAAGGACTGTCCACCTTCTTTTCCGTGGAGAGGGCGCACCGCGTGCCAGGTGGTCAACCGAAACCAGGGGCGCCCCCACGGCCTATAGTTGCCAGACTGTTCAACTTCCGGGACCGGGATGCCATCCTGCAGGCGGCACGGGCACCCCCCCCCCCGTCCGACTTCAGAACTCCACTGTGGCTTTCTTCCCTGATTATACGGCGGATGTCGCTCGCAGGCGAAGAACCTTCTTCGAGGTGAAGAAAGAACTCAGGGCACGAGAGATCCCATATTCCATGCTCTTCCCGGCCAGGCTACGGGTGGTAGCCGACAATAAAACATGGTTCTTTGATACCCCAGAATCCGTGCAAGACTGGCTGGAGGGATGGAGGCCTGGCACTCACCCTCGGCGGACCAACCGGCATCCGAAGGGCCGTAATGCCGGACGTCTTCCGGAATCCCAGACATCGGGGGAGGGCCCGGACAGCGACTTGCCCATGAGAGACGAAGCTGGGGTCGAGGACAACGAAGATTGATGGTCTCCAGGTTTTTGCGATTTGATAGACTTACTGTGCCGCGGGCACACTGCCCGCCATTGGACACTGGGTGATGGACCTCCGGGGAAGAGACTGAGGGACCGCTGACTGCGGAGAGTCCCTCACCCCGACGCGCAAGTACACGGTTTTGGGGTTGGGGCAAGCACTCTGCTCAGTTGGGGGGGCGGGCAGTTTTGGGTCCGCGTAGCAGGGGGGCAGGGAGGGGGGTGTGTAAGGGAGGGGGGATGGTTATTGTTGGGGACCAGTTGGTCCTACCAGTTGAAGTTTTGACACATGCACATGCTGATTGGTATGACACTGCCTCTGCACACTATCACACGAAACGAGGGGGACCACAAGAAACTAGGCATGCTGACGCCACACCTGCTTTGTGCCAGCCCACATACACTGCTTCACACATGGGGAGACGGACTCGCTGCTTGACGAGATCCTTCTATAAGTCGCGGGATGAGCTGCATCCTGCGGACTTCCTCAGACCTCGTTACCAGCGATTTACATGGCTAGTTAAACAGTCTTACCACACCAACCCCCTTACAAATTATGTCCTGGAACGTTAGGGGTTTGGGTGATAAGATCAAAAGAGGCCTAGTGTTACAGGGAATTAAGAGGCAGGGACCCGCCCTGATTCTTCTACAAGAAACACACCTGATGGGGGCGGCCACAGGGGCACTGGATAGACGAGGATACCGCATGATCGCACACGCAGAATTCACCTCGGGGTCACGCGGAACAGGTATATTGCTGCGGAAATCCTCCCAGTTCATAGTGATATCCACAAAGATAGACCACCAGGGCCGCTTCGCAGCGGTACATGGCCAGTGGGAAGGCAGGCAGCTGAATGTGGTTTCTGTGTATATTCCGCCTGCACTACAAGCAGTGGCCTTGCCGGACCTTGGCAAGTTCCTCTTAGACCTCCCTGAGGGAGAACTTCTCATAGGTGGGGACTTTAACATGACTCTACACAACCCCCTCGATCGGTTCCCAGCACGTACGCACGCAGCCGGCCCAAGCAAACTCCAGACTTTTCTAGAAGCGCAGGGATTGGTGGATGTGTGGCGTCTGCTACACCCGGAACAGCAGCAATACACTTATTACTCAGCGACACACAATAGCCTCTCAAGGATAGATTACTTTCTCACACTAGGGAACGGCCTCCTCAACATTGATGAGGCAAAGATACAACCGAGGGGGATTTTGGATCACTCACCAATCACTTTGACCATGTCTAGTACGGGCACCAAACGTGCGAGGGTCTTTCCGATATTTCCGGGGTATCTCACAATTCCAACAATTAGTAAGGACCTGAGGAAAGCAACCCGACTCTATTTTGCGGAAAATCAGTCCTCGGTTGACTCCCCTTCAGTATTATGGGAAGCGTATAAAACAGTGTTTAGGGGGCAGGCCATAGCGGCGATAGCACACCACAAGAGAACGCAGGGGAGGGAGGCTCTGGAGCTGGAATTGGCTCTCGAAAGGGCCAATGCCGCCCATGCGACTGACCCCTCAGATGACACACTGCACTCCCTACAGATGCACCAACACCGTCTCAATGACCACCTGAGGCGTGTGACCATGGCAGACATCGCCGCTACTAAACATAGAGTCTATGACATTGGGGATAAAGCCAGCAAACTCCTAGCATGGCTGGACAAGAAACAGGAGGGAGGCAGGGGTATATTGCAAATCACTGACACTCATGGAACAGTACATACACGGCCGGAAGAAATTGTAGATGCATTGGCAGATCACTTTAGTGAGGTATACACCCCGACGGCAGAAGTGACGGAGGAGGAAGCCCGGGCCGCCCTCGGCCACGTGCCTCTGCCGACGCTGACTGGGGAGGCGGCGAGGGACCTCGATGCCCCCTTGTCAACTGACGAAATTCAATTGGCGATCAGTTCCCTCCATTCGGGTAAGGCTCTGGGCCCTAATGGGGTGCCCATTGAATGGTTTAAAACTATGTCAGAGTCCCTGAGCGAACCACTACGCCAAATGTACGAGGAAAGTAGAGAGAAAGGTACGCTGCCCCCGGACCAACGGATGGCGACTATAGTGGCCATCCCGAAGCCGGGTAAACCGCCTAATGACTGTAAATCATATAGGCCTATCTCGCTCCTGAACCCGGAAGCTAAAATCATAGCGAAAGTGCTGGCAACCAGACTCATGCCACACCTAGGACAGCTGATCCACCCAGACCAGTCCGGCTTTATGCCACATAGAAGCACGGCCCTGAACCTTCGTAGGGTACACGGGGTATTGGCGAGGGCCCCACTGTTGACGGAACCAGCAGCGATATTATCGTTGGATGCCAAAATGGCATTTGATATGGTGGAGTGGAGCTACCTCTTCGCAGTACTCGATTGCATGGGGTTCGGGTCCACCTTTATCTCGTGGATCAGGCTACTATACAAAGACCCAATGGCCAGAGTAGTAGCGAATGGCCATACGTCGCGCGACATATGTCTGGGTCGGGGAACTCGACAGGGGTGCCCACTCTCACCCCTCCTCTTTGCACTGGCCCTGGAGCCACTGGCAGTCACTATTCGAAGTACGCAGCTTCTGAAGGGGATCAGCTGGGACCAACACTGGGAGGACAGGGTGTCCTTATACGCGGACGATATGTTGATCTACCTTACAGACCTGGAACATAGTCTCCCGAACCTCCTGGCACTATGCAACTCGCACGGACAAGTATCCGGCTATACTATTAACTGGTCTAAGTCGATACTATACGAGCTCAAAGGGCCGATTCCCCCCCTTCCGGAATCTTGCCCTCTGGAGGTTGCTCATACTTCCTTTAAATACCTAGGAATACATATCACCCGAGATGCCACAGAGTTTACCACACTCAATCTGCAACCCCCGCTGACTCGGCTGCGTCATGACGTGCAGCACTGGAAGGAACTCCCATTAACGTTGCTGGGCAGAGCGGCGTTATTTAAAATGATGGCGCTACCACGCTTTCTTTATGTCCTTGAAAACGCCCCAACATTGGTTCCCGCCAGCTACTTCCAAAAGGTGACAGCACTGATATCGAGTCTGCTCTGGGGCAATCGACCAGGCCGAATAGCTCACACAAAACTTAACAGGAGCTGGTATGATGGTGGGATTGCACTGCCCAATATACAACTGTAATACTGGGCGGCACAACTTAAGATCCTCAACCAGTGGGTCCACGCCCCACAGACCGACCCAGCTTTTACGTCAGACAGGGCACAACTGGGCATCAACAGTTTACTGGCGCCTCTGTATCACAGGGGCGCGGCGGCGAAACTCGTAGGACCCGCCAAACATACCGTGCAGATATGGTACAGGGCGCAGGCGAGATTACGCTGGGAAGGGACCATCACGAAACTCACACCACTGTGGGACACCAAGGCATTGGGACACCTGCGGCGCACTAAGGGTTTCACCCAGTGGGACAATATTGGGATATCAACAGTGGGGGACATGTGGACCAGAGAAGGCGTCATCTCGTTTGCGTCCCTTCAGGAACATTATGACTTAAGGGACACTGAGCTGTATAGGTATATCCAAATTAGGCACGCCCTCCAAGCGGCGATACCACCAGACACGACACCTCCAGCATCCTCCCCGCTGGAAGATCGCCTCCTTACAGACTTCATGCAGGAAGGCGCCACCTCATTGACATACCGTAAATTGCTAAATAACTTACCTGACCCGCTGGGGAAACTGAAAGACAAGTGGATAGAAGACGTCGGAGATTTCGATGACTCCGACTGGAACAATGCCATTGCATCCCCGCGCGAGGCTGGCATATCGGCCAAGTTCCGCCTGGTGCAATTAATAATCCTGCATAGAATATACTATACGAGACCTACTTTACACAAATTACACAGGGCAGACCATCCCTATTGTCTCAGGGGCTGCGGAGAGGAGGGCACTTTCATACACACAATCTGGGGATGCGCGCGCATTGTTGGTTATTGGCAGCGGGTGGTCCGTACTATCGCTCAAGCACTCAACACCACACTGACACTAGACCCACGAGTATGCCTGTTGAACGTGTGGGGACATACGGATCTGACATTTTATGGGAGGGTTTGGACCACGATAGGCCTCATGACAGCCAAACGAGACATTGCGCAGAAATGGGGGGCCGCAGACCTCCCCACCTTGGCACAATGGAGCAGAAACATGGATATGCTCATGTTGACGGAGAGGGCAGTCTACAAACTAAGGGCTAATCCGCGTAAATGGAATGGGGTTTGGCAACCATGGAACGCATACAGAGGGGACATTTGTGAGCCACTGCCGGAGGAAGATCTTGATAGCTCCGGAGATGAAGAGGACATTGCGTAATGGCCAGGGGCTGCGGAGGGAGACACAAGCGAGGGGGGTGGGATTAGCTCAAAGTCACGAGGCTTAGTGGTGAAGGGTTCAACGGACAGGATGTAACTTGGTGCGGATTGCAGAAGTGATCTCCTGCAGGGCAGCGTCGACACCAGATAGCAAATCATATGTAAATCGTAGACATACTGTGACATGTGCGGGTTTTCTTAGTTCTATATAAAACACAAAATGCAAGTTGAATGTATATCTGTATAAACTCCATTTCTTCTAACTGAACAACTTACGGGACCGTTAATGCCTCATAGATCGGGGAAGGCCTCCATTTAGGAAATTGGATCATCCGTATGACGCATTGTATGCCGGCCCCAGGGTTGTAGGCGCACCTATATACTGTTGTTGAAGATATCTATATGACCTTGCAATAAAAAAACAACAAAAAAACAAAGGGTATTCTATTTCCGAGAAACATTTAGGTCTAGGGACACCCCACACGTTGGCCGGACGAAAATGACCTGTCTTGGAATTGACTGTCACTCTAGTGGAAAGCAAAGCCAGGGGAAGTGCATCTGGCCAACGTAACCCTGTGCTTGCTTGTATCTTGGCCATCTTTAACTTCAGAGTCCCATTGAACCTCTCTATCAAACCCGCAGCCTGGGGATGTCGGGCTGCATGAAATTTCTGTGAGATCTGTAGTCCCTTACATATCTGTTTCATGAATTTGGCATTAAAAGATTTGCCGTTGTCACTCCAGATCACCCAGGGCAATCCGTAGCGTGAGAAATATTCCTTGATCAACATCTTAGCTGTTGAGATAGCCGTACAATCCTTAGTTGGGAAAGCCTCCACCCACCTACTAAAGGAGAATACCACCACCAAGACGTACCTAAGGTTATTGACTCTCTCCATTTCAATATAATCCATTTGGATCACTTCAAAGGGAAAAGAAGGAGAAGCAAAATTGCCAACCGGAACAGGTGTTCCCTTTCCAGGATTATGTCTCAAACAAACCATGCACTGCTGCACTAAATGGGTTGCCACCTTGGAAATGTTCTTATTACTCCACACTGGGTCTAGTAATTTACATATTCCTTTCGCACTAATATGAGCTGGCCCATGAGCCATTGTCACCACTGGGAGGACATATGCGTCCGGGAGTAACCATCGTCTTTTGTCTGACACATCCGTCCAACACTTATCCGAGTCCAACCGCCCCCCACCATCCTTCCATGTCCTCAACTCATCCTCTGTCGCTTTTTCTTGTATGTTTTGCACACTTTGTACAGTATTCATGAACATGTCAACGTCCGGTACCCACCTAGCTGGTCCTGCCACAAACATTCGTGGGAGTTTTGTCCTAGCTGTCTCCTTAGCTGTCTGATCTGCAAATGCATTGCCCCGTCCTACATCATCCACCACCGCTTTGTGTGCACTACATTTGATCACAGCCAGTCGTTTGGGAAGCGTCAATGCTGTCAATAGTCGTAATATCAACGGACCATTCTGGATCCTTTGTCCGTGTGATGTCAAAAACCCTCTTTCTGCCCACAGTCGCCCATAACTATGAGCCACGCCGAAGGCGTATTGGCTGTCAGTGTAAATATTCACGTCCAGTCCTTCACTCAATTCACACGCTTGCATCAATGCTATTATTTCTGCAGCTTGGGCTTAGTGGTACGGGACCCTAGAAGTCTCCACCACTGTTTTCAATGTTGTGACTGCGTATGCTGCAGTTGAGGTACCATCCGCAAGTTTAAAACAGGAACCATCAACATACAGCTCCCCGTCGGGATCATCTAGGGGGGTGTCCGTTAAATCTATCCTTCTCTTCGTCTCCTCCTCAGTCCGAAACAAACAATCATGGACTTCATCGTCCTCTTCATCTGAAGGGATGGGTAGCAACGTAGCCGGGTTTAAAGTGGCACATCTTTTAATCGTAACATGGGGTGCGAATAATGTGATCTCATAACAAGTAAGACGAGCACTAGTTAAATGCTGCGTCTGCGTTCTGTTCAATAAAATGTCCACAGCATGCGGTACCATCACTGTTAGATCAGAACCCAGCACGAGCCCCGCCGATTGTCTAATTGAGATCGCAGCAGCCGCTGTAGCCCTTAGACAGCTCGGCAACGCTCTCGCCACATTGTCAAGCATAGCAGAAAAATAAGCACAAGGTCTCTGTTTCCCTACAAAACATTGAGTTAGGACAGACTACGCGCAACCTTCCGCCTCATGTACATAAAGCACAAAAGGCTTCTGGTAATCAGGAGTTCCCAAAACAGGTGCAGAACACAAAGCAGTTTTTAGTGACTCAAAAGCTTCTTGACATGCTGGAGTCCAGGGTAGGGTTCGCGCACCTCCTTAGTAGTCATATACAGAAGGGGTTTGGTTAGTAAGGCATAATTAGGTATCCACTGGCGACAATACGAGGTTATGCCCAAAAACGCGCGCACCTCTCGCTGCGTGTTAGGTACAGCCATGTTAGTTATCGACTTGATGCGCTCCGGTGTCAACCTCCTCCCCTCCTTCGATAGGAGATGACCTAAGTAGGTAACCTCCTGTCGACAGTATTGAAATTTAGGAAGGGACATCTTGTGTCCATTTCGAGCCAAATGGTGCAACAATTTAACCGTAGCATCTCGACACCCATCTTCGGTGTCAGATGCTATTAAAAGATCATCTACATATTGCAATAAAACATTGCCCTTGGGGAGTTCCAAATCATCCAATTGAGCCTTCAAAGCCTGACTATAAATGCGGGGGCTCTCTGTGTAGCCCTGGGGAATTCTACAAAATCTGAAGCTGTGGCCGTCCCAAGGAGAATCCGAAAAGATGACGGCTAGCAGGGTGTACCGGGATACTAAAGAAAGCATTTTTCAAATCCAAAACAGAGAAATATCTGGCTGTGGGAGGGATCATTGTCAAAATCGTCGTAATATCAGAGACCACCGGATATTGGGGTTCAACCACCTTATTAATGTGGCGTAAATCAATCACGAAACGATAAACATCAGGTGCACTATCACCTGCATCAGCAGAGGGTCTCTTAAGAATCGGGAGAATGGGGCTATTACAAATGTTAGAGGCCGTCTCCTCCACTACACCCGACCGTATAAAATCCTGTATTATTTGTAGCAAAGCCTTCTCACCATCCTTAGATATTTTATACTGCGGTATTCGGGGCAATCGGGCTCCCATCTTAACCTTGATGGACACGGGGTCAATATCCACCTTTCCCACATCAGTATCACTGATAGAGCAAGATTTCGCATCGCGACTTGCTCGACTCAAGAACCTCGAAATCTGTTATAATCTTATAATCCCAATTGTTTCGTTTTACTAATTTTATGTGTTTTGAATATGCATGTGTATCATAGTGATGCTTGCCTATGTGGTTTACTAATACGAGTAATCCTTGTGAATAAAATGGCCGCTGCTTGACATTTGTTTCTGCGCATGCGTTAGGCACACACACGTGACCTGACGTACTTGCAGTTTGGAGGGAAAGGGTGCGCATGCGTAATAGCCATAAAATGGCCGCGCTTTGTGATAACAAGGTGAAGCTTGCACCGTTGCTCTTGTGATATTGTCTGTTGCACTTACCCTTAACTGCGTAGCATATTTTTATAATGATAAACCTGAAGTACGAAATCATAAAATGTAATACATGCATTTATTTCTATGTTTTAATTTGTTTTCGCTTACTTTTCATGTATCACGATGAACTGGAGGGGGTCGGAATGAAGCGAGAACCATCTTGAAGGTCCCTGTTGCGCATGTCCGATGTGTGGAAGGTGGCATTGAATGATTGCCAACCAGAAGCAGCAGCCAAGATGCGCCTGGGAAGATGCACCTTCACCCAGCAAGCGAAATCGAAATGTTCCACATGAGATACATTGTTTAACTTGCTATTGTATTCTGTAGAATAGGTCATGGGAACCCCAAATCTGCTAGGCGGACCCATAAAATGCAAATTATGCCTTAGAAAAGTCTGTTCTGATTGGTGTGTTAACCCATCCTACCTTAGGACCCATCGAAATTTGGGATTCTGACACTTTGCAACATTTGGGGGTGGTACACGGACCCAAAAACAGTATATCTAGCCTGGGTTCAGCTAGAGAAATTGTCCGACTTGTCCGAATAGCTGACCTGTCACTGACCCAACGCACTCAATAGGTGACCTGATACAGTGGTGCTGCGGAGCACTCTGTCCGAATTTGACCATAGACTCTGAAGGTTTTACTAAACCTTAAGTGCTGACGGAGCACTTTGCTGGGAAATTCGCTGACCCAATCGGGGTCCTGACTGATAGCTGCAGAGAGGGTGGAGCGCAGGCGTTGCTTCCAAACTGCGGGTGTTGGTCGTATCCTGGTGGTCCTGTCCTGATCCTAATCTGGTTTTCCTGTCCTGTCCTGGGGTGTCCATTCTACACCTGCTGTCCCATTGAGGGTTATCCGTCCTTGAGGGTTTTCCAGTCCTTAACTGACCCGTGGCCAGGGTTGGTTTTCACACCAGTCTAGGTAAATATCGTACTGAAACCTTTTAAAACTGCACCTTTCTATTTTTCTGTCTTTGCTTCAATAAAGACATACTTTTGCATATGATAATTTTCCATGCCTTCCGCAACTATTGCATATCATAAAAGTCATTTGCATTTAATTTCATAGCGTGTTCCCATGTTACCCTACCTTTTAGAAATCATTTTCTCCATTGCAGTCTCTCTCAAAGCTGAAATTTGATTTATAGCGTGTTCCACTTTTGCTCATTCTATAGCTGTTTAAGATTTCTTAGTTAGGTTTATGAAGTATACCCAATAGCTTAATTCTATTTGTGCATAAGTTTGCCCATTTATAAAAGTTTATTCTTGCATTACCATTTTACTCCACTCAGCGTGTTCCCTGTCTCACTATTTCTTAGAAAACCTAAATGATTGCCCTTACCCTGTTCTTTTATGGTTATATGCTTTTCGTTATTTTGATTATTGACTGTCTCCTAACTGTAAGTCTAATGCTTTATGAAAATGAAATCTAGATAAATCTTTTAAAACTTCCAGTTGTCCGTGGTCATTTTATAGAAAATCAAAGTTTATATGTTGGGTTTGTATTTCTTCTGCCTTTCCTTTTACAGCTAGCTCCCTGACCCATCGTGGTCATAGGTACCCGTAACAGTGGTTGGTAAGTCGGGTACACTGGAAATAGTAGAAAGGGACTCATGATTATTGGTAGTAGATTGTAAGGTCATCGGATCAATGCAAATGGTGAATTGAAGTATATGGGCCCGAGACCGAAGTGGTGAAAATATAGGTCGGGTGACCTGCGATCTCTATCAGTAATTTTCTGGTAGCACCGAGGATGGTTAGGGAATAGTTAAAGGTTAGGTAGGATTAGTTAGACTAACTAAGTTGGATACTGCTAGATAGGAAACCTTATTTGCTGCTACCAGAATAAGTAGTTCAGGTGATCTGATCACTCACTTGAAATGCTTGTTTTGTAAAATTATGAAATGTTTTAAAATCGTTATCCTTATTATTATACTGTTATATGTATTAATCCATTCGTTTGTTAAACGTTTTTTATGTTGTCAGAATCCCCGGGGAATGGAATAGCGAATGGTGAATAGAATCCATTTGCTCTGAGGTCACTGGCTTTCAAGGAAAGTTGGTGCAGGTTAGGCAGAACTGGAAGCACTAACTAGGGTTTTTCTGAATGCATGTTTGAATAAATGTTAGCAACGAAGTTCATTGGCAAAATTCCGATTGTGGTATAACCTAGTAAGGGTCACATCGGAAGAGTAGCAGGTTCGTCGGAGCTTGTGCGATAGCAAGGGGGTTCGCGGGTGAAACTTTAGACTTAGCAAATAACCCAGAAAGTGGATGAGTCTGAGGAAGTAACAGGTTCCCTAATGCTAGAGTGAAGAGATCTATCCGTAGCGTGTGAAAAGTAAATGGAAGTAGTTTACTTGCAGTGAAATTCTTTCTGTCTAGACACTTGAGTACAGTGGCGAATGTGTATTCGTTGTGAAATAACCAAGCACTAAGCACTTTAGAAAGAAAGAAAGTTTCCGTTACCTTGTAAAGGAGGGAGTCAGTCGCGAAGCTGCTCTGACGTCACTCTGTGCCGCGCTGGGATTGGTAGACGCAGCGGGCTGGTAGCGGAGCTGAAATTGTGAAGGAGGGGTGAGAAGCCGAAGCGTGAGAACTGTCTCGCGAAAAAGGCCGCGCACCCATTGGTCGAGATTATTTGAATTCGTGCATTTCATTGGTTGCACGAAAATAAGAAACGCATTTAGATTGGAAGTGATTTTGTAAACAGAGAGTCGTTTGAAGGAAATTATATGTGGCATACGTACAGACCGCATACTAGACCAGATCCTAGGCATTTAGGGTTTGAGAACGATCAGAGGAAAGGACATAACACCGACATTATGTACGGAAATAAGAGGAAGTTGTCACTTGTGAACAAAGTCAAGAATTATTTCAAAAAGGACAAACCAATTAGGACTCGAGAAGGTGTTGTCATTCCACCACCAAATACTCCCGCATCTTTTATGATGTTTGATAAAGGGTACCACTCATGTGTATGGTTGGAAAATTGGGCGGAATATACGAAAGATGACGGAGTATTGGCTTTTCCGTTAGAAGGTACATTCAATGGGAGGATCCTATTTAATTTGAGAACCCGAATGAATGATTTGCATCCCAGACCTAGACTAACGCAGTATGAGGCCCTAGAGGAATGGGAAATCGAGGCTTTTGAGAGGGATAAGCCCCGAATGGATAAAGGATTAACAAAATTTTATCCCAAACTGAAACAAGAAACCCGAGATAAAAAGATGAAACAGTGGAGACAGAATATGATTGTTGAGGGACTGTTTCCCATGATGCCCGCGGGTGGTCCTCCCGGGGGGGAGAAGAGGACAGAAAAATGCAAACATTGGGTGCCTATTGGAGAGTCGGATGATGAATTGTTAGATGACATGTGTATGAAAAGTCCACCACCTTATAATGAAGGGCACCGACCTTCTAGTGAGGGTGAAATTTCCCGAAGACCTCCACCCCAGGAAGAGGCCAGGTCCGCAAGTGTAGGAGGGGGTTACCAAATACCTCCCTATACTGAAAGTCTAGGACCCATAGAGCCCAGAGAGATTTACCCAAAGAGACCCACTAGTGGGGAGACAAGATACTCGCGAGAAAGGGGGTCTTGCGCTAGACTTCCCTATGAAGGTGAGGAGAGACCACTAAGTTCAGGAATGCCGATTTTAAATCCTCTTTATGAGGAAGAACCAAGATCCCTAAGCACGGGAAGTTTATTTCCCAAGCCTAATTATGGTAAAGGACCAAGAGAGACACATCCCACTGCCCCGAATTATGCTCCAATTTTAACTCCTCAGATATTACATGGCAATTCAGTCGAAAGGATATTGGAGGACAGGGAACGAGATGCTCTAGCTAAACAGAGAGCTGAAATAATTCAGAAAATCTCCCAGTTAAATACAAGTCCTGAAGCCTTGACAATCCCAGTAACTATCGGACCAGTGGTTCCTTTGTATGGGGACCGTCAAGGGAGTCCGAAAACTCCAGTCATTACTCCAGTTATAGCACCACCGAGACCAGAACCCTTAATTGTAGATGACCAGACAAGTGAATGCGAGTCCGAGGTCTCGCTACTGGATCTACCTATTAGAAACACAGGAAAGAGAATGCAGAAAAGGCATAACCCTTTCAACACGAGGGAGATTCAGATGGAATCTACTTCGGGTACCAGGAGTGTCACGTTGGTGACTCCTGAAGAAATCGAAAGATGGAGTCAAGAATTAGATAAACAAACTCCACCAACGAAACCTTTAGATCTCTACAAATTGAGAGTAGAAATAGAAGAATTAATGGCAGGAAACGTAGGATTAGACAGATTAAATACCTACTCTGAAGAAGAGATGCTGTTTATTTGCAAAAGTCTCACCCGAAATACCCGAGTACTTCATGAAAAATTGACAGACACCGCTGCTAGCATGGGAATAGATATCTCAAAATCGAAACCTTTACAGAAGCCGTATAGAGCAGATTTCTCAGACAAAGATTTGGAAAACTTGAATGTGTCCGGGAAAAAGGCACAGGTCAAAGAATTATTATCCGTGTTGCAGAAATGGGGAGATGTGGAAAAGTGGAAAGCTAGATGGGCCAGAAAGAAAGATGAGGCCAGATCAAAACACGTAACTTCTGAATTTGTTGTAAGGGAAGCTGACAAACCAGAACAGTTACTCCCCATGCGCGAAGTGCCAGGTGGAAAATACGTGCATGTTCCTTGGTCTAGACAGGATATTGTGTCCTTTACTAATGATTTCCCAAAACTACGAGAGAAGCCTGTGGACTGGTACAGGCAGGTGGAAAGGTTTGTAAAGGTTCAAAAATGCCTGTGGAAAGATTTGGATGGGTTCTTTGACATTGTGGTCCCGGTAGATTTATGGACCGAGTGTAAAATAGCCATAGCTTGGCCTACTGAGGAATACCCGAGGGACTCAACAACAGGAGAACCATCTAAAGAAGTGATGAAAAAATATGAACAAGTAATTCAACACCTGAAACAAAAGGTGCCCGCAAAGGAGACTGATTGGACCAAGATAGATAGAACGACGCAGGAAAGGGATGAGACTGTGGAATCCTTTTATGAAAGGTTGTTGCAGGTGTTCAAAACATACAGTGGTATAGATAACATCGAGATGAAGGACATGACCCACTTCATTTACAGGTTTGTAAACGGTTTAAGGCCCGAAATTTGTCAGTGGATAAAAGAAAATTTGTTGGCAGTCCAAGAAAATGGATGAGGTCCTACGGTACGCAAGGGTACTGTGAGGATGAAATGGCAGAAAAGAAAAAGGCTTTGAAGGAGAAAGTGATGTGGGCACAAGTTAAGCTCGCAGAACAGCAAGAAAAGCAACTGAGTAAGTTAAATAAAAATACTCAGAACTTAAGCCCTGGGGGTGGGGGTGGAGGAAAGCCCCGAGCTAAAATGAGCAGAGAGGAAGCGAAAAAGAAATTCCCCTGCCACCAGTGCGGGGAAATTGGACATTGGCGAGACGAGTGTCCCTATTTACAGCATGATAATGCCCAAACCCCTGATTTAATTCCACAGACGCAGAATGAAAAGCCAAGAAAGACCCAGCAGCAGGTAAAAACGATTCAAGTACCCCGAGCGCCAAAGCCTAGTTTCAAGGGAAAATCACTGCAGGGTGACGACGTAGAGATCTGGGGAGGCAATGAGAACAGAAATGCAGCAACTTCGCAGTATTTACTGAATGACACTTTTTTCTGTGACGACCAGTACTGATGGGGCCTGAGAGGGGAGGACGAGGAGTGCCTACTTGGCGCCTCCTTGCCGGTAGACCAGTCAGGGCCATACATTGAAGGAAAGGTTGACGGAAACTATGTCACTTTTCTGTTGGACACTGGTGCTACCCGTTCTACTGTGAGAACAGCGGACGTTCCCAACCTACCCCTCTCGGGAGAAGCAATCCAAGTAGTGGGAGTATCTAATCAATTGATTAGTACCCCCGTTACAGAACCAATGGAGATCTCAATAGGGAACTTTAAAGAAATGCACAGATTTGTCGTTTGCGATACCAGTCCAGTGAACTTACTGGGACGTGATTTGCTGTGCAAAATGAACTGCACTATCTTTTGCACACCAAAGGGCGTCGAAATTCAGACCCCAGATGAAGATGGTATTTACAAATTAATGTTAGTCAGACCTGACTCGGAAATAAAGCGAACGACTATACAGGACTTACCTACAGAACTTCAACAGACAGTGAAACCAGAAGTATGGGACTTTACTGGAAAGGATGTAGGATTGATGAAAAACGTAGACCCCATACAAATAACAATGAAAGAAGATGCAGTTTACCCCAACACTAAGCCTTACAAAATGAGTGCCGAAGTGAGAGCAGGTGTTGCCATTGAAATACAGAAATTGTTAGAAGCAAATATCATATAGGAAGTAATGAGTAGCCCGTGTAATTCACCCATTATGGGCATAAAAAAGCCTAGTGGCAAATACAGAGTAGTGCAGGACCTGAGAAAGGTAAATAAAATTGTGGTTCCTTGTTGTCCCATTGTCCCGAACCCAGCAGTGATTCTGTATCAGATTCCCTGGGATGCTGAATGGTTCACCGTGATAGATCTATGTCACGCATTCTTTTCGATCCCATTGCATCCAGACAGCAAATTTATTTTCTCATTTGCTTTAAACAGTCACGTGTATGTCTGGAATAGGGTCCCCCAAGGGTATACAGAAAGCCCCTCTATCTTTAATCAGATCTTGAAAAAATGTCTTGAATCTTTAGTCTTACCTGGAAAGTCTGTTTTGGTGCAATACATTGACGACCTATTGGTGGCGTCCAAAAGTCATAGGGATTGCGTGATTGACACCATTGCCCTACTGAATCACCTAAGTGAAAATGGACATAAAGTGGCCCCTGAAAAATTACAGTTCTGTACGAAGTCAGTGAAATATCTGGGGCACCAGATAGAAAAAGGCATCAGGAAAGTCACCTCTGAGAGAGTCAGAATTATTCAAAAGATGCAGTTACCCCGTACTCAGAAAGAAGTCAGAATGTTCCTTGGAGTGGTAGGTTACTGCAGGCAATGGATTGTGGGATTTGCAGTCCTGGCAAAGCCTTTGATAAAAATGACAAAGAAAGGAGCAAAGGACCCAGTGGACTGGGATGATGAGAGCTTAACAGCCTTCACACAGTTGCGAGATTGTCTGTGTACAGCCCCTGCTCTAGGGATGCCTGACTATTCCAAGGAGTTTGGCCTATTCTGTGACACTCGTGATAATTGTGCATTATCAGTCCTGACTCAGGAGCATGGTTTGACCAGAAGGCCCGTGGCATATTTCTCTGCCACTTTGGATCCAGTGGCTGCTGGTTTGCCTGGGTGTCTGAAAGCAGTACCTGCAACGTGCACAAGTTTAGAACAGAGTGAGTCCATTGTCATGGGACATCCTGTAACGGTGTATGTTCCACATGCAGTTGTAATTCTATTGACTCGCACAAAAACTCAGTATCTCACCCCTAGTCGGCTGACTAAATATGAGAGAATTCTCATGGGTGCTGCAAATATAGTCATTACCAGGTGTAATATTTTGAACCCAGCCACTCTACTCCCTGACTCAATGATAATGGAAGATAAGGGAGAAAACGAGCATGACTGCATTGACCTGACAGAATTCAGCACTAAACCCCGCCCAGACATTAAAGAAACACCTTTGCCTAAACATGATGAGGAATGGTTTGTGGATGGTTCATGCATGAGGCACGAACTTGTAGGCCTAAGTGCTGCCTACGCTGTGGTCACGTTAAACAAAATTGAAGAAGCATCCTGTTTATTTGGAGTAAAGTCTGCACAAGTAGCCGAATTGATTGCCCTGATAAGAGCTTGTAAATTGGCAAAAGACAAAAAAATAACAGTGTATACTGATAGCCAGTACTGTTATGGGGTTGTGCATGACTTTGGCCAGTTATGGCTACAAAGAGAATTCCTGACTTCATCAGGGACCCCCATCCGAAACGGAAAAGTTGTACAAGACCTTCTAGGGGCAATCCAATTACCAAAAGAATTGGCAGTGGTCAAATGTGTTGCTCATAAAAGGGGCCTTGACCCTGTATCTTTGGGAAATGATTTTGCTGATCGAGTGGCAAAACAATGTGCTATGGAACGCATGTCAATAAATATCAGACTGGGAGGGACTGGAAACAGCTGCCAACTTATGGTGTTTGAAGAAGTGCCTACCTGGGATGAAGTGAGAGAATGGCAGCATGCTCTGCCCTGGGAAGAGAAAGAGAAGTGGAAGGAACTTGGTTGTCGACCAAGGCGTGAGGATGGTGTCATTGTGGGCCCAGATGGTATGCCTGTGTTACCTAGACACCTGCTTGCCCCTATGGCCAGATTAATACATGAAGGATCACACATTGGTAGGGATGCCATGGTTCTGGTATTTCAACAGACCTGGTACAACAATAAGTTCAGGAAGGTAGCAGAATCCCTTTGCCAGAGGTGCTTGACATGTCAGCAGTTCAACGCTGGCAAAAGAACAGTAGTTGAACTGGGGAAAATTGGGAAATCAGGGGGTCCCTTTGTGAGAATACAGATTGACTTCATCACCATGCCTCGTTGTGAGGGAAAAAGATATGTCCTTGTAGTGGTTTGCCTATTTTCAAAATGGGTGGAAGCTTATCCTGCCACACAGAATGATGCCATAACAGTAGCCAAACTACTATTAAAAGAATTGATACCTAGGTTCGGGTTTCCAGTCATTATTGAATCAGATAGAGGCGAACATTTTCAGAATGAAATATTGGCTCAACTCTGCAAAGCATTTGGGATCACACAAAAGCTGCACTGTGCACATCGTCCAGAGGCTTCTGGAGTAGTAGAGCAAATCAATGCACCATAAAAAACAGATTAGCAAAGATGTGTGACTCTACTGGCATGAACTGGGTAAATGCCTTACCTCTTGTTCTGATGGGACTCAGAAGCATTCCAGACCGAAAAACAGGCCTGAGTCCCCATGAGATCTTGATGGGAAGAGTGATGAGACAAGCATGGGTACCAGGATACAAACTGTTAAGCATTTCTGATGATTTGGTACTTGAGTACTGCAAGCAACTGGGTGACCAAGTGCGTTCTATCTCTCGCCAGATTGGGGCAGACGCCGTCGCCAACCCGACAACTCCAGTTCACAAATTGGTTCCTGGTGACTGGGTTAAAATAAAGAAACACACTTGTTCGAATTGCCTTGAACCGAGGTGGGGGCAAAAACGCCAAGTAATCCTGGTAACCACGACAGCGGTGAAGTGTGCAGGCGTTACCAAGTGGATCCATGCCAGCCATACCCAGAAGGTGATACCAGACGAGGAGCCTGGAGCTGAAGGTTGTCCAGCTGAGGGGTCTGCAGATGTTGGTCCTGAAGTAGCTGATGACGCACAGCCGAGTACCAGTCCAGCTGAGGGTCCTGTAGACGTTGGTCCGGAAGCAGCTGATGACGAGCAACCGAGCACCAGCCAAGACGATTGGATACCCTTAATTGATCTCATTGAAGACCCAATCAGAACAAGAGAGCGAAATGTGAAGATAGAGAGTGGAATAGAGAGGTCGAGTCAGGCACAGGCGAAGACCCTCAGATCATTGAGATTCACGTCAAATCTGAGGACGAAGAGGAAGGTCAGACAGGGACAGAACAAGTGATTGACACACCTCCACTAACTCCTGAAGTCGAAAAAGGACAGATTAGTACTAGTGTAAAAGTTTGAGCAGAAGAAAATCAAGGGAACGAAGTGCTCGAACAGGATCAGATAGAATTAGAAGAACGTGTTCAGGACACAGAAACAGAGACATTTGAAAGCCAAAATCAAAATTCACCTGAACCAGGCCAGCTTAGTAACCAGGCAGAAGAAGTAGATACAAGACCTGGGACTAGTCAGACAAGAAGGAAAGAGACAGAAGAAGTGCCACAAACAAATGAAAACAAAAGAACATTAGAAGAAAGCCAAATTACAGTACCAACCAAGAGACTCAAGAAAAAGAAAAATATCGAACCAAGATATATTAAGAGACTAAGGCTGAGAATAAAAACAGTAGAAGAGAAACTTGCAGACAAAAGGAGAAGTCCACGGATTGCAGAGCAAATTGGAGAAAGCTCCAAAAGAAGGAGTGATCGAATAAAAAGACTGAACGAAAAATACCAGGATCCTGAGTGGACCTACTTAATATTGGAAAATTTTGAGGATCTTGATATAACTGACGAAAGTGACGAAGAACAGATTGCTGATTTGTCTCCTGAAGAAGACGAGTTCACCTGAAATTGCACAGAGTAAGCTACCTGTGTAAAGTTACAAAGAGGGGTTGGAAAACTTCTTCTGAGCCAAAATGTCTGATTCAAGAATGAATGGAAGGCCTAGTCGCAGTTGTTGCAAAACATGCTGCAAAGTGTGTATATGTAGTATAGCTATAGTAATAATAGTTTGGATAGGATTAACAGTTTTCATTCCTTTTATGGTAAGCAAAAATACTAACATTGACCCTACTCAGACTACTGACACTGAAGAATTGACAACACGAAGTATAGAAAGACGTGAAAAAGCACTCAGACAGACAAAACGAGACTTAGAAGCATCAGATGAGGAAGGACTACATTACCACGGAGTTAAGAACCAGACTAACTTAAACGTTTTCGCAAACTTGTTAGTGCATTACGTAGAAACTATGGAAATAGAAGACTGCTATGTCTGCATGAAGCTACCTACTTCTGTAGCTGAAGGCGTGACTTATCATCGCCTACCTTTGATATATGGAATTTCCTGTAGCATTTTAGCAAGCTTATTTTACAAAAGAGGACCGTTACAGTACTATTACTCTAACGCAGACGTAATATTTTCTGAACTTCCTATACGTGGACATCTAAATCCTGTACATACTAAAAGTGACGTTACACGTTATATGGGAGAATACTTCCTGACTATAGGTACCATAGACTTAAATGAAGCACACAGAGACAACTTGACCTGTTCATTACATGAACAAGAGAAAGTATTTCTAAACATGGCAGAAAAAAGAAGGGAGAGTTTCCAGAGAAAGGCTAATGACAAGAGACAGAAAACTCCTAAATGGGCTGAGAACATGGAGAGCACCTCAAGTGGTGGGGCGGGTCCTGCCTTGTTGCTGGATTTCGAAAGGAAAGGGAAACTCTGTCTTCATCGCGAAAGAACTAGTTATTATAATAACATTTTCATTGGTTCCAGTCAATGTGAGCACAATTACAAAGTAATTGGAGGTTGGGAATTCAAAAATGGGTCAGAGCCTGTGTTTCCTGGAATTTATTATATATGTGGCGACAAGGCTTATTTCAAATTGCCGGATCACTGGTATGGAAGCTGCTACTTTGGCATTGTCTTCCCGAAAATATACCATGTGAATGAAATTGCTGGAAGCAATGAAAATACTAATGGCTTAGTGCGTAGTAAAAGAGAAAGCGTAGGAGAAATAATGGGTAGTATTTTTAGTGCACTGATACCTGGAGTGGGAGTGGTTCTGAACACTCACAGAATTTGCAAATTATCCACAATAGTGGATGTGCTGTCTACTGACACAGCTCATGGATTTCTATTGGTCAATACCAAAATGGTTGCGATCAGATCAATGGTTTTGCAGAACAGACTTGCTCTTGACACCTTATTAGCAAAAGAGGGCGGAGTCTGCCGGATGTTGAAGGCGCAACATTGTTGCACTTACATTCCGGATAAAAGTGTGCAGCTCAAAAGATATGTGAAAAACATTACTAATTTGGAAAAGGAACTCAAACCACTCGAGGTTGATAGTGCCTGGAAGAGACTAGTTGATGGTCTCTCAAATGTAGGTCATTGGTTTGCTAATTTAGGTAAAAGTTTATTGTTTAAGGTACTGATGCCAATTGGAGTGATAGGTTTCGTCATATTTCTCATATTCGTCGGTTGCAAATGTCGAAAACACACAAAAAAGTACCAAGTGAATGCGAGAGGTGTGAAACGGGGTGCGGATGAGCTCGAATTGGAAGAAATGAATAATAAGATTTACAAAAAGGTGAAAGATTCTCACCCTACTAAAAACGAGAAAGAGAAACTGAATCGCCTGTTAGAAGAGATAGAGTTGTACAAAGTGTGAAAGAAAAGTTGGCATCTGGTTCCGTTATTTTGTGATGATAGTAAATATCATCAAAGAGGGGATTGATAGAGCAAGATTTCGCATCGCGACTTGCTCGACTCAAGAACCTCGAAATCTGTTATAATCTTATAATCCCAATTGTTTCGTTTTACTAATTTTATGTGTTTTGAATATGCATGTGTATCATAGTGATGCTTGCCTATGTGGTTTACTAATACGAGTAATCCTTGTGAATAAAATGGCCGCTGCTTGACATTTGTTTCTGCGCATGCGTTAGGCACACACACGTGACCTGACGTACTTGCAGTTTGGAGGGAAAGGGTGCGCATGCGTAATAGCCATAAAATGGCCGCGCTTTGTGATAACAAGGTGAAGCTTGCACCGTTGCTCTTGTGATATTGTCTGTTGCACTTACCCTTAACTGCGTAGCATATTTTTATAATGATAAAACTGAAGTACGAAATCATAAAATGTAATACATGCATTTATTTCTATGTTTTAATTTGTTTTCGCTTACTTTTCATGTATCACGATGAACTGGGGGGGGGGTCGGAGTGAAGCGAGAACCATCTTGAAGGTCCCTGTTGCGCATGTCCGATATGTGGAAGGTGGCATTGAATGATTGCCAACCAGAAGCAGCAGCCAAGATGCGCCTGGGAAGATGCACCTTCACCCAGCAAGAGAAATCGAAATGTTCCACATGAGCTACATTGTTTAACTTGCTATTGTATTCTGTAGAATAGGTCATGGGAACCCCAAATCTGCTAGGCGGACCCATAAAATGCAAATTGTGCCTTCGAAAAGTCTGTTCTGATTGGTGTGTTAACCCATCCTACCTTAGGACCAATCGAAATTTGGGATTCTGACACTTTGCAACATTTGGGGGTGGTACACGGACCCAAAAACAGTATATCTAGCCTGGGTTCAGCTAGAGAAATTGTCCGACTTGTCCGAATAGCTGACCTGTCACTGACCCAACGCACTCAATAGGTGACCTGATACAGTGGTGCTGCGGAGCACTCTGTCCGAATTTGACCATAGACTCTGAAGGTTTTACTAAACCTTAAGTGCTGGCGGAGCACTTTGCTGGGGAATTCGCTGACCCAATCGGGGTCCTGACTGATAGCTGCAGAGAGGGTGGAGCGCAGGCGTTGCTTCCAAACTGCGGGTGTTGGTCGTATCCTGGTGGTCCTGTCCTGATCCTAATCTGGTTTTCCTGTCCTGTCCTGGGGTGTCCATTCTACACCTGCTGTCCCATTGAGGGTTATACGTCCTTGAGGGTTTTCCAGTCCTTAACTGACCCATGGCCAGGGTTGGTTTTCACACCAGTCTAGGTAAATATCGTACTGAAACCTTTTAAAACTGCACCTTTCTATTTTTCTGTCTTTGCTTCAATAAAGACATACTTTTGCATATGATAATTTTCCATGCCTTCCGCAACTATTGCATATCATAAAAGTCATTTGCATTTAATTTCATAGCGTGTTCCTATGTTACCCTACCTTTTAGAAATCATTTTCTCCATTGCAGTCTCTCTCAAAGCTGAACTTTGATTTATAGCGTGTTCCACTTTTGCTCATTCTATAGCTGTTTAAGATTTCCAGAGTTCTTAGTTAGGTTTATGAAGTATACCCAATAGCTTAATTCTATTTGTGCATAAGTTTGCCCATTTATAAAAGTTTATTCTTGCATTACCATTTTACTCCACTCAGCGTGTTCCCTGTCTCACTATTTCTTAGAAAACCTAAATGATTGCCCTTACCCTGTTCTTTTATGGTTATATGCTTTTCGGTATTTTGATTATTGACTGTCTCCTAACTGTAAGTCTAATGCTTTATGAAAATGAAATCTAGATAAATCTTTTAAAACTTCCAGTTGTCCGTGGTCATTTTATAGAAAATCAAAGTTTATATGTTGGGTTTGTATTTCTTCTGCCTTTCCTTTTACAGCTAGCTCCCTGACCCATCGTGGTCATAGGTACCCGTAACAGTGGTTGGTAAGTCGGGTACACTGGAAATAGTAGAAAGGGACTCATGATTATTGGTAGTAGATTGTAAGGTCATCGGATCAATGCAAATGGTGAATTGAAGTATATGGGCCCGAGACCGAAGTGGTGAAAATATAGGTCGGGTGACCTGCGATCTCTATCATCACCACTGGCCCACAAAGTCTCCGGGATCCCCTCAAACTCAGCTGGAAGAGGCTTGTCTTTTGAGAAGCACTGTTGCGCACGCGCGACAGTAGGACCCAAAGTGATGTACACACCATCCGGAGAACAGTAAATGGTGGAATACAATCTCTTCAACAAATCCAAACCCAGTAAATTCTCACCACAATTTGAAGTCAAAAGAAAAGGAGAGTCAATGGTGAAAGGACCAATCGTAAGTGTAAGAGGCTTAGAGATGGGGCTAATTACCGGAGTACCTGAGAACCCAACAGAAACATTATTCTTGCCAGACAGAGCCACCCCTGGGACCTGGGAACGTGCTACAGACCTTTTCATAGCACCTGTGTCCACCAAAAATTTCTGAGGAGACCCCAACAAATCCGCAGTCACATAGGGTTCTCGTTGATCAACATCCTCAGAAACTGGTCCCATGCTCTGTCCTACGCTGTCCTAGTTATGGGAGAAGCCAGTCATGTCATCCAATGCGTATGCGTCGTGGTAGTACTGTCCGTCTTTGTCATGGTCACCCTCAGTTTGAAAATGCTGTCGATCCCTCTCTTCGTCAAAGCAATTTCTCCCTGGTCGCCTTCCTTCATCAAACTGTCTGTCATCCCTGCGAAATTCACCATGAACTCTACCTCTGCCTGGTCCAGCATTGGACCGAAGCTCCGGACAATCTCTCCACCAGTGCCCTACCTTTTTGCAGTTCGCACACTGATTCGGCCCCAAACGCTCTCTCTTCTCTCCCCTTCCATAACTACTTCCACCTCGACCCGCTACCATAGGTAGGGCTCCACGTCCCTGACCCTTCGACACCTGCTGCAGCAGCACCCTTGTCTTCAAATCTTTGGCTTTCTTTTCCTGTCTGTCTTTGTTCTCGTTCTCTCTATGTTCATAATACTGAGCCATACTCAGAATACCAGAGGGGGTGGACGTCGTCCACGTGCTCTCCGATGCCTGCAATCTAGCCGATATTTCTGGTAACAAGTTAGTTACGAACCTATTCACGAAAAGTCGCAAACCCCCATCCTGAGAGTGATCCTGACCACTAAAATCGATAAAGGCTTCCTCGAAACGAGTGAAGAAATCCGAAACCGCTTCGTCCTTCTTTTGTCTACATGCAGTCAACTTATCCCAATCCACCTTCTTTGGAGGAATAAGAGTGCATACATTTTATTATTCGCCCCGGTAATGCTAAGATCTCAGGTTTCGGTTTTTCCCCTGGCTTCCGTTCCTTGTCCCAGTCCTTAAATTCCTCCCAAGTACCTCCCAATTCCTCCGCATGATCCATACCCTTCACCTGCCTCCACACATCCACCGGAACCAGTAATCCAAAGAACAATTCTATGTCAGCTAAAGTCATAACCGTCGAGGAAGCTGCTTCCGTCAATTCTTTGTAATAAGCAGTCAGGTTTTTTCTAGAGTCGGGCAACTGCGCCTTCAGCGCCAACACCTCGCTCCGTTTCCAAGGCGTGTATACCCACTGTTCCTGGAAACGAGCCTCTACACGAGCTCTGGTCACATTATTAGGCACTGGGTCTACCACTTCAGGCACTTCAGGATGGAAAATAGGGTGGACTTCGCGCATTGGATGCACTCCAGAAAAATAGGGCCCTCCTGCTGACGGCAATTCATTTCTATATTCCAGCAAAATCCGCACACTCTGTAACACATCCCTCATACTAGTATTAGCCCTATAGGCTCTGTCCTTAATGTCATAAAGAACCTGGGGCGCCGTTCCACCATAACCCTGTTCCCACAACGCTATCAGCGTCGTTGACATATGCCATAAAGCATGCTGCTGCATCAGAGGCTCATAATCCTTCATTGTGGACCAGATGTCTTCCAGTGTATAAATAGGACTCCTAGCCCACTGACAAGCCTGATTAGCCACTATCGTTTTTTCATCCAACCCAACAGTAGAACGTGGAAGCAATTTACGTACTTGGGAAAATAGCCCACTTCCAGCACCTCGATTCGGGGTCGGCAACTCACCTTGGGGGTAGCGCTAGCAGAAACAGTGGGAATTGCAGAGGAGATCACAAAGGGGGCAGGTGAGCTCGCCGCAAAGAGAGAAACCAAGGGCGCAGTCACGGAAGAAGTGACAGAAGACAATGCTTGTTCAACATCTCTCAACAAAATAGGGGCCGAAACAGAGGAAGTGGGGGTGCCGGACAAGGGAGGAACAACCGTTTGTGGAACTGAAACCGCCGCAGGGGAACCAGAACCTGTCAACACGGGGTACAATGATTGCGGAGCATACGGGGGAGGGGGCCGAACATTCAAAATGTCCTCATCTTGCTCTTCTTTTCTTACTACATAGCTTTTATCCGTCTGTAACCTATGAAGTCTGTCTGCGCGCTCAATCTGTTTCTCATTCTCTTTCTTAGTATGTTCTCTCGCCTTTTGTGCCATCGTCTGCGCTGCTCTCTTCTGAGCCACCTTCTCCTCTCTCATCTGTCGTTCCCTTACTTCTTTTTGCCACATCCTCAAGGAATCAAACATACTCTGGCGGCTACGCTTAGCAAATAATCTGTCCTGCAAATAATCTAGTTTTGCCACATCGAAAGAACCAATTAACGGCCATTGCAAATCTACATTACCCTTGGTATACTTATGCCATAAAGTATTGAACAAAATCGGAGTCAATCCATGTTTAACATACATCTCGAAATTAGGTGAGCCCTCCACTGGGGCAGGTTGGCTCTCAGCCAATCTAGTGTCCGAGGCGCCGCAGCAGCACCCGAGGCACCGTAGCTTACTGAAACACGGCATCTTCACCCACTCAATCACACCCCAACACAAAATGTCACACTCACCCTCTCACCAACACCTAGACCACACACACACATATATTCACACTTCCTATGCGTTAAATCCCTGCCAAACACGTGTTACCAAAATGGGACAAGGCCCGTCGAACAAGTCCTGGGGAACCTGGACCCTACCGGGCGGTTTCTCTGGGCGGTTTCTCTGGACGAGGTTGGAAAGACTCTGGCCAAGATGAAAAGCGGCTCCCCCTGTGACCCTGCTCCCATGAGATTCCTGAAAGCAGTTGCCCCTGCGATCGTGTCCCCTATCATGGAGCTGATCAACACCTCGCTGTCCCAAGGCTCCGTCCCTCCTAGCTGGAAGGGGGCGGTAGTTAAAGCCCTTCTTAAAAAAACCAATTGGACCCCTCCGATCTGGCAAACTACAGGCCGATCTCGCTCCTCCCGGACATCAGCAAAATGGCCGAAAAACTGGTCAACGTCCAGCTGTCCCAGTTCCTGGAATCTAACAACCTACTGCGTCGGTCCCAAACTGGGTTCCGTCCTGGCCAAGGCACGGACACTGCCCTCCTCGCAGTCATCGAGGAGGCAAGGTGCATTTTAGATTCAGGGGGGTCAGTGGCAGTGATCCTCCTGGACCTTAGTGCAGCCTTTGACACGGTGAACCACCGTGTCTTGCTCCACCGGCTGGCCAGGGCGGGACTCGGGGGCACCGCGTGGGCCTGGATAGAGTAATTTCTGTCGGGCCATTCGTTCCAGGTCTGGGATGGCAACTCCCGCTCTGACTCCCTGCCTCTGACTAGCGGGGTGCCCCAGGGGTCCTCACTAAGTCCCACCCTGTTTAACGCCTATATGGCCCCTCTAGAGGACATAGTTGCCCCCTTCGGCATCAAGATTGTGAGTTATGCGGACGACACGCAACTGGTCGTCTCGCTCTCACATCTTGACCACTGCCCAGACAATCTGTTGCACTGCCTACAAGAAATCCACCTCTGGATGTGCGAGTCCTCACTCAAACTCAACGGGTCTAAAACTGAAGTCATGCTGATGGGCAAGAAATGGTCAGCAATTCCACCATCTGTCTGGCCCGATGCTTTGGGTGAGGTGCCCGCCCCGAAGAAGGAAATCAAGAGTCTGGGGGTCTGGCTCGAACCAGACCTGTCCATGAAAACCCAGGCAACCAGAACAGCGGGAACTTGCTTCGGACTCATGCGATCAGTCCGCAAGATCCTTCCGCTGCTCCCTCCTCCATCCAGGAAACTCTTGGTTCAAGGACTGATCCTTGCACGATTGGACTACAGTAATGCCGTCTATTTAGGAGCCCCCGAAACTACCCTGGCCAAGCTACAACGTACCCAAGAGGCGGCTGCCCTGATGCTGATGAGTCTTCCCGCCAGAGCCTCTGCCAGACCAGCGCTTAAGGCTCTCCACTGGCTTCCAGTGCGAGAGAGGATAGAGTTTAAGGCAATGTGCACCGCCCACAAACTCCTCAACGGTCAAGGCCCTTCCATCCTGAGAGACATGGTCACCCCGTATAAAGCCTCGAGATCCCTGCGCTCGGACAATGAGCGTCTGGCTAATGTCCCCAAATTCAGGAGGGTTCGCACTGGATGTCGACGCTTTTCAGTAAAAGCATCCTCAGGCTGGAACTCGCTCCCCCGCTATCTGCGGCTGGAACCATGCTACTTACGCTTCCGCAAACAGCTTAAAACCCTTCTCTTTCCCAAATAAGTCCATTTTCTCTTTTGGCCAACACAGGTTCTTATAGCGCGGGGATGCCTCCGGGTCACCAGGCGCTCTACAAATCGTTAAATAAATAAATAAATAAATACCGCAGACCGAACAGTACACTTACTGTTCCGAGATTGGGGAACACATCCGCCACCCGGGCGGCACTACAGATCGCTGCGCACTTTACCACGGGGGACCCGGGACCCGCTCCCAACAAACCACACAAGCTAGGGGTTCGGGTGAGTCCCAGAATCCACCCGCAATGAGCCACGCCTCGACCGCAGTACCATCTGGTCGGATGACCACAAAAAAACATTCACCCAACCTCCGCCAAGTCTGTCAGAGCCCCACTCGCACTCTGAGTTCCCCGGAGCACACTAGCCCCAGGAGCACACGGGCTCCTCCAACCACTAGAGACACGCCGGTCTTGGAGATACACCAGTCTCTTGGAGCGTCCCAGCTCCCTCAACCAACAGTCGGACCACTCACCTTCTATACGCGGTACCGACCTCTACTGTTCTCCACCGCCGGCTGCTGGGACCAACACGGTCAGCTCCAAAGTTCCGCCTTCCGGACACCGGCGCAGGATCATGAACCGGGACCTCAGCAGGGTGGGGCAGCGCTGCGAGAACCAAGCTCGGCATCAAATGGGTACCCGGACCCACCGTGCCGACCAGAGGGTCCCCGGCCTTCTGCTACCAACTTATGGGTGAGAAAGATCCTTATCGCGGGGTCCCTGTTCGGGCGCCATCTGATAAGCGTGGCTCACATCCACCCGAGTGACTTACGGCACTCACCTATAATCACCAAGTAAGAAGTCAGCCGGACAGTAGAGAAGAATAAACAAAGTATTTTATTAGGCCACAAACTCCCATATGAGAGGGCCCTGTCCGACCTCACCCCTAAGAGTGCGCCGAGAGGACTGACTCATCTCATCACAGCAATACATTATAACATGGTACAGCAAAGTAAAACACGCCCATACTGGAAAAGTACTGGACCCCGGAGAGGGCGAACAATGGCCTCAAACAAGAGGCATCTGCACCTGCAATAGCAACATTTGGTTATCTCTGCCCAAGGCCACGGAGCCGAGCCTCAGCATCTCCAGCGCATGAGAACATTACTGATTAGGGTTTCTGTTATTAGTTTCGATCACAGTTAGCTAAGAAACGAGAACTTCTGCGTTCAGGGTTTTTCCTATTCCTACGGGAGGGGGAGTGAGCGAGTGCGACTCGCACGCAGAGAGAAGCAACCCAAAATGGTGGCACACAGGCTAAGCTAAGAACACTGAATAACATCACACGCATAAATGAATAATGAAATGGAGAGTATAAACGTAAATGAATACATCATTAGTTAGACACGTTATGCCAACTCATAAATGTAAATGTAAGTGGGCGGGGAATCCGAAAATGAAACCTATCAAACCTATACTACTTGGATGCCCCATAATCCTAATCTTCACGACCCGGGTAGTCATACCTATGTAGCGTTTGTTACAGGGGCGTGTGATCATATATATACAATTTTTAGAGTTGCAATTGATGTGTGACCTCTGTGTCCAGGCGTGTGTCTTATCCAGTTGGATGGTTTTAGAAGGTCCAGTAAGGGCACATACCCCACATGATCTGCATGGGAAATGTTCCGCAACTGGTGATAGACCCCATACATTTTGCTGTGCCTGTCCCGTAATTGTCCTAGGTCTGGTGTGAACAATGGTGTATCTGATGTTATTCATGCATTTAAATGCAAAGCGTGGGGCAGAAAGATTGAGGGACCCTGTATCCAATATAGACCAGTGTCTCCTAATGAATTCCCCTTATCTTGTTAGAGTTCGGGGTGAATGATGTCACACATGTCTGAACATCATCTTGAGTGTGCATGCGTGGTTCCAACAGCTTGCGCTGTTATTCTTCTTCGCCCTTTTGCGAGCCACCCCAGTGAGATGGGTATTTGTGGGCTTATAGTTTGGCAGTCAGGATAGGTGCTTGTTCATCATAGTCACTTGTGGAACTACAGTTGTGGTGAAGCTGCAAACATTTCCCAAACTGCAGATTATCTCTCAAATGTTTGGGGGTGGTGGTTATCATAATTTTAGAAGGTGCCTGGCTCCAAATGTCATTCTGCCTTGCGAAACAAGCTAGACACAATTATTTTACATTTTACTTATTATGTTTTACACTGTTGCTTTAACTTAGCCTTCATTTACCAGTAGGCACCTGGTTCAGGGGAGCCTGAATCCAGGTGTCAGGGGTTCCTGGACCCCAGTAAATGTCAACAAATTCTTCTCCCTAATTATTACTTTTTGAAAGTGGTAATACATCCAGGAATATACAAGTCCCATAGACCAATTTTTTATCAAAATGTATTATCAAAAAAATCTACACATCATTTTTATAACTTAATTTTTGGAAATCACAAATATACATAAAAGTAGGGAGAAGTATTTGTTGTTATTTAGTGCATTTTCCTGCTCTCTTCTCCCTATCATACGAACTACCAGGGACCATCTTGTACTTTTTGTTGTTGTTCCTGGACCCCAGAACATCACTTTCATTTGTCCATTTGTTTTTAAATTACTAGCGCTGACTCGCGCTCGGCCTTTGGTCATGCTCCCATGCTGGCCTTTAAATCCGAATGCAGAGCGCATAAGGCAAGCCTGTTTGCGCCATCCATTCATGGACTGCTACCGGCGCAGGGACCCCTGGCCATTTTTATGTCTCGCCTGAGCCAGCGCATGCGCTGCCCTGGCGAGACTTTTAGTAAGGGCCTCAGAAAATGCTACCACTGTGGCCTAGAGCTTGCTGTCACGCGTGTGGGCGCGCGCTTACGAGCAGAGGCGCCAGATGGCACTCCTAGTCATGCTCATTAAGCGCATTGATCGCGATCACTTTGAGGCAGCGCGGCCGTGTCACTTTCACAGCCGTACGGCCAATGTTTGTTTTTTAACTGTGACTGCTTTTACAAAATGCTATTTGTAATGTGAATAATACGATGAAATTAAAATAGCATTATTTTAACTGTGGTTGTGACCATAATAACACAAATCAAATATTTGGGTTGATTTGAAAAGACGTAAGGTGGTTAAAAATACTTCTTCGATCACGCCTTGGCTGTTGGTTGCTTACAAAGAAGCCGACTGCTGTGTTCTAAATTATCGACCAGGTGGCGCCATACTCCAGAATATTCATAATACAATTCTTTAGCTTCCTGTTTCAGGACATCGTCAATTCCTTTTACAAACGGGTGTGTGATCTGTGACTTGTGGCCTTCGTTTAAAAAAATGAACGAACTGAACTCCCCCAAACAGTAGCAGTGATTTGTAAAAAAAACGCCAACAACTGGGTGAACTGATATGGAACTGTAAAGAACACAGTGCAGCTTTCCTACTCAAAACTAAGATAAAAAAGCCCGGACTTAAATAACAAATACGTTTGGGTGCAGTTTAAACTCAGTAATGAAGGGGAAGCTGTTTCCGGTGCTCAAGAACTTCCCTTTGGGCGCTGAGCCAACAGAGACTGTGTATTTAACCACAGCCACAGCACTCCATGCTTCCGATTTATTAGACTGCTGCTGTTAAAATTCCAGTTGCTGGCAGCACTACTGTGGAAAGTCAGGAAAATGGTCAGGCGATTTAATCGATGTTTCTTAAGTAATTTTGCCCGGCGTTTAAACGCCTCTAATACCTTATGAAGATTATCAATAAAGAGGCAGGCGCTGGAGACAGGAAGACAGGAAACACGTTTTATTCCGACGGAGCAGAACACATCAGATCGGACAACAAGGTATCGTCTCGAGGTGCTCTCTGACAGCCTCTCTGAGACCTGGCCTTTTATACACTGGTTTACGACATGTGACCGTTCTTTATTACAATAAAGACATTGTGAAGTAACGAAAGATGACATCCCCGGTGCCCCCCCAGTTCCGGCTCATTCCAACACGTGGCTACAGTAGAGGTCCTCACCCCCCATACGATAAGAGGAGGTTATCACGCAGCTGAGTGTTCCGCCGATTCCTTTGGAATGTGTGCGCCTGATCGAATCTCAAGGGGTGGGGAAGCCATGATCAATAGTAGCGTCCTTTGAAAAGGGTCGAGTGCATACAGTAGTGGGCAATAAACTGTATCCTCAGGCCAAGGGATGACCAGCGGTCCGTACGGACAATCGGGCTCAGAGGAAGGGGTCATCAAAGGAGAGGTATTCATGGAAGAAAGGATCAGTGTGGATAATCGAGCGTAGAGGGAGGGTTTATCAAAAGAGGGGTATTCATGGAAGGAAAGGAGGTGTTGGTCAGGCGCGGGGTGTGATTCCCAGAGACAGAGTCATGCGGAAGAGGAGGGTTCATGACTTGTGCATGTGAGCGCGGGGGCAGCCAGGGTGCATGGGGGATGCTTGCAGGGTCAGGGAAGTGCGCTGATGATCGATTGTGAACAGGGAGACCATGGTACCTAAGATGGCTGTCGTGTATGTTCATACGTGGGTCTGAGGAATGGACAAGATGGCGCAGATGATGTTCAGTTCACGAACTAAAATTCCACACTACCACGAGGTGTCATCAATCGCAAGGCATTTGAGGTCAAACCAGGTATCTGGGCGTATAATCCCTATGTTTGGGATATTTCTCAATAGCAGGCAGGTTAGACAACGTCATACGTTTTAGTGCACCAGGCCCAGTCCTAACTTGCTTGCTGTGAAGTACAATGGTGTAATGCACAATGGAGTCTTGGGTGCTAATTTCCTATTTTACGAAAGTTGCTGTGCTGCCTTACATGAAAGGGAGAGAGCTGGAGAGTGCTTTATCTGCAAAGATATGTCACTTCTGCTCTCTTTACAGACACAACAAGCATTGGCATATCCAATATGTCTCGCCCTTGGGTCTTTATAAGTGTTTATTTATCCAGCATATTATCCTTGGTGCAACAACATCAACTGTTGCATGGATAAACACTTATAAGTTCCCAAAGGCGAGACCTATTGGCTATGCCAATGCTTGTTTAAACTACTTAATGAAACACTCTTTCACCTCAAAGTGACAAGTAAGGTTTCACCGCTGTGCACCGAATTAAAATTTAATTTGGAATCAAACAACCTTCGGTGCCACTATTGCCAATACCCCTGCAGAGAGAGTCAAGCCGTTACCGTCTTTGGCTGTATCCAATCAGGACTCCCCTTTCCCCCTCCCGTAAAATCAAACTAATCATGCCTCTAATTTAAATTGTTCACTGTTAAACACTCTTTCAGCTATTAAACATAAACGTAAACTTGAACTGTTTAACCATCTAGACTCGTACGCTCCTGATAATACATTTCTAATGGAAACGTGCATTTTTCTGACTCAGACATAGCCACAGTATTACCTACAGGTTATGACCTTATTAGATTGGACTGGGAACATGACAGCAGAATGCAGGCCTGGCTGGATAGAGACTACTACAAGAACAAAGGGCCATTAACACTGACAAAAGGCACCTAGGGGCATATTTACAAGGAAATGACAGAGCGAGGAGCTGCAGCAATTTGTGCAGCGCCATGCTCTGCCATTTCTACAACACAGGGATGCGCAATATTTACAACAGTATGGCGCACCCTTGTGTTTTCCCTAGCACTGGTGCTAAAAATAGCTGCCTAGCGCAAACACAGATACCCTTATGCCATAGTACTAGGTTGCCTAAGTTGCAGGGAATTATTGTTTATGTACAGGAAGGAGTCCCTTCCTGCACATAAACAATCAATAATGGCAATTTAGCACTTCTTTAGTGCTGCATTCTGCAGCACACATAGAAGTAGCAAATCGCCATTATTTAACAATTGTTAATGGTGTTTTGCTCTTTCTATGTGTCCTGCAGGATACAGCACACATAGAAAAAGCTAAATTGTGGAGAAATAAAAATATTTCTCCTCGTTGCGCCATTCTAACGCCTGCTATTGCATGGAGTTCGTTTTTGGCGCTTCCTCAGAGTTACACATCCTTGTAAATCTGTGGCACCATAAAAAAGCAATGGGTGTTACAGTGGAATGCCCCCAGCAACAACCATTGCACGCCCCTTTCACGCAGATACCCGCATGAAAGGGTACCATATTATATGGTGCAGGGCATTGCGCCACTGGAACGTTGGTAAAAGTGCTGTTCTGGTGGAGCAAACCCCTTGTACATACACACCACTTAGTGATGAGATGCAGGGATACCGGCATAAGTTAAGGCTATGACTCCGGCTGAACGAAACAATCTTTCAAGACCCCTGAGACCATTCAATTGGCGCACTTTGCATGTTACAGATACTCCTTAATCTTTATTCTTGTCACACTGAAAACCGAAGTTACTCCCTTCTGGTAGCAAGTTGCTATCTGATGTAGCAACCATTTTTGTGCATTTCTGCTCTGTTTCTGTTTGTATATTCTCTATCATAGCCGTAATACTAGTTAGACGGTGCTGTTAAAAACACCAATTGCTGCCATCTGTAAAGTTGATAGTTTGAAGGGAACAGAGGGAAGAATCAAGCACTTTATATAGCTGTATTTGGGGGACCAAGTTTGTATCATAGAACAAAGGAGCAATTGTTCAGGTTTAATAGCATTTGGATTGTTTCATAAGCAATATATTTTATTGGAGAAGGACACAGGTTTGAAACGATTAGCTTCTCTATCACCATTTCAAAATGGAGGGAATCCATTTGTTAAGGGATATGTTAAAAAATGTGATGAACCATTGGATTTAACCAGTGCTTACTTAATGATTCTGATGTGTTAGGAGTACTGGAAATATCCTCAGTCCCGCTGGTGGTGCAGGATGTGGAGGCTTCCATGAATGCCATTAGGTCCGGCCTTGGCTCCATTGTGTTTCATCAAGTGGCGAGGACTCTGGTGTCTTGATTGCTCACCAATGAGTCTGATCAATCCATTATTTATCTAGACAGCGTTATTGATGGCTCGGGACAGGAGTCCTGTGGTAGAACAGACGATGCCGGCAATTTTGTTGTTAGTGGATTTGGGCTCTTTGGTGAATAGAAAGAAGTAAAGTATAGCACTGGTGCAGGAGATAGTTTTGGGGGTCTCAGATTCAGAGATATGAGTGTTTGTTGAAACTATTCAAACATAATTTAAAAACAGAAATACATTACAAGAGCATTACAGAGGTTAAAAGGGCATACTTGCAGTATTTGTAGTGTTCTCAGGAGATCCTGCTGTCAGGAGGTCCAGGAAGATCTGAAGTCGTTTGGAGGATGTATTCGTCTGAGATACATGGGGGAAATTTGAACAGGTACTGAAAATTGCGGTACAATTAAATGCCAGTTTGTGTATTTACAAAATAGGGAACCCTGGCTAGTTCCCACTTTTAGGTGGAGTGCAGTTCCTTTATATAAAGCACTCTACAAAACCACTGGCACTCTAAATCTGCTCATTTCAAATGCCCATTTTTCTAGTACAGTTGTTTTTAAGTTTGGATTAGCACAGTGCCACCTACGTTGAGCCAGAAAAGCAACCACGCCTTTTTTACATTGTTGCAGCAAGGTCTTTAGGCATAGCATTAGCTAATGCTATTCATGTCGAGCTCAAAAATGACAAAAGCTGATGGTAAAAGATAGAATTCAGAATATGTACATCTATGTATGCTAAAGCAATATGTCCATATATCTGATGCTGCATCCATATGTATGTTTACTTGTTGAAAATAACAATAACATTTTTTTAAATAAATGACAAAGGCCTTTTATCACTCCAGGATCAGTATTACAACTTTGGAGTGATAAAATACTATCCAAGCCAACATGAAATGAATAGAAGCAGCTCCTGTTAAATGCCACTTTAGATGGTTGGACGGGTTGGAAGGATCATTCACGTTGAAGAGTTTAGCATAAGCCTTTGAAAGAATCAGCATAATGCTGAGAATGGACAATATCTCAGGAATGAGCGATGTCAACAAGCTCAGCATAGTTCAGAAGGAGGAACTCCATAGCATATTGGAATTCCAGGAATTTCTGGGACACCAGCTGTTGGATGCTTGACACACTAGTGTTTGAGGTGCAGGGTTTGTTTTGGGGGAGATCTGATTGAGAGCACTGGTTCCCAAATTGCCCAGTTGGCATCTCGGTGCAGAAGGATGGGAGTGCTCGCCTTCTCACCGAGTTTTAATGGTTGAAAACCCTACGGGTTTCCACCATGTGTTTTATGATTTCACAAGTACTAGTTTGTATTCAGACTTTTATAGAGGTGCTATGATGGTAACACAGTTTAGGAGGTCCCGTACCTCGTCTTCTGTTATGGCAGAGTTGTCACGAGAGAATCTGATCTTGGTGCTGGTGTTCCGCCGTTGTTGAGGAATCCACAGGGAGAGTGTTGTGGTCCAGTAGTAGAAGGCCATCTACAGTGGACAGCATGGGAGAGTTTGGCTTGTGCTGGGATATTTACACAAGGCTGTGAACCTTATCAGAGGATCGTGGGCTCCATGCATTGTAAAGCCATAAATATGGGCTTGGAAACTCTGGGTTTGTTGGTGTTTGGAATGGGATTTAGAGGTCCTTTCATCACTTTTTATGCATGTTAGATTTTTTTATGCAGTATACCAGAAGAGTTTGATTCCAGGATGATTCATTCTCATAGGTCCGCAACTCCAGGGAGTCATGCATTGGTGGAGGGTTGGCAGGTGGGCAAAATGTGGTAAGGAGAGGGTTACATATCATTCAATATTGGATGTGAGTTGTTAACTTTGTTAAAGCAGTGGGGTGGTGATCTTGTACGGTTGAGGAGACTATGACGTTGCTGATGCTTGATGTCAAATAGGGTGGGTTCGAAGGCTATCTCCAGGAGTTTTGCCCCTGCAACGCTGTGTTTTACTTTGATCATGAGAACTCAAGACTCTCTCTTTATTACCCCTATTTCAGGAGCTGTGCAAAGTCTTGTCTTGGTGGTATTTGGGGAGAACAATGTCTTGGTGGTGTTTGGGGAGAACAATTGTTTTATAAGGATCATGTGTGTCACAGCTGTTAGTTTCATTGAGGAGGTCACCTTTGCTGTTGTCCTCACCTTAACCTGGCAGGATAATTGATAGAAGCTATGGAAGAGGTTTATGTGGATATGACTATTTTAGGACAAATCAAATTCTTGCTTGGTTTATGGCTTTGATGGCGTTCACAGAGGCACAAGGTTTACAGGATATTTTAAAGTAAGTGGAATAGTCGGGTGATTCTTCTTTAAAAAAATGTTACTCAACAAATATCAAAAGGGCTGTAGAAAATGTTACAGCGAGGCTTTGAAAATGCATAATATTGACATCTTGCATTTTGATTATACTGAAGACACAAACCTATTATTATCCCTCCCCATAGTGAAATTCAGCTTTTAAAGCATCTATTCTGATTTATTTCAGGACAATTACATTGTGAAGTGAAGTGAAATTGGTTGGGAAATTGAATTAGCTTTAAGGGAAGAGCTTAGAAGTGTAGGAAAACCTTTTGCTTTGAAGTACTTGAAATATTTTTAGGTTGCTTTTTGCAGCAAACCTTTAAAGAAGGAGGCTGCTGGCTCCAGGGTTGTATGATTGTTCTGGTATGGGGGGTTGTTATCTATAAGTGCTGCTGCTGCATTGTACCAGTAAAAAGAGAGATGTATAATATTAGCCTCCATGTCTTTAATAAAACCCAGATTGCCTCAGCACGATGCTGTGGAAAATCTGCATTAACATCCTAAATCAAAAAAAATTGATAAAACACATCTTTAAAATACTAAAAAATGAAATCATAAAAATAAGATGTACTATAACAAAGAAACAATGTAATTGAAAGGCATAAGTCACTTGGCACTTGTCCTCAAATATGACTTAAAATAAATACATGATCCACCACAATTGCAAATTTAGCAAAAGCTAAACATGCTTCCTTTAAAAAGTAAAAAAAAAAAGCAGACCAATCACCATGCAGCAGCACTTTATATGGTCATCGAAAAGGTATATATATGTGCATAGCGGATTTATCATAGAAGAACATAGTTTGTGCATCTGATGTCGAAATATATTAATTATAGTTCCAGACACTTTTTTTCAAAAACTAGCATAGCCAGGCAAAAAAAGAATAAAGTAGATTGTTGTTTTCGCCTCAGTTGTACGAATCGTATGAGTCCATTTTAGTAAAATGTGTCAATGTTAAAACTCAAAAATTAAATTTCACAATTAAGCTGTGGTGTTCAGTCAGGTGATTCACTATAAATAAGAGTTATACTTTCAGTGGGATTTAAAAGCCAAATACAAAGTAAGCAATTGCATGTCCTCATTTTGACCACAGTTTCCCACTAGACCACCATTAAATATGTTCTTTGATGTGTGGCCAATGAAAGTCAAAATCGTACAAATATAGCTAAGCCTAGAGCGCCTACTTGATTTTCCTTTATTCAATACTTCTGACAGCCCATTCCTGAGGTGGGTGTGGGACGTTATTTCCAGCCAAGACCAAATGTCCAATCCTACCAAGTTAAAACTCAAAAGGACAGGGCAATACTGATGCACAATTGGACAGCCGTTGAGCCAATAGAAGACTTTTTTTCAACTAGGAATACTCATTGGCTGGCAGCATGTCATCAGCCTTCTAAAACTTGAGGTAATTGACGCTACAGATTTGCATAATAAACCTCAATTGAAGAGATAACCTAGTGATCCAAAATCTACAGGAAAATCCCTTTATGGCTCCTACTGTGTGTGTGTGACTGCTAGAACACGTTTGAAAGGTATTAGAACTGATTATTAAATGAATGTAATCCCTCTTGAGACTTGTCCAATAAAAGTAAGGGATCTTTGTTAGTTTGGTAGCCCTACTTAAAGTCGGTGGTAGTGGCCGCCAAGAGTAAAACTGTTCTCTCGAGACGTATTGTTTAATGGTGCTCCAAAGATATGAGAACTGTTGTTTAATGGTCATTAAAAATATAACTGCCCTGCTGAGAATTGTCGATCCTGTCCCATTGAAGGTTTGGTAGTACTAACAAGAGGTGACAATAGAGAAATTTGGTGTTCTGGGGCTGGGGTATCCACCGCCAACGCCCCTTCTAGGTTCAGACCCTAGCAAAGTTCAGCAACCTTCCAGAAACAAAGCTGCCTAAGAGTCTGCCCTGAAGGAAGGTGCTGTCTGACTGTGGAGAATGGACATTAAAGGTGCAAGCTACAAAACAGGGAAAGCAATGGTAGCTGAGGCGGTGACAAACTGCTACAGCCTCTATAGATAGGGAAGGACCTTCACTAGCCATGATGATGTGTGAGGTACAGGTGACCAAAGTGTCTGTAGATTGCTCTATCCTGTGGCAAAGCCTAAGATTGAGGGGCCTTCTTGAAGATCGACAAACTGGCCTGCGGGTAACCCCACTATCAGACGCTGGCACCTTCAAGTTAGAGGTACTGATCAACTTATGACCACATTTGGTGCTTGCACCAGATGAAACTATGCCAAGGAGGAAGGTGGCCCCAGTTCACGGATGAGAACATCGGTCAAATTCCCTATTCATCACTACAACTGGGGTAGACTCTTACCCTTGTTTGGATGGGGGTGCTGGAGTTTGCTATTGGAGCCAAAAAAAGTGAGGAGCGTGTCTTACCAGATGCAAGAAGCAATACCACTGTACAACCACTCAGTTGCTGATACTGGCACTGCCTAGGCTAAGCTGACTGGATGTATGCCAGAGAGAAGAACAGGCAAGTTCCACTGATGGGCCCTAGATTACTCAGACCACCTCAAGTGGTGAGGCTGCCACCCATGAATAATGGTCTGCTCTGCCAGAACTACAACCAAGGATAGAAAGGTAATGTTGCATTGCCACCCTGGCAGGGAGGGAATAATAAAATCCCACAACAAGGAAGATAGAGGTTTGCTTGCATGCTTTTTTTAGATTTAGGGGCATATTTACAAGCTCCTATCGCCACCACAATGTCACTTTTCTCCACGTTGTGGTTGCGAATAAGGCACCCTTTCACGCTATGCTAAGCGTGAAAGGGGCCAACAATGGGTGTTGTGGTAGGCGTTCAACCCCAACACCCATTGTTTTTGATACTTCACCGTATTTACAAGGGTGGCGTAAATATGGGGCAGCACCAAAATTAAGACCACGGGAAACCTGGTCTTAACATGGCGCAATGAGGAGAAATATTTTATTTCCCCTCGTTTTTGCTGTTTCCATGTGTGCTGCGTTCTGCAGCACACATAGAAACAGCAAAACGCCATTGATTTTTTATGTGCAGGAAGGGCCACCCTCCTGCACAAACAATCATTAAAAATAAATGCCCTTTTTATAACTTCTGTTCCTGTTGCATTAAGCAGCACACATAGAAGTTTCAAAACGCCATTTTAGATTGTTTATGTGCAAGAAGGGAAACCTTCTTGCACATAAGCAATCATTCCTCTCAATGCAGCCACCGTTGCACTATGGTACAAGGTTGCATGTGTTGGCGCTAGGCATTTAAATTAGCACCAGCACAGGGGAAACGCAAGGCTGCACTATATTCTTGTAAATACGGTGCAGTTCTGTGTTTCAGAATTGGCAGAGTGTGGCGTTTAGCCAAGGAGGCTAACGCTGCCCTCTGCCACTTCCCTGTAACTATGCCCCGTAGTTTGGTGCCCAGTGGATCAGCTGTGGGATTGCTTTTCTCTTGCAAATTGAGGAAGCATTTAGTTTCACTATTACAATGGCAGGGGGATTATCGTTTGATGCCTATGTAATGACATCGATTTTTGCAGCCCTCTCTCTTTTGGAAGGCACTGCACTGAGCCAGGATCCATCACAGCATGGTGAATGGGACTCCTTGCTTGGATTGAAAAAGTTACAAATAAAGACATTACTTCACGGAGCTATTATGACAAAATTCATAAGAGGGAATGCAGCACCTCGGTCTAATTGTTGTAAATGAACCTAGGATCTTCTTGGATGACAAGGAGTTGCGAAATGATTGGTCGTTGATTGCATGGAAATGCACCCGTGACTGGTGGGTGCTCATAATAAAAACAGCAAAGAGACTGTCAGATAGCCTGTTAATTCAGATAAAAAACTGTAAAAATTCTCTGAAAACTCAGATTACCATCTCTGCATTTAATTAGAAGCAAGAAGAAACAAACAAGACAGAATTAGAATTTAAAGACTTTCTAACTAACTCGAAGATGCAAAAATTCATAAAGGACCTCTGGAAATTTTTGCATGAAAAGATCTATCCTAATTCCAGAGAAGACTTTCTGAGACTTCCTCACGTATCGTGATCATACGAGTCTGAAAGTGGGAGTGAATGCATATATAAGCCAAGAAACAAAAGAGGCAAGCCAAGGGGTTGAAAATCATGGAGACCTTATGGCGGTAATATGTATTTGGAACCACAGTGGTATTGGCCTGGCCCTTATGGTTTACCTCAGTCAATGAACCAACCCTTTTTTCCTTGGCCAACCCCGATGAGACCACCTTTTTTTAGCAAGAGGCAATGAGAGAGGCAGAGAAAAGAGAAAGGATCAAAAGGTCACCTGGGAAGACATGACACCATCTCTGAGTACCAGCAGGGAATAAAAAAAAGAAGAGAATGCAATATTGGATCTGAGTAATAGAATCCTAACAAAACCACAAATAGAAGTACTTAGCAAAGGACTGGGGTTTACACCTACCCCCGGTAGCAACTTCTTTAAATTAAGTACTGAGATTGCAAACTTTTTTAGGAAAATCCTGCGACAGTTATTTTTTAAAGACCAAGAGATGACTAGGGAAGAGATCAAAAACACTGGTCTTAAGAATAAGTACACTTTTATCTCACCAGCTCAAGTAATGCCACCTGGAAGTCTGCCATGCAATGTAAGCAATGAAATAAAGAAACTAAAAGGATGGAATTGTGGTTTCTTTCACAATATCACAAAAGACGTATGACAAGTTTACACCCTATTTGGAGAAGTGAAGCATATCATAAAATCCACTGATAAGGGTGGAGCAATTGTTGTCCTACCATGTGGAATGTATAGAGATGAGTGTAACAAAATATTAAAAGCGAAAGGAATCTACAAGAAGTTATTAAGAAATGCAACCAGGGAGATGGTGGTAGAAATTAAGTTCCTGATGAACGCAGGACAACAGAGTAGCTGGATAACGAGCAAGAAAGCTAAATTATTATATAATCCAGGACGTCATACCCCTTATCTGTACATTCTCCCTGAAGTACATAAGAGAGGTCTTTACACCACCAGGAAGACCCATTGTATCAGGAATAGATTCAGCTCTGGAACCGTTATCAAAGTTTTGCGATTGGTTCTTGATACCAATTGAAGAGCAGTACCCCACATATTTAAAATGCACAAAAGACCTTCTGAATATTTTATCTGATTTGAGATAAGACCCTGACAATGAATTAATGATCAGTATGGATTTGGAAGCACTTTATACCAGTATTTCACAGGAAGAAACTTTGAAGGTGGTGGATTCAATATTATCGAATTTCAAATGGGATTTCATGATGCCAAGAGAATTCAGAATGGACTGCTCTCACCTTGCATTGATCAGGAATTACTTTATAGAGTTCGAAGGATAATTTTACTTACAGACCCACAAGACATCTATGGGTAGTACCTTTGGTCCCAGCCTTGCATGTCTCTATGTACACGATTTTGAATCCAGAGTGGTCGTTTGTGACTTTAATCCTTTCAGGAAGAAGATCAGAGTATGGAAGATACATAAATTATGTTTTATCATATTTCAGGACAATAAGAGGGAAGTAGAAGAATTTGCCTCTTTGATAAATGGCATGGACAACTTTTTGAAATGTACATTCACCATAAAAGAGAAAGAGCTGAATTTTCTAGATTTCAGAATCTTTGTCATGGCAGGATCTTGAACATTGAGTTTTTTTTATAAACCCACCAATAGAAATACACTAATACTGTTTCAGAGCTTTTATCCATGAAAACCTCCCGGTGGGTCAGTTTTTGTGACTCCGACTTAAATGCACCTAGAAAGTGGATTACAAAAAGCATGCCAGAAAACGATTGAAGAAACTCAGGGAAGAGAGTACCCCATGAAGATTATTTCAAGGGCAGAAAAGAGAGCACAAAATACAGATCAACATTTACTACTCCAGGACAGGGTATGGTAATCTTGAAAGAAGTTGATATGTGTCACCACGTATGTCTAATGTGATCAAGAAGGTGATAAATAAGCATTGTACTGGACCCCTGAACCTAGAACTACCACTGTTTGCCTTGAGTAAGGCAGGAAGTATAAGGGATTTAGTGGTACACACAAGACCAAGAAACCAAGATGTATCATCAAGACAAAGTTCCTATGGAACATTCCCGGAAGACTGAAAACACGCGGAGATCCACCCATTGCTGAAAAAACTCTCTGCGACTGGAAGGACCTCAAGTACTTCTGACCCATCTCTCTGCTCCCCTTTCTAGCCAGGGTCCTCGAGAAGGCCATCAACTCCTAAATTTCCTAGTTCATCTAAGCCAGGGGTCTCCAACATTTTGTGTAGTCAGAGCTACGTCTGGCCAGTGAAAATCGTCGTGAGCTACTGAACCCGAAGCAAATTGCGCATTTTTCCGAGAGACCCCCCACGCCCAGTTTCATTGACTTTAAGCCTAATTTCATCAGAGCCCATACTGTGGTTTGAACAAAATACCCAAGGCAGGCCTGACTTAAGAGTTCCCTAGAACACCAAAAGGAATGACTTTGGATTTGTGATGCTTCAAGACATTTCAATTAATAGGTCCAAAATTAAGGTCCAAAATTAACACCTCATTTTTTGTGCCCTTCTGCCCTCTGTTCCACTCGTTTTTTGTGTCTTTCTGCCCTCTGTTCCACTCATTTCCCCCTAATTTTTGTGCCTTTCTTCCCTCTGTTCCACTTGTTTTTGCTTCATTTTTTGTGCCTTTCTGCCCTCTGTTTCACTCGTTTTCGCCTTGTTTTTTGTGCCCTTCTGTCCTCTGTTCCACTCATTTTTTGTGCCTTTCTGCTCTCTGTTCCACTCGTTTTTTGTGCCCTTCTGCCCTGTGTTCCACTCGTTTTCCCCTTGTTTTTTGTGCCCTTCTGCCCTCTGTTCCACTTGTTTTTGCTTCGTTTTCTGTGCCCTTCTGCCCTCTGTTCCACTCGTTTTTGTGCCCTTCTTCCCTCTGTTCCACTCGTTTTTGCTTCTTTTTTTGTACCTTTCTGCCCTCTGTTCCACTCGTTTTCCTCTTGTTTTTTGTGCCCTTTTGCCCTCTGTTCCACTGGCTTTTTGTGTCTTTCTGCCCCTTGTTCCACTCGTTTTTCCTTGGTTTTCTGTGCCCTTCTGCCCTCCATTCCACTCGTTTTTTGTGCCCTTCTGCCCTTTGTTCCACTCGTTTTTTGTGCCTTTCTGCCCTCTCTTCCACTCGTTTTTGCTCTGTTTTTTGTGCTTTTCTGCCCTCTGTTCCACTTGTTTTCCCCTTGTTTTTTGTGCCCTTCTGCCCTCTGTTCCACTTGTTTTTTGTGCCTTTCTGCCATCTGTTCCACTCGTTTTTTGTGCCCTTCTGCCCTCTGTTCCACTCGTTTTCCCCTTGTTTTTTGTGCCCATCTTCCCTCTGTTCCACTCGTTTTTTGTGCCTTTCTGCCCTCCTTTCCACTCGTTTTTGCTTCGTTTTTTGTGCCCTTCTGCCCTCTGTTCCACTTGTTTTTTTTGCCCTTCTGCCCACTGTTCCACTCATTTTTTGTGCCTTTCTGGCCTCTGTTCCACCAGAGCTCTCTGACGCCTTGTCAGCCACCCCTCCCACGGGATCCCTAATTCCACCAATGGGCTTACCTGCGGTGGAAGGCATGTTTCCTGGCAGTGGAAGGCACGTCTCCTGGCTGCTTCTAGCTGTGGAAGTCACGTCTCCTACTGCTCCGCGCTGGCACCCGTCGCACAATGGCAGACAGTGCGATGCCAGCATGTTTTCAGTACACGATGACGTCACAAGAATCAGACTCTCACGAGTGGAGTCTGCAGCTCCAGGAGAGGAGCGTCATCCTCTTCGCCCGCCCCCATCCCAGCTTAGCTCCAATCCAAGCGGCTGGTTTGGGTGAGGGCGGGCAAATGGAACCGGAAAGGCTAATAGCCCAAAATACCACCAAATACTACTGAAGGGCTACACGAGCTACTCCCGGGGTCTCCGCGAGCTACCGGTAGCTCGCGGTCGACCGGTTGGAGACCCCGGATCTAAGCGAACCACATCCTGGACCTCTTCCAGTCCGGCCTCCGAAGCCATCACAGTACTGAAACTGCCTTCCTTGCAGCCACAGACGACACCTGCACCGTCCTTGACTGAAGAGAAACTACAGTCCTCATCCTCCTGGACTGCTCGGCCGCCTTTGATACAGTCTCCCACTGCAACCCATGCGCAAGACCCCATGACGCTCGTATCTGTACAAAAGCCCTGGAAAGGATCTGCTCCTTCCTCATGAGCCGAACACAGAGAGTCAGGCTACCATTGTTCTACTCTGAACCTACAGAGATCAGCTGCAGAGTGCCTCAGAGCTAGTGCCTGAGCCCCACTCTCTTCAACCTATATATGGCCCCGCACACAGCCATCGTCAGGCACTACGGACTCAACATTGTCTCCTACGCTGATGACACCCAGCTCATCCTCTCCCTCACAAACAAACCAACAGTCACCAATAACAGCTTCCATGACGGTATGAAGGCTGATGCCCCCTGGATGAAGGACAGCTGCCTCAAGCTAAACTCAGAGAAGATTGAAGTCCTCATCCCTGGCTCGAACCCCTCCACCTGGGATGACTCATGGTGGCCCGCAAATCTAGGATCCGCCCACACTCACAGACCGGTATGCAACGTTTACAACGAAATTTTTACAACGCACTACCATAACAACGCAGGTATTACCACGCATACCATTACAACGCATTGCGCTGGGGGGCGCTCTAGGATAGGGAATACGTTTAATTTTCTATCCAACACCTTCCCTAGTGTCCATGGGGACTGGAGTTGGAATAGAAAATTATACTTACCACTATCCAGCACTCTAAGCGCTATGCGTTGTAATGGTATGCGTGGTAAGAACCGCGTTGTAAAGGTATGCGTGGTAAAAGTATGCATTGTAACGTCATACATCCTCACAGACCACGCATGAAATCTCTGCATCATCTTGGACTCCTTGCTCACCATGTACTGCCAGATCAACGCTGTCTCATCATCCTGCTTCCACATGCTGCGCCTGCTCTGAAATATCTTCAAGTGGAGTCCAGAAAAATTGTCACCCATTCACTCATCAACAGCAGACTCAACTATAGCAATGCACTATACCCTGGCATCACCCAGAAAATCTTCAAGAAACGGCAAAGCATCCAGAATGCCTCCGCCAGACTCATCCTCAATAGCTCCTGCTGCAGCCACATCACCAGTCACCTGAGACGTCAGCTGGCTCCCAGTAACAAAAGAATCACCTTCAAGCTCCTCCCACATGCATACAAAGCCCTACACAACATGAGACCTGCATTACTCAAGTATCGCCTCACATTCCACACACCCACCAGAGACCTCAGCTCCACCCAACTGTCCCTGGCCACCATCCCACATATCCGCAAGACCACCTTCTTCTACCTTGCTGCAAAGACCTGGAACACCCTGCCTCTCCACCTAAGGCAATCACCGTCACTGCCCCAATTCAGGAAGGACACCAAGACCTGGCTCTTCGACTGAACCACAGTGCCTGTGACAGATCAGTACTCCCCCTCCCCCTTGCACCTTAAGACCTTTAGGGATGAGTAGTTGTGCTTTATAAGTCACTTGATTGATTGATTGGTTGGACATTCCAGGTATTTCAGAACATTATCGATGTGGGCATTGTAACATATGCCAATTGACCGAGAAAACAACAAGAATTGAGTTAAGTCTTTCAACACCATGGATTATTAAGCACCATTCTAACTGCAATACTAGCAATGTGGTCTGCATCATAATCTGCAATTGGGGGTTAAGATACATAGGGGTGAAAAGAAGGAGAATGAGAATCCGCATTAATGAACATCGAAGCACATTCAGAAACAAAAAAAGTGATACTAAAATGATGCACCATTTAGTGGAAAAGAGCCACAATGAAAATTATTTCCAGTGGTTTGTACTGGAAAAATGTAAACCTAAGAAAAATTATGTAACCAAGAGACTACAAATATTTGAACAGAGGTGGGTCTACAGACTTCATGCAGTTTTGGACGGTCTGAATGACGAAATGCCCTGGTCTCAGATGTGTTAAATGTGAAGAATGATTTTAGACTCAGAGCCATAATCAACAGATCTGCTTGGCATATCTCAATGCAATACAAACTCTATTATGATGAATTGAATAATAGACTAGATTGATGGCCGGAAGTATGGTCTTAACATACCATGGAAGAAGGCACATCAACAACCTTGACGATCATTATACAAGGATCAAACATTTAGATGGACAAGGGACCGTGTGATGAAGATTCTATTATTATGTCAATTAAGTCCACCAGGATGACACAAATATAAACAAAGAAAACCCAACGTAATCGGACTGCGATTGACACCGGCATACATGACCATAAGAACAATCATGGAAGGAAACTACTTTCACTATGTTTTCTGCACTAGTACTATATCCACAGACCTAATTAATCTGGTGCCAGTCAGTTTTCAACAAGGAACATGAGTCCCTACAATAATATTGTGATTGAGACGATGAGGAGTCAGAGAAAAACGGTGAAGACAGCATTTAAATGACACCGATACGAGCAAAGCAATCGATAATTATGAATGGGAACCACATCTCCCATGTTCCCTTACAGCCCAGACATCAGGGGTAATGACGCGGCAGGCAGTATGGACACCAATATAAGCAAATAGTGAGATAATGATGAATGAGAATCACATCTTTGATGTTCTCTTACCACCCGGACGTTTGGGATGATGATGCGTCATGCGTAGAGGACGCATTCCACCATTGTGCTCCCTCGGATAAGAACGCCGGTGGCCGTATTACAAATGGTGGCCCGAGGGTGCAACGGGCATTTGTGCCCGCTTTACATGCCCCCGGGGCACTTTGGTCTTACGGAAGGGGACGCAGGCGCTTGTGTGTCCCCTTGTATAATACCGATTGCGCTGGCCCACTTACAGCGCCAGTGCTATCAACAGAGGGTGCTCCCTCGTTTGCTTAGGGGCGTGCCCTATGCAAATGAGGGAATTCTTTTGACTCTGCGCCTGTGCCATATTACAGACGCGGGCACAGAGTCAAAGAAACACTCAGGAGGGGCACTGACAGTGTGCTATTTAAAAGGTGCCACGCTCTCAGGCAAGGACTAAGATGCAGAGAAAAGATAAGTCGTAATGGCCTTTCTGAATGCTAAATAATTATCAAGGCCATGGACCCCCCAGTCATCCTCTTGCAGGCGGGGATCTCTAAACCCCTCTGAAAGTGCAGGCGGGTGCCGCATGCAATGTAAAAACACAGAACAGCTGCATGTGCGAGTGAACAGCTGTTGTAAATGCAGAAGATAGCATACACCTTGCTGGGAGCAGTACGATTTTGCTACGGCCTTTCATACTGTAGCTATGCATATTAATTAATGCTACACAGTCTATGTTATGTGTCTTACATAAGACCATGGGATGTCAATGTGAACTTAAGCACATGCCCCGCTGGGAGCAGTACGAGTCACCGGATTTCGTTATGGCCTGACAATAGGCCACGGTGCACAGTGACTAATGTTATACATTGTGTCTATGTCATGTGTCTTTTACAGGGGGGATAATATTGGACTACCTGTCAATGATTCATGGATATACTATGGTCATGACAAAGCGACACAATACAATGCTTATGATGCCTCATAGTACTGAGAGTTACAGATGTGTGTAGATGGGTGAGACGATATTGTGGCCTTAATTCAGACTCCATCAACCCGCCTGAGGTCATATAACAGAGAAAACTGCAATAAAACCTGAATTTATATCTATTGCGTATTCTAGCATTGCACTGAGTGTTAGTAATAAAGTACTTTTCAGTTACAAACTAATGCACTAGCTAGATGGTGATCTATTACTGTCATTAGATATTTTATTGAGTTCTGAGTCTCCAATCCCTTAACACAACCCTGAGTAAGTTTTGGACTGCTCGACATTGCTACCCAAAGGGTCAAGTGCTAATGCGGAGTACTTGGTGCTCAGTCTTTGATTGGGTAGGAGGGTTAAGCCCCAGAACACCAGTGGTAAAAGGCTCTGATTGACACAGTTTTAACCCAGTAATCCTGGACTACCCTGCGCAAATACTGAAAGTTTTACGACTATGTTTATAAAAGCAAACCACAATCTGACACAATATAAGGACAGTAGGTTTTAGGCCTTCATTGAACATGTATTCAACAAATAAAAGACACAGTAAAAAATAGAAAGTTAAAGTACACTTTGTTTCTAAATGTATTCAATAGTGAAGTACTTATCGCATGTGGAAAATTTAGGGGCATATTTACTAATCTTTCATACAACGCAGGGCAGCAAGCAAAGTTGCTGTGCTGCGTGATAGGGAGAGAGCATAAGTGCTCTATATATACAAAGATGTGGAGCATTTCTTCTCTCTCCCGTCGCTGGTGCCTGTTTGCTGCCTAGAGCCAATGCAGGCACCTTTAATCCATAGTGCAAGGTTGTCTGCGATACGGGAAGGGTTGATTTTGTGCAGGAAGGGACACCTTCCTTTACAAAAACAATCCTTAGAGGCATTTCCTCTTTTTATGAGTGATGTGAATGTAACATGCATAGAAAGAGAAAGTAACTAGGAGAAATAAAGATATTTCTCTGTGTCATGCGTCACAGGAGAAGGTGTACCGTTCTGATGCATTCACAGGTTTACTAGTTTTCGTAAATCCAAGAATGTGTCAAAATCTATGCGTGGATACACCGAAAATGCCCATGCTCCACCTACGGGCACCTTCTAGCTTGAAATGTGACGTACCTCAGGGCAAGCTGCTGCATTGTATTACATTTTTTTACAAAGCCACATAAGGCTGTGCGAATCGGCCATTGTGTGGCTTTGTAAATGCTTTCTGAAGCATTTCCGTTGTCCTTGTATCACCTTGCATGACGCAAAGACAGCGCAAAGACTTAATATATCTGGGAACAATTTTTGGTAGCAGTGGGCTTAGCAATGACTTAAGCAGAGTTTTAAGAACAGATCACACGAGTAATAAATGTTCAGAATTCTTAGCACCCATCTTTTAGAGCTAAAATATGTGATTTTATTTTATTTAATGTATCGAGGTGTTATTTCGCTCAAGAAAGCTGTTTACAGGACTCGTGCTCAAACTGTACCCCTCTGCACATAAGAAAGGGTGCACTCGCTTTGGGTATTATTTCTCTGGAGATGCACCTTGTGATCCCCAAGGCACTGCTTCTGTCTGGGTACGATGGTGCAGGAGGAAGGGTACCTGGGGCCCTAATGCAAGCAGTGAAATGGGCATGGGAAATTACAACAGCCATAACTTCGGAGAAGTGGACCGCTCAAACCCTGGGTCCCGGCGCCCCTGCACCTGCTGCACTGTTGCTAACTACGCTATTGGGGCGTATCCCCATCCCGGTATCCTCCATCCTTCCAGCCGTTTCCAAGATGTTTTTTTGCTGCCGACGTGGAACGCGTGCCGCCTCCTCCTCCTCCGAGGTGGAGCCGAGCGAGTAAGTGTGCCCCTGCTCCCTGCTTCCAATTATCAGACACACACCAGGCTGCAGGACACTCGCAGACCGTGTTGTTACAGCTGTGTGGATATACGTTTGGGAAGGGATAGGGTGGGGGTGATCAAAGAAAGGGGTTCAAAGGAGGGCCTTCCATCGGCCGAGTAAGAAGTAAAACCTTGCCCGACTTAGCGCCCTCGGCCCCAGCGCAGCCGATGTAAATAAAGTGTGCTGTGGAGGAAGGTGCAGACGGTGCGTACATAAGTATAGCAACCCCTCCCTTGGCACTTGTGCAAATGGTACCCTTTGTGGAGGGGGTCGGGAAGCGGGGGGCATAACATATAGTAGTATCGATATTCACCTGTCCCCCATTTAGTGCGATGTGCGTTTTTGGGGAGGGGGGCCGGGGGATGGGGGGGGGGGGGTTAGATTTATTTGTAGAAACGGTGCTTGTTTTGTTGCACACGTTTGACATTTAACTCTTTAGAACAAAGATGGAGGAACAGTCGTTTAAAATTTAGAGGACTTGGTGCCAGGCACTAAAGACTAGATTGTTCAAGGGCACATCTTCCAAAGTGCACCCTTATACATTGCAGAGGGATTCCTAGAAGTTTCTCTTTTAACCCCGGCACAAAGGATAATGAACTGGATGAGCAATGGCTGAAGGTAACATACAGGATGAGCATGCCTTCCAAATTAGTACAGTGTGTACTCTTCGCGTTGTCCGCTAGATGGTAGCAAAGACTCACTAAAGTATCACATTATATGTTAGTATTAATTCCATCTACAGCTCAGATCTAGTGGAATTATGCGATTCTGCGGCCGTGGCGTTTCCACACAAGTATGGATTTTTCTAATTTGCCATGTATTCCACCATCTGTAGCACAGTTTGCGCATTTCACAAAAAATGTTTCAAACTCAAGCGGATCAGAATTTGCTACAACGAGCATTGGCAAAGCCAATGTCCTGCCTACTCTAACTATTGACGTTGGCATTGTTTTTATTAGTGAGGAGGGGTGCAAGAGGGCAAGAAACAAGGAGATGAGTGAGAAGGTATGGGGAAAGCAAGAACACGGAGAGGGATGGGAGGGGGAAGCAAAAACACAGAGAGGGACAGGAGGATGGGAGCGGGCAACTCATGGCACTTAATGGGATGGGAGGAATGGTCAAGCAACATCATGGACTGGGACAGAAGGGGCCAAACAACAGAGAGAGGGACAAAAGGATGGGTGGGGGCATGCAACAACACAGGGAGGGACGTGATAGGGGAAGGGGGCAAGGAACAACACAGGGCAGGGTTAGATGCCCATGAGGGAGACCGTCTGCAAACACATGCACTCTTAAGGGGTGCTTCACCTATAAGAAAGAGTAGCTGCGAAAGATGGACACAGGTGCTTTGGCCATGCTCTAGAGGAGGGACAAACGCACAAAGATGTGAAGCTGACCAAAAAGAAGCCAAGACATTTGAGTGACAATGAAGCCAACCAACTTTAAGCAATGGGGAGGCTCTAAGTCCAGTGTAAGGTAGCAAAATGTCTGGCAAGCTGCAGCGCGCGCGATGTCTCAAGTGAGACCTAAAGAGTGCAAAAACAAGATTCTGTGCAATGACAGTTCCTTTACTAATGTTAACTGGTGGCCCTTTAGCTGCTGGTTGCTGTTGCGTGTGCTAATGCAGAGGTTCCACTACATTGCATTAGAGTAGACCAACACCCAATGTGTGGCGCTTGGCAGGGGTGCACTCTCACCCGATCGACCTTTTCTTGGTATTAAATCACCCCAACGCATGCTCATCCTTTTATTCCATCAACCCTTCTCCCTCCATTCTCGCTCCTCTCCTGGTAGTTTCCTTCCACCCTGATCCTACCTCTGCATGCATTGCACCCCTCACCAGCTGCCTGTGCTGCCAGCCACTAGTAATGGTAGTGGACGGGGTGAGGGAAGAAGTGACTGAGCATCTTAGGGCCCTGCCCCCCCCCCCTCCACGAGGCTGTCTGAGCAGGGACCCTGAGCACTACTCTTAACCCCGGTTGGTACTGTGGATAATGTATAGTATGCAGCTGGTCTGGGGCCTATGGATCTATTAGTACCTCCCTTTGAAAAGGGTGCGTCACTTGATTCAGTGAGGTGAATCTCCTCAACTATTCAGAACCAGACTGAAGAGCTATCGCCCACCTGCTAGACGGATTAACTGTGTTTATAATGGGAAGCAACGTTCTGCAAGGGCAGACATTTATCGCAGGTATTTTAGGTGCAAGATAAAAGTGGTGGAAATGTAAAAAGAATGGAGGGCGTTCATTCTGAGGATGGTCCTCATCAGACAGAGATCCTCGTTTCTTAACCGAACCAAAATAAAGTGCATTGTTTTGAACCTTGCGATGAAAAAAACCTAGCGAGTAATTTTACCACTACCCATATTCTTCAGATTACGTGTACAAGTATTTTTAGGATTGCATCTAGTGATAATGTCTCGAGAATGTCATGATTGGTGTTTGAAACCCTGCCCCTTAAGCAGTATCGGTAGACAAACATGTTATAAAGAAAGTAACAAGGAATTTGGCTTACTGGCTCGTGTTCATTTTGCCACTTGTTCACAGGGCCAAAATGGACCAATCATAATCCTCTCTTTGGCATTTTTTTTAAAGTGGTGCAAAATAGCTTTGTGTTCTATTACAGAGATGACAAAAAGTGTTCTGTTTTCAAAGCGGTGCAGCCTTTTAAGATTATGGCCCGAGGTTGGAGACCATGAACTCTTTTTTTTTTTTACCTCAATAGCAAGTTTTGTACAAAATGGACTTTCCCTTTTCTGCAGTGATCTTTACACGTGCAGCCTTCCACTGGTATTTCCTAAGGGACAAGGACAGTTCAGACACCGGCTTGGGTTCTTTCCACGGGCACTCATGCTGAAATCAGAGTGAAATGCTGAGGTAAGGGGCCCAGCACAGAGAAGCCGAGGGGCGGCTGCACTGTGCGCGCGGGGAGGATGTTGACACACACATCCACCCCCTCCCCCAGGTGTCACCGTTAAATTAAAGTGGTGTAGAAGTCAGCTGTTGCATGTCGTGAACCCGCTCCCGCCCCCAGCAGACAAATAAACTTTTGATGTGAAAATCGGCAGTTTTATAAATGCCATCCTGCGGGCTGGCTTCGGCCTGGGAAAGGTGCCCGGCTCTGGGGCGGGGGAGCTTTGAAGGTGTCTAGTGCTTGGGTTAATGACCACATTAAATGCTCCAAGCAGGAAGTGGGCTCTGATATCCCTCCTCCCGGCGGGCCCACCTGCCCGGGCGGCTATTGTCCCCTTCAGTCGAGCGCCATTTGCACAATAAAGAGGGGGGTGTTTGATCTCCAAGCTTCCCCTCCGTCCCTGGTGCCAGGGAGTCACACACCTACGGGCACATCCACAGACCCCCTGGTGAGGCCTACTGAATACCCCCTTTACACCTGCATATCCTACAGGAGACGCAGCAACACGGTGGGGGCAGGGTCGGTCCCTAAATTATGCTTTTTTGCAGGATAACACTGCACGTGGTATGTTGCCTGTGGCATAAATCACGCATCCAGGAGTTTTATGCAGGTCCTATGAGGTCTAGTCAGGTTCAGACTCCCGAGTTTCAGCAGATAAGGTAATTCAGGCGGAAGGTGAAAGCGATTTTCCCAGGATCACACACTTTGCCCAAGTGAGAAGCCAGAACTATACTCTTGTCTCTTCGTGTCGCCGAGGACAACTTAATCACTAGCGCACTTCAAGGACGTCCGTTCACCAAAATGCCTGGGATAGCGGAAGTGACTTCACACACATGCCCCCTGACCTTCACTTTCACTCACACATAAATAGGCTTATGCACACACAGGCATTCGCACATACATACACACAGTCTGCCTACATTCGCACACACATTCACACATGCACACACTCTCTCTTACATAAACACACTTTTTTAAATTGTATTTAATTAATTTTATTTACACTCATGACTGCAAGCACGCACACAACATACTACATTTAAAAGCATTTTTTTACTTACCTCGGCTGTCTGGAAAAGTCATGTTGCAGCTATTGGTAAAGGCAGTGCCAGGGGTTAGAAGCGGCATGCCAGGTGTTGCAGCTGGCAACCCCTAACTTATGTCCATGGCGCACTTCTCTACCAACTTGCACAGCAACGCAAATATCGAATGACTACAACTAGACTACATGGCTCACAACGCAACCACTATGCCACATCCCATCAACACTCAGCTCCTAGCAAGGTGGGCATGCCTGTTAACACCTGCCATTCAATTCTGGGCCCTTTGCCTCCCAGCCTTGCCCCCAAATCTCTCACTCAGGAATTCAGAATGGGACTCAAGAGGATGAGGACGGTAAAAATTAAAAAGTCAAAATTTTGCTTTATTCGGTTAAAAATTTTAAAACCATCAAAGCACAGTACCACACAATACCACACAAAGTTCATAGGGAAGGTTTTCTACATACATAAGATGAATTTGATTAATAATATACAAATATACATATTTTATAATCCGTACAAAAAAGACTATTTGGCTTAGCTTGGCCCTCACCAGAATAATGCTTGAAATTCAAATAAATAGTTAAAAAGGTTGTCGCCCAAAGAGTATGATTTTTAAAATTCCATAGTGATAACATTTCATGTCATCAAAAATTCTTATGCGTAAAGTCACTACGTTTACAAAGGTAGAAGATTCATATCATAATAGGTGCATCTTATTTCTTCGTCTGATTGCCCCCGTGATATAGCTAGCCACACCAAAACATACCAACTGGGACCTCAGGCTTTGCAGATATATCAGAGCTGGCCTAACCTGTACAAAATTACAGGGTGAGGACTGGAGTTAGAGGGGAAAGGTGAGGCTGTTTCAGGACTTAGCAGTGAGATGGGAGAAGGAGCTTCCTCCACTGTGCATCAGCGAATGCGGGGCATGTGAGCGAGGGAGAGGGAGGCAGAGTGCTGGTCCTTGATTGTGCAGGGCTTTGTAGGCATGGGTCAGCATCTTGAATTAACATCTCTTGTGGACAGGGAGCCAGTGGAGCTTTTTCTTTAAGTGTGGGGTGCTGTGGTCTGTTTGGGGAGGTCAAGGATAAGTCTGGCTGCTGATTTCTGCTTGGTCTGCAGTCCCTTTTGGCGGTGAGTGGTGATTCCTAAGTAGTGTGCGTTGCCGTAGTCCAAGCGGCTAGTGACAAGGGATTGAGTGATGGTACGTCTGGTGCTGATGGGGAGCCATTTTAAAATCTTTTGGAGCACACAAAGAGAAATGAATTAGGCGGAGGAGACTGCGTTGATCTGCTTTTCATGGTGAGTTTGTTCTTCAGGATGATGCTGAGGTTCCGGGCGGGGTCAATGGGAGTGGGTGAGGGTCTTAGTTGATCATGACACCAGTAGTCGTTTCATGAGGAGGTGTTGTTCCCAAAGATCAGTACTTCTGTTTTGTCTTTGTTAAGTTTGGGGCAGTTGTTTTGCATACAGTTAGCGACGCTGGTCATGCACAGATGGAAGTTGTTCCTTGTGGTGGCTGGGTCTTTTGACAGTGCATGAATGAGCTGGGTATCATCTGCCTAGGATATGATATTCAGTTCAGGCAATAAACAGCATAGGGCTGAGGGACGAGCTTTGAGGGACGCTGTTCTTCCGGTGAGGAAGGATGTGATCCATTTGTGGGCGTCCTCTCTGATTCTGACCTGGTGAAGCCTCCTGATTAGGGTTTGGTGGGGCATGGTGTTGAAGGCTACTGAGAGGTCGAGGTGGATCAGGGTGGCCGCTTCTCCCCGTTGCAGGAAGGTTCCGATGTCGTCAGTGGCTGCGATCAGGGCGATTTTGGCGCTGTGGTTCATACAGAATCCAGATTGGGATGAGCCGAGAAGATCATTGTTCTCCAGGTATTCCGTGAGTTGGAGGTTGATGGCCTTCTGGAGGACTTTGGCTGAACAGGGGAGCAGAGAGATGAGCCGTAGGCCTTGAGCTCATTGGGGTCGATGGGCGGTTTCTTGAGGAGGGGTTTGACTTCAGCATGTTTCTTTTCTATTGGGAAGATGGCTTATGAGATGGATGTAGTGAAGATGGCGGTAAGTATGTTGCTGATGGTCCTGTCTCCGAGGTTAAACATGTGGTAGGGACAGGGGTCCATGGGTGCCCCTGAGTGGATGGAGTGTATGATGGCTGTCATGCTCTGAGTGGTGAGCTGGTCCCTTGTGGACATCCGGTGGTTGGAGTTTGTGTCTGTGAGAGCGAGGAGGCTGATGATGTCAGAGGCAGAGGGTTGGGGTTCAAAGTGTTTGTAGATGGTGGAGAGCTTGTCGTGGAAGATGTCCCACAAGTGTGTCACAGAGTTCTTGAGAAGGGGTGATGATGTTTTCGAATGCTGAGGGGTTGGAGAACTCCTTGACAATGCTGAAGAGTTCTTTGCTGTGGTTGGAACTGGCTTTGATCTGGTCGCCTAGGGCATTCTTCTTTGCCTCTTTCAGGAGTTGTTGTTAGTCATTGAGCCATGTTTTGAAGGTGGTGCAGTCTGTGGGTTCCTTGCTGGTGTGCCACTTCCTTTCTAGTTGCTTGCAGTTTTTGTTTTGTAGTTCTCAGTTCTGAGGTGTACCAACTGGCATGTTTGGTGGATCTCTTGAGTTTGGTGGCTTTGATGGGGGAAACTCTGTTGGCGCAGTCGGTAATCCAAGTGGTGAATTTCTTGACAGCCAGTTCAAGGTTGGTTCTGGTGTCAGGGTGGGAGGCGTTGAGGGCGTCAGCCCATTGGCTTTTGGATACTTTGTTCCAGCTGCTGTGTGAGGTGATGTGTGGCTTGGTAGTGGTGCTGCGGGCTGCTGTAATGGTGAAGTGAATGATTCAGTGGTCCGTCTAGGTGAGCTCAGTGACATGGCTGTACTTGACTCTGTCGCTGGGTATAAAAATAGAGTAGAGCGTGTGTCCTGCAATTTGTGTGTGGTTAGTGACTAGTTGGGGGAGGCTGATGTTGTTCATGCTTTCGAGGAGGTTGGCTGTGTTGGCATCGTTAGGGTCGTCGAGGTGAAAATGTAAGTCTCCGAGCAAGAAGTAGTGTTCGGTATTGATGGCTTCTGGTGCAATGGAATGGAGTTGCAGAAGCCGGGCCGTGGTCCTGGAGGTCTGTAGGCGAGGGTGCCTCTGATGGTGGTTTTGTTGTCTGTTTTGAGTTGGAATTTGAGGTGTTATATGATCGGGATGGTGTTGTCAGCAGCAGTGGTGCGGTGAATGGTTTCTTTATAGATGATGACGGTTCCACCTCCGTGTTTGTTAATGCAGTCCCGGGGTGCTATCTTGTAGCTGTTGGAAGTGACAATGGTGATGTCGGGCGCAGATGTAGGTCTCCAGGGGGAAGACGACATCGGTGGTAAGGTAGATGATGGTGTCCCAGATCTCAATGGCGTTTGCAGAGTGATCAGGTGTTGAGCAGGAGGAGGTTGAGTTGTCCAAGTGCAGTTATGGTTGGCGTGGCGATTGCATGTGCAGGTGCTCCAGTGTTGCAGGAGAAGAGACAGTGGCAGCATGTAGAAGGTCCGACTGTGAGCGTGGAAAGGTGCAGCAGCAGTTGTTGTTGCAGAGTCTGGGCTCCAAGGCTGTGAGCTCAGCACCAGTGTAGTTGCAGGAGATTGAGGTTTCCTGGTGCTAGGCGCGGTCCAGCCGTGGACAGGCTTGCCCTTGGCACGCCGGCGGCATGCCTGCTGCGCGGTCTCACTTCACTCTCCATTAAGGAGGTCCTGGAAGGGGTGTTGGGCGGGGTTAGCGAGCGGCTTGGGAAGAGGCCGGAAGCGGGGAAAACGGCGAGCTGCAGCAGCGGGAAAAACAAGCATCAGCAGGCAGAACAGAACACAACAACTGTAATCAAGGCAGTAGAGAACACAAACAACAACGGGAAAACAACAGTATGACAATCAAAGCAATAGAGAAAACAACAGTATGACAATCAAGGCAGTAGAGAAAATAGGAACAACAAAGGGAAAGCAACAGGATGACAGTCAAGGCAGCAGAGAGAACATGCATAGTAAGGGATAAGCGATACAAAAGGGGATGATGGACGGAGCACTTGAGCAAATCAAACACTCACCCCCAGTCAACTGATCTGGGTTTAATCCATCACCATTCTTTAGCCCACTCTGCCACCCCAGTTCAGACATGGCCATATGCAAATCAGTCTGATCCTGTGCCTCATGGGAACAGTCCAGCCCGAACTGCCAAGCCATTCCTTCCCTGGACCGGAATCAAGCTTCCCAGGACCGGTTTCTGGCATTCCAGCCGTCTTCAGCCCGGCTTGCTTGAATCCAGTGGCAAAGTGAGCAAGGGACTCACGTCTGAGCATACCCTGCCACACTTATGGCGGCCAAAGCGGTACAAAAGGGGGTGGTGATGGACGGAGCATCTGAACCAATCAAACACTCACCCCCAGTCAACTGATCTAGGTTTAATCCATCACCATTCTTTAGCCCACTCAGCCACCCCAGTTCAGACATGGCCATATGCAAATCAGTCTGACCCTGTGTCTCATGGGAACAGTCCAGCCATGTCTTCCCTGGACCGGAAACAAGCATCCTAGTAAGGGATAAGCAGCAAGGTAAGCGGGAGCACAAGCAGGGACAGCTGGTAGCTGGCACAGGGACCTGCGGGTTTCTCACCATGGGGCCTGCTAGGTATAGCTTTGTATCCTGCAAGCTTTTGACTTCCAGACCTTCATCTCCAAGCGAGTCACCTCCAGGACTTCATCTCCTGACCTATTCCCCCACGCGTTTGATCGAGGGGCCCTTCACCTTGGAAGTGTCCTCTCCTCGTGCCTGTAACTCACCAGCCCTACCAGGCCCATTACTTCAAGGTATTTATTTTCCACTCATTTCAGTTGAAGGCCTTTAACTTTCAGGCTTGTCCCTTTGGAAGCCAATTCTTCCCATGCCTCCCTCCCAGGCCCCCCTCATGCATAAGTACCACAAGTGCACTCTTACACTATTTTCTCTGGACCTGTTTCTTGCACACTTTCACCTCCTGACCTTTCACTTCAAAGCCTTTTACCTTCAAACCTTTCACCTTAAGGTTTTTGTCGTCAGTCGGTCACCTTCAGCCTGCCACTTGGAGGGCCACCTGTGCCCTCCAGTTCGTTTTCCTCCATTCGTGTCATCTCCAGCCCTTTCCCCTGCGCATCTGCTTTAACCTTTTGTCCCTTCCCTCCCAAGACTGTTGCTTTTAGCTTTGCCACCCCCAATCCTTTCACCGTCTGCATGTTCACTGCAAGGCATTTTTTCAACTTACTTTATTGACTTGTTACGTTATACGTACACAGTAGGATCAGATATAAAATATACACAAATACGTTCACAACACTCCTATAAGCCATAGCCATTCCCGACTGGTTTGTGTTGGTTACAATATAAAGGTCGCTGCGATACTGTGCGGTACCTCTGTGAACTCTTGCCCCCACATGCCAAATAAACAACCTGTTGACTTATCTGATCTATGGGATTGACCTTTGGCCTCTGTGCTGCTAGGACTTGTGCTGATGGTCTGACTGAGCAGAAATTAGTAAAACATGAACCAATTTCTTCACTTCCCATGCAAAGCCTCTCCTTGGCCTTCATCCTGCATCACACGCCTCAACCAACCTTTCTTCCCCCTGGTTTAACTAAAGCTTTGGGCTGCTACACACATCCTATATGTGTCAGGCACAACCACCCATTCTGGCAGTAACCAAATTCAGCCATCAGTTCTCACCACAGTCCTTCCTTTTTCATTCAGGGGAGTTTGTTGTGCCAGTGTTTACTAAATTCCTGTTAGGCTGCTTCCTACCTGTTGGTCCGACCTGGGTGCACGAGTCTGGTGGGCATTAACACCAAAGACGCCATTTCAGTGGCTGCCCGCCTCGATACGTCTCTAGTCCACATCACCACCCGAGGTCATATAGGAATTTACGTTTTGTCGAAGATTTGGCGAAATTGGTGAACCTACACTCGGTTCCAGTTGCAAGCCTTGTTGCCTGGCAACGTGCCAGCTTGAGCTCGCCCCAATTTTGGTTGTCACATCATTCCAAATTGCCACCAGCACTAGACATCATCATACCATAGCCCATGTGAGCCACTAATATCTTATGTGGTTGAGTTATATACACATAACGCAGGTAAATAATCTGTGCAAGCTTAAAACCTGCATTTCTGGAAACGTAAGCAACATAGTTCAAACTAGCCATTCCTCTCCTACACCATTCTTTGCTGACAATATCTAACACCCTTTCGCCTTTCTAGTCATTTTGATCCAGTGGTTCACCAACAACAGATACTCCACTACCATATACTCACCTGGGCCCATAAACTCACAACGTGGATACACCGCTGGGTGGGGGGTTCAAGTTTTATTAAAATTTCACAGACTGCTTAGAATTAGTTTATTAAAAATTTTATAAAAAAAAGAATTAGTTTATTGAATACCTTAATTCAATTTTCAACTAACCCTTCGCAGATCAACAAGTTCTTTCCTGTGGTCGATGGACCTTTAGTTGTGATAATTTACATAAACTAACTTTTCTATACTTTTAAGTAAATCACCACAGACTCAATACGTTTTTTAATATTTATCTAAAATTTAGGTGCATGTGAACAGTCTCAATACAGTGCAGTCACCATCATTCATGGGAGAGAAAAATTCAATCAATAAACAAAATGCATTTATCTCTGACTCAAACAATAATCAATGCCAGAAAGGGAGGGGACAGAGAGAAAAGATCAAAAAGCATTTACGAATAACTGAAATTTATTGTTACCAAGGATGGTGTGGAAGACCAGCCCCTCGGCCAAAGGACTGTTGGGGTCCCCTGAGATAGGTTCAGGAGACAAAGACTTCAGGACAGGAATCAGGACAGGATAGTTACCCTCTCTAAGACTCTGACGGTTGCGCTTCATCCCTCTCTGACACTCTCTTCCTCCTCGAGATTCTTCTGCAATCTTCGAATCTAACCCAAAAATTAATTTTGGATAGAAAGTTCTGCTTCAGGTTCTGCAATTGATTCTTTATCAGCAATTCAGCATCAGCTTCTCTCCCCAGCATTCAGCAAGTCAACATCTTCTGTTCTGACAGCACTCTGTTCTGTTCTGATCTCTTCTGACTAACTAACTAAAGCTATCTTAATTATATCTTTCGTTCTGCGTGTTCCACCCATAAATGTTTCAATATCTAAAAATATAAAATTTGATTGGTCTGGCAAAGTGGGGTCTTCATCACAACATGCTTACATGTCACAAGACTCAGTTAAACCATTGTTCATAAACCCAACCCCTTACTTTTTTTTCATAAATTTTATTCCCATATACCACACATATCAATTTTGAAACATTAAGACACTCCGATGAATAGATCATTTCACTGTTGTACTCTGCACCATCTGTTCCCAGGCTGTGGCACTCGATTTCGGCTTCCGTTCAACTGCTCTGTCATTGACCTTCATGGCGTCATTCAATAGACATGCGCAGACTTTGCGTCACTCAGTTCATTCAGTTATGCGATAAAGGCCCAAAAACGCACTAATAATAAAAGTCAAAAGACAGATGCTAATTTCTCAAATAAAGTTGTTGCACTGTATACCATCCACCTCTAATCTATTCCATTTTATTTATTAAACTTATCCCCACATTAGCATTAGTAAAATAGCATGCTCTAAAGCGTTTAATGGCAGAATGTTAAGAAAAGGGCACAGCCAACACCTGTTTCGCCCTATATGGCATGCATAGAAGGAGAGCCACAGTAGCAATTGCACCTAAACGGAGTGCAGAGCGGCTTGCAGACAGGGCGGTCTCACCTTGACAAAATTGTGAATATTCTTTTATACTACAAGGAAGAAATCTGGAATTTAATATACTACCAATAGACTGTATTAGATCTGAATATTACAAACAAGCCTTGAGAAAGCCCTGGCTCAATCTGCCATATAGGGCGAAACACGTGTCAGCTGTCCCCTTTTCTTAACATTCTGCCATTAAACATGTTAAAAAAAGAGTGGAATGGCTTCAAAAAGTGATAAATGAAAATAAATAGCTTCCTTCACTAAAATCTAACTGGACTACTGTGTTGTATCACAAAATAAAGGAATGAACCTAATGAAAAAACAGACCGACTGAAGGGAGGAACATACGCTTATACCTCTATTCTCACTTGTTAATTCAAGGCTGAAAGGTCCAGAGCCTTGAGCTACGTTCCTCCAAAGTCCCATAGTATTTCATATCCAACACCAGGATCTATGGACCAACCTTTCCTTTGAACGCTTCAGGTATGTATTAATGAAAAGTGATATTTTTAGAACTTGATTTGCGAAAAAATTCCTGCTCCAGCCCTGATGAGGCAAGTCAGCGGTCATGTGTATCCTATATGTGGCTAGATTTGTATTATATATGGAGCAAACGTTTAGTGCATAAAATCAAACAAAAATGTTTTTTTGTACAGCAGACATGCTGAGCTTGTGTATTTTAAGCTGCTCTCATATGTGATATAGAAGAAAATGGTGGCTCAGTGAATTAAAATATTTGCCCAGGATGACATATTTTGAAACCAGTTTATGGGCCAAGAAAAAAATAATTAGGCCAAGTAGATTATTTAAGTCACTAGACCCGCAGGTCTAGTAACATTTTTATGATTTTTCGAGACCTGCTCAAGATGTTGTTGTTGGCGCTGAGCATGGAATGGGTGCAAAAGGGGGTGATGATGGACGGAGCATCTGAACCAATCAAACTCTCACACCCAGTCAACAGATCTGGGTTTAATCCATCACCGTTCTTTAGCCCACTCTGCAACCCCAATTCAGACATGGCCATATGCAAATCAGTCTCACCCTGTGCCTCATGGGAACAGTCCAGCCCGAACTGCCAAGCCAGGCCTTCCCTGGACCGGAAACAAGCTTCCTAGGACCGGTTTCTGGCATTTCAGCCATCTTCAGCCAGGCTTGCTTGAATCCAGTGGCAAAGTGAGCAAGGGACTCACGTCTGAGCATACCCTGCCAACTTATGGCGAACAAAGTGGTGCAAAAGAGGGTGGTGATGGACGGAGTATCTGAACCAATCAAACTCTCACACCCAGTCAACAGATCTGGGTTTAATCCATCACCGTTCTTTAGCCCACTCTGCCACCCCAGTTCAGACATGGCCATATGCAAATCAGTCTGACCCTATGCCTCATGGGAACAGTCCAGCCCGAACTGCCAAGCTATGCCTTCCCTGGACCGGAAATAAGCTTCCTAGGACCGGTTTCTGGCATTTCAGCCATCTTCAGCCAGGCTTGCTTGAATCCAGTGGCAAAGTGAGCAAGGGACTCACGTCTGAGCATACCATGCCAATTTATGGTGAACAAAGTGGTGCAAAAGGGGGTGGTGATGGACGGAGTATCTGAACCAATCAAACTCTCACACCCAGTCAACAGATCTGGGTTTAATCTATCACCGTTCTTTAGCCCACTCTGCCACCCCAGTTCAGACATGGCCTTATGCAAATCAGTCTGACCCTGTGCCTCATGGGAACAGTCCAGCCCGAACTGCCAAGCCATGCCTTCCCTGGACCGGAAACAAGCTTCCTAGGACCGGTTTCTGGCATTTCAGCCGTCTTCAGCCAGGCTTGCTTGAATCCAGTGGCAAAGTGAGCAAGGGACTCACGTCTGAGCATACCCTGCCAACTTATGGCGAACAAAGTGGCGCAAAAGGGGGTGGTGATGGACGGAGCCTCTGAACCAATCAAACTCTCACACCCAGTCAACAGATCTGAATTTAATCCATCACCGTTCTTTAGCCCACTCTGCCACCCCAGTTCAGACATGGCCATATGCAAATCAGTCTGACCCTGTGCCTCATGGGAACAGTTCAGCCCGAACTGCCAAGCCATGCCTTCCCTGGACCGGAAACAAGCTTCCTGGGACCGGTTTCTGGCATTTCAGCCATCTTCAGCCAGGCTTGCTTGAATCCAGTGGCAAAGTGAGCATGGGACTCACGTCTGAGCATACCCTGCCAACTTATGGCGAACAAAGTGGTGCAAAAGGGGGTGGTGATGGACGGAGCATCTGAACCAATCAAACTCTCACACCCAGTCAACAGATCTGGGTTGAATCCATCACCGTTCTTTAGCCTACTCTGCCACCCCAGTTCAGACATGGCCATATGCAAATCAATCTGACCCTGTGCCTCATGGGAACAATTCAGCCCGAACTGCCAAGCCATGCCTTCCCTGGACCGGAAACAAGCTTCCTAGGACTGGTTTCTGGCATTTCAGCCGTCTTCAGCCAGGCTTGCTTGAATCCAGTGGCAAAGTGAGCAAGGGACTCACATCTGAGCATACCCTGCCAACTTATGGCCAACAAAGTGGTGCAAAAGGGGGTGGTGATGGACGGAGCATCTGAACCAATCAAACTCTCACACCCAGTCAACAGATCTGGGTTTAATCTATCACCGTTCTTTAGCCTACTCTGCCACCCCAGTTCAGACATGGCCATATGCAAATCAATCTGACCCTGTGCCTCATGGGAACAGTCCGGAATTACTAAGAACATTTCCTTTTTGTAAGTCAGAAGTGTGATGCAAACAAAGATTTAAATTTGCTCTCATATGTGATATAGAAGACAATGGTGAATCAGTGAACTAAAATATTTGCCCAGGATCACATATTTTGAAACCAGTTTATGGGCCAAGAGCAAATAGTTAGGTCAAGTAGATTATTTAAGTCACTAGACCCGCAGGTCTAGTAACTTTTTTATGATTTTTCGAGACCTGCTCAAGATCTTGTTGTTGGCGCTGAGCATGGAATGGGGGCAGTAAGAATCAAGAAAGAGAGGTTCTTATCCTTCTTCAGAAGCAATACAATAGCGACCTCCCACAATGAGGATGGAAGCTGGCCCTGTTGCCGAGAATCATTGAAAAGTTCCACAAGTCTAGGGACCAGGACAAAGTGAACCCTGATTAAAATTCGATTAGTAAGCCATCAAAGACAGAACCCTGACAGTAACCCTGATTGAAATTCTATTATTAAGCCATCGATGACAGGCGCCTTAGCCCACGCCATTTTCTTAATCTCCCCCATCCCTCCTGCTCTGTAATATATGTAATAAATGATAAAAAGCGAAATGCCCACTGCACACAACACAAAGAGCAAAGCGAATACATGTCCCGGCGGACATTCCTTTGCACGAAACACGTGTCGGCTGGCTTTCCAAGAGAATTAAATGAAGACTGTATACTTGTAAATGTAAATGTGGGATACTTGTAAAGCGCACTGTTACTCTAACCAAGTGTCCTGGCGCTGTAGACCTCTGGGGAACCCATCCTGGTTTTCCCTGTGAGATGTTCCCTTTCTGGGTATCTCCAGGGTGAAACCAGGCATCCCTGGCGTCTGGGGGCCGTTGTAGAGATGAGGCAAGCTTAATGCCCAGAGTGGCCGAGTGTGTTGCCTGGTTAGAGTAGGCACTGAGGCGAGAATTATCGAGTCCGTTGACCCTGGTCCAAGATCCTGCCGCGTCGGGAATTGAACCCTGGTCCCGGGCCGTTCTCTGCTTACAGGTCTGCCGCCTCTAACCAGTGAGCCACACCACTCCACAAAGACATTGTGGTTCTTTTCTGACAGCTATTAACTGAATGCTGAAGTGTCCACCTGGACACGTATTCGCTTTGCTCTTTGTGTTGTGTGCAGTGGGCATTTCGCTTTTTATTTCTCTGTGTGTTGTCTCCACAACACACATCCTTGGGGGGTTATAGGGCTTATCCCCCTCGCCCAATTGCACCACCATCTAACTATTGTTCACTAATACCTTTGCGCTAAATATATAGCAGAGCGCCCAGTTTTCCCCTTGAATCTAAAAACCCTGACCCAAGTGATTATCTAATAAATGATATTATAAGCATTATAAAGAAAATATATGTTATCATACTCCTGCATTTAGGAAAATCTCAACCTATTTTTAACGTCCCATGCTGTCTATCTGCTCAGCTGTTGTCCTAGAAATCACGAAAAACAGCATGGATAGTCACCCACAAGAAGCACACTTTTGCATTTTTCCGCTTTTAAAAATAAATACAGACAGAAAACACTTTGTTTTATGTCTGTAATTATCTTTAAAAATCAGTAAAAACGAAAAACCAAGAGCCTTAATTATAATCTAAGCGGTGATGGCAATTCAAACAGCTTTTTCCTGCTTCTCCATCAGGCACCCCTCCTATCCGTGGAGTCCCCTCCAGACGGCAGGCAAGACCATCCAACACCGCCTCCTGCCACTAGATATCTGAAAGCAGCTGGGTACGTACCCCCAACTCAACTGGAAATGCAATAACCCAGTATCACTACCTTTATCACCTTCCATTCCACTCCCACCGAAATGCCTGAGCCTGCATTATCACAACAGTATTACAAGATGTGCTCCCCCAATGAGACCCGGAAGGCCTAGTGATCCAGTAGTGCCGGATCAAAGTGCCAATTAGGCACACAAGGCCCAGGTGAGGACCATTGGAACATACCCAACACAGGAGAATGGTCAGATTACATTTTCGGTAAATACTCCACCCCCACTACTCTGCAGTAGTGTACCCTGCATGTATAAAGTCTATCAAGCTGGACCCCGAGATCATGCATGCCATAGCGGTATGAGTATACACGAGCGTCCGGGTGTCTCACCTGCCAACCGTCTACCAAATCTCATTGTCTGGTCCATGAACGGGCAGCCTCTGCCAGCCAGCCAGCAGGCGCGCCACATAAGGGTAGCGTGACCTATCCAGGCTCAAATCCACAACACAGTTAAATTCATCCCCCAACACTCTCCAAGAAGGGCCCGTTAGTGATCGCAGGAGTGCCAAGTTAGTAAGGAACAAAGGTTGGTCCACTTTGGTGCTTATATGTTCAGGAGCGCTATATCCCTGCCACCCAGGCACCCCAACACTAGGACATAGCATCCCTCAGAGTCTGCAACCGCCCTGTGTAATTGGAAGGAAACCCGAGCCCTATCCCAAATAAGAGTGCCCCATTAAAAGGCATAGAGCTGGCCCCGCCAGCGTCCCCCGAAGGGCACGGCCCTCAACCTCTGTAAGATGGGTTTCGTGGAGGAACACAATATGCACTTCTCTATGTTTGAAATAAGAGAGCACATTATAATGCCAAGAAGAGAATAAAGGCCCGTGCATTACACATAAGCAATTTAACTTGAATACTCATGAATAATGGGTCAGAAGAAAAAGGAACATCCGGAGACACCACCATGATTCGTTTCTCGTGACACCAGAAGTGCCCCACCGTACCAAACACACATGGCCTCGACCTAATGTGCTCTGTAGCAAACAAACAAAAAAATGCACAATGAAACACAGTGCAATAAACCAATAAATCGACAAAAAACATGCCCAAGGACCGAGACATAGAACCATCCTGTCCAAACAGCACACAACACAGGGCCCAACTAGGAGCAAACTAAGGGCCATAAGGCCAACTGGATCCATAACAGAAAAACATACGTGGGGAAGGATCCGCCAGCAAGAGGTGGAAGACCAACAGTCAAGAAATTTAACAGTTCAATAGGACATTTACCGCAAGTCCCCCCCCTTACCCCTCTGACCACTTAAACAGGAGTAAAGAAATCACAGACGAGCAATCAGCCATATAACCAACCGGCCCACATAATACAGTAGAGGAACAATACAGAACACCCATTGCCAGTGTAGACACTTCGGAGCAAGCTGTCCGCGGACACCGGTGTGACCCCCGGCAGAGTGTTTTTGAGACCTGGGGTAACAGAATCTTCCGAGTCCAAAGAGGAGGTGTGGCATTCCAGGGATGGGTGACAAAAGGAGTCCTTGTCCCAGAGAGGCAGCAGTTTCAACCACCCTCAACTGCTCTGCTGCCTGTTTCGAGATTGTCACACCTGGGGCACAAAGGACATTTCTGCTCAGGCATCTCAGGATGCACAGTGCTCTTGTTAAAGAGTTTGATCCAGTCCCATGCTGCTGATGGATCCATGAAGAGATGCACCTAGTCCAAAGTCTGGACACGCAGTCAAGCAGGGAAAAGCAAAGAGTAAAGCAGACCGAAGTTGCTTAGTTTATTCTTTACCTCCAGGAATGATGCCCTCTGTGTTTGAACCTGGAGGGTAAGGTCAGGGCCCAGAGATACCTTGGTGTAGTCTACCTCAAATGGGCCATTGAAGTAGGCCTGTGCAGGAGATTATCCCAGTCTCGGAAATGTAGGAGACGGGCCAACACCGGACGCGGCGGGCCCCAGGGCAAGACATCTGTGCTGCATCCTGTGCGCACGGTCCAAGGCATTGAATCTGGAGAGGCCCTCTGGAGCCACCAACTCCTGAGACCAACTCTCCAGGTAAGCCAACAGAGAGTCAACCTCAGCATGCTTGGGCAGCCCTACAATGTGAATGTTATTGCGACGGGCCCACCCCTCCCGATCCTCCATGTGCACAGCCAGACACAGAGTCTGTACCTCAAGATCTGTGATGTGATGGTCCGCTGACTCAAAGGTTGGCATCAGGGTCTTCACTGTGTTCCCCAGGGTAGCGACCCTCTCTGAGTCCTTTCATGAGTCCTCTTGAGTAAGACCCAACTCCATGGACAGGAAGTCAATTTTGCCCTTCAAGCGTTCCCCGGAAGCGTCAATGGCGGCTAAAACTTTTTCAAACTTGTCATTCTTGTATGACAAGCCCCCAATGCCCTGCTTGACTCCTGCTTTGGGGTGTTCGCGGTCAAATCATCCTTAGACCATTGAGGGCACCCTATGATCACACCAAGAGTTACGGTATCAGGGCTGCCACACACCACTATCCATCTGCAAGTCCAATAAGATGCACCCCAGGCGAGGACGCAGCCCCTCATTGGCTGGCTATCTGATGGTGTGGTGAGACAGGAGGGCGTAATTAACCATTTACAGAACAATAAACCTCACAATGCAGGCCACCGAGTGTACAAGTGTGATCAGCCAGCCAAATCACTGTGGCGTCAAAGCAGGGCAAGAGTTCTGCCTCCCCAGGACCTCCCCGAAAGGGACCCAGCCACCAAAAATCCAGGAGTACAGGACAATTCCTACACATCGCCCGTCGATGAGAGGAGCCAGTGATACCCCCAAACACTCTCGTAGAGGTTCAAACAGAGGCACGTTATCATGGGGCACGGACCTCTGTTCAAGACATAGTAGCTGAGGAGCCAATAGAGATAGGGCACCCCTGGGCCAAAAGAAAGGCAATGAGGAGGGTGATCCGCAGTATTTCAGGCACCAGGACCCACGCTGTGCCCCCACATCCAGGTAGCCCCCTGGAGAACAGGGAGGTGCTGCAGTAAGCTCTTCCCTCATTGTACGACAGCTTCATGGATCAAGCGCCACAAACCCAATTCACCTCCACCTCCAGGAGCTACTCTGTTTTGTATAAGATCAAGGGAAGGAAAAGCGCACATATCCGGAACAAGCTTCGTGCCTCAAATTCGTGACGGCCGCCATAGTATTGGGTACTAAGCTGGCAGAAAATTCGCTGCTATTGCTCCAAGCAAGTTCTTAAAAAATTCCATTGATCAAGTGTGTCTTTTCGTTTTTAAACTCTTCAAAGTTATATGCGGATGATCATAAATTAATGATTGGTCCTCTTCACTTCTCTGACAGATACTCAACGCTCAAGCAAATTCTTTGTCCTGAAGATGACCGCTTAAAACAAGCAGCGGTCGAAACGCCGTCGACGCTTCTGTGTGGCCCAAATGTATTAAGGACATTGTGTTTACGTTCATGTTGTTCCTTTTTATTATGTAAAGATTTTATGTGCCTCTTGTCTGGTTTTTGTTATATGTCTTTTTATGTACACCAGCATTATTTGTCTTGAGCGCAGTTGTTTTTTTAATGATTTTAAAGAATAAATATTTTTTGTGATATTGATTACGTTGTTCCATAGGCTTTTCCTTTTTATTCCATTTTTCTTCTTCTATTTCTTTCTGAGTTAGACCACGTACAGTTTGGAAGGTGGTTTTGCTTTCCCTGAACCTATTGTTTGATGTTATAACTGACTGTCCCGGGTTCGGGGTTTTGGGACAGCCCCTGTGGTTGCTAACCATTGTATAAGATCAAGGCATAATTTGTATTTAACTGCGTGCGTGCTTCTGTCGGAACACAGCCGTCAAGCGCACTACCTTCGTAGTGCTGCGCCCGTCCGTTGGCTGACGTGGCCCCACCCACTCCACTGAACCGCCGCACTGCGGCGGAATTGCCGCTGCGGTTAAGCGGTTAGTGTATGCTCTCTCTGGAATGCTATTGTTTTGTGGTATTCCTCCTTTTCTCTAATTCTTTGACTTTTGGTACTAATGTTTATGTTTGCCGACATGTGTTAAGCGCTCTGATACCCTTCTTGGTCTGGTTCACGCTATATGAGACTGCAAAAATAAAGGTGGTGTAACATGGGTGGCACCCACCCATTTAATTTGAAGCTAATCCATCTTTTTGAGTAAAAAAGTATGCCTTATCAAGGCAGACATTAATTTGGAGGAAAGATTTATTTTCTCCAAACCTTCCCAACTTCACATGTGTGCTACACCATACAGCAAACATACAAAGTGGCAAAGCGTTAAACTTTACCAAAGCATAGAATTTTATTCTGAAAGGGTAACCTACCAGTAAAAAAAAAAAAACTATGCTTGACATCACGCACACTCCCTTCCACTATGGTGCAAGAGATTGGTTACTGCTCTGCTAGAAATGTCAGTAAATCTGCCCCGCGTTTTTCCTGGCGAAGCACTCTTGCCATATAATGCCTGCCAGTGTAGATTACATGTGACTCCAACACCTTGCAGTCCTCATTGTCTTAAGCAGGGTCGCTGGAATCGTGCGGTAGGGTTGAGTAAATTATGCTGCAAGAAAAGGCAAATTAAATTATGCGGCATAATGCTGTACATTTGGTGACAATATTACCCTAATATTTTGTCCATTGTTTTGCACTTGGGCATTGGTTGAACCTCATTAGTATCAGTTTAACACCACAAGATAGATAAGAGCAAGAGAAAGGTGACCAGTCAACCTTTGCAAAGGGCCTTCCACTTCTCAGCAGCACGCTTTTCTGCGTTTTTAGTCATTTTTTAAGCATTTGAGCTAGAAATACATTTTTTTTGCTAAAATTTGCAGGTTATGCAGCAGATGATAGGTTATGTAGCCGACAAGGCAATTGTGCGAAAACCGCAAGGGATGCACAATTGCATAATTGTAGTGGCCCCGGTCTTAAGTAACATTTCCAACACATTGATGTACAGGCGTCTATGACCCATTGTTTCTCTATGACATGTAAAGCTCTCTGACACTCTATATTGTGATAAGTGGTGCTATATAATAATTAAATGTGGGGAAAGGGCTATGGAGAGATGGAGGACATCATTGGAAGGTGAGGGAATCTGTGAAAGAGGTCCTCGGAGTGGAGGGGGGGGGCAACAAGACTGTCGTACCAGGCGCTGCCAACGCTAAAACTTGTGGCAATCTGCCCCTCTATAACATTTCATTGAATAGGCCCTTTACAGATCGCACAAATGTACTGCGTCGAGAGAAATATCGTCCTGTTCCTGTCTGTCGCTCTGCCCGTTATTGGTAATAAAATGGAATAAGTTGGGGCTGTTATAACTTGGTATGACAATGAAGGTAGGTTGAATTTGTGCCCACAGATGTCCTCTGCTGTGGCGCAAAATTCCACCGACCTGTTTTTATCCAAAACGGATATGGACTGGGAGGGAGTGGGGGGGCGTTTTAGTGATCGGTGAGTGGGATACATATCTGTAAGACACCCTCAGTCAGCAGGCCTCGCCTGCCCACGCCGCGCTGGCTGTGACAGGGCAGCCCCCCTCTGCTCCTGTGTGCTGAGCCCCTGCACCCCCGCCAGGTGTTTGCCAGAATCTGTGTGAATCCAGGGCCTGGCCGCCCTGCCCCCTCCCGCCCAGACTGCAGGGAGCTGCCACATTTCACACCCAGGTGAGCAGTGACTGCCCCTGGGCTGCGGGCTCTCGCAGACAGTATTGATGTCTCGGGCCCCAGGGGCTCTGGCGCAAACCGGAGGCCTGCAGAGCGGCCCGGGGAGGGGGCTTCCTGGTGCCCGCCCCAGCTGTGCCTCGGCGAGGAGACTCCCAGGCCCACTGCCCGCTGGCAGCAGTTGAATTTGTATATAGCGCGAACTTGGCCCATGGGCCTTAGAGCGCCTCACAACAGAGCAGGTTCGACAGTCGTCAAGAGCAGTGACAGAGGATGGTGGCCTGGACAGGCCATGCTAGGGCACAGTGAAGGGCACTGGTGTCCCGTCGGCCAGTGAAGTGAGACATGCTCAGCAGAAACTCCCAAAGCGGACAGATGCACCTTACACCTGTAAACAGCCGCTTGATTCGACAGACCTTTGACCTGGTGCAGAGCAGAACCTGCAGCAGCCACAGGTGGGCAGAACCTCCCAAACGACCCCCTGGAGGACCGTCCATTTTAAGGAACAGCCGTCCCCCCCCTGAAACGTCACCACAAGTCTACTCCACGTCTCTGCATGCCCAACATTAGAACTGCCCTAATGGAAGGAATTGGGCCCTTTGGTGACGGTTTTAACAGTGAAATACAGCAATAATACGGGGTCCGTGGGCATCTAAGGTCCCTGGTCCTCGCTGCCACTGCACCTGCTGCATCATTGCAAGCTACGCCCCTGCAGATATCTAACAAGCATTCACAATGCAATAGGTCTCGCAATTGCGAGATTTTTAGCTATTGGCATTGTAAATGACACTGCCTTTTATAATATTATCATCTCGCTTTTGCCGAAGTTTGACCTATTGGCATTGTAAATGACAATCCCTTTTATAATATTAAAAGGCATTGTCATTTATAATACCAATAGGTCAAACTTCAGGAAAAGGGAGACCTATTGTATTAGCACAGTGTCCGTGAAGCGGGCGCGCGGGCGTTCACCATAAAAAAAAAAAAGAAACAGAGCGGGTTGTCCCTGAAGCAGACGCCGTGCTCACCATTAGCCTCTTCCATGCTCATGACGGCTCCCGGCCGTCTTGAGTCACGGAGGGCGAGTGCTGATGACGGCCGGGAGCCGTCATGACCACGCCCGCGATAGGAATGTTCAGCACTGCGGTGGAATTTGCGCCGCAGTGATGAGGTTAAAGTACAAAATGCTGAAAAAAAGTGCGTCGTTACTGAAGCGGACGCAGCGGTTTTCTTAAAAGTAATTTTTTTTTAAAGTGTCGCTATTGCTCTGTGAGTGGTGTGGGGCAGCCACTTTTAAAGTTAGAGCGGCATAGCGCTCCGCACAAAAAGCGCCCGCGCCATTGTCCTGTGTGGGTGTGCTGAAAATACAAAAAGCAGCCACCGTTGTCCCCATTAGTCAATAAACAAAATAGTTCTCACCAACCTATAACGGAGACCGTGTAACAAGCCAAGTAAAAGTTCCAGTTGTTATGGAAGGTAACAAATGCAGACAAGGCGGTACCATGGAGGGACTAACAAACCTATTTATGAATCAGAAGCCAACATTTACGAAGGACAATGATACAAGCCAATTAAAAATATGGGCAAAGAGTGGGTGGGGCTTCGAAGCCATACTCCACTACTGCATGCCTCACAGCAGCAGCTCATGCGCTGCCCTGGCTCGGCCTAAAAAATGTACATCCGTAACTCTGGGTAACGCCCTAGAAGTCAAAACACCAGCACTGCACAAGATTAATATTAGCCACCAGGGAGCAGGCCTTGTAGTGTCTCTACAGGCAAACAATGGTCAACTACAAGCGCGAGCAGCTACCGGCTCATGACGGAGACAGTCAACACAGACAGCCCTGAAGATACTATACATAGACCAATAATAACCAAATACAGGTAGATTGACCACAGATTCGACCTGCAAAAAGACAAATAGAGGACCCCTTGGATAACAAAGTGAACAGTGACCAAAATGCTGGGCTATCGACCAGAGGGTGAGGCGAGACTCAGGCAGGCAAAGTTAGGTCTGGCATCCCACCAACAGGAAAACAGTCACCAAAATACAGGGAGGGTGACCTGTAATAGGGTCAAGAATGGAAGATAGGGAGGAGCTTCGCGCGCATCCGAGATGGCCGCTTGAGCACATGGCTCCCGAGACCCTCGCCGCCTCCCGCATCTATCCTGAATAATATCCTGATTCCGAAGATGGGTTATTGATGACGCAGCCCAGCTGATATACTAGCTGTTTTCAGGGATTGATTTGGACTTCGGGTTCCTGAGCTACGACATCCTGCACTTCTGCGGCCTACCCCGTGGAGACACCTGGGCCTTGAGTCGTGGCTTTACCCAGGCAGTAATTCAACAACACCGGCTAAAGGGGTCCAGATCACGGCCCGAATTGACTTTCGGTTTCGTTTTTGCTGCCTGGCATTACTCCTCACCGAGATCGACACTGGGCGCAGCTGGCTCCAGTGCTCATTACATAGGCCTGGAGCCGGCCAGTGCTTGGCTGCGGAACTATATTGGCTTGTATCTGCTTTTGGTGATCCCGTGGGTGAACTCTGAGGAGCCATTTGGACCAGATCTCAAGCGCCCCTCCGGGGCGCCCAGCCCGCAATGACAGGCAAGCCCGAGGGTGACAAACGGAAAGTCAAGACCACCTTCCGGGGAGGTGCAACCCAAACGAATGTTATGGATCGTTACCCCCATCCTAAAGGATCCCCCGGTGGCGCACCAAGGGTCCGGGAAGAGGCGACTGATGACCCTACTGTGTGGGCGGATTTAACGTTACAAGACGTCATGGGCGCCATTGCTGGCATCAAGACATCTATCGGCCAGCAATACGAGGCCCGGGCCCTGAAGCTAGACACAGTGGCCATCGACGTTAACCTTATCAGAACGGATTTGGCGAAGACTAATGAGAAGGTCCAATCTCTAGATCTGAAGACCTCCAGCCTCAGGACGGACATGTCCGACTTGCAAACGGAAGTACGCAACTTGAGATCCGCTAACGATTTCTTTGCTCGTCGGCTGGAGGATTTTGAGGGCCGTGCAAGGCACAATAACATGCGTAATATTGGGGTCCCGGAAGATTCTGGATCCCTGCCCACTGATCTTCGTGTCGAAGACCTCATCCTCAATCACCTCACCCCCAAGGGACTGAGTAAATTCTTTGCGGTGGAACGTGCGCATAGAGTGCCGGTAGGACAAGCGAAGCCAGGTTTCCCCCCGCGGCCGATCATTGCCAGAATTTTTAACTTCAGAGACCGAGACGCCATTTTGCAGGCTGCGCGGACGGGCGGTCCTACGCAGTTTGAGAACACCACGGTAAACTTCTATCCGGATTTTTCCCAGTCTGTCCAGAAGCAAAGGATGGGATTTCAGGGGGTGAAGAGGCGTCTCAGGGATATGGACTTGAAGTATGCGATGCTGTTCCCAGCCCGGTTGCGTGTGGAATATGAAGACCGGACACTCTTTTTTGATCGCCCGGAGGGAGTGAGTGACTGGCTAGATACGTTGCCAACCCGTCGTGATCGTACGGAACAATCAGGTGGTGCTGAAGGGGGACTATTGGAACAAGAATGAACAATGGAGCCCGAGTCCCGGACAATGAACACAATAGACGACTGTGGCTTGCGGATTTCTGTGATCGTCTGCTTTTAAATACACTCCCGGAGGCGGCGAGAGAAAGAGGGACCCTTTCCTCCTCTGGGTTTCTTTGTGTAGATTAGTTTTTTGCTAGGGCGACAGGCACACTGCAAGTTGGGGTGGCTTTTGAGTCTATGCAGGGGTGCAGGGTGGGGGGAGTTGCACTGGGGTATTGCTGGGGGGAGGAGGGGAAGTATGTTGGGAGTGTTTCATTTTTCTTCGTCTTCAAGGCAACGAACTGTTACAACTTTGGACTTTGGTGTGGTGCTCGTTATGAGGTGGGAGATCATCGAGGGCTCAGATGGGGGGTAGGGGGCTGAAGCTACTGTGTTGGAATGTGAATGGGTTGGGAGACCGGATAAAGAGGGGGGTGGTCTTGCAGATGTGGCGACGCCTCTCCCCTGATGTTGTGCTACTACAAGAGACTAATTTGATTGGTAACGCTTGCTACGCTCTGAACAGGCGGGGATATCGTGTCGCTGCTCATTCTGGGTTAACCTCTAGTTCTAGAGGGGTGGGTATATTGGTCAGGACTTCTCTTCCCCTGGAAATCGATGACATAGTTCTGGATGCTAGGGGGCGATATGTTGCGCTCAAAGGCAGGTGGGAGGGGAAAACGATCTCATTGATATCGGTGTACGTCTCACCTGGCTTACAAACCACTACTTTTGCTGACTTGGGACGAGTAGTTTTGGGTCTCCCGAATGGTATCCTGATACTGGGTGGTGACTTTAATTCAGTTGTCTCCGGGAGGGAGGATCGCTATCCCCCAGAGACCTCACGAGTGCACAATCTTGGTTGGGTGAATTTTTGGAAGCATTGGGGCTCGTGGATTGTTGGAGATTGATGCATCCAGACCAGGCACAGTACACTTTCCACTCAGGCGCGCATGGTAGTCTTTCCAGATTGGATTATATTCTGATACCGGCGGCCCAGTCTTCGTCAATTGGGGAGATTAGACATCTGGCTAGAGGCATATCGGACCACTCCCCTCTATGGTTTCAGATAAATACGAATATAGGCGCTAATGGTAGGGGGCCCCGATTAATCCATGGTACCTTCACAACCCCAAAACCCGTACTGAATTGATTAAGTCATTGGATCTGTACTTCGCAGAAAATGTGGGGTCTGTGTCTTCGCCTGTCTCACTGTGGGAAGCGTTTAAGACGGTCATCAGGGGACAAGCATTGCCGTTAATTGGGTGTGCTAAGAAAAGTAGGAATGAGGCAGTAGTCCGTCTTGAGACTGAAATTACTGAGTTGGAGAGTGCCTTGGAGCGGAATGTTACCCGAGATGCGCTTCACGTCCTCAGTGTCAAGCAACTTGAATATAAGAATTTGGTCACCGACGCAGCTAAGATGATGGGTAGGGAACAGCAGGGACGACTGTATGATGTAGGCGATAAGGCAGGGAAATTGATTGCTTGGCTGGATAGAAAGGAGATCGCGAGCCGTGTGATTCCGGTGATTGAGAGACCTGATGGCACGCGAGTGACTGACCCGGTTGACATTGTTGAATGCTTTGCTGATTATTTTCGAGAAGTCTATTCTCCGGTATCTGCAAGGCCCGAGGAGGATTCTCATTTGTTGCTAAGGGATATTGCGTTGCCTTGTTTGTCAGAGTCCGACAGGGACTGGTTGGATGCTGCACCCTCAGTTGACGAGGTAGCTCTCGCTGTGCGCTCTATTCGCTCCGGAAAGGCTCTGGGCCCTAATGGTCTTCCCATCGAACTTTATAAGCTGCGCCCTGACACGCTAGCGCCGTATCTCCGTGATATGTTTTTAGCAGCGTGGGAAACTGGCTCCCTTCCTCGTGATCAGCGCCTTGCGACCATTGTGGTGATCCATAAGGAACGGAAGCCACGGGACCGCTGTGCGTCCTACAGGCCTATCTCGCTCCTCAATGCTGAACCTAAGATTCTTGCCAAGCTGCTCGCAAACCGCCTGATAAAAGTAGTCAGTGAGTTGATCCATCCGGATCAGTCGGGCTTCATTCCAAATCGCAACACAGCATTGAATTTGCGGCGCTTACATGGTGTTCTCGCGAGGGCGACGTCACTGCGTGAACCGGCCATCTTGGCGTCCTTGGATGCCACGATGGCCTTGATACAATCGAATGGCCGTATCTCTGGGCTGCACTTGCAAAATTTGGTTTTGGCGCTGGATTTATTAGTTGGGTAAAACTTCTGTATGAGACGCCACTGGCACTGGTTGTGGTAAATGGTCGGGTCTCCGGGCCCTTTGTTTTTGGGAGAGGCACGCGGCAGGGTTGCCCTCTGTCTCCGCTTCTCTTTGCCCTTGCTTTGGAACCCCTCGCTGCCTGGATAGGGTGGGAGCCCTCAATGAGAGGCATACACTGGACTCCGGATTTTGAGGACCGCATATCACTCTATGCGGACGGTATTTTGTTGTACCTTGTACCTCACGTCGCCTCAAAAATCGTTAAATGTATTGTTCGACGTGCTTAACTCGTTCCGGAAAAACTCCGGCCTCGTCATTAACTGGACTTAGTCCCACATATACGTGCTCGCTGGTGGTGTCCCCCTCCTGCCGCGCGGATGTCCTATCCAGGTGACGCAGTCCGGTTTTAAATATCTGGGAGTTTTTATATCATTAGACCCTGCGGTCCGCTATGAGCGTAATCTACTTCCTCCGCTTCAACGTTTACGATCGGACGTAGTGAATTGGCGTAAATTACCGTTGTCTCCATTAGTGCGAGCAGCTCTTTTCAAAATGATGCCCCTACCGCGGTTTTTATATGCACTCCAGAATACATTTGATGTGATTCCGGCGAGGTACTTCCGAGAGGTAGAGTCTTTACAGAGGCAATTGCTATGGGGCGGGCATTCGCGTATCGCTCTTCCAAAGTTAACGCTTCCCTGGTATGACGGCGGTATAGCACTTCTGGATATCCGGCGGTATTATTGGGCTTCCCAGCTTGCCGCAATTAACCACGGAATGTATGGCCCGGCGTTGAATCCAGCGTTTGAAATGGATAGATGGCTGTTACCGGGGGGAGACTATAACAGGGCGCTCTATTCTGGATCCTCTCATTTACAGCTTTCGGGACCCACCGGGATAGCCGTACGAGTGTGGCATAGTGCGACTGTGGCCATGGGCTGGAGAGATCGATTAACCCGTGCAACTCCGCTTTATGCATCTGCGAGACTGGGTTGCCTATGGAGAACGAAAAGAATTCGAGAAATGGGATATGATTGGTATTAGTAAAGTGCGTGATCTTTGGGTTAAGGGCAGGATAAAGACTTTCGCCGAACTACAGACGGAATATAAACTAGGTGATAGGGAATTCTTCCGCTATGCTCAGGTTTGCCACGCGTTGCATTCGGTTTTCCCTGTGGGTAGCGACATTCCGGAATCTTCCCCCCTTGAAGATCGTATACTAGATGTTCACGTGCCAGATAGCACTATTTCTCTGATCTACTAAAAGATGATCAATGATCGCTCGAGCTTGCTCGAGCACCTCAGGGCGACCTGGACTGCGGATGGTATTGAATAAGACGACGAGGACTGGCAATCAGCGATATCCTCACCCAAGGAGGTCACAATCCCGGCCCGTCTCCGCTTGGTCCAGCTTAAAATCCTACATCGGATTTATGTTACCGGCCCCCGCTTGATCCGTATGGGCTATTCGACGGATGGCTTGTGCAGGCGTGGTTGTGGTCTGCTTGGTACCTTTCTCCATATAATTTGGGAATGTCCTGAGATGGTGCTTTTTTGGAATCGCACACATGAGGTGATGAATGAAGTAACAGGTGTTGTGATGTTGCCAGAGGCCCGACGATGTTTGCTGAATGTATGGAAGCCGAATGACTATGATGTGTCGCAGATACGATGGATGACCCTTGGTAATATGATTGCTAAGAGAGACATTGCACAGCGTTGGGGTTCCCAGAGACCCCCCACAGTGACGGCCTGGAAAGAGAACATGGACTGGTGCATGTTTGGGGAGAAGACTGTATATGTGGCGAGAGGCAGACCTAGAAAATGGGGGAAACTTTGGAACCAATGGAACTCGTACCGGGGAGACATATGTACGCCCCCTCTCACGGAGATCTCTAGTCCCCCCCAATCTCCCTGACCCGACATTCCTGATGTAGTGTAGCGTCTTTTGTTTATGCATTTGTGTTTCCTGCCTCCAGCCCCCTCATCTCTGTAAAACAACTCCTGTATCGTAACACTGTGTATCTCCCGTCCTCCTTGAGCGTTCGCCCGATTGATGTATTAATATTTTATTGCCTTGCCTGTTTTTCTATGTTCCTTTTATTATAATAAAAAAGTTACAAAAAAAAAAATGGAAGATAGTGGCAGACATCGTTTTCCAAAACAACTTTTGCAAAAATTACTATTCAGAAGCATCTTTTGCCGTAACATCTGGATTACTATTGGTTTTAATATTTATTATTTCGACCAATCATTTATCAAAAAAGAAGCGGGACAAGGAACAGTATTAAGGTCCAGAACCCGTGCTCCTTAGTAAGGATATATCAATAGAAAGGGGTGTCTGTTCCTATAAGGAGAAAGGGATAGTCAAAGGTTGGAGTATGCTACTTTGAGGGGGTCCTTATTGTGGGGAAGTGTTGCCCTTACACACCCATATGGATGTCATGCTTCATCATCAGGCTTTTGCACCTCATGGGGTCGGCGCTGCAATGTCCCAACGGCCTGCAAAAGACTCTTTAACAAGGATCTTTTTTATTTCAGCTGTGATGATGCATGCAGGTGTGTAGAGATAGTGGAAAATTGTGGTGAAAGTGATCTAAAACTACCTGGAGGGTACCAGGCATATGTTTATTCAAGGGTCCCTTCGATAGAGTTAAAAGCAATGACGTGTAGATGGTCAACGCATGGTTACGAAGTGTGACTATCTGAAATGTGATTTATATAACTTCAGGTCGGCACGTTTCATGCCTTGTTGGTCCATGAGGGATCCAGGTCGTTTCTTCAGAATCAAGAACAAATGGATACCCTACCCATACTCAGGGCGGGCTGTGTATAGTGAGAATTTGGTTATATGTAACAATCTGTAGTGGTGAAATGTAGGTCAATAGTACCTAAGTATTGCTCACCCTGTTATCTTTCCATTTGCAATATAGACCAGGTTAAACAGCTGGTATGCTGCAGTTATTTAAGCTTCATTAGGAAATCTTTTTTAATTGTTTTAACTCCCCTACCTATCAATCTAAAAATCTATTGACCTAGCGCTCATGATTGCCAGTAGGAAGAATCATCCAAAGAAACAACTATTTTCCATATTTATCCACACCTAAAAATACATACAGACAGGAAAATAGATGTTTTTCTCTGTATTTATCTGTAAAACTCAGTAAAAACGTCAAACCGGGAGACTTATTCATAAATCCTTACCTACAAAATTTCAGTGGCCCTGTCTGTAACATATTCTCGTGATTATGTTCTTATATTTCATCCAGGTACAATGTCGAAAGGACCCCACCTTCTATTCGTCCAATTAAATGCCTTAATCTGGTCTATGGTTGGTGTGCCTGTGAATCTCCTCTGGGCGAAGCCTTCATTCCCAGCAAATTCAAAGCATACGTAATTTGGATGGAACCAACGAAGGCTAATAATGATTATCTTAGTTCCAAGGGTTGTTACATGTTCTAGAGAATTTAAATTGAAATGGTCGAATTTGAGGATCACTTGTCAAAAATAGAAGACAGTTATCCTTAGGAATAAATTGCTTACTAATCTAAGATAGGGACATGTGGTCGTGTATTACAACAGTCTTTTTGAGTTTCAAATAGTTGCAGTTCCCTAGTTTTGCATCCAACACGTTTCGCGCCATACTTGGCGCACAGGCATGGGGCTTTTTCAAGGCTGAGCTGATTAGTGAACTGTAGCAAGTCTAAAGGTCACCTTATTTTATATCTGGTCCCTTTGTGGAGGTGGAGTCTTGAATATGCGGCGGTGCCTTTAGAGTAAATCTGGGAGGGCTAGTAGGGCCGTTTAATCCCCTTTATAGTATTGCTGGAGATTTGGAACCCATCAGGACTCACAAGCTGAACAGCTGAACCGAACGCTGCTTTGCCTTTCTCGCCACAGCACGTGTTGCAGTACTTTACATTTGCGGAGAGTCTTACTGCACTCTCTGTTACCAGATCCTAGTACCAAGAGGCAGATTTATCATTATTTCAAAAAGCGCAGCGCAGCAAGTCACCTTTCTGTGCTGCGTTAAAGGGAAAGTACAGGAAGGCACCATATTTAGCATCATACTGCACATTCCTGCCCTTTCCATGTGCTGGCGCACAATGTGCAGCCTAAAGCCAGTGCAGCCACACTTGCACCACGATGCAAGGGTGCCTGTGTTTCATTCAGGATTGTTACTGGACATAAAGGTACAACTTTCTGCACAAAAACAATCCTTAGTGACGTTTTCCTGTCCCACTATCCGAATAGCTGAAATTAAACTGTGTTTGGAATGCTAAAAATATACTACGGGTGTATCAAACCGCTCCGAAACTAGGTGCCGCAGCACTTCACCGACCCCAGACTAAAACGCGCGCTTCTACCCTGAAATATTATTTCTTTCCGGAGTTCGTCTGCTTCCCTTCGAGGATTACTGCTTGAATCACATCTCTTAAGTAACTCTAGTGCCTCGATAGTCCTGGTGTGAACGGGCTAGTCACTAGAATATTTTATGCTCCCTCGGCTGTAAAGCGAGGAGGGCCGGGGCTGTCATAAAGCATACGCACCTCTTCCGCCCCGCCCCCTCGAGCCCAGGAGCCCGCATCAAACAGCAAGTGCTCAGGTTTCGGCTAGGCGCCTAGGCGCTAGAAGTATGGGTGCGCGTGGGCAGCAGCACCCTCAGAAGCAACTATGCGGAGGTTTAGATGGTGAATAAGTAACATAGATGCCTTTAAAATGTGTCTTTATCCTGCCACATTTGCTGTGGGTTCAAAGACAGGGGTGAAAGTCAGCCTATGTAGTCTGCCAGATTGCTGTTTATTCCTTTAATATGGAGAATGGTGTTTGCTTTTCAATCTCTGATATTTAGGGGGCACATTTACTATTATTTGATGCAACGCGACACACAGGGTAACTTGCCGCGCCACTTTGCATGAGGGGTGAAAGCAGAAGTGTTCCATATTTACAAAGATATGGAGGATTTCTGCACTCTCCGTGTGCTGGGGCCCTGTGCGCTGCCTAGCGCGACCACAGGCATCCTTGCACCATAGTCAAGGCCGCTGCAATGATGCCATGAGACGTTTTTCGCATTTGCCACGTAATCCATCATCTGCTGCATACTCTGCATATTTTAATTTACATTTTATTTTGTTTTGAGCTCAAATGGTTCAAAAGTTACTAAAAACACAATGACAGGCGTTGCCATGCAGCGGAAGGCCTGTGGCAAATGTTGAGTAGTCACATTTCTATTGCTTAATGCTATGCGCGGGTGTTAAACTGGTACTAATTAGGTGCAACCTGTGCCCAGACAAGTGTAAAAATACCAGAATAATGGAGTAATACTGTCAGAAATTGTGCTTCATGATGCCACATAATTTGCCTTTTATAAGCATATAATGCAGTCAACCTTGCCGCATAATTTGGCCCTCCCCTGCCGCATAATTTCTGTGCCCTCTCCATAGTATAAGGGTGTCTGCATCCTGGGCAGGACTGTTTTTGTGCAGGAAGGGACACCTTCACGCCCAAAAACAATCCTTCGAGGCGCATGGCCACCACATGGAGGTTGTAGTGTCATGTGATCATGTGCAGTAGGACTCTTGTTGTCCTAGGTGGACTCCCTAAAAAGTTCTGTAATCAGTTGTAGGGCATTTGGGTGAGTCTGGGTGTGGTCAATAAAGTCTATGAAGCAGTACATTCAGGTAACGGTTGAATGCTGAAGAATAAAGACGTGAATTACAGAGCTCTGTGTGTGGCGTAGTCATTTGCGTGCTCCAGAGCTGGGGTGGATGCTACAGAGGTGTCTCAGAAACAAGAAAGCATTCCGCCCCCTTTTTAAATGTACATTGGCAGGAGATCGTGAGCAGAGCAGAACCAAGGGGCATATCAACAAGGGATGGCGATAATATAATTGCAGCTTTAGAGCCCTTTTTCGGGCGAAAAGCAGCGATAATATTATCGCATATTCAACAAGGACACGCTAGCGCGAGTGTCCTTGCAATAGCGCCCCTTGTCAGCACGCATCCCATCGCATCGCTAATGAGATGCAAAGGAGGCGTGGCTGACACGACTCCCTTGGGAAAATATCGCTAACCCAGCTTCATCATATTGACAACGAGGGTTAGCGATATTTAAAATCACGTCAAGTATGCCATAACGCAGGAATTTAACGTCTGTTAAATTCCTGACTAAGGCATACCTAACATGAGTGGTGGATTTTGTGTCTAAGACCACAGGTCCTATCATCTAGGATATCGCTGTTTTCCACCATGGAAAACGGCGATATCCCCACCATCTCTGGAATTTTTTTCGCCTCAGCGCTGCACCTTGTTGATAACGCGCTAACCGGGCGATACATTCCAGAGATAGCCGGTGATAAATATGCAAGTGCTAAGCGCGCTTTGCGATATTTATCGCCGGCCCTTGATAATATGCCTCTGAGGGAGTTCAAGTCTCATCACACTTCCCGTGATATCCAGACGCCCTGTGCCTGGGAAGAGCTGCCTCTATTTGATTTCACTGCAGCCTGTCACCTGCTAACTCTCTTGCTCTGTCTCCCCATCTCCCTTTCTGCCTCTTTTGTTATCACATCCCTTCCACTTCGCTCTTACACATTCTCTTCTTATTGTCTCATGCAGTGGTGTAATTGCAGCACTTGAAGGAGGGGCACTTTACCTATGCACAAATTCTGTATTTCCTCTTTCTTTCAAAGCACTACTCGTACCACAGCTGCTTTCCACTCTTTCCTCTCCATCTTCTTTCTTTCCGATCTCTTTACATAGGTCAAATAATCACTGCACTACAAACAAAAAAAACCCTGAAAAACATTATCATTTACAACGCCAATAGCTCTAACTTTCACTTATGCGAGACCGATTGCATTGCAAATGCTTGTTTAATGTAGATAGGCAGGAGATGGTGTGCAGACCGGAGGAGGAGGAGCGTCGCCCCTCTGTCTCAGAGCCCGCAGGTGAAAAGTAAAACAATGTTCTATCATCCTTTAGTTTTCACCTGCTGGCTGAGCCAACATGCGTAAGGAGGGGGGGCGTGGCCATGAGAGGGGGAAGAGGACTGGTTGTGCACTTCTTTAAGTACGCATGTGTGTTTGGCTGGCCGTCTTAGGTGCATATTTGGCTGCCTAGCGCCAACGTATGTACCCTTGCGCCATGGTGCAAGGGTGCCTGCGTTGTAGGCAGGATTGTTTTTGGGCAGGAAGGGAAACCTTCCTGTACAAAAAACATCCTGAGAGACCTATTCCTCTTTTTATGTGTGATGCAGAATACAGCACACGTAGAAAGAGATAAAAATGAGGAGAAATAAAGATATTTCTTTTTTGTTGCGCCTCACTTGGGGAGGCGTGGCATTTTGACGCATTCCCAGATCTACCACTGGGAACACGCCGAAATCCATGGGTGGACGCGTGGGAACGCCCACCCTCCACCCATGGAACGCCTCCCTGCAGGATAACCTCAAGGCATCGGCTTGCGCTGCCATGCGTCACTCTAGATGTATCCAGGTGGCCCTGCGTGACTTGATAAATCTCACTTAGATTTTGCGTCACCCTGGCGCCCCTCCTGTGGTGCAAAACCGTGATAAGTCTGGCCCTGAATGTATTGTTTGGCAAAACTCCCAGCGATTTGACATTGTCAATGGTGGTGGGGTAGCAGTTTAAAGAGTATATAGAGAGAATCCATTATTGCACTGAAAAGTTAAACTTCTTAGGTGAGTTTACGAGAAATTCAGTTTATGATGCACACATGCATGGTAATTTAAAGCACTGTCATGGTACACATGTATTGGGTTGAGCTATTGGGTCATTTATAAAGTGATACATATTTGTGTACAGTCACAGTGATCTTTGTTTATCACGCAATGCGACTGGGCTCTTGTACACACACACACACAGCCGTGAGCACACGCGCATGGAGAGGATACAATGGGTAACTGGGTAAAATGCTCCTATTTTGCCATCAAGGGGTTCTGGTGACATCATACACGAAAAGGTCGAATGCCGAGGAACTTGAAAATGCCATCTGATCTCCAAGAGGATATCATCATATTGTGTATGTTAGGAGTTACTTTTTTTAATTACATGTTTATTTCTGTGCAATTAGCATAACATATTTATTTTTAAAGAGGGAAAGGTGTATTCAGAATAGTAAATGAAACACTACACTATACTCTTTGGTTGCTGCATTGAAAAAAAATAAAACTATTACAGTGTGTAGGTTAAGAAGGTGACAGTTCTAGGGAAAAAACATATTACTTTGTTAAAAAAAACACTATTTGAAGTAGTCAGGGTTTCGAACCTGCAGCCAGCAAGGTTCAGTTACACCAGCGTGTCCTGTTTACAAGTGCAAGTGTAGTGTTCGGGTTTGCTCATCTTTTATGAAGAGGGAATTAGACAACAGGAAATAGTGAAAAATTGTTAGGAAGTTTGGGCCTGTCCTTGTCTAAATACACGGTGGTGCTTAGGGATTCATTGGCTGAGGGAAATATAATCCGGCTGTGACTAGGCCTCCCATTGGATGAAATCCGTATTACCCACCACGGGGACATAGTTTGCTGGCAGTGTCTTAGAGACTGGTCAATAGTGCCCACGTCACGCAGTGGGCCTCCGGCGTGGTATAGGCCGGTCCACAGCGTGTTGGCTGCTGGGGGCCCTGTCTGAGAGTCCGGTGTGTCTGCAGGGCTGGACAGGTCCCTGCCCCCCCTGGCCTCCCCCATCCTCGCACCATACTGACCAATAGCAGCCTCTCGCAGAAGGGGGCGAGGGCGGGGCGGCGGCGTTTAAAGCCCCGGAGATGCGTGGAGAGGTGTGAAGAAGGAAGCGCTGGAGAGAGGAGCCTTGTGTGTGGAGAGGGGAAGGGTCCGAGGGTGCAAACGCGAGGGTCCGCGGGTGGGGGAGGCGAAGAGAGCAATGGAGGGTTGTTGAAGACTCGCAGCAGGACCGGTGAGGATCAAGGTAGCGCCTAGAGTCCGTGGAGAGGGAAGAGTTGCACTGAGGAGGGGAACCGGTGGCAGAAAAGAAGCGGTGCCCTGAGGAGGGGTAGAAGTGCACAAGAGAAGGTACCAGAGGAGGTGAAGAGGTAACGGGGAGAGGTGCACCGGAAGGTACCAATTTAAACAAGCATTGGCAAAGCCAATAGGTCTCGCCTTTTGGGACCTTATAAGTGTTCAGTCAGAGCTATTGGTTTTGAAAAAGAGAAGAGGTGCAGAGCAGAGGTTCCCTGTGGAGACGAGCACAAGAGGAGGCTGCGCAGAGAAGGTGACCCCGTGAAGAAGAGGCGCTGGCCTGGGGTGCGGCGAGGAGCAGTGCACAGAGGGGTCGAGGCGCCCGCCGCCCCGGAGAGGTGCAGAGGAGCACAGGGGAGTCCCAGCCGAGCCGGGAGGATGAGCGTCCCCACGGGGGCCCCCGAGCGCCTGGAGCACGTGTTCAGCGCGGCCGAGGGGGAGATGAAGGCGTCGGATCCCGGCGCCCCCCAGGAGCGGGAGGTGAGCGTCGGCCTCCAGGACAAGGAGCTGTGGGAGGACTTCCAGCAGCGCACCAACGAGATGATCGTCACCAAGACCGGCAGGTGAGAGCTCGCCCCGAGACCCCCCTTGCACCGAGAGACCCCGTCCAGAGAGCCCTAGCACCGGGAGACCCCGAAGACCCGAGCATCAGTGTTTTTATTTATTTTATTATTTTAAAAGTTTTATATAGCGCTAGCTTGACCCGTGGGTATCAGAGCGCTTTACATATACACAGGAGATAAAGGTTGCATCACAAAGCAAGATCGAGGAAGCAAAAAAGATATAAAACACATCATAATTAGGCAAACAGTGCGGCGGAAAGAGACAAAAATATGCTTTTTTTAGTGCTGTATTTTATAATTCCCACCGCGGCCAGGAGGCACATTTCCCTTCTTGCACTAGGGCCCGTGACACATTGGCTACGCTACTAGCAAGGTGGCACTTGGAGTCCACACCGGTTGACGCTTCGATGTATGAGTGAAATAACATCGGCTGGATGTCCCCCTTAAATCAATCTGAAAACAAAGCATTTGGCCTCAGTTTCCTCCTGCACCCTGGTTAAGCGCCTTGAGGTAATTCAGATAAAAGGATGTATGCAAGAGGAGCGTGCACAGCACAGCAAACACCACATTACACGATACAATAACACAAGAACATGGAACCTCTTAGGGCAACCAAAGAATACTGTCTTCACCCACGACAGAGTAGTAATAAATAACATCGTACACTCCAGGAGTCTGCGCAGTCTCTATATTGTATGTACATAATCCCCGACGAGCGGTATGTAATGTATGTGACACACTCAGACCCTCGTCTCAGGGGGATCCCCCATACATTGCCATGGAATGCAAGCATCCGAGGCACCTGTAGTTGGAGGAGGCTGACTGGGACCCCCAAACTTGAGAGGGACGCCCCTGAAATGGCAATTACATAATATAAGGGGAGACTTTGTAACATCGAGTAGAATCCCACAACTTCCTTTCTAGTACTAGGAGCACTTCCCCTAAGGAATGGAAGCCACTGATGGGAACCCCCTAATACTCAAGGCACCCCCCCCCAACACTGTCACGAAACACCCTGCCAAGTCCTCTCCATAACGTGAGTCCCTCCGCACCAAAGGCCCTCTTAGTGCCCGGCAGAGCCCTAATACAGGGGCCAGCCCCCCTCCAGGGGAGAGGCCCCGGGTACAAGGACCAGCCCTACAGCGGGGCTTCCTCGCGTGCAAGGGAGAGGTTTCACCACACGAGCATGCGTTAGCATCTCCTACAAATAACAGAGAGCACTGAATAAAAGCAGCATGGGCAAAGCCTGTAGGTCTGGCTTTAATGCGCCAGTGCATGTAAACACAGACATTCATAAATGCTGCTTGCGTGTATTGGATGCTTAACTGCTATTTATATGTGTTGCATGCACAAGCACAGTTTATCATATTAATGGGGTGGCCATACTGGTTAGGACTGAGTGCATTTCACCTTTGTAAGATAGTCCCTCATGCATTTCAAAGGAAGCGATTCCTAGAACGTGGAGTGATACACGAAAAAGCTAACGGCTAGCAGTGAAAGGGAGTACTCTGGGTGAAGCCAAGGTCCACACTGTGTATTTGAAAGTTGGTAACAATACACCTGCAGACAGCTGTACTTTCAAGCCAGACCTAAAAGGAAGAGCGCTATTACTCAAGGGAGAACCATCAGAGAGGCTTCCCCTGTGCAAGAGAGATCCAGCCCCTTACACAAGGGAGAGGCCCGAGAGTGTTTCAGCGACTAGTAAGATCCCCTCTGATAGGAGGGAACCCCCTCGGGCACACTGGGAGCCCCATGTCGAAGGGAGCCCCCTCCAATGCACTGGTACCCCCTAGTCCAAGGGCAAGCCTGGCATCTCTATATGGGAGGTCCCTCAAGCACCCTGAGACTCCTAGCATCAGAGGGACCCCCCAGTACCAGGAAGGGTTAGTTAGGGTACACTCGAACTCACGGACCCTGTAGCTCACGGTTGAGACCCCTCACACACTCCCCCATCCCTCCCAGTACAAGGGACAGGAAGGGATTTCACCCCCTAATAAATGTATTTTCTGCTAAATAGTTGGGTGCACGTGATTTTAGTCGGGTTTGATGAGGTGTCTGTCGGACAGAAACTCACTTCAAAAATGTTTGTTAGCTTGTCAAATATTGGGTTTTCTGTCACCCAGTACCCCTACCAAACCGCATTCCTCTCCATTTCTTCTCCCCTTCAAGCCCCTCTCATGTGCCCTGCTTTTAGCATAATGTATTTTATCATTATATGGCGCCCGATTGTCGGGAAATCTAAAGCTCAAACACCTCCCTCCACATCTTATTGACCAAGGTACGCCCTGGCAGAGAGGCTTCTCACCCACAGGGATCCCGCTAGTACCAGGTTGGGACCATAAAACACACATACTCCCCCTCTAGTGCCAGAGAGGGATCCTCAAACACGCTGAACCCCTAGCACTCTGGAGCATCCCATCAAACACACTGATCTACCCCATCGTGCATTCTGGGATTTGTAGTTCTCAATAGAAGCATGGGTATACATTCTCAGCAGGCAGGCAGAGTGCCACTGGCTAAAGCTGTCACATATGACACGGGGCAAGCTGTCAGCTAAGATTCGATGGAATGGGACTGACTGTTTTCGAGCACTGCCGGAGCTTAGTTTCGAGGCACCCCTGACAGGTGCCTGACGAACGAGACGCATCAAAATCCTTTTCTCAATCACCCCAATATTTCAGACACAAATCTGCCATGTGGCTCAGTTTACTGGACTGTCAGAGGTTAGCCTGACACGTGACTGGTGTGAATGGGACACGCCGATGCCCACAGACTAGTTACATTAAGGCACCACTATTGAACCTCGCTGCCTAACAAAATGGAGACTTTTGTAAAATATTCTTCGGACCAAAAATCTATCTGTAATGGAAAGCAAGAATAGGGCATATTCTGTACCCCAGCGGAACACGCAGCCTCTCCCCCATCACACCCTAGAACATGACCCCCCAAAATCCGAATATGGACCAAACCCCCGCTCAGATTTTCAGGAACTGTCTTTATATTTTAGAGCTTTGATGGCACAGGGATAACATCTTCTGAATTGTTTTGTAGTTCACATATAAAACTCCGACTTAATCTTTACTCAAGGAGATGTTCTTCTAAAATTTGCAAAGGTCTGGCTTGGATAAGTTGTGTATACGAATATTTGCGCCACATATTTTAATTTCACAACTTAGCCCAGGAGCCTGATAAAATAGGGATTTAAATATCCTTTCTTAAAGGAGCTATTTGAACTATTAAATCAACATCAGTTTATTGTATTAACTGTACAACATTTTTTACAATCTACTCTGCAAACTTGTTTTATCCGATCTCTTTATTGGGCACAATAGGAAGACCATACAGTGTACATTTCATTAAAACTGTTTTGCGATGGTTTGCAACTTCATTAAGATCTGAACTAAATTTCAGTCCCAATAGAAGTTACAGAACGATAATATTCATAATCTTCTTTTCCCATTTGCCCGTATGTACCTTTTTGTAGGCATTGTATCCCTCCATTTGGAGTTCCAAGTCCCTATGCGGCCATAAGACCTTGCACCCATCTGTGTCAGTACATGTCAACAAGACCGTTGTTCTCGGAGCACACATCACTACTCAGGACCCCTCACGAACGGCTGGAGAGGTATACAGCCTTCACAACGAAACTTTTACAACGAACTACCATTACAACGCAACTTTTACAACGCAAACCATTACAACGCATAGCGCTGGGGGGCGCTCTAGGATAGGGAATAGGGTTAATGTACTATCCAACACCTTCCCTACTATCCACGGGGACTGGAGTTGGAATAGTAAATTAAACTATTCACTATCCAGCGGCCAAAATCATTATGCGTTGTAATGGTATGCGTTGTAAAACTTGCGATGTAAAGGTAGGCGTTGTAAAAGTATGCGTTGTAACGTCATACATCCGGCTGGAGACGATGCCACCGCAGATTAGAAAGATATATAACCAACTTGACGTTAGGAAAGGTCTAAAGAGGTCTAGCATTACAGCACAGCTGTCACCAGACATTAAATGAGCAAGAGCTTTCTGAATTACTACTGAGAGAGGGTCTTAGGTTCCACCCACACATTGATGAATTTAAGTATAGCTTTTGATTGGGCAAAACAATGTGTGCTTCCTCTGAAAAAATACTTCTTTATTGCACTTTTTTTCCAAGTGGAGAAGCTTATGCTCAATACTACAGGACTGAGATTGTTATGGTGGCAAGCCAATGATCAGGGCTTTTGGCTTCAACTGCTTTTTATGAAAAGTTACGATAAAGACAGTAGGCCTGAGGTACTTATTGTGAACTGCATATGTAAAAGTCAGGAATTTAAGGGTGGATTGTTAGTACTCTTTATTCAAGCCTGCAGCGCGGCGTTTGATATGTGGAATCACACAGATTACTGTAGTACGCAAGGGTATTGGTGGTAAATACCCCTTCTGACAAACCTTGGGGATAAAAGATTTGCACAGTAATAATTCTTGTTAAGCCCTCTCGATAGAGACAATAGTTTGCTTTCCCAAGTGTAATTCTGTACACATGTGTGATGGTTGCCTTGAGGAACAGTTTATGCTAAATAGAGCATGGCTGAGTTAGTAATGGCTATAGGCCGGATTGGTTTAGTTAAAACAGTTGCGTCAGATGCTTATCTGTTGATTATGAAAAGTTATAATAGGTATTTGTTGTGAAAAGCACTTGTTATAGCTAATAGACCTTTAATGGCAGATTGTTGACACACAGTTACAAGCTGTAAACAGGTATTTTACATAAAATCTCAAAGATTACTGGGCGAGGCCAGAGCTTTGGTGTTGGTCAGTCTATCTGACAGACCCTGGGGGTAGAGAACGTTCACTCTCATGACGCTTGTCAGGTTCTTTAAAAAAAGATCTAAAGAGATTGTATATTGTTTTGCCAAATGTGCACTTTTGTCCATGTTTGTAATTTTAGACCTGAATGCATAATGTTTGCCAGTAAATGTGCACTTCAGAAGGTCTGGGTTGTGTATAGTGTCAAGCCATCGGTGGGTGACAAACTAATGATAACGTTTATAGGTCTTATTGGTTCATGAAAAATTGTTTAGCCAGATCTCATAGGTTTTATCTGTTTGTTACAAAACATTATGAAAAAGCAATAATGCCTAATGTACATATTGTGCGAAGCATGTGTTAATGGCATAAGGACTTTAAGAGCGGTTTGTTACTGTACCATGCTAAAGACTGCAGACGTGTATCTTGTTACTTGTAGTCTCATCGATTATCTTTGTAGGCAACGTTTTTGGTGCTGATTGCCACCTTTTCACGCCCTAGAGGTAGAAGATTTGCACTGTAGTAATTCTTGATAGAATTTTTGGAGGGCCTGATAGGCTTAGTTTTGCACCAGGATCCTGTAATCAAAAAGATTCATGGCCAACTTTATCAAAGGTTAGCATTGCCCTTGCACCACGGAATGGGGCGGCAGAGAAAAGCAACTGTTAAGTTAGATTTATCAAGCCTCTCAAGCAGGCGCGGCCGGCACAGGTAACCGAGGTGATGCGGGGATGGGGAGTAAGTCGACAGAATAGAATTTATTTTGTTATTTTATTTTCCCTATTCCGTCGTCTGCCGACTCCCTGCCCCACCGCAGTTACCTGTGCCGTCTGAGCCTACTCTCAAGGCCATGTTGAGTGTCCCTTAGTGGCAGGATAAATCTAGAGTAACGCAACACAGCACAAATCGTTGCTTTGCGTTACTCTGCCCCAGGGAGGCGTTCCATGGGTGGTGCATGGTTGTTCCCACTGCAAAACGCTTTGATTTTGACTCATTTCCAGATTTACCATTAGTGTAAGACCTGAGAATGCATCAAAATGCCACGCATCCCCAGGGGAAGCATAACGACGAGTAGTATCTTTATTTCTCCTCAGTTTTTCCTCTTTCCATGTGTGCTGCATTTTGCTAGTTTACATTTTCTAAAAAGCCAAAACATTGATAGATTTTTATGTTTGATTTTTTATTACATTCTTGACACCTAAATGGGGCCAGGGACTGTGGTACCCAGACATTTTAGGTGTCAGAGATTTTTGAGACAAACATTGGAATTACCTAACGGCTAGAGCGGTCAACCTCGAAGCAGAACCGGGTTCAAGTCTCAGCAGGGACGCTCAACATCCTGTGATTCTGGGCAAATCACTTCATCTCCCCGTGCCTAACAAAAAAGAATGGAATGCAACTGGTGCTGATGTAAAGCGCTCTTATACCTTTGGGTTGAATGTGTGCTACATAAAACTAAAAAAAGAAGTCAAACTTCAGGGTATGAAGGTTGCTTCAGATTCACAAATCTAATTTAGGATTTGACAATCTGAAGAAAAAAATAGAAATTAAATTTTTCCCCAAAGGCCATGCATATGGAGCAATCATTAAGGGCAGCTAGGGTGGCCTCCCAACCCCCGCTGTGTATGATTAAAGGCAATGGGAATGATGGTTGTCTACCTGTGGTGGGTTGGGCACAGGGTCTGACCACAAACACTTTCCAGTGGTGGCTGGTTAACTTTAAAAGTAGTGGGGCATAAAACCAAATCCTAAAGTTGCTTGTGCAAGCTAGAGCTGCAGGGGGGGTTAGGGGAGATTCTCCCTCTCAATTGTTTTAAAAATGGGATAACGTGATGCATGTCCATGTAATTCCCATAAAAAATTGACAAAAAAGCCCCTGCAATGCCCTCTCTCTATGCAGTGCCACAAATGGGCCACCTATGCAGGTCCAATGATGCTGTTCCTGTGTAGTGCAGAGTCCCTCCCTGTGCCAAGCCGCTCTAGGAACAAGTGGACACGAGACGTACACAGAGAAAGGAGTTAGGGATTGATAGTGGGGTGGTTGGAAAGGGTTTGGGAAGAAGAGTATCCCTCTCTCCCTTGTAAACTCTGTTTTTTCTTTCATTCCTTTCTTCTCTATCTTCCTGTCTCTCCAGTAGCTAATTCAATTCCATTCTTTCCATCCACTCCCGTTGCCCTCCGAAAATGGCTCAATTTTCCGACCCTTCAATTGCCTCTCACCCTCTCACACTCAGTCCCTCACACCACCCCTTTCTCTGTCTTCCCTCCCTACTTCCTTTCTTAAAGAGAAGCAGATCACTTTTCCATTAAAAGGAAAAAAAATATGAAAGTGATTCTGCACAGTCAGTTCTGAGACCCTGGAATCCAATATTTAACATTGGGAAGTTGTGGTAAATTGTAATATAGTCTTATTTTTTATTTACATTTCTGGAGCGCGCACACATCAATGCAGTACTCCACACAACTTTGATCCCATATAGCATCTCAACTGAAGGCAGAAAGCTCTACATTATGGAAATATATAGCATGTTTCCTGTCAAAGTATAAGACTGTATCCGTCCCACCATTATAGAAGTACCATGCTAACAGAAAGGTATTCATTTGCGCTGTTAAAGCACATTTCATTCCCAGCCTTTCCTCACATGGATTCAAACCTTCCTGTGCATTCATAGGCTTCAGAGGGACGAGCATGGTGGCCCACTAGCCCACTGACGAATGACATTAGAGAAAGGCAACATGGTTCATCCTAACTTCATACTCCTACCTGTGATGACTGTGTGGGTTGAGGGAGGGATGTGGGGGTTGGCGTTCACAGGTCTGGTGCAGTGTGCACCACTGCCTTCCTTGAAGCTTGGTCAATGGGACAACTTTCTGAGCCCCTTTATAGACAGTGCAGCACGTGAGCCCAAGTAAGGAGTCTTCCATAGACTTTGAGAACAAACAAGCACAGCCTGCTGCGAGATGGGGGTGGTGGGGCAGGGGCGATGAAAAAAAAAAAGAACACTTACCGGTGAACAGTAGCCGCCTCTCCTCTGTTCTCTTCCCGGCAGCACGGCACAGGAGCACATAGGCTCCCAGACCCCCAAAGCCAATCCCGATGCTGCTGTCACCAGCATGAAAGCAGCATTGTTCTCCACCCAGTTGTACAACACAGGCGGATGGAGAAATACTAAGTGCTCATGTCTGTTTGGGCTTCCCAAGATGGCCGGCCAAACTGGCATGCGCACTTATGGTGTACATTTTTCCTCTTCCTCCTCCTGTGACAGCCCCGCCTGCCCTAACCTGGCTCTGAGTCCACACCGAAAAATAAAATGATGATAACATTGTGTTATCATTGTTTTATTTTTCCTTTTTACACTGCTCAAAGAGCAGTGGGGCGACGCTCCTATGCCGCTGAACAAGCATTGTGTCCTCTCAGCTGATTCCGCTGCCTGGAGGAGGAATAGGTCTAGGGTAAGATTGGGAACCAAAATCAGCCCTAGCAAAAATGTTCAAACCAGCCCTGCTCCCTTCCTCCGGTCTCATTTCTCTCTTCTTCCCTCTCCTATCCTTTTCATATTACCTGAAGCACCCGCTGGGCCTGATCCCTAGGGGAACTACAGAGATTGTCCGAGGTGCCAGCAGTGGCACTCTGCCTTCAAAAACCAGCCTCCAGTGGCACCAGCCCACTAGGAAAGTGCCCGGCGGAATAAATGGGCAGTGAGGGCCAGATGAGGAGAGCTGCAGGCACAGTACAGCCTGTCGATCTGAGGCCTTGGAACATCAGAATAGCATAGGCATACATGCCAACCCTCCCGCTTCAGACGTGAGACTACCGATTTCAAGGCTAGTCTCCCGTCTCCCGATTCCTGCTTGCAGAAACCTGATTCCTCAGCGGGCTTAGCCGACAGGGACTGGTCTTGTGTGACTCAGAGTATGGACTGTCAGTAACCTGTTCTCGCCGGCACAATATTTTTGTCACACTCTCTCTGCCTGCCATAGCGGTTTATCCATGCTCCTGACAGTTAAGAAAAAAATATTTTTGCTTTTCTGATATCCGACCTTGCAGCCCCACACTTGCAAGTCCCATACATGACAATAGAGCTGATTAAGGCCCAGTGGCAGCCCCTGCGTTTGGCACCCGCGGCGGGCGAATGTAGGAACGGGGGAGGTGCTGGTGATGGCGATTCCTGACTTTGCCGCCTGTGACAACTAGAAAGAAGGGGGTCCCCTGAGGACAATAAGAGCAGTAACGCAGGGGGAAGTAAACCATCTAGTAGAGACAAGGAAACCTGCCACAATTATTAGAATCAGGTCCTACAAGAGGATCCTTGATATTTCAACACGGGCACAGGAGCTGCCCCTAAAGGGAGACAGAGATCACATCTAAGGGTTTATTCAAAAAGCTTTTTTATTAGTTTTTATTTTCATCATTCTTTAAAAAAATATACGCAATTCATTCAGTGATAATATGTCATCAATGAGCACAATTTTAAGATCAAAGAATCATATTCAGAACCAACGGGAGTCCCACACACTCTGTTTTAGATACACATTCGTTCCCACACACATTCCAAAAAGAATCATACACAGGCATACACATAATCACCAAAGTACATATGCGCTACAAGATGGTAACATGACCAGAATGGCAAAGGTCATTGGGTGAGAGAGTAACAGCAAGATGACAAATTGGATTGAGGATGGAATAACAACCCAGCTTCCAATCATATAACGCCAACGCGCGTTTCGGTGTGACGCTATACCTTCATCAGGGCAGTGATGTACACAGGGAGGGGGACAGGCGTTCTGAATGGGTCCAAGCAGAGAGGTAAATTCTCTGGAGAGGATAAGTAGAGGGAACGGTCTCAGGCTCCTTAAGGCACTGTGACGGCTGCAGGTAGGAGCGGGGTGGGTAAAACCGCCGCCCCCAAAAACATGTGGCGCCTGGGGTGGCTGCCCCCGCCCTCAATAGAAGTCAAAGGGGGAAATACATTCTATAGATTATTTTTTTTTAATCTCCCACTTTCCTCTTCTAAAATGTTGGCATGTATTCATAGGGCAGGCACTGTGACGAGAATCAGGCAAACCAGCATTTAAGAAATACCAACACCCACCTAAGTCGCTACCCTGCCTAGTATAAAAGGTGGCAAGCTGGTGCTCACCAAAATACACTGCACACGTTTCACCTAAACCAGAGCACACACAGTGTATCTCTTTACAGCAAATATGTGGCTAATGACGTCAGTCACATCCAGACTCGTCCGCCCTCCTAACTCGGCACCATTCTGTGAAACCCTCCCCTTTCCAAACTGGTCACAGAGTGAGGTGGTGTCAGTGAGCCTTACCGACCCCACCCTGCGAGGAAAGGGCCATACTCACTGATTGACTAACAGCCTTGGGCATCAGAGGGATTCAGTAAAAGGCACCAGGGCTGCATCCAGTCAGTGATGGTGCAGTGTGTCACAGGAGGAAGAGACCCCACAGCCCTGGCAGACCAGACACAACAGGCCCGAAAGCAAGACAGCCCTGCAAATTCTGCCACTGCTGGCACATACTCTGTAGCACGCGCCAGGGAAAAGTGCAAGGAATCTGCCTGCTCCTCATCCAGAGCGAGGGTCACAATAACAAAGCAGTATGGTCATCAATATTTAATTGTAAAACACAATAGTCAGCAAATATAGAAGGGGTGGGTTCCCAAACCCCTTCTTAATGAGCCACACCCGGGGCTTGCCCGCCCACTGCAGATTGGTCACAGGGATTGGCCACTGGATTTGAACATCCTTGCAACTGGCCGTCGTAGGTATTTCTAAATCTCATACATTTTGCTGCAAGTGATTGTTCCCACCACACTCTTCCTAATTTGGGTATATATTAATTATTACAGATGTCCTCCCTTTATCAATTATGTCCTCCTGAGACCCCTGTATCACACTGAGGGTTGAAACGCCGCCAGTAACAGCATAACAAACAACTACATTGTACCATTGCACTGTCATTCTGCTATGAATGTTGTTTGTTATAACCACACGTCTGCATCACAGTCACTTCCTTTTGGCCACTCTTGGATGTGGCTTTTCCTCTTTCACTGGGGACACATCGCACTTATGTTGTTACTTCTATGTTTGTAAATTGACTATTTAAATGATATTTTTTGGTAAAAATATATCCTTAAAAAATACAAAGTGTGATGGCTGTATGGTTTACTAATTTACATGGCATTTATTGCATACAGTACTTTTGTTTTTATTGAATATTGTAACTATGTAGAACTGATACCAATGGGGACCACTGTTCATGATAAATGACTAATTGCCCAGGGTTCCATGGGTTTAAGGGCTGCTCTTGTTTTGTGAATGCAGAAATAAATACGGTCTGGACATTGTTATTCTCAAATCCAACAGTGGTGGGTCTCAGGCTGGTGTTTTTGGGATCCAATAAAATGTAATTGTTGTGCAAGAATCTGCTGGCTCTTGGGCCTTACCACCTTGACTCAGCCCCCCAAGCCCTAGGAGGAAGTGCAAGAGAAACGGCTAGAGCGGTCGAACTCGACGCTGGGGAACTGGGTTCAAGTCTTGGCAGGGACGCTCAACATCCAGTGATTACGGGCAAATCACTTATATGGCCATGTACTGCCGAGTCCCCCTCCCGTGGTCAGACACCCCCTCTTCCCCCCTTTTACCTCAACCATTGGGGCTCCCATAGGACAGACAGATCCTCCTCCATTTTCACCCACAGCAACAATGGAGACAACACACCAAAGCTTTGGTTAAGGGTCGTAGAACCCTGGCCATATTTTATTCATAACAAAACATTAATTTGAATATTTACACCATTTTACACAATACGCAGAAAGTCCGGTCCATTATATTGATATGTACAGTCTGTCATTTGGCTATCCTTAACATGTTTCTAATACATAGCCATTCCTATCATAAGCTAAGTGATCATCAACATAATCTTTCTGCGTGTCCCTGTCTGTGCCTATGGCAAAGATCATGCTAGGTCGCCTATCCTACTGGAGTGACCTTGTGCAGGAGGCCCAGTTCGCCGGAAGGTTATCTCACCCTCGGCAACCCCTACACCCTCAACATTATCTCCATAAGGGGCTGTGCAGTTATGCCCAGTTTTCTTCGGCCCTTGCGCATGTGCGGGGGTTGGCCAAAAAGCCTACCGGAAGCGGAACTTCCCCTCCCCCCACACACTTCCAGCCTACCAGCTGTAACTGCCCTGGAGTTCCACGAGAGGCCAACTGCCCCCCCCCCCCCCCCCCCAGCCGTCCCCATTTGACAATGGTGATGCCTGCTAAGGACCGTAAACGATACCCACCAATCATGACCTTACCGCCACAGGCCAACATAGTTGCCCAACTATCTAGCCCCCCCCTGCCTCTAGAAGGTCATGCCCAGCTTCCTATCCCTACTAGCAAGGCAAGTAAATTCTTGTTACCTCGCTTGGAGAGATGCACCCCATCCTGTAGGAAAAACAAAAACAGCTCCCCCGGATGCAACCATGCACAAATGTCTGAAGCTTCGGGGATCGGAATAACTTGTCAACATGATTTTTTATCCTTTTAACTGAATGGTTTAGCGCCCACACAGACTCACTCCCTCTCCACTGAAATCTGAAGACCATGTGTGACCAGGCCAGCACTGCTTGCCGGCATCTCCTTGCCAGCCAACCCACCCCTGTAATCAGGGCTTTCCTACCTAGATGAACCATGTCATTACCCCCTAGATGCAAGATAAAGGCTGCAGGGGGTACACAAGCCTTGTCCAGCAAGCTTACCAACATATCTCTAAGCTGGTCAAGGTGTAGCCCTCGCCGACCATGGAAAGAGACATTGAAACCGGCCTGACGTGCTTAGTGTGCATAGTTGCCTGAAAAGAAAAATTGTCTCAACTTGCTGACATATGAGTGACCAATAATCCACGCATCTACTTCCCACACATCTACTTCTACAGCCCAGGCGGGTACCTGGGCTGCAAAAGGCACCAACAAATTATGAACTGCTGCAAGTTTCCCCCCTGCGGGACAGGATGTGCACACTGCAAGTCAAAGCAGAAAGAGAAAAACACTGAGTAACAAGAAATCACATTTTAGAGCATATGTAGCAGCACATAGCCCTTGTAACACTCTGAGGACCACCTACCAATCCTCTGCACCGCGTTCCTGGAAAGGCCCCGGCCGTGGCCTCAGTGGCGGCCTCTATCCTGAACTAGTGGGCCCCAAAACTGACTGGGTCCAAACTGGCCGCCTTGATGGCCGCACCCATGACCCTCCTGAATTGAAACATAGTGAGCGGGGTTCCTTCATCATGCATTAGTAACGGACCCCTGTGCCCCATGGCCTGTGTGCCAAGAACAACTCCAGATTGGCAACGGGGCAGCAAAACTCCCCCATGCTCTTTGCAACACCACTCCATCCCCTCTACCATCCTGATCGGTTTTAGACTTGGGAATAGATATGAATAGGGCTTCCCCATGAACCCTCACGTGGCTGATTTGTAGTCCCTTGTGCCAGTCCTTTTTATTTTTCGCCATCAGCTCCCCAACCCTGAAAGCGCCATAGAACTCGAGCGCAAAAGCTGCTTTGAGCCCCCTGAGCTGTGCCTCGTTCTCTTCTGTGTGCCCCGGAATTCTTGCCATTGCCCCCGTGCCGTCCACTGTTCCCGTTCCTTCCGCTGCACCTCCTGCGGCCCCGCCCCGCCCCCCTGACCGCCCATTTGCTGCCCCTTCCTCCTGACCCCCACCTCCCTGCTTCTCCTCCCTCCCTCCTCCCCATATAGGGCGGCCGCTGCATGGTGAGGTGAGCGACCCGTGACTCTGTTGGGAGGTCGCTCCCCCTCCGCACATCACTGCCTGCATGTCCTGCTCCTGCCGCTGCTAAGGTTAGCTCTGAGCCCCTGATCTGTGCCCCGTTGTTTCTCTGTGTGCCCCCTGAGATGTGCCCCGTTTTACCATTCTCACTGTGTGCCCCCTGAGCTGTGCCTCGTTCTCTTCTGTGTGCCCCCTGAGCTGTGCCTCGTTCTCTTCAGTGTGCCCCGGGATTCTTGCCGTTGCCCCCGTGCCGTCCACTGCTTCTGTTCCCGCCGCTGCACCCCCTGCGGCCCCGCCCCCCTGACCGCCCATTCGCAGCCCCTTCCTCCCAACTCCCTGCTTCTCCCCCCTCCCTCCTCCCCATATATGGCGGTCGCTGCACGGGTGTGCCGCTGGTGTGCCGAAGGCGTGCCTAAGGCAAGCCCGTCTGCGCCCGCCCACTCCTGGACCGCGGCCAGTGCCAGACCCCCTGGCCCCCGCATATGCCATGACGCCCGACTTCGCTACGATGACAGCACTCTCCACGCACTCAACTCCGGAGGAGAACACGCCTGCTACCAGGCCTCCCCAAAGCGCACCCAAGGTCCTTCACCTGCCGGAACTGCAGCTTCACCAGCATCCGCCCAGCCAAACCTCCACCCAGGGAAGAGCCCAACTACCTCAGTTGCATCCTCCTCAACACCCGCTCCGCCCGCAAACACGCTGTTGAACTCTGGGACCTCCTCGACTCAACATCCCCAGACATTGCCTTCCTGACGGAGACCTGGCTGAACCCCTCCTCAACACCCGACATCGCCATAGCCATCCCAGAAGGCTACAAGATTATCTGCAGGGACCGCACCAACGGAGTAGGAGGCGGAATCGCCATTGTCCACAGGAACACTCTCAGAGTCTCGACCAACACTGACGACTCCCTCAGCACCGCCGAACACCTGCACTTCCAAATCCACACCGACCCAAACACCACCCTCAGAGGAACCCTCATCTACAGACCCCCTGGACCCCGACCACATCGCCGACTTTATCAGCACACACCCCCCCGCCTCCACGGACTACATCCTCCTCGGGGACCTGAACTTCCATCTCGAGAACAATAACGAAACCAACTCCACCACCCTGATCAACAACCATGCCAACCTCGGACTGAGACAGCTTGTGACAACACCCACCCACGCTGCCGGCCACACGCTTGACCCCATCTTCTCCGCAAGCCCTCACTTCTCCTTCAACCACACCACCAAACCCCACTGGACTGACCATCACTGCATCCATTTTACCTTCAGGAAGCCCACCACGCACCACCGCACCCAACAGATGCCTTGCCGCAACTGGGGCAAAGTCACCGAAGACCAGCTAACAACCAACCTTGCCCAGAGACCACCAGCCCACCCCACCGACCCCAACACCGCTGCCCACAACCTAAGACAGGGGATTGATGACTGAGCCAACACCCTCGCTCCGCTCAAGAAATCCTCCAACAGCCACACCAGAAAGAAAGCCACCTGGTTCACCGAGGACCTCCAGGCCTCCAAACGAACATGCCGAAAACTGGAGAAGTACTGGCTCCGCGAACGAACACCGGACAGCTATGCCGCCCACAAGAACGCCACCCGCAGACACCATCACCTCATCAGAGCCGCCAAGAAGGCCTCCTTCAAAGGCCGCCTAGACAACAACACACACAACAGCAAAGAGCTCTTCAACATCGTGAAGGAACTCTCCAACCCCAACGACATCCCACCTTCCCAGGACCTGTGCGACTCACTGGCCGCCTTCTTCCACCGCAAGATAGCAGACATCCACGACAACTTCAACGTTACGACCACCCCAACTACCACGGAGACATCCGCCACCACGACCACCACCCGCACCAACCGCCTGCTCTCCTTGACCTGCATCAATGACGAGGACACCAGCAAGATCATGAACACCATCCACTCCGGATCACCGTTAGACCCATGCCCACACCACCTCTTCAACAAAGCCAGCACATCCATCGCACCCCATCTCCGGAAAGTAATCAACATCTCCTTCAAGACAGCAACCTTCCCGGAAAGCTGGAAACATGCCGAGATCAACACCTTACTCAAGAAGCCCATGGCGGACCCCAAGGACTCAAGAACTTCCGGCCCATCTCCCTGCTCCCGTTCCCGGCAAAGGTCATCGAAAAAAACGTCAACAAGCAACTGACCCGCTACCTCGAGGAGAACAGCATCCTGGACCCGTCCTAGTCCGGGTTCCGCAGCAACCTTAGCACCGAAACCACCCTCATCGCCGCCACCGGGATCAGCTGCCTTCGAGACGGTCTGCCACCGCACCCTACGAACACGTCTACACGACGCCGGGATCCAAGAGACGGCCCTGGACTGGACCACCTTCTTTCTCTCCGGCAGAACCCAGAGCGTCCGCCTCCCCCCTTCCGCTCCGATGCCACCAAGATCATCTGTGGCATACCCCAGGGCTCATCCCTCAGCCCAAAGCTGTTCAACATCTACATGGCACCCCTCACCCACGTTGCCCGACAGCACAACCTCAACATAATTTTCTATGCCAACGACAGCCAGCTCATCCTCTCCCTCACCAAAGACCCTCACACCGCCAAAACCAACCTCCACGAAGGAATGAAGGACGTCACCGATTGGATGAGGAGCAGCCGACTGAAACTGAACACAGACAAGACGGAGGTCCTCATCCTAGGCTCTACCCCTTCAGCTTGGGATGACTCCTGGTGGCCAACAACACTAGGAACAACCCCGACACCCACGGACCACGCACGCAACCTAGGGATAATCTTCGACTCCACCCTCTCCATGACTAAGTAGGTCAACGCCATCTCCGCATCCTGCTTCAACACCCTCCGAATGCTCCGCAGGATCTTCAAGTGGATCCCCACCGAAACTAGACGAACAGTCACCCAGGCACTCGTCAGCAGCAGGCTGGACTACGGAAACGCCCTCTATGCAGGAACGTTGGCCAAGCTCCTGGGACGGCTGCAAGAATCCAGAATGCATCGGCACGTCTAATCCTTGACATCCCCCGCCGCAGCCACATAAAACCCCACCTGAGAGACCTGCACTGGCTCCCCGTCAACAAGAGGATAACCGTCAACCTCCTCACCCACGCACCCAAAGCTCTCCACAACACCGGCCCAACATACCTCAACAGGCGACTCAGCTTCTACAACCCTACCCGCCAGCTCCGCTCCGCCGGCCTCGCCCTCGCCACAGTCTCCCGCATCCAAAGAACGACTGCCGGCGGCAGATCCTTCTCCCATCTCGCCGCCAAGACCTGAAACACCCTCTGGCCTTCTGAAGACTCCTCAAGACCTGGCTCTTCGATCAGTAGCAGCCCCCCACCCCTCATCCCCCCCAGCGCCTTGAGACCCTCACGAGTATGTAGTGCGCTTTACAAATATCCTGATTGATTCGAAGAGGAGCGCTTCCCCTGGTGACTTACAAACCTGACTCAGCCCACCCAGCAATGCTGACAGTGTCGATACCTATCGGGTGCCTCACATCTGGGCGGGGACCTTGCAGGCGCTGCCACTCTTTTGGCGCCTTTCTCACTATAAATGTGTTGGTGGGGTTGTGCCTGCCCTGCATTCTTGCAAAAAAGGAAATTGATGCTATATGGAGCCGTACTGATGCCACTGAGCGCCCCGTCCCTCATTGCGCTCAAGAAAGAACCCATTGCCGCTGTATCATGCCAAGTCTCCTCCGCCATCTTTAGGGCGGTTAAAGATCTTATGTCTAAGCGGTCAACCGTTACGGCTGAGAGCACTGTCACACACTGTGAATCCCTCGCTTCTTATTTTGTGGGAAAAGTCCAGGCTATATATCGGACATTCCCTAGTACTGGTAATGTGCTGGGCAGCCCTAAGGAGACACTTCCTCAGACCACTCTGCTCTCATTTCCCCCCCTCACCCTGGAAGGGTTTGACAAACTTGCCATGCAAGTTAAATCTGGGTCCCCATCTGATCCAGTGAGGCCGGCCCTCTTTCGAGACCAGTCTTTTTTGGGACGTATGGCTATACGCTCCCTGGTCAATCTTTCCCTTGAGACGGGGGTAGTCCCTACTAGCTGGAAGCAGGCGGTGGTGTCTCCGATTATTAAAAAACCTTCTCTTGACCCGTCTAAACCGGAAAACTACCGTCCCATTTAGCTGCTACCCTGGCCAGCTAAGTTGACAGAGGCTCATGTCAACCTGGCCCTGTCTGAACATCTAGCCCGGTCCAATGCCCTCGATCCCACACAGAATGGCTTCCGTGCTGGCCACAGCACGGAGACTGCCCTTCTGGCGATGGTGGAACATCTCCGTGCGAGGTTGGATGCTGGTCAGACGGCGGCGCTGATTTTGTTAGATCTCAGCGCCGCCTTCGACACTGTATCGCACAGCATCCTCCTCCAGCGGGTCGAGGAGATTGGCATCGGCGGCCAGGCGCTGCAATGGTTCCGCTCCTTCCTAGACAACCGCTCCTTCTGTGTTGCCATCCCTCCCTTCAAGTCCAGGTTCCAGCCGCTGGCCTCGGGGGTTCCGCAGGGTTCCTCGCTGAGTCCCACGTTGTTTAACCTTTACGTGAGACCGCTGGCTGATGTCGCAAGGCAGTGGGGCCTAACTTTGGTCTCATATGCCGACGACACACAGCTGGCGGTTACTCTCAGCGGGGACGCGGAACAGGACGCCCCCAGGTTTCAGTCTGGACTGAAGGCGGTGGCCAGCTGGTTGACAGGCAACTGTCTCCAGCTTAATGCCACAAAAACAGAGGTCATGGTTGTCGGGAAGGGAGTGGAGCTCTGGGGCGATCAGTGGTGGCCTTCGGAGTTGGGCCCCACTCCGACCCCTGTGTCGGAGGTGAAGAACCTAGGGGTCTGGTTAGACGCCGGTGTCACATTCATAGGGCACACCAAAAAAACTGCAGCCTGCTGCTTTGGACTCTTAAGAGGCTTAAGGCCAGTGCTCAGGTTTTTCGATGCCCCCACCAGACAGCTTGTAGTCCAGGCAACCATCATCTCTCGTCTGGACTATGCAAGCTCTTTGTTGGCTGGGGCTAACCAGGCTGAGTTAACCCGCCTGCAGCGGGTGCAAAACGCCGCGGCGAGAGCCATTGTCGGCTTACCTAGGTTTTGCCCGGTGACTAATGTCCTCCGCTCCCTGCACTGGCTCCCGGTCAGGAAGCGTATTCTTTTCAAGGTCTTGTGTTTGACCTTTAAAATTCTAAGAGGCATAGGCCCTGAGATTCTGGCCAACTCTATTTCCTTCTATGTCCCCACCCGCAACCTTCGGTCTCAAGGTCAGGCCCTTGCTGTTGTCCCTAGGTTTAGGCTCAGCAGGATGGGGGGTCGTTCTTTCAGGGTGAAAGCGGCGTTAGTCTGGAACACCCTTCCAGTTGAAATCCGGCTGCTTGAGGACCTGTTGTCTTTCCGTAGAGCCATCAAGACCTTCTTGTTTTAGCCTCTTTTCCGTGGCATTGTCTCCCTGTTATGTTATGTTGCTCCGTTGTCTCTGCGCCGGGATGCTCCTTCGCTGGGGTCACTGTTGCGCATAATAAATTGTTATAACATAACATTCCTCCCCCAAAAAGTTGCAGTAGGCCCCAAATGCCCCTTCATATGCCCGCCTGGTCCTGAATGCTAGGCTAGCTGCCACAATGTCGAATAACTGGCGGCACCAAGCTGCCAAAGCTGGTCTGGGAAAGGCGTTGGGTTCTCTGCTGCTTCTGGGTGATGGGACCAGGGGCGTAACACAGGTCCCTGCAGTGCGGGGGCCCAAGCTACAGGGGGCCCCCTCAGAACAGTACTCTCAGGCCTGAGCGGTCCGTATTAAATGCAGAGCGGAGTCCCCTCCGCGTTCACTGCCAAGAAGCCATGTGTGAAATCTAAACTCAGATATGGCTTTCAGCTAACAGCTCTTTGCATTCTGGAGTGTGTGTGTTTGCTTTTCATTTGTAAGTGTGGGCTTCAAAACCCATGTATGAAAAGTGGCATTGGGTAAAAAACCCGCACTGACTGAAGGTGTTACTCAGGAAAATGCCTTTCTCGTGCGCCTTCTTTGCTCCTAATTAAACAAGGAAACGTCTGACGGGGCCTTCTTGATGCTCTGCGCCTTCGAATGCACACACGCAGTACGCGCGAGGAAACAAGCGTCCAGAGGGGATCTCGGGAGTACGCACCCCTCCGCCTTAAAGAAGGCACTCCGAGATTGTATCCGGAGGGAGTGTGATTGTAAGCACCGAAGACAGCTCGCTATGCTAATGCACCGAACAGCAATTACAGCGGAGACAACGTGTTTCATCCAAAATTCACAGGTACAGGTCTAAGGCAGAAACATTGCTTTTCCTTAACTTTTCAAGATAATAAAGTTGTCACACTTAGCCTTTTAGTTAATTGGCTTGTTGCATTCGGGGACTTGTAGTTTCACTTTTTACACTTATTTTGCCCTAAAAAATATCACCATGCAAAGCGTTGTTGGCTACAAACTGAGCAATGTTTGAAGATGTCACGCATGGCATGGGGCACTTCTAACTGGATATATGACGGTACCACGCGTTCTTTTACAACGCGTACCGTTACAACGCTACTTTTACCACGCAAGTCGTTACCACGACTTGCGTGGAGGGGCGCTGGATAGTAAATTTTTTAATTTACTATTCCAACTCCAGTCCCCGTGGACTCTAGGGAAGGAGTTGGATAGTAAATTAAACAATTTACTATCCTGGAGCGCCCCCCAGCGCAAGTCGTGGTAACGACTTGCGTGGTAAAAGTAGCGTGGTAACGGTACCGCGTTGTAAAAAATGCGTGGTAACCGTTGCATACCCTTCTAACTATATTTTTAGAGGGACCCATCGAATGAGCAAATTATGAGTGTCTTGCTTATGTGGGACGCTCTGCTGCTGGGGATTGATTAAAAGAAGCTGCTGTGCTGAGTGGGCGAGAACTTTCAGGCAGAAGATTGCAAACAGCTCTGGTCACTTATTGGGCGTGACACACTCAGGGCCAGATTTACAAGCCCCTTGCGCCTCATTTACGCCGCCGTTGCGTCACTTTTATGACGCAGTGGCGGCGCAAATCCTGCTCCATGGTGCAAGGGTACTTACAACGTGACGCATCTGGGAGATGCGTCACGTTGTAATGCCCTGCGCCACATGTTGCCGTTCCTGTGCAGGGGGGGGCGTTCCGGCGCAGGAACGCCTCCTAAAAGTGGCTGAGTGAAATCTACAAGATTTCACTTAGTCACTTTTAGGCCCATGCTGCGTCAAAACCCTGCGCCTGCCTGAAGCAGGCGTAAGGATTGACGCAGCATTAACTAGTTAGGGCTCCCAGAGCATTGCTGCAGCAGCGTCGCGCTTGCTACGCAACTCCAGCAATGCGTCACTTTTACGGCACAGATGCGCCGTTTTTGCACCATGATGAGCCGCATTGCGGCGCATCCATGATGGCGGTGCTGTGGCGCACAATAACTGGCGCATCCCTGCTGATTTGCAGGGATGCGCCAGTTATTGTAAATATGCCCCTCAATGTTTAGTCCAGCTGTTTTCCTTTCTTTCGTTTGTTAGGTATAATGCACACCTAGCTCAAAGAAGGAAGGGAGTCCTTAAAGAAAAATAAGCACCGTGCTCAAAATGCCGGCTTTGAGTAGTACCAATGCTGCCGGATTTTATTCCATCTCAAACCGCTTTATTTCACCATCCTTCAGTTGCAGTCTCTTTATTTCGCTCTTGCATAATCTTTTCATCCCTTTCTCCCGTTGTCACAGTTATTCTTTCTTGTTCTCTTCCTCCGTTTTCTGCCTTTTGCTCTCTCGCTCTGGGTCAAAGTCTGATGATGAAAAATAGCCACAGCCCCAAAAATGAGCCCCAAACCTAATGTATGAGCTTCGATGCCTACCACCCTCAACCACCCACAAATTAAGCACTGGCAGGGGAATGCTGTACCAACTTTTAAGAAGAAGCATCAATCTCAAACACAAGGAGTTATTGTTCGAGCAACCTAGTGTGGGGCACAAGGATGCTTGAGGCACCAGGCCATAAAGTGATTTGTCCTGAGTCACAATGTATATATATATATATATATATATATATATATATATATATATATATATATATATAGATCATTCTCAAAAATTAAATTTGGTTTTAGTGCCTATAGAGTAAAAACTCTGCAATGCAGCCTACATAAACCTATTCTGTGGCGCTGCAGGCATTGTGGTCGGTCTGCGCGTGACTATTCTGCCTAAAGAGGACTCGAGTACAGAGTTCCACCCTCCTCTTGATGATAATGCCCTATATTCCTTGATTTAGATTATTTTGCACAGAGCATATTCTGAACTCAGACACTTAAAGGCGCTCTCATATGTGATAATGAAGGTGAAGGAGGCTCAGTAAAGTAAAATATTTTCCTAGAATCACACAATTTGGTGTAGTAGGGAAGTCAGGATTGATCCCAGGTTGATGGTTTAATTCAGCTACTAGATGGGTATTGCCTATTTTTTGCATTAAACATCACTACTGTTTCTTTAATACTTTGTCAAACACCAAAGTTAAATCAAGCTCACAAAAGATGATGGAAGAAATGCTTTCAATTTGTTTAACCACTGGCAGTCGTTTGGGGTAGCGTCATAACCCATCGTTCTTTTGCTGACCACCCACCCCAGTTCAGACCCAGCCATGTGCAAATCAGTCCTGACCCTGCTCCTCATGGGAACAGGCCAGGCCAAGCTGCCAATCCCGGTCCTCCCTGAAGTGGTACACATGCAACCCAGGACCAGTTTCCCTAGTTATGGGCTCATCAGCTGGGTATAGCTTGGTTCTTGTGACACAGTGACCATGGGACCCACTTCTGGGCAGATCCGTGCCACTCAGGGCGGCAATGAAACACACAAAAGGTGAAATTGAGTTTGCGCCAGGAATCCTGCTGGAGCCTGGCTCGAACAGTGGTGCAATAATTATCCCCACAGCCCCAAGGGTACAAAGGGCCTTGAGCACCAGGGGGTCCTTTGCGGCACTGTGAAAGGGAGGGCCTGAGAGCTCCTTACTGGATCCGTGGCGTGGGGGGGCCCACTCTTTGCACATTGCAGGGGGCCCACACAAGTTTTGTTACGCCACTGGATGGGACCTGAACACCAGCATCTTAAAGCGAGAGAGCACGTCATCAGCATGATTTAATATACCATGGACATGTTTTTCCCTAAACAGAATATTTAACCTCATGTACATAAGTATTACTTCTTTCAACAGTCGCTGAATAATTTTACATTTCACCGATTGGTGCTTGATGCATTCTACCACAGACTTGTTGTCAGACCAAAAGACCACATATTGGTTACTCAGCTGTTGTGGTCAGATGGACAATGCCACTAGGATGGGAAATAATTCCAAGAAACCAATGTTACCTGTGAGCCCGGATTCCACCCACCTTGCTGGGCATAGAATGGCGCCAAATAAATTCGCTACCTGCAGAGTCGGTCATCAGACCCATCTCCGGGCTGGATCTGGGTGGGCTGGGCCACACTACCTTGCCATTGAAATCACATAGGAATACCATCTAAATCTGAATGTCCTGCCTCACCTAACTGGATAACCTGGGGTGGTGATGCTTTTATTTGAGAACGGACATAGCCTGGGTAATGGTGCGTGAGAATGGCTTCGCCATGGGAATTATTGTTAGTGCAAAATTTAACTGCTCCGCTGTTTATTTGAGCTGGTGGAGCGTAACCTTCTCCTTCCTCAAACATTCCTTCAATGCTGACCTGAACACTGTGATTTTTTCTTTTGGCAGTCATGACTCCCCATTAACTGAATCCAATTCTATCCCATGAAATTCGATCGATGTGGTTGGCCCAACTGCCTTACCTTGCGCCAAAGGAACGCCAACATCATGCATGAGCGCACAAAACCTCTGCAACGCTCAGCCACACTCTTGAGGGCATGGCGCTCCTAATAAAAGGAAATCATCTAGGTAGCATAGGACTGACACCCATTCTAGAAAATAACTGCATTTCTCAAAGTACGAGCAGGAAACCGAACACCCCATAGGCATGCATTTGCTCATGTAATATTTTCCTTGGAACTGGAAAGCCAGCAGGTGAAAGTCTATTGGGTGCACTGAAAAATAGGCGGAAAGCTGATTCAATGTCTGATTTTGCCAGCAGTGCGCCTGGCCCTAGCCACCTAAGCATTTCAATTGCCTGATCAAATGATGCATATCTGACCGTGCACAGCTCCCCATCTATGGCGTCATTCAGTGATTGGCCCCTGGGAGCCGATAAATTGTGAATTAATCGGAACTCCCCCTGGTCCTTCTTAGGCACCACCCCTAATGGGAGGAACACAAACCCCTACACTGGTATTATGTCAAATGGGCCCTCCACTCTGCCTAACCTCAATTATTTTTCTATTTTTGCTGCTGCTTTCCCATTATTGGATTTTACAGATAGTTGATTCTGACAATGTAGAACCCCGACATACCCAGGTGCCGGAATTCTGAAATCGTCCCTGAAACCTTCTAATAAAATCCTTATTTATTTAACCATGGGATTAGTGCACTGGCTATGATGGGGTATCGGGCCTTGGTGAGGTCTACGCTCACAGTCCTGTTTTTTGCCTCTCCTGTCCTTTGATTTTTTTTTTTTTTTTTTTTTTTAATCACTTGGACTCAGGTTGTGATGTGTTGCCACATAGATAACATGCATGTTTCAACTTGCATGTGCCTGCCGACCTGGTACATGAACACCTGTTAATGTCCCAACATGCCCCCTTCTTTCCCCCTCCCCGCGCTAACTAGGGGGCCTAACTGAAAGAACTGTCCCCACGATCTGTCAGGGGCCATGGACTTCATGTGTCTCAACCACAAAATCACATCAATTTGGTCCCAAGTGAGGGCAGGGTTGGTTGCCTTTGCCCTTCCAAAATCCTTATCGTATTCTTTCCTTTCCACACCACCATATTTACAATGCACACAAACTGTCCTATTCTAAAATGTCCTCAGACACCATAAAAAAGTTTTTTTTCTTTCTGTTAATTAATTTTTACTTTTATTAGGTACCAAGTTATGCTACTAGCCACATTCAAAATTTAAAATTAGAGTATGCAAGCTAGCCAAACTATAATCCTCTCCTGGAATGTGAACGGTTTAGGGAGTTATAAGAAACAATTTAATGTTTCTCATTTTTTAGAAAATGTTGGAGCATCACTAATCCTTCTGCAGGAGACTCATCTGGAAGCAAATAAATGCAGTGAAGTCTTTAGAAAACATAAATGGGTTCAGGAAATCTTCTGCTCAAACCAAATAGGTACTACTAGGGGGGTGGCAATCATTATTCGTGCCAATAAAGGAATAGTTGTTCATGATTGGGCTACAGATCAGTCAGGGCGGTGGTTGGTGGTGGTGGTATCAGTGGGTACTGTTAAATTCTTATGTGGGGTTTATTATGGCCCAAATGAAGATAATCCATGTTTTCTCCATAAACTAGCAAGTTATTTACTACAATTTTCTATCCCTATAGGGCTAGGGGGAGACTTTAACTTACTACTGGATGCAGAACTTGACCGCACCTCAAAGGCTAGATACAATTGCCCAAAAAAATCGATATGTACGCTACAAAACATCATTAAGGAGTATGCGCTGTGCGATGCCTGGAGAGTCAAATATGGCTCGCAGAGAGAGTATTCGTTTTATAGTAAAAAAAACCATCAGTTCTCCAGGATAGATTATTTTTTGTTAGATAGAGCGATGTTACCAAATATTCATTCTATTGTATATATCCCGAACGGATTATCAGATCACTCTGTGGTTAAGTTGTGTATTAGCATTCAAAAAAAAAAACCATCAGAGTACAGGTGGACTCTCGATAGGACTATTTTATTGAAAGCTGACTTCAATACTAGCACCAAGAAAAACATAAGAGAGTTCTTCTTATTTAATAATGATTCAGCCCCGAACCGAATCATATGGGACGCCTTTAAATCCTTTTTAAGAGGTATATACGGCTCCCAAATGGCCCTAAATAGAAAGTTAATTAAAGAAAAAGAAGCAAACAATCTCAATCTGATTAAAATAAAAGAGCAGCAACTTCTTCATGCCATCTCTAATGATCGAACAGAAATATTGAGGCTGGAAAAAGAATTAAATGACTTACAAACTAATTACAGATTATGTTCTGAAAAAATACTAAGAGACAAGTGGGAGGTAAGCAAGTTGAGTAATTTTGAATATGGGGAGAAATGTGGATCATTACTTGCCTGGAAAGCGAGAGCGGAAAGGTCCAGAAACAGCATCAAAACTTTAATACAACGTGGAACTGGGGCTGTTCTATCTGAGGATGAAGACATCAAGGAGGAGGCCAGATCTTTTTATGAGGATCTTTATCGTGAAAGAGTGAATACTGCACCGGAAGAAATAGAAAACCTAGAAATTCTGAGAAACCTAACTTGTTTGAGGAATGAAGAAATAGCGTTCTTAGGAAGTGAAATCACGGAGGGGGAAATAAGATCTCAAGTCGAGAAAATGTCAAGAAAGAAAGCTGCGGGTCCGGATGGGCTCCCAACAGAAATCTACAAGGATAATTTGGATGAATTTATTGTTCCAATGCTTAAACTCTTTAACGAAATTTTCATCCAAGGTCAACAAATCCCATCTTCTTGGTTGGACGCAACCATCTCATTAATTGCGAAGCCAAACAAAGACCCACAAAGGATAGAATCATATAGACCTATATCTTTACTGAACTCCGATTTAAAAGTTTATTCAGGTATTTTGGCAAATAGGCTCGCTAAGGTTATCAAATCCATTATACATCCGGACCAACGCGGATTTATCCCGGGCAGACAATTGAATGAACTCACATTTCAGGCAATTGGAGCTATTGACTATGCAGTCCAAAACAGTAAACCTTTGGCTATAGTTGCAATAGATGCTGCGAAAGCGTTTGACCAAGTAAACTGGAAATATCTATGGTCAACGATGAAGAAATTTGGTTTTCCTGAAATTTATATTAAAAGTGTGGTGTCTTTATATAGAAGTCCCAGGGCTAAGATTTTGGTTAACGGAGGACTGTCAGAATGGTTCAGTGTTAGTAGAGGAACGAGGCAAGGATGTCCCTTGTCTCCGTTATTGTTTGATGTTTACATAGAGCCTTTTGTTTGTTCTTTAAGACAGGATTCTGTCATTTCTTCGTTTAAAATTGGGGAATTATCAATTAGGACAGCGCTATACGCAGATGATCTTTTGTTGTATACTTCAAACCCTCTCGAAGCAATTCCTAGGTTATTTTTGCTTGCGGAGAACTTTGGCTTGGTCTCAGGTTATACTATTAACAAGGAGAAAACCGAGGTAATGTGCTGGAATAATCCACTCCCTATTCCAGAAGCCAAATGCAAGATGAGATATCTAGGTATTTACTTAACCCAGAATATAGACGACACCCCGAAGGTTAGTTGGGAAATTGTGATAAAGGAGATCAAAAAACTTCTCTCTAGGTGGAATACTTTACCTTTAAATATCTACGGCAGAGTGAATCTTGTTAAAATGATCATTCTGCCTAAGGTTACGTTTTTGTTTAATTCTATTCCTTTAGTTTTCAGTAGAAAAGATATTCTTAACCTTCAAGGTAGAATAGGGTCTTTTATTTGGGCGACAAAATCTCCAAGGATAGCTTGGAAGAAGCTGAGGAGAGGTTTAAAATTAGGTGGTTTAGCTCTCCCGGACTTATTATTTTATTGTTATGCTTTCCAGCTTAAAAACTTTAGGATATTAGCTAATAGATTGGATTTTACTTCAAACAGTTTACTATTCCAGGCTATGCTACAGGATCTCCCTTTTGGTACTGACTATTTTCTTTTTAAATTTGGTGACAAAAAATTCTTCAAAAAAGTCAGGCTGAAAGTGTTAAAAGCGGCTTTATATTATTGGTCGCAGGTGTGCAGATTGCTGTGTATTCAATATTACCATCAATATTCCCCACTATGGGACTCACCAGGCACTCCGGAGTGTTTATTGGATCAACTGGCTCTCCCTTTAAGAAGAGCAGGTCTCCTGAAATGGGGGGACTTATGTGACGAATCGAAAGTTCTAAAGTGGGAATTCCTTGTGGGTGTAACTGGAGGGACTTTAACGAGGTTTAAGTTTTATCAACTATCGGCCTGGTGGGGAAGTCAAAATTGGGCCACAAATGACGAGAATTTGTTCTTAGAGTTATATAGTAATTCCAGAAAAATGAAAAGGGAAACGGCACAATGGTATAATATATTACTGAACAATAAAGACAACCTAGAAGTAGAGATTGCAAAAATATGGGACCCCTCCTCAGTTCAGATAGCTGAGGATGTTGAGAAATTGTGGGTTGACTCTTTTTCTTTAGCCCAAAAGATAATTAAACCTTCTAATTTAAGAAGAAATCATTTATACACGTTACACAGAGTGTATTGGACCCCGGCTAAACTTTCTAGGATCTCTGGGGCGCAATACTTCTGTCCTAGGTGTAATCTAATGAGCGCAAATGATATTCATATGTTCTTTGAATGTCCGAATATAGCAAATTTTTGGGAACAACTGTGTAACTTCTTGGAAGAGGTTCTGTCGGTTTCAATTCAATGTACACCTAGATTGGTGTTTTTTGGCCTATTGTCAGATTATGTGTTTAACAGTAACTTGTCACAGTTTATTTTTTATGTTATGACCATTGCTAGAAGAGAGATCTGTAAAGCATGGAAATCTGCTTCCCCCCCGAAATTTGCAGACTGTCTTAAATACATCGTGGCGGTGAGTAAATTTGATGTTCTATGTGGGGGTGATAAAGCTGTTAGGTTGTGGTCTGCACTGAATGCCTGGATTGAAAGGTAACAATAGTCCAATGATTATGCCAGAGGTAAGTGGTCCTGTCCTTCCTTGCTGCAAGAATCAATTCGAAAGGAAGTTGGACGGGTAACGACCATTCCTCTGGGCAATCTTCTACAGCTATCCACAAACATGAGGGCTGGAAAGGATAGTTTGTGACAGTGGCTTGAAGAGCGCCTACTTTAGAGCAGATATTAACTGGTGGCATATATGAGGACAACAAAAAACAAAAAAAAAACAAAAAAAAAAAAAAAAAACTGTCCTATTCTACTAGCATGCCATCTGTGCGCCCAAACGCGGAAATCCTTCGGACATAATTGCCAGATAATTAGAGAAACCCTTGAACCAATTGACCAGGGTCTCATCCACTATCTTCTTCTGTAGCCAACTAGACCACTCCCTTGGGTGCACCCACTCCTTATTCTTTTTTGCTTCCTCTTTCTCAGCATTGTCAACCAACAGGGAAAACATATTGACATACTCCCCCTTCCAAATTCTTTCTTTCACTTCTTTTGTGCTATGCCTCCCCAACCGATCCCTAGAAGAACACAGTTCGCCCAAACATAAACTTGGCAACATCTGTGGCATACCTGTCGCTGGTGCTTCTGGTGTTTTGGCTTTCTCCATATCCTAAGGTGTGTTTACTTTGAGAGAGTCGTCTCCGGTCGCCTTAGGTGCTACTCCACTAGCCACATCGTTCCCTGCTGGCATTGTCTGCCCTTCCCATGTCTTAGCCCCCTCAAACTGCGCCACCAATTTCTTAGCCATCTCCAGCGCACTGTCCTCTCTAATCAATGTCCCCTCGCCCGTCGCCGGGGTCCAAGTACCTGCCTTAGCCAGCCACGGTAAAACTGCTGCCAAACTAGCCACTAAATCAGGCTGCCCAGGTGCACCCCCAGATGGACCCTCTCCTGCTGGGATGTTTGGGACCTGGGGCAGGGAATGGGTACCAGGGGTACCTGGTTGACTACCCCCCTCTTTTCCAGGTGAAATAACCGCTGGTGCTACTAGTACACTACTTGCCGCTACTGGCACCTCCACCACTGGTGCAGCTGCCCCCTCTGATCCCACCACCCTCGGGGGCGATGGGGCATGGCCCCCCTCTCCTAGCTCTAGACCTCTTGGGCACCGGAGGGAATGCCGCCATAGGGGCCACTCCCATTCATTTGAGCCTTTCATCCACCCCATCGTACCTATCCACTCTGCTCCTTGGCTCAGCTAAAGATTGCCCCATGTCCTCCATCTTTTGCATCATGGACTCCATAAAAATCTCCATGCATGAGCGCTGTTCGCTCCTCTTTGCCTTTGGGTCCATTAAACCAAAAGGAAGTCACCACCACCTTACAATTACAACCTGTCTCCCACTGCGCTTCAGCTACACGACTGTGCTCCATAAAAAAGACACCACAGCAAACAGTATAGCTCATTAAACACCAGCGCCTTTTAAAATTACAGCTACTATCCTTTTACAAGGGAATCACCCCCCTGTCATAATTTCTAGTGAATGCCATACACCAATAACCTTTTGAACCAATAAACAAAAGCACAGTTCCCCAAAGCCTCTGTAGTGCAGCAGAACACTAGTCCTCTAGCCCCTTCACCTTAAATTCATGGATTTCCCCACCAGGGACCCCCCAAGATTACTAGTGTGCCTTAAATAGACGAACTGGAGCCACCACTGCAACACCAATCGTGCGGGCCGGCGAGTATTCACTCAGCCAGCGTAGTTCCCAGCTGTGAACAGGTGGCACACTAGTAGGGGAAGGCTGCAGCTCCACAAAATGCTCCTGGTGTTGTGCTGTTTGTTGGTCCTGCAGACTGGGAATCAGCTTGTTATACCTGCAGGGAACAAAGAAGGCGGGGGGGGAGAAAAAGAAGAAAAACTAAAAAAGCTCTTTCCAAGAGGTCTCTGTCCTGGAGCCTTTCGTGTCCTGTTCAGGCTGTGGAGCGGGAAAGAAAGAAACCGATCCGCTGCTTCACAGCCTTTTTATTGGCAAATGGCCAGGAAGCCGGTTGGAACTGGCTTCCCAGCCGCATTTTGCCTCCATTGGCCCAGAACCACTTCTTGCACTTCCGAGTCACAGCCCCAGCGTCCAATCACTGCAGGCGTAGGGCGGGAGCTGACCACGTCACTTCCTGTGCACAGCGACCCCGCCACCCACCTGCACTCTGTGGGACCGGCATGACCGCCATTCTCTGTGGCGAGCCCGAGTCCTGGTCCCGCCCTCGGAATCTCCCCGCCTAACAAAATGAATGTGTCCTCATGTAACGGAACTGGTGCTCATGGAAAGCTCTCTGATACCTCCGCACTATATAACCCCCCAAAGAGAAAAAATAACATAGGGCAGATTGATAACCATATATGGACAGAGTGGGAAGCAATGGTAGAGAGCGGGGAATAGCACAAGAGTAATAGCAAGAGTAGGAAAAGTAGCAAAGGTTGAAGATGAAGGGAAAACAAAGAAAGGTGAAGGTAAAGCCAGAGCAAGATGCACACTTAGGCGACAGAAAGAGAACAGAGGGAGAAGAAAGAGGTGAAAAGGAGAGAAGGGGCAGAAAGGGGGGTCTCTGGTGAAAAATAAACAACAGCAATCGAAAACAGAGATCAATTACAGACAGTTAACTGAAAGACAAACATGACCCCTAGGTTGCGTGCGTGGTCGGTGGGTGTTGGAGCGGTTCTCAGTGCGGTCGGCCACCAAGAGTCGTCCCAGGCCGAGGGGGTGGATCCGAGGATGAGGACCTCCGTCTTGTCCGAGTTCAGCTTCAGTCGGCTGTTCCTCATCCATTCAGCGTCAGCCTTCATTCCTTCGTGAATGTTGGTTTTGGCGGTGTGGGGGTCCTTGGTGAGGGAAAGGATCAGCTGGGTGTTATCGGCGTAGGAGATGATGTTGAGGTTGTGCTGACGGTCGACGTGGCCGAGCAGTGCCATGTAGATGTTAAACAGAGTTGGGCAGAGGGATGAGCCCTGGGGTACGCCGCAGGTGATCTCTGTGGCTTCGGAGCAGAAAGGGGCAGAGTGATAACCATATATGGACAGAGTGGGAAGCAAGGGGAGAGAGCAGGGAATAGCACAAGAGTAATAGCAAGAGTAGGAAAAATAGCAAGGGTTGAAGGTGAAGGGAAAACGATGAAAGGTGACGGTAAAGCCAGAGCAAGATGCACACTTAGGCGACAGAAAGAGAACAGAGGGAGGAGAAAGAGGTGAAAAAGAGAGAAGGGGCAGAAAGGGGGGTCTCTGGTGAAAAATAAACAACTACTGTTGTGATGTTACCTTTTTAATTTGTGGTGAGTTTTCTGGAAGTGAGTGCGATGTGGGTGCTGGTGCTGAGGCTCTGGATTCACTGCATGTTTGGGGAGTTCTGGGGTTTACTCTGTGTGTAGGGATTCTGTGGGGATATCCCTGATGACATTCTATTCCATTCGTGGTATTCTTTGAGGTGACAATGGGCGGCCTTGCTGATTCTTCAGCCGCAGAAGTGGCACTCTATGATGTTTTGAGGCCGCCCGGCTTTTGGCATTCTGCTGCAAGAATTTACTTGGCTTCCTCTTGGATCCCATGGCTGAGTTCTTTCCCCATCAGGTGCCACCGGTATGTTTGTTGTCTCCCCGACCCCTTTGGGTGTGCTTTTGCCAGTTTCTTGATCCCTCCACCAGATCCACGAGGAGGGGAGTGTAGACAATCGCCTCTCCACTCCTGGTCCAGGGATATCTCCCATGTGACAGGCAGGGACAATTGCCTGAGGTGGTGCCCTGATGGTCGGAGATGTTATGTGTCCTGGCGTATTGGGTAACCAGGAGGAGGCTCCTAGTGCAGAAAAGACACCCCTTGGCTGGGTGCAGCTTCACCTGGGCTTCTTCCTCCTTTAAGGAGGCACCAGCATGGTGGAGGAGGCTGAATTGGGTAGCCCTGAGCCAGCCTTCCCCCTAGCCTCGGGGGATGTGATGGTCTGGTGCATGTCATGATCTGGGGTCCTCAATTCCCTGTGTTCCCTACATGCTACTGCTTTGTCAGTTTCTACGAAGTGATGGTGTGCCCGGCCAGTCTATTATCATGCTAGGATGTACAATTTTAGGAGAATTTCCATATAACCCCGGACTGCTCCGCTGAGAAGTGCTCAATGGTCCGGGGTTGCTCTGGCTAGCATCCCGGAGGAGTGGGCGGATGTTGTTGGTCTGCAATCTAGGGGGAGAGTCCAGGGGAGGAGCAGACTATAGTTCCGTTCTCAGTTAACTCAATGGATATTCTCAATTTGATCAATAGGTTCTATCCCAATATACTGATCGGTGAGGAGGGATAGCACAACAACTGTTGCCTGATATTACTTCCTCCTATTTCTAGCTTGAGGAGTTCAGTGAGAGGGTCTTTGGCCACGAATCCCGAAATCCCCTGTATCACGGCAGTGGTCTTTGATAGACGGGCTGCCCCTTCCTGTAGGCATGACCTAGTCACCCTGGTGTCCACTAGAAAATGGTACCTTGTTTTGCTCATGAGCATTGTGACCACGGGCCCTCCGCAAGGCTTTCCGGGGCTGTCAGGAGGTTCAACATGTTCTCATGTGCCTGGGTGGTGTTTACCAAGCACTCCCTATCTACCCCCTGACTGGGCAGGCCCCAGTCTATACTTTTGCCTTCTTTGTTGGACTCAGAGGAGCTGGAGCCTTCCTCTTTGCTGCTGCTTGTTCTGTGGTCTTGTATGATGTGTGTTGGGGTCATCCCTCTGTTGTCCCACATCCTTAGCAGGGTCATTTGCAGGTCTCTCTCTTGACCCTTGTGTCTGGTCTGAATTAAAGTGTTGGTACATTTTATGGTATTGGTGTTGAATGTGCCCCATTTAGGCTAGGAAGATGTGCGTATCTTAGTATGGGCGTGCCACTCACAGCGGTGTCTTTCTAGTCTCCAATCCTGGTTGGGGAACTTTGCTCGCATGTGGTCTGATGGAGTATCCATGAAGAATTGGGAAATGTGTCTGTTTTAAAGGTTTGCTAACTTTTGGTTATCTCGAGATTTGCTTTTAAATTGATTACCAATTCTACTCTTATTTGGGGGAACTGTGTAATCGGGGGTCCCACCAAAAACTCAATCTACTGGTTATGAGCTCAAAAAACAACCTTGAAGCATCAACATAAATTGGTTAAAATAGAAACAGAGGCAATGATGCAATGAAGCAATAACCACTAGTAACAAAAGTGCAATTGTCATTCAGCACAATGCAGATTGTTTTGCAGCAGAAAACTAGCAATCATGAACTTCTGAGTTGAAATGAAAGTTATTATCCCTTAACAGCATAGACTTATTAACAAGACATAACATTTAAACATGCTGCATGATTTACAAGGTTTCAACAGCACCATAACATCAATACATGTATACAAATGGAAAAGATGTAATAGAGACTAAAAAGGTTGACAGAATTTCTTTTTATTTTGTCCAAAAAACCAAGCCCCCTCCTAGTCCCTATAGCCCAATGAGAGGGGATGATCAGTGCAGTACATGGAGCTGGATGAGCCTGATAGTCTGTCACTGCAGGATTGGTGGACAAAAATTAGAAACAATTTAAATGGAGGAACAGGAACAACCTGATAACTATCAGCCCTCTGCAGCCAGATACAAGCTATACCCGATTCACCCAGGTCTGAATCTTTTCCCTAATTGCCAAATTACACCCTATATTACACCCAGGGGTTGTGTGTTTCACTGCCTACTGCCCAGTGGTCCAAATGGAGAGAAAAGAGAACACCTTGCTTCTTTCAAGTGTTAGCAGTGTTGGGGCTAATAGCCCTGAGTGCTTTTAGAACTAAAAAATCAAGTTTGAGATGTTGGCTCTATATCACACACAGCCTATGCGAACTGACTTGCCACCACACCCATCGGTCCAAGCTATCCCCTACTGACACACAGGGACTAAGCGTATCCCCTGTACCACACCCAGAGGTACAAGCAATCCCTTACTGACACCGAGGGACGAGCCGTACCCTGCACCCAGGGTAAAATACCAACAGTTGTAGCTACCTTCGCCTTCTTCTAGTGTGCTGACCAGGAGAAAAACCAAAAGTAATCTATGCGCTTGTTCTAGTTTGCCACATGCCATTATTGGAACTAAGGATCAGATGTAGCTTTCTTACTCTCTGACGGCTGTCTCTGGATGGACCACTGCCCCGTGGATTCCGCAGAACTTCTAATCAATGATGGTTTCTGCTCACCGATTATTTTGCATTGATGAATCTGTTCAGGCTGGGGTCCTTCCTTCAACAGTAGTCTGGCTCGATGAATAAATCTCTCCTGGCTTGCTTGCCAAAATGCTGCTCGGATATGAATTTACCTTAAAGAAATGAAAAAACAAGAGGCGTTTGGCAAAACAGGAACAGTTTGCTTCAATTAAATGCAGCTGCCCGGAGATTATGGACAGAATGCGTCTGCTCAAAATCTCTTGATGTACAAAGTTTTGGCCGTCCATTTATACAGTTCATGAGGTACAATAAAACAATTTTCTACATTCCAATAAAGCATCTCATTTGTAAATCAAAAAAATGCAGGGGGCGTGGCTTCGAGAGCGGCAATGGCGGTCGCAGCTTCTTAGAGCTCCCGCTTGCCCGTGATTCATCCGTCTATTTATCCTGGTCCCCGAGCCTCTATGACACACCCTCAGTGAGGCAATTGTAGCTGAGACCACCGGGCCTCCTCCGGTGTGGCTGACGGCAACTCTAGCGACTTAATTGCGGCTGGGAGACAGGGAGAGGAGTGCGGCCTAGTGCGCGGCCGGAAGCCGGGACCTAAATTTTGGCGCTCCCCGCCCGGGGGGCACCGATGTGGCGCGGCCGCCTCGCCGCTTCTCCGGCGCTGGATTGACCCGGCGGGACGAGAGACAGCTGGCGCTGTCCCCCCGGGAGTCCGGTCACTGCGCTGCAGTTTCGGAGGGACGGGGCTCACTCCGTTGGCTGCCGGGGCCTAGCGGGACCGGCGGAGCCGGGGGCCTCGAGTTTCGCGGCTCCCGCCCGGGGCTTGCAGTGGGCTGTGGCCGCTTCCGAGACTGGACGACGTCTCATCACCGCTCCTCTACCACTGAAGACCTGATCACGGCGGTGCGGCGGTGGGCGGGCCCTGTGGCGGACAGTGCATAGTGAGTACCCCCACCTGGACCCCCAGGCATTACCGGCAGTGGCGGCACGACTGAGGGCGCATGGAGGGCAAACTATGGCCCCTTCCGTGCGCTAAGTGACTTCTGGGCGGCTGTTGGCGTGGGGGTGGCTCCCGAGGCCTGCCTTACTTCACCTGGACAGAGACACTAGAGGGGTGCCCGGGTGAACGCATCTGGCGGTGGGAAGAGACCAGCTGAGGGGGTCCCCATTGGGCTGAACGGAGGAAGAGGGGGACCCCGTACTGCCACGCCTGTGTCGACTGTCGGTGGCCCACGGGCGGGTGGCAATCATGACCCGCGGAGGAGGCGGCAGCCAAACCAAACAGCCGACCATAGACAAGTTCACAGGACCTACTGGAGGTCCGGGCCCATCGGGTGGGGGACAGCAACAACCACCCCCCCCGGACAATACCGCACTTATGGCCGCCATCACCCAGTCCAGGGACATGCTGGACGCCAAGATCGGTTCGGTGGGCGCGGATGTTACCTTGATACGCCAAGACCTACGGAATGCGGTGGCGCGGATTACCGAAGCGGAATCCAGAATCTCTGTGGTGGAGGATGATGTTGGGTCCTTGAAGAAACGGCTAGCGGTGGTGGAATCGGTGCAGAAAATTCTGGCGCTTAGGGCTGAGGATGTGGAAGGACGCGCTCGTCGTAACAACCTCCGATTTGTTGGTTTTCCGGAACGCTGTGAGAAGGGGAACATGGAACAGTTCCTTACTCAGTGGCTGCAGGGCTGGCTGCCTCCGGGGATCCTGTCCACGTGCTTCGTCATTGAACGCGCACATCGCGCTTTGACCCAGAGGCCGCCGGAGGGTGAGCGGCCCAGGGCGGTGATCGCCAGACTGTTGAACTACTACGACCGCGATGTTATCCTGCGGGAGGCGAGATCCAAGGATGCCATCCTCTATGAAAACCACAAGATCATGGTTTTCCCGGACTATACCAAACTCGTGCAGCAGAGGCGACAGTCCTTCATGAATGCTAAGGCGAAGCTCCGCGGTCTGGGTCTCCAATACTCCCTGCTATACCCAGCTCACCTGAGAGTAATCTTCCAATCCAAGACACTGTTTTTTGATTCTCCGGAAGACTTGTTTCGATGGACTGATGAAACGGTGGCGCTCAGGCCACATGCCCAGCCGGGACTGAATCCCGGGTCCTCGAGGGGTTCCTCGCCGGAACGCAGAGATCAACCGCCCAAGGGTAAGAGGAACCGGAGATCTAGATCACGGAAGCGGTCGGCCTCTGCCTCTGGTGCACAGGGAGGCGGCAGAACTGAAGATTCGGATCACACTGGGAAGTGACTTTAATTCTTTCAGGTACTCTGTGCTCCCTGTTTGATGGTATGGCTCCCGGAAGGGGGAGAGGCAATGGCAGTGGCCTGGCGAACTGGACGCTGTATTGATGCCTCGGCGTCAACTTGAGACTGTGTTCTTAGACTTAAATGGGGTGGTGGAAACTGGCTCGGGTACAGCCGATTGGGGGCTGTCCCTCTCCTACCCTTGTAGGGGTTGGTTTTGGGGGGGGGGGTTTGTGACAATTGGTATAAGGGAGTTGGGATCCATTGGCATGGTTGGCCTTGAGCCCTCTGTTTTGGGCTTGGGTCTGCCCATGCCGCGACAGATACTTCATAGTTCAGTGAGGTGTAGGGGGGGGGGGTGGGAGGAAGGGACGGTGGGGGGGGGGGAACGGCAGTTGCTGTCCCTGAAGTTCTTGAGTTTTGGGGAGGTAAGGGGGGGATGCACGTGCTTTCTATGAAGATGCAGAAGTTGTTGAGTGGTGGGTGGGGTGGGCATGGGAAGCCTTCCTGGAGGACTCCATCTGACTATGGCTGATACACTACACGGACTCCCAGTGGAGTCTCTACGAGTGGTTACATGGAATGTAAGGGGGATGCTAGATAAGGTGAAACGTGGGGCTGTCCTGCGCTGGGGAAAGAGAGCCGCCGCGGATGTGCTTCTGCTTCAGGAGACTCATATGATGGGGTCGAAGGCGCTCAGCCTGCAGCGATTGGGCTATCAGCAGGTATTCCATGCTGGCTTTACCAGGGGGTCCAGAGGGGTGGCTGTTCTAATCCATCGTAGAGTGGCATACGTACACGAAAAGACATGGGCTGACCCGCAGGGTCGTTATTTGTTTGTTAAGGGCATGGTGGGTATGGAGCCTGTGGTCCTTGGGAGTGTCTATGCCCCCCCCCCCCTGCAGTGGGCCCTAGCTGAGAGACTGTTCCAGGTGTGGGGAGATATCCCGGAGTCCCTGGCGGTGATTGGGGGAGACTGGAACGAGGTGATGGACGTATGTATGGACCGCAGGGGGCGCCGGGAGCCGAGCGGGCTGACCCCCCTTCCCCCCCTCCCCTCCCTCTACTAGGCTGCGAGCGATGTGTGATGGAATGGGCTGGATTGATGCCTGGCGACATATGCACCCTACTACGCGCGAATACACATATGTATCTGCTGTGCATGGTTCCTTCTCCCGCTTGGACTATATGTTTGTTCCCCGGTTGTGTATGTGCAGGGTGCGTGCGGTGGAGATCTTGCCGAGGGGACTGTCTGATCATTCCCCAGTATCGATTGAAGTAGAACTCTTTAGAAAACGCCAGCCATTTAGATGGAGGATGTCCTCGTGGCATCTTCAGCAGCCTAGCTATGTCAAGCATCTCCGGGAGGTCATTGATCATTACTGGCGGGAGAACCTTGTTGATGACGTCGACGCAGTGATGGTGTGGGAGGCTTTGAAGCCCACTGTGCGGGGGGTGGACATTGCATGGACCACTGCGGCTCGCCACGGGCGTCGTGAGGCAATCGTGGCGGCTGCGGCGCTGGTGGAGACGTTGGAGCGTCAGAGTCGGGGAGGAGGGGATGAGGTTGGCGTGCGGCTACTCCTCCAGGCACAGCAATCCTACGCGTCGGTCCTACTAGACGAGGCCAAGCAGGCGTGGCTGGCCACGCGGAGCCGGATATACCAGTGGGGGGACAAATCGGGCTCCCTGCTCTATAGACTGTGCCAATATAGCATTAAACCCGTCACGCTGCCCGGCCTTATCGCTGAGGACGGAGCGGTCATCACGGATCCCGCCGGCCTGGCGGCGAGCTTCGCCACCTACTTTGCGACACAGTATGCTCCGTGTGATAGCTTATCAGGGGAGGAAGTGGCTAAATTCATTGATGACCTACCCCCTAAAGCAGTGTCTGATGAGGCCAGGAAGTCCCTAGATGCTCCTCTCATGGCGGAGGAACTGGGGGAGGCCTTGGGTCAGCTTAACACAGGAAAGGCCCCCGGGCCGAGCGGATACCCCTGTGAGTTTTATAAAAAATTTCATACGCAATTAGGGCCCCATTTTCGGCGTGCGCTTGAAGCGGCGCGTGCGCAGGGCAGGCTGCCGCCTGATTGGCGTCATGCCGAGATAGTGGTTTTCCCGAAACCGGGTAGGCCTCCTGATAGGCACGATTCTTATCGCCCCATTTCGTTACTTAATATTGAAGCCAAAATACTGGCAAAGGCCCTGGCGAATCGGTTACTTCCATATATAACGGAACTGGTACACCCCGATCAATCGGGCTTTATGCCTGGCAGGGCTACACGCCACAATATTCGGCGTGCGTGGGCTGCGATAGACGCCATGGGGGCCATGGGTGAGCAGGCAGCTTTGTTGCTTGCTGATATTAATAAAGCATTTGACTCGTTGAGCTGGACATATCTGTTCGCGCTCCTGCCCCGCCTCAACCTAGGCCCTGTTTTTCTATCCTATATTAAGCTGCTCTATACGGATATCACTGCTGCTGTGCGCGTTGCCGGGGCGGTATCGGAAACCTTCCACATTGGCCGAGGTACCCGACAGGGATGCCCTCTTTCCCCATATCTCTTTGCCCTTGCTATGGAGCCATTGGCCGCCTGGGTACGCATAGATGCGCAGATGCGAGGATTTGTGTGGCCCCGGGGCCTCTCTGATAGAATTGCGCTGTACGCCGACGACGTCCTTTTCTTCCTCACGGACCTGCGGCGCTCTGGGCCGCGAGTATTGGAAATAATGCGGGTCTTTGGTGAGGTCTCGGGCATATACCTGAACCTGGGTAAATCTACCCTATGGGTCCTTGGAGGTGGCGCAGTATCGGACCCCTGGACACTGGACCTGCGGGTGGTGACCGATGGCTTGCAATACCTGGGAGTGTTCCTGTCGGAATCAGTGACCCTTACGTGGGAACGTTCTGTGCTGCCGGTTTGGGAGCGGGTACAAACTGACGTGAAAACTTGGTCCCGGATGCCTCTTAATATCTTTGGCCGGTCCGCCATCTTCAAGATGGTGGCGCTTCCACGCCTCCTGTATCAGCTGCAAAACTATCCCCATCCGGTCCCAGCCTCGTGGTTTCGGCAGGTGAATTCGGTCTTGGGGCGGTACCTGTGGGCTGGGGGATCTGCCAGAGTGGCGTTGCGTACGTGCTTCCTATCCACGTACTGTGGAGGACTCGCCACCTCGGACCTTATGTCCTACTACCAAGCAGCTCACCTACTCATCCTTAATGACTGGTGGTACGGGGATAGAGGTGACCCGGCATATGCATTAGAACGCGCGCTGATGGGTGACAACACTCTTCATATGCTCCTTTACTCTGCCCGGCTGCGGCGAGAGCTGCCAGTGTCACAAAAACTGTCTTCCTTGTTTGGCGTCAAGCGCTGCGACGCATGGGCTGGTGGGGTAGGCTGACTGCGGAATCGCCGCTGTGGCGTAACGGCAGACTGCCTGCACTGGCCTCTTTGTCGGGCTTCGGTGGCTGGGATGCGATCGGGATCTCGTCGCTGGGTCATGTGATGTCTGGAGTTGCTTTTAAGTCGTTCCAGGAACTTAGTGCGGAGTTCCACATGCCGCGGACCCAGTTCTTCCGTTATCTGCAGCTTCGGCATGCGCTAACACCATACATTGCCGACTTAGACTCGCTCCCCGAATTCAGCCCTATTGAGGCGAAGTTGTTCATGGGGGATCTCGGAGACAAAAAAGTATCCCGAATATACCAAACGGTAGTCATACACTGCGCCTCTGACCTCCTTCCCCTGCGGACGGCCTGGGAGGCGGATGTTGGTCCCATGGACGAGGACGATTGGCGAGAGGCTCTGGAATCCCCACGAGGGACTGCCATAGCCATGAGGCTCAGGTTTATTCAATTTAAAATTCTCCACAGGGCTTATTTTACCCGTGAGCGCCTCTGGAAGGCTGGCCTGATTGAATCACCGGAATGCCTGCGTTGTGGGATGGAGGTGGGCTCACTGCTTCATACAGTGTGGCTGTGTCCTCGAATAGCTGGCTTTTGGAGAGGTGCGTGGAATTGCCTGTCTGAAGTACTACACTGGGACCTGCCCCGCACTCATCGATTAGGATTGCTCCATATTCTTGAGGGAGTGGGGGGAAATAGTTATAAGCGCCATCTACTGCTATTGGGGCTAGTACTAGCCAAGAGAGATCTGGCTCGGGCCTGGAAGGACGAACGGGCCCCCCCTCTGTGTGTATGGAAAGCAGGATTAGATTTTTGTATGGGGCTGGAGCGCCCGATCTTTGAAGCACGAGGGTGCCCCCGCAAACACTTTAGGATATGGAAAAGATGGGCTGATTATAGGGACTTGCCACTAGACCCCCCAGTCGAACCCGAAGAGGAGCCCTAGGCCTCCCCCATTTTGTGGGCCTCTGTCTTGCGCCATGCCGGCTACACTGCACTCACACAACGCTGTTTTCTCTTCACACGTGCACAGGGTTAGGGAGGGACTACGGGGTGGGATTGGTTGAGGGTGGTGGGTAGTTGGGGTAGGGACGGGGTGGGGGGTAGTTCTAAATAACTGCGATTTGCAATGACTCTAGTTCGTGTTTAAATCCTGCCATATGTAATGAATCCAAATGCTTGGTGGTTTCTCCTGATTGTGGGGTGCCACATTGATTACCGTGCTTGATTTATTCAATAAAATCTGTTGTGAAAAAAAAAAAAAATGCAGGCATCTGATAAGGACACAGATGGATCTCAACCTCAGGGAGAGCTAGTTTGGGCTAGTGTATGTTTGTACAGATGTCCAGCATGAAGAGCAAGTGATCACTGTGTGCCTGTTGTGTCCTGATTGGATGAGTATGCCTCTCTGTATGTGGTATCTAGCTTTGCAGTATTTCTGGGGAACACTAGCCTTTGGCCAAATGGGTTTTATTTCGACCAGTTATCCCGGACTTGTTTGTGGTGCAACTATCTATCTGTGGAATCGATCAGGGTTTTCTTTGCGTGCATGTTTGGCTTTGGTTGATGGAGTACCCCACCTGTGGCCTATTACTCAATAGGCATGGGCATGGGTCGCGGTATACACCCGTTACAACGGATCTTTTACTCCGCAGACCCATTACAACGCGACCATTACTCCGCATACCATTACAACGCATTGCGCTGGGGGGCGCTCTAGGATAGGTAATAAGTATAATTTACTATCCAACACCTTCCCTAGGGTCCACGGGGACTGGAGTTAGAATAGTAAAATATACTTACCACTATCCAGCGCCCCAAGGCGCTATGCGTTGTAACGGTATGCGGTGTAAAAGTCGCGTTGTAATGGTCTGCGGAGTAAAAGTATGCGTTATAACGTCATACATCCATGGGTCGCAGGACCTGCCTGACCACGTATCTCTGACTCGTGGTTGATGGCGAGGTCACCTTGGGTGAATCCGACAGCAATGATGTGAGTTCATTGGAACATCTAAAAATAATATGGCAGCCACTGGTATCATTTTTATCGACATTATCATCATTATGCATACAGTTGTCATTTTGTACATTGATATCATTTGTACTGGTATTATTGAGGTGATGTTTGCTATGGTAAGAACGTACGTTGACATTGTTCTTATTCGCAACAATAATATTATCATGTAACCTTGACGGAGGAAATTAAAGGAGTGGTGAAGGTTTACTTTATTTTAGGATCTTGTTCTGTAGCATTGTTCACGTTTATCATATTTTCAATTGTGCAAAATGCAATGACTTTTGAAGTGAATCAGGTACTGGACTGGGGAAACAGGCAGTCTTCGGTACTGCCGTTACTACTCACTAACCCAGTGCCCCAGTCCTTTGGTACTATTGCTCCAAATGGGTTGCAAATAATCTGTTTCCTTGACTCTCAAGGGGGCAGGTTGCTGGTTAATAGTCATGTCTAATCCAAGAGTCATTTGGGTTTAGAAGAAGATAAAATATAACATATAAATACAAAAAGGGGAGACCCAAGGAGCTATATGAAGGTCCAGTGTCCGTGCTCCCAAACCAATATCTCAACAACAAAGAGGACACTGTACCTAGACGTGAGATGCAAAAAGTCATCTGAAACGTCAGGATGCAAAAAGTCACCCATTCAGTCTAAAGTAAGAGGAAAAAGAGGGGAAGAAAAGACTAGGTGTGAAAAGAGACAATATTGTCCATAGTAGGCCTCACACACCCATAGGATGTCATGCTTCATCATCGGGCCATTTTTCTCCACGTAGGGCCGGCGCTGGAATTCCCTACGGGCCCCATACAGGGACACTTTGGCGGAGATCTTTTAGGACAGCCGGATGGTGCATGCGGGTGTGCGGGGTATTGTTGATAGAGGGAAAGTGCGTGCCAAGTGAAGGTAAGGGTAGTAAAAAGGTACATATGCAACAGTTTGTCATATAGGTGTACCTATAGCTGTGATGGCTTGTTTTTGTAGGCATGTTAACCCCAAAGTATCATAGGTCGACATGTTTCACGCCTTTATCGCCAGGGTGGTCGTTGCCGTTTCATCAGGACCAAAAAGCTTAAAGCAACATGTGCACGTGAAATGTGTTAAAACCCTCTGGATTTAACATGGCGGGCAAAAAGATTATATACCTTGGAACAGGCTATATCTTCAATAAGTGTCCCGCTTCTGTAACACCTAGAAAAGAAGAAAGACACAGATATATATGTATATATGTATATGTGCACCAGTAACTACTTGATGCCATACCGTGTGCCACCTTAGCGTGCACATTATCAACACAGAAGAGATAAAACAGGAAACTAAGCACGCGAGATACCACAAACACAGTTCGTATAGAATAAAGTGAGGGCGCCCTATACTAAGGACAAAGTCTTAACGACTCGTTAGTAGAATGGCCTGTAGGGGTCCTAATGCAAGTAAAATTGTCCCCTAGAACACATAGTAGTAACAATATTCAGGGACCAGAACAAATGCTCGTTATTCGTGGGACCAAATTGAATGCTCGCCATACTAAATGATGGTATGCTCACCTCGTTCTTGAGGGGTGTCCCTACTGGCAAGGACAATACGCGCCCACACCGTACCGAAGTTACGATCACTGAGCAAAACAAGGGGGGGGGAGAGAGGCAAAAGTAAGTAGCTGAGTGGCACCTGTAGCTCGCGCCGGAATAGTCCTAGAGTTACAGGGCACAAAAATCCTCCATGGGGCTTAATAAACACTTACGTTTTTGAGGGTGCTTCCAAGGGAGCACCTGCACGTCCCGAGGCCAGTGAAGAATAAGCCCGGAACTAGGTGTTTGTTAAATGGGGCAGGAATGCACCCAGAATGCGGCATATTGCCAGAAAGCTTCCGGTGACTGCAAGACCAGCGTCTGCGCGAGATACACGAGTTAGGTGCGCTGGCGCACAAAGCGTATAACTAATCCTCCGCACATGCGCAGAGTGTTAGTTTCACAGGAGCAAAAAGCCGGGAGACACTATGTAGGTCCCTGGGCTAGGTGGATAGCTTCCTGTTCCATACGTGCTCTCAATTAAATGGAAAATAATATGATAAACGCAGACCACGTCTTGCAGTCCAGGTGAGAGCCTACAGAGTACGCAGGCCCACTAAAAAACAAAAACATGTGTAGTGTAATAAGCTGCTAGTAGACCACTCAACCTACGAAAATATTAATGTATTATAAGGATAGGGACCATGATGGGACAGTATTTCAGAATACCTAAAGGGTTCCTTAACGAACGGTGGTGGTATTAGAAATATAGGTACCACTCACAATGTTAGGCCAAGGCAGGTCCAATTGTGTAAAATTAAGGGGTATCTTGCGTGCCTGCTCCAGAGGAAGAAAAAAGAAAGAAGAAAAATACATAAGGGTCTACGGCTGATCCGCCGTGCAAATACTTATAAATACAAAAAGGGGAGACCCAAGGAGCTATATGAAGGTCCAGTGTCCGTGCTCCCAAACCAATATCTCAACAACAAAGAGGACACTGTACCTAGACGTGAGATGCAAAAAGTCATCTGAAACGTCAGGATGCAAAAAGTCACCCATTCAGTCTAAAGTAAGAGGAAAAAGAGGGGAAGAAAAGACTAGGTGTGAAAAGAGACAATATTGTCCATAGTAGGCCTCACACACCCATAGGATGTCATGCTTCATCATCGGGCCATTTTGCTCCACGTAGGGCCGGCGCTGCAATTCCCTACGGGCCCCATACAGGGACACTTTGGCGGAGATCTTTTAGGACAGCCGGATGGTGCATGCGGGTGTGCGGGGTATAGTTGATAGAGGGAAAGTGCGTGCCAAGTGAAGGTAAGGGTAGTAAAAAGGTACATATGCAACAGTTTGTCATATAGGTGTACCTATAGCTGTGATGGCTTGTTTTTGTAGGCATGTTAACCCCAAAGTATCATAGGTCGACATGTTTCACGCCTTTATCGCCAGGGTGGTCGTTGGCGTTTCATCAGGACCAAAAAGCTTAAAGCAACATGTGCACGTGAAATGTGTTAAAACCCTCTGGATTTAACATGGCGGGCAAAAAGATTATATACCTTGGAACAGGCTATATCTTCAATAAGTGTCCCGCTTCTGTAACACCTAGAAAAGAAGAAAGACACAGATATATATGTATATATGTATATGTGCACCAGTAACTACTTGATGCCATACCGTGTGCCACCTTAGCGTGCACATTATCAACACAGAAGAGATAAAACAGGAAACTAAGCACGCAAGATCGTATTACTAATACTATTCTGCAGTACAGGGAATTTGAAATTGTAATGTGGCAGAATTCGTTACCACAGGACAACAAGGCACTACCATTTCGTCAATCCACCTTAAATCCTGAACAATCCTATATTTCACATTTGGCTTTTGTAATCCCATAATAGGTGAATTACTTGAGCTTCCAATCAACTCTCTCAGTATGCCTTTCTGAAGCATGTTTTTGATTACTGGTTGAATTCCTGCAATAGTTTATAGAGACAAATGATAGGATGGTGTCTGGGGTAAACAGCATTTGACTTTAATTTGATTTGAGCTGGTTCTACACCTTTTATTATAAGTCCAATGTCTTTCCCTGTGAGATCCCAAACTTCCATACTTACAGTGTCTCTGAGATCTTTTGGTAATTTGGAAATTGTCAAAAAGGGAAATATTCCTACTTCAGCATTCTGTCTAATTATTTTAAAGTCGACATCCTCATCACATGTCTGGAAGTCAACACCGTCCGATATGCTGTATATTGTGCAATTTAACTTACAGAACAGATCTCTTCCTAGAAGGTCTACTGGGCTTGTATCACAGACCACAAAGTGGTGTTTGTCTTCAAAAGTTCTTATTTTTTATAGGACTTCTTTTTAAATTGGATTTTGCATTTGTTTATTCGCAACCACAACTACTTGGATTGTTTTCCCCGAGAGAGGCAAGTCTGATAATTCCACTATTCTAAAAGTAGAAAGGGTACCTCCTCTATCGATCAGGAAAGACACATTGTGACCATAAACATTTGCATCTACATATGGGCCACTTTGATCTACCTCTAAGACTGTGACAAGCACGCAATCTTCTTCCTCTCTCAGGTGCCATCATTGGGAATTATCAAAAGTAAACTCATTAGTCTGAGATAAAGGATATTGACTTACAACATTTTGTTTCTGGTTTTGAATTTGTGGCATAACATTCTGAAATTAATTTGCGTTAAACTTCGGCATTTGATTTAGATTCAATTTAGGATTCTCCATTTGCGTAGGAGCAGGGGGCATAATCTGAGCTTCATTTTGCATAGGAGTATGTATTTGCTTTATAGACACCCTCCGTACTGATGTACCCTGTAAATTTTGCATTAATCCTCCAGCATTTTCTGGATTAAATTGACATTCTTGTTTCCAATGCCCCACCCTATGACAAACGTGACATTCAGTGACCTTTTTCATTGTAGCAATACCTGTGGGAACACTCTACCTCTGCAGTGGGGCACATTCATTCCACCTTGATTTCCAGAAAATCCAGCCTGTGGAGCAACAACTCCCTGCATCATTCCTTGATATCCTGCAAAAGACAGGTTATGAAAACCTTTCTGAGCCAACTTAGTCTGAGCCAATGTTATTTTGCTCTGCTTCATGTCCTATTCATCACTGCAATATTTTGCATAATGCAATATTTGATCTAACAACTTGGTCTACCAGCATATTACACTCTGTAATGTGAGCACTAATTTCAGGTTTCAACCCTAGAACAAATTGAGACACAAAAATTCTGATTTCCTTCTCTTCTGGATATTCACATCCAATATGCTGTTTAAACATCTGCAGTAGTCTCTCATAGTACCCATGAACTGTCTCCTTCGGCTCATGTGTGGTTCTTTTAATCTTTAACTAATCTGCATCCATGGGAGGAATTTTTCCTTTAAAAAAGTCATAATTGCTTTATATGTTTCCATCACCAATGGTGAAGGTGCACCAGTTCCTCTCTCTCTAGGTGCTTCTCCTTTCAGCCATTGTACTGCTACCTTACACCCATAAATCAGCTGGTACGACAATGTCAAGAAATGTATCCACATCTCTCCACAACACCTTTGAAATCTTTATAAATCTTTCTACTTGTGTGTACCACTGCACTGACTTTTCTCTCAATTTTGGAAAATTATTCGCAAATGCTGTCAAATAACCTCTATCCTATGGAACATGTACATAAGTGCCTCCAACTACTTCCCACAATGGATATGCCGCTGCCTCATGCAACTAATCCTGTTTGCCCTCTGCTTCTCTCTTTTTCTTTTTGTGTTTCTTTGCCCATATAAGTTCCAACTTCTCCACATCCTTCCATCTGTAAATGCATTTAATCTGCTCAGTAATGTGCTAACGCATTCCTGTAATCCTCATATTTTCAATTGCCTGATCATCCAATTCAACATAGTAACTATGATGCAGATGTATGTAATTATTGAGATCCACATCATACCTATTCACTATCCCTGCCAATTTGTCATGTACATAGCAGCTCTTCGAGTAATCTCCTTCCACAGGTAAGTTAACTAATTTCTTTGGTATGGATCTAAGTGATCAAACTCCAGGCAACCCTTCATCAGCTCTTCTAGGTCTATTTTCAATTTAGGAATATCCAATGATTGATCTTTTTTCGTCTCTGATTCTTTTGGGAGCTCTGTTACTTCTATTATTTTCTCTCAAGTAATCTCTTCAATCCATGCTGGTCAGTATCCCTCTTCACCAACACTTAGGTCATTAGAAGCTAAGCGAGTTGTAAATACTAAAGTTCCTGCTCCATCTATTGGAGGCTGCACATTTTGTAGGGGTCTCCACAGAACCAACTGTGTATTCAGGGTTGTCAGTAGATTTCCAACAAACTAGTGTAGTTAGGACTTTTGATCTTCTCTCTATTTGGAGTGGTGCACTAGCAACTGCTCACGGTGCCAGTAGAACATTATCAATGGGGACCACAGATGGTGCTCGTCTCACAACTGGTGGATCAATTTGTAAAACCTGCAAGGGTTGTTCAATGGAAAGTGGATCTGAATCTACTGGAGCTGTAGCTATAGCTGTAGCTACGATCTGACTAGCTCTCGCACTTATCTCTCTTGGGTCAGTATATTTTCCAGATGGTGGTGGTCAGGAAGACAACATCTGTTATATCTCATCTCCCGAATAAGTATCAGACTTATCTTCCTCTTTCTTAGCAGTATCTTTACTCTTTTCGTAAATTAGACCTGGATCTGGTTTCTTCAATGATACCTTTACTCCATCTGCGCGGTTTCTCATCCCATAGAGCATTTGCATAATTCGGTATTACTCTTCCTGTCCTTCTTTGATATTTCTCCTTCTCTTTTTCCCTAACAACCTTTTCCCAAGCATTAAAAGCTTCATATTGCATAGGTCAAGGTGGTGGCTTCATCTCATGCAATTTTCCCCTCAAATGATCTAGGATTCTAGTATTGAATGTCTCATATCTCGGAAAAATTAAAGCACCCTCATTTTTCATAATCCAACTCTACTGTTGAAGCCACAAACATGAGTTTAATCCAAGTTTGATAGTCATAATGTATGCCGGAGTACCCTCAGGAGGTGTTACCTCACCTTTCCTTACAGGAATAATGACATCTCCCAGGAACATTCTTCAAATCCTTAAGGCATTTCATAATGACAATTGAGTTTTGAATGTTTTTACGTAAAACCAAATGTTCCGTATAAGTCAATTGCAATTCACCAATTAGGTGACAACTTTTAATTTCATGTAACTGTTTACCAAATCCAAAGACTGCACTCAAATCGACAATGCCCAATCACAGCACGACACAGAAAATCCACTAACCAATGGCAGCGCAAGAGCACACCAACCATCCAATATCAGCGCGAACACTATAACGTATGACTCACTCCTTGCTGCAGCTCACCCTCCGTTACAATTTCTTGGCATTCATGCACAACCTTAAAATATCTTCTTAAAACATTTTTTGTTTGCACTTTCTAACTGAAATTAGGTATCACAACCACTCAGCGCCAAGACGCCCTCGGGTATAAGCCGCGCTTTATAAATGCTAAACATAAACATAAACATAAGAATATTCCACACTCACAAGTGACTTCTCGACCGGCGAAAATTCACACAAATCAATGCAACGTCACCTGTTTGCGCAACAAGGTTCCACTACATTAGCCATGACTAATCAAACACAACAGCTTGTCCCTATTGTTACCGATGGGAGTGATGGTACCTCAAACTCCATATCTAATTCACCTGCAAACAAGTTTAAACATTTGTTATTATCCCTGGATCTTTCGACTTCAACGAGCCTGAAACTCAAAAACTCGATGTCTCTACCTTACACTCATACACCTGAAAAGAAAAATACTCACAACTACAATACTCTTCTACCACAACATTTTTCACCCTATTAATACTCACCTTCTAAACCCCAACTACCAATACCGCAATTCCTTCTAATTTCTGCTTCGCCACGCCGGTAAGATCTGGACACTTGAAACCGGAATCAAAGATTATTTTAATATTTCTTGGGCACTAATTTTGATACTCCATTCATGGTGTTAACCATAACTCTGCTACCAGAAACCGGCGGACATTTCCTAGTAGGCTTTCCAAAGGGTCTCTTGAGACTGAACACTACAACTTAAGATTTTGTCCATGCTAATGGACCTTTGCCACCGTTTTCCGAATGGAGCTGGAAAAAGAAATTGAAATCATGCATATATCATCAACTGTCAGAATCTTAATGTACAGTCAATGATCAGGAATTGATACAGTTTTCAAAGCCTTTATTTATCTTGAAGGATTAGTATAATTTGTCTTCTTTATTTATATTAGTTCAGTTTATAGAAATCTATACTACTATAATAAAGGAAGAACTTTCAGCCTTTGAGGCGGGTAAACTCGGGAACCAAAGCGCCAATCCACACACCCGATACACCGTTGGAATCGTCAGGGTGTGTAGATGTTTATAGGCTATATAAATTAAAAAAAAAGTTATTTAAAAAATGTACAGTCAAAAAAAAAGTAGTCCCTCCGAAGTAGCGCCGGCTGCGACGTGCGTGCTCACGTCAGGAGCGCGGGGAGGAGCGGCGTCCAGGAGCGCGACGAGGAGTGGCGGACATGGCGCAGGGGAGGAGCGGTGACGTGAGGAGCAGCGGACAGGCCAGCGGCAGTGCGAGCAGCAGACACAGCGGACAGGCCAGCGGCGGTGCGAGCAGCGGACAGGCGGGAGGAGCGGCGGCTCAGGTAAGGGGACCCATGTCGGGGCAGGCGGGGGTCGGGGCAGGCAGGGGACGGGCCGGGCGGGGGCCCGGGCTGCTGCACAATGTCGGGGCGGGTGGGGGTCGGGGAAGCCTGTTGCACCCGGACAAGGTCGGGACGGGCTGCTAGTGTCAAATAAAAGATTGATTAGTGACAGCATAAATCAATACAAAGAGTTCCGTAAAGGAAAATTGTCACAAAACTAGCTACCCTGAATAGAACCAATGAAGAGTTCCTTTTTCGGAAAAGAGCAAAGTAGAACTTCCCATAAAGGCTCATTCTGGAAACTCAGCCAAGTTCCCAACAGTTGCAGTAACAACCGTCAAAACATCAGTAAAGGAGGAAAAGATTGTTGCAGTAGCATTGATCAGAAAAAAAGGTTTGCATAAGGTATAGAATCAAGTCATCTTTAGCAATAGCTGTCAGTAACAAGAATAAGGAATGACTCTGCAGAGTCAAAATGGGTCTGAAGTCCGCAGTTCTTTCTCTCTAGCTAGGAACACTTTTTAATATAAAATCAAACAATATTGTGTCAAATTTAGCAATTGTTAATAGTCCTACTCCAATGGACACTGCTCATCCGATGGTGCATCAACTTCCAATGCCTCTTCTCTTGATTCCCACTGTAAACATCCACGCCGGTATGTTGTAAAACATTGTTGCATACACTTGTAAAGAAAGTTTTCATGAAAACCTTCTGACCTAAGCTAAAAGATGCGCATCATCTTACTTGTGAGTACAAAAGCGACTTGAAAATGCTGGGACAAAACTAGCAATAATGTTTTCGTGAGGCATACATACAATATATCTAAATCATTATCAGTCACAGCAAGGTTCTTTGTTCAGGTCAAATGAGCTAATGTGGCATGATGAGGCTAAGGAAACATAAGCTTGAAATCAGGAAATTCTTAAGTAAGATGCTGGCACTAGGCAAAATTATCTAAATAACGTCTTAAACAACGAGCAAGAGTCAAAAGAACAGGCTAGGAGTGATTCATTTATGAATTCGTTATGGCATTAATAATGCATTCTAAAAGGATTCTTTAATGTTATAAAACAAGCCCATTTTCCTACGTGTCATCTTCTATGTGAAAACATTTCTACAGCAATTTAAATGCATTCTTATCTGCAACTCTAATATTGTTTGAAAGTTGACATTTAATTTTTTTAAGTTATTTTCCACACAGTCACAAGCATACTTTGTTTAAAATAATGATCAGATTATCTAATAAGTGGTCAGAGTATGGTTATAACGAATGCCTCTGCCCCTAATGGTATTTTAACTCCACCCTGCCCAATACAATGGTATTTTGTCTGAGGGGCTTTGCGGACTGGAGTGCTAGCTTGGTTACACAGAGGGCAGTAGGACTCTTCTTGGGATACATTTTGCAGGGTGGATTGGATGTCATGTTGTGCATCTATAGTATGACAGATTTACTAATTGATCCACACAAGGGTGGTAATTTAATTAAAGTATTTAAAGAATCCAAGCATTTATGGTGATGCCATGATTAAAATTCTGCCTTTTATGGTGTAGAAAGTGCGTGCCCCGGCGGTAAAGAAGACGCGTACACGGTATGATGGTTAGGTTACTTTTTTCCGCAGAGGTGAGGCAAAACCATTTACGCTTCTCTGCCTCCACGGTCTGCACCGCCTCTAGCGATACCTTGAGGCAAGGCGCAGATCACGTGGGTGCAGAGCACTAGACCGTAATACCACATATCTCCCTCCTTTAATAACAATGCAACAGGCATATGAACAATTGTCCCAACTACATAAACGTCTTGTCGGTAGCTTGTGCATGAGCACTTGTGCACCCGGTTTGTGCGTGGTGGGCCCTCAGCGGAGGAGTCCCGGGTATCTGCGTTGTCAGCTCAGGGTGAGGATGGTGTTGACCCCTTGGAGTTCTATGTGGTAAAGTCATTGCATCTTCTTGGTTGCACCACTCTTCTACCTGTGCGGGTGTGTGTCTCGCGATTCCCTTCTCTGGCAGTTATCATGTGGAGTGGGCCTCCCTTGCCATGTTCCTGGTGTATCCACCTGACCGGCGTTTGGGGAGATGTATGTTGTGCTGGGGCGGCGTTGTTTCTTTCACCAGCCGATTTTGGTGTTGTCTGTGTGGTGGTGCAGTTTTTTGAGGACAGAGACGGTGTTTGTGCTGCGTATTGGACATCGCAAGAGCAGTCACACTTTTTGTTTTTGAGGAAAATGTGGATTTGATCATTTTTGGTACGGAAAGAGTTGTTATTAAAAAAGAATTACTAGTGGCTTCTTACGCCCATGCCTTGCTGAAGCCATCTTGGGGAAAGTCTAAAGCACAGACCTGGTTGAGGATATACGATTCTCACAAAATAAGAGGTTTTTGTTCGAGAAACTTGTCCGCATGTACTTCTCGTAGTGAGATGGGATGAGGTGCTCTGCCTGACTGCATCAGTTTTGAGTGTGTGGTAGGAGTTTGGACAGTTTCAGAAGGTGATAGCATCTATCGATTGTAAGGAGTTGTGGCGGCATCAGGTGGATTTTATAGCAGCTTTAGTTTATTTCAAATGTTTTCTTCAGTGTGCGCTTCGTAGTCTATATTTTAAAAAGTCATGGAGCAAAGTGAAGGCTCGCAGTAGATGAGTCTTGATAAGAAACTCGATAGAGCTATTGAAAAAATTACTTTGGAGGTCTTAAGTAGGATAGACAGGAAATTTGATTTGTTGATTGGTAAAAGCATTCCTATGGAGGAGGAACACTTTTGGTCTGCTAATGAAGCAGAAACGAATGTAAGAATAGGGGGTAAAGTTACCGGAAAAAGAAAGCATATAATTGTCAACATAGGTTTGGCAAAAAAGAGGAGATCTGCTGAGGAAGAACATGAGTTCTATGTTGACCAGAAAGATGATGGTGCTGAGGGCACAAAAGGTAGGCAAGGGAAAGGACCAGAGAAGGATATAAGTAAGTGGTCAAAGGGCTGTAAGCATAAGACAGTGATCTGTGATGAATCCTCTGGAAGTGTGGAGTTAGAGATCAGCTGTTCTTTTGATTTTGACTCCGAGGATTTAGACCAGGAATATTTGAAGGAGACATTTTCCAAAGAACATAGTAAGGAAAACGGTGTTGAGGCACTAATTGATCCTTTTGGACAACATATGTTTGACCTCTTACCCATTAAACATACACTCTCGCGTGAGTGGACACCTTCGGAACATGTGGCTGAGTATGTTCAGTGTTGGATGAGATGGGAGATTCCTAAAGATGTTCGAGTCAGGCTGAGGTCTGAGTGTCCTTTACACTCTGTTGCTAAGAGAGTGTTGGTAACTGTTGAATTAGATGCTAAGATAATAATACCGTTTATAGACAATGGTGGCTGAGACCCTAGGAAAGGTTTGGACATGGGTCTGAGATCCTGGCAAGACAAGCTTTTGGATGTCGGGGGTCCGCTGATGAAAACTTTGGCATGGCCGAGGAGGCTTATGCCTACAATAAGAGTGGATTTGGATGAATTTAGCTAGTGGGTGCAAAAGCCTGTCTGCTTGTTAGGCAACACCAATACTGCACTCTCTAATGAATGATGCAAAAGCATTCTGCTTTAAATCGCTCCTAAATTGGTGGATTTGGCTAATAAAAAGGGGGAGCCTCCAGCGAGTGGTTTGCTTGTTGGTGATGCCTTTATTAAGGCTTTATCTAGTTTTGTAGGGGCTTTTTGTTCTCTTCAAAAGTCCCAGAAGGATATTAAGAAAGTAAGAAAGTTTTTCAGGATCATGTTTTTGGGATGGCTGGGAGAAAGATGAGTCGGTTGCCCGGCCCTGGCCAAGGCATTAAAAGAGGCTCCTTCTCTCAAGGTTATAGAGGCAACCAAGGACAACAAACCTACTGGCGTGGGTTTTTTTACCCACAAAGAAGGAGAGCTCAGGTGGTTTGCCCGGTGTGAAAGGAGATCCAGAGGATCGTCAGGTAAGTCAAAACCCTTATGTTATCCCCTTGAAAGTGGGCAGCAGATTGCCACATTTGACCTAAAATGGATACAGATTACAAGGGATCCTTGGGCTTTAGAGGCAGAGCTTGGGTTTCAGATAGAGTTTGCGGAGAACCCAGTTAAAAAAAGTTTGCCAAGGAGACTAGTTTTCACACAGATCATACACATTTGATATAATTAGAAATTCAGGAATTGATTTCAAAAGGAGTTGTTGTATCACAAGAAGATCACTCAAATGGGTTTGTAAATAATATTTTGGGGTGGAAAAGAAGGAAAGGGGAATGAGACTAGTTATAAATGTAAAATAATTAAACTATTGGGTGGTTTACCATCATTTCAAAATGGAGGGAATACACTTGTTAAAGCAGGTTTTGCAGAAAGGGGATTAATTGACCCGATTGGATCCGAAGGATGCTTATTTAACAGTTTCTATTTGGGAAAGCCATCAAAGGTTTTTAAAACTAATTTGCAAGAGTAAGCTGTGGAAGTCTGTGTGCCTACCTTTTGGAGTTTCATCAGCACCATGGTGTTTTACAAAGGCTTTCGGTCGGCTGCTGCATATCTGCGAGAGAGGGAGATAAAATGATAATTTACTCAGACAACATCTTGATTAAGGATGAGAACAGGGAGCAGTTGATTTCTCATACAGAGTTGGCGGTGGAGCTGTTGGAGAGTTTAGGAGTTGTAGTGAACAGGAGGAAGTCACATTTAGTTCCAGGGCAGTAAACCCGGTGTCTTTGATTTTGTAATAGATACAATCCAAACGTGATGATCCACATACAAAAGTCAGAATTCATTGAAAAATGCAATATTTGAAAACGGACCATTTTGACTAATCAGAGGCATTTCGTAAGGTCGCGGGTCATCGCTTATTTGACATAAAAAATGTAACTTCCTCAGTTGAACATGAATTATCGCAAAATGTTGTTTATATCTCTTCCCAAAGTGAATGAACACGTTTTCAGCCCTGAAAGTGAGCAACTGGGTCATTTAAATTCACTTTGAAGTCGATCCCAAATCTGCTGTTTTGGCACCCTAGAAGCATGAAAATCACTATAAAAATGCTAATTTTAGCTCCAAACGTGATGATCCACATCCAAAAGTCAGAATTCATTGAAAAATGCAATATTTGAAAACTGACCATTTTGACTACTCGGAGGCATTTCGTAAGGTTGTGGGTCATCGATCATTATTTGACGTAAAAAATGTAACTTCCTCAGTTGAACATGAATTATCGCAAAATGTTGTTTATATCTCTTCCCGCAGTGAATAAACACGTTTTCAGCCCTGAAAGTGAACAACTGGGTCATTTAAATTCATTTTGAAGTCTATCCCAAATCTGCTGTTTTGGCACCCTAGAAGCATGAAAATCACTATAAAAATGCTCATTTTAGCTCCAAACGTGTAGATCCACATCCAAAAGTCAGGATTAGTTAAAAAATGCAATATTTTAAAATGGACCATTTAGGCCTTCTCGGAGGCATTTCGTAGGGTCGCGCAGCATCGATCATTTGACATGAAAAATTGGACTTTCTCATTTGAACATGAATTGACTCAAAACGTTGTTTATATTTCTCCCCACATCCAAATGTCAGAATTAATTGAGGTTACTGAAGGAGAAGTTGTAGAGAATAAGAAAAGATATAAGCAAAACTCTAAAGACAAGGTTTTATTGTGGATGCAAGCCCGAATTGTGGGTCTTTTATCATCTACTATTCAGACTTTTTTCCCAGGTCCCTTGCATTATCGGCCTTACAGAGGTTGAAGGCAAAATACCTACAAGATGGATTGTGGTACTCGGAGACAGTTTGTCTTTTGTTGGAAGTAAGGAAAGAGTTGACTTGGTGGTTTAGAAATATGGAAGCGTGGAATGGGCATGCGATTTTTGGCGAAAATCTAGATTTGGTTGACGAATGGGATGCGAGCTTGGAAGGATGGGGTGCAAGTTGTGGATTGTCAAGAACTGGAGGTCGTTGGACAGATCAAGAAAATAATTTGCATATAAATTGTTTAGAGTTATTAGCAGGATACTTTGCAATAAAATGTTTTGCAGAGCAAACTGTCAAGTGTCAGTGGTGTTAAGCATGGCAATATATCAGCTGTGAGGTATGTAAGCAGATTGGAATGTCCATGTTCAAAGGGACTGACAGATTTGGCAAGGATTTTTTGTGAGTATTGTCTGGAAAGGTGTCTTGAGTGTTCATGCAGAACATATTCCAGGGTTGACGAATTCAGTGGCAGAGTGATTTTCAATGACTTTTCATGATTCCACCGATTGGATATTAGACAAGAGTGTTTTCAGGAGCTTGAACAGGTTGTGGGGTACTTTTTAGGTGAATCTCTTTGCAAACAGGGTGAATGCTCAGGTAGAGAGGATTTTCAACTGGCCTTCCAGATCCAGAGGTAGAAACTTTTCTCCTGGATTATAGAGGGCTTCACCCCTATGCATTTCCTCCTTTTGCATTGCAGAGTAACGGGAATAATTCGCTGATGGAAGGAGTCGGTAGTAGTAGTCACTCCTTTATGGAGATCTCAGGCGTGGTGTCCGATCATGCTGGAGATAAGTGTAGACTTTCCAATGTTGCGTCAGACATTTCCAGAAATATTGCGAGGTCCTCAGTTAATGCTGGTGGCTTGGGAACTTTCAGGAGAGTTTGGAGGAAACCAGGGGTTTCATCAGAGGATTCTAGGCTTATCAAGGAATCCTGGGCACCAGGGGCATGGAAGGCGTATAGATTGGCATGGAGTAAACGGGTATGCTGGTGTGTGGAGAAGGATCTTGATCCTGTTTAAGTTGATATAGTCCAGGTGATACACTTTTTGTCAGAGTTGTTTGTAAGTGGCTTGGCTTACAGGACTGTGATTATGTATAAGCCGGCTATTGCAGCTGTACATGTTTTGGTGAATGGCTTATCAGTGGGTCAGGATGTTATGGCGAGAAGATTATGGAAGAGCAATAGGATTGCTAGACCGGGTTCTAGGTATACGTCCCTTTTGGATGTTTAGAAGGTTCTGACATTTCTGGAGAGTTGGGATGACAATGAGAATATTAATTTGAGAGATTTATGGGGGGCGTGGTTTGGACGCCGATCGGGATGGCGGCGTGAGCCTGCAGCTCCGTGCCCGATCCCGTCAAATTATCCTGGAAACCCTCGGAAACGCGCTGATAACGGTGCGGACGCTCCGCACGGAGCACCAGGGTTGTAGAGGAGTATAATTACGGGCCGACGGGAGGCCGTGTGGTGCGCCGGAGCCCGATCTTGGAGCTGAGAGGGGCTGCGCCTTGAAAGTAAGATGGCGGCGGCCTCGAACAACGGAGGCAGAACTGCGAGGTGTGGCGGACCGCGGCTGGAGAACAGAGCTGACTGCCCCCTGACGGACTGAGCAGAGCGAGGTCCCTGCCGTGCAAGGCCTAACGGGCGTGGCAGAGGTGAGGAGCGCTCTCCACCACTTCGGACACTTGCGCTCGAGGCGCCCATCCCCCATCGCCTGGAATGGCGGCTGTGTAAGACGGGTCTCGCTCTAGGACTGCGGCCTGACACGTCCGCTGCTGCTGGGAGCCTGGTGGCGCCGAGCCACGGAGATCTTACGAGGAGGCACATACTGGTGACGGAACGGGGGGGATGATTGGAAGAATCTACGCCCGACCTCAGGGTTGATCGATCGCCCTCAGCAAGAGCCCCAGCGAGGCATCGCTCCCTGTGTAGGGGAACGGCTTCTGGGGGTGACCACTGCGCAATAAGGGGGGCGGGCCCGGACACGCTCCGTGGGTTGGCCGAGGTGACTAGAGATCGCGACCAGTAGCGGCACACTGACACTGTTTGCTCATAGGAGAGTCGAGTGAACTGGGTTCGAGAGGCGCTGGGGGCAGGCGCGCCGGATTGGCGCAGAGCGGCGCCCCCGCACGGACGGCTACACCGGCCCCACACGGCGAGTTCCGGATTGACCTGAGGTACGTTATTGGCTTCTCCACGTTTTTCGGACTGGGCCTTCCTAGACTTTGTCTTGGGGACATGGTGAGCCCATACTGAGGGCAACAATAGACTGTGTAGCGAGAGTCCCCTGGCCCGCGGGATGCTCACTGGAGTACAGTTGGATGTGATTGCTGCCCCTCCGGAGTGGGATGTGATGGGCAGTGGACAGCCATTTTGGACACGAGAGTGAGGCACGCGAGCTGCAGACGAATTGACCCCCGGATGTGGAGGCCCTTGCTTTGAAGGAGACACTGAGACTACTGTGCGGCGAGTGGGATCGGGGGTCCTTTCCCACGTGGCAGATGGAAGTTGGGACCGGAACATCCCCTAGAGGTGACCCTGATCAGGCGCTCACGATGAACGAGATGGCCGCTAGTGGCCATGAACTGAAACTGAATCAGGGGCAAGACCAGGCGACAGTGTCGGCTGCGGATGGCGGGACCCATTCTGACTCGGAAGGGTCGGCGCAGGAACGGCGGTTGCCTAAACGGCTAGATGGAATATTGGAGGCAATAACCGCGACCAAGGAGTCCTTGCATCAAGACATAGCACAGGTCGCCACCGGACTGGGCCTCTTGAGGGAGGATCATGCTAAACTCACTGACAGGGTGAAGGACAATGAGCTACTGCTTCAGGAGCTCAAACCGGCAGTGGTGACGGCAGAACACAAACTCTCTGATATCCTTGGCCGTTTGGCGATGCTGGAGAAACGAGCGGAGGACTCCGAAAGCCACAATAGGAGGAACAACGTGAGAGTGATGGGCCTGCCGGAAAAAGTTGAAGGGGATGACGCAGTAGCCTACATGGAGAACTGGTTTAAAATGGTCGTGGCCCCAGAGGGTCTTTCCCCCTTTTTCTCCCTGGAACGAGCGCACACGGTCCCGGCCCGTCCGCCCATGCAGGGCCGCCCACCCAGACCAATGGTGGTCAGACTATTGCATTACAGGGACCGAGACCTATTGATACAGAGGGCACGCTCGACGGGCCCCTTTCAGGTGGACAATAGCTCAGTCACGGTTTTCCCCGATTACACGCAGGAGGTCCAGAAAAGCCGGGCCTCTTATCTGGCTGTGAAAAAAGAACTGAGGGACGAGGGCATACAATATTCCTTGCTCTTTCCGGCAAAGTTACGAGTGATCCTGGATGGAACAACCCAATTCTTTCAGACCCCTGATGAAGTGTGGTCATGGCTTGAGTTGTATCGTGCTGGCACGGACCGCAAGGGGAAAAGCGAGAAGGAGAGACAAAAGCCGGTCCAGGTGCGAAAGTCTCAACGCATCCGCAAGCGTAATAAACTCAAAAGAGCGATGCGGGACGACCAGATGGCAGCGGACAGAAAGGGAGCGCTGGCTGCAACGGCGATCATCACGGGCTCACAACAGGAGAGGATATCGGTGGGCTCGGACTCTGGAGAGGACGGAGGAAAGTCTGGAGATGACGTCTCAGATGTTGGTAGTTCTGGGGGGCCGGCGGTCACCCCACAGACGGCTGATGGCCTATTTAACGAATAACACTTGGAGTGGGGGCCCATACCCCCAACTCCTGGGATTGCAGAATACCCTGGTGCTCTGCGGACTAGCAGGTACTGTGTTGGGACACCAAATGGGATCGTGGGCTTGGGGCGAGGGCCATGCCTGCTCCGGGCCGGCTCTGAATCACCCTCACGTTGCCCTTAAGGCTTTCTGTAGTGACGACTACAGAGTAGAGGAATGTGTGCTGTGTTGCAGGTTTGGATGGGGGCTGATGTTGCGTTATTAGGTCCTGTTCTGGGGAGAGGGGTTGGGGGAGTTTGTTGGGGTGTTTTGAATGGGGGGTTATACTGCAATTATGTGGGTGGCCGATTAACACTGTTGAGATGGTTGGGAAATGGCCAAAATGGGGACGTTACCTAATTTGAAATGCCTCACATGGAATGTCCGTGGACTTCGAACTATGTCAAGACGATATAAGGTACACGCCAATCTGGTGAGACGAGGCATCCAAATTGCACTGCTGCAAGAAACTCATTTAACCAAGCAGGAATGCACTGCACTGCAGAAGAGGTGGCATGGCCAGGTGTTTGGCACCACGTACTCAGCGTTTGCCAGGGGGGTGCTGATATGGGTAAGAGCGGGGGTCCCATTCCAGGCCACGAACCAGCTGGTGGACCCTGAAGGTCGGTTTGTAGCAGTGGAGGGGAGGCTGTATGGTCATGACGTGGTCTTGTGTAGTGTATATGCCCCTAATACTGACCAGGCTCGCTTTTTTGATAGCCTGACAGGCTCGCTGGAACACTTCCTGGCGGGCCCCATCATACTGGGAGGTGACTTCAATTCAATTACTGATGTTGCACTGGATAGGTCGCATCCACCATTGGCCGACTCACCAGTGCGCAGGTTAGCAACACACAGGGCAGACTGGCAAGAGAGGTGGGGCCTTATTGATGTATGGAGGGAGCAGCATCCTGATGTTAGGGACTATTCCTTCTTTTCAGCTTTACATGCGCTGCATGTTAGAATAGACTCCATCCTGTGCAGTGGGCCCTTGGCTCCCATGATGGCCCACACGGAGTACCTAACTAGAACCATTTCAGACCATAACCCCTTGCTGCTGACAGTGCAGTGGCAGCGACCGAGGTCAGCGGTCCCATCATGGAGGCTGCGGCCTGATACGTTAGAGGACCTGGTGTTTCGAGATAAGGTCCTTCAGGGCATCGAGCACTATTTTGGGGAGAACGAGGGGTCGGCTGCCACGAGGTCGATAGAATGGGATGCAATGAAAGTGGTGGTGAGGGGCATCTGTATGGGCAGATTTTAGAATGAACGGACGACGGTCTTGGCCGATCTGGGAAAGGCGGAATGTGTGTTGAGGGATCTAGAGCTGCGCAGGCCTGAGCGACCGGACTTACAGGACCAGCTGCTTGAGGCGAAGGAATTGGTTGCGACTGAAACAGAGCGATTGCGATGTTTTGATTAAAAGTTGTATATCACCAGGGTGCATGCAGACAGGGACAAGGTGGGAACACTACTAGCTAAGATAGCTAACCCAGAACCTAGAGGTTGCCCGGTCATGAGCATTAGAACGGAGACGGGGGAGATAGTCTACTCGCAGACTGCGGTTTTGATGCGCTTCCAGTCGTACTATACGAGTCTGTATGAGAGTCAACCGGGGGTAGACGCCTCTACAAGAGGCGACTATCTGGAGACTACTCATCTCCCAGTGTTGGATGTCGAGACCGCGAAGGACCTGGGCGGACCCATAACGTTGTCAGAGATTCGGGTGGCCATCAAGCAGATGGCTAGAAATAAAACGCCAGGGGTAGATGGCCTACCGATTGAATTTTATGTGCAATATATTGATATCTTGGCACCCAGACTATTAGCGGTGTACGCTGAAGCCATGACACTTGGGCGTCTGCCCCAATCGATGAGGGAAGCATTAGTGGTGCCGCTGCTGAAACCTGGTAGGGAGGCCTCCGATGTGACGTCGTATAGACCCTTGTCTATGCTGACGGTAGATTATAAGATTCTGAGTCGTATCCTGGCCACTAGATTACTGCCACACATGACCATGCTGATACACGGGGACCAGGCCGGGTTTATTCCTACCAGGAGCACATCTATAAACATTCGCCGCCTGGTCCGCATAATAGACGGCGCCTGGAACGTGGATCAGAAACCAGCAGTATTATCGGTGGATATCGAAAAAGCTTTCGATGGCCTTTAATGGAGGTACCTCGATGGGGTGCTAGAGAAGTTCGGTCTGGGAGACGGCTTTGGGCGATGGACGAGGGTACTATACTCCTCTGCTACTGCCAGGGTACGATTGGGGTCTGTTATATCCTCAGACTACCCTGTGCGTAGAGGGACGAGGCAGGGTTGCTCGCTGTCTCCCCTGTTGTTCGCTTTAGCGATGGAACCTCTGGCAGCGCAGGCGAGGACAGGGGCATTGTACAATGGGATTGGCCGTGGTGAGGAGACTCATCATATATCACTGTACGCAGATGATCTGTTGCTGTACCTAGAAGATACCGAAGAGGCTCTGGAAGGGGCTGTGGGGATGCTGTCGAGCTTTGGTAGGCTGTCAGGCCTCAAGGTAAACTGGAATAAAACTTGTATTTTTCCGTTGCGGGCAGACACGCCATATCCCCCTCTCGCAGTAGATGTGGTCTGGGAGGATACATGCTTCACCTATCTGGGAGTCCACGTCTACCACGACGTTGCTAATCTGTTGGAGGGAAATATAGGGCGTTGCATAAGGGCTCTGAAGGGGTGCATGACCTTCTGGGCCTCCCTCCCTTTATCGGTGCAGGGCCGGGTAGCACTGTTGAAGATGGTGGCTCTGCCTAGGTTGCTCTATTACTTCCGTACCCTACCGATTTGGATCCTTCAGCGGATCTTCAAAGACCTGAGGACGATGATTATTGGCTTCCTTTGGGGGAGCGGAAGGCGTAGGGTGGCATTGAATACTCTGATGCGACCCAAAATTAAGGGAGGGTTGGCGGTTCCCGATTTTGAATTATATTACCTGGCGGCTCAGTTATAAGTCTTAACGCAAAACGTTGCCAAAGAGTTTAGAGGCTCAGAACAAGGAAGGGGGACCGGTATCCAGAGACACATTTTATCTTACATAGTTATGCAGCAGAAATTGGATTTGAGAGGTTTATCCATAGAGGAGAGAACTCTTCGGTTGTGCTGGCACAGGAGCCTGAGGAGAGCGAAGGCAGCACGACCGTATGCACCAGAGATCCCTCTAGGGATGCTGACGGCGTTGCCGCATGGTGGCGACTGGTCCCCATTATCAGAGTGGGAAGAGTTGGGTTTACAGATGGTAGGGGACTTATATGTTGACGGGATGCTCGTCCCCTTCAGGGTGTTGCAGGATCAGTTTGGCCTCCCGGATGGGAGCTACCTCTTGCATGCAGCAGTGATTGCAGCGATGCAAAAGCACTGGAAGGAAGGGCTGGTGGAACCAGCCACAACCATGGCCTGCCAATACGTGGTGATGGCTGCGGGAACGATCAAAGCGGTGACCTGCCTCCAATCTAGAATGCTCCATGAGGGACTAGAACCGCTCACTGCATTGAAAGGGAAATGGGAGGAAAGCATAGGCAAACCCATACCAGACACGGTCTGGGGCCATATTTTGGAAAGGACGTGGAAGGGTAGCAGGAATGCCCGCTTCCAGCAGGTACATTTCTTTATCCTACATAGGGCCTATTAGACCCCGGGTAAGATCGGACGATACTTTAGGGTGCAGGATGCGGCATGCCCGAGGTGCTTAGCGCCTGAGGTTGAGCTGGACCATCTATTATGGGGGTGCCCGAAGTTAGGGATGTATTGGTCTGAGGTGGGAGAGCTTTTGAACGTAGTTACTGACCGGGAGGTGGAGTTCGACATGGCAGCATGCCTGCTGCTCTGGTTCCCTCATACGGCAAGGACGAAAGAAACAAGCACATTTATTGACCTAGGTCTCATATTGGCCCAGAGAGAGATTACCTGGCACTGGAAATCCAGGGAGGGCCCATCAGTTAGGAGATGGCTGAATGAGTTGCTGAAATGGTCCAGATGTGAAAGGGTGATCAGACTGCGACAGGCCGCCAAGGCAGGTAACGACAAGAGTTTGGAGTTGGCGAGGGCTTGGGAGATGATAGTGCAAGCGCTGCGAGACTACCTGCTGGAGTGTGAAGAGCAAGGACATTCGGAGGGTGGGGTTCCGTGAGGATTGGAAGAACGAATGCATAAACCCGACTAATGGCGAGCTTTTGTGTCAGAACCCACAATTATAACCCACATCAGCAGCCGTTGGAGGGAGGGAAGGGTGGAGGAGAGTTATTGGGGTGCCGCTGTAGTGACAGGAGGGGTGCCTGCGGAAGGGGCCTGTGACTGGTGACTGCAGGGAAATGGGATTTCCGGGCAGCACCTTTTGGGTACCCGTAGTGTGGTTATCGACGGGCCCCGGGAATTGCTACCACGGGAGGGCACTAATGTGGACCTGATGAAGCGGGTACAGGCGATACTGGTGTTACCCGCACGGGGTGGCTGACTATACTTGGCGGTGGTTTGGGGGGAGGGAGTTTGATGGGTATAAAAGCAGATACTATATTATGCTGTTGACCTGACATCTATATGGGGTGGCCACCATGACATTTTGTGGGACTGTACTGGTACGCCGCCCGGCCTCCGGGATGTGGGCTGAATGGCTGAATGGCTGTGTGCAATTCTATTGCGGCAGAAGTGCTTTGAGATGCCATGAGTGGACTGGTTGACTTAATTCGATGCTTTGTTTATAACTCTGCAATAAAAACATGTTTAAAAAAAGTATATATATTTGAGAGATTTATCTTTTTAGTTGACTTTGTTGATGTGTTTGGTGTCTTTCCGCAGAGTGTTGGATCTGTGGGCTTTAGAGGTTTCATATAGGTCTTATACACCAGAAGGGATATGTTTTCATTTGAGACAGAGGACTAAGATGAATACATAATGTACTTTTTATCCTTATTTTGATGAAAGAGTGACGTGGTTCGGTGTGTGAAGGAATATGAGTGCAGAACAGTTTGGCTAAGACCACCTGGAGTAGATCAGCTTCTTATTTCATTCAGGCATTCTAATTAGGTTGTGTCTTTCCCAACTTTAGCTAGATGGGTAAAAGAGAAATATATGGTGTGGGTGTAAGTTTGTTTAGTACTCATTCTGTGAGGGAAGCGGCTTGTTTAATGGGTGGCAGTCTGAAGGACATTTTACGTTGTGCTGATTGGTCATCTGATTCCATGTTCAGACGATTTTACATTAAGCTGGTAGAGAGTGCAGCAAATTGTTTGATTGCTAAGCTTTAAACTTGCATAATATTGCCCTGTGGGTCTTGACACAGAATGTAGATTATCCACAGCCTTAGTGGGCTGAAAATCTAGATTTTATTAAAGACACAGAGGTTAATATTATCCCTCCCAGATTAATCCCTTCCCTAATGTTTTAATTATTTATTATATTTTTATAAAGGTCAAGTTTAAGAGCTTTACGATGTTCATTGTATTCTGATGGAGGAAGTAGTGTTCATTAAAAAAGAAGTTGTTGCAAATTTTACGATGATTTACTGTATAATATTAGGCGCTGTGTCTTTATTAAAATCCAGATTTTCAGCCCACCAAGTCTGTAGAAAATCTACATTTTCTAGCATTCAGTAACTCGGAAATCACAGGATTTGCGACACCTGAAAAAAGTCATTTGTCTCTACCTTAGCTTTATGAGGGGTGGATCCAACAGAACATTTACTTAAAAGGGGTTCGCCTAATAATGTTATGGGGCATATTTATCATTGTGTTGTGTGGCCCTTGCACCATGCAAGGGATAGTGCAAGGGCTTTGTAACTCTTAAGTTAGATTTATTAAGCCACTCAAGGCAGTGCAAATCGATGCGCTGTGTTACTCTGCCCCAGGGAAGCGTTCCATGGGTGGAGCCTGGGTTTTCCCATGCATCCACCCATGGATTTTGGTGTATTCCCAGATTTACCAACACTGGTGAACCTGGGAATACGTCAAAATGCTACGCCTCCACAGGGGAGGCGCAATGAGGATAAATATCTTTATTTCTCCTTGTTTTTTCCTCTTTCTATGTGTGAGCATTCTGTAGGAATGCAATGTATGATGTTAACTATGGTGCATTCCTGCCCTTTCACGCAGCATACCAAGGTGGCTTGCTGTGCTGTGCGATATGATTATAAATCTGCCCCTAAGTGTGTAGATTTCTAGTGGTGATTCTAACCTAATATTTTATACCTCTGTCTTGCAGGAGAATGTTCCCTGTGCTGAAGGTGAGGATATCGGGCTTAGACCCCAGTGCCATGTATTCCGTTCTCCTCGACTTCGTGGCAGCAGATGGGAATCGCTGGAAGTATGTGAACGGAGAGTGGATTCCAGGTGGGAAGCCAGAGCCCCAGAGTCCAAGCTGTGTCTACATCCACCCTGATTCGCCCAACTTTGGAGCACACTGGATGAAGGCAGATATCACCTTTTGCAAAGTGAAGCTTTCTAACAAGATGAACGGTGGGGGCCAGGTAACTGCAAGGCACAGATTAGAAAGGTTGCGAGGGTCTGTGGCAGGATTGAACTTGAATGAAATCGTTATTGCTCACATTCTAATGATATATTTTCATATACATATACAAACTTAGGGGCTTCCCATGTTAAAAGTGAAGCACCAGCGGCACAAGGGTCTTGTAAATAAGCCCCTTAGTGTTATTTAGTACATAGTGCTCTGTCACCTAAGTTAAAAGTGAGTGACAAAAAGTGGAGAATGAAAGAATTCTGTTTTTGCTTTGCTATATATAAATGATTGCCTTAATTACATACACATTAAGTAGGAATAAACAGACATAAAAAGGTCAAATAGTTTTGGATGTAAGGTACGCTGGAATTTACAGAACATTTGTCAGTAAATATCGAAGGGAAATGTCAATGCATCCTTATTATCGCAGATGTGTATGATTAAAACTTATTATACAGACACAGCCATTACAATGTTTTAATAACCCATGAAACAAGAATATTTTGCAATTTAAATCATTACCAAGAACACTATTGAGTTAATCACGCAATAAGCAGTAAAATATATACTATTGTATAACTATTAAAATGATGTCCTTTTGAGAAACCAATTCAAATATTGTGAACTTCCGTACTTTGTAAATATAGATCCGTCTTCCCAGCCTCGTTCAAAAGGAAAGTCGGAAATTTGCTTTCTGCTCTTTCTTCCTACGTTTGGAGCAGATTTTTAACTTTATTGGAATTACAAAGACTTTTATTAGTAACCCTGGGAAGCTGTGATTGCAACAGCTTTTCCAGAAGTACTTGCCCCTTAAAAATGTACTCATTGAGAAATGTAGGGTGTGTGTATTTCTGGTGGGAAATGTAGTATTGACAGGGCCGGACTGGGAACTGAAAGCAGCCCTGTCAAATTTTGCCAGACCAGCCCCCTCCTGGCACGTGGCTCCCGTGCTTTTGGATGTCACTGTAGGCGCTGATCTGTAAACTCTGCCACTGTGCTTTGGGATGTTAATTTGTGACGTCACGGTACATGCAGCCCTCTGCCTCCTGTGCTTTGTTTTTGGCGTTCTTCTGTGACGTCACGGTACCTGCAGCCCTCTGCCTCCTGTGCTTTGTTTTGGGCGTTCTTCAGTGACGTCACGGTACCTGCAGCCCTCTTCCTCCTGTACTTTGGGACACCGCTAGGACACCTTATTTTATGTTGTGCTAACGGACGCCTTAGACACTTTGCTTGAGGACGTCACTGATAGAAGGTTTACTTAGAAGTGGCCAAGCCACGAATTCTATTGGGAGTATTAAGCCACGGCATGGACCAAAATTCCAAAGCATAAGCCGAGCCATAAAACGATTCGGTATTGACAGCTGTTAAAATTAATAGTTAATTTAATTTTAAACCACTTCCAATGCCCTAAAAATGCTGCAACGAGTGAGATAGTAGACAGAACGCTTCCCTCTGCAGAGTGCGAGTTAAGGCAGGAGAAGGACGAAATCAAGATTCAATGGGAGAGACATAGGGAGTCAGAAAAGGAGCAGAGGAAGGAAATAAAAAAAGAAAAGGTGCAATGTAAAGAAAGCCTGCGAGATGAAAGGAAGACAGTGACAGAGAAGTATATAGAAAAGGGACGAATGATAAAAGGGAAGAGACAAAAACTGCAAGATTGAGAGAAAACAAGAAGTTCAATGTGACAGACTAGCCAAGAACAATATCTCTTCAATAAGTCCAGGTCACCTGACCAGCCAAAGAAACGTTCGATGTATATTCAAACACCACCACCAGACTCTACAAGAGCCCTAGCATGCTACCTAACTCACTATACCACATTGCCTGGAACTCCCTGCTGTCCTTGCAGGCAAACACCCCAGAAGCCCTCTTCCTCCCACTATTGTTTGCTCAGTGCTGTAGAGAGCCACCCGGCCTCTACGTCCAATTGTATCCAGTTCAACCCTTGGGCCAGGCTCGGTCCAAAGGTAGAAATAAAAGGGCGTAAGGTCACTCGTGGCCTTAGCCGAGAAATAATTAGGAGTGTGTATCACCAGTTATTCCTTGGCCCAGAGAGGCCTAGCTGGCCCTTCAACAAGGCCACTTTACACTAGCGATGAGGGGGAATGCCCCGTCACCTCAATCATGCTGCGCTCCTTTACCACTGCTCGCCTGGCGCCGACGTCCACGCTGCTGCTGCAGCTCCTACCTCGGGTTACACTTTTCGGACCCGCCTGCTCTTCAAAGCAGCGACACACTTCCAGCTGGAGGTCTCCCAGTGCCCTGCCTGCCTGCTTTCCTTCACTTTGTTCCAGGTGCATTGGACCAGTGTTCCTGGGTTCGCCTGACCCTTTACATGGTCGTGGCTGGCTCCACATCCAGACCACACGGTGCTCGTGCTGCACCGATGGGCTTGGCCTTCGCGCTGATCAGTCTTGCAGCCTTGCCTTGTTGTGCTGGGTATATCCTGTTGCCCTCACACGCCTTTGCCTCGCAGTCAGTTCTGCCTGCTGTGGCCGCGTGGGCCTACTCCTCCTCCTATGCCAGCCCAGGAACCGATTCACGTGGGTGGGAGCATGCCAGGAGGTCTGCTCGTGGTGTGACCCGTGAGTGCTTGAAGATACCCTCCCACAAAAGGTATTGTGGCCTTGGAGTGTGGTTTGCTCTGACCTTCCTCAGGAGGCACCAATATAATTTTTGTGGCAATGCGTGGCGGGCATCGCAAACTAAAGCAACATAACAGCCGCTCACTCAGCAAGAGTAATGGATACACTGTTAGTTGCATTCACGTGACCCCACCACGTCACGTGAATGCCATGCCGGCTGGCCCACAGCAGCAGGTCTAATAATGAATGCTCATTGCTGCAGCCAGCGCAGCAATGAGCAGTGAATACTGTAGAGTTAGAGTGCAGTACAAAATTCGTCCCCGCCCCACCCAGCAACAAAACTGGCCCTGGCCCAAAAACCGGCCCCCACCCCTGGCAGCCTACCGGGGGATTGCCCGGCATTGCCAGTCCGGCCCTGAGTATTAAGTGCATTTACACTGAATACAAGGTTATCAATTGGGGCTAGGTAGGAGTTGCATCTGATTCCAATTTGTACCCTGTTCTCAAAGGTTATGAATGTAGTAAAGGTACAGAAAGTAAACAGGGCTATTAGATACATTCCACTTCTTGGACTTCCTCAAGCCTCTCAGTAGAAAATAGGGGGGTGTCAAGGTCAACATACTCATACCCTCGCAATATGGCAAAGGACTTACATGAATGAATAACCTGTATTTTGAATGTAGGTCCACGCTGGCCAGATCCATTCTAGATTTTCAGAATATCCAGACAAAACACAGTGATATACAATAAATTTGAATTGCACTGTATTGTATCCTAGGTTCTTTCCTTTGTGGAATGTCTCTGTTCCCAAAATCCCTTGTGTCTGTTTAACCCTGTGGAAGAATGTTATGTGTCAGTTTAAAAACACCCTAATCTGTGTGAATGTGTTATCTTACTTGGAAATAAAGACATTTCCTACTACCTCAGAAGTTTTGGAATTGCTCCACACTCATTCACACAATAAGAGGTTCTCCTGAAAATGGACCATACTCTGAACTCCTGAATCTCCACTTGACACCAACCACTATAGTATAATCAGGCTGTGGGGTTTTAGGTTTAAACCTATAATAACTGTAAAAAACCCCACTGAAAGAAAAACACCTGCACAACTACAAACTTAAAGGAAGGAAAAAGAGATTGAAAGAGTCATTTTTATTCTTCCTGGAGGGGCCAATACAATGTAACTTTGTTATACAAGCTAGCAGTAAGAAAGACTGGGCTAACATTACTCTGCTTGAGTTTTGATGTTTAGGGATGCCACTAAAATATTGCTTCTTCTTCCTTTTTTCAGGTTTGTGGTATTTGGTCTAAAGATGCAGGGTTTAGAAGCATGTTTTAGGTCTTGTTTAATTATTTTATAAACTGTAAAGAATCAGGAAATATCAAAATCATATTTGATATTTTGGCTGCGTTTGATTCTTTCACTGATGGGTAAAATGGCTGGTTTCATAAGAATCTTTCCTAATATGTGTCATCACATTTATCCAGAGAGAATGGGTAAAAACCCTTAATCAATCAGCCCCCAGTTTCTAGTCGGTCAGTATTGACAGTAGGTGAATTGCCATCGCCTCATGCTTTAAACATTCAATGTAAGGTACAGTGACAAGTATATATAAAGAGCGCTATCACTAAGCATCTGGGATAGTGGTGAAAATATGACACTAGACTTTTGGAAAACATGGAACGCAGTGTCACTTGGAATGCTCTGCAAAAAAGGTTCTTTCCAAGTTCAACAAAGATTAGAGTGATATTTGTACTTGCAGTGTGTTGGACTTGGCCCTTTTCCCCCAAAAAATTTCGCCTTTCGCCCTCCTAATGTAGGATGTCTCCCCCATGGTAGAGGTTACTGTATAGGCCATGTGTGGTGTGAGACGCCATGTTAATGTGTAATGTCATGCAATGGTGTGAGCACTTGTCAATTCCCCCCAGTGTGTCAATGTACCCTGGTGAACTGCTATTTTTAAAATGGATGCCATGGCTGTATGTTGTGCCACCTGACTGCAGTAGGTTAGCGTTCTAGATGTTAGGTACCCAGCCACCCCTGCATTTGGAGGGAAAGCCTGGCACCCAGGGTGCTCTACTCCTCCCCCTGAGCCAGTTTAAACCAGTTCTCCTGAGCATTCCAGAAGCTTCTAGCACTGTCTGGGAGGAGGGTATAAATAAGATGGATGTGCCACCATGTGAAGAGACAGAGCTGGGACAGGAATGTGAGGGGACCTGCTGCCAGGGGATACCGCCACTTGGGCCTGTGTGCTGGACCCTGCACCCACCTAGAACCCCCCTACTGTCCCCAGGGCTAGTGGAAGCCCCACTTCAGGAGTTCAGGCTGCCGTGTAGGAGGAGGGCCACGCTACAGTGGGGATGGTGAAAGCCTACCGCCCTGTTTTGATGATGCCCCCACTAACTGCTGACCTGGCCCAGTAGTGCCTACTGCTCTGTCCCCCGGGCCCCAGAAGGAGGGCCCCCCTAGGTCCCTGAGCTACCGGGACCCTGCGCTACGCAAGCGCTGTGCAAAGAAGCGCCTAGAAGGGAAGGAGCATCTTGGACCCCCCCCAGGAGGTGAGTGTTACCCTGGAGCTTGCTGCTGGGACTGTCTGCCCCCCTTTCGCTGTGTGCCTAGAGGAAGCACTGTGTGCCAAAGCGCTATGATCTGGGAAGCGCTTTGCTGCCTGTCAAGCGCTATACTCTTGAAGCAGTGCCCCTAAGAAGCTCTGTGCCTCAGAGACCTGCTGCTGGACTGGACGCTGCTGTGACTGGCCCCCAAAGCGCTGCAGGTTCCTGAGCACTATCCGTGCCTTTTAGGGCTGGGCCCCAAGAATGCTGTCCCCCTAAGTGCTGTGGCTAGAAGCGCTGAGGGCCCCATCACCGCTGCCGCCTGGGGCCAGAAAAAGAAGAGTGCCATGATTGCACCCCCCGCGGATGCCTACCCCGAGTGAGGGCGCGCTGCTGATGGCCAAAGTGAAACGCCGCGGGAGCCTACCCCGCGTTGGCGCCTTAATTACCTCAGCGGGTGCCCACCCCGCATTGTCACCACCGGGAATCACCGCCGTGGCCCGAGGTGGAGAAGAGGGCCGCTGAATGCCCCTAGAGCGGGTGCATACCCCGCGTCTTCGGATTGCCCCGGTCACCACCGCAGCCCCGTGGAAAGGGGAGGACCGCAGCGGTATTCAAGTTAGGCCCCGGAGCGTTCTCCGAGGCCAGTGTCATTGGCCGCGTCTGGTGGCGGGTGCGACCCCATTGGTTGCTGCGGCCCCGCCCACCGGAAGCTGCCACCTCATTGGCTCCCGGGCCCGGCCCTCTGGGAGCTGCGCAGCCATTGGTGGAGGCTGCCGCTCCCACCCTGAGCCGCACCCGGATTGGCTCCGGAGCCGGCAGGCAGCCCAAGGACCCAGACATTGCCGAGGGGAGCTCCAGGAGAGCAGGAGCCCCCTCGATCTGCCCCTGAACCAAGAAGAAGAGGAGCAGCGGGTGCCCAGGAAATCAGCACCCGCCCTGTAAGGTGCCGCGCGGAGGCTGCCTGGAAGCCCCGGGTCCCTGTGAGAGAGGAGGGGCCCGGGTGAAGTAGGAGGGGAAACCGGAAGCAAGAGGCAACTCGAGATGCTTGCCACTTGTTAGATGGTATGCTGAAAGCATCTTTACAATCTTCAGAGTTAATAAGGGATGCTATTGACTTTTTAATCCATTCTGGTGCACTGTTTTCTTATGCACAGGAACTAAAACGCAAATATTTATCTTTTTGTGCTTGGTGCGGCATCCAAGAAGGAGTCATCCCAACTGTGTTCCTTAGCTGATGGTACTCAGTCCAAGGGGCTATGAATGCTATATTATCCATGTGGTAACCATTTACAGAATTTTTGCTGAGTGATGATGCCAAAGGCGAGAAATGTGAAGATCTTTTGGTCGCATATTGATAGTGATGTGAAAAAAGTACCCTCTACTTCATTATTACATTTTTACAGGAATACATACCTGCTGTAGTGGACATAATAAAAAAAACAGAGTTTGAAAAAACCCTTGTCTGCCAAGTGTTCAGCATAATTGGTGTAGATGGGAAACATCTCCTTGAGAGTAAGCTGGGCAACACCTTTAGTGGCTTTGGCACTGCAACATGTTCCATGTTAGAGTGCTTGCCACTTGGTAAGCAAAGCAATGTTGAAGAGCAATTCAGGAACCTTTATTTTTCAATGTATCAGAAATGGCTTGCAATGATGCATGGTAATGTCCCTTCACCACCAATGGCATTTGAAGTCAATGAAATCTCACTGTGGTACTCTGTAGACACTCTAGATCCTTTCAGTAAAGGGGTATTTCCTCCGTAGTTTCAGAAGTGCTGCTTCATTTTTGGCCGCCTCAATAACTCTGAGGGCATAAGTGCCCAGCTCAACTCAAATGTTGTAGAACATGCCCTGGGAATCGAAGTGCACCAGTATTGCCATGGAAAGACATGTCAGTGGCCAGAGTTAACAAATTGTGTACTGGCTGTTTTGGCGTTGCCCGTCCCATGTGCCAATGTTGAGAGGGCCTTTTCACAGAAGTTTAAATGGGAAAGAAAGAGCGAGCGCACATGACCAAAGACTCACTGAAGAAGTATTGTATGGTGTACTATAATAAATGTAATTTACAAAAATCTATTTGGACCTCATATACACTATACGTACACTGTCTATATACCATGTGTTATCACTGCAAGCAATAATAAAAGCAAAACGTTCCATAAACACCGGAAAAACACTTTTTCTGTTGTTTTTAGTGGTGCAAAAATGTGTAACCACTGATAACAACTGTCTTTTTAAGGTATTGAAATCACTTGAAAACACACAAAAAACCCACCAGATTTTTACCCAAAATACAAACGGAAAACAGGAAAGCCTAAGTATATTAGAGCCGAAAAGTAAGCCTTGGAATTAAGGGTGAAAGAGAAATGTTGACAGCAGAAGCCAAAGGTGAAAGTCACTCAACAGCGCCAAAGAGAAAGGCAAGTATGTGTACAAAAAAACAGAATAAGTCCAACTTGGCACCCTGGAGGTTTCTAAACTAAGATCCAGTAGATGGTGTCTGAAAGAAGAACATTTACATACTTGTGCGTCCTCTGCAGTAGCCTCTCATTCAGCCTGAGCAGGGCTGGCACTATATTGCCAGCAGTTATGGGCAGATGCAGCCTTTATGCACAAAGGATGAAGGAATGGTGGTAAGGATTCACTGTAACAAACATCTGTATGCCTATGTGGCTACCAAAGAATGTACCATCAGCTGGTGAGTGCAGCTGTGACGTGTCACGGGCAGCCGAAACACATCAGTCGAAACCTATGTTTCAGTGAAAAGTGTTTGGGTGGAGGGATGTCTCTGGAGGGCTTCAGACTCCAATCCCGGTATCTAATGTAGATCTTTTTCTTTCCATGGCACAGATCATGCTGAACTCCCTTCACAAGTACGAACCTCGCATCCACGTCATGAAGGTCGGTGGACCTCAGAAAATGATTAACAGCTTTGCTTTCCCAGAGACCCAGTTCATTGCGGTAACGGCATATCAGAACGAAGAGGTGAGTGCAGATACCTGGCTTCCAGTGCTGCTGTCCCTGAAGTAGAATTCATCATTGCCTTGTTGGTGCTGAAGCTGCAACTTCACTCCTTTCCCACTCTGTCCCCAGCACAGGGGTGTGTGATAAGGGCCGGCTTTAGGGCAGTGCAACCGCTGTGGCCGCAATGGGCGCTGGTCTGTGGAGGGGGTGGTGACCTCAGAGGGGGCGCTGTGTTTAGCAATAACTTATGATTGGATAGATGAAGGGCACTTTTGCCCAATGGAAGTGAGAGAATCCGAGGAGGTGGTCATAGTGCGTGCGGGCGCCAAAAATAATAGCTGCACTTGGCGCCACCAGCACTGAAGTCGGCCCTGTAAGCGATCCCCACTCTGAATGCCTGTCTACTCTCCTTGCAGATCACAGCCCTGAAGATCAAGCACAACCCGTTTGCTAAGGCTTTCCTGGACGCCAAGGAGAGGTTAGTGCTGTTGTGGGGCTAAGAAATTCTTCCTGGGCGTGGAGTCTTTTATGGAAGCGAAGAGCGCCTTCTACCAGAGGGGCACGCTTCTGGTGTCAGAATGTGAATAGGAAGGTGGTGGTGGTATTGCTGGTGGTGGGAGAAGAAGCATGGGGTGTTAGGGTAAGGTTATGTGAGTGTGTAAGCGGCCTGTTTAGCACCAAAAGGAAGTGCTAACATGATATTTTCCCCAAAATGTACATATGAGCACATGATGCATCATGCACAAGCTGGAGGACTGGTGATTATTTTGTGCAGGTGGTTGTGGGCACTGGGCACTGGCACTCATTTTTGGGGACCACGGCTTATTTTTCATCATCAGATGATCAGGCAAGAGAGACATTAGCAGGCAAGGAAGAAAGAAGGAGGAAGGTATCCGGTACGATGCCAACTCCCTCATCGCACTCAACAACGGACGACCACCCAGCTGCCACAAGGCCGCCCCTAAGCGCACCCACGGACCCTTCACCTGCCGGAACTGCAGCTTCTCCTGCAGCAAAGACGCCAAACACCCGCAACGACGGAACCCAACCAGCTCCGATGCATCCTGCTCAACACCCGCTCCGCACGCAAACACGCCGTTGAGCTCTGGGACCTGCTCGACTCCACATCACCAGACATCGCCTTCCTGACCGAGACCTGGATGAACGAAGCCTCCGCCCCAGACATCGCAGTGGCCATCCCCGATGGATACAGGATCACCCGCAGAGACTGTACCAATGGAGTCGGCGGAGGAATCACCGTCATCCACAAGAGCACCATCAGGACGCCCTCAACACCGCCGAACACATGCACTTCCAGATCCACAAGGACCCCAAGACCACCCTAAGAGGCACCCTCGTCTACAGACCACCAGGACCCCGCCCCAATTCTGCAACTCCATCGCCGACTTCATCAGCACGCACGCACTGATCTCCACCGACTTCATCCTCCTCGGCGACCTGAACTACCACCTGGATAACAACAGCAACTCCTCCACCCTGATCGACAACCTCACCACCCTCGGACTGACACAGATTGTCACGACACCTACCCACATCGCCGGCCATACGCTTGATGCCATCTTCTCCTCCAGTCCCCACGTTGCCTTCAGCCACGCCTCCGAACTCACCTGGACCGACCACCACTGCGTCCAATTCACCTTCCGGAAACCCGTCTCACATCACCGCACCCCACAGACCCCTAGACGTCGCTCGGGCAAAATCCCCAAGGAACTACTACAAACATATCTCGCACTCAACCTCCCCGACCAACCCCACCGACCCCAAGGAGGGGGCCCGCACCCTCAGACTCTGAATGGATGATTGCGCCAACACCCTAGCCCCAACGAGACAACACACCCACAGAGATACCAGTCAGAGAGCCAGCTGGTTCACCCCGGAGCTCCTAGCCTCCAAACGCACCTGTGGGAGACTGGAAAACACCTGGCACGACGAGAAAATGCCCGACAGCCACGCAGCCCTCAAAGACGCCATCCGCAACCACTACCACCTCATCAGGACCACCAAGAAGGCCTCCTTCAAGGACCGCCTCGACAACAACGCACACAATAGCAAGGAGCTCTTCAACATCGTGAATGAACTCTCAAACCTCAGCTCCTGCACCAACGACATACCGCCGTCACAAGCCCTGTGCGATGCCCTCACTGCCTTCCTCCACCGCAAGATCACCGACATCCACAACAGCTTCAATCCTTGGATGAACCCCGCCAACCCCACCACACCGGACCCACCGATACCCGCCGACCACGACCGCCTCACCGCATGGACCAGCGTAACCACCGAGGACACCATCAAAACCATGAGCACCATCCACTCAGGCGCCCCTTCCGACCCTCTTCCCCACCTCATCGTCAACAAGGCCGACAGCTCCATCGCACCCCACCTTTGTAACATCATCAACCTTTCATTCAAGACCGCGACTTTCCCTGAGAGCTGGAAACACGCCAAGATTAACGCCCTACTGAAGAAAGCCAAGTCGGAACCGAGCGACCTCAAGAACTTCCGGCCCATCTCCCTACTTCCGTTCCCGGCTAAGGTCATCGAAAAGATCATCAACACCCAGCTCACCCGCTACCTGGAAGACAACAACATCCTCGACCCCTCCCAGTCAGGCTTCCGCAAGAACCACAGCACTGAGACCGCCCTCATCGCCACCACGGACGACATCAGAATCCTACTCGACAACGACGAGACAGCAGCCCTCATCCTCCTGGACCATCTCTTCCGCCTTCGACACCGTCTGCCATCACACACTACGTACACGCCTCTACGACGCAGGGATCCGCGACAAGGCCATGGACTGGATCACCTCCTTCCTCTCCGACAGAACCCAAAGAGTCCACCTCCCCCGTTCCACTCCGGAATCACCAAGACCATCTGCGGTGTCCCGCAAGGATCATCCCTCAGCCCGACGCTCTTCAACATCTACATGGCTCCACTCGCACGCATCGCCAGACTTCACAACCTCAACATAATCTCCTATGCCGACGACACCCAGCTGAACCTCTCCCCCACCAACGACCCCCTCACCGCCAAAGCCAACCTCCACCGCAGTATGAAGGCAGTCGCCGACTGGATGGAAGAAAGCCGGATCAAACTTAACACGGACAAGACAGAGATCCTCATCCTCGGACCCAACCCCTCAGCCTGGGACGACTCCTGGTGGCCCACATCCCTGGGGATCGCCCCTACACCAACCAACCATGCACGCAACCTGGGAGTCATCCTCGACTCAAAACTCACCATGACCAACCAAATCAACGCAGTCTCTTCAACCTGCTTCTACACCCTCCGCATGCTCCGAAAGATCTACAGATGGATCCCTCACCCACGCCCTCATCAGCAGCAGACTCGACTACCGCAACGCCCTCTGCGCCAGAGCCCCGTCCAAGCTCATCAGCAGACTTCAAAGAATCCAGAACGCCTCTGCACGCCTGATCCTCGACGTCCCCCGCCGAGACCACATCACCCCCCACCTGAAAGAACTGCACTGGTTCCCTCGTCGACAGAAGAATCACCTTCAAACTCCTGACCCACGCACACAAGGCACTCCACAACACCGGCCCAGAATACCTCAACAACCGACTATCATTCTACGTACCCAACAGGAGACTCCGCTCCACCGACCTCTCACTGGCCGCCGTCCCACGCATCCACAGGACCACCTCCGGGGGTAGGTCCTTCTCCCACCGCACCGCCAAGACATGGAACTCCCTCCCTCTCTTCCGTACGACAGACAGGAGACCCTCAGACCTTCAGGAGACTACTCAAGACTTGGCTCTTCGACCACTAGCTGCAGCCACCCTTCCCCCCCCAGCGCCTTGAGACCCTCGCAGGTGTGTAGTGCGCTTTATAAATTGACTGATTGATTGATTGAAGTTATGCATGGAAAAATAGAGAATAGAGAATTCAGAGATGAAAAAGAACTTGCAAGTGTGAGATAAAGAGAAAGGAAGTGTAGGGTGCAAAGAGTCATCAAAAGTAGAAAGCTATGGTATTCAGCAAACCAGGTATTTGGCAACCTTGATGTTATGTAGAGATAGTGGCGGGCTTCTTGGAGAAGCATTGGGCTCATGTGCTTATTCTTTTTCCAAATCTACAACTGCAGAGCAGTGTCAAGCCTTGTATATGCTGATAATGGGCAACTCTCCATTTTGTCTTTTTACAGAAGTGACTCACGTGACGTCTTGGACAGTGGTGATCCGCAGTCAGGGTATTCACAAAGTAAGAAATGTTTTTGAGATTGTGCATACTAATTTTGAGAGGGGATAATACTATTCCTTAGGTAATCTGATGGCTACATCCGGTTTGAATGCTCCATATACGGCTCTGTTTTCTCCCAGTTTCATACCAGTAACAGCCATGATGCGTAGGTGAGCTGTCCACCCAAAGGAAGAGAAGCTACCAGGCAATGGAAGCCTAAGTCCTGCCCTGTGCCACATTAATGAGCACGTGCCTGCCCAATTGTAAATCAACTAGCTAGCAGAAGAGGAAGAGCTCGTTGCCGAATCAGAGGCCAGCTACAGAGGTCAGATCTCTGCCCAGCAAATAGCAGAGACTCTGATATGTGTCAATCGCATTGAAGCAGCACAGGTGGTCTCTCTTTTGAAGAGCAATTATCGAATAACATGACTGAGACCATCTGGCCAATCACAGAAACGTTGTCACGAGTTGAAAGACATCTAGCTTGCTGCTGGGTCTGGGTCCCACATATTATCCAATAGCAGCTGCAAAATGGGCTCGCCATCCAATCAGAGACTATGTGGCTCTCCAATCAGTCACAGTACATCTGCACATGTAGGCGTACCCAATTTATAGAGCAGTCAGCCCCACACAGTGACAGTTCAATGGCAAAGCTGAAATGATAAGGATGCTAAAAACAAATGTATCTTATATGATAAATAACGAGATTTTATTTGGTTAATATTGATGAAAAATCTGCGAGCAAAGAGTCAAACAATCTGCAAGAATTATTATATAATATCATAAAAGATTATTGATAGAAAATGGAAAGAAGTAGTCTATGAAACTAAAGAATGAAATAGAATTATTGAAGAAAAGGCTTAGCTGAGCTCAAATCAGAAGCAACAAAAGAAAATTATTAATTTCTTGACTGGCATATTTTCTATAACAAACAAAAACAACGAAATAATTAAATTAAAATTTGATCAAGAAGAGAGTAAATCTCTTCAGACAAAAACTTTGAATAAAAGAAAAGAACAAGTTGGCAGCCGACTAGGAGCCAAATAACAGAGGTACATACAATATTCTCTCATCTGCCTTGCCAGGCTTCTTGCAGAGCTTATACGTACATCACCTATGAATTTCATAACCACTTAATTCACGTGTAGGAAGTACCTTGACTGTATTGGAGTCGCACATGTATAAGGGACAAGGTCTGCAATTGGAGTGAGTTTAGGATCAAGTTTTCAGAAGAACTTATTACAGAAATTGAAGATTTGTGGCATGAATCCTTTACTGGATTCACATGTGGTTCTATTCCGCCTTCTAGTGATTGGGTCTGGAAACATGTTTGTTCTTCTTCTTTTCTTTTTTTTGTGGTGTCATCGACCACCATTTGATGGTAAGTCCATCCCTTGTGTGATGACCACATGGTGCCTGCCCTAGAAGATCCTATGCGCAGTCACCAACTTCAGATTTCTTTTCTCCGTCGTTGGGTCTGAAAGCCCAACGGAAGACCTCCAAAGAATCCCAGTGAGAGACTTCTCAACCCCCGATGCAGGACACCGCCGGTAACACTTACATGGTTGGTGAATGAAGAGGAGAGTGGCAGCAGAGGTTCATGGAAAATACCCTATTTAAGTTCTGCCCCAACTGCCACCACAGGTTGGTGCAGTGGAGTCCACATGAGGTCTGCAATCTGTGCCTGCCAAAAGACAGGGATGAAGATTGCGAAGCCCGAGCAAAGTTTGTGCCGAAAACCTTTAAGGGTCGACAGTGATTAACACCGTACCATAGGTAGTACCCACAAGACACAGGAATTCCTGAAAGACCTTGGCCTACCCAGCGAGGACAAAGAGAATGTTAAGGAGGCCGAACCAGTGCATTGAGGGGAATCTTACGTTGAAGACACCATAGTCGAAAGGAGGGAAGCGTTAAAGAAGGCAGTGAAAGACGCTGAAAGAAGACAGCAGAAGGTAACAAAAGTGCTCAAAGGCCCAGATGCCAAGGCTTTGGACTCAAGGTCCTCAAAAGCAGCCTCAGCTTCGAAACACTTGATGACTGAAGGACAGCACAAACATAAGGAGCTGTACGGATCCCAACCAAAGGATATGGATGTGGGCAAACCTTCGACGAAACACTCGATGCAAACAAGTGCTCAAGAGGGAGCAAAGGAAAAGTGCAAAGACATGGGGCAGGGGAGCCACTGACACTGAAAAGGAAGATGCCATCCACAATGGATGTCGGAGAAGGAGCGCTAGAGGTGGAGCGAGAAAACACAGAGGCTCAAGGCCTGAAATGGTGGTCCTTCCCGGGAGAAAGGAGTTTGACGACGCCCTGAGAGAGTTTTGCATCCCAGTGAGACTATTGGGAACCACAGAGGTGGAGAATGAGCAGCAGGCATGGAGGCCCGGCAACCCTGGAGCCAAACAAAGAAGAACAAGATGAGTTCTTCGAACTCAAGGATGAAGAGGCGACAATGTTTGAGGAACAAACCCAGTTTGACGATACATGGCTCGACTTCGAGACTGAGTCCCCCGAGGAAAGGATCGACAATTGCCCCTCAAGAGCTTCACCACCAGCCTACCTGTCCATGTACAATAGCCACATTTAGAGGGCAGTGGACACATAAGGGGTACAATTAGAGGAAGAAAAGGAGGATCCATGCTTCCTACTAGAAACCCTATGCCTTCCCAGAAAGCTAACCTTTACCTGCCCATGCTCCCTAGCATCCTGGACCAGGGGAAAGAGGCTTTCAGAGAGCCAGCCACAGCTAGAGCAATAACTCCTTGTGAGAAGGAGAAGTACAAACATTCCACACAAACCCAAATACATCAAGGGAAATGTCCCAGTGGATTCCATCATTGTGACAACCTCAAGGAAGAGAAATAATGCCCCCACATCAACGGGCAGCCACCAGAGATGAGAGCAAAAGACTGGACCTGGTAGACAGAAAAATTGAGAGAGAGAGGCAGCCACACAGTGGATGATAGCCAACTCCAACGCGCTCCTTAATCGATATGGGCTTCAACAGTGAGGCCAGATCAAAGGCCTGATTCAACACCTTCCACACTTAGGAGACATGTCTAGCTCAGAGTGACAGGCTTCAAACCGGAGGTGCAGGCTTCAGTCATCAACATGCTCCAGGGAGAGACAGATACAAGTTGGACAAGGCAAGCATAATAAGGATAAGCGAATAAGCAGAAAGTAAATGAGAGTGATAGGATAGCCAATCAATGTTAAGCAATGAGTGGGCTGCAAGCCCTTCTACGTTCCTGATAAACCCACAATATGGGGCACATTTAGCAACAAATCATGTAGCACAGCAAGCCACGGTGCTGCGCTGCATTATAGGCAAAGGGCAGGAATGCGCCAAACTTAACATTATACGGCGCATCCTTGCCTTTTGTTGCGCTTTCGTACAAGGTGCTGCCTCACGTAAATGCAGGCACCTTTGCATCATGGTGCAAGGGTGCCTGCGTTGTGAGCAGGGTTGTTTTGTGCAGGAAGGAACACCTTCCTGCACAAAAAACAACCCTTTGAGGCATTTTCCTCTTTCTATGTGTGCTGCAGAATGCAGCACACATAGAAAGAAGAAAAAAGGAGAAATAAAGATATTTCTCCTTGCTAAGCCTCACTTGGAGAGGGGTAGCATTTTGGCGCATTCCTAGGTTTGCCAGTGTTGGTAAATCTGGAAATGCGCAAAAATCCATGGGTGGATGAGTGGGTACACTGATGCGCCGCCCATGGAATACCTCTTTGGGGCAGAGTAACGCAGAGATTTGCGTTGATTTGCGTTATTCTAGATCTATCAAGTCATGCAGGGACACTGCTCTGTCTGGTAGAGTTTATTAAAAAAAACGATGGCTTTGTCTTCTAATAGGCGGTGTCCTTCAGTTTCGCACGCGCCTTTTCCTAGTCCGTGCCACTACAAGGAGCTGTTGACATACATTGGTTAAAAAAAGTCATCACACTGCCCGGGGTAATGGAGTTTAAGTTTGGAGAGAAAGTAGCCAAGCATACATCAGTTGTAAAGAACACAATGGACGGTAGTAATGTACAACAGAACGCACATCAATATAGTTATATAATCAGGTTGGGTGACCAAAAAATTACTTTCAATTTCCCAATGTTAGCACAACAATTATTTGAGGTGCCACTCGGGATACAAAGCACCCTACTACCTAGACGCTTAAATACACAGATCCTGCAATGCATTCACCATGATAGACAATGAAACTAACAAATATCCCGGCACTCAAAGGTAAACACTATTCGTTTGTTAATAAACCAAAACAAGCTACGTTAAATGGTATCAGAATATCACTGGTAGGAAGACAGAGTTGAGTTCATACAAAAACCGTAATTTTTAGTATAAAAAAAATATTGTTTGATTCATTAATAGTATTTAAAAATAGGATCAAGACAAAATCATTGTCCCTAGAATACATAAATATTGAAGAGACTGTTCTTAAGATGATGAATGATCCAAATCCACAGCAGCCTGTAATGAATCGAACAATATATATTTTTTATATTTAACATTACGGTTTTTGTATGAACTCAACTCTGTCTTCCTACCAGTGATATATTCTGATACCATTCAACGTAGCTTGTTTTGGTTTATTGACAAACGAATAGTGTTTACCTTTGAGTGCCGGGATATTTGTTAGTTTCATACAGTTGTAGAAGATCTTTCATATGTCATGTTTTTAATTGAATGCTGTCTTCTCTTCCGCAGTTGGTGGCTGGTTTCTGCCTGCAGGTTCCGGAGCCTTCTGCCCCTCCGGCGCCGGCGCGTCCTTCACAGGAAGTCCCGCCATGGCTGCAGGGCACGGCTCCTACTGCGAGAGGTACTCGGGCCTGCGAAGCCACCGGGCAGCTCCCTACCCCTCCCCGTACGGACAGAGGAACGCCTCTCCAAGTATGTACTCATTTTCAAAGGACTGTTATTGTGGCCGCGGGATGCTGCTGTGTGATTCAGTGGCAAGGGTAAGGGGTAGAGGAGGCTCTGAGGAGGGAGCCACCCTCCGCTGCGCCCCCTGACGCGAACATGGTGCTTCGATAGATATATGCTGTTGTTGGGGTGCCCTCTGCTGGCAGGATGACAGAATAATGCGAGATAGGTGAGGGAGCCAGAGAGTGGCGCCACGCAACCATCACCACGCAAGTGCGTCTGCGACATGCCGTGTGCTCTTACACGCCAGTTTCCCTGCTAGGGCTGTCAGAGATGCTGTTTTTCTGCAGCTAACAACTCTCAAGCGTTAGTTTGGGACCAGGGCTTGTGAGCAATAATAATAATTCAAGCAAGGCTCTAAACCTGTTGTGAGCATTTAACAGGCTGTACCGTCTGACCAACTGTGAAGTATTTTATAAAAGTAGTGAGAACAACCTTCTAACTTGAATGTACCGGCGTTATTACCCGTCTAAACCATACTCATGCTTATTTAATTGACCTTTCAAAGGCGAATGTTTGAACAAGGCTAGGTGGGATTTGAGTCGGGACTCTCAGGTTGTGTATAAAAATCCCCACTTACCCTTTCTCTGGGCTTCGCAGTGCATTCCTGCGGCACTCTGGGTGCACTATTTTATTTCCATGCTTCCCGCCCAATACCTCCATTTTGAAGGCGTGCCTCACTTGCCTAATGCACGTTGCAGTGGCTGGTGGAACTCGTTCATGGTGACACCGCTGCTGACCTTATGGAAAAGTGCACCTGCCGGCTAAGGTCACATTTGGAGTGAGCAGAAGGCCAACCCTGCTTGTACCAGCCTCCTTGACCAGCTCCATATTCACGTCTCTGCAGATGAGAAACCACCCCATTCTGGCTGCGGTGGTAGGTGTGTGTGTGTGTGTGTGTGTGTGGGGGGGGGGGGCTCTGCCAGTTGCTGCTTAGGTAACTATTATTTTCATCCTATCTTGCAGCGGCTGCAGTGTTCCTATAGCTTCTGTGCTGACCACTATGACGCCAGTGATGGCTGAGTAATTACACAATAATTTCTTTATTCTGGAAGTTTCCCTAGTTTCTCCAAATTTACTCCCCCCCCATACCAATGGTATCACCACCAGTTATGTAATCAGAGGGACTGCTTTCAGAACTGGTCCTTCTCACTCCTCGCTTTAGGCACCCCAGCAGCCACTTTCCCCATCGAATCCCATTGGCTTCACTATGGCAGGCAGGATCCAGCAGGCCAGGCCACAGAGAGTGACACTGTCCCTGAAGTGAGGGACTCTGGCATCTTTTCAACTGGGATCATCCTTGGTGTATCTATTAGGTCCTGTGCTCACAGTATGTATTCTGGTTAGGCCTCTGCCCTCCCACCAGGTGCCATAAGCCCATTATTCTAGCCAGTAGCAATGGTGCAGTGGGCCCCAAGGAAGGAACATGGGCCGCTATTGCACTGTTTAGCAGTGAAAAACAGCTACAATTGGAGATGCAGTGGGCTCCTCCCTGCTCTGGGGCCCAGTGCCTCTACATCTCCTGCGCTGTTGGGAGCCACACCTCTGTTATAGCTAGTATGTGTTGTACAAAGTAACATAAGTGAATATACCAGGAGCCACCCAGTAATATAGTACAATAAACAATGGGACAAATGTACAATGAAATGTGGCACCGTGGAGCGCACCAAATTTGGTTTCGCCTCACTCCCAACATTTCCAAAACACAGGGATGAGCAATATTTACAACAATACGGCACACCCCTGTGTGTTCCTTAGCGCTGGCGCTAAAATTAGCTGCCTAGTGCCAACGCAGGCCTGCGTTGCAGGAAATTATATTATTTATGTGCAGAAAGTGACATTTTCCTGCACATAAACAAAAATTCGGGGCGTTTTGATCTTTCTACGGCAGCACACATAGAAAAAGTAAAAACGTAGAAAAATGAAAGTATTTCTCCTTATATCACCATTCTAATGCCTGCTCTTGCATGGAGTTATTTTTTTGGCGCTGCCTCAGATTTACACATCCTTGTATATCTGGAACAGCATCAAAAAGTAATGGGTAATGCGGTGGACGCCCACAGTAACACCCATTGCATGCCCCTTTCACGGAGATACCTGCATGAAAGGATACCATATTTGCAAAGCTACATTAAGCCACAAAAAGTGACGTTCTGGTGGCATGATGCCCTAGTAAATATGCCCCAATGGTTCCTTCGGAATTCAATGGGAGCTAATTCATCAGTGTCGTAGACGAGGCAACTAATGTATGCTCACTCAATGTAAGGTACCAAGTACCTTTACCCCAATTTAAAAAAAGTACAACGTATTACAAAGTTTATGTAAAAACATATCAAGGGATAGACTTTTCAATCCAATGTCGATGAATGCTAGCAAAAGGTGTTCCAGTGTATAATAATGGTGACCAGGGCTATAGCTGTCTGGGACCAGTCAGCATCTGTATTTTTACCAGCATGCTGATAGTGGAGATTTGCAGAGAAGCAGCATCAGCTCTTTGCACTTTCGACAATTTTCACTGCACCAACTCAGTGACTTACATGCCCTTCGCTTGTCTCTACCTTCACACTGTACTGCGTATTATATTAGTCAAGCGTATGGATCAATAAAAAAGTCAGTAAAATCAGCAAAAGTATTCCTGCCACTTTAAAAAATACATTTAAAAAGCAAACAAAATTACTTAAGAGCTGTTTTAATTACTTTTAAATGATTATTAAAGCAAAATATGAAGAATTTCCAGTTTAGGAAAGAATGCACCGGATTTCATACACAATAAGATTTAGGTTCCAGTTTAAGTCCCTTTCATAATCCAAAAAGATGAAAAAATGGCTTGTAAAAAGTGGCAACCGCACAAGGGACAGGGTCATATTACTTACCTCCTACCCCACAGTGAGAGTTCTCCTCATGCAATATTCTCCCCACAACCTTTCACGTGTAATGCTCTCCCACTTCACCCTGGGCGGTAGGGCAGGCTGGACCATACTCCCCTAAGGTAAACCGCCACCATGCATGCCACCTATGCCTGAGTGCCCATGCACTCTGTGCTTTGTACTCTCATGTACTCTTTAGAGGTCCAGGTGTGAGGACGCTGTAGGGCAGGGTATATATTAAATGGTGTGTACATGAATTGTTTGTATTGCCGTTTTACGCATGATATCAAACGGTCAATAAACTGAAACTTGAATGGTGTGGATCAATGAAGACTGCTGCCACAGGAAAAGCTCTTTTTATTGAGTATGTACCAGGCTCACCAACCTGCAAGGCTATCTCGACTATTTTAAAATTCTGTCTATCTGCCTTTTTAGAGCAGTGTCCTGAACTAATGTCGCCTGCTCTGCTGACAGCTGAGTGTATATGTGAACTCTACCCCTAGTAGACACCACCCTGGATTTGCAAAGACTTTTCACACAGAGTGACGCAAATCTTGTAAGGGTATTTATATCTCAGCATATTTGGTATATTGTGCTGAAAAAAGTGCCGCTTTCTCAGTGCAAAAATTGCTCTGCGTTGTTTGTTCAACTTTGCTTTAGGGTGCATTACTTGGGTGTTACTTGGGCAGATCTGCGCAAGCACCCATAGTTTCTGATACCAAACTCGATCTACAAAGATAGCCTGACTTGGCTGTGCGTCTAAAACTAAATCCTTGTTGAAGCAGATGCTAACAAGGATAAAAGGTCACATTTCTCCAAACATTGTACACATTGCATGTGTGCTGCACTGCAGAGTATACATACAATGGAGCATATTTATGTAGGTTTTGGTCGCCCTTGCCCATGCAAGGGGGCTTATGGGTGATGCAAAACCTAAGTCAGATCAGTCAAGCCATGCAAGGACACCTTCCGTGCCCCTACATGGCTTGATAAAACAAAAGTAACACAAGGCAGCCCAAATCCCTGCATTGCGCAACTTTGCCCCAGGGAGGCATTCCATGAGTGGAGCGTGGGTGTTCCCACCCATTCACGAATGGATTTTGGTGCCTCCCCACATGGACCATTACTGGTAAACCTGGGAATACAACCTGTTGAGATGGGGCGACACTTCCGGGCTTGCACACAATTAGATTCAAAGCAGGAATAAGAATTTATGAAAAGAAAAAACTGGAGTGCATTCTGTCAAACTCTTTCTTGTTTGCAAACCTGGGAATACATCAAATTGCTACGCCTCCCCAGCTGAGGGGTAACGAGGAGAAATATATTTTATTTCTCCTCGTTTTTCTTCTTTCTTTGTGTGCTGTATTATGCAGCACCCATAGAAAAAGTAAAAAGCCTCAGAGGATTGTTTTTGTGCATGAAGGTGTCCCTTCCTGCACAAAAACAATGCTGCCTGCAACGCAGGTACCCTTGCACCACTGCGCTAGGGTGCCTTTGTTGGCCCTAGGCAGCCAAAAGGGCCCCAGCTCAAGGAAAGGTCAGGAATCTGTTGTATTATATAAAATACGGCTCATTCCTTCCCTTTCCCTTTCACGTAGCGCAGCAAGGCGGCTTGCTGCGCTGCACGAAAGCTTCATAAATATGCCCTAAAATGTGGAATGTTTTTGAGTTTTCTTGGCATATGAGTTTGTACGGAACGGGTATGCTTCCAGTGCAAATCCTACGCTCGAAGGCACGCCTACAGCTCTGCACCATGGTGTAAAGGTTGTGTGTGGGGCTAGGCACCCTTTATAGTGCACCAGCGCAGGGGGTGACTGCAGCAGCAGGCCATTTTAATAAATACGGCACTGCTCTGCTTCCTTTCCCTTGCGCAATGCTGCTCAGCAACTCTTGATCACTGCACTGCATTGCTCTAAGCAATAGTCAGTCTGCTTACAGTGTCACTCCCAAAACTGACCAGGCTTTTAATAAATTTAGAAAGGATTGAGAATGAAAGGGGGAGGGGGAGCACCTCACACGAGTACTAATCTATGCCAACACCTGATCTAAAATGTTAATCAAAATTAAGGCTCCCTGTTTTCAGTTGTTACTGATTTTTCTAGATAAAAACAGACAGAAAACATTTAATTTTCTTGTCTGTATTTATTTTTAAATGTGGATAAAAACTGAAATTGATTAACTTTTTGAGTAATTCAGAATACTGTCTGCTATGACTGCCAGGCCAATAGCTTTGTGGATTGATCGGTAAGGGGGCTAAAAACGAAAGGAATTTTGGTAAAGAGACTTTATCAGCAGTAGATATGCACAAGGTTGAAACTGAAATTCGCACATTTTCTTAAAAGCATTGAAACCTAGTAGACATTCAAGCATGACTGCATATTTACCGGTTAAATAAATGTGGAAATATACTAATTGTCAGCTTCATGTTTCCAAAACCCCAAATAAATATGTATAAATACAGATAAAATTAGCAAAAAATAAATATGGATAAATACAGACGGAAACGTCAAAAAATAAATACCATAAAACTGGGATCCCTAATCACAATTGTTTTTATTTGTGTATTGTATTAAGTATTTCTCAATGTGCTAGGGCTTTGTTTCCGGCAATTTTGTGGCTCCATGTATACTTTATGCCTGCGCTGCCATGCACACGTTTCCCCACAGCCCTGAACACAAACCCATCTCTGTTTAGTGTTTCTAATGCTTGCTGACTTGTCGTGTTCCCACAGATCCTTACATGGATACCTCAGCTGCCTTCTCAATGCTGCCGGCACCCGACGGCTGGTCCAGCCTGGGACTCTCTGCATCGACTGGCGTGTTGCCCCTTTCATCGGGTGCAGCCCCTTCCTCGAGGTTGGTGCTGTCTTTACAATTGCTTCATGCCCCAGAAAACATGTATGACGCCCCTGTGTTCACACTTAAGAGACTTATTCAAATTCTTTTGGCAACATATGTCACAGACATGAAACCCAATCATGGTGTGGAATCCAGTGACTTTATCATAAAATTAGTGCCCTTTAATCTATGTATATAGAAAATGTATTCACAAATTTACGTTTCTGTTGAACAATCACTACATTCCTTTAATTAACTGCATTCTGCATAGAATCCCACAGACATTGGTTTGAATGATTCAGCAAATTATTCAAACTGTCCGCAAACAATTGCAGAGCATGGATAGGTGTGAAATACATACCTAGCTCTTAGCGTGTGAGTGTATGCAATGGTGTCTGTGAGGTTGCATCTAGGGACAACTGCCAGAAGTCTGTAGCTTCTGAAAGCTTCTGAAAGGTTAGACCTGGTAGGGAGACTGTAGACAGCCACCCTTGCCCTTTCAGCGTCTCTGGCCTGTCTGTAAATGATCAATTTTCTGCAGAGGCTTCCTCATTTCTAGTGGTGATTTTTAGACCATACTGTGTGAACTCAAGGACTTGTTTACGAGCCCCCTTGTGCTGCTGGTGGATCACTTTTTGTGATGCTCCGGTGGCGTAGATTACTGAATCGTATCTATAGGGCCACGCAAAGCCACTATGCGTGTTTTTGGGTGGCCTCATAGATATGGATTAAGGAAAGGCAGTGCAAAGCGCTGCCTTGTCTTACTCTGCTCTTGGGAGGCGTTCCATGGGCGTTGAAGTGGGCTTTCCCTTGCAATGCCCATGGATTGTGATGCTGCCCCAGATTGACAAGATCATGTAAACCTGGGGAAGCTCCAGATCCTCACGTCTCCTGAGGTGAAGTGTGACGAGGAAAAATGTATTTATTTCTCCAAATTTTTTCCTCATTCTATGTGTGCTGCATTCTGAAGCACACATAGAAAGAGGAAAACATCTCTTAGGATTGTTTTTGTACAGGAGGTTTCCTTTCCTGCACCAAAACAATCCTGCCAACAATGCAGTGATCCTTGCACAATGGTGCAAGGGGGCCTGCGTTGGTGCTGGGCTGCTGAAACGGTGCTAATGCAGGGGGAAAGGACAGGAATGCACTGTGTTGCATAAATACAGTGCATTCCTGCCCTTTCAGTTTTGTATTGGGTTGCGCAGCAAGATGACTTGCTGTGCTGCCTTGCACCAAATCCCCGTAAATAAGATCCTCAGCCTGCGTAGGAAGAATATCAGGCCATATTTATGGCAAAGTCACACTACGCAGTACAGAAAGTCACCTTGCTGAGCTGCGTGACAGGGAAAGGGAAGGAAATTGCAATATTTAAAAGAATATGGCGCATTCCTGCCTTCGACCCTGTGCTGGCGCTGTTTTGGCTGCTGAGCTCCAGCGCAGGCGCTCTTCCACCACGGTGCAAGGGTGCCTACATTTTAAGGAGAAACTTTTTGTGCAGGAAGGAGCACCTTCTTGCACAAAAACTGTCCCCTGAGGAATTTTCCTCTTTCTACAGAATGCACCACACATAGAAATAGTAAGTAACGAGCATGAATTAAGATATTCTGCCTCATTACGCCTCACCTGGGAAGGTGTAGCATTTTGGCTCATTCCCAGATCTACCACTGCTGGTAAATCTGGAAATGTGTCCAAATCCATGAATGTTGCTTGGGAACACCCACACAACACCCAGGGGCGTAACACAGGCCCCCACAGCCCCTGCGGAGTGGAGGGCTCCAACCTCCACGGGGCGCCCTCAGCACCGCACCTCAGCTGGAGAGCTGCAGATTGAGTTCGGAGGGGGCCACTCCACATACCCTGCAGGGGGGCCCTCAAGTTTCATTGGTTCATTTTGTTACTCCGGGCCATGCAAGGTGGCCTTGCGTGGCCTCATAAATCGCATTTTGGGCTTGCGCCACGCATGCACCACATTGCATGCAAGTGCGACGACACCCCACTCATAAATATGCCTTTTAGCATCCACTAGCTACTCAGTCTCCTGAAAGATGTGATTGTGCTTTTTAGTGGTATCAACAGTATTTCTTGTCTCTTTCAGTCAGTACACAGGTCTGTGGTCACTTGGTGGCAGTAACTCACCCAGCCCTGCACCGTCTCAGAGTCCACCTGGCTCCCAGTTCCTGCGAGGACCCACCTCGTCTTACAGTAGCCTAGCCTCCACCATCCAAACACCTTCAGCCTCTCCAACCTATGATGGTAGTCTAACAGAGGTGCCCTCCGGGGATAGCCAGTACGACTCCACTATTGCCAGGCTGGCATCAAGTTGGGCGACTGTCACTCAGACTTACTGATGGTGCCCAGCAGGGATAGACACCATTCACAGCAAGATGCCAGGAAGAAGAAAGAGTAACACTCCCTGACTTGAAAAACGAACTCTAAAACAAGAGACCGACTCTGAGGAATCCATTGCCTACCTTGAAATACTATATCGAAAACCAATTTCCCTGAAAGTTGTGAGCTCTGAAAATAACTGACAACCTGGACCCCTCGAGTTGTTGAAAAGAGCTTCTGCTGCAACCAAATTGGACCAAAGCTCCTGGTTAGCCCCTCTTCAAAGACCCTTTCAGCATGGTTCTCCTGCAGATTCCTTGCGCCTCAACATTGAACCTTCAAAACTTTAAACAATCATGGTTCACGCAGGGATGTGGATTTCGTCTTAGGTTCTGTTTTAAAACGTTCCAGATGAATCTGAAGGGGTCATTTTGAGAGACGCTGAACTCGACTGGAAGCACAAAATGAACCCCCAAAATGGACATCTACCTATTTTGAGCCTTTTCTCACCTGCAGAACAGTTCAGACCCAAGCGGTTAATCCAATTTACAGTCATAGCTATGTGGGTGTAGATTTTGCTCTCAAACAGGGAACATACGTTGGTCATTTGGGTAATTATCCTCACACCCAGGAAGGATTACCCACTGTGCAGTGAACTTAACCACGATCTCAGTGAAAGTGCCTTGTTTCTTCTTGGTGCAGTGCCCTCGTGAGCCCTGAACCTACCCACAGCGTGTTGCTGAACTGCACAACTGAACTCAATGAATGCCTTCACTATAATGTCGAGAAATGTTGTCTTTCTGTATTCACCTTACCAGTGTGCCACGACTCTTCCTCGTGAACTCACTAGTGGCCTTACTCATTGCGCCTTGGTGTTGTGTATGTGAACTCACTTACTTTCAGAACTTGAAACTTGTGCACGAAGACCTGCGACAGTGTCCCGTACAAATGTTGCTAAACACCTAGTGCTCTGATAGTGTGTTCCTTTGAGCTCACTAATGACTGTACATAGACTGCCTATGAGCTCTCATAGTGACCTTTCCATGGTCTTTTGGTCCAATGTTTCCATAAACTCACTAATTGCTTTTCATATAGTGCCTTGACATAGTGTCCTTTGAAACTAATTTTATGCCTTAGCCTTAGAGCATTGGTACATTGCCAGTGTGAGATTTCTAAATGCCGTACATGTAGTGTTGTGGTACATTATCCTTATGAACTCACTAAGTGCCTTAAACATATTATTGTGAACTTACTAACTGCTTAATCCACATACTTTACTGCCATGAACTTGTTATTACCCATCCCAGGAATGCTCTGTGGGGTCACTATGTGCCTGGACCACAGAGTTTAGTACAATATCTTTATGAATTCATGTATCACGTTACACATAGTGTGACCACAAACTGATAAATCGCCTTGCACATAATGACTTAACACTGTTTGCTGTTGTAGGTTCACAATTCCCTCAATGTATAGACTTGATACACTGTTTGACTTGATTAAGCAGTGAGGACATTACCCAGAATCCTTTGTTAGAGGCCCCTAGCTCGCTCTCCATTTGACTCACGGATTATAGCACGCATCTGCCTCATTTGTATGTATCCTGTGCCCCACATGTTTGACAAGTGAAACCGGTATATAATGTAACTAATGCACATTCACACCAGCAGCACTGTATCTGAATCTTATTTATATTTAAGGACGTTTTCAAAGTCACCGAAGTGCAATTTGAATACAATGAGCTGTGGCCATCACGGAACGCGTCATCTCTGTCACTGTCCATTAAATTAAGAAAAAATGACTTTTGTTGTTGCTGAGAAATAATTTGACTGTCACTCTCTCAATTTTAAGAGGGTGGCGTGCTGTTGGAGCATGCGTTTTTCCTTCGGATTGGGTGGCGAAGGCTACCATGATTAATATATTTTTTATACTTTCTTTTTCTTTTTTTTAAGGCTACCGTGATTTTGACTGTAGATTAGGCTTATTGTCACTGATATTGGGGAATTTGCTGATGCTTTTTATGAGTTTCCTTTATAAATCCCATCTCACCAGAAGTTGATCCCCATCTTATACCCTTCCCATGCATGTTGATGGACAAAGTTTGTGTACGGTTTGGTGTGGATACACAAACCTGGCCCTCCTTGGAAAGTTTAATGTTCCAGTTGCTAATGGTTTCCCTTGCATCCTACTGTGGTCTATATGTTTCTGGATACTGACATGTGTGCATGTGTCCAGCAGAAGAAAGAAAATCAACTATTTAAACTAAACAAGCATTAGAAATGTAATTGCATTTTTAGCTCAACAGCTACCGGACAGAAATTGCCACTTTGCAGGTGCTGAACAGAGCATTGCTCCGTGAAATGGGCTGAAAGCCTAAAACTATGTTGATAGCCTACAAAATTAAAAGGTAGATCAGGATGACCAGGAGTAACCGGGGACGTATTGGGATGACCAACGCAAGCAAACAATGGTTGAAATCGCCTGGGCTTGATCCAAGCATCCAAAGGTGGGAGAATCGAACCCAATGCACCAATAACATTTCAGTTTTTCTAAATGGCACAACAAACAAATGGCAATTCATGGGCTTGCCAAAAGACGATAGAGGAGATAACAACAGGTCTTGCAGACAGCGCATGCGCGTTACCTAGGTTCGACCTACAAATTGCAAATGAAAGGAAGAGTCACTATTAAACGCACCCAACCCGTTGCAAAATGGAACTGTAATTGCCTTTATAAAATCAAGTGCTACCAACTAAATGCCTGGGGACAGTGAGACTTTTAATGGATTATACTACACCCACAGTACAAACAAAAGACAGTTTTCATCAGGCAGACACCTGTGGATTACCCTATTAATCTAAGCAGAAGGTTCAAATTATGAACATTAGATGGGAGAACTAGAATGGGCAACATTTGCATGCTCACCTCTAGATACAGAGAACATGAAAATGAAAGCTCCAGCTGGAAAATGGCGGCTATAACTTTGTACAACATGTGAGCAAACCCTACAGCTTCACTAACCATATACAGCAGGGTAAATGTGAACGACAAACACTAGTTAGTCCCTGCTTCAGCTTCCAAAAACACAGAGAATAGTCAACAGTAATAAAATGTCTCGAACAGCATCATTGTAATTTGATTACACCAGGTAGAAATGTCTGTGAAAGATGTAATCCAGGGACTAATAAAATGTAATGCAGGCCTGTGGTCTAACTAAAGTATACACTCTCTGTGAACGCAAGTGAATGATGCCCTAGAAAATATGCAAGATTGAACAGACACATCACACTCTTTAGGTCATTGACACTAAAACTAAGAAAGCCATCACAGTTGTGTCCATCCATAAGAAGACCACCAACACCACTCCAAAGCGGATCATAGTGAAGACAAATTCCTGTAAGCAGCCCTTAGATCAGTGGTCTAGAACTCCACCTCGCTAGAAATGAGTACTCAGAGGCATAACAAGAAAGGGAGAGAGAGAAAGGGCAGAGGGAGAGGCGAATTAAAAGAGGTTGCACATCACAGCTCAAGGACTCGCAATTGTACCACTTTCCCAACCACAAACTACTACCTTCCCAACGGCAGGGCCATGGTTGGGGAAGTCTCAAGTTTTTTGTGTTTTTAAAATTGAAGTTTTCACTATTTTCAGATGAGTGCCAGGGATAGTAACACAGGAACTCTGCAGAGATCTAGAGCGAAACCAAAGAATGCACTAGTAAAATAAAAAGTCGGCAAAACGGAACACACCCCACCATTGTAGAAGTGCAAAAAATGATGGCACAAGAAGTACAGTTTCAAGAAGGGGGTGAAAAGACCTGTAGTTAACCTCAGACCGCTGAACACATTCATGTAGACTCAAAATCTCCAGATGCCACCCCTTCAAACCCTCATACCGTCAGTTGCTAAACATGACATTATGACAAGGAATACCCTTAAGGAAGTTCTTATCAACATAGTGATACATCACAGGCACAAAAGGAGCCTCATTTATAAAGCACTTTTGCGCTGCAGGAGCATAACTTTGTTTTACGCTCTGGTGGCGCAATGTGCAGCAGCATATTTACCAGCCCATGCACAGCCACTTTACTTGGCTTTTCATGGCCTTTCACGCAGAACACTGCTGAAAGGAGTGATCCATGGGTGTTGCTGTGCTTGGCCGTACACAACACCCATGGAATCAGAAGCACTCACAGATTTATTTGGAACCGTAAACCTGGGAATGCGTCAGATTCTAACATCACCCCAGGAGTGGTGTTAAGGAGAGGCCAATGAGGAGAAATATCCTTATTTCTCTTCTGTATTTTTTCTGTGTGTGCTGCATTCTACAGCACACATGGAAAGAGGAAAAAGGGAATAACACACCTTGACTGACTTTGTTGTTAGCTGGAGTTGTGGCTATGTAAACTGAATTGTCACTGCTGACAAAATGCTGTGATCTAGAGGGAAAGATACACAATCTCCTGGTAAGAAGGTCAGTACCTAATCCAGATCCCCATGTGAGCATCTCAACACATGCATCCTTTATAGGATAGGGAGCAAAAATGCAAGGCAGGTAGGTGCACGGAAGGTAGATGGCAGCTTAGGCATAGCCACCCATGGATACATTGAAACTAATGAGTGTAGAGCTAGTGGTAGAGTTCTTTCATAGAGCAATCTGCCAGGACAAACGATACCACACTAATGGGCTACATCGTGATAGGTAGGGGCACGTTCACACCATTTATCACAGGAGGCCCAAGATTAGGCACTACGCATTGCCCATAGTAATCAAATTCAGTGAGCAACCTTCCCCAAAATAGTATACAATTCAAGTCGCAAACGCTTGGGAAATAGAGTTGTAGTGGAATGCATTTTAGTTTCCCACCAATCTCACTGCTACAACTATACCTTCTAAGGACGACAACATCCAAGATGACAAGATATTGAAGCACTGATGTGGATACAAAAAACAATGGGCCCCATTTACGAGGATATTATGCCACGCCACAAGCCATTGTGCTGCGCCGTCCTGTATCCACTGGCGTAACGAAAAGTGAGGAGGGGGCCTTCCTGCACGGTACTTAGGGGGGCCCCCTCCGGGCTCAATCAGGAGCTCTCCCGGCCAGAGTTCAGGGCCGAGGGGGCCCCTTGGAGCTAGGGGCCCCCCGCACCGCGTGGGCTGCGGGGGCCTGTGTTACGCCCCTGCCTGTATCATTTTAAAAACACAGAGATACGCCATATTTACAGCAATACGTGCATTCCTGTGCTCTGCCCTGCACCAGTGCTAAAACAACAGCCGCAAGCCAATGCAGACACCCTTGCACCATTGTGGAAGAGTGCCTGGGTTGCAGGCATGATTGTTGTTGTGCAAGAAGGGACACCTTCCTGCACAAAAACAATAATTGAGGGCGTTTTCCTCTTTATATGTGTGCTGCAGAATGCAAATATTTGTCCTCGTTGCGCCACTCCTAAGCCTCCCCTGAGGAGGCGTAGGATTCTGACAAATTCCCAGGTTGTAAATCTGTGAATACGGCAGAATCCAGGGGTGTTGCGTGGGAACATCCTCAGAAACGCCCACTGCCCACACCTCTCACACAAAGTAATGCGTGAAAAGGGGCCATATTTACAAGTCCATGAAAAGTCACGCAGGGTGGCTTTGCGTGGCCATGTAAATATGGGCTGGCACACTGCTCCACCTGTGCTTCTAAAAAAGTGACACAAGCGGGTGGTGCAATGGGCTTGTAAATAAGCCCCAATGTTCCTCACAGTTGGACGTGATGTTAATCAAATCACACAGGAATTAAGGCCACATGCTAGGCTGCTAATGGACCATCACACACGTGAAGACAGAATCCAATACCTTAGTGCAGTTACTCTCAGGATCACATAATTTGTGCAGTCTAAGTCTATCAGATGGGTATAAGGACATGCTAAAGAAGCAAGAAACTGCAACAAGGCACTGCTACTTCCTGAAATGGAATTATTGTTTAACGTGGACAATAAGAAGTGGTGTCTGGCTAGCAGAGTACACAATGCAGGATATATTGATGTATCTATTTTATCTAACAAAGACGGGGTGAGCACATGACTCTGTTAAAGCTTGAAACAGAAAAGATATAATGGATCTTTGATTAAAATGTCCATCTCTGAAAGGTGTAAAAAGACTGAGACAACCTATCAGAAACCCAATAACAACACAGGGCACAAACACAGTACTGTCCGTCGTAATTAGCCGATAGTTCAAAACAGTGCAGAGATGCACTTTTAGAGATGACACACAATGTGGTCCTACTAGTGGCAGTCAGCGCACTTAGGAGATGTAAAAGAACTGGTAAAAGATGAGCATTTTGTTCTGCCTCACATGAGACACATCCCAGAGTCAATGCCATCTTTCCAGACTGTTGAGGGACTGATGCTCCGCAAAGATCCCCAGACTAAAATCAGAGGTCATTCAGGTGCACTAAAAGAACACAGGCTGTGATCAACTATCTAGGTACCACCAAAACATATACGAATCTAAAACCACGTTTTAATTCATATGGACATAAAACCAAGGGAATTCTAGCGAAAAAAAGCTGACTATCGGTTACATACAAATTTGTTCTAACAATATAGGGCATACTTTTCATATAGGGTGCAGAGCATACTGCACAAGAGCTCCTGTGGCAACAACTGCATTTATAGATCTCCAGGATAACCCAAGGGCAACCCCTTGTTGTTCGGTGCATATACCCGCTAAACATTACTCTGTCGATATGGATAGTACTGTACACAGGGTCCATTGGTAGGGACTGGCAGTGCTAAATGATTTATTCAGTACCCTAAAACTCAAAATCACAAGGCACATTCTCTCACACCTTACCTGAGCTCTCCATGCACACACACAGTGATGCCACCACGCCAGGTTAACAGCACATCTCCAGACTTTAGGCATCTCACCCAGCATGGCCCGCGGAGGGTATTCTGCCCTTGGCACCCTGTCTCAGTCTTGTGGGCTGAAATGATGCCCAGGTTCCCGATGGAAATCGGAGCTCTTCGGAATCCCATCATACCTACGAATTGCTGTACAAAAGCTACCATAATACACACACAAATGTGCACTACTCCAGGCAAAGCATATGGATCCCTTACAGATTCACACTGCAAAAGGAGGCAGCTACTGCACACAACATTTGTGGGGGGATCTAGAGTGACACAATTAAGACACTAACTTTGAAGGTGGTGTTAAAAAGTGAGGAACTGTTCCACACTGGTTTTAAAAAACAAGATGTATTTTTCAGTCGAACCATTCGAGTATGCTGCACACGTGAATCACCACAAGCTTACAAGTACGTGGCTGTTTGAGGTCTTTTACCTCAGGGGGACTTTAGCTATCATAGGATTACAGATCATTTCACTGATAGGATGCTGGTTAATCATAGGGTTTACGCGTCCTTCTCCTTTAGGGCTTGTTGGGTGTTTTTCACAAGATTACAGGTATGTGACATTTACATATGCACTATGTATTTTGGAATAAACGCATTTAGATGGCTTTTAAAGCACGCCTGGTATTTAGACACTGCGGTGCCTTTAGAACCACTGCCATAAACTTGATTTATTCCACTGGAGGGATTTTCATGAAAGAATATTTCAGATACTAAACGTGAAAGGGGCAGATTTTCAAAGCTGGACTGTTCTGAAAATCACCCCTGGTGCCCTTCCTTTTGTCAGATTTCGCAAGTGATGTTTGTACTCACTTCACAGCGGTACCATGCTTGGAATTAGTGAACCCTGGGTTCCCACAACTCCTGGCCTCCCAGCAGGCTGCCAATAAAACTGCAAACTTCCAGCTGCAACATTCAGGGATGAGAATTCAACACAGCTCTCCAACTACTTGATATAACTTCTTACACCTGCAGCCCATTGCAACCCCCACCAGTAGCAACATTGCAATAGGCCCTGGGGTGAAGATAAGGGAGGGGTGTGTTGGAGCAAATCCTGGTCGTCTCACGCCCACAGCCCTCCTATTGGTCGCCTATCTGTGTCCGAGGCTGGAATTCTGCATAGACCCTAGGCACCATATTGAATGTGATTTGACCTTTGAACTTCAATTCATTGATATAGTGTAAGAGGTCAATGACCATGTCAAACTTGCTGGAAACGTTAGCTTGACTGTGAACTGTAGTCGATTAGGAGTGTCCTGAAGGATTGGATGTTGTTAAAAGAGCTTATAAAGCGCACGTACACTAAGCGGTTTCATGGCGCCAGAGTCCAGAGAGTGATGCTGCTGTGAGGGGATTAGTCATACGCCTGGCGGAACAGCCAGGTCTTTAGCTGTTTTCTAAACTGTGCGTAAGACGTCAGTGATCTGATCTCTATAGGGATAGAATTCCATGAAAGAGGGGCCAGGACCGCAAACCTTAGTCCTCCATGTTTCTTACGTTTAGAGAATGGAATGACCAACAAATTCTAATCCGAAGACCTAAGGTTCCGGAGGGAACATAGCACTGTATCTGAGAGGATACAAATGCTGGGCTGTTGCTGTATAGAGCTTTAAATGTGATACACTCCAGCTTGAATGCACAGCGTTTGGCAACTGGGAGCCAGTGTAGACTTTCCATTAATGGCTTAACACAGTGCCTTTGGGCAGATGGTAAATTAATCTGCCCGCTTGATTTTGCACCACCTGCAGGCGATTTAGTTGATATGCTGGAATACCTACATAAAGTGAGTTGGCGTAGTCAATGCGGGAGATTACCAATGCCAAGATGACTTGGATTAGGGCTTCTGTAGTCAGAAATCTACTAATCTTCCAGATTTGTCACAGCCGGAAGAAGCAGGAGGAAACCACTGTCCCAATCTGGGCTTTTATAGACAGATCACTGCTGATAACAATACCCAGACTTTTGGTGGAGCCTGTTGGGAGTGGGGGGTTTCCTAATTGGGGTGGCCAGAAGTTGGAATTCCATTGGTTGGCTAGCCCGCCTGTTAGGATCAGCTCTGTTTTATCAGGGTTTAATTTTAGATGATTACTATTCATCCTTTCACTGATGAATCGCATGGTGGATTTAAAGTTGAGCACAGAAGATGGATATTGATCGATATCAAATATAAGTGGACGGTCATCAGCATAGTTGAAAGTGGTGACCTTCCTTACTCCAAGAGATCGAATCAAGGGTATAAGATACAGATTGAAAAGAAGAGGTGGAAGGGAGGAGCCCTTAGGTACTCCACAGGTCAATTTCATTTTGGCGGAAGAGAAGTTGGTAAGACGGACTGCTTGAGAGGGGTTACTAAGAAAAGATGAGCGCCATTCAAGAGCCGAACCCTGAACCCTGGCGTTATCGACAAGGTTGATGAAAACATCGTGGTCAACCGTGTCAAAAGCCGCTTAGAGGTCAAGAAGTACCAAGGCCTGGGTGATACCCCTATAAGCGCCCCTTCTAAGTTCATGGATGACTGTCTCTGTTGAGTGCGCCGGTCGGAAACCTGCTTGTTGAGGGTCAAGATAATAGGAGCGTTCAATAAAGGAGCTGAGGCAACTAGCCACATGAGCTTCCAGAACTTTAGCTAGATAGGGGAGCAGTGAGATAGGGCAATAGTTGGTTAAGGTTGAGGGATCTGGCCATGATTTCTTCAGAATAGGAACAATTTCCGCATCGTTGAATGCATTTGGAAAAATGCCCTTTTTAAGGGAGTTATTCAGGAGCTAGAGAGGAGGATATGGACAGGTGAGACTCCCGCAAAATGTATGGGGGACAGCAATCATTAGGGGAGCCGGATCCAACCCTCCTTAAAAGGCTAAAAAATACTTCCTTAAAGATAAAAGGGATCTGATCTAATAGAAGATAGTTTCTACCTATGAACGATAACAATGTAGGGGGAGTATTGGTAGGAATACTGGACCTGATGGAGGCAATATTTTCGATGAAATGGGTTTGAGCGGGAGCGGGTTTTACTGTGACCCTGTCTGGTTTGGATAATTCATCCACGATAGCAAAGATTTCTTTGGACCTGCTAAGATCTCGTTGAAGTATTCTGCCTTAGGTTGCAAAATTGTGTTTTTGTATTCCTTCAGGTGAGTTAGGAATATATCTTTTATGTCTGGGGAGTAATTTCACCTCCACTTGCATTCGGCTTGACGCAGGTCGAGTTTCTATAGTTTTAATTCGTCAGAGAACCAACGTTGAGCATCATGAGGTCTCATAATTTTGGTTATTTAGTGGAAGCAACACTGTCACTAGCAGATTCAAGCCAGGATTTAATACTTTCTGCTTGGCTGTTAAGTGGCTGCTGATCTGAAGGGGCTGTAGTAGCCAGCTGCATGCAGAAATCGCCTATATTGACTCATATCCAGTTTCTTGCCCTACGGCTCCCCTTCAAATAGGGAATGGTGAGGTGAACATTGGCAAGGGTGAATGTTATAAAATAGTGGTCTGACCAAGTACACGGAGAGATTGATAGATTGGAGATCGTCAGATTAGATGTCCAGACGTCAAGAATATTACCTTTTATGTGGGTGGCAACAGTCACATGTTGGGTGCAATTCATCCCAGAGTGTAGATCTGTAAAGAGCTTCTTCAGATCTCTTGGCAGCAGGGCTCGATCAAGGACAAGGCAAAAGGTTTTGTCCCTTGCTAGCTCCTCGTACTCTCCACCAAGGATTCCCAAAAGACGCCTTCTAATCTGTTGTGACCTCTGCACAGTCGCAGCTTGTGACTGCATTACCTAGCCCACAATCGCAGGATCACGTTCACTGGGTTAGATCTTTGCTCCCAGGGTTGAGTGTTTTTGGACAACCTTGCAAACCTATCTCTCCTTCTGTCACTTCCTCCTGTGAAATGGGATGCACTTTTATTGCACCCTGGCCCAGATTTACAAACACTCTGCGTCAGCTTTGCCGTACTTTTTTAACACAAACCCAATGCAAAGTGTTGTGCAGGACTTGCAATCCAACACAAACAGCAATTTGCGTTGGATTGTAAGCCAAACAACCACAAAGCAATGCGCTGCCTAACATTGCTTTGCGTCAAGGTGGCGTTGTATGGGTGGTACATGGAAGTTCCCGTGCAATCACCAATGGGTTTTGATGCAAAACCCTATCTACAAAGAACTGTAGACAGAGATTTGAGCCAAAATTCTGCACCTCCTTGTGGGAGGGGCAAAAAGAAGAAATATTCTCATTTCTCCTAGTTTTGCCCTCTTTGCGTACGTGCTACATTCTACAGCTCACTTACAAAATGGGAAACACCGCTAAGCATAGACTTTGTAATGGAAGGGGCCACTTCCAGTACAAAAACCGATGCTTTACACAATGGAGACACCCTTGCACTATGGCACAGGTAGCCAAAAGTGTGCCACTGCAAGGAGAGAGATGAACATTGCCCCTCCTTAGTGTATGCCAGGGATCTCAAACCTTTTCTGCAGTGAGAGCAACTTCTGATCATTGACAGTCATTGTGAGATACTGAAGGCTAAGCATCTCGCACAATGTTACCAGACACCTCCACGACCAGCTTTATTGACTTTAAGCCTAATGTCCACAGAGTCAGATACTATGGTTTGAACAAAATACATTGACTAGGGCCACTTACAGAGGGCTGCCATGTGTGTCAATGCGAGCGTGGTCTTTGGGATGTATGAACATGTGTGCATATGAATGGGATATATCTGTATGGGTGACTGAGATCCTGTGTCGTGTGTACTTGTGACACAGGAAATACCTTTTGTCATATGTGGCACTGTTAAATGTATGATTCAGATGTACAACCATTTTTTTAAATGGGAGAAATTGGAGTGCAAACACATTTTCTGCTAAAATTTTCCTAATATGGACCATTTTTCTGCATTTTCAATTCCTTCCACGCAAAATAATTTATAAACGTGGCACTGTGTCTACCAGCCACTGGGAGCAAGATGCCTGCTGTGTGTAAAGGCGACACTTTGAATTGGGAGAGCATTAAACTGAAAAGTTAACTATAAGGATTCCATGAAACTCACCATTTGATTGTTTCTCCATTTTCAAGTGTCACATTTACAAACAGTAGGCATCTTGCTCCTAGGGGCCTGTAGACACAGTGCTATATTTAAAAGAGAAAAATACAGCCATTTGTTTAAATGGGAGGAATTGAAAGTGAAGAAACATGCTTCTTAAAAAAGTATGACGCCATTGGCTTAATTGAAAGTGGAGAAAACAAGACAATGTTTCATAGAAATATTTTTCTTCACTTTAAAGTTTTCCCATAAAACAAAATACAGCATTTTTCAGTTATAAATATGTCACAGTGTCTACTGGACACTGAGAGCAAGAGAACTGCTGTTTCTAAATCCCACACTTTGAAATTGAAGAAAATTAAAATGAAGAGGTTATTTAATCATAAGGTAACTTTTCATTTTAATGTTCTTCCTCCTAAAAGCATTCAGAAACATAATTTTGTGTGCATGTTCCAATATTGCGTTGACAAGAACTTTTATTTAAAAGTTAAATACCTCAGTGCTTCAGTTCTTCACTTCTGTTCCCCATCCTGGGCCATAATTCTGACTGAGAATTGCTCATTATCAGGCCTTGCATTCTGCAGCATAATGATGATAATGTAAAATAAACACAGAATTACCTTAGGTTTTAAAGGAAATTATGACGCTGTGCTTATTTAAAAATGAACTCAATGCTGCAAGCTATTCTGAAGGTGCCTGCGAGCTACTGGTAGCTCTTGATCGACTTGTTTGAGTCAGCTTGTATACATGAGGCTGTGCTGCTGTCTCTCGTTCACACAACACAATGCCACATCTTTACTAGTTGTTCTGCGTTGCGTGAATTGTATGTAAATCTTGGTCCCCAGCCCAGTGTTAATGTACACATGTACACCATGGATGCGCCGCACACTACCCACTTGAACCCATTAGTTGGTATACACTGTGCATATGGGTACAGGGCATGCACACACAAGTCTGACCTACTCCTACATGACTCCTTTAAGGGTGGAGTTAGGAGAATCATCAGATTTTACAGTAGCTGGGGAGTAACCACTGAGTGAGCAAGTGAGGCGAATAAACCTGGCACTCTTTCGGGGATTGTTTACTTATGGGAAATCTGAAAAACAGTGGGCCGTATTTATGGCCAAGTCACGTAGCGCAGCAAGTCACCATGCTACGCTGGACTGCGCTACAGGGAAGGGCAGGAATGTGCTGTAGTAAAAAGAATATGGAATGTTCCTGGCTTTTCTTCTGTGCTGGCACCCTTTTGGCAGCCCAGCACCAACGCAGGTACCCTTGTACCATGGCGCAAGAGTACCGGCGTTGGAAGGAGGATTGTTTTTGTGCAGGAAGGGGCAGACTCCTGCACGCAAACAATGCCCTATGGCTTTTTCCTCTTTCTACGTGGGCTGCAGAATGCAGCACACATCGAAAGAGGAAAAAACAAGGAGAAATAAACCTGTTTCTCCTAGTTACGCCTCACCTGGGGAGGTGTAGGGTTTTGGCACATTCTCAAGTCTACCTCTTCTGGTAAATCTGGGAATATGTAAAAAATCTATGGACGCTGTGTGTGAACACCCACGCAACATCCATGGAGACCCCTCCCAGGTGCAGACTAATGCAACTCAGCGATTACTCGAGATTTATGGAGCCACTCAGGGCCACGCAAGGTGGGCTTGCGTGGATTCATAAATCTAATTTTTTATTTGTGTCACTCTTGCACTACGTTGCGTGGTGCAAGAGTGACACAAATGTCTCATAAATATGTTCCAGTGTGACCAACTGTGCATTTAACACCTCAGTTGTGAAAGAATTTGGTAAAAAGGTATAGGGTATAACAGATTTTCAGTAGGGAAACTCAGAAAACAAACTCATCAGTGACTTCAAGTTGAAACTGACCTTCAGAGATGTTGAAAGAGTCACTGCTTTCCCAAAAATATAAAAGGGGCCACAATGTGAATTTTAAATAACAGTCTTCAAAACAATTGCCTATTATATTGTCGAAGAAAAGGCTTATCCATCGGCGAATATTGGAAACAGGCCCGGTTCTAGTGGGTGGGCCGGGTGGGCCAGGCATACCCAAACATGAGCCTGGCCCACCCAAACCGGAGCCTTGGCCCTCGCAGTGAGGGCTTGAAGGCAGGCAACGCCATTTGGCTCAAAGTGCTTCAACCCTATCCCCCCCCCCCCATCATGTGTATCTGCCCGGGCTGAGACAGCTTCCCGGGCGCACACACACCACAGACAGTTTTTGAGATTTTCGCAGCCGCACCCAAGTACTTCACAGGTCTTTAAAAGATTATTTACATGTTAACGAGGCTTTGTTTATTTTTTCACCCCATCATCTGCACATGCATAAGGCAACAAATCCTTTCTTTGACAACGGTAACCTTTGCCCACTGTTCTGCTGCAAGGATATTTCTTTTTGTTTATTCCTATTCACCTTTCCTGACCCCTGCAGCTGCTTATCACATCAGGCTGTGACACAAAGTTTGACTAATGGAGTGGGTAAGAGAATGTGTTACTATTTGTTTTTCTTTTTAAAATCTACGCAGGCCCAGCAGGACACATACTCCGTGTGTGCTTCATTGAAACAATTTTTATCATCATGTTATGTTATGTTATGTTATCCAAATTTATTAAGCGCACAGATGCCTCAGCAAAGGGGCGTCCTGGCGTCATGGCCATTGCAGGACAACAAAAGACAATATTAAATGCCCAGATAATGTGGTGATTAATGATCCTGCTAGCGAGCAATCATTTGTCTGTTAGTAGTTTTTAAATGCAGATGAACTGAGGGGCATATTACCAACGTTAAGCGATATTTATCGCTAACGATGCTTAGCAACGAATTTTTTAACGCTAAGCATCGTCAGAAATTATCGCAGATAAACCTTGCTATTATCAAGGTTTATCGCAAATGCGATAAAAAACGGCCGCAATGCATGAATATCGCTGAAAAGTCCGCGATATTCATGCATTACCGAGCTAATGCTCTTAGCCATGTTATCCACCTCCCATTGGATAACATGGCTAAGAACTGCTCAGGGCAGGTGTTAGTTTTTGGAGATATTCGCGCTTAGCGCGAATATCTCCAAAAGTTGGTAATAGGAGATAACGATGTTAGCGACTGTTTCCAGTCGATAACATCTTGGCACGCCCACTTTGCATGTCATTAGTGATAAATATCACTGACATGCAAAGTGGGGCCCAAAATGGTCGCTATCTCCTACTAGCTGTCGCTAACTGGTGTTAGCGACAGCTAGGTAATAGGGAGATAATTTTATCTCCGCTTTCTTGGCTTTTAAAGCCAAAAAAGCGGAGATAAACCCCCTTGATAATATGCCCCTGTATTTTATGTGGAAGCTCAGTAGGTTACTGCCTTTGTCACAGAGATCCTTGTGTTATTTGCAGTTCAGAATACAATCCTAACATAGGACAGTGACCAATGAACTGCCATCAAAGAGTTGCATACAAACATGAATGGTATAGGTAGAACTTCCGTTTTTTGTTTTGTGATCTAGTTAGAACTTCCTCAGTCTTTCATTATTCTAATGTTGCTCAAATGAGTATGTTTGGGCAAATATACATTTTTATCTGTAAAGCAGAACCCCATGGAATACTCTTTAAATCCTAAAGTTGTGTTTCCCCAGACCAAACCCTCTTAAAATATACTGCCCACCAGTATGGATGACATGTGATTTCTACACCTTGTAATCCTCATTGGCTTCTGTAACATTCCCTGTAGACTGAGTTACATACTTGTATGATTCATTGTCTCTGTATAATGTGTGCGTGCTGAAGTACTGACGCACACCACACTGATATGAGTAGCGCTATACAACAAATGAAATGCATATGAGAGAATGGCTACGGAGAGATGAGGGGCACTGGTGGAGGGTGGCAGTGAGGGAATCCGAGGAGGAGGTCAATAGTGGAGGGGCTATGGAGTGATGAGGGGCACTGTTGGAGGGTGGTAGTGAGGGAATCCGAGGAAGAGGTCAATAGGGGGGGCCATGGAGGGATGAGGGGCACTGTTGGAGGGTGGTAGTGAGGGAATCAGAGGAAGAGGTCATGGGGTGGAGGGGGAGCTAGGAAGAGATGAGGGGCACTGGAGGAGGGTGGTAGTGAGGGAGTCTGAGGAGGAGGTCATGAGGGGGAGGGGCTAAAGAGAGATGAGGGGCACTGCTGGAGGGTGGCAGTGAGGGAATCCGAGGAAGAGGTCATGAGGGGGAGGGGCTATGGGGAGATGAGGGGCACTCGTGGCGTGTGGCAGTGAGGGAATCAGAGGAAGAGGCCAATAGGGGGGCCTTGGAGGGGTGAGGGGCACTGTTGGAAGGTGGTAGTAAAGGTATTTACAGAGAAAGAGGTTATTGGTGCGGCGCCAAAAAAGACTTTCGCATCAGCACTAAAGCCGGCCCTGTCATGGCCTTTCAGTCTTTGTTTATTTAATTAGCAATCAGGTCATAAGGGTTACTGTGGAACATACTTTAAAGTGTGTGCTAATTATATTTACTGCTATACGCAATGTTTTAAGTTAGAGGGTGATTTTACTAATATTTTTACCGGGAAAAATGAGAGTGAAGCCCAATGGTGCCTGATATGGGGCTGGGGGAGAGTAGTAGTGATAATCAAGCCTGTTACAGGAGTGCGTTGCAGAGTCCGTGGTCAGGTGGAGGTAGTAATGAAGAGGGATTCTCCCTGAAGGCTCGCACAGAGGGAGCCCGAGAAGTGTCAATTGCCTGATACTCCCACCTCAGAAACCTCCTCTTCCCATCAAAGGAACATTACATGGAAAAAACACTTTTTGAGAGTGATAATATTTAGAAAGAGATTTGGAAAAGAGTGCTTTTTACTGAGCATGGTAAGACTAAGAAGAGATAAAGGAGGGCCCTGAAGCAGTCCTGCCTAGTCATATATGCGAGAAATCCAGTCCTCAGTGGCCCACCCAAATGCACCCTAGGCCCACCCAAATAAAAATTCCTGGAGCCGGGCCTGATTGGAAAGGGAGGGGAGGCAATCCCCCAATCTATATTTCCTTGTTTCCATCTTTCTCTCATATTTCTTTCATCCTTCTGTCCATGTCTTTCTCCAACTTTGTTTTATTTTTCATCCCTCTTTACTTCCATCTTTTATTTCTGGTTTCAATCATTGATTCCTTCTTTGCTTCTCATTTTTTTACGTCTTCCTTCCATCTTTAATTCTGTCTTTCATGACTTATTTCCACTTTTATGTCCTTGTTTCCACTTTCAATCTTTCTTCACGTCTATTATAACTCCTGTCCATTATTTGATTATTTTCTTCATTCTTCACGTAGCAATTAAAGCAGTTACACAAGAAGGATGCCAAGCGCCCTGGTGTAAGCAAAACTAAATATCCTGTTGTTTGGTAGCAAAAAAACTCACAGCTATAATTACGGCGGAGTGGAGTGGCCCTAACATCCCATGCCTCCGGTGCTGCTGAACCTACTGCACTATTGGTAGATACGCCCCTGGTTAAAACTAGAAGCAGGTTGTGGGTGGCAGCAGAGGAATGACGCACCGCGCGGGGTCTGGAACGTGCGTCGGGCTAGCAGGAATGTTCCATTCACTCAATTGCAGGGGCGCAGGTCATTTCATGCACTGGTGTCAAGATCCATTGACCTGACTCATCTCTCGATAAATATCCATCTCTTGAAAAACAAACGCTACAATTTGGAAAGGTGGGTGTGTAGCTGCATGAGCAGGAGTGCTGGCAAAGAATAGGGCAGGAACCAAGCCTCCAATACAAGTATTTTTAAATTTTATTTAAATACTTTGAGACATATTGGTGATGCGGATTGTGTCGTCTTTGCACCACGCAACGTGGTACATGCGCAACTCAAACCTTAAGTGAGATTCAAAAAAACGAGCAAAGACCGCTTTGCGTGGCTTAAAAAATATGGAGTAAAGCAATGCGGAAATTGTTGCGCTGCCTAATCTGCCCTGTTCAATGTGCGTTGCGTGGGGGTTCCAATGCAACTCTCATAGATGTTGATGCATTCCCAGATGTGCCAGAATCGGCAAACCTGTGACAGCGACAAAAAGATACGCCTTCCCAGGGGAGATGTAACGAGGAGAAATATCTTTATTTATCCCCGTTACTGTATTTTTCTATGAGTTCTGCATCATGCAGGGCACATAGAAAGAGGAATATGCCTCAGTGGATTGCATTTGTGTAGCTCGATTTGTCAGCAAGTTAAGTGTAGCCCAAGTTGTCCACGTTTGTAACCATTCTTTGCCCAAAGCAGAGGTCGAAGTGCATTAAAGTATGGGAACTGTGATCCTGCATCCAATGGGGGCGGGGTCAGTGACCATGGGGCGGGATCAAAGGTATCTCTAAAAAGAACAAAGGGGCATATTATCAAGAACGGCGTTAAAATTATCGCCGCTTTAGCGGCAGGAAACTGCAGCTAAAGCGGCGATAGTGGGCTTGATAATATGCCCTTGTGAATTCGCATAGAAGCCCAGGTTCTGGTGTGAACTTGGGCTTCTATGGGAATTCTCAAGGGCATATTATCAAGCCCATTTTCTCCACTTTAGCAGCAGTTTCCTGCCACTAAATCAGCGATAATTTTAACGCCATTCTTGATAATATGCCCCAAAATATTCTGTAAATAATTTGTTGGTCTTTCAAATAACTGCATGTAAAATAACCACACATTAAATGAAAAATAAATGCAAGTTAAGCTAATCAGGGAGAGATGTACTATTTTATGTTGTGAAACCTCTATTAGTTAAGGCACGGGTACTCATAGTACGGCCCGCGGGCCAGGGGCGGCCCGGCAAGCCTTCCCTGGCGGCCCGCGGACCGTGCAGATATCGTACCCGTGTTTGTTTGTTTTTTTCTTAAAGAATCTCAGCAAACACCCCTGCTGCAGCGCGATGCAGAGACTCTCTGTGAGGGCCGAGCGATTTCCGTCAGAGTGGGGCTGCAGGGGCCTAAGAGGTGAACAAAGCCTCATTAGCATGCGAATGGTCTTTTAAAGACCTGTTAAGTGCTCGGGTGCGGCTGGCTGGCTTGCTGAGTGTGTGTGTGCCCAGAAGCTGTCTCAGCCCGGGCACACACAGGCAGGGTGAGATGAAGAGGGAGAGGGGGGGGAAGGAGACAGAGATAGACAGACAGAGGGAGAGCGACGGAGGGAGAGGGAGGGAGACAGGCAGACAGAGGGAGAGAGAGAGCGAGTTAGACAGAGGCAGACAGAGGAAAAGTGAGGGAGTGAGACAAGCAGACAGAGAGAGAGCGAGGGAGGGAGACAGAGGCAGACAGAGGGAGAGGGAGGGAGACAGGCAGACAGAGGGAGAGCGAGGGAAGCAGAGGGAGAGCGAGGGAAGCAGAGGGAGAGCGAGGGAGGCAGAGCCAGCTAGAGGGAGAGCGAGGGAGGGAGACAGGCAGACAGAGGGAGAGTGAGGGAGGGAGAGCGAGGGAGAGCGAGGGAGAGCGAGGGAGACAGAGGGAGAGCGAGGGAGACAGAGGCAGACAGAGGGAGACAGAGGCAGACAGAGGGAGAGCGAGGGAGAGCGAGGGAGGGAGACAGCAGACAGAGGGAGAGTGAGGGAGGGAGACAGGCAGACAGAGGGAGAGCGAGGGAAAGACAGATCAAGGGAGGGAGACCTCAGAGTGAGGGAGACCTCAGAGTGAGTGAGGGAGACCTCAGAGTGAGTGAGGGAGACCTCAGAGTAAGGGAGGGGGAAGGAGTGAGGGAGGGGGAAGGAGAGAGAGGGAGACAGAGGGAAGGAGGGAGAGGGAAGGAGAGAGAGGGAGACAGAGGGAAGGAGGGAGAAGGAAGGAGAGAGGGAGAGAGAAATGGAGGAAGGTAGAGGGAAACAGGGAGAGGGAAACAGAGAGAGAGAGGGAGACAAAGAGAGAGTGATACAGTCGGAGTGAGTGAGACAGAGGGAGAGAGGGAGTGAGACAGAGGGAGAGAGGGAGTGAGAGGGAGTGAGACAGTCAGAGTGAGTGAGACAGAGGGAGAGAGGGAGTGAGAGTGAGTGAGTGAGACAGTCAGAGTGAGTGAGACGGAGGGAGACAGAGAGACAGAGGGAGAGAGAGGTAGAGAGAGGGAGGGAGGGAGACAGAGAGAGAGAGAGAGAGAGAGCGACAGAGAAAGAACGAGAGAGAGAGAGAGAGATGTGTGTATGCAGGGTCTGGTGGCTCAGTGGACGAAGGCGTCCGCTGCAGAGACCTGTGATCAACCTCATGGTCAGTTTTTTTTTCTTCTAGCCCTGCCCCCTCCCCCACTGACCCCGCCCCCACCGGTGCGGCCCTCGTACACAAACCACACTGTAAATTTGGCCCCCGAGAGAAAGTTTGTGAGTACCCATGAGTTAAGGCGATCACTGCAGATATCCGTGTGTGTAATCGGAGAGCCACAGAATTAAATTCTGGTTGATGCAGTGGGGAATAGTGACTGGTGAGTTTTGAATATTACAAGATCCCAGCCTGTGACAGAAATCACTGTGAATATGTACTTTATTATTTTAAATTTGCATTCTACACAGTATAAGATAGGCTACTGCAAAGTGCTAAAAAAGATTTCGGTTTAAGATAAAATGTAGATCTGAGGAACATGCAGGTTGTACCTAGTAAGCATATTTTACATAGTAGTCTATTAAAAGCACCCTCTCAGCTCATCAGGTAACCTTACAATACCTCCCAAAAAGAATACTATTCAAGCGATTGTATCAATTAAAACCAATACCAGCTGCCATGCAGTCTGTACACTTGCAGGTTAACTTAATGCACACATTTACATTTCTTTCCGTCAGCTGATATAATGGCAAGAAGGCTTGTTTCTTGTTCATTCAGCGGTCTGCCCCTCTCTCAGCTTCACAGCACAGGAGATTCTCTCCAGTCCACTTCAGCTGAGGCATCTTCAATGTAGGAAGTAACCATCCAAGGACGGTTGCTGTTGAACACAAAGCAGGGGACTGGGTACTTCTATGAACTTGTTTCCAGATTTACAAAGAGTTCATACAGTGCAGGGCTGCAAGCAAAGTTGCTGTGCCTCATTATGTGAAATGGACAGACCAGAACTGTACCATATCTACGAAAAAGTGGCGCATATCTGCTCTTTCCCTTCTGTGGCGCAGTTTCAGCAGCTGTGTGCCAAGTGACTTAGTGCATGGGTGTCTGTGCTGTGCTCAGCACAGTATTACTGCACCAAAGCAATGATTTAAGCAATTTCCTGATTGTATGTGTGCGGCAGAATGCTTCACACCTGCAAAGAAGAAAGAAAACGCCAATTGTTGTTTGGAGCTTGTGGTGAGCAGGATTTGTTGGTGACAGTTGTGGTTCGTGCTTGTGGTGAGTATGTTTTGCTTCTGATTTATTTTATTTATTTTTATTTTATTTAGAGAGTTTTATATAGCGCGAACGTGACCCTTGGGTAGCAGAGCGCTTCACAGATACATATACATGAGGTAGGTTAGAGATACAACTCGCATAGCATAAACATATAGTGAATGAGGTAGGTAGGTATAGAGGTATATAGTAAACGTTTCACACTGATGTGAGGTAGGTTAGGTATACGTCTATAAGGTAATATAGCATAGAATATGTACGATGGCGTGGTAAAATTAGGCTAGTACTTGACATCGGGATTTTCATATTTCTATATAATTTTAGTCTGCATCTATCTCCATGGTTACCATATAAGGTATTCTACTTGTCTACTGTACTATATATTATAATCCTGTCCAATAGTTCCGAATTGTCTTTATCTGTAGTGACTTTCTCTTTTCTTCCATTTGTTGTTCCTTTTTGGCCCATCTATGACGCGGTGGCAGTGAAGTCCTTTCTTGCCTATGTAAGGAACTAAGGGCCAGATGTAGGTGGCCATTTACCGACCGGTAACGGCCAATTTCGACCGTTACCGACCGGTAAATGGGTATTTGGGATGTAGGGGGCCAATTTTACCGATTCGGTAAATTTACCGAATCGGTAAATTTACCGAATCGGTAAAATACAGAAACTGTATTTTTACCGATTCGGTAACTTCGGGATGTAGGTGGGACTCTTCTGAGTCCCAAAGGCCTTTCAGATTCGGTATTTTACCACCCAACCCAATTGGGTGGTAAAATACCGAATCCAGGTGTGCATGCACATGTGTGCTTGCACACCTATGCCATGTGACAGACAGACATGCCTTTAGGGCATGTCTGTGTGCACATGGCACACATGCCTGTATTTGGGGTGTTAGAGGGTGTCAAAGTGACACCCCCTGCACCCTTGCTTGAATCGTTATTTACCGAATCGGTAAATACCGATTCAGTAATGCCCATTGATTCCTATGGACTTCAATGCCCATAGGAATCAATGGGCATTACCAAATCGGTATTTACCGGTTCGGTAAATACCGATTTTTACAGATTCGGTAATTCAATTACCGAATTTACCTACATCTCCCTCCTTCTATTTTACCGATTCATAAATACCGAACCAGTAAAATTCGGTATTTATGAGTCGGTAAAATAGAATTACCTACATCTGGCCCTAACTCATTAGGAAGATCTTAGCTTCCCTCTTGAATGTTGCCGTGTTTGTAATTGTCCTAATATTTGGAGGGAGTGAGTTCCAGATTCTGGGGGCTGCCCCGGAAAAAGCTCTGTCGTATGTTTTATTCTTCCAGAAGATGGGTGGTTTAAACAGCAGCTCCTTGGCCCTCCTAGCTGGTCTGCCTCCTCCAGATAGCTCAATCTTCTGGGCCAGGTATCTTGGTGTTTTGTAGTGGAGCGCTTTGTGGGTGATACATGCCATTTTAAGTTGGATTCTGGCTTCGTATGGTAGCCAGTTTAACGCTTTCAGGTGAGCTTGTGGTGAGTATGTTTTTTTGGTGATCGTTGTGGTTCGTGCTTGTGGTGAGTAGGTTTTGTTGGTAATGGTTGAGGTTTGTGCTTGTAAGGAGTATGTTTTGTGGTGACAGTTGTGGCTCGTTCTTGTGGGCAATATGTTTTGTGGTGACAGTTGTGGCTCGTGCTTGTGGTAAGTAGGTTTTTTGTGACAGTAGTGGCTCGTGCTTGTGGTGGGTATGTTTTATTGGTGATGGTTGTGGTTCGTGCTTGTGGTGAGTATGTTTTGTTGATGATTGTTGTGGCTCATGCTTGTGGTGAGTATGTTTTGTTGCTGATGGTTGTGGTTCGTGCTTGTGGTGAGTAGGCTTTGTTGCTGACAATTGTGGCTCATGCTTGTGGTGAGTAGGTTTTGTTGGTGATGGTTGTGGTTCATGCGTCTGGTGAGTAGGTTTTGTTGCTGATAGTTGTGGCTCGTGCTTGTGGTGAGTAGGTTTTGTTGCTGACAGCTGTGGCGCATGCTTGTGGTGAGTATGTTTTATTGGTGATGGTTGTTTGTGGTGAGTAGGTTTTGCTGGTGATGGTTGTGGTTTGTGCGTGTGGTGAGTAGGTTTTGTTGCTGATAGTTGTGGCTCGTGCTTGTGGTGAGTATGTTTTGTTGCTGACAGCTGTGGTGCACGCTTGTGGTGAGTATGTTTTGTTGGTGATGGTTGTGGTTCTGGCTTGTGGTGAGTTGGTTTTGTTGCTGACAGCTGTGGCGCATGCTTGTGGTGAGTAGGTTTTGTTGCTGACAGCTGTGGCTCATGCTTGTGGTGAGTATGTTTGGTTGGTGACAGTTGTGGTTCGTGCTTGTGGTGAGTATGTTTTGCTGCTGATGGTTGTGGTTCATGCTTGTGGTGAGTAGGTTTTTTGTGACAGTTGTGGTTCGTGCTTGTGGTGAGTATGTTTTATTGGTAATGGTTGAGGTTCGTGCTTGTGGTGAGTATGTTTTGTTGCTGATGGTTGTGGCTCGTGCTTGTGGTGAGTATGTTTTGTTGTTGACAGTTGTGGCTTGTGCTTGTGGTGAGTAGGTTTTTGTGACATTTGTGGCTCGTGCTTGTGGCTCGTATGTTTTGTTGCTGTTGGTTGAGGTTCATGCTTGTGGGGAGTATGTTTTGCTGCTGATGGTTGTGGTTCATGCTTGTGGTGAGTAGGCTTTGTTGCTGACAGTTGTGGCTTGTGCTGAGTAGGTTTTTTGTGACAGTTGTGGCTCGTGCTTGTGGTGAGTATGTTTTATTGGTAATGGTTGTGGTTTGTGCTTGTGGTGAGCATGCTTTTTGATGATTGTTGTGGCTTGTGCTTGTGGTGAGTATGTTTTGTTGCTGATGGTTGTGGTCCGTGCTTGTGGTGAGTAGGCTTTGTTGCTGACAATTGTGGCTCATGCTTGTGGTGAGTAGGTTATGTTGGTGATGGTTGTGGTTCATGCGTGTGGTGATTAGGTTTTGTTGCTGATAGTTGTGGTTCGTGCTTGTGGTGAGTAGGTTTTATTGCTGACAGCTGTGGTGCATGCTTTTGGTGAGTATGTTTTATTGGTGATGGTTGGGGTTCGTGCTTGTGGTGAGTAGGTTTTTCTGGTGATGGTTGTGGTTCATGCGTGTGGTGTGTAGGTTTTGTTGCTGATGGTTGTGGTTTGTGTGTGTGGTGAGTAGGTTTTGTTGCTGATAGTTGTGGTGCATGCTTGTGGTGAGTATGTTTTGTTGGTGATGGTTGTGGTTCTGGCTTGTGGTGAGTTGGTTTTGTTGCCGACAGTTGTGGCTCGTGCTTGTGGTGAGTAGGTTTTTTGTGACAGTTGTGGCTCGTGCTTGTGATGAGTATGTTTTATTGGTGATGGTTGTGGTTCGTGCTTGTGGTGAGTATGTTTTGTTGCTGATGGTTGTGGCTCGTGCTTGTGGTGAGTATGTTTTCTTGGTGACAGTTGTGGCTCGTGCTTGTGGTGAGTATGTTTTGTTGATAGTTGTGGCTCGTGCTGGTGGTGAGTAGGTTTTGTTGCTGACAGTTGTGGCTCGTGCTTGTGGTGAGTATGTTTTGTTGATGATTGTTGTGACTCGTGCTTGTGGTGAGTAGGTTTTGTTGCTGACAGTTGTCGCTCGTGCCTGTGGTAAGTAGGTTTTGTTGGTCACAGTTGTGGCTCGTGCTTGTGGTGAGTAGGTTTTGTTTTTTATGGTTGTGGTTCGTGTTGTAGTGAGTAGATTTTGTTGCTGGCAGTGGTGACTCGTGCTCGTGGTGAGTAGGTGTTGTTGCTGACAGTTGTGGTGAGTAGGTTTTGTTGGTGACAGTTGTGGCTCATGCTTATGGTGAGTAGGTTTAGTTGGTGACAGTTGTGGCTCGTGCTTGTGGTGAGTAGGTTTTGTTGGTGATGGTTGTGGTTCTGGCTTGTGGTGAGTTGGTTTTGTTGCTGACAGCTGTGGTGAGTAGGTTTTGTTGGTGACAGTTGTGGCTCATGCTTGTGGTGAGTATGTTTTGTTGGTGCTAGTAGTGGCTTGTGCTTGTGGTGACAGTTGTGGTGAGTAGGTTTTGTTGGTGATGGTTGTAGTTGAAACTCATGGCGAGCAGATTTCAATGAAGATCTGGTTGGTTTTGCTTGTGAGAATTTTGGTTAGAACCCAGGGTGAGCAGTTTTTGTTGGTGACAACTGTATTTAGAATGTACAATGATCGGGTTTTGTTGGTGAAGGTTGTGCTTAGAAAGCATTGTTAGAAGGTTTTCATGATAGTTGTGGTTAGAACCCACGGTGAGTGGGCTGTGATAGTGATCAGGTAGCTGCTCTGGACTATTGAAGAACAGACCCCGCTCGGTAAAAGGGTGGGCTTTAGGGCTTGCTCGCGGGAGGATGGGCTTGAGTACCCATGGTCAGTATGGAAGCACGGCCTTCTCAGAGGAGAGGTATTTCTCACTTGAGTAACAGAATTTGTTCATTAGGCAAACACAGACCAGTGCGAAGGAAAAAAGATTTAGTGCGTGATCATCAAACAGGGAAAGGACCACCCTGTACCTTGAGGTCTGCCAGCCCCCACAAGTGAGCAATGGGAACAACCTCTTCCAGGAAGAGGGCTGAGTCATAGGCCCGCCCACCATATATGATGATATGTACAGGAGCATTTATAACTGCCCCACCTTGTGAAGCGGGCTGATTCGCTGTTTGGGGGGGGCGCAAACATGGCATGCAAGATGTCCGTCAGATCTCATTGCCCGGTGTCGTTACAAGGGGTGTTTATGCATTTTCTGATGCAGCAGCAGGGGCTTCAAAGACCCTACTGCAGCCTCTTGTGGCGGAGGCTCACAAGATCTAAGGGCTCAGGCCCTCATTTATGAAAAGTGACGCATCGCTGCAAGAAAACAGCGATGCGTCACTTTTCTTTGCGCCCTCCTTGCGACACCAATGATGCATCATATTTACAGTAGGACGCATCATGTCGCAAGGAGTTACATATATGTCAGTATTTCTGACTTATCTGTAGGCGCAAAAATGACGCATTGCTGGAGTGTGTCACAAAAGTGACGCAACTCCAGCAATGGGTCATTGCACATGGGCAATTCCCATGTTAAATGTGCCTGCGTAAGTCTTATGCCTGACATGAGGCAGGCGTAAGATATTGACGCATTTGCGTCCTAGAAGTGGCACAGGGAAATCTTATAGATTTCACTGTGTCACTTCTACGACCCTTTCTTGCGTCGGAACGCCCTCCCTGCATACATTATACCTGGCGCTGGCATAATGTGGCGCAGGGGTTTACAAAGTGACGCAGCTACCTAGATGCGGCACTTTGTAAATATGGTGCAACAAGGCACATTTTATGCCGCTGGTGCGTCACTACGCACCGGCGGCGCAAAAGTGACGTATAGGCTGATAAATAAGCCCCTCATATGGCCAAAAGGGGCCAACAGATGAATAGTGGTTCTGTCATGAGGGGGTTATCCTTGGCCACCATTGCAAGGCTCCTACCATTCCCTCCGCACACAAATGCACGTTCAATAGGGCCAAAATAAACTGCAGGCTGCCAGAACGATGCTGAAAAATACAACACGGATCTTCTATGGTGTGTGCCCAATTAGTCGTGGTGGTCAATGCAACAATAAAGGATAGATCACAAATAGTCCTTTAAAAAATATGTTTTTTTTAACCAACTCAACAGCACTTCTGCTGTGGATCTCAAAGGGATGAAAGCCAAAGTCAGTACTATCAGCTTTTGAACATGTCACCTGTAAGTCACACCTGCTCTCTATAAAGACACTTACATCTCGGAAGTAGCTTGGACCCAAGGGAAGGATGTGTATGTATGAAAAACCCAAAGGCAGTCACTCATAGATGAAATGATGATTAGGTTAATTGCCCTCGGTCACAATCCGATTTATTTTTCTTTATTCCTGAATAAAAAACATATGGGCAATCATAAGAGACAGATGTCGGGCGCCTTCAACCCCTGGGTTGACAAACTAGTGTCTAAACCAGCAAAGGATGTCCTTCAACATATGTAGACTCAGTGTTTCCGTCAGTCAGTCAGTGACCTGTCCAATGCATTTTTTGTGCGGCCCCTGGGAAGCTGTGTTGATGCACACAGGTTCATTCCAAGACGAGGATTATTCTATATGTTGTACCTAGCCGCCTTTTATATTTTAATGTGCCAGAGTAAATGTAGAAACGCCATTCTGTACAAACTTAGCAAATATCACTCATTTCGGTTATAAACTCTCTTTCATTTTTTCAACTTCCATTTATCGACACTACATTAAGGCTGTTAAAGGGCATATTATCAACAACTAGCGATATTTATCGCTAAAGAAGCTTAGCGACATTTTTTCTATCGCCGTGTATCGCCGGATTTTATCACAGAGATAACGTGCTATTAGCAACGTTTATCTCAATGCGATAAAATATCCGGCGATAGTGGCGAAATGCGTGAATATCGCTGGAAATCCAGCGATATTCAGGCATTATCGCTAATAGGGTCTTATCCTGAATATCCACCTCCCATTGGATATACAGGTTAAGAAGTGGTCTGAGCAGGCGTTAGGTTTTGGCGATATTTGCGATCAGCGTGAATTTTTTTTATCGCTACGCCTGCGTTGATAATAGGCGATAGCGGTTAGCGACTGCTTTCAGTCGCTAACAGGTTGGGTACGCCCACTTTGCATGTCATTAGCGATAAATATCGCTGACATGCAAAGCGGGCCCCAAACCGCTCGCTATCACCTAAAAGCTGTCGCTAACTGATGTTAGCGACAGCTTGCTAATAGGGCAATCAAATTATCGCCGCAGCGGCAAAAGCGGCGATAATCTCATATCGCACAAATTGATAATATGCCCCGAAGTTTCTTGGAAATGTGAGCTCCAAACATACGTGTCATCTACTAATATATTTTGAGCAAAAAGTTGTACATGATTTTCGAACTCCTCCTTTTCTCTGGGCAATATTGTTAAAAGGCAGTATATGATTTTACAGCTGAAGACCAACAAGGATAGTATTTTTCGGTGGGTTTATTTGCACTGATTAGCAGTGCACTTTCTTTTTACTCCACATATTGTAGGTTTTACACACAGATATGCACAACATTCTGATAAAGCCATTTAATTATAGACTTGTCTTGGTCTCTAAAGAAAGGTCCACCCTACTGCATAGTTGCACCAACGTCTGATAGTCATTAGTACAATTGCCTTACTTAGCATTTCAAGGAAGCTATTCGTTCACATTGTATTTTGTGTCGACTTTCACAGCATTATTTTACCACAGGAATAACAAAATATCAACCAAGTTCACACGCAGAGCAAGTGAGTGGTCATGCCTCAGACCTGCCTCTCGCGAAAATGTTGCCAATCCCTTCAACGTTTCTCTTATGTAACCTGCAAGAAATATGCTTACATTCTAGAAACCCATCCTGGATGCTCTCTCAAAGGACAAAAAACGTCACTTCTTCTGATGGCATCAAGGTTAAATGTTCCATGACATCACTTTCAGTGACGCCATTAGGGTCTATTGTCATATGATATCATTTCCTGTGATACCATGGTAGGGAGGCGGAAGTGATGTAATTTCTGCTACCTATGGCAATTTGGCGAATCAACATCCAGCGGGGCAGTATGGTTATACAGGCTTCAGTAGGTGCACCCATGCTTTACACAAAAAAACACATTTTTCTAAAAGAAAAAAATTAATTTGATGACTTGACTATAGCATAAACCTATACGTCAGCATTGTCCCTTCTCTTGTTCGGTAATCGCATGGGCATGCAGAAAACCATTGGGAATGCCGTACATTATAGATTTAGGGTCATATGTATCATCAACCTGATTTGCGATTCTGAAATAGCGATTTTTTGAGAAATCGCTATTTCAGAATCGCAAATAGGGATGTATGTACAAATTCGCAATTTTTTTGCGAATTCTTAGTATTCCTTAATTGTGATTCGCAAATTGCGAATCGCAATTAAGGAATACTTTCCCATTCATTTCTATGGGCCAGGAGGCCCATAGGAATGAATGGGAAGTTATTCTCAATTTGCGATTCGCAATTTGAGAATCGCAAATTGAGAATAATTTCAAGGGTGCAGGGGTGTCCAAAGGACACCCTGTTGCACCCCTGAAATAAGCATGGGTGCACATGTGGCGCACATACATGCCCTATGGGCATGTATGTGCTTCACATGGCATGTTGAAAAACGCAATAATGTGCATTTTTCAAGGAATTCGCAAATTACCACCAAATTGAAGTAGGTGGTAATTTACGATTCCTTAAGGACAATTAGCATTTTTTTTCCTTCATACATTGCATTTAAGGAATCGCAAAATTTGCGATTCCTTAAATTCAATTGCAAAATAAGGAATTGCAAATTTTGCGATTCCTTGTTTTGCACCAGATTTTCCTTCATACATAGCATTTGGCAAATTCGCATTCGCAAACGCCGAAATTCGCAGAATTTCGGCGTTTGCGAATGCGAATTTGCTTGATACATATGGCCCTAAATCAGACACCATGAATAATAAATCACAACTTTATGTGCAAAGACACAACACTGTCTGCCTTTCTTTTTCCCAGACATGGGTGTCAAGGAATGAATTCCACACTGGCTCTCTGTTTCTGATCCATTCTCACTAAATCACAATACAGAATTTCACAAACCATAATATACTGTCTACATTACAGCCTTATTCAGTGAAGATTCTTAGGTGATTAATTCACAAAAGAAATCTCAATGCATCTCTTTCCAGCATTTGTGACTTACCTCTAAGCACACGCGCACTTTTACTGTTTTATCTCTGGGGCTGTAGATAGAGTTCATGGTTTACTAAAAACATTGGGCCCCATTGCGGAGTGCATGTCTGGCACTAATTTAACACTATGTTCCCCCCACTGATATTGATCTTAATGGAAGCAAATCTCAGTGGAAAAAAATGCATCGATTTTGGCTATATTCATCCTTAAAAAGCTATTTTTTAGGTGTTGCTAAAGACAGTTTTAGCTGCCAAGGTGGGCCCAAGTCATGAATACATTTAAAATGCAATAAAAACTAGAGAGCAGGTCCCACATTGAGCATCCTTCAGTCATTTGCTCTCATGAGTTTTTCATCTTTTCATCTTTTATCTTTTTCATCACTGAACTATCGCAAGAGTACTGCAGGGAATTCTGTTCTTTATGCTACAAGCAACCATCCCCCTAAGCTGGTGCAAAGCATCCCTTATGGGGAGCTTTTGCGACTTAAAAGAAACAGCACGCGCCCCCTGTGGTTTCGAAAAATCTGCACAGGAATGTGTAGAACGATTCTCACAGAGGGGGTATAATCAAGAGCTGCAGGCCAACACTTTGCGAAAAGTAAGGGGGATCCCTAGACAAGAACTTCTCCAACCTAGACTAGGAGAGGCCAAGAAAAGTACCAATGAGAATAAGTTCAGGATGATAACATCATATTCAGCAGATGCCAATCATCTGAAATATATGCTTAAAAAGAACTGGCACATTCTGAGCACTAACACTGTTATTAGTGAGGATATCCCCAAGTATCCGTTGGTGACTTTTAAAAAAGCTCGGTCTTTAAAAGACAAGCTTGTGGAAAGACATTTTGGTAAACGCATCCAAAAAAACAATACACTAACTGATATGAAAGGGTTTTACCCATGTGGTAAGTGTAAGGCCTGCTCTAATAGTAAAAGGCTGTGAAACAGTGAAGGTAGTGGATCCTACAACTGGCCAGCCTGGATCTCAACAAATGAAAAAACAGAACTGATTGGCTGGTCAGGACGATTGACAGAATATTCAAAAGTCACGTAGCCAATATGTACCACGTGGCCAGTAGAATCATATTCCAAGAAAATGTATTATCAATTAAACTTAGATCTCATTAGTTTAAAAAACAACAGACAAAAACGGAAGACTGTCGGTACAGGTGGTTCAGCAACATGCAGTTGTGTATACAATATATACAAATATCTACAAATGTACAAATGTGCAAACAATTAAGGTGAAGAATCGGACAAAAAACATATTACACACCAAAAAGGAAACAAAACATACTGTTCCAAATCAATTGCAAAGTACAAAATGCTGTTAGAAGCAATGCATTATTTGTGCATGGAAAGAAACAAAACCAGTCCTTAGAACTAAAAACCAATGGACAGGCGGAACTGAGATGGAAAGTGCCTGCCTGCCTCACAGGGCCTGTGGTCGAATGTTTGTAGGGTTTCACAGCTAGGGCCCGTAGGAGTGGTAGGATTTGCAACCTAGCTGCATCCCTTGGTCTTGCCACAGGTTGGGGATGTCGACGCGTTTCGAACCTTAGATGTTGTAGGTTCTCCTCAGGACAGGGACTGGGAAAGGGTTAATCTGCACAGCGGACAAAGAAACTGCCGGAGTGTAGGTGTACCGCAATTCAAATTGGAAGTCTGCGCTTCATATGATGCCAGAAGGCGTAAGGCCCGCGACGCGGTGCAAACTCAGTTTGATGGGCGGCTCACATGTTAGGCGCTGATATGGTAAACTGTATGTAGAAGAGACTTTCAGATTGAATTCCCCGCGGTGCGGCAGTGGAATACAGGTTCCTCTACACGACGGGTCGCGGTTGAACGGTTCCCGCTTGCTGGTTTGATTCAGGTTCATTGACCAGCCGCCCATCGAATTTGATTCTACTTCTACATACAGTTTACCATATCAGCGCCTAACATGTGAGCCGCCCATCAAACTGAGTTTGCACCGCGTCGCGGGCCTTACGCCTTCTGGCATCATATGAAGCGCAGACTTCCAATTTGAATTGCGGTACACCTACACTCCGGCAGTTTCTTTGTCCGCTGTGCAGATTAACCCTTTCCCAGTCCCTGTCCTGAGGAGAACCTACAACATCTAAGGTTCGAAACGCGTCGACATCCCCAACCTGTGGCAAGACCAAGGGATGCAGCTAGGTTGCAAATCATACCACTCCTACGGGCCCTAGCTGTGAAACCCTACAAACATTCGACCACAGGCCCTGTGAGGCAGGCAGGCACTTTCCATCTCAGTTCCGCCTGTCCATTGGTTTTTAGTTCTAAGGACTGGTTTTGTTTCTTTCCATGCACAAATAATGCATTGCTTCTAACAGCATTTTGTACTTTGCAATTGATTTGGAACAGTATGTTTTGTTTCCTTTTTGGTGTGTAATATGTTTTTTGTCCGATTCTTCACCTTAATTGTTTGCACATTTGTACATTTGTAGATATTTGTATATATTGTATACACAACTGCATGTTGCTGAACCACCTGTACCGACAGTCTTCCGTTTTTGTTTGTTGTTTTTGAAACTAATGAGATCTAAGTTTAATTGATAATAAATTTTCTTGGAATATGATTCTACTGGCCACGTGGTACATATTGGCTACGTGACTTTTGAATATTCTGTCAATCGTCCTGACCAGCCAATCAGTTCTGTTTTTTCATCTAATAGTAAAAGGGTCCTTAGCTATAGTATCACAGGGATAAAGCTGAAGAAATCAATCCAGAAGTTCTTGACCTGCACAACACCTTATGCAATATACTGCATAATCTGCCCATGCGACTTATGTTACATAGGTAGTACAATCCACCCAATGAAAATGGGTACTTTAGAACATCAAAGGGCAATTGCTAAACATGATGGAGCTTATCCCGTAGCTAGACACTTTGCTGAGAAACATGCTAGCAATAGAAATCTTTTAAGTTTTTATGGTTTAGACCATGTCCCGGAGAATGCAAGAGGGGGAGATAGACCTAAAAGATTAAGAAGATTAGAGTCTCGCTATATTGTAGATTGCCAAACAAAGCACCCAAAAGGTCTTAACAGTGGGGAAGAGTTAGCATCACTTCTGGGGATTTGAAAATAAGTATAGCTGTGTAGGATACAAAAATAGATGAACTCGTAAGTTGTGGATCTCAAGAATATTGAAGAAGTATTGTAAAGTGTTCAAACTGATGATGAATGAGACTGTCCGGGTAATTAGAATGAAAAAGGTCTAGAGAGACTAATGAAGAAGTATTCTCTGTTGTTATACTAATGAATTTGTTGATTGTACAGTTGTTAAGGGACTAGTGCCGATCCACGGCAAGATATTTCAGGCAGTGATATGTTTTAAATTGCACTGTAAAGGATATCTCCACATTAGCACCATAAGTTCCATAGATGGGATTGAGATCCAAACCCGTTGTAAGACGGCGGAGGAGATCGGACCCTATAGTAATTGAAAAAGAACTACTAGCCGATTAACGGCTAGATAGTATCGTGAAACTCAATGAGTAGGCTGGGAGCGGTAAACGGGCATTATATTAGTCCATCAGAGGACTGTAAATGGAATGTTTACCTAGGTCTATGCAATTATGTGGTCCTTTAATAACTATGGGCAACATGGTTTGTATCGCTGATAATACGATTATTAATGTATGCAATGAATTTATAAATGTGATAATTGGATTTGACAACTGCGGAAAGGTGCGTGCATAATCATTGGTATTGTACCTGTCTAACTGAATAACACTATGATGGCGGATATGATAACACTGCGATGTAGTCCCTTTTCGCTGTAATGTTAAAATGAAATGATTAAATAAGATGGCGGCCTCCCTGTGTTTGTGAACACCGAGGAAGGCATCGCCGAAACGCGTCTGTTTAACTTGGAATAAAACGCAACTCGGAAACGCTTCGCAAGAGTGCTGGTAACTTCTTTTGAAGCAAGAGGATTGGAGCCGGTATATATCGTGGCAAGCACTGCCACGTCCACGCACCCACCCGCGAGTGATTTTGCAGTAAAAGGTGTTGAAAGGAGTTGTAATATATATATATATATATATATATATATATATATATATATATATATATATATAAACCTATAACAACCGGGTTCAAGTGTGCATTGTCTATTTAAATAAATATGGAAAAATACTAGCTGCAGCTTCTTCTTTTGTGTGCAACAAAAATAAATGTGGATAAATACAGAAACAATGACTAAAAAATAAATATGGATAAATACAGACGGAAATGTTAAAAAAAAAATACCATAAAACCAGGAGCCCTAATCATAATGTACTGCAGTCTGCTCAAGAAAGGGCTTGTGTTTGGTTTCAGGGACCTCTAGTACCAGCCTATGGTTCTGCAGACAGCATCAGGAATGTGCCAACTGCAGCTGGTCAAAACATTTGGCTTAAGGGTTCCTTGTGTATTTTCTGTGTATTTATATATCATGTCTTAGTCAGGTAAAGAGCCCAGCGTGCAAGATGAAGCATTGCCAAAGTCAAGAGGTGTGGCTAGTATTTCAGGTTATAAGCCAGGTCTATTTGTTTTAGCAGTGCTTGTTTAAAAACAAAAAAGACCTCTTGGCTTGGCCAATACTTGTTGAATGTCTTTTAAAGACAATAACTCAGTAGTCTTGACAACAAACACAGTGTACCAACTTCTAACTTTATGTTCAGTTAGTTAAATAAAGTGCATTGACTCTGAGTTTTTGGATGCCATGTTACAATGAGATCAAAAGTTGCAAATACCCAGGTAAGGTCTATATTCCATGCATTGATAAAGTAAGATTTTGTACACATTCCTGCAAAGTATTTTTTAAGTAATCCACTAAGATCAAAGGATAGGAAAGTACAACCCTCCTCCCCCCACATACGCACACCAAAAGTAATCAGCACATATGAAGTAATCAGGACTCGTGTAAAACAATCAATACTGTTGATGGATTTGGTTTTAATCACAGAATCAATTGGTTAAAATTTACATTTGCGTAAATGTACTTATTTGATTTTTGGTCTTTTGACAATCAAATCGATGAGAAATTGCCTAGTTGGCTATTACTAGTCTGGTGAAATTGCCCTTTGGCTACTCTATAGAAAAAAACATGAGCATTCACAAATCAAGCAGAGCATTTGCCTTTTTTTTTTACTAACGATATAATAAAGGTTGATTATGCTAAACGGGAAAGGAGCTTTTACACAGCAGGGTGCACACCATAGGATGATGTGTAGGTGCACGCCTCTGTGTTCCCAACGTTTGTGTGAAATGCAGAGTTAGCCTGCACCCTCCACACAAGAGGAGAGAGTGATTGGGATAAGAGGGGGTTTTGGATAACAGACTCAGGGTGTAAAAGGTCCCTGATTGAAAACAGAAAGGCCCTGTCCCTGTGTAGTGCAGATTACAAGAGAGAGTCAAAATGGTCCTGGACAGTCGGAAAGAAGTCCTGTGATCTCTGGTTGGCACAAGAGATTCTCTTGAATTCGTTCACCGCGCCAACATCCTTAGAACCATGGGAAGTCAACGAGAGGAGTCCGCAGCAGAGCTGGATGCCTGCAACAGAGGAGACATGCAAGACACTAGTTAGGTACGTAGCAGCGGGTAGTAGAGGGCAGGTATCACAACTGATCTTTCCTACAAGCTCCAGTGGGTCTCAGGAAACTGAACCCACTCAGTATCATTTCAAGGATTGTGGGGGCAACGGGCAAGACATTCTTTGGGGCCTCCGGTCGGAAAAGTTTTGAATTTTGTCACCAATGTTCTCCTAATTCAAGCCCACGATGCCAACAATACTAAATTATATGAAAGTACAGAATACCCAAGCTACACCAAAATTAATATTTTTACATAGGAGGGCGTGTAAATGTTGTTGCACACAGATCAATGATTTTTCAACGCCCTGTATCCAAAAAGAAAGACTGTAGAAAATAGAGTCAATTAAGTAGTCCAATCAAAGCTTCTGTCTTGAAGTCAGTTATTTAATTTCCACAAGTTCATGATAATCCAAGTGACAGCCGATGCGCGTTTCGCCCACAGGGCTTTCTCAAGGCTGCAAGGAAGATATACATACATGTCCATCAGACACTGTATATGTTTCGATCTCATAGAAACATTTAACCGCATAATGGCATGCAAAATCCCTTGTGAAAGTAACAAAACAGCTGAGTTGTTACTCATAAGACAAAATATTTTTTGTTTATAAATATACAGAACACCCTTGTAGACAGTGTCTCCCAGAGACCGGTTGTTTGTGTTGGTGGAAAGAACAAAGGTAGAGTAGAAAATCCTGATAGGTGTATTACAAAAATAAGACGAAAAGAAAAAGGCAATTTTTAAAATCTATACAGTGACTCATTGTGTAGATTTTAAAAATTGCCTTTTTCTTTTCGTCTTTCGACACTGTCCACAAGGGTGTTCTGTATATTTATAAACAAAAAATATTTACGGTTAAATGTTTCTATGAGATCGAAACATATACAGTGTCTGATGGACATGTATGTATATCTTCCTTGCAGCCTTGAGAAAGCCCTGTGGGCGAAACTCGCATCGGCTGTCACTTGGATTATCATGAACTTGTGGAAATTAAATAACTGACTTCAAGACAGAAGCTTTGATTGGACTACTTAATTGACTCTATTTTCTACAGTCTTTCTTTTTGGATACAGGGCGTTGAAAAATCATTGATCTGTGTGCAACAACATTTACACGCCCTCCTATGTAAAAATAATAATTTTGGTGTAGCTTGGATATTCTGTACTTTCACATGTGACCTGGATTCGGCTGAATCCAAGGACGTATTGACACCTTGGTGGGTAGGTGTCATATACCCTTTAAGCACCCTGGCCTTGGTTGCCGTGGATACTATTAGACTATCAGAGCATAACTGGCACTACCTTGAAGAAGTGCGGTTCGTCTGTAAGCAAACCCATAATTCTTGTGTATATAATACTAAATTATATGTTTGTTTAAAATTTGTTTAAATATATCTTGCCTGGGTACCCCCAAAATCCTTAAGATGACACTAGGTAGAGAGAGAAAGAGTCAGAAGTAAAGATAGATAAGTTTAGATGAAAAAAATAGAATAGGCAGATGTCAAATAGAGAAAAAGTTCACCTATTCAGGGAGACCCTTGGGAGGTGGGGACCCTGGGCAATTGCCCACTTTGCCCATGCTTTAAAATGTCTCTGAATACCCACTAAATACCAATCTTAACAATTCATACATTTAAGGAGCCAGCTTCGGTCAGCACTTAAACTGGTTCAAAGGCCTGACAAAAACTCAAACCCATAAGTGCAGACAGTACATTGCCTGTCTGGATTCCTTGAGAAGTGTGCAAAATACGTTATTCGTGAATCTTAAATGCATATCAATGAGTCGATCAGAGTGGTTGCTTTTTAGTACAGTTTAAACCTAAGCTTTGTGAGAAGCAGTTATCACTTCATCACAGAGGCATTACTGTTTAGGACAAGAAGGTCAATTCACAAAGGTAAATAAACACATGTATACGTACTCCTACACGTAGGTGTTTCACTACTCTTTTTGCTATTCAGCATAACAAATGTAGACCTACCTCTAAATGTAGACTTACATGTCTCCACCTCCTCAGATCAGCAGGTGGAGCCTCCTACAATAGGCTTTATGAGTATAAAGTTACTACCAGTAACTTTGCACACATAGGTAGAGATGCCCACAATTGCGGAGAAGATCTAATTATGGGACAGTGTAGGGATAATTATTAAAGCATATCAGACTTTAGAAAATACTACAAATATTTTAAGATACATTAATTTTTAACCTAGAAGTAATAAAATGGGATTAAATAATTGATTAATTTAAATTATAAGTAATAAAATGTAAACAATTATTTTTAAAAACACCTTCACTAATATATATTATTTATTTTATTTAATAATAAAAGCTGTCAAAAATGGATGTTAATTAAGTAAACTTTCTTATTTTTATGAGTTTAAAAGTTTCATTAAATTTTTTATACTAAGTATTTTTACATCTAAGAATAATTAAATAATTAAAAAATACGTGTAATTTTTATTATACAAATACATATACAAATTAAATACAAATGCTAAAATAATGAAATTTATTTAACATTAATGTTTATGGAGTGTTATTTTATTTCTCTGCCTCCGTTGTTTTTATGGTAGTGTGTTGCAGTTAATATGAGGGGCCATTTGTGGAACTTGACTTAGTCCAAGGCTGGGCACATGAGCTCGTTTTTACAGCTTTAGGGCTGTAGTAAGTTTAAGACTGTAGTTTATGAATCGCAATGGCCTTAGTCTTGTGTGGGTGTGTTACTACCTATCCCCATCTTTAAATGATCATAAACCCCTTCCATTTAGTAGAAAGTATTCCTTTATTTTTGAGTCACTCCTTTTCCATTCCACATTCATTACTATTAGGTGCTGGAACTTGCGCGGAGATCTCCGTCTCCGTGGCAGATATCTCTGTAGAGAAGAGGTACGAGAGGCAGAGGCCGAGGTCTCCGGCTGTAGGTTTGTGAATAGCATCTTGTAGAATGTGACTAGTACTGTTTTAGTACTTCTTTACATACTACAAAATGCAGTTTGTGAATAGGATGCCATTATGAACCGAGTTGGAGGCATTTTTAGGCATGGTCTAAAGACAGCTTTAGTTGTTTATCTTCTGCTGTGTGCCAGGATTGTATAACAGAAATAATAAATATAGACATACATAAAAATAATAATACATATTGGAGATTTGGGCCCAGCTCCTTCAGCCATTGCTCCATTGGAGTGTCATTCAAATGTTGTTTAAGCCCACAGAAGAGCATAGGCACAGACCAGCTCCCTTCCGCCATTGGTTCTTTTTGCATTGCCAGTCTCATTTTGGATGATTTCCACTGGACAGTCATTCACTGACTGCAGTGGCAGTCATATTGAGTGACTGTAATTTGGCATTTTTCCTCTTTGTGTCTGAATCCACATTGGTAAGGGGAGAGGCTAAAGAGTCCTTGTCCACCATGACCACAGCAAACGCACGCGAGCCCCAGGAGCTGTTGTGCTCAGTGTGCGGTTGAGACCAGAGACAACAGCGCTGCTGCAGCACAGGGGAAGGTACTGCAGGGCAGGTGTTGTCTCTGAGGTGTACTCAAGCACAAAGCATCACTCACGCTGTTCTTTGATCACTACATAAATGCAGAAAGTGAACCACACCACTTTAGAATTGTGGTGGCGAGTGAGCGAGTGAGCTCTGCAGCAACGTGGGCCCGGCACTACATCACACTGTATCCGGTGCCGTCTTAAAGCATGGGCATGCTGGGCAGTTGCCCGAGGGCCCTACAAGCATAGGGCCCCCGTGTAGACCAAAATGTAACACTAATTTTCAGTTAAACATTTCTATTCCTGTGAGTGGTTGTGTAGGCAGGGCCCAGTGCACTGCTTTGCCAGGGACCCTATAATGCTGTTAAGATGGCCCTGACTGTATCACCAGATTAGTAGGAAATGCCTTGCTATAATTATTATAGCACTCATGGCCCACTGGAGAAACAAGGGAATTACCTTTCTTGTTCTTATTGGTTGCAATAGCAAGGGATCCAACATGGCGTTGAAATCCACCAACGTTAGGCGAGGTGGTTCTTGTGATGCATTACAGAGCCTGATGGGCTATACAGTGGAAATCTGAAACAATTTCAACATGGCGACTGAGGTTACTGGTGCATCCTTGTGAAGGATGGTTTCTGCATAACCAATACTAAGCACCCTGTATAATATCAATATGGAAAAGGTGCCCTTTTATCTCCCTGGCTACAAGGAAATTCATTTAGAATTCATAATGGAGTTCATAATATGTGTGATGTGATCCTAGAGACGCAGTGAAGTATTCGCTGCAATGGAAGGAAGTCCGTCCTGATTCCAACATGGTGGCCAAGTCTGGATGTGTGGTGGGTGCCTTGCATGTGGATACAGTTTAGCTATCAATGTGATGCTTTATATACTAGGCATTTTCATCCCCTGAAATAACACGGTTATGTATGCCCTCGTACCTTCTCCAGTACCGAGACCATCGGATGTGTCTTCTGGGCCTACTACAATATGGTGAATGGATGCACGTGAATTTTGGTATAGGATAAATTATGTTCAGTGCATGAATTTGGCAGAGATCTTGAATTTAAATATATACTCAATGAGAGTCCATATTTTGGAGCATGACGCAAGAAGCAACTGCGTTCTGGGACTCTTAAGGGAGTCAGAGGACTTCAGGAGCTAAAGCCTCAAGTCCCCCAACAAGCAGGTAGTATTATTGCACCAGCTTCCACTAATGAACAGACATGGCCATATTGCTTTAAATGTAATCGAGTCTGACCTTTGACACGTGATATTTCCACTTATTTACTGGATTAATATTAAAGAGAGTTTATGTGAAATAAAATCGGGTGATCCATGGACTCATGATACGTATACTGTTGACCTATTCTATGAATGTTGCAGGTCTCCACGAGTGAAGACTTTTTTTCTCCATTACAGAACTGGTCTAAAAATCTTGTTAGTGAAAGGAACCTTTTTAAGTCTGGCTTGACAGAGCAGCTGTCTGTAAGACCTGTAGCTGCCTGTGCTTTAAACTGTACATAGAGTGGCCTGTGGCTCCACCCAGAGGAGTCTCACATAATGCTACTGGCTATTTGGTGTATCATTCCGCTTTCTAGGAAGGGCTTTCAATGGAATGCATGGTGGACTATTTTAAACATCTAAAGTGCATGAAATCATCACACATTGCGTTCTTTGTCTCATAGATGCATTGTATGCAGAAATCAATCATTTTTGTGTTGTTGTTTTCACTGCAGTACACGTTTCTTAAATGTTTCAGTCAGGATTCAAACTACAAACTACAAACCAGACCTATTGGCTTGCTCAGGCTTGCTATTTGTGGGTACTTTTTAAATTGGGAATTCTTTATTGATTTATACAAGTGCTAACATTTTGGCCCTAATTGCATAATCTTTTTTTATTCAGAGCAACAACAAATAGGAAAAGAATGCAAGTGAATTAGGGTACAATCTTCTCCCTCTCAATATCACTAGTTTGTAGGGCCGTGGAAGTAAGTAAGGACTCTGTATTTAAATAGAGCATGTAGCTGTGGTTTGGTCATTGGTAGCAAAAACGGGAGCAAATGTACTTGATTAATGAGGTGAACTACTCTTATTAGGTTTTGACTACAGTCAGCTTAAGCTGTCTGTTGGCCAGACCTATTACTTCCAATAAACACAGAGTAGACTTTGGGTCAGCCCCTTGCACATGATTGGATGGCGTTGTTTTCTGTCTCATTTCCCTGCTCTTCAATCAACAGCTTTCCTACCTAGTCTTGGGTTCGCCGTACCCAGGAGCCTTTGGGTCTCACAGTGCTGTGATTGGTTGACTTGTATGCTTCCACTGCTGACCCTGCTTGACCTTGCTTGCATTCAGGGAACTACTTGCTTCGTTTATATTTCAACACTCCAAGGAGTGCCTATGTTTTTTTTTTACTCTATCCCCTTCTGATCGTCCCCCCCGCCCCCATTCTCCCAGGCATCCCCACAAGATCACAGGTTGCTTGCTCTGCACCCCTCATCTTTTATTAAATCTATTTTTGTAAAAAATTATAGATCCTTTCTTTAATGCACTTTTGCACACACTTGTTTCTTTTTAATTTACTGCTCCAAGATGTTTGAATGGTAAATTTTAAAATATGGCGACCGCTTTGCAATCTATGCACATGTCATAATGCATTGCACATGGCATGATGCACACGCAAGCTTACGTCGTGACGTGTGCATGCGCATGGAAAATGACACACACATGTCAGCCTTCCTGGAATGGGTTTCCTTTCAAACACACCAATATTGTGCCTTGACTTTGAAAATGATTGTCAAGTAAACATTTTTTACAACTTGTGCCACAAAAAAGTGAGGAGCGTCACACACAACTTGTTTTGTACGTTGTAGTACTTCCTTAAATGTGCTGTGCAAAATCCTGCCCACTTTTTAATGCACCAATCAAGTTATTTCCAGTTGTATAACAGCCATTCCACCAGTGAGAGCAAAAGGTATACATCAGGGCCGGACTGGCCATAGCTGGCACTGGGTGTTTCCCTGGGCGGTTGGAAGGGTGGGGGCCAGTTGTGTTACTGGGGGCAGGTTTTGCAGCAGTGGGGCCGGTTGTGCAGCAATGCTGCCATATCACCCCCCCGGTAACAAAAGCAGCAGTGCTGGGGGCCGGTTTAGTTATGCAGCAGTGCTCCACACTTGCACCCTCGCCCCTCCCTGCCCCACCTACCCCCGCCTCCCAGGGGGAGGTCCGATAAAATAGCCAGAGCTGATTTGTGTTCTCAGTCTGGCCCTGGTTTATATCTGCTTATGTGGCACCCTGCATTCCTGTTGTGCAGTTGCCTCTCATTGGCACGCAGCACCTAAGGTCGCTCTAGAGGACAGAATCTACTGCTGACAGGGTTAGGCGAAATCAGGAGTAGCAGTTAGCTGCCACTTGTAAGTACTGTGCCTTTTGTGGATTACAATTGTGTTGCCACAGCTGCAAGCCCCATTTGCAGCCCTCACACAGGCTGCTCTTTTCAGTGGAGGATGCTGGGGTTTGACATGCAAAATTAACTATTCATGTAGGAATATGTGTCCTTGTCATTGCCGATGCCAGTAAAAATCCATTTTGTCTTCTTGGCTGAAATGGGCAGGAATATGTAATGTTTTGTCCTGGTTTAGTTCTGCTTACCTCGGACTGCCTCTGTATTACTCCAGAGAAGCTTCCTCTAAATGTTTGCACTCTCATGTCAATAGTCTTACGTGTACTGTGCCTCAGCAGTGCACACCACGAGGAAACCTTGCATTTTCACTGTCCATACTACATCTGCTGTGTGCTTGTTAGACACTTCACTGCAGCTGGCCATCCTGTGACTTTTCTGTGTGAAAGTGAGGGAAGCTTGTATTGCTACTGCCTATCCGGTGCATGCCCTGTTCGGTGTATAAGGCAAGGTTGCACTGCAACTGAACACACTATAACTGCTCTCTGCATGATGGAAGCTTGTACTGATGCTGCCCATCCTGTGCCTGCTCTGTGCGAGAGTGAGGGAAGACTGCACTGCTGCTGTCTGTTCTGTGTGAAAGTGCTGCCCATCCTGTGCCTGTTCTGTGTGTGAGTGATAGAGGCTTGCACTGCTGCTGCCCATCCTGTGCCTGTTCTGTGTGTGAGTGATGGAAGCTTGCACTGCTGCTGCCCATCCTGTGCCTGTTCTGTGTGTGAGTGATGGAAGCTTGCACTGCTGCTGCCCATCCTGTGCCTGTTCTGTGTGTGAGTGATGGAAGCTTGCACTGCTGCTGCCCATCCTGTGCCTGTTCTCTGTGTGAGTGATGGAAGCTTGCACTGCTGCTGTCCATCCTGTGCCTGCTCTGTCCTACCGTGAGGGATGATTGCACTGCTGCTGCCCAACCTGTGCCTGTTCTGCGTGTGAGTGATGGAAGCTTGCACTGCTGCTGCCCATCCTGTGCCTGCTCTGTCCTACCGTGAGGGATGATTGCACTGCTGCTGCCCAACCTGTGCCTGTTCTGTGTGTGAGTGATGGAAGCTTGCACTGCTGCTGCCCATCCTGTGCCTGTTCTGCATCTGAGTGATGGAAGCTTGCACTGCTGCTGCCCATCCTGTGCCTGTTCTGTGTGTGAGTGATGGAAGCTTGCACTGCTGCTGTCCATCCTGTGCCTGCTCTGTGTGTCAGTGATGGAGGCTTGCACTGCTGCTGCCCATCCTGTGCCTGTTCTGTGTGTGAGTGATGGAAGCTTGCACTGCTGCTGTCCATCCTGTGCCTGTTCTGTGTGTGAGTGATGGAGGCTTGCACTGCTGCTGCCCATCCTGTGCCTGTTCTGTGTGTGAGTGATGGAAGCTTGCACTGCTGCTGCCCATCCTGTGCCTGTTCTGTGTGTGAGTGATGGAAGCTTGCACTGCTGCTGCCCATCCTGTGCCTGTTCTGTGTGTGAGTGATGGAGGCTTGCACTGCTGCTGCCCATCCTGTGCCTGTTCTGTGTGTGAGTGATGGAAGCTTGCACTGCTGCTGTCCATCCTGTGCCTGCTCTGTCCTACGGTGAGGGATGATTGCACTGCTGCTGCCCAACCTGTGCCTGTTCTGTGTGTGAGTGATGGAAGCTTGCACTGCTGCTGCCCATCCTGTGCCTGCTCTGTCCTACCGTGAGAGATGATAGCACTGCTGCTGCCCAACCTGTGCCTGTTCTGTGTGTGAGTGATGGAAGCTTGCACTGCTGCTGCCCATCCTGTGCCTGTTCTGCATCTGAGTGATGGAAGCTTGCACTGCTGCTGCCCATCCTGTGCCTGTTCTGTGTGTGAGTGATGGAAGCTTGCACTGCTGCTGTCCATCCTGTGCCTGCTCTGTGTGTGAGTGATGGAGGCTTGCACTGCTGCTGCCCATCCTGTGCCTGTTCTGTGTGTGAGTGATGGAAGCTTGCACTGCTGCTGTCCATCCTGTGCCTGTTCTGTGTGTGAGTGATGGAGGCTTGCACTGCTGCTGCCCATCCTGTGCCTGTTCTGTGTGAGTGATGGAAGCTTGCACTGCTGCTGCCCATCCTGTGCCTGTTCTGTGTGTGAGTGATGGAAGCTTGCACTGCTGCTGCCCATCCTGTGCCTGTTCTGTGTGTGAGTGATGGAGGCTTGCACTGCTGCTGCCCATCCTGTGCCTGTTCTGTGTGTGAGTGATGGAAGCTTGCACTGCTGCTGTCCATCCTGTGCCTGCTCTGTCCTACCGTGAGGGATGATTGCACTGCTGCTGCCCAACCTGTGCCTGTTCTGTGTGTGAGTGATGGAAGCTTGCATTGCTGCTGCCCATCCTGTGCCTGCTCTGTCCTACAGTGAGGGATGATTGCACTGCTGCTGCCCAACCTGTGCCTGTTCTGTGTGTGAGTGATGGAAGCTTGCACTGCTGCTGCCCATCCTGTGCCTGTTCTGCATCTGAGTGATGGAAGCTTGCACTGCTGCTGCCCATCCTGTGCCTGTTCTGTGTGTGAGTGATGGAAGCTTGCACTGCTGCTGTCCATCCTGTGCCTGCTCTGTGTGTGAGTGATGGAGGCTTGCACTGCTGCTGCCCATCCTGTGCCTGTTCTGTGTGTGAGTGATGGAATCTTGCACTGCTGCTGTCCATCCTGTGCCTGTTCTGTGTGTGAGTGATGGAGGCTTGCACTGCTGCTGCCCATCCTGTGCCTGTTCTGTGTGTGAGTGATGGAAGCTTGCACTGCTGCTGCCCATCCTGTGCCTGTTCTGTGTGTGAGTGATGGAAGCTTGCACTGCTGCTGCCCATCCTGTGCCTGTTCTGTGTGTGAGTGATGGAAGCTTGCACTGCTGCTGCCCATCCTGTGCCTGTTCTGTGTGTGTGAGTGATGGAAGCTTGCACTGCTGCTGCCCATCCTGTGCCTGTTCTTTGTGTGAGTGATGGAAGCTTGCACTGCTGCTGCCCATCCTGTGCCTGTTCTGTGTGTGAGTGATGGAGGCTTGCACTGCTGCTGCCCATCCTGTGCCTGTTCTGTGTGTGAGTGATGGAAGCTTGCACTGCTGCTGTCCATCCTGTGCCTGTTCTGTGTGTGAGTGATGGAGGCTTGCACTGCTGCTGCCCATCCTGTGCCTGTTCTGTGTGTGAGTGATGGAAGCTTGCACTGCTGCTGCCCATCCTGTGCCTGTTCTGTGTGCGAGTGATGGAAGCTTGCACTGCTGCTGCCCATCCTGTGCCTGTTCTGTGTGTGAGTGATGGAAGCTTGCACTGCTGCTGCCCATCCTGTGCCTGTTTTGTGCGAGAGTGAGGGAAAATTAACTGCTGATGCCCATGCTGTCCGAGAGTGCTACCCATCCTGTGCGAGAGTTAGGGTAGCCTGCACTGCTGCTGCACATTCTGTGCCTGTTCTGTGCGAGAGTGAGGGAAGATTACACTGCTGCTGCCCAACCTGTGCCTGTTCTGTGCAAGAGTGAGGGAAAATTAACTGCTGATGCCCATGCTGTGCGAGAGTGCTACCCATACTGTGCCTGTTCTGTACGAGAGTGTTGCATGTTCTGTGCAAGACTCAGGGAAGATTGCACTGCTGCTACCCATCCTCTGCCTGTTCCGTGCGAGAGTGAGGGAAGATTGCACCATTACAGCCCATCCTGTGCCTGTTCTCTGTGTGAGCGAGGATAGATTGTATTGCTGCTGCCCATCCTTTGCCTGTTGCATGCAAGAGTGAGGCAACATTGCACTGCTGCTGCCCATCCTGTGGCTATTCTGTGCAAGAGTGTTTGCCATCTTGTGCCTGTTCTGTGTGAGAGTGATGGCCATCCAGAATCTGTCCTGTGCGAGAGTGAGGGAAGATTGCTCTGCTGCCGACCATCCTCTGCCTGTTCTGTGCATCAATTAGGGATGACACTGCTGCTGCCCATCCGGCGCCTGTCCTGTGCGAGAGTGAGGGAATATTGCACCAATGCTGCCCATCCTGTGTGTGAGTGAGGGACGGTTGTACTTGCGCTGCCCATCCTGTGCTTGTTCTGTGCAAGAGTGTGGGAAAATTGCACTGCTTCTGCCAACCCTGTGTCTGTTATGTGCGAGAGTGCTGCCCATCCTGTGCCTGTTCTGTGCAAGAGTGCAGCATATCCTGTGCCTGTTCTGTGCAAGAGTGTTGCCCATCCTGTGCCTGTTCTGTGCGAGTGCTGCCCATCCTGTGCCTTTTCTGTGTGAGTGCTGCCCATCCTGTGCCTGTTCTGTGCGAGACTCAGGGAAGATTGGACTGCTGCTGCCCATCCTGTGCCTGTTCTGTGCCAGAGTGAGGGAAGATTGCACTGCTGATGCCCATCCTGTGCCTGTTCTGTGCAAGAGTGCAGCATATCATGTGCCTGTTTTGTGTGAGTGTGAGGGAAGATTGCACTGCTGCTGCCCATCCTGTGGCTGTTCTGTGCAAGAGTGAGGGAAGATTACACTGCTGCTGTCCATCCTGTGCCTGTTCTGTGTGTGAGTGAGGGAAGCTTGTCCTGCTGCTGTCCATCCTGTGCCTGTTCTGTGTGTGAGTGATGGAAGCTTGTCCTGCTGCTGTCCATCCTGTGCCTGTTCTGTGTGTGAGTGATGGACGTTTGCACTGCTGCTGCCCATCCTGTGCCTGTTCTGTGTGAGAGCGAGGGAAGTTTGCACTTCTGCTGCTCATCCTGTGGCTGTTCTGTGAGGGAGTGAGGGAAGCTTGCACTGCTGCTGCCCATCCTGTGGCTGTTCTGTGCAAGAGTGAGGGAAGATTACACTGCTGCTGTCCATCCTGTGCCTGTTCTGTGTGTGAGTGAGGGAAGCTTGTCCTGCTGCTGTCCATCCTGTGCCTGTTCTGTGTGTGAGTGATGGAAGCTTGTCCTGCTGCTGCCCATCCTGTGCCTGTTCTGTGTGAGAGCGAGGGAAGTTTGCACTTCTGCTGCTCATCCTGTGGCTGTTCTGTGCAAGAGTGAGGGAAGATTACACTGCTGCTGTCCATCCTGTGCCTGTTCTGTGTGTGAGTGATGGAAGCTTGCACTGCTGCTGCCCATCCTGTGCCTGTTCTGTGTGTGAGTGATGGAAGCTTGCACTGCTGCTGCCCATCCTGTGCCTGTTCTGTGGGTGAGTGATGGAGGCTTGCACTGCTGCTGCCCAGCCTGTGCCTGTTCTGTGTGTGAGTTGTGGAAGCTTGCACTGCTGCTGCCCATCCTGTGCCTGTTCTGTGTGTGAGTGATGGAAGCTTGTCCTGCTGCTGTCCATCCTGTGCCTGTTCTGTGTGTGTGTGAGTGATGGACGTTTGCACTGCTGCTGCCCATCCTGTGCCTGTTCTGTGTGAGAGCGAGGGAAGTTTGCACTGCTGCTGCCCATCCTGTGCCTGTTCTGTGTGTGAGTGATGAAAGCTTGTACTGCTGCTGCCCATCCTGTGCCTGCTCTGTCCTACCGTGAGGGGTGATTGCACTGCTGCTGCCCAACCTGTGCCTGTTCTGTGTGTGAGTGAGGGATGATTGTACTGCTTCTGTCCATCCTGTGCCTGTTCTGTGAGGGAGTGAGGGAAGCTTGCACTGCTGCTGTCCATCCTGTGCCTGTTCTGTGTGTGAGTGATGGAAGCTTGCACTGCTGCTGCCCATCCTGTGCCTGTTCTGTGAGGGAGTGAGGGAAGATTGCACTGCTGCTGCCCATCCTGTGCCTGCTCTGTCCTACCGTGAGGGATGATTGCACTGCTGCTGCCCAACCTGTGTCTGTTCTGTGTGTGAGTGATGGACGTTTGCACTTCTGCTGCCCATCCTGTGCCTGTTCTGTGTGAGAGCGAGGGAAGTTTGCACTGCTGCTGTCCATCCTGTGCCTGTTATGTGTGTGAGTGATGGAAGCTTGCACTGCTGCTGCCCATCCTGTGCCTGTTCTGTGAGGGAGTGAGGGAAGATTGCACTGCTCTTGCCCATCCTGCATCTATTCTCTGCGGAAGTGACAACAGCTTGCTCTACTGCTGCCCATCCTGTGCCTGGTCTGTTTGAGAGTGAGGAAAGGTTGCATTACTGCCGGCCATTCTGGGTGAAGCTGAGGGAAGCTTGCACTGCTACTCAACATCCTGTACCTGTTCAGTGTGAGAGTGAGGAAAGTTTGAACTGCTGCCGCACAGAGTCTATACAGTACTTTTTCATGTTTGTAAGTGAAGCTTGCATCACTTGGAGGCATGGATATGTTCCAGTGATGCTTTTCTTGAGTCATGAATATACATCAAAAAGTAATAATTCTCTATTTTAGAGTCCTATTCCACCATCATGTGATTCCAATTTGAGCTTCTAGTTCACGTTATTTTAATAGGCTATCTCTCAATTATTTTGTACTTAATAAATGCACTCATATTATGCATAACATGATACCATACTATGTTACATTTGCTCTGATATTTAGATGTTTTTATTTAATAAGTATTGTTACATATTGCATGTATATTAGCTACTGGGACACCCTTTTTTTGTTTATCGGTGAGTTTATTTTCTTTCATTAGTGTATTTTGTCCTTTCATTATGCCAACTATTATCAAGTTTATATTGTACATTTATGCAGTCATATCTTTTACACATGTCTTTGTATTGGATGTCTGCATTGCAGCCCGCAGGGTTGTATAATATAACACAATGTGTTTATGAAACAAAAGATACACTTTATGTGCCGCTGAGGCATCTCTGTCGCCTGTTGCCTGCCTGCTTTGTGCATTTGAGGATGTGAACACATCATCTCTCCACCTCAGCAGGACCTTTTCTTTATGCATCACTCTCTAGTCCAATAAACTAGCATATAAATGAATGATCCGGTTGTAAATAAGCTGAAGTGATATCAAATATCTATCCTGTTAATGAAACATAAATATAAAATGGAGTGATTTGTTTGAGCAAGGTGTCATATCATGCAGAGGCATACTACACAAGGCCCCGCTGATAGCGCTGCATGTGAATTCAGAGATAGTGAACACATTTACCGCAAATTGAATCCGGCTTCTATTCCTCGTAATCTGCAGGGAGAGAAAGGGGTGTGTTTCAGTCTAATGTCCATAAAATGTTTTTTTCTCACAGTATAACACAGACAAGTTTACAATTCATCTAGTAAAAAAAGCATCACCATTCCAAGCCACTGACTTCTGTTACGTGCATAAACAGGAAATGTAGAAGTGTATGTACGCTACTCAGAAGTGCTGGGACCCTCCCATTAAAAATATTGAACTGCTCATGGGATGTGCTGGTACTCTTCTTTTCAAATTAAAGTGCTGGTACTCACTATATCAGAGTGCCTGTTTGCTACTCAGAAGTGCTGGGACTCTCCCATTAAACATATTGAACTGCTCATGGGATGTGCTGGTACTCTTCTTTTCAAATTAAAGTGCTGGTACTCAGCCCCTGACAGTGCCTGTCTATTTAAAGCACTATCTATTATCTTTCAACTCTCACCCGACACATGAAGCGGCTCACGACATGTCTTGTTCACACCATGCAAGACTTCCCACCTCTGCAGTTCTACAGCTCCTGTCCATCTGCGGATCCCGCAACCTCCAAGTATCAAATTCTCATGGTAGGTCAACTCAATTTATAATTAGTTAATTGAGACCCTAGTCTTTTAACCTCTATAGATTAATTAACAAGCATTGGCATAGCCAATAGGTCTCGCATTTGGTAACTTGTACGCGTTTAGCCATGCAACAGTTGGTGTTGTTGCACCAAGGATATTCTGCCGCATAACTAAATACTTATAGGGTCCAAAAAACGAGCCCTATTGGCTATGTCAATGCTTGTTTGTTTTTCGTTGCTGTTTTGTTTAAGTTGCCAGATCTACAATAGCTGGACATGGTTTTTGTTAACAGTTCTTTGCATCAAATGAACTTGTTTTCATTGCTCTGAATGTTATTTCCATTCTGGTTGTAGGAAGCAGTCATTCCCAGGGGTGTGGGGGCTGCCTAGCTGTGAACATGCACCAAACTTTGCAAATGAGAAAAAGCCTGATGCAGGCGCAATTTACAAGTGTGGAGTGAGTGACCCCCATGCAGCATGACTCACACACGCAGGAGTTCATGCACTGCACCTGCATACTCAGCATGGTTTAAGGAAACTCGACCCACTCCGTCCCAGGCATCAAACACATATTTACCAAGAAACTCTGAGAAGAGCCGGACTGCTGCACTGACGGCTGGTGGTGTGTGTGCCCGGTGGAAACGTGCACTGACGGCTGGTGGTGTATGTGCCCGGTGAGAGCATGCACTGACGGCTGGGAGTGTGTGTGCCTGGTGGAAGCGTGCACTGACGGCTGGTGGTGTGTGTGCCCGGTGAAAGCGTGCACTGACGGCTGGTGGTGTGTGTGCCCGGTGAAAGCGTGCAGCGACAGCGCCCGGTGGAAGCGTGCACTGACGGCTGGTGGTGTCTGTGCCCGGTGAAAGCGTGCACCGACGGCTGGTGGTGTGTGTGTGTGCCTGGTGAAAGCGTGCACCGACGGCTGGTAGTGTGTGACGGCTGGTAGTGTGTGTGCCTGTTGAAAGTGTGCACTGACGGCTGGTGCTGTGTGTACCTGGTGAAAGCGTGCACTGAGGGCTGGTGGTGTGTGTGCCTGGTGAAAGCATGCACTGATGGCTGGTGGTGTATGTGCCTGCTGGAAGCGTGCATTGACGGCTGGTGGTGTGTGTGCTTGGTGGAAGCGTGCACTGACGGCTGGTGGTGTGTGTGCCCAGTGAAAGCGTGCACCGACGGCTGGTGGTGTGTGTGTGTGCCTGGTGAAAGCGTGCACTGACGGCTGGTGGTGTGTGCCTGGTGGAGGCATGCACGGATGGCTGGTAGTGTGTGACGCTGGTAGTGTGTGTGCCTGTTGAAAGTGAGCACTGACTGGTGGTGTGTGTGCCTGGTGGAATAGCGCACTGACGGCTGGTGGTGTGTGTGCCTGGTGGAAGCGTGCACTGACGGCTAGTAGTGTGTGTGCCTGGTTGAACCGTCCACTGACGGCTGGTGGTGTGTGTGCCTGGTGGAAGCGTGCACTGACGGCTGGTGGTGTGTGTGCCTGGTGGAAGCGTGCACTGACGGCTGGTGGTGTGTGCCTGGTGGAAGCATGCACCGACGGCTGGTAGTGCGTGACGGCTGGTAGTGTGTGTGCTTGGTAGAAGCAGGAACATTCACAGTGATAGAAGACACAATTAAACTGACAAAGAGGAGGGGGAGGAGAGGGGTAATGGAGGGGGAGTGGAGCAGAAGAGCATTTTTCACAGCTAGAAGACACAAATGAAGCTGAAGGCTGAGTGCTGAAAGCAAAAGAAAAAAAAACAAGCCAAGCCATGAAAGTGAAAGTTAAAGTGATCGTGACCCGTGTCGGAGGAGACAGATGGCAGCTGCGCATGTGCACGCGCACGTGCACTCAAGCTTCAGACCAGCAAAAGCCCATGGTAGATAGCACTTTTTTTTTACCCTTTACTAAAAGTCGAGCAAGCAGCGCATGTGCTGCTCTAGGCTCGACCTAAAACGGAATCAACTTTGGCTGCCATATCAAGTAGACTCATTAACCAATCAATTTTTGGTAATGTGGGTTCATCCTTCATAAATATAGACTTCATCACCGCTCCCTTTCACCCTACTGGTAGGCACCAGCAGTGGCTAGCAAAGGGGTGGGGGGTTTGTCCCAGGCAGCACTAGTTTTGGGGGCAGCTCTCTCCCCTCAGCTCTTACGTGCTGTCTCGGGCGGCAACCCCACTTCCCCCATTCAATCCCCGGGCGGCAACAGTCTGCGGAATTGGTCAGCGCCCCCCGCTCTTCAGTGTGGTCGCAGCGGGGCAGTAGACGATGGCCTGCCCCGGGCAGTCGAAGTGCTAGATACGTCACTGGTAAGGGGGGCAGATTGTCTATACAAGCAGCAAAAGCTGTTGTTTTACTGTTTTGTATTGCCATTTATGTAGCACTTTTTATTCCCCTTACCAAGCTTAACGTGCTTCTCTATTGGTGAGTTATGTATCAGTAACTTCACCGCAGTTTGGCTGAGCTTTGGCCTTAATCACAGGGACCTGGAGAGTGAGATCATAGAAAACCTTCAGGAAATTGAGTCTTGTTTAAAGGAATAGCCACATTTATATTTCTTTTCTGAATTTTAGCTGCTGCCTATTGACTTTAGTTTCTTGGGTAATGTATTTAACCGTTTGAAGGTTTATACCCAGAAAGAACTACCACTTACCAGTTTTTGGAGGGACTTAGTTTAGCTTTTTTTGTAACATCCTCTGTCACCTGCCTGCAAGGCCTTTTGTAAGCCTTGATGTCCCAAAAGTAGATGGATTGTCCAGTTTAAGAACTATGTGTGTGCCGTCTCAGTAGCTGTTGCAGGGCATGCTAAAACAACTGATGAGTTCAAGTGAGAGGGATAAGTATATGTTGAGGAGAAAGGGGGCACTCATTAGGCCTTGGGAACATCTAACTTTTGCAAGAATATAGCTGACAGGCAAGGAGACAGCGATACGATTTATGTTCTCTCAGTGAGGGAGGACTACTTTAGGGCCGCACCTCGTGTTCCCTTGTCATTTACACTTTCAAACTGAAGTTGATAGTTCACTTTATCAAATGCTGCAGAAAAAATCAATAAAAAAGTATGCAGCAACTGTGTGTGGGTCTACTGTGCCCTAAAGGTTATCCCAATTTTCAATTTTTTGAGGTCATATTTTTCAATGATATTTGAGATCTGATTGAAGGTTGTCTTTTCAAGTAGATTGCCAAAATTGGTCTGTTTGATATAGGCCTGAAATGTGCTTGGCTGTTGGTGCCCAATTCGGTTTTGTTACGACTGGCGTGATGTAGGATATGTTTATTTCACTCGGAATTCTCCTGATGATATTGACTCATTTGGGATGACTCTCCCTGGTGAGGCAGCGGAGGTTGCTGCTAGGATTCGCTTGAATATATTTGGCGACTTGGGGTAGTAAAGGATTCAGCAATCTTCATAGTCATAAAAAAATAGGAACATGTATCTTTTATGGATAGTAGGTTGAAGGAACATCATTTTGGTTTTGTCTTATTGTGTTCAGAATTCAGGCAGTTTGGGGGCTGACTATTAAAAATAGCTCTCAAAATCTTTAGCTTTTTTAAGGGTTTCTGTGATATAGGCCAATACTTCTTTTTTTATAAACTCTATTTATTGGTTTCAGGCAGTGCAGAAACAAATGAATAGACACCCACAAGCATTAAAAAATAAAGTCACTGGAACTCCTGTGAATAATGCACAGAGTCGGTTAGGAACATCATGGTGCACCAAGACCCTAATGTCCCAACAAGGACGTTTTATCTTCAGATGCTTAACAGGGCACACTCTTACTTGGTATATCAACTTCTCAGTACTGGAGCGACGGTCCACTCCCCTCAAAGCAACCGTCAAAAGACTCAGACTTTTCAGATGGCCAATAATGTGCAATGTTCCATATGACCAGAGGACACCCATGACCAAATGGGAGCTTGCTCAATAGGAACCCTCCCATAATTCACAGAAGACCTTATTTCCACACGAGAGCACCAGGGTGTGGCAGGACCGTAGTGAGGATACATTTCACCACAGAGCTCATGAGAATGATTAATCTTGTCTAAGTTATAATTTGGTTTTTGAAATTCGGTAATCATTTCGAATAGTTCTTTTGTTGAGTTGGGGCCATCTGAAATATGCTGGTCTAGATCTGAGCTGAGATTTACACATAAATGCCTTCCTTCATCCAGAGCAAGCAGATTTTAGACCATCTCATAGTACAGAGTCTGTGATAGCAGCAATAAGGGTTGAATTAAGACCATAAAAGGATTACGGAAGGAATGTTGCCCTGGCTCTTTTAGACTTTTCCGCAGTCTTGGATATTGTCGATCTTAGGATTTCGATTGACTGTGTATCTGAGGCAGGGGTGCAGTGCAGTTCCCTTGGGTGGATTAAATCCTTTTTAGTAAGTCACAGTCAGTGAAACTTGGAAATTTCACCTCAAAATCGATTGGACTTGAATGCGGAGTGCCTCAAGGCTCCTCCTTGTCCCTCATATGTTTAATCTGGACACAAAACCGCGAATAGAGGCACTGACAATCTCGGGTTGCAGCATATATAATTACGCAACTGACTCACAACTACTGTTTCACATCGATAATACCCCTGCAGCATATGAAAAATTCCAAAACACAAGGAGATTTATTGTTAGCTGGATGGCGGCTAATCAGCTGAAGTTAAATACTGATAAGACTGAAATAGGCTTGCTGATATATAAGGCCAATATTTGGAGCAATAATCTTGACCTATTGACCTTGGTTCAGCACCTATTCCAGCTTCTACTGCCAAGGCCCTTGCAGTTGTGATAGACACCAATCTCAAGAAGATAAATTCCCAGATATGGACTATGGTATCAAAATGTTCCTTTCTGATAAAAACTATGAGGAAAATGGTATCCTTCCTGTCCTTTGAAGCAAGGAAATTATTTGTAACTTCTGGTATTAACTCAACTTGACTATGCTAACTCTGTCTATGTGAGACTTACTCGCACTCCTTTTCACAAATTACAATTGATCCAGAATGAAGCAGCACGGCGGATCTTTCTCCCTCCTCTGTACTCGCATTCCACAGCCTTGCTTAGAGAGCTGCATTGGCTTCCAATAGAGGAACGAATTTGCTTTAAAGTGTGCTGTATAGTGTTCAAAAGTCTGGACAATACCGGTGCCATATTTCAGGCAGAGGACATTAAGAGGTATATACCCTGCCTCAACCTGAGATACAGTGAGGCAAACAGTCTTATCATAAATACCTAAATTTCATAAACATAGATCAGGAGGGCAAAGCTTTTCAGTAGTGGCCACTCCTACTTGGAATGCTTTGCTCGACAAAATGTTTGAAGCAGGATCTTGGGACTTTTAGTAGTTTGCTAAAAACCTTGGGGCATATTATCAAAAACAGCGTTAAACTTATCGCCACTATAGCGGCAGGAAACTGCTGCTAAAGCGGCTATAATGAGCTTGATAATAGGCCCTTGTGAACTCCCATGAAAGCCCAGGTTCTGGTGTGAACCTGGGCTTCTATGGGAATTCTCCTAAGGGCATATTATTAAGCCCATTATCGCCGCTTTAGCGGCAGTTTCCTGCCGCTAAAGCGACGATAATTTTAACTCCGTTCTTGATAATATGCCCCTACGTTCTTTAAACAGGCTGGTGGTATTAAGTACATTCTAGTTAGGCTCTCGATCGCTCCAGCATTATAAGCACCAAGAATCTTTTGGTGAATATGTGCTCTACAAGTATTTATAACATAACATTATAACATAACATCTCTCGTCCAAGTTTCTGTCATTAAAAGAAGATCCAGAATGGACTGAAGCAATAGGCTGCAAATGTGGATTCCCTTTTTTAAGGATCTAGGGTTTATCATGATTCTTAAAAAAGGGTTTTAGGTTTTGTGCTGCAAATTATCACTTCATTTAGCAAAGCAAAAATACTTTAACTGCCCTTACAAGAACTCCTTCAAAATATGTGAAAGGTCATGGTAAATAACTTTCATGTGAGTATGACATTATGTAAATACCACCTTGATTTACTGGTGAACAAAGGATTGTAATGCCTGTTCCTGGTCAGTCAGTGTCTGAACACTCATCCAACAGCGCCACCAAATAGCGCATAATGCACTTGAAAGGATTCACAGAAATAGCTTACAAGAGAATGGTCCTTGGGATACGATCATAGAACTTTGACGTATGTTCCCATCGGCAGACCTTCTGCGACGTCTCTGTATAGGAGAAAGGACAGGTGAACATCAGAGAATTACAGAACCCTCCTCATGGATACCCCAAATCTTCCAGTCTCACTGGCAGAGCCCTCCATTGTCTAGCAGCCATCACATTTTCTAATTCTCATTTCTGTGCCTCCTCCATGTTTGCTCCCAACTTCCCTTTCCTTTCCCTTCTCTGGTGCACTCCCATACTTTGACATCTGTGGGGTAGATGTTCAAACATTTTGCGCTGGGTTAGTGTCACAAAAGTGATGCCAATCAGCACAAAATGTTTTTTTTTACCAATTTCCAGTGCAAAACCTGGTTTGCATTGGAAAGTATCCTGCAAGGAATGCAAAACAGCATGAAGCATTGCTTTGCGTTACTTAGCCCCCAAGGGGGTGTTACATGGGTGTTCCCATGCAACCACCCCCTGTCTTTTGATGCAAACCCTATCTACAAACAATTGTAGACAGGGTTTAGCGCCAAAAGTTAACACCATCTGAAAGGAGGCGTTAAGAGGAGAAATGTTTTTATTTCTCCTTTCTTTTCCTACTTTGCATGCATGCTGCACTGTGCAGCCGCATACAAAGTGGGAAAAGTGTTTGAACTTGTCTAGGCATAGTATTTTGTACAGGAAGGGTACCCTTCTAGAACAACACCTATGCTAGACTCAGGCACACACCTTAGCGCTAAGGTGTGGGCCTGGTGCACGGCAGCTGAAATCAGCGTAGATATGGCACTCTCCTGCGTCCTCCCTGTCATGCAACGCAGCATTTTTGGTGCTGCGCTGTGTGATTTCTTTGAAAATCTGCCCCTGTGTTTCTTACGCACTCAGCTCTCAGTGGCTACTTACCACTGTGTACCAGGCACACTCGTCTCCTAGTGCACTGGAAATGACTGCCACTGCAAATGCACTCACTTACCTGCGTCACTTGTTACTGCTCTCCTTCCAGCGGCTGTGCCCGTTACTCTGCACCTACACCCTCACATTTCCATGACTTTAACATCTGCTTTGTACACACTTCGCTCCCAGCGGCTGTGCCTACTCTTCTGCTCACAGACACCCATCAGTCTCCAGAAAGATGAAAGGCTGAGTGGACCCATCGGGATTTGAACCTGTGACCATGCAGTCAAACACAAATTCGTGCAGTGGATGCATTAGTCCACTGAGGCACCAGACTTGGCTATTCACGCATGTTCACCTGCAAGTCGCAGTGCAGACTGCTTGAATAAAAACACTCCTTTAATGAAGGAGCTCCAGCTGTTCTGCACACACAAACACCCACACATACACTCTGCCAAACACTCACTTAAAGAAATCTCAATACCGGCTACTCTGGAAAAACACATTCAACTGCAGTAGTAATGACCGCTGCTTTGCTCTTAAACTCAGTGGCGGCTGCTAAGGAATGGGGGTGGTGCGCCATGGATGTGGGGAGGTTACAAAAATCCCTTACCTGGTTCCAGCCGCCGCCTTTCCTCCATTCTCTTCTCTTCCTCCTGACTCCCGGAAGCAGGAAGCTTCCAGGCTCCCCTAAACCAATTACGGTGCTGCTGTTACAAGTATGATAGCAGCGGTCGTGATTAGTCTGAGCGGCCTGTTTGGCCGCCACTCAGGCAGTGCCTGAGAGCCTTGGGACAGTTCTCTACCCAGCTGTGCAACATAGCCGGGTGGAGAAATGCTGAGTGCGCATGGCGGTTTGGCCGCCACAAGACCATGGCACTTAGTAAAAGTAAAGTAAAGTCCACATTTGTAAAGCGCACAATCACCCGTAAGGGTCTCTAGGCGCTGGGGGCCGTCGGGAAGATTAAGCGAGCTATTGCCCAGAGTCACATGGTGCTGGGCTAACCTGCCGCCGGAGCCGGGGATCGAACCGTGGTCTCCAGATTCCAGCGTCAGTCGCCCTGGCCGCGGCGCCACACCTCTCCCATAACCATAACACTCCACCTCCTGTGATCCAGCCCAGCTCCGCCCCAACCTGGCTCCATGCAGAAAAATAAAATGTGATATAATTTTATTTTTCCTTATGACACTGCTCTGAGAGCGGTGGGCGATGCTCCACTGTCTTAGCAGAAGAGCCGCGCTGCTTAAACTCACCTCTTGGTGGCAGGCTCCACTGCTCTGCACACAAACATGGACGCCACAGTGCAGGTAGAGGTCACTTGGCTGTTGCCTGAACTTAAACATTTTGAAAGTAAATTTTCCTTGATCTGAATCTCCGTTCTGGACAACTTTGGCTGAAAAAGGTCCTGGAACAGAGGTGCTATAAAAGAAGAGATAATATGGTGAGTGCCGTTGTTTACATTTTGTTCTCTATCAATAAAACTGTGGAACAGTTGGCCAGCTAAACCCGCAACCTGAATCAAAATCTAGCATGTCCAAATTCACAAAGCTTACATTTTTTCACAACACCCTTTTTTCTTCCCCTACTTTCTCCCAGGATTGTCGGAATCTTTTGGGGTGCCTGGGTCAAAACTTAAAATGTGTGCCCCCCGGAGGCTTCTTCAATTTTCCCAGGTGCCAGAAGCACCGGTTTACTAGTGCACAACAAAAAAATATACTCCACAGATGCTGCCTCTTTATTAATAAAGATAGAAAGCTTTCCTTTATTTAAAAATGAATAAATAACTTTTAAAGAAGCAGAGCTGGGCCCTGAAGAGGACAGGCAGGTGACATAATGCCACATCCTTGTCAAAGCCCTGTTTTGTCCCACAGCATACTCCTGATATCTTCAGACTTGTCTGTTCCTCTCGCCCAACTTGGTCCAACCAACATCCTTCCCTCCACAGTTAATCTTCTTTATGACAAATATTAGTTTGACCAGGTCCTAACAAACTATGAATCTTTTTTTTTAACTTCCTTCAAGTTTTCAGAAGAACACTACAGGTAACATCTGAGGTACAACTGCACTTTTGTGACCAGTCAGGCGTAGAGGTATTCTTGGCGAGCAAATGTTTCATCTACAATCATGCATCGATATTACATAGTATATCACCATTATTCAGCTATCTGGGCGATCATCAACACTCAAGCGGCACAACATTAATTTATTTATGTATTATCTATGATATTATCATACTGATTCTTTAGCTTGCAAAAAGGTGTCTTTCGCTGTCGAACTACAGCTTCTCATGTCATGGTGACTTTATTAAGCAAGGTATATCTGCTTCCATACTTCCATACAGTTTTCATCATATACACCAGTCAGTTCGAGTCGCCTAAATCTCCAGGCTGTTGTCCCATTTTTGTTCTTCTTGATGAATACCCTAACTTCCTCAGCGGATATCCTTTCGGAGGGGCCCCCAAATGTTTCTAGGGGACGATACACTTGGTAAAAGTGTGGCTCATATGTCTATATTGTCATTACTCTGTAGTTAATGGAGTTCCTATATCTATGTCCCAGTGTTGTCTGGCATCCATCCTATGGACCAGCCATCAGTTATGTATAGACCCATTATGGGATTTCACCCTTCAAGGTGAGGAGATCACAATGATCTATAAGAGAACCCCAAGCTCTGGGGTTTAAGGTTAAGCCCGGAAAACAGCTTTACATAGCCTAGTGGAACCAACAGTACAGAAGATATCTAGCAGGGGATACACAAGCGAAGTCCTTAAACAGCAAAGTGTCATAAAGGTACAACTGAGGTAAAGGCCCTCCATTTTTATCAACCTCAGTCTCATCTGCTGTAACAACACCTTACGTTCTGATGTGACCAACAAACTAGCATAATTTGCCAGAAGTATCTCTGTTCCATATAGTATGACAAGATTTGGTGCTTGATGCCAACTGATACCATGCCCAAACAATGCATCATATTTACATGACTGTTGGACTAGGCCCTTTTGTGCAGGGTCATCCCAGAACTGCTTGCCTTCCTTCTGTATTTTGTCTGACCTGTTGTTGGTGGTTTTATGACTCTGGGCACTTTACCACTGCTGATCAGTGCTAAAGTGCATATGCTCTCTTTTGTAAATTGTATTATGGATTAGTGATTCCATGATTGGCTATTTGATACTCTGGTTAGTTGTTGCAAAATGGAACTTGACTTCTGGCACATGCTCATCTACACAATGAGGGAGCTACATGTGTTCTGCTAGGAAAGGGGGGTTGCCTGTGAAGAGATGATCCAGGGAGGATCTAGAGGCATCCCTATTTCATTATGAGTTACCCCACTGAGGGCCAACACTACCAGTTGAGTTTGAGGAGGAAGACTTTCCTGAAAGTGAAGGAGAAACAGAGAAAGATGAAGGGCCACTGGCTTGTGAGTAGAGGCTGAGAGAGCTTGATGAGGAGCTCAAGAGGGCCTTAGCCCAAAAAAAAGAAATACGTGTAGCTCGGGAAGTGAGCTTGACTGGGTTGGCGGTGGAGTCCAGCTCAGATGGTGGCAGCAAAAGTGAATTATCTAGTGCTGAGGGAGCAGTATACACACCCAGAGATGTGGCGCCTGACTTAAAGGAGGGGGTTAACATACACCAGTGGGTTCAAGGATATGAGGTAGCTCCAGTGGTGCGCACTGTCCCTGAGGTGGACTGGGGAACTGGCACAGAGTGTGGATTGAGTGAAAGAGAAAGTAAGACACTGTCTTGCCAATCTCAGGAGAGTGGTGTGGTGTACTTGTGCGAGGCACTGGATGGTAAGGCAAAGGATGGCTTGGTTAACACCTGTGTGGGGTGGTATGAGTCAATTCATGGAGAGCATATTTTAAGTCCCTGTTTTCCAGAGCTATGCCAACGCCTGGTGGAGTGTGAGTTCTCTGTTCCCAGGGAGCTCCCACTGGATACAGACCTTTTGGTGGATTCCAGAGGGTCTGAAGAGGCATCAGGGGGTGATCCTGAAGGAGATGGCCTAGGTTTTACTCAACCCAGGGTGGTAGGGGAGGGTGTGGTAACCCAGATAGGTCCCAGAGTATTGGGAAGGGTGTAGGGTCCCATGTCCTGTCTCAGAGGAGAAGGAGTGGGATTGGGCTGCGCCCGAGGTGCCTAAAACCCAGTCTCAAGGCCGGGTTGGTTCCATGAGGGAACACCAGGCAGGGGGCCTGGTCTGTACAGGTAGGCCGTCCCCGGAGGGGGATCCCAAGATGTCAGTTGAGCTGGGGAGACTGCTGTAACTAGCATTCCACCAGCTCTGGTGTCTGGCAGCACCTCTTCAGTTGGGAGAGGGCATGAGTCCAGAGAAAGGGGTGAGAGGGGGATGCAGTCCCCAGTGGAAGGACCAGTGGGTCAGGGGTTACCAGCTCTGAGGTTAGAGCACCCCAGGACTGACCTTGGTGAGGCCACTTCTGGCCTGGGGGGGTCTTCATGCTCTGTCAGGTGGACAGGAGGCTGGAGACCTGCGCCAGGCAGACTCTTACACAAATCCAGAGGAGTGTTATTCCCTTGGGGGGTTGATGTACTCCCCCAGAAGTACAGTTTAATTGGAGGGCCGGGTTCAGGGTGTCCCCTCTGACCTGGAGGAAAGGGCAACTGCTAACAGTGCCCCTACCGGTTTGTCTTCTGGGGGCACCGCTCCAGGTAGGAGGGTGCAAGGCCCCAGTAAGGGGGGCAGGGAGAGGAAAGCCTCACCGATGACCTCTGCCCAGTGTACGGGTACAGACCCCAGGCTGGGATCCCAGTTGCAGGATAGAACCCCTGAATTGGTTGGCAAATTGTGGAGGACACCTGCCACAGGTGCCCTGACAATTCTGTAAGGGGGTACCACTCCAGGTAAGAGGGTGCAGAGCCCCGAGGGGGAGGACCGGGTTTGGGAAAGCCCACACCAGTCTCCTGTCCAGCCGCTGGGTACAGGCCCAGGGCTGGTGGGTCAGTGGCAGGATGTCATACCTGACCTGACAGGAGGGAGAGTGGACAAAGGGTGTCAGGCACCTGGGGCTACTGCCCCCGCTCTCTGATGCCACAGAGGTTTGAGAGTCCTGAAAGGCATAAGGCCTAGGTCTCATCACTGACCACGGTCAGTGGCCACTGTGGCTTGCTGTCCTGGTGGGCAGAGTGGCCCCTGGGGAGGGTCCAGGAGTCACACCCCAGGGGTGGACTGGGCCACACCACTGTGTTGGCCATGTGGGTACTGTCTGTCTGTTGAGACACACCTATGAGCAAGCTATGGTTAGGTGCTGCACAGATGATGTCCACAGGTGAGGAGAAGGGTTTCCCATGGGTTAACTTAGGGGGCCCGAAGAGTATGGACAGAGGGATCCAAATGGGTTCAGATTGGCGTAGAACTGGAGTATGTCCCTACAGTTGGGGGCCGGGGTCCATGTTCTATCGCCCCAAGCAGGGAAAAGCCTATCAAGGTATTGATTAGTCTATCCTGGCTTTAGGCTGGAAGGGGTGGTGTTGAACTTGGCCCTTTTTGCAGGGTCATCACATAACTTTTTGCCTTCCTCCTGTATTTTTTCTGACCTGTTATTGGTGGTTTTATGACTCTGGGCACTTTACCACTGCTAATCAGTGCTAAAGTGCATATGCTCTGTTTTGTAAGAACAAAAGTTACTTACCTGTAAACTGTGGTTCTCCAGTATTGGTGTCTTTCATAGATTCACATGCTTGAATATCCCCCGTCGTCGAAGTGGGAGTCCCACGGTACATAAAATAGCAGTCATAGATGCATGTATACATGAAAATTATAATAAATAAAAATATACATACATATAATGCAATACATTGTATATTGTAAAAGTACCATAGAACATAATAGGCCCATTGAAAAGCCTAAGGGAGAACTCACTTTAGTAGCATATTAGTGTCATTATGTGTTGGATCACATTCCAGCCAATCAGGCTGTAGCCTCCTCTAGAACCTTCTCCTCAGAAGCCCAAGTCCTCAGATTTTCGTAGCACAAAGAAGGTAAAAGTGCCTGAGGAGAAGAGAGCCTCTGAGGGGAGGATGGGAGGGTCGCATGTGAATCTATGAAAGACACCAATACTGGAGAACCACAGTTTACAGGTAAGTAACTTTTGTTCTTCTCCAGTATTAGGGGTGTCTTTCATAGATTCACATGCTTGAATAGAGTAGAAAGCAGTAAATCATCACATAAGTCATAAAGGTGATACATCAAGCAAAGAAGGTAAACATATTAGTCAATATGCATTAAATACCAAAACATTATTAGTAAAAAACCTTTATGACTGGAGGCGGGTAGCAACAGAGGCTCACCTTTATTGGAAAAGATTCCGCAGCACCGCTTGACCGACTGCTGCATCCGCGGCGTCTGTTGATTGCAGGCAGTAGTGCTTAGTAAAAGTATGGCTACTCGACCAAGTAGCAGCTCTGCAGATCTGTCGTAAGGGTACCCCCGCAAAAAGGGCAGCCGAAGTAGACACTGCTCTAGTTGAATGAGCACGAACTGGAGCAGGAAGGGGCTTTCCAGCCCGTTGGTGGCAGAAGGATATGGTAGAGGATATCCACCTGGTTATGGTCTGTTTGGTAACAGGTTGTCCTTTGCACGTTGGACCATATGCCACAAACAATTGATCTGACTTTCTGATAAGTGCAGTTCGTTGAATGTAGAATTTGAGACGTTTCACATCTAATGAATGCAATGACCGCTCAGCTGGAGTTTGCGGAGCAGGAAAGAAAGTTTTCAGGATTACAGGTTCGTTGAGATGAAAGTCAGTGGGAACCTTTGGGATGAATTTAGGATTAGTTCGTAATGTCAGAGCCTCGTTGGAGAATTGCAGGAAAGGAGGCTGTATGGTAAACGCCTGGATGTCACTGACACGTCTTGAGGACGTCAAGGCGAGCAAGAGAGCAACTTTCCACGTGAGAAATTTAAGATTTGCAGAGTGAATAGGCTCAAATGGTGGTAGAACCAGTTGAGACAAGACCAAATTCAAGCGCCAAGCAGGCGGAGGGCGACGGATAGGTGGAAACATCCTAAAAAGGCCCTTGTAAAATTGCTTAATGATCCTTGAAGAACATAGAGATGTGGAACCATCATGGCGGAAACGGGAAATCGCCGCCAGGAACACTTTAAGAGTTGAGTGTGACAGTCCTGATTTTGCCAGGGATAAAAAGAAAGGTAAAATCTGTTCAGGTTTTGCAGTCATTGGGTCCAAATCCTTAGTGCGGCACCAGACACAGAAACGCTTCCACTTTAATTGGTACGTTTTTATGGTGGAGGGAGCGCGAGCCCGCGCTAACACCTCCCTGCAGTCAATGTCAATATTTAAACGTGCAAATTCATTGTACTCAGGTTCCAGGCATGGAGTTGAAGATATGCCGGATCCGGGTGACAGATTAGTCCCTGCTGCATCGTGAGGAGGTGCGGTAGAGGACGAAGCGGTAACGGGTTGGACTGCGAGAAGAGGAGCAGGTCCGTGAACCATGGACGTCTCGGCCATTTGGGTGCGATCAGGATGATGCGACAAGGTTGGAACCTCATCCTGTGTAACAGGCGAGGGATCAGAGGAAGTGGAGGGAAAGCATATATGAAGTCGTTCGACCAATTGAAAATGCATTCCCGCTCGACTCTCTGTGGGGATGCCGACTTGCAAAGCGTTGGCATTTCCTGTTGACAGCAGTTGCGAAAAGATCCATCTGTGGCCGGCCCCACCGATGGAAGATGAACTCGACCGTCGGCTGGTTGAGTTCCCACTCGTGATTGTCCGACGATGCTCGGCTGAGTGAATCTGCCAGAACATTGCCACACCCGGCACGTGAATGGCTGTGAGATGAATTTGACGCTGAATCACCCAATCCCATATTTCTTGTGCCAGTTGTGAAAGTAGAAGAGACCTCGTGCCGCCCTGCTTGTTGAGGTAGTGCATGCTGGTGGTGTTGTCCGTCCTTACCAGCAAAGTGTGTCCCTGCACTAACCTCTGGAAGGATTTTAGGGCTAAGAAAATCGCCAAGAGTTCCAGGCGATTGATGTGCCAAGTTCGTTGGATTGCTGTCCACTTTCCTTTCACAGACATGCCGTGGAGATGCGCTCCCCATCCTTCGAGAGACGCGTCTGTTGTAAGCGTCAGAGTTGGAGGTTCGTCCTGGAAGGAACGGCCCGCAGATATGTTTGGAGGGTGAGCCCACCACTCCAGCGCTTTCTGGATGCGAGGTGTTAAAAGGACCTTGTCCTCGAATGACCCCGACACCTGTTTCCACTGCTTTTCCAGTTCCTCCTGTAGAGCCCTCATGTGCAATCTGCAATTTGGGATAAGTTGGATGCACGAGGAAGCCATGCCAAGGAATGATTTGAACATTCGGACAGAAACGTACAGTTTTGATTGTAGGAACCGCACCATCTTTACCATGCGGTCCTGTCTTTCCTGGGAAACGAACACCTTTCCCTGCCGAGAATCTAGCAAGGCTCCGAGAAAATCTCTCCTTTACGATGGTTGAAAGTGTGACTTCCTGCAATTGATTGAAAGCCCCAAGGCGTGGAAGAGAGAGACGCAGACCTGAGTGTGCTGCTCCGTCAGGTGAAAAGTTCTTGCCTTGATGAGGCAGTCGTCCAGGTATGGGTAAAATTGAATACCCTGGAGACGCAAGAAGGCAGCTACCGGGGCCAAGATCTTGGTAAAGACCCTCGGTGCTGATCGTAGGCCGAATGGTAGGACTTTGAATTGGAAGTGTAGCTGCCCGACTGTGAAGCGTAGATACTTCCTGTGTCTGGGGTGGATTGGCACATGGAAATAAGCGTCCTGAAGGTCGATTGTCGAATAGAACTCGTTTGGATTGAGAAAATTCAGAATTTGGAGCAGAGTTAACACCTGAAAAGTTTTTGAAATGATAAATTTGTTTAGGGCTCGTGAATCTAAAATTGGACGCCATTCCCCCGACTTCTTCTTGACTAAGAAAAAGCGGGAATAAAACCCCTTGCCGCGTTGACCTTGCGGCACGACTTCGATGGCTCCTTTTCTGATCATCAATTTCACCTGGGCCAGAAGTTCCTTGAAATGAGGAGGTGGTGGCCCCGAAGGTGGATGAGTGGGTGGAAATTTTGTGAATTCCAGGGTATGACCTTTGGATATAACGTCTAGGACCCATTGGTCAGAGGTGATTTCGGACCATTTGTAAAAGTACTTCGAGATGCGACCTCCAATATTTACGGTCGGCAAAAGGAAGAGTCTGAGGCAGTCACTGCTTTTTGTTGTTTGAGCCACCTCTATAAGTGGATTTCCTCTGGTATGGTCTGGAGGTGGACTGACGATTTTGGGATTGATAGGAACCCCTCTGTCGGTTATCGTTGTAGGGGTTGTACGAACGATATTGACTTGATCCACGAAAAGTAGAGGAACCTCCGCCTCTACCCCGTGCACCTCGAAAGGGCCGCTTCTTGTACTGTAGGGTAGCCAAGGACCTTGCAGTGTCGGTGTCCTTTTTGATCGCCTCCAGGGCATCATCCACATGTTTGCCAAACAGTAATTCTCCGTCGTACGGTAAGTCTAGGACTCTTGCTTGTACCTCTGGACGGAAGGTGGTAGATCTTAACCAACCTTGACGCCTCAAGACTGCAGCCCCAGCCAATTGTCGAAACCCCGTTGAGGAAATATCGAGTGCACAATCAATGATTTCGGATGAAATCAACTCCCCCTCTTGTATAATAGCCTGTGCTTCTGCACGGATTGCATCAGGTAGCTGAGGAATCAATGCAGCAACCTCGGACCACATCTGGCGGTCGTAACGGCCCAGTATAGCCAGAGTGTTTGCCGCCCTCACCGTAGTAGCCGCCATGGTTGTGAATTTCTTTCCTATTGAATCCAATTTGCGGCCTTCCTGATCAGGAGGAGACGTGAGTGGCGTAGCAGGATTGCGCGATCTTTTTTGTGCAGCCTGTGTAATTACCGAATCTGCTTTCGGTTGAGACACCAAACAGGCCGGGGAAGACGCCGGAGCCTTGTATTTCCTGTCCAATCTGGGTAAAACTGCAGGGACAGAATTTGGACGTTCCATCAATTTAAGGCCCTCTTTCCAAATATAATCCACGATAGGTATAGTGTGGGATTGCCTTTGAGATAGGTCCTTAAAGTCATACAAAAAGCATTCGCTTTCATGCTGTTGTTGCTCGACCTTGAGATGAAACAGTTTTGTAGCACGGATCATCAAATTGTGGAAATGTGTAATGTCCACCGGGGGCCATTGTAGAGGTGAGGTGGGCGGAGTGGAAGGTGTTTGAGCCCTATAATCGTCCCACTCAGTCATGTCGACGTCATTGTCGTCGTCATCATTATTGTGAGGATCCGGATCCTCGTCGCCAGTGTCAAGACGAGTGCCACCCGGTGAAGCAGGTGAAACCGGTGCAGGTGCCTGAGGAAGTTGAGGTTGAGGTTGCGGAGGAGGCGGCGGTGCTGGAGATGCAGGTGTAGAAGAAGGAAACCTGCGGTTATAATCATCCAGCATGTGCTGTAGGTTCATGACCAAAGATAGAGGCATCTGTGTAGTTGGTTCTGAAGGCATCGGTCCTGACGCGTCAACAGGAAACAATTCAGTCCCATCTTCGACATTGTCCACTACATCACCCTCATCTCTATATTCCTGGCACTTAATGTGTAAATCCGAAGGACTGGTGGCCTGTTTAAAAAATTCTTCCACCTCTGAATCGTTTCCGGATTCTTCCTCACCAGACTGGAACAATTGGTCTGGAAGATGAGTGCCGCTTCTCACTGGACTCAGTTGGATGAGTGGTACTGTTCGCAAAGAAGAAGCAGTAACCACTGTATAGACGGCAGCCGTTTTTGTTGAAGGTGGACGCGACGTCAACGAGCCCGTTGACGTAAGTGTGGCAGTGTCAGAAACAACCTGAGGCGGCTGCGTCGTCACCACAGAGGCAATCGGCGTAGAAATGGAAGGTTTCTTCTTCGTCGACGAGGATTTCTTGTCCGTTGACGAAGCCGTCGACGGTGCCGTCGACGAGAGTGGAGCCTTGGTCGTCGACGAGTTTGGAGCCTTGGTCGTCGACGACGGTGTAGACGTCGACGGGATGACAGCCGTCGACGGGGCGGCCGTCGACGATGGAATTTTGGTCGACGGCGCCTTCGTCGACGAGGCGGCCGTCGACGATGGAATTCTGGTCGACGAAGGCGCCGTCGACGAGGTGGCCGTCGACGGGCCCGTCGACGAGGTGATGGTAGAAGGCTTGATCTTCGTCGACGGTGTTCGCGTCGATGAAGGCAGCGTCGATGACTTCGTCGTCGACGGTCTCTCTTTGACGGTCGTCGACGAGATCTTCACAACCGAAGAGATGGGTCTCACCTTCGTAGTCATCGTCGATGAGGTGGTCGTCGTCGACGTAGCGCTGGTCGACATTGTACATGTCATCGTCGACGTAGAGATGGCAGACACAGATTTCGTCGACGCTGAGCTGAAGACGTCGACGGTCGCGTCGACGAGCCCGTCGACGAGCCAAAACCAGATTTTTTAATGGAAGGCAAGGCTTTGGGCGCAGACGTCAGAGAACCAGGTCCCGTAGACGTGCCCTGAAGCAAATCCTGTGGGGAGACAATCCTAGAGGACTCCAACAATCTACTCTTCTTAAGAAAAGGAGAAGGAACCTCAGTCTCAGACCCACGCTTCTGAGAGGACTTTGAAGCAAAAGATGACAGGCTCTCCACATCAGAAACCAAAGACTCTGAAGTCTTCAACTTCTGTAGCCACAGAAGGAGACGGGCCTCTCTATCCCTCAGAGTCTTGGGAGGGAAAGTGCGACAGTACTTACAGTTTTTCACCTCGTGGTCTGGGTAGAGACAGTAAATGCATTTACTGTGTGGATCCTCGTGGAAAAGACGTAGTTTACCACAAGAAGGGCAAGCTTTAAACAAAGATTTCTTGTTTGAAGACATTTTCCTGAAGAAAAACAGTTGAAGTTGAAGAAAACTGAGCAGAGCTCTGGGAGACTCCCTTCACACGACGTGCGGTAGAAAATCTAAGGACTTGGGCTTCTGAGGAGAAGGTTCTAGAGGAGGCTACAGCCTGATTGGCTGGAATGTGATCCAACACATAATGACACTAATATGCTACTAAAGTGAGTTCTCCCTTAGGTTTTTCAATGGGCCTATTATGTTCTATGGTACTTTTACAATTTACAATGTATTGCATTATATGTATGTATATTTTTATTTATTATAATTTTCATGTATACATGCATATATGACTGCTATTTTATGTACCGTGGGACTCCCACTTCGACGACGGGGGATATTCAAGCATGTGAATCTATGAAAGACACCCCTAATACTGGAGAAATTGTGTTATGGATTAGTGTTTCCATTATTGGCTATTTGATGTACTTGTCAGACCCTAGTACTGTGCACTATGTGTGCCCAGGGCCTGTAAATCAAGTGCTGCTGGTGAACTTGCAGCACTGATCTTGCCTCCCACAGAAGCCGCTTGTAAAATGTTATTCAGGCATGCCGTTGCAGAGCCTGTGTGCAGTCTTTGACTGCCATGTTGACTTGGCAAATGCACACACTTGCCAGTCCCTAAACCTTCCCTTTTCTACATATTAGTCACCCCTAAGGTAGGCCCAAGGTACCCCTGTGGGCAGGGTGCATTGTATGTGAAGGTAGGACATGCCCTGATGTATGTGGCATGTCCTGATAGTAAAATACTGCCAAAATTAGTTTTTCACTCTTGCAAGGCTATCTGTTCCCATAGGACAGAATCGGGAGTTTGTTTATAACATCTTATAAACATAACTGACCCTAGGAACAAGATGGGAAAATAAAGTTTAGTACTCAGGATGTTAAGATGCATCTTTTAGTGAGAGCGATTTTTACATTCTGTGTTTGAAAATACCACTTTTAGAAAGAAGGTATTTTCTTGCCTAACCATCCAGTGTGCTTCTGCTAGGTTTGTGTATTGCATGTCTGGCTTTTGGATGACAGGGGCTAGAGAAGGGCAGCAGCTCCAGAAGTCTGACGAGTCAGGGCTGGGCTGAATAGGCCTGGTCTGCATTTGGAGTGGTGGAAGGAGTAGCACCTTCACCTGAATAGGGCTGTGTCTACCTTCCACAAGGACGGCTCCGCCCCCCTGAGGTGTGTCTGGAGCTAGGGCTCACACTGAGAAAGGAGGTTGTTGTGCACTTGCAAAGTGCCCCACATAACTGTTTTTTTGCTGGGTACAGACACTCTCTGCCTTCAGAGAACACAGGATTTTCGTGTATAAAAAGAAAGGCCAAGACCCCAGACTTTTAGATCACTTCTGGGAAATCAAGAGGAACCATTGCCAAATAGAAGAGCCAGATCAGCGGAGGAGGAATACTGCCCCTGTGCTGTTTGCTGTCTGAGGTTGGCCTGCAGTGGCTACTTGCTGCCAAGGAAGTGAGAAAAGGACTTTGCTGTTTGCTTTGTCGCCTGCTTGAGGAAAAGATCTCCAAGGGCTTGAAATAGAGCTTACTTTCTGTTAAGAAGTCTCAGGGACACAATAGACTTCCTGCAACTCTGCTGGTGCTGCTGGACTATGCCATCTGTGAGTCCGATCCTTGCCTGAGGTGCCTCCTGCAGTCAAAAGGTCTCAGAAGTGGGTTTTGCAGCTGCTCTCTGCAAGAACCGGCACAAAGCATCATGAAACCGTGAAAAGCCTCTTGGAACCGCTGCAGGGCGATGCGAAGCCGCGCTGAGTCCCGCCGGGTAAAGCGAAGGCTCGCCGCACAGCCCCCAGCACCAACGCCGGATGACGCGAAGCCTCGGAAAGCGGCACAACACATCGCATTTGGCCACAGTAAGAAACCGATGCATCATCTCCCCGCACAGTAAGAAGCCGACGCATCCCCTCCCCTGAAGTAAGGAACCAACGCATCACCTTCCTTTGGCGTACGCAACCGACACATCACCTTCCCTGTGGCTGTTTTTGTTTGTGACTGTGTGTGAGAAGTTGGCCTGATGTGCAGTGTTCACTATTCTAGTGATCACTATATATCAGTCCAAACAACCCTTATTGATGATTGGTTGTAAGTCAACCTTATAGACCAGCTATCCTAGTAGCATGGATACGAGCAGTCTAAGGCTAAGACTCTAGAGGGCGTGTTAAGCCAGCTGTTTTACCATCACATTACCCCTTGAACACCCAGTGAAAGGACACCACACAAGTGTTATGAAAATAAACAGTGTATTTATTAGAATCACAACAACCCTGTACTCTTTATGAGGACAGGGTGCTAGGCACACAACAAAACTCTTACGAAAATACTTAAGTTAGCACGTTATACACAAATGCCCGAGGGGCACGAAAAACCATATACTTTAAAAGTGGAATGCGAATTACTAGCAGGTAAGTAACAGTACTAATAGGCTTTGGAATCGCTAGGACTTGACTAGGGAATCGTTAGATTACTACTAGGAGGCCCAGGGGACTCGGGTGCAGAGTGTGCACTCTCACGCGGGATGCGGGACAAAGTCTATGGGAGCTAGTAAAGGCAAAGTTAGTGTTCACGGGCGAACCCGACCTGGTAGGAAGAAAACGACAGTGGATCCTGACCCTAGGACAGTGAGGCTATGCTGGGACACCGAAGTGCCGAAGTTACCTAGCCCAGGGGCTGCAGCTGCATAGGTCTGAAAAGACGTCGGGGATCTCGTTGCCGGACCAGGAGCCTGGAAGAAGGAAGTTGCTGGCAGGCGACCAGTGAAGAAAAGTTCGATGGATCCAAGCCTGGATCAAGGAAGAAGAGACCTGAAAGCAGAGGGGACCAAGTTCTTGAATCACTAGCCAGTGATTAAGTGGGCACCAGGATGGCACCGGGCGAAGTCACCTCGACTAGGTGAGTGGGCGACGCTGGCTCTGCAGATCTCACGGACCAGGAGGCGTTGTCGGCGACCAGGATGGAGAGGCGAGCTGTCCCACGATGGATGAAGCTGTCGGCGTCGAAGTTACCCAGGATTGGGCAACAAGCCTTGGCTAATTCAAGCCCACGCGGTGGACTCAAAATGGCGTCTTGAGTGGACCAGGAGGGTCCGGGGTGCTCCTCTTTTGGAAGGGAGCAAGGGCCAGCCTGGAGCAACCAGACCAGCAGCAGAAATGTCGTCGGGCGTCGTTCAGAAGGCCACAAGCCAGCGGGCTAGTAGCCAAACAACGCGGTGAGCAGCAAAAAGCAGAAGGGCCCCACGCAGATCGTGGAGATGCTGGGAGGCTGCACTTCGGTGCTGGAGCTGCTCAGGGTCGGGGCTTCTCGGACCCCAAAGCACTCACCAGGAAATTACTCGGCGGGCTTGCTGGAAAGAAGTCGTGCAGTCTTGAAGATGGCCGGTCCCTCGAGGTCTCGTCACACCCACGAATCTCAGCGTGACTGATGATGTAGGTAGAGGTCAGAGGTGCCAGGGAAGCCGGTTCTCGTCGAGCTGGGCAGTCTTGATCCGGAGGAGAGACTTGCAGCAGACCGCAGTGTTCTTAAGATGGTGCCTGCGGATGCAGGGTGACTACTCCTTAGTCACAAGGGAGAAATCTTAGGAAGAAGTCTTGAGTTCCTTTCGTGGAAAGTAGTTTCAGGATTCAAAGATGATCTGATTTGGAAGGGGGCCAGTTCCTACCTTTATCCTGTAAAAAGGGGCTGGCACGCGACTAAGTCCTGCCCTAGGGGTGGGACTAGGAGGGGGGTGGTTACACCCACTTCCTTGGCGGGCTTTTCCCCAGCACAGGGTCTGGAGTGACCCTGGAACTGGTTCCAGCCAGCCTATGCACAGTGAGCACCGGGGTGCCACGTGCAGTCACCTTCCTCTAAAGCCCTGCCTACCTACAATACACAAAACCCTGTCTGGGACGGTGCTGGCACCGCCCCTGGCAGGAAACCCTTTGTCCTTATCTCCTGCTCTGGGAGGACTCCCAGCAGCAGGAGGGCAGACTTGTGTCTCGGTGGCAGCATCCATTTTGTGGAGCTGAGGCTCTGTTTGACTTTAACCGGGGTTAGGGGTTACATACATGTCGTGTCCCTCTAGAAGGGTGGAATGCTAACCCCGTCGCCAGAATTGGCGAGGGGTTAGTATTCCAATTCGTATGACACCTTACTCGACATGTTTTGATAAAGCGATACCAGAGTTGGCATATAACCGCGAGGATTATAATGCACTTAAGAGTATATGGTATGCGATATCATGGAAACGGCTAAGGGATGGATCCCGAAAGCCGCAGACAGGCTCAGCTCATGCCAGAGCACCATCTCACACGATTCCAAGCACTCTGCCTTCAGGATTGTTAAGGCCTGCCATAGGAGTGACTGATAGGAAATCTGTGTGTCCATTTTAGGGTTAGATATAGGTATACTATATCTAAAGCAAAGGGTGAGTACACCACCTTGCCCCAGCTGTCGTGCAGCCAGTTGTGTCAGTTTTAGTTAGTCAATCCAGGGGTGGCATAATACATGCTTCAGCCCCTGGGAGACTTCTGGGTACCTCAGCCCTGGGTACAGGGACTTGGAGAGGGCCCAGTGCCAATTCAGTACCTGAGTACAATTTGGATAGAGAGAACAGCTAGGCTGTGGGTCTGATTAGCAGGCCCACAGCCAGGGAAAGTCGTAAACCAGTGCAGCAAAAAGCAAAAATCTGGGTGATCATAGGATTGCAGACCCTACTCTCCTACATGACCCCCCCCCAAACTTTGGGACAATAAACTAACCTTGACCAGGTGAGTCTTCTTGCTCTAAGTGGAAATACCTGGAGAGCCCATCAGCATTGCTGTGATCAGTACCAGGTCTATGCTCCACTGTAAAATCCATCCCCTGTAGGGAAATGGACCACCTAAGCAGTTTGGGGTTTTCACCCTTCATCTGATTTAGCCACAAGAGGGGCTTATGGTCTGTCTGAATGGTGAAGTGAGTACCAAACAAGTAGGCCCTCAGCTTCTTCAGGGCCCAGACCACAGCAAAGGCCTCCCTCTCAATAGCTGACCAATTTTTCTCTCTGGGTGTCAACCTCCTACTAATGAAAGCAATAGGCTGATCATTACCATCAAAATTCAGTTGAGACAGAACAGCCCCCACACCCAACTCAGAAGCATCTGTTTGGACAATGAATGGCTTGGAGTAATCTGGACTCTTTAGGATAGGTGCTGTGCACATGGCCTGCTTTAGGTCATTGAATGCTTTCTGACAGCTTGCTGTCCACTAAACTTTCTTTGGCATCTTTTTGCTTGTCAGGTCATTAAGAGGGGTCACTATGGACCCATAATTTCTGACAAACTTCCTATAGTACCCAGTCAGGCCCAAGAAAGCTCGAACCTGAGTCTGGGTGATTGGAGGAGTCCAGTCCTTGATGGCCTGTATCTTACTCTCCAGTGGCTGAACCTGGCCTCCACCCACAAGGTGGCCCAGGTACACAACCTGTGTCTGCCCTATCTGGCACTTTGTGGCCTTGATAGTGAGGCCTGCCTTTTGCAGGGCCTCTAACACTTTCCTCAGGTGGACCAGGTGATCCTCCCAGGTGGAGCTAAAGACAGCAATATCGTCAAGATAGGCTGCACAGAAGTCATCCAGCCCAGTGAGGACTTGATTCACCAACCTTTGGAAGGTGGCAGGGGCATTTTTCAGTCCAAAGGGCATTACCACAAATTGATAATGCCCTCCAGGGGTAGAAAATGCTGTCTTGGGTTTGGCCTCCTCAGCTAACCTGATTTGCCAATACCCAGCTGTCAAATCAAATGTACTTAAGAAGTTGGCAGAAGCCAATTTATCTATAAGTTCATCTGCTCTTGGTATTGGGTGGGCATCAGTCTTAGTGACTGCATTGAGGCCTCTGTAGTCTACGCAAAACCTCATCTCTCTCTTACCACCCTGGGTGTGAGGCTTTGGCACTAGAACTACTGGGCTAGCCCAAGGGCTATCTGAGGGCTCAATGACTCCCAGCTCCAACATTTTCTGCACTTCAGTTTTGATGCAGTCTCTAACATGATCAGGCTGTCTGTAGATTTTACTCTTGACAGGCAGACTGTCTCCAGTGTCAACATCATGGGTACACCAATCAGTTTGGCTGGGTGTCAGAGAGAACATATGTCTGAAGGATTGCAAGACTTGCCTGCAATCCTGTTGCTGATGTTCAGTGAGGCTGCCACAAAAGACAACACCATCAACTGATCCATCATCAGGATTCTGAGTGAGCAGGTCTGGGAGAGGGTCACTCTCTTCCTCCTGTCCCTCATCTGTGGCCATGAGCAAGCTCATGTCCTTCCTGTCAACATATGCCTTGAGCCTGTTAACATGGAGCACTCTGAGAGGGCTCCTGGGAGTTCCAAGGTCCACCAAGTAGGTAACCTCTCCCTTTTGCTCAATGATGGTGTGGGGCCCAGACCATTTGTCTTTCAGAGCTGCTGGGGCCACTGGCTCCAGCACCCACACCTTCTGCCCTGGCTGGTACACAGTCAGAACAGCCTTTTGGTCATGCCAAGCTTTTTGAAGTTCTTGGCTGGCCTCAAGGTTTTTAGATGCCTTTTCCATATACTCAGCCATCCTGGAGCGGAGACCAAGTACATAGTCCACTATGTTGGTTGCAGGCTTTTTGAGAGGTCTCTCCCATCCTTCCTTCACCAAACACACGGGTCCTCTTACAGGATGTCCATACAGAAGCTCAAAAGGGCTGTAGCCAACCCCCTTCTGTGGGACCTCTCTGTAAGCAAACAAGAGGCAGGGGATCAGGACATCCCATCTTCTCCTAAGAGTTTCAGGTAGTCCATGAATCATCCCTTTGAGGGTCATGTTGAATCTCTCAACAAGCCCATTGCATTGTGGATGATAGGGTGTGGTGAACTTGTAGTTCACACCACACTCTTTCCACATGGCAGTCAGATATCCTGACATGAAGTTTGTACCTCTGTCAGAAACGACCTCCTTTGGAAAACCCACTCTGGAGAACACTCCAACTAGGGCTCTTGCCACCACAGGGGCTGTGGTGGTCCTCAGGGGAATAGCTTCAGGATACCTGGTGGCATGGTCCACCACCACCAGTATAAACTTGTGCCCTGATGCTGTCTGGGGTTCCATTGGACCAACAATGTCAATCCCCACTCTTTCAAAGGGAACCCCCACCACAGGTAGTGGTATGAGGGGGGCCTTTGTTGTGCCACCTGACTTACCACTGGCTTGGCAAGTGACACAGGAGCGACAAAACTCCTTGGTATTCTCATTCATATGGGGCCAGTGAAAGTGTGAGACAAGCCTGTCCCAAGTCTTTGTCTGACCTAAGTGACCTGCAAGGGGAATCTCATGGGCCAAGGTGAGAAGGAAACCTCTCAGAGACAAGGGGATGACCAGCCTCCTGGTTGCACCAGGCTTGGGGTCTCTTGACTCAGAGTACAGGAGTCCATCTTCCCAGTATACCCTGTGGGCACCTGTGGCATTCCCTGCAGCCTCAGCAGCAGCCTGCTGTCTGAGGGGTTCAAGGGAAGGGCAGCTCAACTGTTCCTTCCCCAGGTCTGCTCTGGAGGGTCCCCCTGAGCCCAGAAACTCAACTTGATCAAGTTCAAGCTCTTTAGGCTCAGTTTCCCTCAGCTCTTCCAGATCAGCCTCCTCAGAGACTTGATCCTCAACCTGGGGCAAGGGGGAAGGCAAAGCCTTACCCTTACTGCTCTTCTTCTTGGGAGGTGTCTGGTCCATCATTTCAGGATCCAGCACCTGTTCAGTGGGGCATTTTCTGGCCTGTGACCTAGTCACAGCAAGCACATGTGCTGGCAAGCCTAACATTTCCATGTGAGTCCTCTGCTCCACTTCTGACCACTGTGATGACTCCAAATCATTGCCCAACAAACAATCAACTGGGAGGTCTGAACTGACTACAACTTTCTTTTGTCCCTTCACTCCACCCCAGGAGAAAGCCACAATTGCCACACTATGACTAGTAGTGACATTGCTGGCATTGGTCACCAGGAAATCAGTACCTGGCATGATCTGTCCAGGGTCCACAAAGTTAGGTGTCACCATGGTGACACTGGCACAAGTGTCCCTATAGGCCTGAGCCATTTTGCCATTAATCAAAGGTGTCTGCCTGTATTTGCCCAAAGTATTGGGACTTATTTCAGGGGACATATCCACATCCCCTGTACAGACAAGGACAGCCTGAGTGAGTGTGCCAGCTAAGTTGTCAGACCCCTCAGTACCCAAGGTTAACCCAACTAATGCCTTGGGAGGTACACTACCACTACTGACTGTACTAGGGGGTGCAGTTGCCTTAGGGGCTGTAGTGGCAGGAGTTTGTCCTCCTCTTTTGGTGCACTCACTAAACCAGTGAGATTTACTTTTACAGTACTGGCACCACCTTTTTGACTGGCCTTCTTGAGTCTTCTTCTTCTGGGAAGCCTGACCCCCACCCTCTTTGGTTTGTTGGGGACCTGGTGAAGACTTCTGGTCATTTTGCTCATTCTTAACATTACCCTTCTGGTCTGCTTTCTTCTGACCACCCTGGTTCTGGTTCTGGTTCTGCTTGATCCTTGTCCTGAACCATTTGTCTGCCTTCTTTCCCAATTCTTGGGGAGAGGTCAGATCTGAATCAACAAGGTGCTGGTGCAGCAACTGGTTCTGACAATTGTTTAAAATTTGTTATCTCATCATTAGATTATACAATCCTGTGTAATCTGTAACCTTGCTACCCAGCAACCAGCCCTCCAAAGCCTTAGTGGCACAATCCACAAAGTCAGACCAGTCCTGAGACTGAGTTTTCTGGGTGTCTCTGAACAGCAACCTGTACTGCTCAGTGGTTAAACCAAACCCATCAACCAGTGTATTCTTCAGGACCTGGTAATTGTTAGCATCCTCCACTCTTGTAGTGAGGAGCTTATCTCTACCTTTACCATCAAAGGAGAGCCACAGTATAGCTGCCCACTGACTCTGGGGAATGCACTGCACAGTGCAGGCCCTCTCCAGAGCAGCCATCCATTTCTGGATATCATCCCCTTGCTTAAAGGGGGCACTATCTTAGTCAGGTGTTTAGTATCTAAACCCTTCTCTCTATCTCTTGGGAGATTGCTGCCACCAGTGGGAGCTAGCCCACTCATCTGCTGCTCTCTAGCAAAGGCAAGCTTCTCTTTGGCCAGGGCAAGTTCTTCCCTTTCAATCCTCAGTTCAGCTTGTCTCATTCTAGCTTCATGCTCTTTTCTCTGAGGGGAAGTAAATCTCCTCTGTGGAGGATTCCTTCTCCCCTGAGAAGAGGCATTAGAGTGCAGAGATCTATTGGAGTCCCTAGAAAGAGATCTATCTCTCCTAACTCCAAGGTTAGGCCCACTTCGGGTTAGTACTGGGGGTCCCCCAGATCCTAGCCCAAGTAAGTCTAAGTTGGCCCTGGTTAGCCTTCTGACTACCTCAAGACCTTTGTCTACCTCATCCCCAGAGAGTTCCTCTTGATCCTCCTCCTCAACTGCAGTAGCAATGTTGGGGAGATCTGGATCCCCAGAGGTTCCCTCTAAGGCTGGCATGTTCTCATGTAACTGAGAAAGCTTTCTGGCATCATATGTCTCTAAGAGACCTATCAGAAAGGGAATGGTGGGGTTAGACCCCTGCTTCAGTTTTCTGGAGACACAGATTTGTCTCATCTCCTGGAAACTGAGAGCTGCATATCTTGAAGTGACCTGTGGAGGGTCAACACTGACCAGGGGAGTCTCAGTAGAATCTCCCTGGGTAGACATGCTTTTCTAGTGAGGTGTAAGTGGTGCACTTACCTACACTATATGTTTGCCTACTGATCCCTTGCTAGAGTTGTAGTTTAGGGTGTGCTAAGCCCTAGGAGCTACAACAGCTGGTTCAGTAGAACTCAGAGTATTCTAAGCTAAGTTATATGTACCTTTAGTACTTATGTGATCTTTCACAAGATATTCTTAGGGCATGTGTGGTAAAACAACAGCAAGCTCAAATCCCAACCGCTGCTCACCAATGTGAGAAGTTGGCCTGATGTGCAGTGTTCACTATTCTAGTGATCACTATATATCAGTCCAAACAACCCTTATTGATGATTGGTTGTAAGTCACCCTTATAGACCAGCTATCCTAGTAGCATGGATACGAGCAGTCTAAGGCTAAGACTCTAGAGGGCGTGTTAAGCCAGCTGTTTTACCATCACATTACCCCTTGAACACCCAGTGAAAGGACACCACACAAGTGTTATGAAAATAAACAGTGTATTTATTAGAATCACAACAACCCTGTACTCTTTATGAGGACAGGGTGCTAGGCACACAACAAAACTCTTACGAAAATACTTAAGTTAGCACGTTATACACAAATGCCCGAGGGGCACGAAAAACCATATACTTTAAAAGTGGAATGCGAATTACTAGCAGGTAAGTAACAGTACTAATAGGCTTTGGAATCGCTAGGACTTGACTAGGGAATCGTTAGATTACTACTAGGAGGCCCAGGGGACTCGGGTGCAGAGTGTGCACTCTCACGCGGGATGCGGGACAAAGTCTATGGGAGCTAGTAAAGGCAAAGTTAGTGTTCACGGGCGAACCCGACCTGGTAGGAAGAAAACGACAGTGGATCCTGACCCTAGGACAGTAAGGCTATGCTGGGACACCGAAGTGCCGAAGTTACCTAGCCCAGGGGCTGCAGCTGCATAGGTCTGAAAAGACGTCGGGGATCTCGTTGCCGGACCAGGAGCCTGGAAGAAGGAAGTTGCTGGCAGGCGACCAGTGAAGAAAAGTTCGATGGATCCAAGCCTGGATCAAGGAAGAAGAGACCTGAAAGCAGAGGGGACCAAGTTCTTGAATCACTAGCCAGTGATTAAGTGGGCACCAGGATGGCACCGGGCGAAGTCACCTCGACTAGGTGAGTGGGCGACGCTGGCTCTGCAGATCTCACGGACCAGGAGGCGTTGTCGGTGACCAGGATGGAGAGGCGAGCTGTCCCACGATGGATGAAGCTGTCGGCGTCGAAGTTACCCAGGATTGGGCAACAAGCCTTGGCTAATTCAAGCCCACGCGGTGGACTCAAAATGGCGTCTTGAGTGGACCAGGAGGGTCCGGGGTGCTCCTCTTTTGAAAGGGAGCAAGGGCCAGCCTGGAGCAACCAGACCAGCAGCAGAAATGTCGTCGGGCGTCGTTCAGAAGGCCACAAGCCAGCGGGCTAGTAGCCAAACAACGCGGTGAGCAGCAAAAAGCAGAAGGGCCCCACGCAGATCGTGGAGATGCTGGGAGGCTGCACTTCGGTGCTGGAGCTGCTCAGGGTCGGGGCTTCTCGGACCCCAAAGCACTCACCAGGAAATTACTCGGCGGGCTTGCTGGAAAGAAGTCGTGCAGTCTTGAAGATGGCCGGTCCCTCGAGGTCTCGTCACACCCACGAATCTCAGCGTGACTGATGATGTAGGTAGAGGTCAGAGGTGCCAGGGAAGCCGGTTCTCGTCGAGCTGGGCAGTCTTGATCCGGAGGAGAGACTTGCAGCAGACCACAGTGTTCTTAAGATGGTGCCTGCGGATGCAGGGTGACTACTCCTTAGTCACAAGGGAGAAATCTTAGGAAGAAGTCTTGAGTTCCTTTCGTGGAAAGTAGTTTCAGGATTCAAAGATGATCTGATTTGGAAGGGGGCCAGTTCCTACCTTTATCCTGTAAAAAGGGGCTGGCACGCGACTAAGTCCTGCCCTAGGGGTGGGACTAGGAGGGGGGTGGTTACACCCACTTCCTTGGCGGGCTTTGCCCCAGCACAGGGTCTGGAGTGACCCTGGAACTGGTTCCAGCCAGCCTATGCACAGTGAGCACCGGGGTGCCACGTGCAGTCACCTTCCTCTAAAGCCCTGCCTACCTACAATACACAAAACCCTGTCTGGGACGGTGCTGGCACCGCCCCTGGCAGGAAACCCTTTGTCCTTATCTCCTGCTCTGGGAGGACTCCCAGCAGCAGGAGGGCAGACTTGTGTCTCGGTGGCAGCATCCATTTTGTGGAGCTGAGGCTCTGTTTGACTTTAACCGGGGTTAGGGGTTACATACATGTCGTGTCCCTCTAGAAGGGTGGAATGCTAACCCCGTCGCCAGAATTGGCGAGGGGTTAGTATTCCAATTCGTATGACACCTTACTCGACATGTTTTGATAAAGCGATACCAGAGTTGGCATATAACCGCGAGGATTATAATGCACTTAAGAGTATATGGTATGCGATATCATGGAAACGGCTAAGGGATGGATCCCGAAAGCCGCAGACAGGCTCAGCTCATGCCAGAGCACCATCTCACACGATTCCAAGCACTCTGCCTTCAGGATTGTTAAGGCCTGCCATAGGAGTGACTGATAGGAAATCTGTGTGTCCATTTTAGGGTTAGATATAGGTATACTATATCTAAAGCAAAGGGTGAGTACACCACCTTGCCCCAGCTGTCGTGCAGCCAGTTGTGTCAGTTTTAGTTAGTCAATCCAGGGGTGGCATAATACATGCTTCAGCCCCTGGGAGACTTCTGGGTACCTCAGCCCTGGGTACAGGGACTTGGAGAGGGCCCAGTGCCAATTCAGTACCTGAGTACAATTTGGATAGAGAGAACAGCTAGGCTGTGGGTCTGATTAGCAGGCCCACAGCCAGGGAAAGTCGTAAACCAGTGCAGCAAAAAGCAAAAATCTGGGTGATCATAGGATTGCAGACCCTACTCTCCTACACTGTGACACAACCAAGGTACTTTATATTGCATCTATAGTTTGCTATTGACAGATTTGTTTCTACCTTTTGAAAGTCATATTTTGATTACTATATTGTGGATTTTTGTTGTTTGGTCTTGTTTTGATTTAGATAAATTTTACATATTATTCTAAACTGGTGTGGTGTCCATTTGTAGTGTTTTTACTGTATTACTGTATGTGTTCACAAATGCTTTACACACTGCCTTTGAGATAAGCCTATCTGCTCATGCCATGCTACCAAGGGGGTGAGCAGGGGTTATTTTAGAAGTGTATCCCCCTTACCCTGACTAGAAGCAAGGGTCCCTATTTAGACAAAGGTACCTACCTCTGCCAACTAGAGACCCACATTTCTAACAATGACCAATAGGTGTAATCAGCAGGAGTACAGTTTCTGACTTAATTACTACATGAGGCACCAAGTGCACCAAGAATTGCACAAAATACACCTGTGACGTCTGGAAGTACGGCTCCATATCTGGTGTCAAGAACCCTCCATCACTATACAGGAGTGTCAGTACATACAGACTTAATCTGGGTTGTTTACTAGCCAATGTCAGTTTATCAGTAAAGCACAAAGAGTTTGGAAAGAGGATATATTCAATGTGATGGGGATATTCACAAATAGGTACAGCATTCTTAGGAGGCCAATCATTTTAATGAGGGTCATCTTGCCTGCCATTGAGAGGTTTGGCAATACATCTCAACCTGTAATTTAGACATCAGCCGGGACATAATTGTCCTTCAACATAACGTCTAATTCTTGTTGCATATTAATCCTTTAATATTTAACTAAACTTTCTCACCTTTTCAGGGGATATTCTAAATCCAGCCTGGTGATGCACCACGTCAGAGGAAAAACCTCTGATTTGCTCCAGTTGATCTGGAATACAGATATATTGTCATAGCCTACAAACTCTATGACAATAGGAGAAAGGCTGTACGCCGTGTACCTCACATGTAATAAAATGTTATCTACGTAAAGGAAAACCATATATCATCTATTACCCATTCTTATGCCTCTATCTGAAAGTAGTTCTTGTAGCACACATGCCTGGGTACAAGTACAAAAGGAAATACCAGAGGGGATAATGGACAACCCTGTCTGGTATCCCCAAAAATGGCAATGAATGGTAACAAGCACTATATTTGTATGTGGGCTTGAGGCATGGAGAACACTCGTAGATTCACTTCATAATTTCCTCGCCCAATCTCATTCCCTTGAGTGTGGCAAATATAAATGGCTCTTCCACTGAATCAAATGCTTTTTAAATGAGGAATGATGAATCGAAGCTCACTGTGAATGTGACTGTGAACAAACACAACTACGCGTTCCTCATTTAATTCAGATTTTCATACATATTCAGTGTGTTATTAAGATCTAGGGTGGTGTGGCTAGGTTGCTACCAGTCCATTGTCCTGATGAAGACCCTGTGTGTTTCTTCGCGAGGGGGTTAAAATGTAGACTTTCCAAGGGTATACCCATATCTTTAACTGTGGGATTTCCAAACCCCAATGTTCATATCATTGGGTTTGTTATGGATACATTCATGTATTCTTTGGGTGGGGACCCAATTTATATATTGTAAATATTCATTTTGTGTTATTATATGTTTGTCAGGTTCTATGACTCACTGTACTGCCCTTGCACTGCACTGTCATTTGGAGCACCTACTTTTGATTACGTTGGATGATCAGTCTACTACCTTATTTTTGTGAGTTGAAATATAAATTTCCCATCTTCATTTATGTGAATATTTGTCCGTCATTTTTGCGTGTATGTTGAACTATCGTCAGAAACATTGTTTCGAATAATTTCTAGAAGCACACTTTTCTATATGTACTTTGTTACCCTTGTTCTTGGGTATACGGGGGCCCCCATTTCTTGGTAGACTACTGGACATAGCAGCAAAGTCCTTTCTAGGCATCCAGTAATTGTTGCTATGGATGCATTAAATCAAAAGGTCTATTGCTATGTGGGCAGAGGACTTAGCTCAACATACCGTCGAGAAGACAGTTACATGTACAGTTTCCACGTATGCCAGGATTTCTCTCTTCCTTTTGCATCATGGTTAATTATACAGGCGTTGGCACATTTGGCTTTTGTACAAATACAAACAAAAATACAATATATGTTGAGACTGTCACAGAGAGACACCCCACATTTTCTGCCCCCATGCCCGTCGCCCCTTCCCACTTACCCACTCTGGAGAAGTGATACTCTGTTTGCATCATCCGCAGAAGCGGTTGCAGTGGCATAGCAGTTCTCCAGCAGCAGCACTATGCCTTCTTCATTGGGGCTCACCAGCTGCACCTTCACGTACACCTTCTTACCCAGCGGCAAAGCCCCAGACTCTGGAATTGTGTAATTCGAGTCGACAAATACAGTCATTTCTGCCCTTGGTGTTGTGCCAACTGATTCAACAACGCTGGTGAAAAGCAGAATGACATCGATGAGTAAATTAACTAAAAACAGAACCTGAAAGAATGTACTGTCATTGTCACTAACAATAGGCATCCTAGAGTGTTCCTTTGATGATGTCTGAGTGGGTTTTGAGAACGATTGTGGAGTTTTTTACTGGATGGCCCCTTTAAATAGGTACAGGGCAGGTGCAAGGGTTTCTGTTGCCCTCACAGAAATTGCATTTTGCCATAGTATCATACATGGTAATGGAGATGCAGTTCCAGCCTGCATGAGTATCTGGGACCCCTTTGCTGATGGTGCCTTGGGCAGCCACCCGGTATTGACTTACCCTAGAATTAGCCCTGCCATACTTTCAGCCAGTACTACCTTTTAACCCGATAACGCTTCGGCAGAAAAGAAAAGTAGCCCAGTCCTCAGACTGCAAGTCTCTGCTAGGACCAGGCTTTCTTCTTAGCCACAGTAATGACTATATGATGGCCAAGAAGTCAAATTGACCTGCTCCGTGACTAGTCCAATACAAGATGGGAACTGGCTGCTGATTATGGCTATTGTATCATATCCAACATTAGCAGAACAATGCATGTAAAGTAGACTTTTACATTAAACCAATCATGCATATAGGACACAATTTTTACAAGTCCAGTCACGTTTCCTTCCAGCCAATTACAAAGCGCCATATGTACGAAACATTTCCCCATGGACACAGAATGGGTAAAACTCTTTGATACATCTGTCCCAAAGTTCAATCAGTACTGAACAGTATTGGTTACTGTGAAAATGCTATTGCCAGCAACACGGCATATTGAACTGTTGTAAAAAAGCTGTATTAAAACCAATAAAGCCCACAGGTTAGTTTTCAGTCACTGCAGAAGAACAATTTAGTTTTTTTTATATCGCCAATTAAGAGGCTCACGGGGTTTATGAAAAAACGACTGCCTAGTTGCTTGGTGTGTCACAGCAAACCTAGAGTTACCAGAAGATGTGTCATTACTCGATGCAATGCATTAAGACTTTACTCTTTTTTTAAATGACATCTTTTTAGACAAAGGATATTGTCTCTCATTACTCTCAATATGCGTTTCTAAAGAGAACAACACATGCAGATAGACACTACTGTTGTGAGTGAGTGAATTCATATGCAGAGTTTTGGAGTGGATTGAATTTGGTTGGGGAGAGATAAGACACCTGCACTGCGGACTGAGAAAAACAATTAGAGGAATATACTGAAGTACCAGAGAGAAAATAGGGGGCTTGAGCAAAGAGAAATCTGTTTTTAAGGTTCAGATTAAATAAATTGCCTATTTCTGAGAAAAATTGGAGAGGCAAAGAAATAGCGGTATGGAAGTGTACTTGATATTACGATGAATCGCTTCTCCAGGTCATATGCACATTAGTCAATACTGACAAAAATTATTTGTAGCTTTGAGAAATTGGGTTGTTGGTTGACTAGGGTGTGAGCCCTGGTCAAACATCAGCCACAATCCCTTGCAGGGTTAACCACAAAAAGTCAATAAATCAACATGTGCTTAACTATGGGTAACTTGGCACAAAATGCAGTCAGGCTTAACTTAGAGCTACTGTGTAAAGTATCTATACAGCATCCACACAGCAATAAATTGAAACCACAACACAGGAAAAATCCCAACAATAGAGTACATTTTAATAAATTATTTGACACCAAAACAACAAATATCCACTCAGTAGAACCGGAATTATGAAGTTTTAAAGTTTTTAGTACAAACTAGTGCCTGTCAGTACAAAGTGCCAACTGCGGACATATAGTCCAGTGAGACTGTGTCAAAGTCACAAGTTAAGGCCAACTGTGAGATGGAGCACAGTTCGTATGCAAGAAGTGGATTAGGCCTGGTCAGCGCTTACCTTAGGACTTAGAAATATTCTTTAAAAAAATGTTCTGAGAAGGTAAAGTTTAGCGAGGCAAGGCTGCAGGAAGAATCCGAGGATGGAGCTTCGTCTGTGTATGGCCTTGGGTCGAAGCCTTGATGAAGATTTCTACATTTGGACTTGGTCGCTGAAATGGAAGTTGAAAATCTCCAGCGGGACGAGGTAGAGAGCTGTAGCCGAAGACAGTTCCACAAGGTTAGATACCCCTTTGGTGAAGAACTGCAGAAATAGATTTGCTTCTGTGGAGAAAATGCAGCTGGAGAAGCTGCTAATTCAATCCAACTGGCTATGCACCTCTGGCAACTAGGTGAGCAAGCTTGTCCCGGTCTTCTCCTGGTTCACAGGGCACCTTTGAGCCAAAAATTTTTAAAGTCCTCAGTTTGGAAAATTGGCCATCTGGGCAAATTAGCACCACAACCAAGGGTCCAGGACTGATGGGACACCTCTTGGAGGTTTAAGACTCACTCGGGCTGGGTCCAGTTGCGAGTTCAAGCTGGTGGGATCCTTTTATGATCTCAACAGCAGGGCTGGCCTCTGAGGGTTCAAGGCAGTCCCCAGTCAGCAAAGCAATCATTTCAGGTACAGCAGCAGACTGGCAGAGTGATCAGCAGGTCACGGCAGTAGGCATACCTCTGAGAGTCCTTCCGCAGTTCCAGTAGTGAACTGACGAGTGGGTCTGAAAGTCCAATTTTTTTACCTTGTGTTCTTATTCTGGAAGGTGGGCAAAGCTTTGGGAAAGGTTTTTTGAAGTGCATGGAATTCCCTGACCCCCCTGCCCTAGCTCCACACTGGCTACAGTGACAAAGCATGGTTGTTAGGTCCTTTGTGTGAATGCAGAGCACAGTCTATTCAACTGTAAGTGGGATGTGCTCAGCTCTGCCCTCACCCTCCTAGCAGATGGCCCATTGAGGCACACCTAATCTCGCTATTGTGTGACTGACTGGCAGGAATTTACAAAGTCTAATTGTCAGCTACACCCAGTCATATGACCCAAGACAGGTTGCAGGCACCAAGGGCGAAGGGCAGGTAAATGCCAACTTTTTAACAGTGGTATTTTCAAAATTGTAGTAAATAAATCTGACTTATGACTTTACTTTTAATGAGAGTTTATCATTACAATCTCATAGGTACCAAACAAGAGATAGCTACCTGCTCCCACTTAGAAATCACAGCCTATTAAAGGTAATAAGGAATCCCCACTGTTTTGGGAAGTGTAAGCCTCACAGTGAAAAACAAATTTAGGAGTTTCTCAGTACCAGGGCAAGTAAAACTTAAAAGTACATTTCCAACCTTTTAATTACACCGCACCCGCTCCATGGTCTATGGAATATTAAGGGCCTATCTTAGGGGGGACTTATATGTTATAAAGGGGAGTTTAAGGCTTAGCATGGGGGTTTAAAGTACAAATCAACATGGTAGTGTAAATTTAGACTCCAATGTTAGGCCTGGGACATGTTAGTGTTACTTAGATGGGTGGCACAATAAGTGCTGCAGGCCCACTGGTAGTATTTAATTTACAGTCCCTGGGTATATGATATACCACTATACAAGGGACTTAAAAGTCAATTAAATATGACAATCAAACCCATGTTTATGGAAATGAGCACAAGCCCTTTAGCACTTATTAGCAGTGGTAAAGGGCACAGAGTCCTACGGTCAACAAAAACGAATTTCAGCAAAAAAGTGGAGGTAAGTAGGCAAACTGTTTAGGGGAAGACCACCCTAAGGCTTACATGTCTAACAGTATCTAAAGGCAATGCTTATAAATATGAGGACATTGTAATAGTTGTAATGTGCTGTTATATTTAAATCTCAAATATACCAGAACTGAGTGGAATACACAGGAATGTGGACTGCAGATTGACCCTTCATTTGATAGTTTTATGAATATCTCATTTACAATTGTTACATCATAAAGTTTTACTGTTTGTTTTTTCTGAAACCTGAATTGTTACATGCAACTCATTTTGTTGTACAATTCCATAAATGTCAGTTCATTGACATTAATACATAGAAAACATCATTTTTAACCTCTGCTCCTAAAGAACATATTACACCAGTTAAACAAGCATTATACATCCAAACAAAGAGACCCATTAGAACACACAAGTGGGACAATCATAAAAAAGACTCCATAACCTCAAATAAAGACTCCCATCCTTTAGAAAGAGTTGCCCTGAGACTGTGCCAGACAAGCCCATAATTTGCAGACTCATCCCTTCTATTAAACATGACATGTTTCCAATATATGACAGAATCATCCAAAGATGGTTGAAGTTCAGCTTTTCAACTTTCATATACATGTTCTTGGCTGCTACAAGCCCTAAATAGCTGTAAACCTTCTGCATATGAACATGGAAGGTTTTCTATTTCACTTAGTTATACATTGACTGAATATGTGCATTACTGTTGGGCAGACAGTGACTGTCCCTAGTGATAGCCCATTTGGACCCTCAACACTTACCTCAATGTGTTCAAGGCGAAGGTGCACGAGATGGGGATGTCCACATTGGGATTAGGGCCGGTAGCCAAGAGGTGAACATGGAAGGTTTTCTATTTCACTTAGTTATACATTGACTGAATATGTGCATTACTGTTGGGCAGACAGTGACTGTCCCTAGTGATAGCCCATTTGGACCCTCAACACTTACCTCAATGTGTTCAAGGCGAAGGTGCACGAGATGGGGATGTCCACATTGGGATTAGGGCTGGTAGCCAAGAGGTGAACTGTGCCATTCATAGTAACAATGCCATTCGCGGACTGTGATAAAGAGAAGAAAGAAGAGGGGAGAACACATAGGAGAAAAAAGAGTTGATGTGAATATGAAGAAAGAGGGAAGGTGAAATCAAATGTAAGGAAAGGTGATAAACAGAGAAGAAAGGGAGACAAGAGGAAGATTAAGGAGGGGCAGATATCAAGAGATAAATAAGAAATATGAAGCAGAGTGGGAAGGAGAAGGGGCCTTACAGGAGAAGTGTTGGGGATTCGAAAGATGAGGGAATGGGAAGAAAGAAACTAATTATAGAGGAGAGAGGGTGCAACGAAAAAAGAAATGAGGTGAAGATATCGGGAAAGAGTGCAGGATCTAGGGTAGATCATGTAGGAGAACAAGAGGAGTGCGCCCAGAAAGAGGGGAGGGGGTCATAAAGAAGATAGGAAGTCAAGGGCAAGAAGAACGACAGGTGACTTACCAGGGTAGAGGAGGAAACAGGTTTGAGAGAAGGAAGGAGAGCAAGACACAGAGAGAGAGGCAAGTAAGAGAAAAGAAAGAGAGGGTTTAAGGCAGGAAAGGAGAGAAATTAAAGAAAATAGATTAGACCAATGGTAGAGAAGTGAGGAAAGATTTCAGAGGAGAGAAAGAATCAATGCGGAGCAGAGAGGGGGGCGGGGCACTGAGAGGGTCAAACGAGGAAATAGAAAGAGAGCAGGTAAAGATAGGGAACGAGAACAATGAAAGGACACAAAGGGGGACAGAAATGAGGGAAGAGATATCAGAGGAGAAAAATAAACAATACAAAGCAGGGATGAGGACAGCACGCACCGGAGAGATGTGAGGAGAGTAATGGAAGAGCAAGGGAGGAGGTAGAGAACAGTAAGGGAAAAGAGAGACAAGAGAAAACAAGAACAGATGGAGGCCATGGGAAGAATGCACACGGGGAGAAAAAATGGAAGGCAGAAGAAAAAGAGAAGAGGAGGGACTGCAAAAAAATATAGATGTACAGGCGAGGGCAGTTTCAAAAGAGAAAACAGAGTAGAGGGGAAGAAGAGATAAAATATGGGCAGAAGAGACTTAAAAAGTGAAGGATAGAGGGAAGTGACGAGGAGAGAGGGTAAGAGAAACAATGGAAGAAAGGCAAGGTGGGACACAAATGAGGAGAGATGTAAAACAGAAGGAAAAAAGTAGAGAGGAAGAAGACAAGATGGAGGGAGTTAGAGAGTGGAAATTTGTCAGGGAGAATAAACAGTATACAGAGGAGGAAAGGGGGATGTGAAAGCGAATGGAAACATATAGGGATAATGTGAGTAGAAAAGAATAAATCCAAGAGAGAGGCAGCAGAGTATAAATTAAAGAAAGGGAAACAGGACAGAGAAGAAAGAGAGGTCATAAGAGCAAGATGGAGAGAGAGAAACAGATAAAGAAAAAGACAGAGCGAGCGAGAGAGACATCACTGTTATTTCACAAAAGATAAAATTTTCCCATTCAAGGACCTGAAAGCATCATATCATACAAGCAGAAGACCAGATTTTTAATAGCCCCAGACCAGTCAACACGAGAACTCGAATTTGTAAAGACAGAACATCAGCTTTTAGAAGCGACTCAAAATCTGCTGGTTAAGAAAGGGATCCTCACCCACCACTTTTGAACATACAGTTGCCACCCGAGTACCACTCCATACATTCCAATTTGCCAAATACCACGACGCCGTACTTATTGTCATATGGCACTAAGAATACTCTCTGAGAGGCTGATAAGATACTTAAGACTCTTACAGGGCTGGGCAGAAATGGGATATCAGCCACAAACTGATAGATGTCTGAGCACCATCCCTTGGTCGACTCCACATTGCTTTGCATTGGAACTCATAGCTTCCTGGTAGAATGGTTGCCATTGAAGGCAAACTCACCAGTGCTGCACTATTGGCTGATATGGCGTCGGAATGTCAGCCATATTTTTTCCAATCTGCAATGGTCCTGGTCATGAAAAATCAAAAATGTCCCACACATACTTGGAGAAAACTTCAAGAATAGTAAGAACATTGCTTTTTATTTTCCAAAAAACAAAACTCTACACTTTTTGGGATTTCTTTAGAAACCTGAACAAATTGCAGGCTGGACAGCATGTCTCTGTGGCATGGTTGCAAGCGCAGCTTCTCCGCTAAGGTGGAAAAGCGTCGCCCCACTGCTCTCAGAGCAGTGAAACAATTAAATGATAATAACATAGTTATTATTGTTTTATTTTTTTGTATCTCCGTGGCTGGGTTAGGGCGGGGCGGGGTTGGTGTCACTGGGGGAGGAGCGGTGGCACACTCTAAGTGCGCATGAATGTTTGGCTGGCCGTTTTGGGCTGGCCAAACAGTCACGCGCACTTTGCATCTTTCCCACCAGGGAGTAATGCACAGCCTGGTGGGGAACATGCACAGGCTCCCTGTCCCTCTCTGAGCGCCGAACCACGGCGCTCAGACCAATCACAACACTGCATTGTACTGTTGTGATTGGCTTAGAGGAACCTGGGTGTTTCCTCCTTCCGGGACTCGCAAGGAAGGGGGAGCTCCTACAGAGGAGAGACTGAAACTGTCAAAAGGTAAAGGTTTTTGTTTATAACCATTTGTTTTTGGACCCACCCCCATCCCCTCCCACGTCCATGCCCCCTGCACCCTGTCACCACTGCATGGTTGTCTGGCGGACATTTTGTGGTTTCTCCAAAACTGCTCCTCCTATGGTGGTGGAATTCTAGATCTGGAAAATTAGCACAGTTTGGCTGGTGAAGAAGTAGCTTCTACTGCCCCATTCCACCCGACAAAGCCTACACAGGGCCGCAACGGTCTTTGATGTGAGGTGAGTTTCCTTTTTATTGCTTTACCAAAAGACATTGATTAAGGAGATTTCTTTCCTCTAGCCAGACCCAAAAAAGACTCATCTAAATGTTCAAGGGGATAGTGGTCAGTGGTGGACTACTGTATTCCCAGTCTTCATTAAGAGTCAGAATATTTCACATAGTTATGCTGGCAGTGGCTGTGGACGTCTAGCCAAGCCAGTTGAGACAGGTTGAATTAAAAAAGGCCCAGGCAGTCAGTTGAGGGGTGTAAAGGTTAGGAAGGAGAAGCAAGGAGAAGGTGGAGACAAGTCCTTACGCTGAAATGAAGGCCACATGCTCCACGCAGGAGGGCAGCACTGGATAGTGAGACCCTGCCAGCCGCAGATCCAATGCACTGGCTATCCAGACTGTTCTGAAGCGAAAAACCCTGGTAGCCCTGGCTGGTCATCTCAGAGGCATCGAGAGACACCACAATACCATCCATGCTGCAAGTCACTGAGGGCACCGGGGCCGCTGAGATACCTGGAGGGGAAGAGAGGCAGGAAATTGGGGGCATAAAAGTTCATTGAACAAGCTGTCCCACCAATCAAAGTGAAACAGTGGCAATCAAAAAGAGAGATACAGATCACCCAACTCAAGAAGATGTCGACAACCATAGAGAGCATCACCGAAAACCACATCCATGAAGATATAGATCACCCAATACAACAAGGAGAAAAGTCACTTTGGAGAGTAAGAAAGACCACCACAGTGAAAGATGTGAGCATGTCCACCCTGCCAATCTGATCATGTCCACCCTCTAAGCAATTTTGTAGCTCTGGACAACTCGACTCCCTGCCTTGAGCATGATTATCTCTTGGACAATGTCCACTCCCCTCACCCGAGCAGCTCCACACCTAGACCCTGGTCCTTTGCAGAATGAGTATGCTCTGCTACCTGACGAGACAGCTAGGTGCCTGACAGTTCATAAATAGGGCATTTCAGATATCTTCTATGACCCAAGTTCCAACAGCATTGCCTCAAGATGCCCCAACACCAGGTTTTCACTACATTGAAAGCTGGGTTTGAAGATTCCTGCTCAATACGTGTCCTAACTCATCCCCAGAGTTTCCACATGCTGATTCATTGGACCAGCACACCAGCACATTCACAACCAATTACTTTACCTGACGAAAGAGAGCCAACGACGAGAAGCACCCCAAGGAGTAGCGCCATCTCTGCGACATCCACACTTTGTATACCTGAGGAAGAGAAAGAGATAAGGGATGAATGAGTGGGGTAAATAAACCTTTCCCTCATTTCTGCTCATTAATTTCCTAAGTTCCCCCATACTTGCTGATTGATCTTGCCATTTAAGATCACTTTCTTTTTTCATCATAGTTGTTGACCTCTACTTAGTCTCTGATCTCTTCTCAGTGACCCTCTTAGTATCTGTTCTGCGATCTCCTTGGGCTCTTATCAAGCCTTGGTGATCTCAGGTTCTCTGTGGATACCTCAGTTTGTAGCATCTTCTACAGTGGCGGCCACATACAGATCGGGGGTGGAGGGGTTGTAGGATGGAGGGGAATGTAAAAAAATAAACAAAAAAACACTCACCATGTTGCCGCGTCCCGCGTCTCTGCTCTGTCTCCCTTCGGTGGGACTCCTGCCGAACAGTAACCAGGAAGCACACCCAGGCTCCCTTGACCAATCACAATGCTGCAATGCAGCATTGTGATTGGTAAGCACCCAGGCACCCTTGACCAATCACAACGCTGTAATGCAGCATTGTGATTGGTCTGAGTGCCGCCAGGGAATAGGGGCCTGGGCATGTTCTCCGTGCAGGCTGTAATGCAGCCTGCGTGGAGAACGTGCAAAGTGTGCATGAATGTTTAAGCATTCATGCGCACTTGGAGTGGGCAAACCACTCCTCCCCATGCACTGCTCTGAGAGCAGAGCATCCGTGCCCACCCGCCCGCAAAGCAGCGGGAAACAATAAAATGATACTAACAAGTTATTATAATTTTATTTTTCCTTTACTCACACTGCTTAAAAGAAGTGCGGCGACGCTCCTCCGCCTTAGCAGAGGAGCTGCCACTGATCTTCTAGGTCCAGCTCACAGTCACTTATCACATCATAGTGAATACAGCTTTAGCTAGATGTGAACACAATAAAGATCCACATGGGGCAGTTGTACCCCACTTGAACTCAATACAGTATAGAAACAACATTTTCTCGCTGAGTAGGCTTAGGAAAAATTACTTTTCCATGCATAATGCACATACATCTCTTGGGATTTTGTGTTTTATGCATATAATACATAGGTGGTCATCCATATGAACAAAGTTTGCAATGTATATCAGATGTAGTTGTTAATATTGAGTAGAGGTTATTGTAATACCTTAATACCATAGCTAAAATACTGAAGACAAAAATGTTGAAAAGTAAGTGCAAATAGGGAAGTCTAGCTTTACTATTCTTAACTCTGCATCTACGTACCTTCATGATATACAGATATACAGATATATCTTCAAGGTACCTAGATGTGGAGTTAGGTACAGAAAATCTATATCCATCTACCTATCAATGCTTTTGTCCTTGATATTTTGTCTATGATATTAAGGCATCACAATGTTCCCTACTCGATTATTAGACACCCACACCAGGTTTTCTATCCCATTATAAAGGCATATGAGATACCGGCTCAGTGTTTGCCCGTACAGATGCAAAGGTCTGACAGTCAACCTTGCTTGTACAGTGTATGCAGGTGCAACACACATACTCTTTCACATTCAAGTGAGACATTTTCTACTCAAGCCGCCTGTCTACACAAAAAGCCAAAATCCAAAAATGACTCGAAATGCGGAAAAGTAAATAATTGGGAATTATGCAAGATTTTGTTTATGTAATAAAATGTACTCACACCCCGTGTCCTAAAACCCTTTTAATCTGTCAAGAACAATGTATCTCCACATGTGGCAGGTGTACCTAATGTAATGACCTGGACAAAGCTCTCTGCCATGGCTGGCTTTACCACTGATGGCGCAGGGTGCGACAATGTATTTTGGCGCTCCCAATGACCACTTCCGCTTTGGATTCCCACACTAGCACCCTTTAACAGTGCCCCTCAAGTCTCCATAACCACTCTTTCTCAGATAAATTTAATTAGTTTTAAAGCGTCACTCATAAAAGTGAAGGGTGTCAGAGCACTTTACATCACACACACATTACACAAAGACAATCAATCATACGTGTATAAATCAGTGTATAGGAAACGTTACGTAAGACAGAGGACTACAAGGGGTAGGATTCACATGCCATCCTTACTGGTAGTTTAAGGGTGCTTGGTCAGGAGCAGCACAAACTCAGAATTTAAAGAGTAACACCAAGGTTGGGGGTTGTCTTTAATATTAAGAACTGATTTCTACCCAAATTAACTCTTTTTAGGTCCTGGCTGGTGTGGGCTGTGCACATGCGCAGTCTTGCTGGCGAGATTTAATGATTTAGAGAGCTTTCAGTATCGGGCTTTAAGCCCCGCCCCTCTTTCCCATTGGCCGGCATCGCGGTTTATGCTAAACGGTGGCCAGCCATTGGGAAAGAGCTTTTCCTGACATAGACTTTTCTCTCTTTCAGACGGCCCACTTGAACGGGCTCGTCTGATTTCTGATCGTCGCAAATGCTTTCTTATCTTTATTGGCTTATGTGTTTGAAACACATGGCCCCATAAAGACAAGAAATCATTTTGCGACGAACGGAAATGAAAGCGGATTGTGCTTGTTAAATGAGCAATACAGACATATCATGGAGCATTCATGAAGCCTCCTTGAGGTGTGCTTTTCTGTATTGCCAGCTTGTGATATTCTTTGAGTTGCAGTGTTGTAGAGAGAATTAGATGTTCTGATACTTCGCTTTTTGTGCTGTATTTAAAAAACGAATGTGCCGGTGGAAGGTGCTACTCTTTAGTTGGTGTCCCCCTGAGTTAAATAATTGTTGCTAAACATCTTGCTGCTGAGGGACCAATTACAAGTTAGAATATAGCGGATGCACTTGTATGATCCAGGCATCCTCCCAGACAAATGGACGAACCCTCTCAAATGTGTAATATTAAGGCGCTGCACGTCTGCAGTGTCTCGGTTTCATTCTGAGTGTGAATGTTTGTTGCTGGCTTATCGGCCTCCGTTTGATTTTACATTTGTTCTAGAATCCAGTTTCTTTTAAAATACATCGTGGCACACCTGTCTTCGGACCGAGCGTGGTATGTTCCTAGTGCATGCACCCTAGTGTGTCAGGAATCTTGGCATTGCTCTTCGAGCTCTAGGAGAGAGCGTCTCGAGCCCGGTCTCGTGCACGCGACTGCGTGGAGGCAGCGTAAGCAGGGAGCTCCGTTCCGGGACCCTTGAGGCTGAGCCGGGAGTCTCAGGGGCCGCCTGTGGCTCGCCGTCTTCCTTTTGTTTCACAGCACAGAAGATGTACGGCTTATGGGCTGCTGTGTAGCGGAGGGTGTGACAGGAGGTTGAGGCCATCCTTCACTCCTTGCAGCCATGTCAACTCCTGGGTCTGGCGAGAGGAACCCGAGGCGTGCCTGTAAGTAAAACTTTTTATTCACTCCTATCCAGTGACACCGGTAATTACTAATGGGGGCATGACATGGGTTCTTGTGTATGAGGTAGCGAAACGAGCTCCTCTGAAGGACCGGGGTTACGTTACAACTGTGTGCAAAGGGCGCAGCTTTCAATAGTGCAGCGGGTTCAGTGGCACCGGAACCAAGCATACCGCGGACCCACTTTACTCCCTATTAGTGGCTGGGATTTTACTATCAAACCCGAGGAAGGAGGGTTGGGGTGGGGTACTTCTCACTTGCTATGCCACTGCCAGGTTGAGTGTCCACTGCACAGTGGGAGGCAGCATGCTGTCACAATGGTTCGCGCTTGTTTCTGCCAATTGTTAATACGGTAGTAATGCGCATAACAATGTAATGAATGAAGAGGAAACATCTAAAGCAGAGCAGAGGAAAGTGAGAGGCTTAACATGGATGTGCTGCTTCATTATGTTGTGCTGTAAGCTGCCAGGCAGACATGCGATTGTGGGGGGAGAGCGAGGGTGGCGATTACAGAGCCCTGCTTCCGAGGTTTGTGATTAAAGCAGCATGTTAATGTAAGCTTGTAGAACCAGCCAAGCTCTATCCCTGTCCTGATTAATGCAAGTGCTGCGAATATCTGTAACTCGGGTACCAGCAGCGAGTTTCTTCATGCTGAGATGTCAGCGCGTTCTGGCATTTTTCTGCCACTGTGTTATGAAATCAATGTGTAAAGGATCCATTCAGGCGGTATTGGTTTGGAAAGTGATTCCCAGTCCTTGTGTTGATTTTTCTCATAAATAACATTTGCCTGAGGTCTTTTCGGAACACGTCCTTTTCGCGGAGATGTGCGCGGTAATGCACGGCACTTTCACGAATGGCTCAGCGGATGAATGCTGCCTTGTGCACCATTCATTCCACTGCGTGAAGTTAATCTTGATAGAGCCTTCTGGCAGTCCTAACTGAAACGGCATAACCACTCCTCGACTCGTTTTTATTAGGTCGAGGACCGTCGCACTGCGTAGCAGAGGGCGGAGCCCAAGATTTAATGTTTCTTAGAGGGGACTTGGAACCCGCCCCTCTTCTCCATTGGCTGGCTTCCTAAACGGAGGCCAGCCATTTGAGGAGAGGGGCGTCACTCGGTTCAAGCCCCATCTTTTTAGGATTCGGGGGTGTTTTTTAAGCTTCTTTCTATTTACTTTCTCTCCTCTTCCCATTGGCTGGAATTTTATCTTCCAGCCAATGGGAAGAGGAGAGAAAGAAAACCAAGCCCCCGAAGCAGAAAATTACGGTGCTTTCTCCGAGGCATTTCTGCCTCGCCTCGGAGAAAGATGCTAGTGTCATGGCAGTCTGTTCCCTCCCAGGCACTGGAGTTTGCTGTTACAGTCACATATTCCAGACACATATTCATCTCTACATGTTCATTTATTGTGCACATATGGATCTCCGTAAAAATAAATAAATAAACGAGTTCTTTCGGACTATAGCGCTCGTGGGGCCTTTTTGATCGATCTTTTGGTTAGCAGTCGGACGTAAATTGCTGCGGCTTACATCGGACCATTCTAATATTTATTTTAGTCTAAGTCTGTTTTTTTGCTTTTGTATGATTAGGCTGCTTCCGAATTTTTTAACATGGCGCCGTAGGATATCTTAGCGCAGTCCTCTCTCTATCACCACGTTTTAGTCCTTGTATTAGGTGTGGTTATTTAGAGTCCGTCTTGCGCACCAACCGTTGGCCCGGGACAATTCCAAGCCACGCGACGGTCTGCGACGTTAGATAAGTCCCACTTGAACGCATCGCCGCATCGCTCGCACTCACTTGTGTCCGCCAGGCTGTTCAGCAAGCAGCCGCCACTCTGGCCCACGCTGTCCCGAACTCACGGAGCCCCAGCTCGGCTAAGCCTCCTCCCTCCCTGCCGTGCAAGCGCCTAGGGCAAAGGGAAAGGAAACAGGGGAGACAGGCCGCCTCCCGGCCGGGCGCTGTGCAGGAAGAGTGCTGTTACTTGGGGGAGGAGGAGTGCAGGGCGGGACACCGGGGACACAAGTCCGCCTAGCACAATAGTCAAACAGGGGCAGAGGGCTTGCTCTGAGCTTTTCATGTGTGAGTTTTCCAGGGAAGTAGGGATAAGCAAATCACTTTTGTTGTTGCTGTTTAGTCCCATAACGTTCAAAGTTGTAAACATGAACCTTTAGTAACACAGACAATTAGGCAGAGTAAAGGGAAAACGTAAATCGGTTGGATTCGCCCTTTGGCAAGAATATAACGGTTTACTCTTTTATTGAAGTATGTTAAAATGGCAATAAGATGAACTTTTTGGCATCTTTTAAATAGTCCTTTGTTGGGTCACGGGAGTGATAGCGCGACCTGGTCTCCTAAATATTTATCTCAGTCAACGTTCAATCACTAGTTTACCATCATCTACAGGGTTAAGCACTGGATGCTTGGAGGCTGTGGTGTGTGTGCGTGTGGATGCTTGGAGGCTGTGGTATGTGCGTGTTGATGCTTGGAGGCTGTGGTGTGTGGTGTGTGCGTGTAGGTGTAATGCTTGGAGGCTGTGGTGTGTGCGTGTGGATGCTTGGAGGCTGTGGTGTGTGCGTGTGGATGCTTGGAGGCTGTGGTCTCTGGCAATACTTTCCTCAAAGGTAAAAATATTACAGTGACTTCCTAATTTCTCACCATATCTACTTCAGGTAAGACTATCACATCCAATGCTGCATGTTCATGGTGCTAGTATTTAAGTGGTAGTACTGCAATTCTGAGGCAGAAACCAAAACTACGAGAACAAAAATGTAAAAAAAAAAGAAAAAGAAAAGAAGCATGGGCAAAGTCAATGGCCTGGCATTGGCGTCCATTCTTTTGGTGCAGCCATTTCTTGTTTTATTTTATCATGATCTTTTTAAAATGTTATTTGTGATCTGTGGCTGGGCCCTAACCAATATAAAAATTGGTAAAAAGCAGAAATATTGTTCTGGCCTTGTAAAGCACCCTTTCCTATTGTGGTTCCTGGTACTCGAGAGAACCCAATTTGTGTGGATGTGTTCCTTGTGGAGCGGCTGAAGGTCGCTACTCAGCCAACGGCTGAAGTACTGAAGTAGGCTGACCCACTGCCTACTGCTGTAGTGGGAGGAAGAACATGCAAATGCCACAACAATAGATCAATGAATGAAGAAAACTGTATGAACACCCCAATAAGTATATTATACAGATATAACTGTAGTAAAGCTGGATGGCATGATAGGCTAACACTAGACCTAAAAAAAGGATTTGTCAATCAATTCACATATGGGATTGGCTCCCGCCTGTTTCCCTATCATTCTCTTTATTTTCCTTTCCTTTATCTCTTTCAGTGGGCGTGCCCTCTGTGGCTGGGCTTTCATTTGCCGGCGCTAATTCTCGGCTGCCTGTTTCTCGTCCTCTCCATCGGAGCCGCGCCATCACCCACGCTGAGAGCAATCTCTGTGCAACAATTTTGAGTCATGTTGTTGTCTCTGGACATAGAACTTTGTCTTGCATTTTTTCTGGTCTGATTTGTCGTAGGATTGTATTTAAATCAGTCTTCTCAAGAATATGACCTTTGCACAACATCTCGAAGCTTGTCCTAGGTACCCCATTTTAAGATGGCCGCTCCGCTTCTGTTTTATACTCCCGTCGACCCTTATCGCCCCAGTAGCGTATTGAAGTTCCTTTGTCTCATTAATATATTGTTCAGTCTAGATACCCCTTTACAAGCTGGCCGCCACGATTTTCATCTGAATTTTGAGTCTTTGTCTAGATACCCCTTTACAAGATGGCCGCCACGATTTTAATCTGAATTTTGAGGGGCTGTCAAATATGTCTGACCGCCTTGTAAATTGTTCTAGGGACTTATCTCTTGCGTTATAAAGCATTTTCTTCGTATTGTACTTATACTTATTTTATTTATGATTAGATAGTTAATCATGTAGGGGCTATATACGAACACATCGTAAATGATTTTATGCCCGTCAATTCTTTCGGGTGTCTCTATTGAACTAGATATGCCCTGGGTATTCTGGATTTGACTATTATATGAGACTCCGTTTTTCATCAATTGTTCGCTATAGGATGACATTGCTATTACAAGATGGCCGCCATGAAGTGCAGCCTAGATAGAATGTCGAAAGGAGACATTTTGTGTTGGCACACAACTACTCGCATTTTCATTTCATCAGCCAGGAGTATTTAAACTGGCCCGGTGAAGCTATTCGTCCCCCATCCTTCCTGCCGTGACGTCTTGGCTCTTGCAGACCTGCTGAGAGTCTTATACCAGTAAGCCTACTTAGGGAACATGTTGCTTTGTTTTGCTTGATGCCTGGATTTTCTAGTCTTTGATTAATTGTGTCGGGTATAATGTCTCTTGCCTGAACGGCTACCGTGTGTATGTATTTCCAAGGGGGAGATGGGCTATACTTTAACTCAGGAACACTGCCTTGATTTCATACTTTAGGGGTGAGACTCGAGGCTTAATGAGGAGGGCCTAGCCATATGGTCATTACATATATCTATCAGTGATGGCATTATGCCTTCAGTTAGCAGAAGCTTGGATCATAAGTGGCTCTGTCTGTGTGTGGCTCTGTGTGTGTGTATGTGTGGCTCTGTGTGTGTGTGTGTGGCTCTGTGTGTGTGCGTGTGTGTGGCTCTGTGTGTGTGTGTGGCTCTGTGTGTGTGTGTGGCTCTGTGTGTGTGTGGCTATGTGTGTGTGTGTGTGGCTCTGTGTGTGTGTGTGTGGCTCTGTGTGTGTGTGGCTCTGTGTGTGTGTGTGGCTCTGTGTGTGTGTTTGGCTCTGTGTGGATAGCTTTTTATGTAGGTGGCTCTATGTGTGGGTGGCTCTGTCTGTGTGAGGGTGGCTCTGTGTAGGTGGCTCTATGTGAATGACTCTGTGTGGGTGGCTCTGTATGTGTGTGTGGGTGGCTTTGTGTGTGTGGCTCTGTGTGGGTGTAAATGCAATAGGTCATGCATTTGCGAGCATTTAAGCTATTGGCATTGTAAATGACAATGCCATTTATTTAAAGATTAAGCTATTGGCAATATAAATGACAATGCCATTTATTTATGATTTAAAAAAAAAAAATTCATGAGCAATGCCAATAGCTCTACCTTTAATAATGCAGAGACCATTGCATTGTAAATGCTTGTTATGATCGCCACCGGTAATGGGGTTAATGCACCGGGTTAGGAGTTTGTAGCACTTTAGTTGCCTACAAAGTTTCACAGTGACATACTGTGTGATATCAGACAAATTAACTGAATTTACAGATGTCTAACCGCGAAGGAGGGAGCAAGAAGAGTTATGTGGCGGGGGCATTCGGGGAAAAAGGAGACCTGATGTAGAAATCGGGGTCTTTGGTCCATTACATCGAGGAATCAGGGCAGGGAGAGAATTGGAAGTCACAGTACTCTGAGATCATGCGATTTTAGCGCGGGTCAGAGAGAATTTCTGGTAAGCAGGAGGTTTCTCCGCGGTGTAATTTCTCATGTGACCTCCTCAATACAAAGGAAGGCTTATTTGTGTGCCCAAAGCTGACACACGTGTAGAGTTCTTGGCACGGTCAACTCCTTCCCATAGGTGCTCATGCTTCTAGGAGAACAAAAAGTATATATAGCAAGGGAAAACCAGTAAACATGTCCGGAGCCTAGGGTCCAAATGCAAGAGATGCTTTGTATACATTTGGAGCAGTCTTAGGCCTGCTATTTAGAATGCATTCAAATATTTCCACAGTGAACCATAGTTGTTCCGAGCTCTCTCCTACAGTCTGCTTTAGCTGCCGGATGTCAAAAAAACCATTTTGGACATTACCAATACTTGGAGAGGATTTTGGTTCAGGCCACTGCTTTCAATTGCTTTCTTTCCTCTTCTTGTGCTTGGCCCATCCCTCAAGCAGAGCTGTTTTACAGTTTTTCTGATCAAATGAGTTGTATCCTTCCACCGCTTATAATCAGTGAGCTACATTTTTCATTTTCTTTCAAACTCCACGGTTCTGATTTTTTCTTCTTTTTCTTTTATGTGTTTGGTTTGTTTAACATTTCTGACCCCTTTTCCACTGCGCTTGTTGCTATCTCCCAACTGACTGTTGCTCTGCCACCCTTTTCCCTTCCCATTACTTATCACACCCTCCCCATTTCCTTACAAGTTTTCTTCTGCCCCATGCAATCCCCATATTAAAATTTGCTTTCAACCCAATTTTTTTTGTATTTACGCCACTTCCATCGGCCTGCTCTGTCCTTTATTTTAGCACTCCGGCCTATACTTTTTAACTAATTGTGCTTACTATTAAAAAGTATTCATCTGGCATCGTGGAACAGTAAATAAGACCTACTAAAAAAAGACAAAATAGCTGCCAGTGTGTTAAGTCTCACATGCATGTGTTGTGCTGCTACAACATAGGCGCATGCCCTAGTGGCCATCTTGGAATGCTTTTTCTTTCAAAAAACACTTTTTAAAATGCACACCCATTTATACGTCACTAGCAGCCCGCCCCAGCGTTGCCTGGGGCAGAAAGGGGCTGGGGGCAGCATTTGAGGCTTGCGTGCACTCCCGCCCCCGGCCCCCTCCGGCCCCCTCCCTCCCGCCCCGAGCCCCCTCCCGCCCCGAGCCCCCTCCCGCCCCGGCCCCCTCCCGCCCGTGTCCCGGAGAGCCTGATCCTTACCTCAGCCGCCGGTCCCGCTCCAGGCGCCCCGCCCGCACAGGCCGCCACTTCGCCCAGCAGCAAGCAGGGCCGTGGCAGTCCTCCCAGCAGGTCGCGATCTTCGGCGCCATTTCAGGAAGTGTTGCCAGGGAGCGCAAACGCAAATGATGTCATCACGCAGACGTCGCGGCCGGCGCTACTTGCAAGGGACTACTTTATTTTTATTTCGAAATTTTTTAAACAACGTATATTTTTTATTTTTAATAGCCTATGTCCTTCTGCTTGCCCTGAGGTTTTCAAAGATGTCTTGGGTGTTTTGATTGGTGGTGTACTTTTCGAGTTTATCTGGCTCAAAGGTTTGTGTTCTCTCTTTATAATAGTAGTATAGATGACTCATTGGTGGCTAGAAGCAAGTTTTTATCACAGAATCAAAACATTCTAAAATTACCACCAGTGCCTCTGCTTGCGACCCACCAATGCACAGTTTGATATATATTCACTATGCATTACAAACAGCCATTAACAAAGCCAGTTGCTTAGCCCTTGCATTTTAACGGTAAGACTTATTGAATACACAAGGGATTGTTTTCTCTGGGAGAATAAATGGAATCAGAGCATCAATATTAGAAGAGCACTTCTACACAAGTTGCTGAAAACCTGGCCGCTTTCCAAGCCTTGCTTGTCCCGTCTGGGCTTTATTTGATCCATAATCTCACCACAGTCTGCCATGTTTCATTTGGGCATTTGGAGAAGCATACAGTGCAGACCTCTCCCAACAGATGTATCTCACCAACAATAGCCCTCATAAGATACGTGTGCACATCGCTTTCTAGCTTGAACCATCATCTTGCCACACAGGGGTCCATTCACTTGCATTCAGGGCATAAGCTTACCTCAGTTTGTACTGTCTCTGTATTGCTTAAACCCTGCCTCTAGTGGCATGACTCCTAAATGTGTCTCTCTGAAAATCAAAAGCTTTTCACAGTAGCAGCTCCTCCGCTAAGGCGGAGGAGCGTCACCCCACTGCTCTTAGAGCAGTGAAAAAGGGAAAAATAAAATGATAACTGAACTTTGTTTTCATTTTATTTTTGGTTGCTGAAGGGCTGGGTTAGGGCGGGAAGGGGATGGTGGCTCAGAGAGGAGGAGTGGACTATGCACACTAAGTGTACTAAATGTGCATGACTGCTTGGCCAGCCAAGCAGTCATGCACACTTTGCATATTTCCTGTAATGGACTGCCTGGGAGGGAATATGCACAGGCTCCCTGTACCAATCTGAGCACCGATGCACGGTGCTCAGACAAATCGTAACGCTGTATTGCAGCGTTGTGATTGGTTCGGGGGAGCCTGTTTGCTCTGGTGCTTCTTGCAGCACCTTTCGGGCTGGAGTCAGGGAGAGCAGAGAAGCGAAGGAGAGATGTAGCTGGTCGAAAACGTGAGTGCGTTTAAAAAAAAATATTCTCCACTCACCCCGCCACCTCATTGCCTACTAGCCTCCAATGGCTTTTCGTCAATGTACTTAGCAAATTCATATGCATTTAAAGGCACTACAGCGCACCTGGCGGTAAGTTTTATAAAAATATGAATGCTTGCTTACAATGAAAGAAGAAGCATTGAAAATGCAATAGGTCTCGCCTTTGATTAAGTTAAAGCCATTTGCTTTGCTAATGGTATTGTATAGCAAAGCAAATGGCTTTCACTTAATGAAAGGCGAGACCTATTGCATTTTTAATGCTTGTTTCAATATTAGGAAAATGAAAGACTAGGGAAAAAATATAACACCCTAATCTATACCTTGCAGTTTGCATGCAATTCGTTGTTGATAGTTAATAGCTCACTGTTCTATGTTAGGATTTTAACTTATAAACTGCAATTAATAGGTAGTCTCTGACAAAAGCAGTAATCCACTGACCTAATTACATTATATTCACTTTGTGATCTGCATTGCACATGTACTTTGCAGCAGGTATATTAACCCTCTATGCTACCTTACGATGAATCCAAACCTCCATGAGTCAAAACTTTCACTAGACAAACCTCTGATCTCTCACTAGGAAGAACATTAATCATCAGAGTCATCTTGACATTTTTATTTTTTATTGTTAACTGAAATTTGCTGGAGGCCAGGAACGTGGCAGCAGTGCTATTAAAGTCATAATATACTTGCAAACAGGTGCCTCCACCCGAAGTCAGCACTCGGTGCGGTGGAAAGGTCGCACCGCCCTAGAGCCGGCCCTTCTTTCTGCAGAGCAAAACACAGAATACTTGTTTGTGGGGAAGCTGCAGCACCATGGGGAACAATAAAGACAAAGAGTCTGATTTACAGGGCGGAAGTAATGGCAGATCCTCCAATATCTGGGCTAAACTTTAAATATGGAGTAATTTCCACCAGCTGAAGTTTCTTCTCAATACTATATGGTTGAGGAAATTCAGCTGGGGTATTTTACCGTTTTTAGCATTTCTTGGAGGTGTTTGGAGATGTTTACTTACGATTGAACTCTAATTTGAACGTTGGAATGTGGAGCGCTAATTGAAGACAGTGGAGGGCTCCGGTCTTCTAAAGGCCAGTAAAAGCCCGGAGCATCAACATTCCAATGTTTGTTCACAGCTGTTGCTGTGAACAAAGGTCTAACGAAGCCCAAGGGAATTTTTTTTTTTTTATATTTATTTTTATTGAATATAACACAAGAAAGAAATATACACATCAGGTGTCATTAGGGGAAATACATTCCAGCTGGGGACGGGCAAATAAGTCGAAGAAATACACTACGATCATAGGCACCGAAAAAAGGATCAGTACCAGCTTAAAGCTGAAGCAGAACAGTAAGATGCAAATGACCACAAGTACATCGCAACAGCACCCGCCCACCAGAAATACAGGATATACGACTTGAACATATGACACTCAGATATGATGGACAAAAGATCAGGAGAATATGCCACAGTTCTTGTGAAGAGAGGAAAAGGGAATAGGAAGGTCATAGAAAAAAATAAAGGATAAATAAACCCCCCCCCACAACCCCCCACCCTACACCCCTGCCGATGGCTACGACCTAACCCCACTAGCAGCGTGCCTGTCGCCCACTAAACTACACCCCAAGGAAGGGAAAAGCTGGAGGAGGAAAAAGGTACAAAACGATACGGGCTCCCAGATTCCCATCTCCCCACCAGAGGCGGACATCCCCTATCGCAGCATTGAGCAAGTTATAGCAATAAAACTCAATAGGGGAGCCACAAACAAAAAATGGACCATCCCGCCCGGCCCCCGGCATCACAGAGGTAGCAAATCCCGTTTCGAACATAGCAGTTACACAATACTCAGACAATCAGAATCCCGTCTAGCCCTCGCTCCCACAGACACCACCCGTCTGAGCCAAAAGAAGACATAGGAAAGTCAGCCCTGGCCCCGACGATCAATTACGCAGACCCCATCAAATACTATCAGGCCGCTACGAGTCTTCATGCGAGCCCTGACCATTCGAACCGCCATCACAACAAGAGCATCCAAAGACAGAAACGGATCAAAGACACCACAGAAGGAGTGATACCAGGATAAACGCTGACAAAGTTCAAAAGTCAAACCAGGTCCACTGCCCAACAACGATAAGTCAGCACAGCGTTTTTGAGCATTCTCTGAAAGAGGCAAGGTATAAATCCGATAGTCTGTGGAGAAGACAAACTGAGGTATAGAAATAGTCACATCCATCCCTGGCGGCATCGATAGAGGGCCAAACACACAGCCAGTACTTTCGGGCTCGCTCGCCGCCATCTTAGGGTCGCGAGAAATTTCCAAGTCCGACAGCCGCCCAGGGTCCTCGGTAGCAATCAAAGCTTGCGCCGCGGGTAAGGCATCCCGGCTCATAACCAACAAAGGATCGGAGTCCGGTCTCCGGCAGATGTGATCGACCGTTACGATCATCCTCTGGAAAGTGGCGGTGACTCGTTTGCGGAGCTCCCCAATGGCGGCCATTACATTGTGCAGCGACGGTGTAATTTCGGCCCGCTCCATCGCCCCTCAGTGAGCGACCGGGCGGGTATCAGAGCCCCGGAGGTCGACTTCTCCGGGGCATAAGGCAGAAGCAATGCAGATGACAACCGTGGGTGCTACCAAGCACGATCGCAGTACCGTCGCCGCCAACGAGGAACCAAGCCCATCAACCCCGGGAGCTCAACGGGGCTTCCGGGCGGCGGATCCCCGGTCCAAGCAGCCGATATGGAAAGCCGCCGTAGTTGCAAAAGAAAGCTGCCACCAGGTCCCCATCCGAAACGAAAAGGAAAGATGCCACTTCAGGAGACCGGAACCACCCACGTCCCGCGGCCGATGTTGTGCAACTCCAACCCGGCCGGGTTAGAACTCGAGGCCCCGGCTTCAACTCTGAGTTAGGCCAAGAATGGCACACGACGTATCTTCACAATCCGAGCAGCTAGAGATTCCGGGATTGCACCTTTAGAGTCAGGCGCACTTCAGCTGCACGGGAGTCCGGTGGGAAATCAGGATGGGAGTCAGGATTCATGAGCCGTCGGCGGAGCCGGGAGCTTATGCGGCCATCTTGGTTGCTAGCATAGCTCCTGCCCAAGGGAATTTTAACCCCCTCAGGCTCTGTGAGGCCTTTGATTTACAAATTAGACCATTCTGCCCTCTGAGGGCGGAATATCGTAATAGCCTTAGAGTCCAACAATCTATCAAAAAGCCTCCCACTTGACCTCTATTTCTTTAGTTTTTGGGCTAAATCTGCTCCGCTGGACTGTCATCGTACACTCTGAGATGTAATATATACAACATCAATTAATCAAATAATATTTGTATTCATTTTCTGAATTTTATTCTTATTTTCATTCATAATATCAAAAAAAAGTAAAAAGCCATACATGTCATTGAAAACATCTTTTTCCTTTATACATTATAAATTTCATAAACAGACAACAAGTCCTATACATAATAGCATACACTGAACAGATCTCCCCATAAGACCCCTATAGATTCATCACACTCTCTTACTACTCAGTCATATCCACGTTCATACTCTATCATACCATCCATACTATCAACCAACCCCAGAGCACATACACCTCCTGGTCAGAAGGGGACAGAGGTGTTTTAAGTCTCCATGACCGTGTTGCAAGTTGGGCGCATACAGACATGAGTCCCATTGTGTGTGATGAATCTACAGGGGTCTTCTGGAGAGAACTGTTCATCGTATGCAATTATGTATAGGACTTGGGGGCGGAGCTTGCCGCGCAACGAGATGGCCGCGCTTTAGGCGAGCTCCCTGCTGCTGCCTGGATAAATCCTCCAAAAATCCTACACATCTAAGCCATTTTTGCCCACAAAGGTGCGCCGGTAAGATGCAAGTAAATGTGACCCCATCGTTACCTGGAATCGGCGATCTCTGTGGCTCGGATGCGTTGTAAATAAGACCGAGACCCTGGTTCCTGACAGCGCACAACTGAGACCTGAGCGCCGACCTGCAGTAACGTGGCAGGCCGAGACGCAAAGCACGCACGGCGGCCCCGGAGGCGGCCTTGACTCGGCGTTTGCCGGAGCGCCCGGCGGGGACCTTTGGACGGTGACCGGAGGCTTTGGAAGGTGAGCCCCGCACTGTGGGAGTATTCGGAGCCTGGCGCTGCCTGCCTCGGTTGGGGAGGAGAGCGGCAGTGGGTCCGGCTCTGCGGCCATCGCGTGTTGTTGGGCCGCTAGGAGTGCGGGCGGGAGGGGGCTCGGGCGCACCCGTGCTGTAAAAAAGGCTGCCTCACACTGAGCACAGACGGGGAATGTGTGCTGCAACCCCGAGGCGCATAAACTAATTATACAGACACCTGGCCTCCAGACATACACGTAGAGCGCTGCACATAAACAAGCGCTGAATAGACAAGGAAACCTGACCTTCGCCAGGCCAGGATCCCGAGCCACGCTAGTAAGGAGAAATATCAGACCTGACTGGGTGCCAGACTGCCGAAGGACCACACTACCTCCACAAATTAGGGGGGGGATACCTGCCATCTAAGCTGAGAAGGTATACCTGCAATGTAGTACAAAGCATTGGGAAAACGCCAGGAGAGGATGCTGTAGACCAGACTGCTCAGTACTCACTGCCTGAGCCTTCGGTTACAGCCCTGACAACGAGGGTAAATAAGGGGCCTTGCCAGACTGCTGTAAGCATATATTACCAGTGAGCCTAGACGCCCCCCAACAACAAGCTTCAGCAGAGTACAAGGGTTAACCAAATAGCTACAGCCCCCCCCCGCAGTGAGAAGGAGTAGTTTCTTACCTGTAACTCTAGTTCTGTAGTAGGGGTATCTCTGTTATAGTCATAATCTAGTGAATAGTCCCGACCATGTGCGTGGGCCCCGGAGTAATCAAAAATAATCTCTTAAACTGTCTTCATTGCAGTCCTGCATAGACACTTAAGAGAAAATTAAAGACAATAATGCAGCCTGTACCTACAAGGCTACACTGCCCAGTACTTCAACTAGAAATGCCAAGGATACTACCAACACATTTAACACAATCTGTCACGTTTCCCCCCTTTAGAGAAACTTTCCTCCCCTCACCAAGTCCTTGAAATGATAGAGAGGAAGGGATGGAAAGACAAGCCTCCATAGGCTGCCATTATGTGTCTGAAAAAGGGATACCATGCCTTTAAGGGACTCTCTAGAGACCCTCGGTATCCCAGCATGCACAACCCACTCCTTTTACTTTCAGTTCTTTTTGAAGCTGCATAAAGCAAGGCCTGTAACATATATCACAGTATCATTTTCTCCACCGGAGAGGAGGGCGGGCGCTTATGACTATAACAGAGATAATCCTACCATGGAACTGGAGTTACAGGTAAGAAACTACTCCTTTTGTAGTAGGGGATCTCTGTGTATAGTCATAATCTAGTGAATAGAATGGCAAGCCCATCCAAAAAACAACCGGCGGTGGAGAAACAGACAACACCACTATTGTGCGAACAGATTCCGCAGCGAAGCCTGCCCAACCTGAGCATTTGCTCTGGCATCAGAATCCAGACAGTAATGCTTAGCAAAGGTGTGGACCAACTTCCAAGTGGCCGCCCTGCAGATCTCTGCAATGGGAACATTTCGAAGCAAAGCTGTTGTAGCTGCTTTGCCCCTGGTAGAATGAGCCTTAGGCTTACCCCCTAAGGTCTTATTCGCTTTCTGATAACAGAGCTGGATACATGACACAATCCACCTAGAGATGGACTGTTTCGAAGTAGCCAGACCAGTCCTAACCGACCCATAGTTGACAAACAATTGGTCGGATCTACGAATACCCTTGGTCTTATCCAGATAGAATTTCAACACCCTTCTGACATCCAGGGAATGAAGAGACCGTTCCGCTGGAGTGGAAGGATTCTGGAAAAATGTTGGTAAAGTTATAGTCGGATAAACATGAAAATCAGAAATCACCTTAGGAAGGAACTTAGGGTGAGTACGCATAACAACCTTAGCAGCATGAAATACAGTATAAGGTTCCTGGCAACACAATGCCTGAATTTCCCTCACCCTGCGGGCCGATGTAATGGCCACGAGGAACGCCGCCTTCCAAGACAGGTGCTGCAGTGAAGCCTTTTGAATAGGCTCGAAAGGTGCCTTCATCAGCCTGGACAGCACCACATTCAGTGCCCATGAAGGCGAAGGAAGCAGAACAGGAGGGAACACCTTCTTCAACCCTTCCAAAAAATCCTTAATCACAGGAATCTGGAAGAAGGATGCCTGCGAAGGGCATTTTCTGTAAGCAGTCAATGCAGCCAGATGAACCTTAATGGAATGGAAATTAAGGCCAGACTGAGCTAGATGCAGAAGGTATGGAAGGATAACATCCTCCTTGCAGGTTGTCGGATCATAGTTCTTAGACATGCACCAGATGCAGAATCTCTTCCACATGTAAGCATAAGAGGTCCTAGTAGACGGCCTCTTAGCCTCCTTCAATATGACCATGCAATCCTCAGGAAGATTCAAGTGGCCATATTGCACTATCTCAGGAGCCATGCCGCCAAACTCAACGATGAGAGGTTGGGGTGCACCATCTGCCCTCCGAACTTTGTGAGAAGGTCTGGCCGACACTGCAGCGGCCGATGAGGTAGGATCGACCGGTGAAGCAGGTCCGTGAACCACCACTGCCTGGGCTATTTCGGCGCAATGAGGATCATCCGCGCCCAGGATCGGGCCAGCTTCATGAGCACCGCCGGAATCAGGGGAATGGGTGGAAAAGCGTACAGAAAGCTGTTTGACCAGCTGATCCATAACGCGTTCCCCAGAGTCCCCGGCTGGTAATACCTCGAGGCGAAGTCGCGGCATTTGCTGTTTTCGGCGGTGGCGAATAGATCCACTTCTGGAGTGCCCCACATGGCGAAGATGTCGTCGAGCACCTCGTCGTTTATGACCCACTCATGGTTTTCATGAAGCAACCTGCTGAGGGCGTCCGCCTGAACATTCTGCACACCTGGCAGATGAGTTGCCGTTATCGTCAGTCCTCTGGCTAGCAGCCAGTGCCAGATCGCCTGCGCTTCCTGTGACAGTGTGCACGATCTCGAGCCCCCCTGCTTGTGGAGGTAATACATCGTAGTCGTATTGTCCGTCTGCACAAGCAAGGAGTTGGTCTGGAAGGACGGATGAAAGGCCTTCAGTGCCAAGTGAACAGCTCTGAGTTCCAGGAAATTGATGTGATACGTGGACTCTGTCGGAGACCACGTTCCCTGGATCTGTAGATGGTCTGAATGCGCTCCCCAGCCCAGGAGAGACGCATCCGTAACGATAGTCTGAGTCGGGATGTCCTTGTGGAAAGGAACCCCACTGAGGAGATTCTCTGCTGAGCACCACCATCTCAGGGACTGTTGGGCATGAAGAGACCACTGAATCCGGTCGTCCCAACACCCTTTCCTCTGGTCCCACTGGTCCTCCAAACATTCCTGTAGCGGCCTCATGTGTAGGCGCGCGTGCAGAGTGAGGAAGATACAAGAGGCCATCGATCCCAGTAGAGAAGACACAGTCCTCACTGTTGTAGATGGAGCAGCTATGAGAGCCTGAGCCTTCCGAAGGATGGATATGCGCCTCTCCTCCGAAGGAGACACGCTTGCCGACAGCGTATTGATGGAGGCTCCCCAGTACTGCAGGCACTGCCCAGGAATTGGGACAGACCTGGACAGATTTATGTGCAACCCCAGACGGTTCAACAGGACGGCCGTCCTGTTGAAGTGCAATTGCGCTTCCTGGAAGGTGGAGGCTTTGATCAACCAATCGTCCAGGTACGGGTAGACAAACACCTTGTTCTTTCTCAGGTGCGCTGCTACCACAGCCATGCATTTCGAAAAAGTCCTGGGTGCAGACTTCAGTCCAAATGGTAGTACAGTGTACTGATAGTGATTGGTGCCGACGAGGAAGCGCAGGAACTTCCGATGTTTCCGTGCAATGGGCACATGGAAGTACGCATCTTGCAGATCTATCGCGCACAGTCAGTCTCCTCTCTGCAGCGGAGGATAAATCTGGTGCAAAGACAGCATGCAAAACTTTTCCCTGTGAATCCACTTGTTTGCTTGTCGCAAATCGAGAATGGGTCTGAACTCGTTCTTGTCCTTCTTCAGTACTAGGAAGAAGCGTGAGTAAAGACCCTTTCCCCTTTGAGACAGAGGGACGTCTTCTATCGCCCTTTTCCTTAACAGGGTATCGGCCTCCGCCTGGAGCTCGTGCAGTTGGAACTGCAAGCCGACCGGTGGAATTGCTGAAGGCAGGCTGGGGAAACGAAGACTGTATACATTGCAAACAATATTCAACACCCACTTGTCCTGAGTAATGTTTCTCCACTCTGCCAGGTAATGTTGAATGCTTCACCCCACCAGAGCGGGTAACGGATGAAGGGGAAGTAGCACCTCAGGGCCTAGACGCAGCCGGGCCTTTGGTCGCGGAGGAAGACTGTTGACCACCTCGGCCCCTCTGGCGCTTTTGGAATGGTTTCCGCTCCAACTGCTGCTGCTGTTGTTGTTGCTGTCCAGCCGGTTGACCTTGCCCTCTGCCTTGTGCCCCGTACTGCCTCTGGAACGGGCAGAAGGTCTTTTTCTGTTCCTTAGCCTTTTCCAACCAGACAGCCATCAGGGTTTCCGCCTCCGCCTTCATGTGGGCCATCTCTTCGTCCGCATGTTTCCCGAAGAGGGTCTCGCCCGAAAAGGGTAGGTTGGCAACTCTCTGCTGCGCCTCGGGCTTCAAGGATGTGAGACATAACCAGGCGTGGCGCCTCAGGTTGACCCCATGGCAGTACCCGTGGGCTGCCAAGAGGGAGGAATCCGCAGCTGAGCTTATCACCTGGTTGGAGACCAGCAGTCCTTCAGCAAGGATCTCTTGGAAATCTTCCCTTTTTTCCAGGGGAAGGTGTTCCGAGAACTGTTGGAGGGACTCCCACAGAGCCCGATTGTAACGTCCCAACAGTGTTGAGGCACTCGCGGCCTTCATTTAGGTGGAGGCCGTCACGCAAACCTTCCTGCATGCCGAATCCATCCAGCGGCTCTCCTTGTCAGGAGGCACTGTCGATGACGGGGTGGTGGCGTGCTGTTTTCTTGCTGCCATCACAATTACCGAGTCAGGCGCGGGATCCAAACGAAGAAACACTGGGTCCGAGTCAGGAGCCTTATATTTCTTCTGCAGCCTTGAAGGTGCCGATCTCGTAGCCCCAGGGATGAGGAACAGCTCCATGGTAGGTTCCACCAGCCCAGGCACCAAGGGCAGCAAAGGGCGAGATAACTGCTTCTTGTGCAGAGTTTCGAAAATGACGGAAGTCAATGGCGCGGGCACAGTGAGCGTGATGCCCAGCTTAGTCGCCCCTCGCAGCAACACGTCTTGGAAGGAGACTATGTCGTTTACTGGAGACACCCTCGTCCGAGGGGAGTCCGACAGGGTAGGTGAATAGTCCCTGGCACTGGATGAATCCGTGTGGTGGGACCTTGACCGGTCCCTCCTGTGGCGCCGTCTGGATCTCGTAGAAGAGCGACGGCGACTCCTGGATCTATCCCTCTGTCTGGATCTCGACCTCCGCGGCCTCGGACGGTCCACGGGCCGTAGCGGAGGGAGCTGTGGAGGCCGAAACGGGAGCCTAGGTTGTGGTGGCCCCGTAGGCGGCGTCAGGAGATGTGGTAACGAGACAGACCTCGGCGGAGGTGGTGGTGTAGGAGGCAGAGGAACAGGCGGCGGAGGAGGCGGCAGATTACGTGGAGGAGGGTCTTTGGGTAACGGAGGAGGTGTAGGTGACCTCGGCTTGGAGGGCGAATAGACCTGTGAGTGCTCCGAGCCCGGAGACTCTTTACCTCTCCTTCTTCTCTTCGCCGGACCTGAAGGGGGGGACCTCGAGGCCGTACCCCTGGTAGCCGAGCGATGGCGCCACCGCAACCGTGGACTCGTGGCAACCGAGGACTCAGTCCTGGCTCTGGAACGCCTCCTGGAGGACGATGATTTCCTCCTCGACGTCGATGATCACCTTCTCGACGTCGATGATCGCCTTCTCGACGTCGATGATCGCCTTCTCGACGTCGATGATCGCCTTCTCGACGTCGATGGTGAATGGCGGTGACGCCTCAACGGCGAGCGCCTGCGTCTCCTTGAACCCTCTCGGCGTCGATGATGGCTCGACGACGAAGCAGTCCTCGACGTCGACCTCGTCGGAGGCCTCGACGTCAATCCCCTCGACGTCGAAAGTCGATGTCGCTTCGACCCAGAGCCCTGGGAGACGGGGAGCAGACCGTGGTCATTCCTCTCGACGCCGACGTCGAGGCTATCGATGACGACGGAGACGGGTGGTGTTTTCTGGCCTTCTCCTTACTGGGGAGCCCCCCAGAGGCCGAAGCACGGGCAGAGGAAGAGGTCCCTTCCTGCCCAGACCCACCTGGACCCTGCTGCTTTCTTGCTCCATTCCTTGGAGCCTGATCTTCTGTAACTGCTGGCAAATCTCACAAGTCCCAGGAACATGAGAAGGAGGGAGACACAGGATACACACCCTGTGTGAATCTGATTTTGCCTTTTTCCTGGCATGCTCTGGGCATTTATCAAATAAGGCAGGCATATTTGACAAACAAAGGGCCAAAAGCACCAGAAAACTCCAGCAAAGTGAAGCAGAAGCAAAAATACGTCAAGTGAACACACACACTCTAACACTTTAAAAGTGCCAAAAATGGGGGCATGGCTAGCAGCCAAGAGAAATGGCCGCTGCTTAGAGGAGCTCCGGGGACAGGATCGCTTCCACATTAATCCTGACAAGTATCCGCAGTCTAAAGTTAACCCAGAGTCGCCGTATAAATATCGGACACAGCGCGCCCTCCATTGACCCACCTCCGGAGCCCGGGAGTGACCCACAACGTGCCGGACGTTCTCTGTAAGGTGAGGCCTACAAGTCCCATGGAAGCCGCGGCCTCGATTATTGAGGGCGTCCCACGGAGGTGCACACAGGACACTACTAGGAGCGGACTGCCGAAGACGGACCCGAGGCACCAGGGGAGGCGGAGGTGCACCGGCCGCCGCCCGCCACCCGCGGGAACACACTAAGGCTTGGGGGGCCGCAGCGGAGACCTGAGGACGATTCCTACATCCGGGGCAGAAGAACGGCCGGCCCCGTCGGACTGCGGCTGACATTTCAGAACCTCGGGCGGCTGTGATCCCCGCGGTCCGGGGAGGCGACGCAGGGTCCAGGGCCTATCGACACGGTAATATCTCCCGCAATTGTTGCCTCACAGGACAAAACGTTGCAGGCCTCAGTGGGCATTTGCGCTGTGACGCATGTGGAGGGGCCCGGACATCTGCACTGTGACACGCGAGGAGGGGCCTGGGAGTGAGGGACTCCTTCTTGTGCCTGGAGGCGCTCAGTGCTGGGCCTTGGGACTGATGGGGTTCTAGACGCCCCCAAGCTCACTGACCTTACCTTACCTTACTCTTCCTTCGCCCCTGGTGTTGCAGCAACTGTGGACTATACTCTTGCAGGCCAGTTCCCATAATACTGTCTAACCGTGGATCGCCAACCGGTAGCTTGTTTGTACCTGCAGTCTGTACAGTTAAGGACACAGCCACCAGCAACATGGGTGGTAGGGGTCCCCGTGCGAACTAACAGGGCAAACTGGACCAATATGCCTATACGAAAGACTTGCCGCCGCTCGCAGGCAAAGCAGATCCACCCAAAAAGGACGCAGCGATGCAAGGGGGACCCAAGATTACTCTGGAGGACATTATGGTGGCACTAAATAGCGTTCAAACGACAGTGGGCTCCATCTCATCGAACATTACCTTCCTACGCGCCGACTTCCACAAAATGACGGCAAGAATTTCTGAGGTTGAATCACTGGAATCCTGGAATCGGAAGGCGGCCCTGCAATGGACTTGCATGTAGAGGACCTCATCACGTCGCGCTTACAACCGAAGGGCTTCTCTGCCTTTTTTTCGGTAGAACGGGCGCACAGGGTGCCGGGTGGGCGCCCAAAACCTGGAGCACCTCCGCGACCAGTGATAGCCCGCGTCTTCAATTTTAGGGATAGAGACGTCATATTGCAAACAGCCCGGGTGGCACCACCAGTTAAGGTTCACAACTCAGTTGTCTCATTTTTTCCAGACTACACAGCGGCGGTTACGGCAAGGCGCAGGAGCTTCATGGAGGTAAAGAAGGCGCTGCGGGCCCGTGAGCTGCCATACTCCATGTTATTTCCAGCTAAATTGCTTGTTGTGGCAGACGGCAAGACGTGGTTCTTCGAATCACCGGAGGAAGCACACAACTGACTTGAGCGTTGGTGAGTGACGGGAAAGGACGGCAGACCGCCTAGAAGTGGACGACCTCGTGATCGACATGATAGCCCGGAGAAGGATGGTGCTGCCCTGGACGAAAGCACCCCTTCGCAGGAGAGACTGAGCGACGCAGCGGGCTGAATGAGGACCTCGACTACTTTCTGGGCGCGATCTACACGGTGACTTTTTGCTGAGGCAGACTCTGGAGAGTGGGGAGCTGTATCCTCCCTGGACTTCTCGCTCCCAAACGTGCAAGCACTGTTTTCAGGGTTGGGTATTAAGCACTCTGCTCAGCTGGGGTGGCGGGCAGTTTTGAGTCCGCAGGGCAGGGAGGCAGGGAGGGGGTTGGGGAGGGTGGGAAGGTTCTATGTTCATTCATGCAAAAGTTTTCTTAAGTATATGCATACAGACAGCACGGTTGTAACATGTATCATGGGGCATGCTTCTTATTTGATCCTATTTGGGGACGTCAGTATGGGCAGAAATGGCGGAAATGTCAATGTCCAAGGTGCGGCGGGCTGAGCCGCTGAGGCACACTGATACCACACAACCCACTCTCTCGCTACTAACATGGAATGTGAGGGGTCTGGGAGACAAAATAAAGAGAGGGATAGTCCTGCAGAGTATCAAACGAACAGGTGCAGCAGTGATATTATTAGAAGAAACACACCTCACAGGTACAGCCACTAAAGCTATGGATAGATGGGGTTACCAAATGGTCGTACATTCGGCATTTACGTCAGGCTCACTTGGGGTAGGCATAGTAACGAAAAAGCAATTCCCACTGATAGTGCTTAGTACCAAAACGGATACCCAAGGGAGATTTGCAGCGATCAGTGCACAGTGGGAAGGCTGCCCCATTAATATCGTGTCAGTGTATGTCCCCCCCGGCGCTGCATAAGGTGACCTTCCCGGACCTCAGTGACTTTCTACTTAGCCTCCCTGAGGGAGAACTCTTGATAGGTGGTAACTTTAACGCGACCCTGCATGACACGATGGATAGAATCCCGGAGAGGGCGGGTGTAACTGGTGGAACACGATTGCAGAGCTTTCTGGAGGCAAAGGGCTTAATAGATCTTTGGCAACGAACCCACCCTACAGACCGCCAATATACGTATCATTCTGGAGTACACAACAGCCTTACTAGGATTTACTATTTCTTGGGATCTGTGGGTAGCCTGCAGAATATCGACACCATAGAAATCAGATCCCGGGGCGTCTCCGACCACTCCCCGCTCTTCCTCAAGTACACACACTTCCAACAAACACGTCGCCGGATGTACCCAATCCGCCCTGGCTACTTACGCATACCCCACATTAGGAGAGAGCTTAAAAAAGGGACTGACCAATATTTCCGCGAGAATAAGGGCTCAGTTACCTCACCCACCACCCTCTGGGAGGCCTTCAAAACGGTCTTAAAGGGCAGGGCTATCTCACTTGTAACGGCACATAAGAAGGATGGTCAGGCAGAATTACATAGGTTGGAATCCGAACTAGATGCAGCGGAGGACTCCCACGCTAGAAACCCCACCCCTGACACAGCTGCTGAACTCAAACGCCAACAACTCGCACATAAAGAGCATCTCACCTCCCTGTCTCAACAACAAATACAAGCCACGCGCTATAAGATATATGAGGTGGGGAACAAGGCAGGGAAGTTATTGGCTTGGCTGGACAGGAAGGAAAAAACCAACAGATGGATATCGCAGCTCTACACTGGGGATGGCGATGTCACTGCTGACCCGCGATCGATAGTAGATACGCTGGCACACCACTACCACACGATTTATTCTTCTGATTCTGACATGACTGAGACCGAGGCGTCAACCTATATTCAAGATCTAAACATGCCTAAACTGACACCCGAGGCAGTTGCAGAATTAGAGGGTGACCTAACATTAGATGAATTGACGGGGGCTATAGGGGCACTTCAGGCGGGTAAAGCGGTGGGACCAAATGGGATCCCAGTCGAATTCTACAAAAGTTCGGCGGATCACTTGGCACCGCATATGCTGCAGATGTTCCTTGACAGTCTGGAGGGGGGCGAATTGCCCCCGGACCAACGCACTGCAACAATTGTAGCAATCCTGAAGCCCGGTAAACCAACAGAGTTGTGCTCATCCTACCGACCCATTTCCCTTATGAACGCAGAGGCAAAAATCTTGGCGAAACTACTGGCCAGACGTCTCACGCCACACCTCACAACACTTATACACCCAGATGAGTCCGGCTTCATGCCAGGCAGAAACACGGCATTGAATCTACGAAGACTACATGGGGTAATGGCCCGAGCAGAACACATAGGAGAACCGGCAGTGCTACTCTCGTTAGATGCCCACATGGCCTTCGACATGGTTAAGTGGCCATTCTTATTCACGGTACTGCAACACTTGGGGTTCTGCCCCAAATTTATATCATGGGTCCGACTCCTCTACACCAAACCATTGGCACATGTTACTGCTAACGGTCACATGTCACGCGACTTCCCCCTGGTGCGCGGCACGCGACAAGGCTGCCCGCTGTCACCGCTTCTTTTTGCCCTGGCGCTTGAGCCTCTGGCGGCGTGGTTACGCTGGGAACCAATGATCAAGGGCATTAAGTGGGCGGAGGACTGGGAGGACTGAGTATCTCTCTATGCCGACGACTTGTTACTTTTTTTAACCCTCCCAATTGCTCTATACTGACCCTCCTAAATGCATGTGCATCCTACGGTAAAGCCTCAGGATACACTATTAACTGGTCGAAATCCACACTCTAAGTACTAAAGGGACCTCCACCACTCCTCCCTGATGATTGCCCCCTTAGGATGGCCGGCAGCTCATTCAAATATTTGGGGATTCATATCACCACTGAAGATAAGGAATTTCACACAAAAAACCTACAACCCCCACTAGAACGGCTTAAAATGGACGTGCGCCACTGGGAGCAGCTACCACTCACATTGTTAGGAAAGGCAGCGCTTTTCAAGATGATGGCGCTGCCTCGCTTCCTCTATGTTCTCGAGAACACACCATATCAGGTACCACCCCCCTATTTCAAAGCTATCAAAGCCCAGGTTTCCAATCTCTTATGGGGCAACAGACCGCCGCGCATTGCACAGACCAAACTGGTGAGGGGGTGGTATGGCGGCGGAATTGCGCTCCCTGATACACAGCTCTACTACTGGGCAGCACAGCTAAAGGTGGTTAATCACTGGCTACATGTCCCGCACTCAGATCCGGCGTACAAGGCAGATCAAGCACAGCTCGGCACCAGCACCATGCTCTCTCCCCTATACGATAGAAGCCTGGCTTTGACGAAGATAGGACCCCTAAGACACACGCTGCTTATATGGCATGCTGCACAGACAAAATTGGGATGAGGGGGGTATTAACGCGACTTACTCCATTATGGGACAACAGAAAATTGGGTAAACTTCGCAACAGTAAGGGCTTCACCCAATGTGATGAGATAGGAATGTCGACGGTGGGTGACCTATGGCGTGATGGGGAGGTGCTCCCGTTTGAACGTCTCCAACAGCTATATGACATGGCACCCTCTGAACACTACAGATATACACAAATCAGACATGCCCTAATGTCAATACTTCTCCCTGGCTCAGATGTTCCGGAGGCATCACCCCTGGAAGATAGACTGTTGACGGAATACATGCCTAAACAGGCTACATCATTCACTTATAGGAAACTGATAAATAACCTGCCCGACCCCACAAGCCCACTTAAAGCTAAATGGGTACAGGACTTGGGGGTGATGGATGAATCCAAGTGGCAGGAGGCGTTAGCATTACCGAGGGAGGCGGGAATACCCTCACGCCTTAGATTGGTGCAATTAAAATTTTTGCACCGTTCATATTATACCAGGACAGTCCTCCACAAGATGCATCGCATAGACCATCCCTTTTGTCTCAGAGGGTGTGGAACTGAAGGTACATTCTACCACACGATCTGGGACTGTCCTAGGATAGCAACTTATTGGGCCCAAGTGATGCGGACTATGTCTCAGGTACTGAAGATTCCACTACTACCTAACCCTTGTAGGTGTTTGTTGAATATATGGGAACCCAATGACCTTACTCGCCATGGGCAAACCTGGGTCACACTTGGAATAGTGATAGCGAAAAGAAACATAGCGCAGAAATGGGGTGGGGCAGAGAGGCCTTCCCTCTAAGCATGGTGCATAAACATGGATGAGAATATGATAACTGAACGGGCAGTATTTATTAATAGAGGTTGCCCCAAAAAATGGTCTCAAATTTGGGGAGCCTGGAATGAGTATAGGGGGGGTATCTGTGATCCGCCTGCGAAGACTGAAAGTGATGGATCAGATGAAGATGGGGAGTGAAGGGCGGGGATAGATGAGGGAGGCGGGAATGTTACTACTGACGCCTAATTGGAGACATAGATTCGATATGCTTCATATAGAACTGTACACTGCTACATTTGAAATTGTTCCGAATCTACTGTATGCTGTATTGTTGCACCTTGTTGCTGTGATGAAAACAATAAAATGTTTATAAAAAAAATAAATAAAAAAAGTGCCAAAAATTACACAAAACACCCAAAAAGGGAGAGCTCAATGCTCCAGGGTCCTGCTATCAGGAGCCGGAAAAAAGAACTGAAAGTAAAAGGAGTGGGCTGTGCATTCTGGGATACCGAGGGTCTCTAGAGAGTTCCTTAAAGGCACGGTATCCCTTTTTCAGACACATAATGGCAGCCTATGGAGGCTTGTCTGTCCATCCCTTCCTCTCAATCATTTCAAGGACTTGGTGAGGGGAGGAAAGTTTCTCTAAAGGGGGGAAACTTGACTGATTGTGTTAAATGTGTTGGTAGTATCCTTGGCATTTCTAGTTAAAGTACTGGACAGTGTAGCCTTGTAGGTACAGGCTGCATTATTGTCTTTAATTTTCTCTTAAGTGTCTATGCAGGACTACAATGAAGACAGCTTAAGAGATTATTTTTGATTGCTCCGGGGTCCACGCACATGGGCGGGACTATTCACTAGATTATGACTATACACAGAGATCCCCTACTACAGAAATACAGGGCGCCACCATACTGGTGAAAGCGAAAACACTCAACCCTACCATCTCCACTTCGCGAAGGCGTGAGTTAAGGAGCAGACCAGGAGCTGGGACAATGGGCAAGCCGGATAAATCTCTGCCCAAAATAACATTTGAACATACCAAAAAACAAATGGATCGGGGGACGGAAGTGCAGCCCCCTCCACAGGCGGAGACGGGAGGAGCTAGTGGAGTAACAAATGTCGAAGTACAAGCCATGTTCGCTACCATACAATCTGCCCTCGCCAATATGGATGGGAAAATCGACTCTCTCACATATCGAGTCGACAGGATGTCTGAGCGACTGGACAAACACACGGAACGACTAGACATGGCCGAGCGCAGAATATCTGACGCTGAAGACACCCAGGTGCAGATAGATGCGAAACAGACCAGGCGGCTATTTCGGCAAAGGCAGAAGACTTGGAAGCGAGGTCCCGAAGTAACAATATCCGCCTGACGGGCGTATCGGAGACAACAAACACGGGACCCATGGAGAGGTATGTGGAGCAATTACTGATTACAATGCTGGGTCAGGACACATTCTCTGAGATCTTCATTGTCGAATGGGCACACAGATCCCTGGCGCCAAAACCACCAACCGGCTCCTCACCAAGGCCGATTATAGCGCGGATACTGAATTATAGAGACATAGATGCGGCGCTCTGGAAGGCTAGAGAGCTGGAGAAACTGACACACGCGGGCATGGATATTTTCATCTACCCTGAATTCACGGTGTCGGTGCAAGAGGCGAGAAAGAAGTTCAACCAAGTGAAGCAAAAACTGAGAGACTTGAACATCCCATACTCAATGCTGTATCCGGCAAGACTCAGGATAACGGATGGAGGGAAGGTGAAAATCTATAATGAACCGAAAGACATGCTCAAATTCCTACAACAAAAAGAACATCAGAAACCTAGACGGAGATCGCCACGGGGAGATCAGGAAGAACAGAACGCAACTTCGGACGTCCAGTGACAAGTAACTAAAAAAGGGCAGCGGACACCACTAAATGCGTGAATGATCCGAAAAAGGTCTGGGGGGGCTAAGGCATGGTTGCATACGGAACACGCCGGAAGCAGACAATGCTGTCACAGCCCGGATGGCGGGGGACTACGAGTCACTAGTCATGTGTATAGACATGGCTGCGGACAATACCAGACATCCCCTGAACTACTGAGTTAGCAGAAGTTGGTTGGACAACACTCAACTAGCCGAGCACCCAACGCAGATAAGTGGAACATTTTTGTAATATGTATCCCTCTGTACATTGATATATAGGGCACTGTATCGATATACATTTGAATTCTGCCTACTCTTAGAGACATCACAGACTTATAGCAGACTTGCGAAATGCACCTTTGTTAACACAACTTGTTATTCCTTATTTTGATGTAAATGACTTTGCAGGGCATTTGCCATGTGGGGGGATCCTGCAAGAAACGGGCTGGCAGCCCTCGCCCTCACGTGTGTACCACGTCAGCCTACTGTTAGGGTTTTTCTCTTTTCTAGTTGAGTTTTTCATGCTTACTCGAGTTGGGACTAGCTTTGCCATGAGGGATAGAGCGAAGTGGGTGGGGGTGGGAAGTAGGGACAACAGAGAAAAATGTTTGGTCAACGAACTGAAGCTGTTACTGCAAATATCTCCGGATACATGCACCATACAGGGTACAAGACGACACCGAGTTATGACACATGCAAATGGCTGACATTGGAACGAATACCAGAAAACTGACATTTCTGACATGGAATGTTCGGGGATTCCAAAATCCACTTAAGATACGGAATGTGCTCGCATATTTAGATAGACACGAAGTGGATGTGGCATGTATACATGAAACACACCTAACCTCCACTACTGACACGCGGGTGGGCACCAGATGGGCTTCATACAGCATAGCATCGTCATACTCAACGTATGCTAGAGGGGTTATACTGCTGGTTAGACGGAGCACCCCATTTCAACTGATACATACAATACGGGACGACCATGGCCGCTACGTTATGGTGCAGGGAAATCTCGGCGGGCCGGTACTAACCATAGTTACAGCATATGGCTCAAATATAGATGATCCCGGTTTCTATGCTGAAATATGGGCCAAACTTGGAGACTTTTCGAGCGCTCCGATAATATGGGGGGGAGGGGGGTTTCAACACTTGTCTGGACCCAGCACTTAATAGATCTACGGGCAACGAGCCTTATGGCAGACAGGCGGCTAAGGCCCTCAAAGATGGTATGGCCGACATTTGGAGGGCGAGACATGAAGGTTGGAGGGAAGGCACATGCATGTCTACGACACATAACAAAGGATAGATTATTGGCTTCTTACAGCAGAAGCAGGCACATGGACGCGGATGGTAAAACACCTACCCAAGACACTGTCCGACCATTCTCCGGTTAGCCTCACGTTAGACATCCCCACGCACATACCCAGGCATTTCACATGGAGGCTGCAGGGTAGTGCTCTGTTGGACCAAGTGTTTAAAAGTGAGCTCCAACAGGCGATAGCTGACTATTTTGAGTTGAACACTGGATCGGTAGATAGTGTGGGAACACTGTGGGAAGCATTCAAGGTAACTGTCAGGGGACACTGTATTAACAAACATGCCGGGATCCTGAAAGACATCCAACAACAACTTTCGGTGATAGAAAGGGACATCAGTACACTAGAGATTGAACACACACGGACACAGAACCCAATCATATTAGCAAGAATTAAGGAAAGGATGGCCGATTACCATACATTTTCTGTGGAAGAGGTAAACTACAAATCAAAACGGTACACTGTGCGAAACTATGGGGAGGGCGGTAGACCGGGGCAAGCTTTGTCCAGCAAGATCAAACCCACATACACGACGGCTTACATAAAACGGCTACGAGATGAGGCGGATCAAATGCAATATGACACTAAGTCCATATCCAGCTGCTTCCAGAGGTATTATACACAGCTTTATGATAACCAAACCAGCACTACAGGGGAAGACATACACCGCTACCTGCAGGATATAGCACTAGCATGGTTATCGGACACTCACCGTACATTTTTGAGCCACCACCTTACCAAGGACGAACTGGTAGACGCAATAAACTCCTTACCTAACAACAAGGCCCCTGGTCTGGACGGACTACCTGGGGAATTTTACAAAACATACCAAGATCTACTGATACCCCACTTAGCTGAAATGTATGGGGAAGCACACGAAGAGGGTAAGCTCCCTGACTCACAGAAGCGCTCATAGTGACACTCCCCAAACCAGACAAAATCCTATCAGGTTGTGACTCATATCGCCCCCTGTCATTGATAAACATAAACACAAAGATCTTGGCAAAAGAACTCGCCACTAGGATTCAGTTATTACAAGAAAAGCTGGTATTGCCCGATCAGGCAGGCTTTGTACCAGCTAGATCAACTACTCTGAACATACGCACCATGTTCGCTCTATACCACCATCTGGATCCAGACTTGCCTGCGGCAGCGGCCTTGCTGGATGCCGCAAAGGCTTTCGATTCAGTGAAGTGGCCATTCATGTTCTTGGTGTTGCGCAGAATGGGATTCCCGGAACAATTCATAAAATGGATATAGATTTTAAATCATGCCCCTAAAGCTAGAATTAGGCTAAATGGTCAAATATCGGACCCTATAGAGGTAAAAAGGGGAAAGAGGCAGGGATGTCCGCTCTCACCGATCCTATTTACCTTGATTCTTGAGCCCCTCGCTTGTAGGATTCGTCAATTTCACAGGGAGGCGGCCTTGCAATTTGGCCTTTGTCCTCTCGGCATATCGTTATACGCAGATGATATGGTATTGTTTACACGTCCCCTAGTACACACTTAAATGCTTTAATTAGAGAATACATCCACTTTGAACAGTATGCAGGGCTACGAATAAACTGGGACAAATCGGTGTTTGTAACCTTAACACCAGCTACGACTCAGCCAGCACTGGACTACCCCGTGAAATGGCAAACTGATCCAGTGAAATATCTGGGGATATGGATACATAGAGTCCCGGAACTAGTTATAAGGGACAACTATGGTAGGGCAATGACAAAACTAGAGGAGCAAATAGATAGATGTATACAGATGCCCCTGTCACTAGCGGATAGGATTGCACTGCAGAAGATGATTATATTGCTCAAATTTCTATATCTATTTGTTAACATCCCAATCTGGCTCACGCAGGCTTTCTTTGTGAAACTACGGTCAGCAGTGCAGAGGCTGACTTAGGCGGGTAAACAGGCTAGGGTCAGCTGGACTGTATTAACGAAGCCATATCACATGGATGGGTTTGAAGCACCGGACCTGCAGCTTTATTTCTACTGTGCACAGGCACAACATGCCCACTTCTGGACCAAACACCATGGATACCTCTCACACGTAGCAGTGGAGACCGATAGTGTACAACCCACTCCATAGACAGCTTTCATATGTGACCCAAGACCATAGGTACACAATTCAACCTGTGCACTGCACCCCGACTGCATGGCACGCACTGGCACAGAGGGCAAACAAGCTCCCCATTTATGAACCGGCGTTGCCTGTTGCTAATCACCCGAAATTATCGGTAACACAAGAGAAGAAAATGTTGCGCCTCTTGGAAGATATGAAACTCTATACTATGAAGGATATTTTCCCTAACGGTAGATTCATACAAATAAATGACCCGTCACTAAGCACGCACAACACACCGATGAAGATATTTGCACATGCGGCTGCACGCAGCGGCTAAAGAGTTATATAATCCATACCCAGAAGAGCCACCAACTTTACAGGCGCTACAGGCCTTACTAGTAGCACCAACCCAGCAGAAGTTAGTCACCCGTCTATATAACGCGTCTCAAACAAAACAAAACATAGTGACCCATAGATCATTAGCTAAATGGGAAAAGCTTCTAGAAGATAAGATAGTGAAGAAAAACTGGGAATATAGCTATACACAACTCCGATTACTAACATCAAACTGCAATTTACGGATAATACACTTCAAGTTTCTTCACCAATTGTATTACACACCGACCCAGCTCCATAGATATGGCCTGAGACCACATGACAGATGCTACAGGTGTAACGCCATAAATGCCGATTTCCTACATGTGGCGTGGGCATGCCCTAAAGTACACGATTATTGGCAGGAAATTGTAAGGGCGATAACTGAAATGCTAGCTGAGCAAGTGCCGAATACGCCAATTGTCTGCTTATTGGGGATATATAAATTGTCACTTACAAAAAGGCGCAAGTTCCTAGCAGTAGCGCTATTACTGGTAAAGCAACGGGTTGCCATTAGATGGGGCAGTAAACGGCCTCCTAGATTCAAAGACTGGCTCACAGACATGACATATTCCAGGGAAACCATGGAGACGTACGCGGAGGAACTACCGCTCTCATCGAGACCCCGAGATTTCTGGGAACCGCTAAAACAATACGTTTTGAAAGTACAGGAGGGTAACTCATGATTGTAAACTAGTGAAAATGAACAAACACGGGACTTGTTCTGTTATATTTCTTTTTTAATTCCCTGTGACATGAAGAAGATGATGCTAGGCTCTATATCCCAAATACCATGTACTTTGTATTGTTAAATGACGTGCTATGAACATAGGATGTGAGGAGTTCTATTGCCAACTTACGCAGGGATAGGAGTAATTACTCAGCCTAGTCTTTATGAACAGAGAACATGGTATCACTGTACCCGAGTGGTTTGCATTTGTCATAACGTACACCTTGTAATGTAAATGGCATAATGTGTATATTCTGCAATGTTGACCAGATGAAATAAACATATATTTTAAAAAAAATTATGTATAGGACTTGTTGTCTGTTTATGAAATGTATAATGTAAAAAGGAAAGAGATGTTTTCAATGACATGTATGGCTTTTAACTTTTTTTTAATATTATGAATGAAAATAAGCTTAAAATAAAACAAATGAATCAAAATATTTTTGATTAATTGATGTATGGATCACATCATAGAGTGTACGATGACAGCCCAGCGGAGCAAATTTAGCCCAAAAAACTAAAGCAATAGAGGTCAAGTGGGAGGCTTTTTGATAGATTGTTTGATGTGTTTATACCCCTTTTCTCCCAGACCTTATTGAATGAATAGAGGGGGTCCTTTGTTTTCTAGGATAGCCTTAGAGCCTGCATGGTGGGCTCAACTGGCAATTTAAGGCCTGTTTCCTTGTTAAAGGCCCTCGCCTTCGGCTCTGGCCTGTAACGCTGGAGCTGGCCTTTAATGGCGGGTAGAGCCCCTGCGTCGGGCACTAATGCTATAATCATGTCCTGAGTTTACTCCTCATAGGCTCAGTAGACATACCCTTCCCAAAGGCTTGGTCAGATTACAGCACTATAGCATATGCTGGTAGCATTCAGCGTCCCTTCTTGTAAATGGCTCACCACCGTTCCTTGGATAGGGGAATGGCAGGGAGTTATTTAAAAGAAGTGATGCTGAACACTAACAGCACAGGAATTTGTACAGTAAGTAGGATCTTCTTTCATACACCAAGCAAGATTTCCTATCATTAAACTTTTAGGGATGGGGCCATTATGTAGAGCTGTAAAGGCAAAGCCGAAATTGTTCTACACTATGGCCAGGTCACACCGATTCTTCGCTCATGAGTAGGTGTCAAGTGCATACTGCTTGCAGGGAGTGCACAGAGTAGCCAGTACTTTAGTAGGATGTAGAAGGTGCGGCGGGGCTTTAGAAGGGATGTTCCTTGGAAATATAAGAAACCTCCACAAGCACTGACTATGTAACTAGAAGCAGAGACTAAATACATGACATATAGGGCCAGATTTACCAGTTTCTCACGCGGCACAGTGCAGCCGCCTCAAATGCTGCACTGCATGAGAAGAAGAGAGCAGGAAAGCACCAAATTAACTAAAATATGGCAGCTCCTCCTCTCTCCCTAGCGCCAAAGCTCTTCTTAACTGCTGTGTTCCATGGAGACACCTTTGCGCCCTAGTGCAAGGGTGTCTCCTAGAGTCAAGCATAGGTTTTATACAGGGAGGATACCCTTCCACTACACAATACTATGCTTAGACTAATTTTAAACATGTTCCCACTTTGTATGTGTGCTGTACATAGCAGCACACATGCGAAGTCAGAAAATAAAGGAGAAAAAAAGCATTTCTCTTTTATAGCGCCTGGTTGAAGAGTACACTATTTTCTGACGCTAAACCCGGTCTACTTATTTTAGGAAATTGGATTTACTGTCAGAAATCTCGGGTGGTTGCAGCACCCATGGTACACCCCCTTGGCTCTAAGTAAGGCAAAGCAGCGCTATGCGCTGTATCACGTTACTTTCGCTTTATTTCCAGCGCTTCACAAGTTTAGTGCTGGAAAGAAAATTGAATAAAAAGATTTTGTGCCGATTTGCGTCACATTTGTGGTGCATTCACTGTGTAAAATCTTAGTAAATTTGTCCCAAAGAATCCTCTGACAAATTCATAAACAGAGCCTTGCTTGACAAAGTAGAATCAATTCCAGCAGGTAGTAGGGGGCTTCTATATCAGTTTATACAGCACCAGTGTCTTGGGCAATAAGTGATACAACACTTAATAAGAAAATCTAAACGTAAACTGTGATAACGTAGTTATCCAGTGGAGCCAAATATTGTCTTAGACTCATGGACACCAATGGCAACGAGATGCACCATGTCACTTTGCCCTGGTGTCACAAAAGGGACTTCTGGTGATACAGTGTTGTAGCTCTGGCATGCAGGCTGGTACAGTACTTTATTATTTAGCCAGTGAAGGACAGAAATAGAGAGATGTTTAGGGCCCTGGTTTAATGCACGTGTTTTTGTTTTGCCAGGGTCAGTTCTCTGAGACCACTAGTCTTAGCACAAGCGAGTGCCCTGCAGACAACGTGAAAAGTCAACAATGATTGTTCCTTGACCATAGCAGGATGAGCAGGCCTACCTTTTGGAAGACAAGTAGAGCCTCTGGACAGAAGTTATTGGAATAAACAGGCTGATATAAGCTGCAGATCAATCAATCAATCAATCAAGACATTTATAGAGCGCACTACTCACCCGTAGGGTCTCAAGGCGCTAGGGGGGGGGGGTGTCGTTACTGCTCGAACAGCCAGGTCTTGAGCTTCTTCCTGAAGGAGAGGTGGTCTTGGGTCAGGCGCAGGTCGGTCGGGAGGGAGTTCCAGGTCTTGGCGGCCAGGTAGGAGAAGGACCTTCCTCCTGTTGTCGCTCTTCGGATGCGGGGGACGGCGGCGAGGGCGTGGCTGGTTGATCTGAGGTGGCGCTTGGGAGCGTAGAAGTTGATTCGGTTGTTGAGGTAGCTCGGGCCTTGATCGTGTAGGGCTTTGTGTGCGTGGGTGAGGAGACGGAAGGTGATTCTTTTGTTGACGGGGAGCCAGTGCAGGTCTCTCAGATGTCCGGAGATGTGGCTGTTTCGTGGGATGTCGAGGATGAGTCTGGCTGAGGCGTTCTGGATCCGCTGGAGTCTCTTCTGGAGCTTGGCAGAGGTTCCGGCGTAGAGGGCGTTGCCGTAGTCCAGTCGGCTGGTGACGAGGGCCTGGGTGACAGTCTTCCTGGTCTTCAGATGAAGAACAAGGTGGGCGACATCGACCAAGAGCCAAGAAGCATCCTATCAGATCTGCGGGTCAAGCCAGATTCTCTATATAGACTGCAGACTCGCCCAGCGTCCCGGTTACAGGAATATTTGAGCTCTCCTTGAAAGGTTAGGAGAAAATCAGAAAAAACAATGGAGCAACAGATAAAACCTGAAGGTTTTGAGAAAGAAGATTGATTCCTGCAGTCACCTTGGGCCCGATTCACAGAACTAACTTAAGACAAAATCCTAAACTTACTACCATTTACTCAATTTGGTATTCACAGAAGGCACTTACTCATTGATGAGTAAGTGCCTTCTGTGAATGCCAAAATGAGTAAGTGTCTTCTGTGAATACCAAAATGATAGTAAGTTTAGGATGTTGGCAGCAAAGAAAACACACTAGACGAGGGACTACCCTACCTGCACCTCTATGCCAGTTTCCTATTTTATCAAGGTGAACCCACACTACAAACCCCGACACCAACCGCCCTCTGGTGCCACTGTTTTCCAGATCATAAAATAGTTCTTGAACGGTGTGCGCAGGACTAAAGGTAATGTCCAGGAATTTGCTCTGGAATTTCTCAAAATTTCTTTATTGATGATAAAAAATGATTCACAGAAAGACAGGGATTTTCAGCCAACGCGTTTTGTTCTCATGGAGAACTTCATCAGGGAATCTCAGGGAAATACCTCTCTCGGCCGACAGAATATCTGAGTTCATGTTCATTTAAAGTAGAAGAAACCAAACTGGAAGCGAAGAGACAAAAACGTAATTCTCCAGCCCAGAAAACAAAGGCACTCCAAATATAATCGGAATCCCAGGCTATGTAAAGGAGGTCCAAAGAAAAGTATTTTTGTAGTAATTAATGTTCAATTAATCTAATTCCACACAATAAGTGGAAAGCCAAAAAGATTTATTTCCCGTGTCCAAGTCCCTTATTTTTTCATGTAAAAAACGAGGTCGATTCACACTCTAATCATTCAGGAGCGGTGAGCCACGTATCACACTCAATGGAAGTCTGCTAAGGAGCGCCCACCAAATACGTGGCATCTAGCGAAATGTTTCTTGTTCAGAATCAATGGATCTATTATTACAATTCGCAGAATTACAATAAATCCTGACGGTTCCAGTCACAATTCCTGATGCCTAGTATGGGAATTTAGCCCGATAGCCATAATATGGCCTTGCAAATTCCAGCAATGCGCCCAAAGTGCCTTATTCATGTGCACACCATTCAAGAACTGAGTTTAGGATTTTGTCTCAAGTTAGTTCTGTGAATCGGGCCCCTTGTTTTTATGAAGTACAGTTTATGGCTCTTCTGAAAAATGGGATTGAAACTCAGGGACACATCAAGGTGAAATGTTAGCGACTAAACATGCCAGTGCCCATGTTTCCAGGTCAAAAGCACAGCATCCCAACAGTGCAGAGGGTGCTTCAGTTAAACACAGAGGCACTTGATTTTGTACGAAAGGGCAAGACAAATGTGTCAAAGTCATTAATCCATATAAATCCGAGTCTGGAGGGGGTCTTTGAATTGAGATGAAGGGGAAACAGACGAAGAAGCTCTGGGAAATGTCATATAGTGATCCATACAAGAAGGAATCTTCTGCTTAGCAATGCCTCTGGGTGCCACCCACTGCAGGAATTAACTTGTGCTCTAGAATTGTTTAAGGGATGCATTTAGAGGTGGGTGTGGTGACGGTCTAGTTGTTCAGGGGCACGCCCCGACCGGAACCGGACGCGCGGCCATTTTAGGTGCGCGAGGCCGGAGTTTACAGTCAGCAGCATCTCCCCGGCGCTCCGATTAAAGGTATAATTCTAACCTCATACACTGCCTCGGCGTGGTCATTTAAGAGCCGGTCTAACATCCACAATGGCGACGAGGCGGGATTCATAACACCGCACGAAGGAAAAAAAAAACGACACGGAAGCGAGATCGTGCATCCACAGAGTAAACCGACCATCAGACCACGTGGGCAGAGGCCTGATAGCGGTCACACTGACATCAGAGCGCGGCAGAGGGGGGTGCAGGTGCTACCAGCGAGATCTTCCGACGGCAGCATTTCTAAGGGGGCACAACAGCCGGAGCACCCCTGGAGACGCCGTTCAAGGCCGGAAAAGGGTGAACCAGCGCCAACACGGACACACACACAGCGAACCAAGGTGAGAGGCCACGGAACAGGGAAGGCGAAACCTGCCAGCAATAAGCGCACAACCGCCCGGCTGCCCAGGGAAACTAAAGAGCCTGTGGGTGCCCAGAGCAGGAAAGGGGCTTACATACTCCTCAATCAGGGTCTGCACAAAGGGCCAAGAGCAAGCAGACGAAGCTCCACTACGGAGCCGCCAGAAAGGAAACGGCACAACATACTGTCACTGCGGAAGGTACAAAGGAGGCAGAGAGCGAGTAACAAGGGGCAACCCTGGACGCCCGAGGCGCGTCAGGAGGTGAGGGAGACAAATCAAGCCCCAACAAAGAAGAAGGGGAGAGGACAGCCCCAGGCAGCCCACCAGGCAACAGCGGACAAGCTCAGGAACCCCAGAGGGACAGGGAAAGGATGGCGACGACATCCACATCCCTGAGTGCGTTGGTACCATTCTTGCCAAAGAGAGGGTAACCCACAATGCCATGGGAAGACTGGAAGAGGTACTTCCAAAATTATCTGTCGGCACTGGAGGAAGAAAGTGACACTGCATACTCTAGTGAAAGAAAGAAAAAGATACTATTACATAATCTAGGGCCAGAAGGGATCCGTGTGTATGATAACATGGCAAAGGCAACCAGACAGGCGACAGATACAGATGTGTTTCAACACGCCATCGAGGACATAGATGCCCACTACCGACCAGTAGTGTGCGTAGCCATAGACAGATGCAATTTCTTCCAGAGGAAGCAAGAGAGCGGCGAGACCATTGACGAATATGTAGCGGCACTTCAAAAACTCGCATTGACATGCAGATTTGGTAATCTACACGATGAATTGGTGAGAGATCAAATCATAATGCACACCTCGAACTCTACATTACAAGAGAAAGTATGGGTCAATGGCGATGCATCGCTCAAAGAAGTGTGGGCATTGGTGAAGAAGGCGGAGCTATCCAAGAGATGTGCGGAAGCAGCCAGGAAAGACACAAGCAGCAAACAAACAGTATGCAAGGTGATGATGAGCGATAAAGGAGAGAGACCGAGACAAATGGGACCGCCAAGAAATCAGTTCGCTAAGAGAAAACAGCAAGGTACAGGAGTGGGGCAGAGAGCTAACTGGGACAGAAAAACAAACTGCTATAGATGCGGCAGTGTCTCACACATAGGAAATGACAAATCGTGTCCAGCGTTCAAGGCCAAATGCGCATATTGCGGAACTTTTGGACACTGCGAAAGAGTCTGCAGGCGAAAACCCAAAGGGGCGGCAGTAAAATACGTCGACCATGGCGATGGGGAAGACGATGAAGGGCCAGGAAATGACGAAGAAATATTATACATTGATGTGCAAGTATTGGATGTAAATTGCAAGGCATCCAGCAAACCTGTCCTGAAAATGAACATTGGGGGAGTATCGATTAACATAGTAGCAGATTCTGGATTGCCCATCACGATTGTCCAGAGAAAGGTATGGGAAGAAGAATTCATGAGAATGATAAGGAAGGAGCTACAGCCCATGGATGTGAGACCAGTCACCTACACAGGACAACGGATTCCCATGGTCGGGTATTGTTCCCTACCATTTGAGTTCCGAGGACATCAAGCGGAATGCAAGCTATATGTGTCAGAAAAGGGGCCGTCCGTGCTCGGTTGGAGGGACCAAGGCGATTTAGGCATCAAACTCAATCCGGGAGGAGTAGAAAAAGTAATGACGACAGACATGGAGGAAATCCACGGAGGTGTGGAGTGGAAAAAGGAATACCCAGAGGTGTTCAGAGGAGAGATAGGACGATTGACCAAGTACACGCACATGGTTCACCTGAAGGAGGGAGCCATCCCGGTGTCCCACAAGGCCAGGAACATACCGTTCAGGTGCCGCGAAGCGGTGCAAAACGAACTAAAGAGATTGAAGAAGTACGGAATAATAAAGGCGATCGAGAGCGCGGAATGGTTATCCCCCTTGGTCGTAGCACAGAAACCTAATGGGAAGGTGAGATTATGTGTGGACCTTCGAGAGCTAAATAAAAACATTCTAGTTGACAAATTTCCTCTCCCACGCATTAATGAAATGCTTACCAAAACCAAAGGCATCAAATGGTTCTCAACGGTGGACTTATCATCAGCTTTTCATCAGGTAGCGCTGCATCCGTCATGCAGGCACCTCATGTCTTTCATCACACCCTTTGGGTGTTACAAATTCGTGAGAATGCCGTTCCGACTGGCGTCAGCTGCCGCAGTGTTCCAAAAGGGATCACTGACATAATATCGACCTCACAAAAATCGAGATACAAAAATATCGAGTCAAAAATATCGAGAGACAAAATATCGACTCCCTATCTTCAAACAGGTAAGTACCAAAATATCGACTCCAAAATATAGACTTACAAAAATATAGACAGTCAAAATATCGATTTTTTTAAATGTTTTAAAATTAAGTTAAAACCAATATAGTAATAAATATATTTAATATAAACTTAGAAATAATTATTAAATAAATGTAGTATAAATAAATGATTAATATAATTAAAAAAATTATATCACCAAAAAGAAAACATATATATATATATATATATAAAAACATATTATTAAATAAACATATATAACATTTTTAGCGTATACCTTTACAACGCATACCATTACAACGTAAGTATTGGTAAGTATATAATAATTTTTTTAATATAAATTAATGAAAATTATTATAATATTATTTAATTTTATTTAATTTTATTTAATTAATTTAATTTAAATGTAATTTTACTTTATTTTACTTTATTTTTACAAAGTACCCCTGTACCCCAAAAACCCAAAACTGACCCTGAACCCTAAAAATACCCCTTTACCCAAAAACTGAAAACTGACCCTGAACCCTAAAAATACCCCTTTACTCAAAAACTGAAAACTGACCCTGAACCCTAAAAATACCCCTTTACTCAAAAACTGAAAACTGACCCTGAACCCTAAAAATACCCCTTTACCCCAAAAACTGAAAACTGACCCTGAACCCTAAAAATACCCCTTTACCCCAAAAACTGAAAACTGACCCTGAACCCTAAAAATACCCCTTTACCCAAAAACCCCAAACTGACCCTGAACCCTAAAAATACCCCTTTACCCAAAAACCCAAAACTTAAATTTAATTTCCAAAACCAATTACTTTTATTTACAAAGTAAATTTTATTTAATGGTCAATTATTAATCAATTAACACATTTAATTAATTAACATATTTAATTAGTTATTATTAAATTACTCCCCACCCTATCCCCCTATAAACTCACAACCCACTACAGAAATTAATTTACTAATTATTATTTATTTATTCTTTAAATATTTATAATTACCAATTATATTTTAATTATTTACCAAATAATTAATTAACAATTATTATTAATTTACATATTTAATTAATTAAATTTAAATTACTTCCCACCCTATTCCCCTATAAACCCACAACCCGCTACAGAAAATATTTTACGAAAATGTAATTATTGATCAATTAATCAATTATTATTAATTACCAATTATATTTTAATTAACAATTAATAATTAAATAACAATTACTATTATATTACATATGTAATTAATTATATTTAAATTACTTCCCACCCTATTCCCCTATAAACCCACAACCCGCTACAGAAAATATTTTACGAAAATGTAATTATTGATCAATTAATCAATTATTATTAATTACCAATTATATTTTAAATAATTAACAATTACTAATTAATTAACAATTACTATTATATTACAGATTTAATTAATTATATTTAAATTACTTCCCACCCTATTCCCCTATAAACCCACAACCCGCTACAGAAACTATTTTACGAAAATGTAATTATTGATCAATTAATCAATTATTATTAATTACCAATTATATTTTAATTAATTAACAATTAATAATTAATTAACAATTACTATTATATTACAGATTTAATTAATTATATTTAAATTACTTCCCACCCTATTCCCCTATAAACCCACAACCCGCTACAGATTTATATTACACAATTATTACAAATTATAAAACACCTTATTTTCGATATTTTTGTTGTCTATATTCTATCTAGTCGATATTATGTCTAGTCTATATTTTTGATTCGATATTTTGGCTATTAATATCGATAGTAATCGATATTTTTGTAGTCTATATTATGTCTGGTCGATATTTTGTCTAGTCTATATTTTTATACCTCGATATTATGTCCAGTCGATATTTTTGCATCGATATTATGTCTGTTCACCGTTCCAAAAGTTAATGCACAAGATGTTTCAGAAGGTGGAAGGAGTTCAGTACTTCCAAGTTGATATCCTATTAATGGGGAGGTCGAAAAGGGAACACAATGAGAAGGTGCAGAAGGTCCTGGAAATACTGAAAATCAACGGGCTCACAGCCAAATGGGACAAGTGCAAGTTTGAAAAACAATCAGTGACCTATCTAGGACATGAGATCAGTGAGAAGGGAGTTGAGCCCAAGAAAGCTAACATGACAGCAATAAAAGAGGCGCCGGCCCCCGCGAAGAAAGAGGATGTCAGGTCATTCTTGGGCATGGCTGAATTTTATAGCAAATTCATTCCCCACTTTGAGGGCGTGGCTACAGCGCCGACCGGGATGGCTGCGTGAGCGAGTTGCTCCGCGCCATGCCCCGTCTCTTCTCCTGTTGACCGTCGCCCCGAGTTGCCTGGCGGCTGGATTCGTGGCCCAGGGGGCTGGCGACCTGTGGAGGAGCGTTTGGCTCCGTCGGGGCCCTGGCCGGTGGCCGCGGCCGGACCTGGTGCTCGGCGCGCTTGGCGAGCGGACAAAGCCAAGATGGCGGCGCCGACTCCCTGAGAGCTCCGGGAGCGGAGCGGTGTGGGGCACCGGTGCGGCTGTGGGCTCCTGCGGAGCACTTGAGCGGCTGTGAGCAGAGCGGGGGCCCGTCGGAGCGGACCCCGCGCCGCAGGGGAGACCGGCGGAGCATTGCCGGTGTGTGCGGCGTGTGTGGCGCCCCTCCCCCACCTGATCCTGGGACGGCAGAGGAGCGGAGCCTGCACTTGCGCTGGGCCGGCGGGGGCACTGCTGGCCTGGGAGGCCGCCCACACACTGGCTGACCCGTCATAAGGGCCAACGGGACACAGGAGTGGACAGCTAGCTGGTGGAGCGCTGGGGGGGGCGGCCGCCCACGGCGACTCGACATCCAGGGGCCCGGTGCATTGGAGGTGGCTGTCGGCCCGATCGGAGGCGGGGGTCCCGCCCGCTGGGCGGTAAGGACGCGCCGGGCTGGTGGCGTGGTGCCCCACGGCGCGTAGTGTCTCGCGGGGGCCGGGGTTGCCCGGGGCCTCGCCTGCTTCGCTGGCCGCCCCTTTCATGGACTCTGCTCCCCCTAGCCCTGGTGGGCTGCGGGTGTTTCCTGAGTAACTGCGGGGCGCCGTGGAGCGCGCTTCCGGACTGGCTCTGATCGGAGGATTGTGCGTGGGGTGCAGTTGACGCCACGAGCCCCCGCTTGTCCTGAGGATTGGTGAGCTGCGCTCGTGGGGGTGCTCCGCTGGGCGTCTCTGGTGGGCCTCGCCTTTGTCCGGAGGGGCTGCTCGAGTGGCTGAATAACTGCATCCAAGATGGCCGCGCAGGGAAATGGCGACGCCGAGCCATCTGGACAGGGGAGCCGGAGGCCGGAGGAAGTGGCTGGCGGCTTCCCGACGGAGTCCTCGCCGCAAGAACAGAGGCTCAACCTCCGCCTTGACGCAATCTTAGCCGCGATAACCGCTACGAAGGAGGAGCTGCGCCAGGATATTGCATAAGTGGCGTCCGGGCTCGGCCTGTTGAGGGCGGACCACGCCAAGCTCTCGGACCGGGTGAAGTCCAATGAACAACTGCTCCAGGAACTGAAACCAGCGGTGGTCACGGCGGAGCATAAACTTGATGACGTTGTCCATCAACTGGCGACTTTGGAGCGTAGGGTGGAGGACGCGGAAGGTCGCAACCGCCGGAACAACGTGAGGGTGGTGGGGCTTCCGGAGAAGATTGAGAAGGATGATGCAGTGGCCTACTTGGAAGACTGGTTCCGCACTGTGGTGGCGCCTGAGGGCCTGTCCCCCTTCTTCTCCCTGGAAAGAGCGCATAGGGTGCCCGCGAAGCCTCCCCTGGAGGGCCGACCGCCCCGGCCGGTGGTGGCCAGACTGCTGCACTATAAGGATCGGGATCTGCTGATCCAAAAGGCGAGAGATGGTGGGCCCTTCCAAGTGGACAACAGCAAGGTGACAATCTTTCCGGACTATACGCAAGAGGTGCAGCGGAACAGGGCTTCTTTCCTGTCGGTGAAAAAGGAGCTGAGAGAGGAGGGGATTCAATACTCCTTGCTTTTTCCAGCCAAGCTGCGGATCATCGTTGACGGCAAGACTCAATTTTTCCAAACGCCCGATGCAGCTTGGTCCTGGCTGGAACTGTATCGTGCGGGGACGGATCGGGCGCACAGGCCAGCCAGAGATCGGGAACAACCGGTCAGGGTCAGGAAGTCGCAGCGCCTCCGCTCCCGGAATCGACGTCAACGGGCCGAGCGAGAGGCGCAAATGCTGGCCGATAGACGGAGTGCGTTGGAGGCCACAGCGAGCATAACGGGATCGCAGCAAGAGGACGCCTCCAGGGGTTCGGCTTCGGAGAGTGAAGGTTTGAAGACTGGTGATGAGGACTCAGAGGTGGGGGGGGCGCAGGGGCCGGAGGTTACTCCACAGACATCCGATGGTATCTTTAATGGATGAGGCTTGTGGCGGCTGGACTTTGGCATGGCCTGGACGCTCCTGATTTCTATTGGACTGCCAGGTATGGGGCTGCATTGGCAACACGGGGCTATGGGCGCGGGGTGGTTGCTCTGTCGTCCTGGTTCGGGGCTCCATAGCCCTCATCAGACCCTTAAGGTCTTCTGTGGTGTCGACCACAGATTAGTGTGATGTGTGGGGTGTTTGAGGTTTGGAACGGGGCTGAAGCTGGGTTACTAGGCCCTGTCCTGGGGAGGGGGAGGGTGGGAGTTGCAGGGGATGTTTTGAGGGGGTTGTACAATTGCTGCGATGCGGGTCACATTTATTGGCGTGCGCCACTGTTGGGTTTGATGCTCTATGGGGACGTTACCTAATTTGAAATGTGTCACATGGAATGTCCGGGGTCTTCGTACTATGGTCAAGCGCCACAAGGTGCATGCCTACTTGGTGAGGCGGGGCGTTCAGATAGCAATGCTTCAGGAGACTCACTTGACACAGCAGGAATGCGGGGCATTGCAGAGGAGGTGGCGGGGTCAGGTGTTTGGCACGACTTACTCGGCATTTGCCAGGGGAGTGTTGATATGGGTCAGAGCAGGCACGCCATTCCAGGTCACGAGTCAGAAAATAGATCCGGAGGGTCGTTATGTAGTGGTGGAGGGACGGCTGTATGGAAGGGAAGTAGTGCTGTGTAACATCTATGCCCCCAACGCTGAGCAGGCCCACTTCTTTGAGAGCTTGTCGCGCTCACTGGCGTGCTACTTAGCAGGCCCTATCCTCCTGGCAGGGGATTTTAACTCCATTACGGATGTGCAGTTGGACAGGTCACACCCGCCTTTGGTGGACTCCCCAGTGCGCAGACTTGCGACCCATAGGCGGGACTGGCAGGAAAGATGGGGCTTGGTGGATGTATGGAGGGCGCAGCACCCCGACACTCGGGATTACTCCTATTTCTCGGCGCTGCATGATCTGCATGTTCGTTTGGATTCGGTGCTGTGTTGTGAGTCTCTGGCGAAGGTGGTGCGGCACACTGAGTACTTGTCTAGAACCATCTCGGACCATAACCCGCTGCTGATTTCAGTGCAATGGCAGTTGGCGAGATCGGCGGTCCCCACGTGGCGACTCCGCCCGGAGACGTTGGAGGACCCAGCGTTCTGCGATACGGTCCGTCAAAGCGTTGACGACTATTTCGCGATCAATGCTGGGTCGACGGCGACCAGAGCGAATGAATGGGATGCGATGAAAGTGGTGGTGAGGGGGATATGTATGGGCCGGTTTCTGACTGTGAGAGGAACCGTGCTGTCTGACCTCGCGAAAGCGGAGACAGTGCTGAGAGGGGTGGAACTGCAGCGTCCGGAGAAGCCAGAGCTGCAGGACAGCCTGTTGCGTGCTAAGGAAGCGGTGGCGACTGAGACTGAGAGACTGCGGTGCTATGACTATAAGTTGTATGCGGTGAAAGTGCATGAGGAACGTGATAAGGTGGGCACGCTCCTTGCGAAGCTGGCTGATCCGAACCCTAGGGGTTGTCCGGTGCTGAGTATACGAAAGGGGGATGGGGTGGTGGTCTGCTCGCAGTCCGCGGTCCTGGAGCGCTTTCAATCCTACTACACGGGCCTCTACACCAGCCACCTCGAAGTGGAAGCCACGGACATTAGCGATTATTTAGATCAGATTCCTCTGCCGGTATTGGATGAGGAAGGGGCCCAGGGTATAGGGGGCCCTGTCACCCTGGCCGAAATTAGAGGGGCGATTAGCCATATGGCGCGGAATAAGACCCCTGGGGTGGATGGGCTGCCGATCGAGTTCTACGCCAAATTTATCGAAGTGCTGGCGCCCAGGCTGCAGGCTGTGTATGCGGAGGCGAAAGACCTGGGGCGACTGCCTGATTCTATGACGGAGGCGCTGGTTGTGCCTCTGCTGAAACCGGGCAGGGATGCTTTAGATGTCGCTTCTTTTCGTCCGTTGTCTATGTTGACTGTGGATTATAAGATTCTGAGCCGTATCCTGGCCACCCGGCTCCTGCCATTGATGACCTCTTTGGTACATAGGGATCAGGCGGGATTCATCCCCTCCAGGAGTACCTCGATGAATATCCGTCGGCTGATCGGGGTCATTGATAGTGCTGCCTTGTCGGATCCGGGCCCGGTGGTGCTGGCGGTTGATATTGAAAAGGCGTTTGATAGTTTGGAATGGGATTTTTTAGATGGTGTGCTGTTGAAGTTTGGGGTTGGGGAGGGGTTCCGGGGCTGGACAAGAGTGCTCTATTCATCGGCTAAGGCACGGGTGCGGCTAGGGACACTGGTCTCCTCGGTTTATCCGGTATGTAGGGGCACGAGGCAGGGCTGCTCGCTATCCCCTTTGCTCTTTGCTCTGGCGATGGAACCCTTAGCGGCGCAGGCAAGGCTGGGAGTTGTTTACGACGGGATTGCGCAGGGACTTGACTCGCATTATATATTGTTGTACGCTGACGACTTATTACTGTACCTGGCGGACGCTGGAAGGGCTCTGGAAGGCGCGGTGGATATGCTGGGCAGGTTTGGGAGGCTTTCAGGCCTCAGGGTGAACTGGACTAAAACTTGTGTGTTTCCGCTGCGGAAGGCCACGCTCTGCCCACAGCTCACGAGGCCGGTGGTGTGGGAACCATCTTGTTTTCTGTACTTAGGGGTGCGCATCTACCATGCCACGGCGGACCTCCTTGAGGGGAATGTGGGGCGCTGCATTAGGGCGTTGAGAGGCAGTATGGACTTCTGGGCCTCCCTCCCGCTATCTGTACTGGGCCGAGTGGCGCTGTTGAAAATGGTAGCGCTCCCGAGACTGCTCTACTATTTTAGAACGTTGCCGGTGTGGATCCCGCAGGGCATCTTTCGGGAGCTGAGGACGATGGTGACTGGTTTTCTCTGGGGCCACGGTCGCAGACGGGTAGCACTGACCACCCTGCTGAGACCCAAGTGTGAGGGAGGGATGGCCGTCCCCGACTACGAGTTATACTATTTGGCAGCGCAGCTCCAGGTCCTGACGCAGAACGTGGCCAGAGAATTCAGGGGGCCCGAGGTTGGCCGGGGGGTCGGCGTTCAGAGGCATGTCTTGTCGTCTATCGTGATGCAACAGAGACTGGCCAGTAGGGAAGTCACGATGGAGGAGTGGACACTCAGATTGTGTTGGAACAGATATATGAAAAGGGCTGGGAAGCGCCGGCCGTACGCCCCGGAGATTCCGTTGGGAATGCTCACTGCCTTACCGCACGGGGGTGATTGGTCCCAATTGTTGGAGTGGGAGGACCTGGGCTTGCAGATGGTAGGTGACCTGTATGTGGATGGGACGCTGGCCCCGTTCCAGACATTGCAGGAGCAGTTCGGCCTGCCGAATGGTTCCTTCTTGCTGCATGCGGCAGTGGTCGCGGCTCTGCGGAAGCACTGGGGGGGCGGATTGGCTGAACCGGAGGTGTCGGCGGTGTGCCAATATGTGGTGATGGCTGCGGGCACCGTCAAGGCGGTGACCTGCCTCCACAATAGGATGCTGAACGAGGGTCTGGCTCCGTTGGTCGAGTTGAAGTCGCGTTGGGAGGCCAGCATCGGTAGGCCAATTCCGGACTCTGTTTGGGGTCAGGTGCTACACAGGGCCTGGAAAGAGACAAGGAATGCGAGATTCCAACAGGTGCATTATTTTGTGCTCCATAGGGCGTATTTGACCCCGGAGAGGTTACGTCGACACTTCCAGGTGCTTGACGCCATGTGCCCGAGATGTTTGGAGCCCGAGGCAGATTTTGACCACATGCTGTGGGGTTGCCCGAGGTTAGGGGACTACTGGGCCGAGGTGGGAGACCTCTTGAATGCTGTCACGGATCGGGAGGTGGACTTTGACATGGCCGCGTGCCTGCTTCTTTGGTTCCCGCATACCAAAAAGACCAAGGTGACGAGTAAATTCATTGGGTTGGGTCTGATACTGGCGCAGCGAGAACTCACTTGGCATTGGAAGTCTAAAGAGGGGCCGTCTGCACGGAGGTGGAGGAACGAGTTGGTGAAGTGGTCGGGCTGTGAGAGTGTGTCACGAATGCGCCAGGCGACTAGAACGGGTAATGAGAAGAGCTTGGATCTGGCACGGTCATGGGAGATGGTGGTGCAGGCATTGAGGGACCACTTGACTGAAGGCGACGAAACTGATCAATTATGAACAGGGATTCCATGTGACCGCTTGTTTGTTACAACTTCCTGATAGCTGTCACCCTAGAGCAGGAGGGGCTTGGAGATACCCGCGTTAGCAGCAGTTGGGGGGGGGGGGCTTAGAGTAGGAGTTGTGGGATGGGGTGGGTTGCCAGCGACTTCCCGGAACCGGATGGCCCAGGAACGTAGTCGTGTTGATATTGTGATATGACATTGAAGTGACCTGGGATTGGGTGGGGAGGAGATGGTTGGTTGTTTTGGGATAAAAGCAGAAACGAAGTACTACACTTGACCCGTGTCCCGCATGGGGCATGCACCGAGGTACCTCCAGCGAACTGCTTCATTGATGCGCCGCCCAGCCTCCGGGATGTGGGCTAATCGGCTGTGTATTACGTTGCTATAGTGCTGCATGATGGGACCCGCTGGTGCATGGGTTGGTTTGTTGGTTGTGTTTCTTCCTGATTCTGCAATATAAATATATTAAAAAAAAAAAAAAATTCATTCCCCACTTTGCCACGAAGACTCACCACATCAGGCAACTGCTGAAAGAGAAAAATGGGTTCAAATGGGGCAAAGAGGAACAAGAGGAGTTTGTGGCACTGAAGGAAGAGATGAGCAAGGCGATACCACTCAAAGGATTCGACCAATCGGCAATGTCAATACTGACCACTGATGCCAGTGACAAAGGCCTCGGGGCAGTACTGATGCAGCAAACTGAAACAGGAGAGGCATCCACGGTATGCTTCGCTTCAAGATCGCTGGCCCCCAACGAGGAAAAGTTTAGCGTGATAGAAAAAGAAATGTTAGCGGTGGTATGGGCTATGGAACGCTTTCAACAATTCTTATGGGGAGCCAAGTTCTTAGTACGCACAGACCACAAACCGCTAATCAAGGTCCTTACATCCAATGGACATGCACACGCCACACCTCGAATAGCCAAAATGACGCTGAGATTGTTGGACTATGTGTATGAGGTGGAGTACATACCTGGACCACAGAACAGAGTGGCAGATTTTTTGAGCAGAGCGGCAGCAAAGGAAGGAGCAGATGAACAAGAACCTCCAGGATGGGAGGGGTACATAGTGGCCACCATGGACGATATGGAGCAGAGCATCAGCGGACAGGAGTGGGCCGACGCATATGAAAGGGATGAAACCCTAGAAGCAGTCAAGGGATACGTAGTGCATGGGTGGCCTGACAAAAGACATTTGGACAGTCAAATGAGAATATACTGGGAAGTCAGAGAAGAACTGTCGCTGGGGGAAAATCCCACATTCCTCTTGAGAGGGGACAAGGTTATTACTCCTCAGGCATTAGTGGAGCGTTTGCTAGCAATCCTACATGAAGGCCATCAAGGGATAACAAAAACAAAAGCCTTGGCGAAACAAATGTACTGGTGGCCCGCCATAGATGCCTAAGTTGAGAGACACGTGCGGAACTGTGAATCGTGCTCCCGTGCGGACAAATCACAGATTTTGATGAGACCGCCACTAGGAAATTTCCCCACACCAAGCAGTCCGTGGGAAATGGTGTCCATCGACATCATAGGACCCATCCTAGATAAAGAAGGAGTGCAGAAGTACGCTATAGTAATGGTAGACAGATACTCCAAATGGCCAGAGGTGGAGGTAAAGGAAACAGTAGACACAGAAGCAGTACTTTCCTTCCTGAACGCAGTGTTTGTGAAAGAGGGTATCCCTAAAGTAATAACGTGTGATAATGGGCTACAATTTGTATCAGCTAAATGGGAGGCATACATGGCCAGGAACGGGATTGAAGTGAAACACACACCCATATATCACCCGGCCGGAAATGGACTGGTCGAACGGTTCAATAGAGTTATCATGGGAACAATCCAAGCAGCTATAAGTGCAGGGCTGGATTGGGAAACAGAACTGTCCAAGATGCTATGGGCATACCGCATCACCCCTGGAAGCACAGGGTACAGTCCATTCAAGGTGCTGAGAGGAAGGGAACCCTTCACAAAAGACAACCTAGCATGGAGGCACCTGGTAGTGCAGAGCAAATGGTCCCCAGCGGTAGTAAAAAGGAACTTAGAGGAAGCACAGGCAACATATACACAAGAGTATAACAAAAGGCGCAATGCAGGAGGGAAGACATTGGAAAAAGGAGAATGGGTGAGGGTCAAACTGGCGATAATGAAAAGAAAGGGAGAAAGCAAGTTCACCCCACCACTCCAGGTCATCCAGCCATATGCCAGATCCGCACTGCTCAGCGACGGGAAAGTATGGTCGCAAGACAGAATGACAAAATGTAATAAAATCCTCAACTGTGATGAGACAAGAAAGGAAGACTCGCACCCACAGGAAAGCAATGAAGGACAAGAAGGATGTTCTACAGAAGGAGTGGAAGAGTCCACCATTTCCAAAACGGGAGACAATAAAGACAATGTGAAGGGAGCAGGGACACCCCGAGGAGGAGTCAGCAAGGAGGCAGACAAGAGGTGAGCTACTGAACAAGAACGAAGGAGCACGTCAGAGGACAAGCGGCAGGAGACCCTCCAAGGGGAGGAAGATGGACAGCAGGTGAAGGGTACAGACAGGACGAGAGCTGGCAGAGTCATAAGGGTACCCAAGAAGTTTGAATACTTTATTATGAGCACCAAGTAAGACTGTTCCCTTTTGGGTTTGTTGTATTATTAAGAGGGGGAGATATGTGGTGACGGTCTAGTTGTTCAGGGGCACGCCCCGACCGGAACCGGAAGCGCGGCCATTTTAGGTGCGCGAGGCCGGAGCTTACAGTCAGCAGCATCTCCCCGGCGCTCCGATTAAAGGTATAATTCTAACCTCATACACTGCCTCGGCGTGGTCATTTAAGAGCCGGTCTAACTTCCACAGTGGGCTGTGACAGGGCATCCGCTGGCACTCAGAGGCAGGGGAACCGCTGAGTTTCAGTAAGTTCCGTTGTGGGAAACCCCTTCCGGGCGAGCCAGGCACTGGAGGGCAGACACCTGTGTTCTGTTGGCAGGCTGATCCTGCATAGGGGTAAACATCAGGGGTCTGTTTTTCCTGCCTTGGTCTACCATACATGGCGGTTTCCAGTTTCAGGGACATTGATTTTTTCATTTTTCACAAAGAACCCCCCTGCTTTCGGGAATTATCTTTAAATAATGAAGAAAAAAAACACCAGCTGTAATTTTGCTGTTTCATATAGGGAAGTGAATGCAAGTGCGCGTGCAAGTTAACTAGGATGGTTAAGAAAAGGAATGTCAAACCCAGGAGTTTCAAAGGAATACCTGGCGGAGGAGGGGATAGACATGAGCCAGAGTTCCTTGGTGCTCATTCCTTTGTGCCACCAAAATCTCCATGTGGGAGTCCACTGTAGTGAAAATGAAAGCTATAAATGTACAAATAGTGCTCCTCCGCATCGACAAAATAACTAAAAAATAAAATACCCTAAAAAAAAGGCATTTGGGGGTGTGGGTAGCACCTTTCCAAACACACTTGTAATTTGCCTTTCTCAGTTAGATCTTGCTACACAGGCCCCGCTGACCACTATTGAGCACAGCCTGGCACCAAGTCATATGGTTGGCAAATCCTGCCCCATCCGCAGCACTCTATCACCACACCACCAGAACCCTTCAGACAAAGCTGGCCTAAATATGCTGCATCCTCATGTGCACAACCTGCTGTGAGGCATAGACAAAGAACACTGCCCAGGTGATGGGCAACTGGCAACCCAATCCAGATAAAACACAGAAAAAACAGTTGGCACGCCCACCCATACACATGAAATACAACAAAAAATCTCCCAAGAGTGAATGGAACCAAACTCTCTTAACCTCACACAACTCACAACTGAACACCAGCAAACAGCAGATGCAATAGACCTAAAACGGTTCCGAAATAGAGAATATATTTTGCTTCAATAACAATGGTACATAACACTATACAAATGTGAACACTATAACATATCGTACACCCTGACACCACATTCTGCACTCTAGGGAAGTGATTTGTAGAGAACTGTATTCCTTGACCAGAGTCCATAAATATCAGAGGGTACAGAGGTAAAAAGCAGCACGACTTCCTGCAATGATCAATGGGATAAGAGCTCCACAGCTTGGAAGATTTCCCTTAGGATCAGGACACAGTTATAACAAGCATTTACAATGCAACGGTCTCGCCTTTGCAAAAGTTGGAGCTATTGGCATTGTAAATGACAACATTTTGTATTTATGTGTTGGTTTTGAAAACAGATACATAAATGGCATTGTCATTTACAATACCAATAGCTTAATCTCTCGCAAATGCCACACACAAACACACAGACCCACACAGAGCCCCCCACACACACACAGAGCCACCCCCTTTTGTACCGCTTTGGCCGCCATAAGTGTGGCAGGGTATGCTCAGACGTGAGTCCCTTGCTCACTTTGCCACTGGATTCAAGCAAGCTGGGCTGAAGACGGCTGTAATGCCAGAAACTGGTCCTCTGAAGCTTGTTTCCGGTCCAGGGAAGGCATGGCTTGGCAGTTCGGGCTGGACTGTTACCATGAGGCACAGGGTCAGACTGATTTGCATATGGCCATGTCTGTACTGGGGTGGCAGAGTGGGCTAAAGAACGGTGATGGATTAAACCCAGATCTTTTGACTGGGTGTGAGTGTTTGATTGGTTCAGATGCTCCGTCCATCACCACCCCCTTTTGTACCACTTTGGCCGCCATAAGTGTGGCAGGGTATGCTCAGACGTGAGTCCCTTGCTCTTTTGGCCACTGGATTCAAGCAAACCGGGCTGAAGACGGCTGTAATGTCAGAAACCGGTCCTCGGAAGCTTGTTTCCGGTCAGGGAAGGCATGGCTTGGCAGTTCTGGCTGGACTGTTCCCATGAGGCACAGGGTCAGACTGATTTGCATATGGCCATGTCTGAACTGGGGTGGCAGAGTGGGCTAAAGAACGGTGATGGATTAAACCCAGATCTTTTGACTGGGTGTGAGTGTTTGATTGGTTCAGATGCTCCGTCCATCACCACCCCCTTTTGTACCACACCCACACAGAGCCACACACACACACAGAGCCACACACACAGCCACACACACACACACACACACACACACACAGCCACACACAGCCACACACACACACACACACAGAGCCACACACACACAGAGCCACACACACACACACACACACACACAGACAGAGTCACACAGAGCCACACAAACACGAGGAGCCACACACAAACACACACAGAGCCACAAACACACACAGAGCCACAAACACACACAGAGCCACACACACACAGAGCCACACACACACACAGAGCCACACACACACACAGAGCCACACACACACACACACAGCCACACACACACACACACACAGCCACACACACACACAGAGCCACACACACACACACAGAGCCACACACACACAAATGGCCGATCTGCTGAGGCAGGGCGAGTGCTGATGCCATACAAGCCAACATTTTTAAAGTACAAAGAATGACATTTCGCATCCCTTCATTTTTCCTATTGACCTATAAATGCAAACAAAGACATTTAAGCAGGAGACCCCTATAAAGCCATTTTAAAAATAGAGTCTTCACCTGAATCGCCTCTGTTGGCATGTTTGTGACGCCGGAAATCATTGCACGCTTTTGCTCAAGTCAGCACTGAATTACGTCACCACTGATGAAAAAACATTTTCAGGCCAATGAGGGAGATTCCAGGTGAGCGAGGGAAACTTAATTTGAGGGAAAGAGGCTGGTGGTACACGAGAGACTGACTGAGTGAGGGAGATTCGTGGTAGAGTGGGGGAGGCTCTGTTGCACGTGATGCTTCTCTTCGCCTCACTCGGCAGTGACCTGACCCGGGCCAGGAAGTATACTCATAGACGCAAAGAATTAGGAATGTAAACTAAACAATTACTTATTTTAAACCTTCCAGACCTGCAATAAGCTTTAAGGTGGCATAGAAGCCCGCTGCCCTAATTGACTCAAGAAGGCTCTTTTTAAAAATGTGTTTTGTCTGTATTGGGGAGCTTTCTGTATTGCATTTTTACGGCTTTAGCGAAGTGTAAATCCTCAGCCTGTCCTCAGATGTGTGGGCCGGCCCGAGGCCTCAGTGCCACCTCTATGACAAATGTTGGAATGTCCCCGGATGTCCTTGGCTTCTATTGGTGTCTTTCACAACAATGAGTTCCCTGTCAACAGTATTGGCCATGAGCAAACAGCAGCCAAGAATACACAAGCGCGCTGCTTATCAGCGCGCGTCAGACTGTGCGCTCATGAACGTGCAATGTCACAAAAACCTTGCGGCGGGGTCCGGCCTCAACTCGCGCGAAAGCTGGAACACCTTCCAGGCGGCCGCGGTCTCTTATCGAGGTTTGTGGTTAAGCAGCAGAGGGGTGCTGTCGGAGGAAGCCGTAGCTCCTATTATAGTGATAACAGGGCTCGCGTATTTGCAAAGATTTAGGAAGCCCACTAGCGATGCAGATATTATTTGTGATTTTTAAACACCCTGTCTGGATCAAGGCATCAGCAGTTGGCAGGGGTCGAGGTAAGTTTCCTTTAAAGGACTCATTTAAAGTCCCACCACACCCTTCTCTCCAATCATTGCGAGGAATGTGGCTGATGTGCCATTTAGCTTTTCAAGTGGTAGCAAAGCATCTTTTTATTAGGACGGAACAGCTGCCAAAGGAAAGGAGATACCGGCTCTGCCCGTGCATGCTATTGTATTCACTGCTTATTGGCTAAGCTTGATTATATTGTGTGTGCGTGACTGGCGAAACGTTTGGAGCATGGTTTGGGAGCCCCTGCCAGGGTCAGAGAACGGACGACGTACACATTTCTCTTTTAGCCCTGTCCTTTAAAGACTGGGCTCCCGGATTTCCTGCTGACTTAAAAGGTTTCTTATCTTCTTTATGGGGCCATCTGGGCCAATAAAGAAGATAAGAAAGCTTTTATCACAAACGTAAGTCAAGGAGCCCAGTCTGAAAAGGACAGGGCTTAGAGAGAAAGAAGAACGTCACTAGGACCTCTTCTCCAATGGCTGGCCACCGTTTAGGATGCCAGCCAATAGAAAAGAGGGGCTGGCTTAACCTCGCTAGTAGAAAATACCCTATATCATTAAATCTCGCCAGCTCGACTACGCATGTCTGCGCAGTCTTTAGCAGGCAGAGACCTAAAAACTTCTATGCTAAAGACTTCAGACGATGAACAATGGATCAATTTCTTTCAGTGCTTAATTTGACCCGGTCGGTACTTAATTGTCAACACTGGCGCTTATGACAGTCTACCACATGGTGGCACTGATTACCTAATTTAAAGATCAGCACAACAGTAGTTTTGAATTCAGCATACATAAAAAATTACTAATAACTTCTGTCCAAGACTTTCTTATAGCTTTGTGGGCCTAGAATAGTCAATAAATAAATACATTTTCACACTTATGGGAGTGTGATTGTTAGTAGTTGTGTGGTAGTGTCATTGGCAGCACTGGCAGGGGCAATGGGTGGTGCAAGCTGCAGTGGCCTCATGATGCACTTATTTTGTTTACAAATTAAGCACGGATTCCCTTGCTCCTTCCTCATGGCCTGTCTCATCCCTACAATGTGGAGGAGGTGTGCCCACCTTTAGGGATAAGGATCAGTTTGATAACTGGAAGGAGACATGCTACCTTTCTGGAATAGAGAGGTGGCTGAGGTCTTTCTTGACTGTTTGGGCCCAGCACCTGGAAAGCCGGGAATCGAATGAGAATAAAGGTCAGAAAAGCGTTGTGAGTGTAGCTGAGACGCCTGTGCATATTAAAATATAACACTCAGCCTGACCTGTGATTCGGAGGGCACATGTAAAAAGGACTAGGACAGTGTGTAATTACAGTCTGTCAGACTCTGTACATAATAACTACTTCTAAAAAGATTAGGCAGTCAAGACCTTGAGGGACCAGTCTATTTCTCCACCTCATAAAACAAATCCACGTGGGCACTCTAGACAAAGAGGCGTCTGAGTAGCAACTCTCTTTTTGTGACATGTTTTTCGGGTGTCTTGTTTGAGGAGATTTCCACCCTTCCAAAGTACTGGTACTTTTTGTTCACCATCAAACTATTAGAAAGTTTTAAAATATGGAAAGTATGTATTCACGTTCTAAAAACGTCATCCAGAACCCTATCTGGGATGGTTCAATTAGATCATGCCCACCATGAAGAGATCACACTGGCTCCAAAAATAACATAAGAGAGATCCTTTTCAATCTCATGTGAACCACCAGCACTAACATGCCCATGGTCAAGGAAACAAACATTGGCACTGCCAATAGGTCTTGCCTTTGGGACCTTATAAGTGTTTAGCCAGAGCTCGTGGCTTTGCCAATCTCTTTAAACTATGTTGTAGAGCAGTGTGGCTGCTGTGCAGCATGTTGAAATGGTATGGGTAGATTCTTATTTGCACCATTCCATCATATATCATTTTTGAGGAATTTTCTGTTGAAGCTATTGGGTTACCTATATCCCATTGGTTTCTAAATATTTTCTTTTGAAGAAGTACTCTGGTTCTCCCCCCATAATTTACATTTTAAAGTGTGTTGTTAGAGCAACTACATACTTTCCTTAAGAAAGGTCAGAAATTGGTCAAAACACATCAGGCTTCTTTTTCCCCCCACTCTTACACTCCCTAAGCTGTATCTAGATAGGATATTAAAAGTATAGAAAAAAAATTGGAAGCGTCGAGATCTCCTCCCTTGTAACACCATGTCACATGACCCCCGCGAGTCTGACTTAACCTCGCATCAATGGCTTCACAGGCACCTCCCGGACCCGGTGGGTGGGGCAGGTCAAGGGACCCATGCACAACGTGGCAACCGTGAGTAACCAGCCTAGGCTCTGCCACCATACAGCTACACCTGCTTACTTTGCACGCTAGGCGAACCTTTACTCAGTTTAAGACCCCGTACCATGGCCTTTTAAACACGAGCACTCTACGAGCTCGTTATTGTGCACTACACTCTTTTATGAGTACTGCTCTCCCCGCACTCCTACGACAAAGCATTTCTAGCAGAGACGGATTGCTAACAAGCCGCCACACTTGCGATTGCGGGCATTAAATGAATGCTGTTGTATCAAAGTACGCATTTAGAAAGGTACACTGCAGGCTCGTTTATTACAGCTTTCCCACCCGCTATGTTAACCGGGGCGCCCTAGACTATTAACTGCCACCCCCACAGCAGCTCCAAGCTATCTCCTGCCGGCATAATTGATATTTTTATTTCTTAAATCTCATGCACGGTTCAACCTTCCCTTGCCTCACCACTGCTGATGCCCATAAGGTTCTTTGTTAACAGCCGCTTCAAGTAACTCTCTGCCGGCATAGTTCCCACCCCCAATGCAGTCAACCTCATGCTTTTCCACACCACCGCAGCCGCTCATTAGCCTACAACTCCACAAGGCTTAAGGGTTAACAGTGTACGGGTTGCCATGTATTACATCAACGATTGCCCCCGTAGCAGCCGCATCATGTAACTCACAGCCAGCATAAGAATTTTAAATTTTGATTCCTAACACAGTTTACCTCATTTCTTGCACCAACGCTGTAAATTCCTTACAAATAAGTTGATCTCATGCACCTTTCTTCACCCAGTTAGATAATGCTAATGAGTTTCGATAACACTACAGTATTATAAACCTTCGTTGTGGCAACCTAATGCTTCTTGGGGGTTCTGATGAGTTTCAGCTCAAACAAGGTGCCGATTACAAGGGTTGTACGTATCATGTTTTTATCTCCCCAACACCAGTTCACACACAGGAGCAAAGCCTTGTGCGTGAATCCACCGGGCACTGTTGAAGACTGGGGACCATAACTATTGGGTGAGTCCTTCCTTAAGATATTCCTTCTGCCAATTTTTGTTCTTCCACAGGGGCAATAGTCACCATAGCTCACTGCGGACAATCACCACTGTTGTTTTTAAACCTTTTGCCATTTTAAAACTGTCCTCCAAACACCCTCGGTGTTCACACACGTTTATAATTAGTATGCTCTGGAGTCACTATGAGACAATGTTGGTACATGTGATCAATTACAATATCGCAAATCTTTCCTTTAACGCTTTTGTCTCCCACAACAGGTAGATCCAGGCAGGTTAAAGGTAATTTTAGGTAAAAGACATTACCTGGGTGCGCAATTTTGTATGCCTCTTACCACATATTGTAGATAGCCTTTTTTCCAAGGTCATGAAGAATCGCAGGGTTATTGAACCGATAGCGAGAAACATGTTAACCCACACGCTTTAGCAAGGACACCACCACGCGAGGAAATCCCTTGGGCGAATGCCTTGTACACTGTTTTTAATTAGGACAGGAGACCCCCAGAATAAAATGTGCCCTTCTAGGTACTCCCAGTCTTATTTTATATCACTGCACTGCGTCTACACTGTCCCCATACCCGCACCTCATCACACGGCAGTTGGATAGAAGATCTCTGACAAAGAGCCCCTTTTTAGGGAGCCCGTTGGGTATTGCACCACCGACCCAACGAGGAGCAGCCCAGATGATGAAGCATGACACCTGCAAGGGTGTGTGAGGGCATTATGATCCAACATATGGATCCCCACCTTTGCCCTCTTTAGGGTTTAGTGGGACCAAGTCACTTTTTTTTTAATTTAAAAAACACTTATAAAGCGCACTTTTACCTAGCGGTTTCTTGGCGCTAGGACTTTTGGACACCAGATAGCAGCTAAGAGGAGACTAGGCGGGGAAGGCTTGAAGGAAGAGATACGTTTTTAAGGTTTTGTGGAAATCATGATAAAGTGAGATGGAGCGAACGTTGGGGGGAGAGAGTTCTAAAAAATGGGGCCAAGAACCGCAAACTTCACCCCCCCATCCTCATCTTCCTGAAACGTGGGACAGAGAGGAGGGATTGAGAAGAGGAGCGAAGCTCTCTGGCGGGTGTGTAGCTGGAGATTGCCGAGTTTATAAAGGCTGGGGCGGTTCCAGCTCGGGCCTGGAACGCAGTACAACCCAGTTTGAAAAGAGCCCTCTCCCTGATGGGCAACCAGTGCAAGTTCTTAAGTACAGCGGTGGCATGGTGGAACTTAGGGAGGCCAAAAATAAGGCGTGCCGCTTGGTTCTGTACCAGCTGTAGGCGTCGGAGAGCATAGGCTGGGACGCCGTTATACAGGATGTTACCATAGTCCAGCCGGGACAGAACCATAGCCATCATGATGAGTTTAAGAGCAGAGACAGAAAAAAATCTCGACATTTTCCTAATAGTGCGGAGGGTGAGAAAACAATAGGACACCGCCGTACTGATCTGGGAGTGCAAAGTTAAGTTTTGATTTAACGTGATCCCGAGTGTCTTAACAGAATGAGATGGTGAAGGAGGGGGACCAAGTGCAGGGGGCCAAAACGTGGGGGACCAGGGACTGGATGCTCCACCAGTCAACACCAGCTCAGTTTTGTCTGGGTTGAGTTTGAGGTGGTTAAAGTTCATCCAGTCCCTGATGAGAGTCATGATTGATTGGAAATTGGAAATAGATTCGGAAGAGTGCGAGAGGTTAAAGATCAACTGATGGTCATCCGCATAATTAAAGACGGTGACCTCCAGCTGTTGGAGAGCAAAGATGAGAGGGAGAATATAAAGATTGAATAGAAGAGGGGACAGGGAAGAACCTTGGGGAACACCACAGTGCACCTTGAGTGGAGGAGAAGAAAACCCATCTAGATGGACGGCCTGGGTGCGATCCCTCAGGAAAGAGGTCAGCCAAGTCAGGGGGGCCCCCTGATGCCCACTGCCCTGACACGGGTGAGAAGGATGGAATGGTCAACCGTGTCAAAAGCAGCGGACAGATCAAGGAGGACCAAAGCCTGAGGTTGGCCTCTATCCATTCCCTCCCTCAGACTGTCCAGGACCGAAACCACAACCTTCTCGGTGGAGTGGCGGGGGCGGAATCCGGCCTGGCAGGAGGCCAGGTAGCCGCTATCCTCCATGAAAGAACGGAGGACAGCGGCGACGTGGCACTCCAAGATTTTTCCCAGGTAAGGGAGGAGGGAGATGGGACGGTAGTTCGTTAGGGAGGCGGGGTCAGCACCGGGTTTTTTTAGGAGAGGGATGATTATGGCTGATTTGTGAAGCTTTGGGACTACACCAATCTCTAGAGAGTCATTCAAGAATGTCAGAGGAGGAGCAGGGCAGGCCCGAAAGATTTCTCTCAGGATGGGCGCTGGACAAACGTCTAAAGGGGAGCCAGATTTAACTTTCGCCGCCAGAGAAGACAGCGTCTCTCCGGTCAGCAGAGGGATGTGGTCAAGATGAAGCCTATTAGGGGGGGGGGGGGTCAGGGACTGGGGGAAGTGGGGGAGGAGGGGGTATGTTGGCTTTAATGGCTTTGATTTTCTCCACAAAAAAGTTGTTCAGGGAGTCGCAGAGAGCTTGGGAGGGCAGAGGTTTTACTGTGGTTCTGTCTGACAGAGCCAACTCATGTACGGTGGAAAAAATTTCTCTGGACTGGTTTCCTGCTGAAAGTATTTTGTCGGAGAAATAGTCAGTCTTGGCTGAGAGGATTGCCACTTGTGACACCAACCAGCACCTTTAATAGAGGAACAGCATAATCCCACTTTTGCAGTACGTTCTTTGAGGCCTCTTTAATGCAGAACCTCCACACTCCGTCTTGAGTGGAAAACAGGTGACATTAGGGTTCAATAAGCACCTGTCTCTGTGCAATACCAAAAGACGCTGAAGGAGGAATGCAGTCTATACCAAATCGTCTCAGAAAAATGGGGTTATTGCTGGGGGTTAAAGTGGGACATGTGCCCAAACAGCAAAAAGTAATTTTACCAGTGATCCAAAAATCTTTTTCCTGGGCAGTGGGTAAGCAAAAAGCATCCATTTTTGGCATAAATCCAAACCCTCTCCCTCGCTGCTGCATGACTCATGAAAAGGCATGGCACATGTCGTTGGAGAACTCCTACGCTAAGGACTGCACGGGCTGCGGCTGCTAGCCCTGCTGCATTAGGTATAAGGAAGTTGTGGCAGAAATACCAGCATGCCTGCCATAGAAACTCACCATCTCCAATAACAGTCCCCAAACTAGGAGCCACAGCCTAGCCAGTCAAGAATGCTGATGTTGCAAAGTAACTTTAGACACAGGCTGTCCTAATCTACTCTCTAAGGCAGTTGAACAATATTCCATGCCTTTACAGATTCACCCTGCTCCCCTCTGCAATCCAGAGGGGTCACTTTGCCTCTGTGTTCCATTGCCTCACAGATACAGCCACCCAGACCTATCTAGGATGGTAATTTTTCCTGCAGCTCCAGTACGTGAGCTCCTCTTTCAAACTTTTATTGTTGTAATCGCCCTGCCATTCACGGTGCTTCCTCATGCTTGATTTTAGGTTCGGACTTTTACAAGTAGACCAACTTGAAATAATTAAGGATGGTACAGACACTAAGGGCCAGATGTACGACCATAGTAAATTGCGACTCGCAAATTGCGACTCGCATTTTACTATGTACTACAGTGTCAAAGACACTGATTGCGATTTCCAATGGGGTCACAAAATGCGAGGCTCATTAATATTAATGAGGCACTCTTATTTTGCGACCCCATTGGGAATGGCTGGCCCTCCCAGTGATGATGGCCTGCTGGGCTCAGCAGACCTCCATGTCAGGGACTGCTTTTAAATAAAGCAGTTTTTTTTATGCAGACCATTTTCCTTGAAGGAAACGGGATGCATTTAAAAAATAAAAATGAAACGTTTTCGTTCTATTTTTTAAGGGCATGCAGAGGTCCCTGGGACCACTGCCTGCCCTCCAAAAATATTTTTGTATGCATTTGCAAAGGGGAACCCCTTCTCATTGGCGATTGCATTACCACCTACTTGTAGCAGGTGGTAATTTGCGAGTGTTTTGCGACCGCTATTGCAGTCGCAAAACATTTATACATGGCTCATGAGTCGCTATACGGAAAAGAACGCCCCTTCCTAATTGCGAGTCGCAAAACTTATTTTGCGAGTCGCTAATTGATTAGCGAGTCGCAAAATAGGTTTTGTACATGGGTACAAGGTTTTTAGCGTGTGCAAACGGGTCTAAAACCAGTTTGCACACGCTACAAACCGTTGTACATCTGGCCCTAAGTGTTCCTGGATCCCTAGTTGTTCCTCGTGAATGCCCTAGTTGTACCTTTGCTTTGAGGAACTTGATGTCCGTATTGTGTTTATTAGGGAGAAAAGCAAAACAGCAAGTACCAGAATGCAAAGGGGACACGCGGGGCTGGATTAACTGTTCACACTTGACAAAGCAGCTTGATATCTCTTGTTCCAAAGGCAGTGGGACAGGAAGGAGACAAGGGCATTAATGCAATCAGAGAAAATGCCCCCTTATTTCCACTGTTTGGTGTTTATGGTGAAGTAGGTCCCTCTGTAGTGTAGTTCCTATCTTCCCAATAGGTTCTGCGCATTGGAATAATATACACTACAGATTTGACATAGGACTGAAGTCAGTATGTCTCTATGGAGTATATTAAACTTAATTGTGTGTGTGCCAGCTAACTCAGAAGTCACTAGAAACGTTCTCGAATAAACAAGAAGGGATTAATCTCTGATAACCGCATAAACATGACAACTTTGTTTCCCCTAGAACCGGGACAATATCTTCAGAGTCATGGAAACAATATATAACTATTTCACTCAGTCAATCGTGCATGCTTCGTTTCTACAGAGTTGCATAGAAATAGTGAGACGGGCATTTCAATAAAAGGGTTTATTGAACAGTCTTATTTATCATGCTAGAGATATGAACTGCTACAATCGTTAGAATGTGAAATATAATGGGTACAGCATAAACAGTAATATAAAATAATACTGTAATATCATTGTCTGTTGCTATGACATATATAAAAATAAATACATAAATAACACAGGCTAAAATACTCAATTGGTGCTTCTAAAACATGCCTACCCCAGTGTACCTAACCTTGGTCTAGTACGAGGGAAGAAGTAGGTGCTGTTTTAGCAATAGTTTAGTTTTGCCAAGAATTGCCAAAGGTTTCTCTAGGTTCTAATCAGTTCCATACCTTAGAATGAGAGAGGTTGGTATCTCTTTCCCTGGACTCAATCTCCCAACACCCCGCAAGGGGAGTCAGAAACACTGGAGCTGCATTCTCAGCAGGAGGATGACAGTGTCTAGTCAGTGCGTCAGCTGGAGAGTTGGCTTCCTTTGGGACTTGCTGTGGCGAGCTGCGTCGTGCAAGTAGGTAGTTGAACTGCACCGAACCACACCGTGCTTTGCCATAGCAAGTGAAGGTATATTTATACCTAGAAGGTGTTTAGGAATGCCAGTATTGACGTAAAGTCGGGCATATGAATGTCATGAATGAACCCCTAAGGAATAGATTTTCATGCATAATAAATGAGTTCTTTCAGAAATCAATATCCAAGCAAGGGGAAGTCCCTAATGGCTTAAGAGTCTGATTTTCCAAGAACTCGTTGTGACGTAGATGAACGGATGGAAGTAGCCATGCCTGTATTTGGGGAGCATGAACTATGCCTAAATAAGGACTGGATACATAGGCCTATATAAGGGCAATGTGAAATGTACCTATGTAAGGGCATGAATCGGGGAAATGCATACGGAATCTAAATCGACATACAACACCTCATACCCATGTACCCGGTGCTGCTGCACCTGCTGTACTGAGGACAGCTGCACACTTGGCTGCTGGTGACTAAGTCACCAAGTCTTGCGTGGTGCATACGCCTGATGAGACCTGACACATGGTGAATTAAATCCCTGAGGCCTACTGGGGCTTGCAAGTGGAGCTCGCCTTTGGAAGTGCTGTGCTGGGGAGAGGTAAGGCCGCTGTCTTGGCCACCGCGTGTTGTGCATCAGGAGCTGGGGCACAGGAGGAAGTGGAGAATGATTGGTCAAAACGGCAATGGCTCTCTTTGTGGCTAGAGCTGAAGCTGTGCAGAGAAAAAAACACAGATGCCCCCAGTTAGTGCCTCAGAGCTCTAAGAAGTACAATCTTCAAATGTTTACGGTCAAGTGGGCTTGGTCTGTGAAGATCAAGACGTGCTTGGAAGGTGAGCTAATCCCTCTGCGCTGTTTATAGGAGAGTGCAAGGAAGAGGATGTGGCGTAACAGCCAGAGCTGTTGACTTTGGAGCTGGGGAACCAGATTCAAGTCTCGACATCGACTCAACATTCTGTGATTCTGAACAAATCACTTAATCTCCCCCGGCCTACCAAAAATGAAGGTGCTCTTGTGTAACATAACTGGTGCTCACGTAAAGCCCTCCACTACCGTCAGTCGAGTATGCGCTATATCAAAAACTGCAACAGAAAAAAAAAATTATTTCCACGATGCATGCAAAAAATATGGTGTTTCCCACAACAGAAAAAAAAAACAAGCAGGAAGGATGGAGAAAGTGTTCACAGCTGTTTAGACTGAACAGATGGACATCCAGAAGGAACCCTGAGGCTGCGATGCACAGATGGGAGGAGTGAGTGGCCTTCACGAGCTGTGTCAGGAGAAAGCATGAACGCAGTTCCATGGCCAACAAATGAACTACTTAGTGAAAATGCCTGGTAGTGAACCAAGCACCCAAAGGAGGTACAATTGGATCGAATATCGCAATAATAAGGCAGCATTTCTAAATGGCACTACAAATAATGAATGGCAAGGATGTGCGTGCCAAAAGCCCACAGGAGAGATACAACAGCCTTGCAGACAGTGCATGCGCGCTGCCTAGACTCAGAATGAAGAAAATGTTATATGCATCGTGCATCTACCCCAGCCCACCCGCAAAACTGAGAACTTAGCATTGAAGTAGCCAAATCAGGGCGTAAAACTAGTCACTGAAGATTTTTGGGCAGAGCCAGGACATGATTTGATAAGACAGGATTTAAGTTACCACTATTTTGAACTTGACCAAAGCTGAACGGGTAAAAGTCAGGGACAGTACAGAAATCACTCCATTTCATTTCCTCAAAAGATTGTTTGATACTTAAGCGCTGCACTGTTGAGGGGAGAAGAGAGTGGTAGATTCTTAATCCCCCCACCGATAAAGGTCCCAGGGTCTCTGGGAGCTGTACTTGCTTGTTCACACAGAGATGTGTGAATGGAGGTTCCTTGAGGCCGCATAGCAAGGACCCTCTCATTGAGGACTCTGGTACTTGTTTGTGTCTGCTGCCATCTATTCTGATCTAGCGTGATAGTTCACTATAAGCATTGGAAGGTTAAACCTAATCAGTCTGGAATAAGCTAAATAAGGAAGCCTATAGTATGGGTGCAAGCTCATTTGAAATCACTGGGAGCGATTTAGCAAGAAAGACTTCAATATTGAACTCCCACCACACCAGTGAGTTTCACCTGGTTACAATGGCAGCAGAGTTAACTTGTCTCAGGAGTAAGATGCATATTGATAGACAATTACCTCTAATAGGAAACTTTATTCTGCTTCTTTGAGTGAAGCAGAGGGGAACTTGCTAGGTGCCTAGTCTAGAAGATCAAGTAAGTGGTTACGCCTTATAAGGACTGGCGATGGAGGAACCAGAAAACGTACATAACAGAGTAGAGAGATCCCATACTAAGCCACAAAGTGAATATCTGTTGTTAATGAGATAGAGTCAAATCATAGACTTGATTCTAGTGGAAACTGACAACATTTTGTTAACCCTCCAATAATTTAGAATTCACGTACCCCACTCCTTCTAGTGGCAATATATTCATTAAGTACATTTATTTTATGCCACTATTGTAGAGATTTGTGTTTCTGACTCACTGCACTGTAGTATTTGTGTTAGAGAGGATTGTCAGCAAATAATCATATAATTTAAAAGAAGCATAGAATTTTGATACAAGGAGATCTAAAAGTTAGGAGACCCAACTTTTAACATTTAGAGACCTATCTATTTTCCCCATTTTTTTAAATGTGACTTAGGCTGTGGAACAGTGGAATTTTTAGTGGGTATAAATACCACTGACATCGATGGATTAATAGGTTGACATGTTTCAGGCCTATATCTAGTGCCACCAAAGGACAGCAGGCTTTCTTCAGGACCGACTGTGTACGTAGAATCCCTACAAAATATAGTTGGTAGGTACCAACTCTTAGTAGTAGTTTACACAAACATTAATATAATGAAGCTTGCAAACATACAGACCATATTGGACTTTTTACTTTATTGGTCTATATCCTTTATTTAATAAGGCTTCATGAGGTAATGGGAGTGGGCGATCCTTGTAGTCACACTTTCATCAAGGAGCTTCATCCTCCCTATCATCTACTCCTCCAATGTAAAGATGGCAAAACTCACTTGTAATGTTGTATTAACATTTCTAATAAAATCTGTTGAAAACTAAATGTAACTTGATGATATTAATTTCTGGTGAATATTGCTCTTTTTATGTCATGCACATTTATTTAATATTATAATTAAATCTTGAACATTTGTGAGGTTTGGATTAAGATTAGATTTAGGGTTTCACATTTTCATTTAGTTTAGTGGAGATTTATTTAACAAATGTTAATATGATTATGTTTGAAATACAAATGAGGGTGAGGAATACTTTTATTTTGATTGAATGAGTATTAATATACTTATGTTTTAGCGTTAATGAGATTAGGGATGACTATGCGATTTAAGTTATTGGTTAGTATGAATGCTTTATGTGTATTAATGTTTGCCTTTTTTAATTTATGAACGTAAATGTAATTCAATTATTATTAGCATAGTTATCTTTAAATTATTTAAAGTCTGATCTAATATTAATGTAGTTATTGAATTCAGTTAATAATAACTAAACTACATATCTGTTAGCACTAGAGTAGAAGATATGGGGTTGAACTAAATGATATTTTAATTTTAGTGGTTAAAGAGAAGGGGTCGAGTGGATGGCAGCTGGAAATGATGGGTTTGAAGTAATGTCCGGATTTAAATTGAAATGAAGGCTAAGAACTAGTGGGATGCAGAAAATAATGGTGCCTCCTTTACAAAATGGACCCGCTTAGCTTAGGCCTGCTGTCAGGGGATCACGGGTGCAGATGATCTTCTGCCTCCTGCTAAAGGGCTTTTAAGTGGACACATTAAGAGGGAGTCAATAAAGGGTGCAGGCAGCTGCTCACAAGGTCAGTCCGGTGTGGCATAAATGGAGTTCAGATTGTTCGAATGGACAAAGCTCCCGCCACATGATAAATATCAGGAGCCTGTATCAACACCTGGTATTTCCTTAGGAGAGCAGTTGTAGTGCATCCCTTCAGATGGGAACATGGAGTGAAGAGGGCAGGAAGGATAAAAGGGTTTATTGGGGAAACGGCGGGAAGGTAGCAGGACCTGGTATGAGGGGTGTTTGTGCAACGCTCTTGATCTACCCTGTTGCTACCATACCAGGTACCCCGACCTGTTCTCCTGCAGACAAGAACATCCCAATGTGTGGAAGAATGGTGACAGGGCCGGACTGGCCGTAGGGGATATTGGGCATTTTCCCAGGAGGCTGGAAGGGTGATGGCCGAATTTGCAGCTGTGTGGGGCTGTTTTTTTTTTTTTTGTTACTGGAGGCTGGTTTTGATGTAGTGCTTCTATATCGGACTCTAGTAACGGAGCTGGTCTGTCAAAATTACCATGCCTGCTTTGGGTTCTCAATCCGGCCCTGAATGGTGTCTACGCCTACAAGTGTATGTTGGTTAGTCAATGGGCAAATACTGTTTTACATTGTTGTACAGAAAAACCTCTCGGATGTTTCTGTGTTTTGTATGCATGTATGAAACAGCCATGTACTATTGGGGCTGTGAACAGCGGGGTGCTCTTCTCGAGAGCTGTATCCAGCCTGCCTTCCGGTGTCTATGCATAAAGACATGCTGTTACGTTGTCTTCAGATAGAAGCTGATTCCAGGAATATTTACCAGGGCCTGTGTCTGACGCGGAAAGTCCCAACCTGTGAATTCCATCAAACACTTTTCTTTGTTTTTATTCCATTCCGCCTTTGCAGTAAAGTGAGATGACACACATGGCCTGAGCAAAATGAGGCAACTACATACATACAACCATAGCTGCTATGGGTCTTAGGTCCATGCGTGACTAGTAAGTCCAGTCCTGGTGTTTTTTTCTCAGAGATCTGTGACTTGTAGTCCTAGTTCTATACTGAGTTCAGTAAAACTACAGGTCCCAGAAGTCTAGGAAAAAGTCAACATTGACCAAACTAGTCACACACAGACCTGGGGAACTTGGCAGCTATGTATAACACAGACAGGAGTTAGATCCTTCACAAGCGAAAACCAGTATGGTAAAACCTAAGCACAGGATTGATAGCCATGGAGCCATTTGGTTTTTCACTAACAAGGTTTGACCCCTGTGATTCAGAGTCCGCTATTATTCATGTGCCATTCGAAGCATAGTCTCAAACATTCATTTTAAACTCATAATAGCAATAAGATGTAAATTCTACATATTTAAAATTATTAAAAGTAACTATAAATTTGGGTATTGGGCTGGAGAGTCTCGAAGGACACCATATTAGTCCTACTACATGTGTCTGTTGACCTGCATTGTAATAGATGCCAAGCGGCACTGCTCTGGATGGGGCTAGTAGCTGCTAAGAGATAGGTAACCAAGGAATGGTATCGTTGTGTGGTGGTGGGGGTAGGGGGTCACGGAGGAGGGGGGACCAGGGGCAAGCACTACATATGTTGATTCTAACAGGGGTCCAGTCCAGTGGTGATTATCAGATAATAATGTTAGAAAGCTGAACTCCATGTTTCACTGCTGTGATCATTGATATGTCTGGAACGCAAACAATAAAATGCCTTATAAAAAAAGGCGCTATTAATGTATGCCATTTTCGTCTGTATGAATATGATGTTTGTGACAGAAGCCATGTATTATTATCAGAAGGGCCACTGAAATGATGCGATTCTGCAGCTGCAGAGTTTTTGGCATGATTATGGATTTGCATTATTAATCCACCATCTGCTGCATGAATTACAAATTACAACCAAAACAATTTCGCTTCTAGCTCAAATAGATCAAAAGTTACTTAAAAAGGTTGTGCATGGGATGCGGCGAAGTGGCAGACCTTCTACACATGTTAACAGGTCACTGTTTAGTTGTTGACTCTTGAATTTAGGTTGTATACTGACGCTAAGGAGTTGAAACATGGGCCCAGACAGTAATATTGTGTGTTACCACGACAAAATAGTAATTAGCAAAATGATTACTGCCGCAGAAGATACCACATTACATAGCATCATTTATCTTTTCTTGTGAGGTAATTTAATCAACCCTGCCGCACAGCTGGATTCTCCATTGACACATAATTCCAGGTTCTTGAACCATACGTGGGATGCTCTGATGTAACTAGCAGCCTTGGGATAGTTTAAATCCAAGGTTACACTGTTACTAAAAGCCCAGTCTCTCGTGCAGGGACTTGGGGGCAGATTTGCAAGCCCTGTGCCCCACTTTTGCGTCATTTTTAACATGGGAAAGGTGACGTACGGATGGCGCAAGAGGCTTGTAAATGAGCCTCTTAGAGCTGTGCTTGCTGCAGTAGGTGACTATCTGGAAATGTTTGGAATGGAGAAGAGGTTGCCTTTGTAGAAGATAAGCAAGGTAGGCGGAAGTCCCTTTCAAAAAGTGTTCTCTCTGCAGCAGAAAAAACAAACCATTTTTGTCGCCAAGTTCCTGTTGCAGCTCCTCACAAATGCTTCCCAGCCAGGGGGTTCTTTCATGCCAGCATGCACTGCGTCCTGCGCAGGGGTGAGGGCTTTTCTTGGGTCACATGTCAGCCAGTGGTTACTGGGCAGTATGCTAAGGGGGCAGTGTTGTTTACCACTATTGCTGTAAAAGGGCAGGCACTGAGCGCCTGCTTTTCATTGATTCGCGAGAGGGAGCACCTGCACTTCTTTGAAGGGGGTTAATACTTTCAGTGGGAGAGTGCCAGCACTTCTCAGACCTCACACATCCATTTTGGAATACGCCACTGGGTAAGCAAGGGTTGTGCAATATGAGAAGAGGAGTCTTTTTAGAGTTGTGACCGTAGTTTAGTCTGGAAAAAAGCATAAAAACCCGCCATGGACGTTGGAGCCGAACGGGGCTATCTGGTTTTGACCAAAATGTGACAGCCATTGTAGTTTCTCAGAAACGTTCTGAATGGTACAGCGGATGCAGTTAAAAGTAAGAAGTAGTGCATTGTACTCACTCAGCACAGGAAGGACGCTGCGGAGATCTGCTCTCTCTCCTGTGTGTCTGTCTCTGGCCCCTCTGCCTGCCTTTTCGTTGTGTGTATCTGACTCTAAGACACGACGTCATATCCACCCTGGAGCGTCGGGCTGGGATCAGGTATTTCTGGTCGGCCCTGGGGATTGTGGGTGGTAGGAATTCATAGGGCGCGCCGGGGGGCAAAAGTGAATAGGTCAAACTTGTCCAATGCCTATCCACCAGATCACGCGCCACGAGGAGGCCAGGGGCGGGGCTTGTGACATACCTGCACGTGCTCCGTCACAGCTGGCAACGCCGGACGGGTCTCTCGCGCTCTCTCCCAGACAGGCCACCCCTCAGAGGTGTTCAAGTCCCTTCAAACCAGATAACGTGTAAGGAGGAGACCTGCACGAGGCTTGTGGGGTTAATTCAGGCCCAGGGGTGGGCCTGCCATCACAGCTGGCAGTTCCCTAACTGGCCTCTCCCTCTCTGGAAGTTAGGCCAACTCAGAGGCCCAAACAGACCTGGTTCACTTCTGGCTTTGGGGGACGCAGTTATTCCATTGTCAAATGGTAATTAATTAAAAAAATGTCTAAACCCAAGCCTCTTTCAGATTATTGCGGTGTCAAACAGTCCCTGTGACCCTCACTCTGGGTGTGCCGGCGGACGCCTCAGAGATAAAGGACGCCATCATCTCAGCCTTTGGGCGTTCTCAACATATCTGAGATACAGCACGTTGCCAACCACTACAGCCGCCAAGCAGAGCGGCCCACTGGTCTGACTCCACATCCTGGAGTGGGTGGGCTTTGCACCCCAGCGGAGTGACATTAGCAGGACCGCACTCACCTGTACTGGCAGTGAGCTGAGGGAGGGTGCACACTCGAGCCTGCTTGCTGCCAAATCAAAAGGATGCATTAAACTGACATCACTCATTTCTCCAGAACATCATCTAATTATATATGTCAGTTTCACATTTCCTGCCATGGACCTAGTGCTGTCGCCACTAGAAAAGACTGTGTGCCAGGCCCACTCAAGGAAGTCACCGGCATTCCCAAGCCTCAGTAACAGCTGGACTAACCTCCATTTTAGGTCAGGTTAGGTGAAGCTCTAACATCTGGAAGATGTGTTGTTACAAACATGTAACATATACATGGAGTGGGCTTTGGCTATGCTGCAGAGACCTAGTCTCTCTTACCTCATTCTATTAGCTCTTTGGATATGTCCTTTCGTCTTCCATTGCAATGCATGAGGGACTATTTTACACCTTTCACCTGCACTCGATCATGACTCATTCAATACTTCATTTAATCAGTGGTCGTAGTGGGGAATAAAAAGTAGGGGAACTGTGGGTGGAGAATCAAGGGGCGGGTATAACCGAAGATCGGATCAGTGGGCGGAGTCAGGGGTGTGGCTAGAAATTGCAAAACAAACCAATTTTTTGAACGTTTAGCATTTCACTGACCAGTTACAGCTTATAACGTTATTGAATTCAAACAATGGATAAACATGTTTATTTGAGGTTTAATTCAGGAAAAAGCAAATACTCTTAGGGAATACAGGGTTATGTAAAGCGTGCAAAATATAAGCAGGACCAATGGCATGGGGTGGTGATTGTCAAAATTCAGGACAAGGGGTCAAAATTCAGGATAGGAGGTCAAAATTCAGGACAAAAATTCAGGGCAACAGGTATGCTTTGCAGACACATCAGTGGATGTCATGCAATAGTATATAAATAAATAGACAAGGAACATAAGTACAAGTCCCTTCTCCTACCCCGTCACCGCTCCTTCCCTGTCATTTCCCCTGCCCCGTCACCACTCATGCCCGTTCACTGCTCCTGCCCGTTCACCGCTCCTGCCCGTTCACTGCTCCTACCCATTCACCACTCCTGCTCATGCCTAATCACTGCTCCTGCCCAATCACTGCTCCCGCCTAGTCACTTCTCCTGCCTCGTCACTTCTCCTGCCTCGTCACTTCTCCTGCCCCGTCACTTTTCCTTCCCTGTCACTTTTCCTGCCCGTCACTTTTTTCCTGCCCCGTCACTTCTCCTGCCCCGTCACATCTCCTGCCCGTCACCTCTCCTGCCCCGTCACCGCTCCTGTCCCGTCACCGCTCCTGCCCCGTCACCGCTCCTGCACCGTCCACCGCTCCTACCTATTCACCGCTCCTACCCATTCACCGCTCCTACCCATTCACTTCTCCTGCCCCTTCACTTCTCCTGCCCCGTCACTTTTCCTGCCCCATCACTTTCCCTGCCCCATCACTTTTTTCCTGCCCCGTCACTTCTCCTGCCCCGACATTTCTCCTGCCCCGTCACTTCTCCTGCCCGTCACCTCTGCTGCCCCGTCACCGCTCTTGCCCCGTCCACCGCTCCTACCCATTCACTTCTCATGCCCCGTCACTTCTCCTGCCCCGTCACTGCTCCTACCCCGTCACTGCTTCTACCCGGTCACTGCTCCTGCCCCGTCCACTGCTCCTGCCCCATCCACTGCTCCTGCCCCGTCCACTGCTCCTGCCCCGTCCACTGCCCCTTTCACCGCTCCTGCCCTGTTCACCGCTCCTACCCATTCACCGCTCTTACCCATTCACCGCTCCTACCCATTCAACGCTCCTGCCCCATCACTTCTTCTGCCCCGTCACTACTCCTGCCCCGTCACTACTCCTGCCCCGTCACTACTTCTGCCCTGTCACTTCTCCTGCCCCGTCACTTCTCCTGCCCCGTCACTTTTCCTGCCCCGTCACTTTTCCTGCCCTGCCACTGCTCCTGCCCTGTCACTTCTCCTGCCCCGTCACTTCTCCTGCCCCTTCACTTCTCCTGCCCTGTCACTTTTCCTGCCCGTCACTTTTCCTGCCCTGTCACTGCTCCGGCCCCGTCACGGCTCCTGCCCGTTCACCGCTCCTGCCGTTTACTGCTCCTGTCCGGTCAGCACTCCTGCCCGATCACCGTTCCTGCCCCGTTGACTGCTCCTGCCCCGTTGACTGCTCCTTCCCCGTTGACTGCTCCTGCCCCGTTGACTGCTCCTGCGCCGTTGACTGCTCCTGCGCCGTTGACTGCTCCTGCGCCGTTGACTGCTCCTGCCCCGTTCACTGCTGCTGCCCCGTTCACCTCTCCTGCCTCATCACCTCTCCTTTCATGTCGCCTCTCCTGTCCTGTCACTGCTCCTGACCCATCACCTCTCCTGCCCCGTCACTTTTCCTGCCCCGTCACTTCTCCTGCCCGTTACTTCTCCTGCCCGGTCACCTCTCCTGCCTCGTCACCTCTCCTGCCCCGTCACCTCTCCATCCCTGTTGCCTCTCCTGCCCTGTCACTTTTACTGCCCTGTCACTTCTCCTGCCCTGTCACTTCTCCTGCCCATTACTTCTCCTGCCCGGTCACCTCTCCCACCCTATCAACTCTCCTTTCCTGTCACCTCTTCTGTCCCTTCATTGCTCCTGCCCAGTTCACTCTGTGTATAACATTGACAAATTTCACATTGTGGCAAGTTCCCCACAGTACTCTGTCTGGGAAAAGCTCCTCTGTATTCACTAACTCAGCATGACATGCTAAAGGCAGAGGGCGGGCGCATTGTAATTCGAAAGGGGATAATCAGCCTCAATCGGAATGACAATGGGCCTGTCCTCAGTCTGTGAGAGCTCAGGGAGGGGCTGCTGCAGCCTCTGGAGTTCAACAGAGAAGTGCCAGCCGCCCCTGACTTTAAGCTGAAAGAAAAAGTTATCGTTTTTAAGTTGGACTATTCTTGCCGTTCCGGGATGTTTTTTTGAAAGAAAGAAGTAGGGGAACAAACTGAAATAATTTTTTTAAGTAGGGGCACCGACCCCCTCCACTTCTACCACTGCATTTAATGCATCCTATACACAAATCAAGGGTTTTTAAATTATTTTTAGAGTCTCGCCATTATTTTTAATGCTTTTGTCAGTGCTCGAATATGAGTCTAACCTTATGATGCCTGCATCTGTTCTTTCAAATGGAGATGTCCTCACCTCAAGATGGCCGCCTGAAGTGTTGATGCTGCATGTCTTCAGGTGCTCATTTACTTTTCAGTGCACACAGCTGCTGTCACCCTGCCACTAGGCATCTGCTGCTCATTTAGTTTTTCACTGCACCAAGCGGCTTAGCGTCATTCTGCTGCATAAGGGTGATGTGGAGTGAGGTTAATGGGGTGAACTGGAGTCGATTGTGGTATAATTGTATGGGGTAGATTGTGGTAGACTGGAGTGGAGTAGAGTGGAGTGGGGTCGATTTGAGTGGAGTGGGGTGAGATAGAATGGAGTGAAGATTGGAGCAGAGAAGAGTGGAGTGGGGAAGATTGTAGGAAACTCAAGTGGGGTAGACTGCGGTAAATAGGAATGCGGTGAAGTGGAGTGAGGTAGAGTGGAATGTGAGTGGAGGAGATTGGGGTGGAGAGGGGCAAAATGAAATTAAGTCAGGTAGATTGGAGTGGAGTGCTGTAGATTGGAGTGGAGTGTTGCAGATTGGAGTAGAGAGCGGTAGATTGGGGTGCAATGGTTTGGATTGGGTTAGATTGGAGTGGGATAGAGTGGTGTAGGGTAGATTTGAGAATAGTAGGTTGGAGTGGGGTAGATTAGAGCAGATTGTAGTGGAGTGGGATCAATTTGAGCGGAATAGGATAGATTTGAGTGGAGTGCAGTAGATTGGGGTAGAGTGGAGTAAGGTAGAGGGGGTGAAGTGGGGTAGACTGGGGTAGAGGTGAGTGTGGTAGATTGGGGTAGAGTGGATCGGGCAGATTGTGTGGATTGGAGTGGAGGGGTGAGGTAGATTGAGGTGAAGTGGAATGTGGTGGATAGGGATGGAGTGGGGTAGATTGGAGTGGAGTGGTGCAGACTGGGGTGGAGTGGTTTGGATTGGATTAGATTGGAGTGGGACACAGTGGAATGGAGTAGGGTTGATTTGAGAAGGGTAGGTTAGAGTGGGGTAGATTGTAGTGGAGTGGGGTCAATTTGAGCAGAATAGGATATATATGAGTGGAGTGCAGTAGATTGGAGTGGGATAGAGGGTGTTGAAGTGGGGTAGATTTGGGTAGAGTTGAGTGTGGTAGATTGGGGTAAATTGGGGTAGAGTGGAGCGGGCAGATTGTGTGAATTGGAGGGGGTAGATTGGAGTGGAGGGGTGGAGTAGGTAGGGGTGAAGTGGAATGGGGTGAATAGGTGTGATATGGGGTAGGTTGTGATATACTGGAATGGGGTAGATTGTGGTAGACAGGAGTGGAGTGATTGGGGTAGAGTGCAATGTGGTAGATTGGATTTGATAGATTGGAGTGGAGTGGGATAGATTGGAGTGGAGTAGAGATTGGAGTGGAGTGGGGAAGATTGTAGGAAACTAGAATGGAGTAGACTGGTAAATAGGAGTGCGGTGAAGTGGAGTTGGGTAGAGTGGAGTAGATTGGAGTGTAGTGGTGCAGATTGGAATGGGTTGGATTGAGTTAGATTGGAGTGGGATAGAGTGGAATCGAGTAAGGTAGATTTGAGTAGGGTAGGTTGGAGTCTGACAACTGGAGTGGATTGTAGTGTAGTGGGGTCGTTTTAAGCTGAGTAGGGTACATTTGAGTAGAGTGCAGTAGATTGGGGTAGAGTGGAGTGGGGTTGCTTGGATTAGGGTGAGTGGAATGGGGTAGATGAGAGTAGAGTGATGTGATGTAGATGGTACTGGAGTGGGGTAGATTGGATTGGGGTAGAGTGTAGTGGGGTATTTTGGGGTAAACCGGAGAGGGGTAGATTGGGTAAAGTGAGGTAGATTGGGTGGATTGGAGTAGGGTGGATTTGAGTGGGACAACTGGAGTGGATTGTAGTGTAGTGGGGTCGTTTTGAGAGGAGTGGGGTAAATTTGAGTAGAGTGCAGTAGATTGAGGTAGAGTGGGGTGGGGTAGATTGGCTTAGGGTGAGTGGAATGGGGTAGACGAGAGTAGAGTGATGTGATGTAGATGGTACTGGAGTGGGGTAGATTGGAGTGGTATGGATTGGGGTAGAATGTAGTGGGGTAGTTTGGGGTGAGTGGGGTAGTTTGGGTAAAGTGAGGTAGATTGGGTGGATTGGAGTAGGGTGGATTTGAGATAGATTGGATTGGAGTTGGGTAGACTGGAGTGGAGTGGGGTAGATTGTGGTAGATTGGAGTGGTTTAGAGTGGGGTAGATTGGAATGGAGTGGAATGGAGTCAAGTCTCGACATATCTGCTTGCCCAGGCTATGGGGAGTCATTTTATTAGAGCATCATATTCTATCAGAGCAAGCTATATATTTTCTTAGAGTGAGCAATATTTAGGGCCTACTCACCCCTTCTTTAACCCGTTGACCGCGGCGCGAATTCCACCGCGGTGCGGGTGATTTATGACTGGGCGTGGTTCAGGCGGCCCCCGGCTGTCCTCCACACACGCCCACCGTGACGTCGGACGGCCGGGGGCTGTGCGACTCACGCAATGGGTTAAGCTGACAAACAGGTGTCCTGTTCACTCACAAAGTGAAGGAGCATTGAAGATGCCTTTAAATCTTGCTTTTATCTTGTCACATTTATTCTGTGTTCAGAGACAGAGGTCAAAAGTCAGTTTACATCTACAATTACTTTTCTTTTTCTGGCTGAAAAGTTGGAGGGTTGTCTAAAGTGAACTGTCTGACAAACTTACTGTACAAAAAGTGTGAAATAAAATGCTGTAGAATGTCCCTACATGCATCAGCACGGCAAGCCTAGACACGCCACAATTGAATTATCACAGCGGGAAGCTGAAAAGCTGATGAATGCATATGGCAATGTCCCAAGTCAAACTTGCCACTGCAAGATCCCAGTTATCCTTGACACTAGCAGGGCCTCGGTCTCCACTCGCCCTCCCATTCTGCCTGGCCAAATAACTACCATCCAAAACAGTCAACCTGGTCCAAGATCTTTACCCATGCTATGCTGCACGCTATTAAACTGTTGGTCAGCAGTCAGGCCTGCCACTGACATAGCGGAAACCATCCTTCGACACAAAGATGACATCTGCTTTTGAACAGAAACCTGGTTGAATGACCACTCATCCCCTTTTCTTGACTCCTCGCCCCACCATGCTTCTCAGTCACTTGTAGTGACTGCAAGGATCGCATGGGTGGTGGTTTAGCCATCATACACAAAAACGATCTTTACTAACCTCCCTTTCACATTACCAAATACCCTACCTCTGAATATTTGGGAGTTCAGCTCTCTTCAAAAGGCCCCAACCCTATCAAATGTCATGCATCTATCACCCTCCAGGAGAAAACTCCTTAGGGACTTAACAGATCTAATACCTCAAAACTCCCTAAAAGGCAGCACAGACATTATACTAGGAGATTTAAACTAGCACTTGAACAAGGCTGAAGATCCAGTAGCACAAGCCCTAGCCACCCTCCTGGAAGTGAACAATCTCACCCAACACTGCAATAAACAAACTCACAATAAGGGTTCTACCCTTATTGTGAGTTGCATCAAACAAAAACAGAATTGACCAAAAACACTACTACTCAGATTTGAGGCGCTGGGAGCCCCTTACACTCCTGGGCCCCAATGCAATTGCAGCTGCTGCCCTAATGATAGCCTATTTCTAAGGGTCACATCTATCTCCTCTTCTTCTTTCACTCCTTTCACACCATGCTGGACCATCACTTTAATATTGAAACCGGCTCCGTGTCCCTTTCCAAAAAGAAATGAGCTCCTGCTTTTTGCCCCTATATTGTGGAAAGGGTGCCCACTGCTGTAATTCTAGCAAGAACAATGACCACCCATGACCCCTTTTTAAAGTAAGACATTCATAATTGTGATGCAATGGGTCCCTTAGACACCTGGGCCCCAGTGCCACTGCACCTGCTTCACTAATGACAGCTGCTGCCATGTGAAGCAAGCTGTCTCGCCTTTTGCTCTCACTCCGATCTCTCTGATGCCCTAACCAAGGTTTCTTCTATGCTTCAACTTTGGTCTCTCTAGGCCATTGCTCCAAGGCCCAAAGCAACAGTGGTACAAAAAGTATGCACTGGTCCCCACATACAGGAAATAAAGAATAATAAAACAACCACAATTCTGCAGCACCAATGGTATCTATAGCTTTTCGAAGCAGGCCGTCTATTCTGTCCAGTCTCCAAAGCAAGCACATAGCAGGCTTTCTGATGCTTTGTGTTTAAAAAAAATATAGCTCCCACCCAGATGCATGTTCCCTGCGCAGCACACTGGTCCCTAATGCTAACAAGGAAAATGCCCCTTCACACCTCTTTTCAAAGTATGGTAGGGTGGAGGGGCTCCTGTAATATGGAGAGGAGTAGACAGTTTAAGAAAAAACTGAGGGTGTAAGTTTGGTGCTGCCTTCTGGCCCTCCCTGTACTTACCTTAACTTCAAGAGTTCAACACCTGAGTTTGCTTTACTCACCTGTGAGCATTGCAGCTTCATTCTTCCCCAGTCTCCATTGGTTAACATAGGGCACCTGACTCCGAATTTGACCTCTGCACTCGACAGCCCATGTGCTGCTGGCGGTGCATTCTTGGTACCAATTTGAACCTTGTCTGGTGTTGACTTTTAACCCTAAAGACTGGATCTGTAAGTTGCGTACTTACCTGAAAAACTGCATTCTTGTTTTCCTCCATAGGTAAACATTGCACAGCCTAAAATTGCAGTGTCCACTTTTCAAAGTGTAAAGTATTTTTCCTGAAAAAAATACTTGCCTTTTTGAGAACATCTTGATCTTAAAAATAAATCTTGAAAGAAGGGTATTTTTCCAAATTTGGTGTGGATCTCCTTTTTGAGTTGTGTGCCATTTATTAATCACCGTGTGCATAACAAATGTCTTACACTTCTCTGTGCTAGGCCTGAAGCTGCTCACCCACACTACCACAAATAGAGCACTTTGGGTTTCAATTGAGTCCTGTACACTCCTGGGGAATCTCTGACTCTGTGCATGATATAACCACTTAGTGGTATACCATATACAGAGCCAGCTTCCTACAGTGGGAAATATTTATTGTTTTTGAGAGGTAATATAAAGATGGCGTCAGTGGAGGTTTGTAGCTTGTCCTTTTAATGGACACTTAAAAAATGTTTGCACTAGATACAGTCTGATTACTTATTACAAAGTGTACATTTTAAAAACACTTGTTTTATCTTAAGCACTACATTTTGTGGCAACCTAAACTATACTGTGTAATACAATTTTAAAATAATAACATTCACAGTGCTTTTGGTCACAGTCTCAGACCTTGCAGCACTATAAATAAACACGTCACTAGTCCTCACTGCACCAATCAGAACTTAATTCTGTGACTCTGGTCTCACACACACACAGGCATCCAGAGTGATCACTTTAACCAAATGAGGTTTTATAACTTAAATGTGTACATTTTTCCACGGTTAAATTGGCATTTATTTTTCATTTAAGGTGCATGTATGTTATTTCAAATGCTGCTAAATGAAGGTGAAAACAACAACAAATCGCAGAGTATTATTTTCTCCTTAGGCACCTTTTTGACCCCTTTTCCACACTCACTGACTCTGTCCGCATGGCACTCAGTATTAAAGTCCCCACACTTTTTCTTTGGAGTTCAACGGCAGCATGTGAATGAAGACAGCCTGGAAACGTGCCAGTGGCACTTCCAGGCTATCTTCATTCACAGGTAAATGCAGATATTCGTGAATCCCCCGCCCCCGGAATACAGCCATGGGCCCCCCAGGGGGCGTGCCCCACAGTTTGAAGACCTCTGTAGTTTTATTGCTAATACAGTGCTTAATTTGTAAAAGAGTAGATGCCAGGGCCCAAAGTTTCTCATAAGGGCTGTGGCCAATACAAACACAGGTTGCTAAGTCTTGATTCACCTCATGGGTCTTTATTCCACCACCTGACCCTCATGGCCTCTTTATCTAACTCTGTTAGGTTCATGCTTTCTCCCTTTGTTGCAGTTTTGCCATCATTCTCTTCCCCCTTTGAGTGTTTTTGCACTCTCTTGCTCTGGAAAAACTCTGATGAAGAAAAAAGTTCTGGTCCCCAAAAATGCAGAGGAACTACAGTGGCAACCACTGGCTCACACTATGCACGAGCCTCATCAGAGTAGTAACGCCTTTATAATTACTCATACCATATATGAACATAAAAGCAAGAAATACATCAAGTTAATAAAAAAACAATGCAACTCACACAGTAACACAAGTAGCACAAAATATACAACAAACACTTCAAGGAAAGAAAAACTTTGTATACGTAAGATAAAAACAATGCAGACCTCAACAGAAACATGCTGCAAAACACTTAATTGCAAAAGCTCTATAGACTTCAAACAACAAATAAACTGCAACACCTAAAAGAACCAAATCTTTCAAATGAAAAGGTTGTCTGGGGAGGAAGATGCTTTGACAAAGGGCTTACCAGAAGCAAGAGATGATGTTGGTTGCTTGTGCTGCAATCTGAGCAAAAGGATGTCAACACTGAATTACTTCTTGACACATGAAGATGCACATAGATCAGTTAGAAATAGTACATTCAGAGGGCGTAGCTTAGCCCCCACTGAAGATAACAGCAGGCTAACAGAGCTCCTTCCAGCTATGATGTATTTCTCATCACATACCTACAATTTTGTCACCAGTTAATTTCCACATGAAGCAGAATACTTTTGGAACACAACTGCATTCACAGGTGACAGCTTAATGGACTCTTTATCATCTTTACTGAGAGGATTTCTTTCCTGTTTGAAGCTCCAGCAGTGTTTATTAAACTGAGAACAGCTTTGGTACTAATGGCATAACCATTTGACCTTGCATCCCTCATACATTGCTCTGCTGTTCTGTGTGCTGGGAAGTTTAATTTTCAAAAATGTATCTCTTCAAGTCAGCATTTCTATTTTCTGAAGCACTGCAATAGACTGCCGTTGGAAGTTTCATTTTCAGCAATTTATCTATTAAAGTCAGTATTTCTATTTTCGGAAGCATTGCAATTGACTGCCAACTGAAACTGTTTTAACCACATTTTAACTGCAGCTCATTTGGGGATAATCCCTATACAATTTCCCTTTATTTTATCATTTATATTTATGCATGGGGAAAAGTAGGAATTTAAAATTTCGCAGCCCAGGCATGACACACTCATTTTACAGTGGATACTAAAAACTTATTTTTCTTTACTGGACTCTAATATGTAACATCTTGATATGGTATCTCAAGATGCTCATTCGTGCTCCTCCTGTGCCTCTACACATTTCTTCTAAGTAACCTCGAAAATACTAACCACAGCTCCGCTAATAGCAAATGAAAGGCGAAAAAAGATCCTCCATCACCTGGTAAACCTATTTCCTCTGTCTCTATGGAGGTCCCTTTAGATAAGATCCACCCCTTGAAACCCTATATAGAGGAAACTAATACAAAGCTTCAGCGACTGGACGACAAATGGTCTCTGAAGGAAAATAGAGTTGTGAGCATAGAACATCAGATGCTTTCTATCCAGGATAATGCTCAAGATGTTATGCACCTCAAAGCAGAAGTGTCATATCTTAAGAAAGTTACTGAAGATTTAGAAAATCGCAATAGGCATGATAATCTACTCATTTATGGTCCTGCGGAGGAAACATAGGGTTCTCAACCTATTTCCTTTTTCCAAAATGTTCTCCCATAAGTTTTGGGCAGCCCTGAATCCACTACATTTAACATACAATGTGCTGCTAGACTTGGTCATTGATGCCTCCTCATAACAAAAACTTCCGTCTGTCATAATCTTTTTTCTAGAATATCAGGATCTTCTCACAGTTATCAAAGCAGCGAAAATCGAAGTATGAGTCACTTGGTTAGGAAACCCATTATATTTTGTTCAAGATCTGGCTAAAGAAGAAGCGTGGCTCAGTGGTTAGAGGCGGCAGACCCGGAAGCTGAGATCGGCCGTGGACCAGGGTTTGATTCCCCGCCTCGGCGGGTCTCGGGCTCAAAATTCCACAGACTCGACAATTCTCGCTCCAGTGCCTACTCGACTCACGGGGTCACACTCTGCGACTCTGGGCAATAGCTTGCTTAATCTCCACCTCGGCCCCTCGCGGCGGGATGCCTGGCTTTCACCTTGTGGATACCCTGCCGGTGTATTTCACAGGGGAATACCAGGACGGGTTCCCTAAGCAAGCGCCTTGAGACCTCTGGGTGATTCGTGCGCTATATAAGTCGAAATACATTTACATACATACATTTACATTTACATACATACATTTACATTTACATTTACATTTACATTTACATTAAAGCTTCAGCAGACAGATGTAAGAATTTCTAGACATGCAACCTGCGTTATGTTCACTTGGAGCCAGATTTGGTATTTTCCATCAGTGCTTCTTTAAGTAACTTAGAATAACAAAACAACTGTGTACGAGGATCCCTCGAATGACACATAAATGTATAGACAACTGTAAAATGGAAACAATGTACACTTCGAAATACTCTTCCACTTGAAGGCTTCATATAACTCTCTTTTTATGTTTCACGTCATTGCTGCTGTATTTTTTTAAATGTCTAGGTTAACTTACTATTAAACTTCATGTTTTATTAGTCTTTTAAAGGTATATCTTTGCATAGGATAATAATGTATATATTTTTGTTTACTTCTTAGGTACATTCTTTTTGTGTCGTGTTTAGCAAATCCTCCTATTTGTATACCCATATCTCTGGTCTGGATTCTCCCCTTCAGCTGTCTCTGGAACCCGGTTGTTGTCATCTTACCTTTTGTGGTCGCACCACTCCCGATTATTTTGTCCTGGTATTTGGTATCTCTTTTGTCTTATTTTCTATCTGTCAACATCCTTATTTCTTTTATCCTTTTCATATTTTCTTTCCTTCATTTTCATACTCTCTCCAATGTTTTTTATCTTCTATATTTTGTATTCTTCATCTTGATTCTTCTCTATCAACGTGTTACTTTCTTTTATATTTCTCGCTCTCTGCTAAGAAATACAAGGTTTCATCTTTTGCTCGATTAAACAATTTCCGCAATTGGTATTCTCCACATATAGAGTATGCTAATTTCACTGCTAACCTTTATTCAAGACTTAATGCATTATTACTTGGAATGTAAAAGGGTTAGGTTCACCTATTAAATGAGTTCTTACTCATTTAACCAAACTAAATGCTGATATTGCCTTGTTACAGGAAACTCATGTTACTGGTTGGAGACCAAAAAACTTGTTCGGCATTTTGTGGGATATGCATTTTCCTCACCAGGTAATGGGAAACATAACGGAGTTGTAATTCTGTGTCAAAAATCTTTGGATGTTACCTTGTTATCACAATAATCAGATCAAGAAGGTTGGTGGCTTCTCTTAAGATTACAAGTAAACAAAATACCAATATCTGTTTTTAATATTTATGCACCCTCACATCCTGATAAGACAGGTTGGCCCTCAATTACACCCAAACTGATGCCTATTTCTGACAACGACTTGTTTTTAATGGGGATTGCAATCTGGTAATGGATCCTTTTTTAGATTGTTCCTCCAAGTCTTTTTTTGTCTCTTCCCACATTCATAAACAATTCACCACAGCCATCAAAAAAGATTCCTTATTGATTCCTAGAGAATTTGCAACCCCTGTATACAAGAATATACTTATAAGAATATGCACATTTCTTTCAATATAGGATTGATCACATTTTTGTTTCTAAACCCTCATCTCAACACATCTTACAATCGGAGATAAGCACAATTTAAAGTTCTGATCATTCACTAGTAATTCTAGAGCTAGACCTTCTTCCCCTTCCACCCTAAAGTTAGACATGGGTGCTTCAATACTTCTCTTTTATTGGATACCTCTTTTACACAACATTTTGATAGTTTTATAATATATTCCTTTGCTTTGTATGAATCTCCTGACTTATCATTTCCAATTATTTGGGATTCTAAGGATTTTGTCCTTACTTGTGTTTCCACCAAAAAGAAAATAAATTAAAAAAATCACTGGATTTTATGAAACATATAAAATCATTAGAACAATCCTATTTCATATCCAAATCTAAGACTGTTTAGATAATTTAATTAAGGACACATTTTATTTTAATAAACATTCCACAGACTAGGCTAATTCTTATCTCCTTAAATCTAGTTCCAGATACAATGGTGGTCAAAATAAAGTAGGAACACTCTTAGCAAATTATCTTAAAATTAAAAAGGAGTGAACCAAAATAGAAAGTATTCTAAGAGATGATTCCATACCTCTTTTTAGATACAATAGCTTTAATACATTTGCAAAATTCGATCAAAATCTTTATTGCCAGAATTAGATCCTCTAAAATCTGATATTAACTCACATCTTTCTTCTATTCATAAAGAATTAAATTTAAATACTGATTTTTCTTCCCTTGATTTTGATATCGCAACTTATGTTATTTGTTAACTCTATTAAAAAAAGTAAAGCTCCTGTGCCCGATGGTTTTACTATTGAATTCTCCCTTAATTTCGCTAAATAATTAGTCCCTAAAGTACATTGATTTTTTACTTTGTTTCCTTCTTCCAATTCTGCTATGAGGACATTTCAAGAAGCCTTAATATGCCTTATATCAAAAGATAATAAAGATAATAACTTATGCAAAAAAATGATAGACATATTTCTCAGTCAATTCTGATTATAAATGTTTGCCAAGATTCTGGCATTATGCCTTGATCCTCTCCTCCCCAATTTAATTGGTAGTGAACAAGCTGGTTTTGTTAAAGGTAGTCAACTCTCTGACAATACCAGGCTTTTCTTAGAATTTCGGAGTAAATCTAAAGCTTAAAAACATTCTTTTCAGAAAAGGGGGTGGTGATGAACAGAGTGTCTGAATTAAGCAGACCACTCTTACCCAGTCCAAAGATCAGGGCTTGATCCATCACCGTTATTTAGCTCACTGCCCCATCCCAGCTCAGAACCTGGCTATATGCAAATTAGTCTGTCCCTGGCCCAGTGTATCATGGGAACAGGGCAGACCAAACTAGCAAGCCAATTCTTCACCAGAAAGGAGACAAGCTACCGGGGACCGGTTTCTGGCATTTCAGCCTCGTCGGCCCGGCTTGCTTGAATCCTGATGGAGCAGTGAGCAAGGGACTCATGTCTGAGTATACCCTGCCACACCTATAGTGGCCAAAAACGATTCAGAAAAGGGGGTGGTGATGAACAGAGTGTCTGAATTAAGCAGACCACTCTTACCCAGTCCAAAGATCAGGGCTTGATCCATCACCGTTATTTAGCTCACTGCCCCATCCCAGCTCAGAACCTGGCTAAATGCAAATTAGTCTGTCCCTGGCCCAGTGTATCATGGGAACAGGGCAGACCAAACTACCAAGCCAATTCTTCACCAGAAAGGAGACAAGCTACCGGGGACCGGTTTCTGGCATTTCAGCCTCGTCAGCCCGGCTTGCTTGAATCCTGATGGAGCAGTGAGCAAGGGACTCATGTCTGAGTATACCCTGCCACACCTATAGTGGCCAAAAACGATTCAGAAAAGGGGGTGGTGATGAACAGAGTGTCTGAATTAAGCAGACCACTCTTACCCAGTCCAAAGATCAGGGCTTGATCCATCACCGTTATTTAGCTCACTGCCCCATCCCAGCTCAGAACCTGGCTATATGCAAATTAGTCTGTCCCTGGCCCAGTGTATCATGGGAACAGGGCAGACCAAACTACCAAGCCAATTCTTCACCAGAAAGGAGACAAGCTACCGGGGACCAGTTTCTGGCATTTCAGCCTCGTCGGCCCGGCTTGCTTGAATCCTGATGGAGCAGTGAGCAAGGGACTCATGTCTGAGTATACCCTGCCACACCTATAGTGGCCAAAAACGATTCAGAAAAGGGGGTGGTGATGAACAGAGTGTCTGAATTAAGCAGACCACTCTTACCCAGTCCAAAGATCAGGGCTTGACCATCACCGTTATTTAGCTCACTGCCCCATCCCAGCTCAGAACCTGGCTATATGCAAATTAGTCTGTCCCTGGCCCAGTGTATCATGGGAACAGGGCAGACCAAACTACCAAGCCAATTCTTCACCAGAAAGGAGACAAGCTACCGGGGACCGGTTTCTGGCATTTCAGCCTCGTCGGCCCGGCTTGCTTGAATCCTGATGGAGCAGTGAGCAAGGGACTCATGTCTGAGTATACCCTGCCACACCTATAGTGGCCAAAAACGATTCAGAAAAGGGGGTGGTGATGAAGCTTGTTTCCTTCCCAGTATAAGAATTGGCTTGGTAGTTTGGTTTACCCTGTTCCCATCATGCACTGGGACAGGAACAGACTAATTTGCATGTAATAATTTTTAACAAAGGAGGGATGGAGAGGGAATAGTGGATTCTGTCTCCCCTGGCAACTATCATAAACAAAAGGAATCCACTAGGTGGACGGCGGTTGTTACCACAATGGTGGGGAGCAACCAGTGTTGTTAAAATACCCCTCACACACCAACAGGCCCCTTGGTGTCATGCTTCATCATCGGGGTCTTCGCAAACCTCTACGGAATGCGGCGTGCTACGACTTCACGACTACGCAGGAGCACTTTATGAGTGAACTATGTGTTTGGTGTGTGAAGGTACCAATAATGTGAGTGGTGAGGTGAAAAGTGAGGGATTAAAAAATACCTGGCACGTGAGTGCTGAAAAAAATTTTTATTTAGTCTCCGGCTGGTATTATTAAAACGAGTGCTAGAGTGGTTGTGGTTTACTAATTAGGGTAACCCAACCAAATTAGTGCGTCGACATGTTTCGGAGTACTGGGACTCCTTCTTCAGGACGGGAATATGCACTACTTATCCCCACCTTACTCACATGTGTGTAGATATTAAAAATTGTGCTCTACAAAAATAGATATGGTGAATAATGTACCTATCTATGTTGGATGTACGGTCCGTTGCGCCCAGTTGGCGGTTCAGGATACTTATTAATAGAGGTCCAATGGCCTCATGAGCCACAGCGTGTTGGGGCGTGGTCCGTTCTACCCGATATGGCAACGGTTCTGCACAGGGCTGTCTGGCTTGTTCCCCCTTCACGCGGCTCCGACGAGTTTTGCGAAGACCCCGATGATGAAGCATGACACCAAGGGGCCTGTTGGTGTGTGAGGGGTATTTTAACAACACTGGTTGCTCCCCACCATTGTGGTAACAACCGCCGTCCACCTAGTGGATTCCTTTTGTTTATGATAATTTGCATGTAGCCAGGTTCTGAGCTGGGATGGTGCAGTGAGCTAAAAAACGGTGATGGATCAAGCCCTGATCTTTGGACTGGGTAAGAGTGGTCTGCTTAATTCAGACACTCTGTTCATCACCACCCCCTTTTCTGAATTAAAAACATTCTTTAGTATCCATTTCCTTGGATGCTGAGAAAGCTTTTGATCGGATACACTAGACATGTTTTATTCTCTACACTTTCATGGTTTGGTTTTGAGGAAAAGTGAATTAACTTAGGCTCCCTTTCATAGTCTTCCCCTTCAGCATCTATATTTGCAAATGGCCTAATCTCATCTCCTTATCTTTTAAAAAGAATATTAATCACTTAATGTCCGGCCGGCCAGGCGGCTGACCGCCACCGCCTCCCCTTCACCCTCTTCCTAGCTTCTTGGGGGAAACAGGAAGCACCAGGGCTCCCTGCAGCCAATCACAATGGTGTAATACAGCATTGTGATTGGTCTGAGCGCCGTGTCATGGAGCTGGAGGGGTGGGCATGTTCTCCACGCAAGCTGTAATGCAGCCTACATGAAGAACATGCTATGTGAGCATGGCTTTGGCCGTCACAAAAGGACTGGTCAATCACTCATGCTACCAGAGGGAGCGCATACCACCCCTGCTCTAAGTGCAGCCTCGCCCCACAAAGACTCTGCAACGGGAAAAAATAAAATGATAATAACCTCGAGTTTTTACACTGCATAAAGCAGTGGGGCGCCTTAGCAGAGGAGCCACCACTGGTATATATTCCCTGCTATATATATATATATATATACTTACCTACCTCCCAGCCAGCAGGCTGGCTGACCGCCGCCACCTCTCCTGCGTTCTCTTCCTGGTTTCTTTTTTTTTCTAAAAACAGATTTTATTGCAGATCACATGGAAATCGCAGAGCTCTGTACCCCAGAGATATCTGCCAGGCCAAGAGAAACATGTATGACATCGCAATCCATCATGACTTTTTGCATATATAACAAGAGAACATAATCAATGCAGTGAACAGCCCTCCCCCCTCCCCCCTCCCCCCCATGCACGGTTACTAACTTTTCGGCAATCAGTATACACACATCCATCTACACAGCACTCTCACGTGTCCAGTATTGGGTCTTGCTCTGACGGAGGTTCGAGCCATATACCATTGAAGTCGGCCCACCCCTTTCAAATTTTATAGTGCTTACGAGGGCATCCCCGGGCAAGAAATATGGGCTTCTCCATCCCTATGCAAAAATCTAGTCCCTTCTTCCATGCTAATAATGACGGGGCCCTCGGGTCCTTCCATGCCCTGGCTATATCTCTTTTGGCCACTGTGAGCACTAGCAGCAGTAAGTGTCTCTTGTAGAGGTTACCCCCCACCCCATCCATCACATCCATCACATGCAGAAGGCCTAGGCATGGCGTACGTGGGAGCACCCACCCAAGTGCCTCATCTAATCCATTCCACACCCCATTCCAGAACCTGTCTAATTGGCTACAGCTCCACACCATGTGCAGGAAAGTTCCCACCTCCTGACCACATCGAGCACAATCCAGGGATACAATGAGGCCCGCCTGCCACAACCTCCGCCTAGTGACGTACACCCTATGTAAGTATTTAAACTGAATTAGCCTAAGGCGGACAGATATGGCTGCGCCCCTGGGGCTTGCCAGAGCCTCATTCCAATCCTCCTCCTCCAGTGTCCCAACATCTTCCGCCCAGGTCTCCCTCCACTTCAGCAATGTGGAGGAGCAGTGTATTATCAGGGACTGGTAGATGCGCGATATTTTTTTTGTCTCTATATCGCCCATGAAAACCCTAGCTTCTAGTGGGCTAAACTCGGGAAGGGAGGTCAACCCCTCCAAGTGTGGGGCCAGAGCATGGCGGAGTTGTAGGTAACGAAATAATTGAGTATGGGGCATATTATATTCTCTACTCAGCTACTGGAAGGACTTGAGTGACGTCCCTGACATGACATCCCCCAATTTAGATATCCCGATGTCGTCCCACCCCGTAAAGCCTTGTAGTGCTGCCAGGCCCGGTAGATGGCCGTTACGCCACAGGGGAGTTTCTTCGGTCAGGGTCTGCCACCACCCCATCCGACGCAGAACTTGCCTCCAGATGCCAAACACTACCTGTGTCACTGGTAGCAACGCCTTACGCCTCTGCGCCGCATATAAAAGAGTGTGTAATGTATGAGGCTCCATCCGAAACCGCTCCAGGGCATAGGCCGGATCCCCCCTGTCCCCATACCACCACTCATTCAATACTAGAAGATGTGAAGCTTGGTAATAGGAGAGTACGTCTGAGGTCGCCAAGCCCCCACAATACGTTGACCGAAAGCATGTGCGCAGCGCCACCCGGACCGAGCCGCCCACCCACAGAAATTGTCCTAAAACGGAGTCCACTTGTTTGCACCAAGGAGGTGAGATAGGATAGGGATGGTTTTGCAGCTGGTAAAGCAGTCGAGGTAGGGCCGCCATTTTAAAAATGGCCGATCTGCCATATATGGTCTGGGGCATGCGGGACCATAATTTAATATCTGCCCGGGCCCGTTCCCAGACCGGCGCCACGTTCCGCTCCCAGGAGACAGTGGGGATCTCGGATAGAAACACCCCCAGGTATTTAATGCCCCCGACTGCAATCTGAAGCGCCGAGGCCCAGTCCCCCACCGCCGGGCCACTCCCCAACACCCAGAGTGTAGACTTACGTGGGTACATATATAGTCCCGAGGTCTCGCCAAAAATTTGCAGGATGCGCAGGAGACGGGACCCCGACCTATTGAGGTCCTTTAAAAAGAACAGGACATCGTCCGCATATAATGAGATTCTGTCCGATGGGCCGCGCTCCCACTCAAGCCCCCTCATCTGCGCATCTATACGTACCCATGCGGCCAATGGCTCCATCGCCAAGGCGAACAGGTAGGGCGAGAGGGGGCAGCCGTGCCCGATACCCCTCCCGATAGCAAAGCTTGAGGACGAGACCCCCGCCACCCTGACTAAAGTCGTCAAGTCTGTGTATAGCAACTTCAAATAGGACATAAAGTTGGGTCCAAGATTTAGTCGGGGCAGGAACGAGAACAAGTATGTCCAGCTGAGCGACTCGAACGCCCTGTCCATGTCGGCCAGGAAAAGCGCTGCCTGTACCCCGGCAGACCAAACCGCAGCCACCGCTACGTTAGCCCGCCTGATATTATGCCGTGTCGCCCGCTGAGGCATAAAGCCAGCCTGGTCCGGGTGTATAAGATCTGTAATATACGGCAATAACCAGCGCCTTGGCCAATACCTTGGCCTCAACGTTTAACAGGGAAATCGGGCGGAATGAGGCATGCTGCTCTGGGGGCCGACCGGGCTTGTGAAACACCACTACCTCAGCATGTCTCCAGTCTGGGGGCAGGCAGCCTCTCTCCCTGGCCTCATCCACCACTGCCCTGTAGTGGGCCCCGAGTTGCAAATGAAATTTAAAAAACAATTCGCTGGGGAATCCATTGGGGCCAGGGGCTTTGCCAATGTTCAGCTCACCCAGAGCCACACCCAGCTCTTCTTCCATCAACGGGAGTTCAAGGCGGTCTCGGGCTTCATCCGAAACTCTCGCGGTGGTAGATCTGCTATGAACTTGTCGACTAAATCTGCGGCAATACATTCATTCGGGGCATACAGGTCAGCGTTATAGGCCGCGAAGCTCTCAGCTAGCTTCTTGGGATCCGTGACTGGGGACCCAGTGTCATCTTGTATCCTCGGGGGGTCTGAGCCTGAGAGAGGCCCTGGCACAGTCTATGGAGCATCAACCCTGATTTGTCGCCCCATTGATATACTCTACTACGGGTCGCCAGCCACAACTGCAGCGCCTCATCCAACAATAGAGAGGCATATGACTGCTGTGCCAGCAATAACTGCCCAACTATCTGGTCCTCCCCCTCAACACTGCCGCGATGCTCCAAGTCCCTAATCTCCGCCTCAGCTTGGTCTAAGGACTCCCTGCACCTCCTCTGAGCCGCAGCACACCATGCTATATCTATGCCCTACAGTGTGGGTTTCATTGCCTCCCACAATGTCGTCCTGTCCACCACCGTCCCCGCATTTTCAGACAAATAGTGAGCTATGGCCTCCCTCATGTGCTTTTGGTAGTCCACCAGTTGCAGATGCCAGACGGAGAGACGCCAGCGAAATGGCTGTCTCTGCCTATCCAAACATATGGCTACTGCAGTGGGAGAATGATCCGACAGCCCGCGCGGCAGTATGTCTGCGGCTTCCACCCTACCCAGCACCGCCCTGGGAACAAAGATGTAATCCAGCCTGGAAAAAGACTTGTGAACTGCGGAGAGAAAGGTATATTCTCGCTGTGCACCGTGCATGTGCCTCCAGGTATCTACCCAATTCTGGTTCCTGACCATATCACTCAATTTGGTGGAACTAACTGCCACACTCCCTCCCCAGGTCAGTACCTATCCCGTGCACTGTCCATGACTTCATTCCAGTCACCACCCACCACTGCAAGTACATTCGGAATACTCTTCCTGGTTTCTTGGCGGATACAGAAAGCACCAGGGCTCCCCGTAGCCAATCATAATGCTGTAATGCAGCATTGTGATTGGTCTGAGAGCCATGTCCAGGGCTGGAGGGGGGGCATGTTCTCCAAGCAGGCTGTAATGCAGCCTGCATGAAGAACATGATATGTGAGCATGATTGTTTGGCCGGCGCAAGGGGGCTGGCCAATCACTCATGCTCACATAGGGAGTGCAAACCACTCTGCCCCCTGCTCTGATACCAGCCCCACCCCACAAAGACACCACAACAGGAAAAAATTAAATGATAATAACCTTGAGTTATTATCATTTTGTTATCCCTTTTTTTACTGCATAAAGCAGTGGGCGACGTTCCTCGGCCTTAGAGGAGGAGCCCCCAAAGGTATATATACCCACCTTAACTCTCGCCGTCCTCCACAAAAATCAACCCCAGAATTCCAATGGGAAGCAAATCTTCACACCTTCTTTCCTATTCCCTTGTAGAACAAATTATGGCTTAAAATTCGCAAGACATCATGTGCTGCCAACACAACTCAAAGACTCGTTTTTGTTTATAACCACCTTCCAATCACTACTGCATCTCTACACAAGTTTGATAGTGCCACTCCATCATCTTGTTAGTATGGAAACAAATAGACTATTTTGTATACACATATACCATTCTCCCTAACTAGTTTATTTGTAGGTAGTTTTTCTGTTCATTGCGATTGTTGTACTTTTAATATACAAATGGTAGACTTGTTTATGACTATCGCATTTCAACAATAACTACAATCTGGAAGAAAAGGACGCGGCGTGCCCCAGATGCAATGAGACAGGTGCGGATCTGATGCATATGCTGAGGGACTGCCCTCACCTACAAGATTATTGGAGGGAGATAGGCAACACACTAAACGACGTGACGGATAGAGACCTGCAGTACGATAAAGCGGTCAGTATACTGCACTGGTTCCCACATACGCCCAGAAATAAAATATCTAGCAAATTCATAGACATGGGCCTACTCTTGGCTAAGAGGGAACTGACCAGGGGATGGAAAGCAAAAACGGGGCCGACACACCGGAGATGGCTGAACGAATTCCAAAAATGGGCAGCGGGTGAGAGCACGATCAGATACCAACTGGCCCGCCGCGGATCGGATGAGCGAGCCCAGGAGGCGGCGATGGCATGGGAGATGTTGGTGCAGGCATTACGGGATAGCTCAGTGGAAGAGGAGGTGGAGGAGGAATCAGAGGAACCTGAGGTCTGCACTGGACTCACCTCAGGGCCGTTACCCTTACCAAGCACACACACCCAATAAATAGCAAGAAGCTTCTGTCCATCATAGACATGTTTTTTCAGCCAAGGCGTAGGCGGTGACACTTGGGGAGGGAGGGGAGGGTGGGGGGGTGTTCCCTGACTTGAACTGAATGAACATGGATGCCATAGCTTAGCGACATAAGGGGTTGGGGAAGTGAACTGAAAAAGCAGATGGTAGTTCAACTCATGTCATGATCATAACGGTAACACAATGTACTGGGGCACCTTGACTATCGATGACGCCGCCCGACCTCCGGGATGTGGGCTGAAAGGCTGTGTAAAATGCATATGTGCGAAGATACGAGGGTGCCGATCCCGTACAAACTGATCCCAAACTGAATACTGTAATGAGCGTTTGATTTCTGCAATAAAAAACCGTTAAAAAAAAATAAATACAATCTGGAAGAATGCTCTACATTTTTCCTTTCAAGCATGGTGGTATGGTGTTTGTTATAATCGTAGACTAAAGAGAGCATTTACTGTCCCAATGTCTCTAAATATTAAACTAAATTCTCTCTGGTCTCCAGTTACCATTTTACTAGATTCCTCCATTTTAAAGACTTTCATACATCAACCTTTAACTGATGAAGTATCTAAGCCTCCTTGAATTCAATATTTTTCTTATTAGAGCTTACATTCTAATAGTTATATGTTTTGCTTTTTTGGTTCCCTGATAATATATACTCCATGATTTTTGTAATTCCACTACTGTTTAAAATTATTTTCATTTACATGAACTGTGCTTTTATTTTTGCCCTTTCAATTTTCTTTTTTCCTGGCCCTTATCCAGTTTTCTACTATAATTGCAAATATGTTCAGTTTTATCTTTTTATTATTCAGATGTTTATTATATTATATTGTAAAACTTCTGTTTTATTTCCCCTTTTCCTACTTAATAAACTTTACTTCTAAAACCTAAAAACAAGACATAGTACATTCAAGCTGCTGACTCACACTTCACATTTTGAAGTGGCTACTTAGGACTACAGTGTTCTACTTGAAGGACAAACTCAGATTCAAGATATTAATTGATTGTGAGGGTCAAAGTTATCTCATTGACGCAAATGCAACGACTCTGCAATGAAGCATTGATGTTTAGTTAGCAACCCAAATAATTCCTGGAATTGGAGACACAACATAGTGGTCAGCGTTTGTTGCCACCAGACTAGATCTTGAACTCTGTATACAGGTATCATCACACTGTCTCCCCTAAGATTCAATACGTACCTTTTCATGACCTTCTAAACCAGGGGAGAAAACATGAGCCAAAGCAAAACCATATCTCCAGGATGTAAGAATTATTCACAAGGGCAATAGGGATGCTTAAAACAAGCAATAGTTTTTGCCCCTTTCGCCCACTGTAGGCACCCAATCTTAGCTCCATAATTATGACACCATGACAACTAGGAAGATGCAGGTGACTGTGCTCCCCAAAAGAAACAACATGGCACAACCTAGGTATACTAAAACTGAATCTTAACTGCACAAGACTGGAACTTGCCTCTGAAATAAAGTTGCCAGTGATGAGCTAAAAACCGCCCTTTAAAAGATATCGGATTTGGGGAAGCGGGGAGGACTTCTCTTTTACATGGAAATCTCTGTTGGGAGAATTGTGTCCCCATCAAAATAACCTCTTCTGTGGAATGGACGAACCATTCAATCAGATTGGAAAATACAACAATCCTCTATATATGTGCAAGTAAGCAGCCACCATAACTAGATTTGTTGTGAAAACTATGAGGGTTGACTCTACTGTAAATAACATCACTCAGAACTGAAAGTGCTGATCTCTTACAAAAAAACATGCAGTACTTTCTGAAAGCAGGAATAACAAATGCAAAACGAATCTTCTTGAAGATGGTGGTATGCTGGGTTGACAAATGCTGGAGGAGACCTCGAAAGCGGAATACTTGCTGATTTTTATGCAGCATTCTGGGTTTGGTTTTACTTCCTCACAAAAGCAGTATCAGAAGCATTTGGAGAGCAATAAAGGTGCAGATACATTTTCTTCTCCCCCAGAAATAAAGACCATGCAAAGTAGCCTTAATGGAACTGTTTGAACTGATAAACACAGATGGAGAAGTGTGCATTAAAAGTACATAGGAGCACTATTTTTTTTGCCAATAGCTATATACTCTACGAAGAGCAACATAAAATATAATAAAGTGACTCAAGCTCATTTCAAGCCGATTATATAGAAATATGAAACTGTATATTACTTCTTTCCTGAGATCTTAATCCTAGAATCCCTTGTGTTGGTAATAGATTTTTCTGATGGGAACAAGACCCAAACTGTCTAAAGGGGTCTCTAACCTGTAGCTCATGAGCTACTGTAGCTCTTCTGATACCTCTGAGTAGCTCACCTGTGTGCAGCCCGGTTTAAAAAATCAGAAAGCTTTTGCTTGGTTGAATTATTATACATATAAAAATTGAGATTATGCAACACGAATAACATTAGTAGCTCTCAATGCGTTTCATTGAACATAAGCAGCGCTCAGTACTGAAAAGGTTGGAGACCCCTGGCTCAGGTGATTCAGTAAGAAGTTAGTGTAAAACTGCGCCTCTGCTTTTTGTGGTTTAAATTTCTTTATTAGTATTATTGTCATGAAACATAATACATCAGCTTTTCAAGGCCTGATTCCCTTCAGGCCACAGAGCATTGGATTGCGTGTCATCCCCATAAGACCCTCCCCTACCGCTGAACCCCTGACCTGGTTGCACATGAAAACAAAATCTGCACTGTCACAAGGATGACCCATCTAAATGTAGAAATCTGTTAGGTAGTGGTGGGGAGAGCCTCAGGCAGGTGAAAAAGTCGTAATTATTTTTGACAGGTAAGCTTGTGGAATTCGGACGTCAGAAACTTCAAGAATAGTCCCCACAACTTGGGGAATGAAGTACCCTGGTTGGACAAAGTGAGGGTTATGCGTTCTATCCCAAGTATGGACCACATTCCGTGTAGCCATCCTTAGTATGTGGGAATGTGCCCCACACCCCAGTGTGCCAAAGTATCCTGCAAGGTTGCCCCAGGGCCAGTCCAATCTGTCTACCCCGGAGAGATTTAAGTGGGAAGGTGAATATGTTGGGGAGAACCAAGATAATGTAGGTGGAGATTCTGGCGAGTTCTGTGTCAAAGTGGGTATTGATGTCGTTAAGCACCTGCAACCAATAAGTCGTGAGTTTCAGGCAGTCTCATGGGATATGTAGTAGGGTACCCAGGGACCCACATTGACGCCAGTACTCAGGTGGTCTAGAAGGGTTACATTTGTGCAGTCAGTGAGGTGTGAAATACCAATAGGTGACGTTGCGATGCTATCCACACTGTGAGCAGTGTAACGTGCCTGGTAGTAAATGTCACCATACTCTTTCAGCGTCAGCCCTCTACCTATTTCTGAATCCCAGGGTTTCTGGCTAGAAGGTTTGGAAAACTCGGCAGTAGGGCTTATCATGCAGCATAACTCTGAGGTAAGGTGTTTATTGGAAGCCTTAGAGAGCAGCCAGCATTCAAAGGGGGTAAGCTACCGCTCCACTCCAGTGATGACAGAGGGGTGCATCACCCAATGGCGAATTTGGATGTAGTGTCAGAGCTCCGACTCCGGGAGCGCATGAGTGTTGACTAGAAGGGGACCAGACCCTCCTGATCAAACAGGTGGCCAATAGATCTACAGCCTGCTTGATTATAAAGGTGAAATGTAGGGTTGCGTAAGCCCAGGGTGAAGTCTGGATTCCCAACTATAGGCATTGACTGAGAAGGGACGGATGTGAGGCCCCCCCTGTACTGCCAGTCCATTCCAGGCAGCCAACAAAGACTTAGTGATGGGAGAAGGGTTTTGGGTCAGGCGTGTTTGGGGAGAAAGGGCATTCTCCACAGGGGCTGCCCTGCCAGAACCCAATCCATAAACCGCCAGCGTTTCTCTGACTCTACAGAGGCCCATTCCACAAAGATCCTGATTTGGGTAGCACGATAGTAGCAACAGAGATTTGGGTGCCCTAGACCTCCTTCAATTGGGGGGTCTGTAACTGACGTATCTGCGGAAGCGAGGCCATTTGTTGGTCCATACAAATCGATTAAGCTCCTGCTGCAAAGACCGCAATGCTCCAGGGGTGGTTCAGCAGTGACAACCTGAAGAAGGAACAGAACCCTAGGGAGGATTGTCATCTTAATTGCTGCGATTTGTCCGATCCAGGATAGTGGATAGAGTTGCCACCGGCGGAGGTCGGATTTGATCTGATGGGTCAGAGTCTGACCATTAAGGGCAACTGTTCCTGCAATTGTGGGGGTGATATGAAGGCCCAGGTAAGGAATAGACGGTGCTCACTGAAGGGGTGGAGTCTGTTGTAAGGCACCTACTGTGTGCGGCCAGAGGGTCAGTTTGAGGGCCTGTGCTTTGCGAATATTTGCCTTTAGGCCTGCTGCCAGACTGAAACCCTCCAGCTCACCCAGGAAGGCGGGTAGGGAGGTGGAAGGCTCCTCCAGGGTTGCCAAGTTGTCATCTGCATATAAGCTTATAGTGTGTTGTTTTTCCCCAGTAGAATTCCTCGTAACTTGGGGTTGGTGCCCGAGTCGACGTTCTGAATTTTACCAGTAGAACTCCAGAAATTAGCAGAATTATTAGTGATTACCCCATCAACCCAGATGAGGTTTAGAAAAAGTAAATTCATGACCAACAATGCAGCAATACTTATGCCGATGACTAGGCGTACAATGAAGGAAGGTGATGTACAATTACATTGTAGTTTGACCACTTTTGTTAAGAAAGTGCTACCTTGTAGAATGGAGTGTAAAGTGATTATTGTGCATGTATAGGTGAACTTGATCAAGGAACATTGAATGCCTTAAATAAACAGGCAAAGGCCAGAATTACAACAGTGGAGTTTGGGTTGTATTTTAGCCTACTCATGTTCAACTTGGACATGAAGGAATCGGGACCAAGAATTTGAGGGGAGGAGCCTTTGCCACTGAAAATCAAAGGTATGACATTGTCTGCAGATTATTGTTACACAGATGGGATATGTACTGACAAACATACGGTCATAGTACTTTGAGGATTTTGAATATGCATTTGTGAAGTGCAAAGTATTGTGTCAAAAGATTGACTATGGAAACTCTCTTTCAGTTGGATTTCCTGATATTGAGCTCATTCCCTTAACCCCTTACACACTCATGACGAGCTGAGCTCGTCATGAACCGCTGGTTTTCGCTATCTTCAGCGCACCATGGTAAATCTGCTCAGCGTTGATGCGGTTAAAGGCTGTACTACATGGTCCTATATGCTTTGGTGCAGGAACGAACAGATATGGCCACATCACAAAAGCATTACTAACCCCTCAAGGCTACCCTTAGTTGTGATGCTGAATGAGACTAAAACTCCAAGACCCGTTGCTCACACACATTCCCAGGGGCACGACACTCCTGGATGCCTCTCCCCTTGAGGACAGAGTGTTGGATGGGCAACTTCCTGAGAAAACCATCTCTCTGATATATAAGACACTCATAAATAATATGGAGGACCCATTAGTTATAATAAGGCGACACTGGAACGAAGATGGTTTGGAGCTAGATGATGAGGACTGGCAGGAGGCGATTTCCTCCCCGCGGGTGGCGGCAATCCAGATGAGGCTTAGACTGGTGCAACTCAAGATACTATACAGGTCATATGTCACGGGGCCCTGTCTGGTCCATATGGGCTGCTTAGAGAGTGGAGAATGCAAGAGGGGATGTGGGGAACTGGGGACGTTCGCACATATACTGTGGCACTGTCGAAGTGTACAAGCGTATTGGGAGAGGTTCACCACACACTGCAGGCGGTCCTGGGGATAGTACTACAGCCAGAGGCCCGCAGATGCATTCCGAATGTCTGGGAACCCACGGACCTAAACACATACAAAAAGCAATGGGCAACATTGGCATTCATGATAGTGAAGCATAATATTGACCAACTGTGGGGAGCCAGCCAGCCGCCCCGGATTTCGAAAAGGATGGAGGATTTAGATTGGTGTATATTTATGGAGAGGTCAGTCTATTCTGCCAGGGGATGCCCAGGGAAGTGGGGTAAGGTCTGGGAGGCTTGGAGGGGCGATGTCTGTGCCGCACCGGCATGTCAAGAAGAATCGGAGGCGCAAGAGTCCCCTTGATCCACCTACGGTCATAACGGCATAATATTTTGAATGTATGGAATGTCATTGAGAAACTTGGAATATCTATGCATATGTCACCTGATGTGTTTCCTTGTTGGTTTTATTGTTCAATAAAAAGAAATAAAAAAAAAAAACTACAAGGCCATGGCTACCACGGGTGAATATTTTGTATACTAAATTACGCTGCAATTTTCAATGTTATTAACAACCCACGCTAGAACATTCCTTATATTTTATGAGCCAAATAAACATCTTTCAAGGCAGTGGCAAACTAAGGGGCTAATGTAAAGTTACCAGTTCAAGTTATAATGAAATGTTTCATTGTATTGTAGCTCACATCAGTAAAATGATTCTGTTATACGAAACCCATGTTGGTGATACATTAACTATACCCTTTTCTGCTGGACTCCGATGCCTGTCCAGTATCCTGTTTTAAATCATCCATCCATTGAAAATGACTTATTTGGTTAGTTTTGTATTCTTTTACATGGATTGTTAAACAAAAGCCCACCAAATTCATACACTGAGTGTTACTAGGTAATTCGGGCACTTTATTGACAGCAAATATTAATTAAAAAACGGTTCCTGCTTTTCAAATGGTGTAAAAAAAAAATAGTTACCACAATTCACTATGCTACAGATTGACATCCCCCAAAAGAAAGCCTCAAAATGTGTAAAAATAAGAAACGTAAAAATGTACATCAAACAAATAAAAAACTTTAGGGTTTATATTCTCCTCCACCAAGAGGTAAATTTAGGGCTCCATGTCTCTAAAAGTTTTTTAACCTTTTCTAGTAGTGCTTTTTTTGTTGTGACGTAAGGAGTTGTATAGGTCCGTTCCGAACAATAAGCCTAGGTATTTAATGTTGCCTTTCTGCCAGGTCAAACCGGAGTCCCCCAGTGCGTCTCAAGTGCAGCGGATGTTTAAGGGTTTACATTCAGATTTGTCATTGTTTAGCTTGTAGCATAATAGGGAGGAGTACTGTGTGATTGTGCCTATGCGGGCCTTTATCAACTGTTTTGGTTGTTCGGTTACTATTAGGATGTCGTCTGCGTACACGGCTAGTTTTACCACTGTGTCTTTGATTCATACCCCTACGATGTCTTCCTTTAGTTTTATCCCTTGGATAAGGGGTTCCAAGGCCAAGGTATTCTTCTATGGCTGTCTCGATTTCCCTTCTATCCTCTGGGTTGAGGGTGGTTTCCTCGTTATAGCGCCATCTTCTAGAGGTGGTCTTCATTGTCGTGTCCGCTTAGTTTTAGGCTAATGGCAGAGTGATCTGATACTAGTCTAGGGGCTATTTCTGAGTGTTCCATTAGGTGTGAGTAGGTCCCTGATAACAAGATGTAGTCAATTCTGATGTAGGAGTTGTGTGGGAAGGAACAGAAGGTGTAGTCCCTTGTGTCGGGTTGTTGCAATCTCCATGCATCTTTGAGGTTGAACCTGATGCAAATATTTTGTAGTGTTGTGTGTGACTGCGTGCTATGATATGGGGTCGTTGACTGTCTGTCCAGGGTGTGGTCTAAAGGGATGCTCAGGTCTCCTTCTACGATTATGAGCTCGTCTTGAGGTAGCTTGTCTAGTGACTCCAAAACAGCCTCCCAGAAGTTTGGGTCGTCTAAGTTCCCACTCCTTCTAACAGACGATTTCCACCGGAAAAATCAATAACATGATCTCAAAATTCATATGGCAGGACAAGAGGGGTAGGATCAGCATCAAGAAGTTGAGACTTCCGAAACAACAGGGGGGCCTAAATCTGGCGGACTTCCAAACCTACCAGCTAGCTTTCCTGGCAAATCAGGGATCACAGTGGGTATCCACTTCGCGGGGATAATCCTCAGTTTGGCTTCAGGTTGACCGAGCCATAGTAAACAATAGACACCCCCTTACCCTGCTCACAACGAACACCCACCCCACCGCGTCAAAACAGATCTTCAAAAACACCAAGATAGCTATGCAAAAAGTAGACAAAAAAAATGGGGATCAATATCACGGGCTCCAAATCGGAGTCGCTGTGGGCAAACAGCAGAATCAAATATAGGAGAAAGAGCCTCAACTTCGAAACATGGATAGAGAAGAGCATCTACTTTACGTACCAATTAGACCACAGCTTTCCAAACTTTTCATGTTGGTGACACACCTTTTTGTGAAAAAAATTTCAGGGACACGGTAACGCGATCGAGCGCAGCGTGCTAGCCTGAACCACTAACAACCCCACCCACACACACACAACCCCCCACACACACAACCCCCACACACACACAACCCCCCACACACACACCCACACACACCCACCACCACACACACACACACACCCACACACTACCCCACACACACTACCCCCACACACACCTCCCCCCCACACACACAACCTCAGACACAACCCCACACACACACAACCCCCCACACACACAAACCACACACAACCCCACACACACACACAAACAACCCCACACACACAATTAAAACCAAAAGTTCCAGATCACCTGATTTCTCCAGTTTATTGGTAACATTTGCAGAGGTGGCTAAGGTTGTCCAGGAAAACACTAATGCCAAGAAAAGTCTAGGAGGAGTGGGACTGACTTGTTAAAATACCGTGTAGCAGTCCAATTTAGAATCGTACCCGAATGGTCCAAAAGTGCCCTGATGAAAAACGGGGCTTCGTGGCTTAAGGAATTGATCGAAGAAAAGCTGTAGGATCGAACTTGGATGAAAAAGTGAAAAAAGTCCAGAGACAATATAATCTGTACATCTACTTCGTAACAAAAAGCATAATGGATGTTTGGGACATATAGCTACAAGGGCTTGACTGTGTTCCTGTTCCAATACACAAGAATATGTGACAAGAGAGGTCATAGTAGGGGTAGAATGAGGACGTAGGACGATCTCAGATGGTAGAATGTTGTCTTAAATCCTACTGATAATATAAAAACAGGAAGCAAGAGAGGATGAGATTCACATGTGATCTCACAGCAGATATATTATTTCCCTTAGCCACAGTTTCACACCATGTCCCAGTAGCCCGACCAACCAGTCACATTAAAAAAAAAAAGTCCAAAATACAGCACTCAAATTAGATAGTAGACTAAAACTATTGGACTTCTGACGTCTGGGTCATGTATAACTGGGTTTATTCACTTTAAAGTTGGGCAGCCAGGGAACGAAATTAGACATTTAAATATTACTTCATTGGGAAAAGGCAGATACTACTTAAAACTAACCTCATTTGCCTTCAGTTCAGAATGTTTTTTTTTACACAAAAGTTCTATTCTTAACAAAAATGAAAAAGCAAGCTGTAACTGAAGCTAAATGCTGTCTGCCGTCTGGGGCCGGTTTCTAATGAGATCACTTCTCACCAATCCGTTAAATGTCAACCATCCCAGCTCAAGATAAGAAAGCTCGAAGGTAAACATGCAAATGGTATGTAAACGATAAACTAAGACTTGCTCATGCCAAACCGTGACAACTACAGATGGATTTGCTCCCGTAACTTGTAATAGTGAAGGCCAAGGCATTATTTCTGTGAAGAGGAAATCTTTGAGATGACCAGCCTGGTTTAAGCTCCTCTTCTGTTTGTCCTGTCCAGGGCTCAAACAAGACAGATCGCCAGTGTTGCAGCAGACAGCGCCTTGCCACCCTCACGGCTAAGTGAAATGCTTGTTCCCAAGATTACAGTAATTACAACCTCAGCGTGAGCTCCAAACACGCGCTAAAGGAAACATCAGCACGTCAATGGGCAGATAAACAGCGCATTCATGCTTTAAGACACCCCCCCTTCCCTGCAGCCCTAACAAGCGCGACACACCTACGCATAGGGCGCGACACAGTAACGTGTCGCGCCACACAGTTTGGAAAGCTGTGAATTAGTCAATGATCAGGGCCCCATCACGTTCTACGACCTGAAAAATAGCTTCCAACTAGAGGACATAGACCTATACAGATTTCTAAAAGTCAAGGCAGCCCTAACAAAGGCCAAACTACACAACACACTACCCTCGATCTTCCAATACGTAGAGGGCATAAACAAACTAGGCCACCAAGTATCACGCATCTATAAACTACTGCGCCCAATTAACGCCAAACCCAACACCAGACTAACCGAGTACTGGGACAAACAGTTAAGGGTCCAGCTAAGCGAGCTTGAGTGGGCGAAGATCTGGTCCTCAGCCACACAAAACAAGATCACCCGAGTCCTAGCACAAACTAAGTTTTGGCTCCTTTATAAGGCATACTGGACCCCGGACTGCCTACACACACTGGGCATTAGAGAGACCAACCTCTGCTGGAACTGCAACACACACAAAGGGGACCTAGCACACCTAATCTTCCACTGCCCTACACTTAAGATCTTCTGGGGAAGGGTGTTTGACTTTATAGACGAGATCTTTAAGCGCAAGACGACCAAGGACTTTATCTCCATTGTCACAGCAGGTATAAGATCAGACCTGGCCTCGGAGCACAACGAGGATCTTATGGACCTCCTGCTGACAGCTGCAGTCAAAACAGTCCTGAATAACTGGAAAGACTTAAGCAAAGCGACCTTTCAATCCTGGCTAAACTGGATTACTTACATGAGAGGCACGGTCAGTTTGGCATTGCAGTACTCCCTACGGAAGGGCTCTACCAGAGGAATGTGGGAGACCCTGGACAGGTTCCTTACCCCCAACAAACCCTCATGAATAGCCGGTCCAGAAGGCCTACCAGTATCCTTTTCACTGCTCGGACGGATCAAGCCAAGGTAGCTTCAACAGGGTCTGGACCGCTCCTGCGCCACCTGGCTTTGGTTTTTTGCTTTGTACTGTGTTGTGGCATAGGTTGAAACTACAGTACTCAATATCCAGGGACATATTATCGTTTCTCCTCTTATCTCCTCCTCTTTCTCTTTTCCCACTGGTCTGTTTTCTCTCTTTTCCCTCGTCTATCATTCACCTAAGGGTATACCGGACCACTGCAAGTGATGTATACGATTGTTTGTACCACTTGTAAAATTCCAATAAAAATGGTATTTAAAAAAAAAAAAAACTTTCAGTGCAGACATCATACAAAACATAACCATAGCACAAAAGGTTAACCCGTAATGGTGTTAAGTAGGGTTTTTTAATTATGGCTATTAGAATAATTTCATTGAACCAGGACTATGGATAGTCATTCCTATGTCAGAATGACCTATTTCAAAGTACCTCAAAGTGGGGTCACAGACATGTCACGGCGGGGGCCACACAAAGCTTTCAGTTGGAAATGTGGACCAGTCCGTAAACTTCGTAGATCAGCATGTTTGTTGCTAGCATGCTGCAGGAATGCGTACATTTATTAAAGGGCGTTTCTTCAGGTGAGTCTTAGCCACGGTCTTGGCTTGCAGCGAGGGCAGGAAATGGAGCTACACCAACAAATGGTTTGAAAACCCATAAGGATTCTGTTCAAAACTTCAAGAACGAACAGTGTATGGTTTCTTTGCAAAGCTTTAAATACAATGGTTGTGGGTGAAAATGTCATTTTTTAAAATTTCGGCTGCTACCGTGTGTATCATGTCAGGGCATTCGGCCAAGTGTGGTGGTGTGTGTTTTATGTCCCTGCCGCCGGGTATGACCAGGTTGGCGGCTTTCTCATTTAGACAGTTCACAAGTCCCTACAGCCAATGATGGTGTCTTATTAGAAGCATTTCAGGGCCTACAGTTGATCATAAATAACACCTCCCATCCATATGCTATTAGTGCCCTTGTCCATAAGGCAAGAATAACCTCCAGAATGCTAGACCAGCAGGACACTTGTGCACACTCTTTTATATACACACACACACACAAGACTAACCTCCAGAATGCTAGACCAGCAGGACACTTGCGCACACTCTTTATATATATATATATATATATATATATATATATATATATATACACTCTCTCTCTCGCTCTCTCTCTCTCTCTTGCACTCTTTCGTAGATTTGTACTGTCACATTCACACACAAACACAGTACCACTCACACTTCCATTAGTCAATCTGCTTTTATTGTGTTAGAAAGGCTCGCCCTGCTACTTCTGCTATATCTGCTTTTCCTTTTAGTGAAGCTTAATAAAAACATTCTCTATATGCTATTCGTTAATAATAATATATTACTTTGTCAATGTTTGTTACAAGTATGATGTGAAGTAAAGGTGCACTTCTTTAAAATAGCTGCACAGGGCTTATATGTTTCATGTGGTGGATCAAGCAGCTACAGTATCGGAAAAGAACAAATTCACATTCTAACGTGTACTATCACAGCATCCAACTGATTTTTTTTTGTCAAACCTTTTTTATTGCAGAACCATAGGCATCACAACTTAATCAAATATCATGTCATCAGCGTGGGATCTCCATCCCCTTGATTGTACATCCATCTTTCGAACACAGCCATTCAGCCCACATCCCGGAGGTGGGGCGGCAATACGCATAATCAGGAAAATCGGCACATCCAATATTCGCTGTGTGCGTCACATGAGGAGGTCCGCTGTCAGCATTTGAGTTGTTAGCCCCCCCCCTCCGATGTCTCGTGTTAGAGTCACCTCCTATGCATCGCCTTATCTAAGGACCCCCCCCAACTTCCCCAACCCCCTCCCCCCCAAATGTCCCCACTTGCGCCTAACCAGCCTACATATGGGTACTCAATGACCGGCAGGAGATGCAACAGTTTATTTAGATGTGTGTGCCTGGTGAGGGCACTATCGCTGTAGATGAGCCGGCCGCGCCATCCGGCGCCTCCTCCTCCCCTTCCTCTTCCTCAACTGAGCTATCTCGCAGAGCTTGCACTAAGATCTCCCACTCCATTGCCGCCTCCTGAGCCCTCTCGTCATCTTTCCGACGTGCCAGTTGGTACCTGGCTGTGCTCTCGCTCGCCGCCCATTTCATAAACTCATTCAACCACCTCCGATGTGTGGGGCCCGTTTTCGACATCCATCCCTTGGTCACTTCCCTTTAGGCTAGGAGGAGGCCCATGTCAATGAATTTGCTCGATATCTTATTCTTGGGCGTATGTGGGAACCAGTGCAATATACTGACTGCCGTATCGAAGAGGAGGTCCCTACCCGCCACCTCATTCAGGGTGACGCCAATCTCCTCCCAGTAATTTTGTAGATGAGGGCAGTCCCTGAGCATGTGGGTCAGGTCCGCTCCTATGCTATTACAACGCGGGCAGGCCGCCTCCTCCGCTCCAAAGTACTCTCTTATTTTGCGTGGGGTAAGGTAGGCCCTGTGGAGGATATAGAAATGGATCAGCTGAAAGCGTGCGTTTCTCGTACTCTTTGTAGCTCGCTGTACGAGCTGTGCCCACGTGGTGTCTGGGATCTCCTTTTGCAGGTCTAGTTCCCATTTGGTTTTCAGCCCAGTCAGAGGCTGCAAGGCTTCGTTTAATATCCTATTATAGAGGCATGTGACCGCCTTGTAGGTACCCGCAGACATCATAGTATATTGGCATGCCAGCGATGTTGGCGGTTCCACCAACCCCTCGCCCCAGTGCGCTTGAATGGCGCGCACTATTGCCGCGTGCAGCAAGTAGTGCTCGGGCGGGGAGAGCTCTGTCCAGCGTCCGCGGCGGCTCTCTCGTGCCACGTGCGTCGCGCTAGTGCTGGCAGCCAGGATTCCCAGGGCCTCTCCAGTTACCGGCATCTATGTAGTCGAGGAGCGTCCCCTCCCCAGATGGATCAGGTGGCAGCAGACCCCCATAGGGGGCAGGAGGCCTCGGCGGATCTCACAGCACTCCAGGCCTCAACCCGGGAACGTCCTCTCCGATGGGAGGCGAAAGTAAGATGGCCGCCACCACCAAAGTCATTGCCCCGTAGTGGAGATAGTTCCCGGGGGCGCCGGGGTCGTCCGGCACCAATGACCCTGTCACCGGAGGCTCGGCGCCGCCCCCTCAGGCCGATCGAATCGCCGGAAAGGTCCCCGAGCGCCCCCAGCACTCCTAATATTAAAGGCCCCGGGAAGACGGGGGTCGATTTGTCGTTTCCCTGGCAGGGAGGTGCCTCGCCGGGAGCCTCAGATCGCAGCTCTAGCATCGGCAGCAGGAGGAGACGGGGCGCATAGCAGCCGGTCCCACTCTCTCTAAAGCTTCCGGGCTTCAGGTGGTCCGTCGCAGACGGGCGTCAGGGCCAGAGACGCAGCCTTCAGTTTCTCGCCGGCTGTGCGAGTGCCGCCATCTTGCGCTTCGGACACTCGCTCCCTTCTCTCCGAGCGAGCGTCCCGCAGTGCTGTCTCCGACGCGCTGGGCCAACCGGAGCAGGCGCTGATGTGTTGCTCGGGATCACCCGGAGTATCACGAGGATCCCAAGTCAGAAACAGGATGGAGTTTCAGGATTACTGGGCGGAGGGGTCGGGAGCCTCGTTAGGCTGCGACCATCTTCTCCGGCTGCTAGCCACGCCCCACAGCATCCAACTGATCTTATGAAATGCTTGAATTTTGGCAGCTATGGATTTTATCAAACACTTAGCATTTTTAGGTTTTAGAGACCCAACTTACAATGGAAAAATACCTCAAGTCCCAGAATGAAGCATTGTGGTGAATGGAAAGCCAGGAATGGCTCAAGTTGTCACATGATCCTCAGCCCAGCACCATATCCCAAAGTCTCAGCCCCAGGGGTGAGCCTTTGGGGTATGGTGCTGGGCTGAGGATCGCGTGCCATCCCCTTGTGCCATCCCACATTCTCAGTTCACTCTGCCATCTTGCACCAGACCCATTGTTGTAGATAGAATTAAGTATCATCCAGGACTACGGAAAGAGTAGGTATTCAGTGGGTGTGTAGAAATATGGTTATATTCATTAGAGTTGTGTAATTCTTTTATTTGTAGACTAATAGGTGTGCTCTTGTAAGTGCTGGGTGATGGTGAATAGTGTGAATAAGTGCAGCATGAGTGGTGCGAGTGTAGGCTGAAAAATGTGCAGATGAGTGTTGGGTGAGCTGCATGAACAGTGTGAGAGGAGGGCCCATGTGAGCGTCAGGTTAGAGGAGTGCGTGCAGAGTGAGAGGAGTGAGTGTATGGTGGTGTAATGCAGGCTGCGTGGTGTGCTTGTGTGTGGTGCAGGGTGAGCGGTGAGACTGAAAGGTGATCTGTGAGAGGGACTGAGGATTGCACAGTGAGAGGAGTTAGTGCTGAGTGATTGGTGTGTCGCAATGAGTTCTGGCAGACTATTGTCCCTGTGCGCAGGCAGGATGAACAGAGGGCCTATATGAATGCAGGCTGAGAGGTTGTGTGACTCCAGGGTGATTTCTGTGCTTGTTTGCGTGGTGTTAGTCCAGGGCGAGTGTTGTGCCCATGTGAGTGAGGAGTAAGCTGTGAAAGTGACAGAAGTGCCTCAGAGCACAGCAAACGATGTGACAGTAAGAATAGTGAGAGGAGTGCCTACATGGAGGGTGATGTGACATATGAGTTTGGGTGCGGGTGAAAGTGCAGAGTGGGAGGAATGAATGCATGGTGAGTGATGTGCTAGTTTGAGTGCGATTGCAGAGTGAGCAGTGAGTGACAGGTGCACATCGAGGAGTGTGCGCGTGTAAGTGCTGGGTGAAAAGCGTGAGTGCATGATGAGTGGTGTGAGTGCAGTGTGACCTCTATTAGTTCAGAGTAAGCAGTGTGCACATGTGACTGCAGGCTAAGTGGGGGGAGAAAAGTGTGAGTTCACGGTGAGCTGCACGAGAAGTGTGGTTGCTGTGAGTACAGGGCGAGTGGTGTGCTTGTGTGAGTGCAGGGTAAGAGGAGAATGAATAATGTGAGTGCAGGGTAACAGCGTGAGTGCAGTGTGATCGCTGTGAGTGTAGGGTGAGCAGTGATATTGACAAGAGAGTCTGTCATGTGCGTGCAGGTTGAGCAGTGTACTTGTGTTAGTGCAGGCTAGGAGGAGGGTGAATGGTGTGAGTGCATGGTGAGCAGGGTGATCACTGAGTGCAGAAAGAGCGTGAAAGTGCAGGGTGTGAGCGTGTAATTGAGAATGAGGAGTGAGTTGTCTGAATGAAGGATGTATTCCCAGACACCTGAGTAACTCAGCATTGTATTGATGGCTGGCATAGGGTTTCAGATACAAGTTAAACCAGTGGTTCCCAAACTTTTTCGACCCGCTGCTCACTTTGACCCATTGGCCATTGCCCGAGGTTTCCCACTGTTACTTTTTTGGGAGGGTGGGTGGGATGTAAACACAGAGAGCTTGCATTTCTCTTCCTGAAAATAATTGGAATGGAGCTGATGAAGGTATCATATACGCAAGGTGTTTCGTATTACTAAGGCGGTGCCGCTAATAAAACAATTCCTAGTTCGACTTCTTTTCCCATGCCCTTTTCAGAGTACACGCTCAAACTTTCTTATCCCACTCACAGTGCTAGATAGCACCCCTATGCATGTAGGGCCCATTGCCAAAGTGTTTCGGTACTTGAAGAATATGTGCATGCACTTCCATTTCTACTCATGTCGTATATGCCAACACATCTGTCTCAGCAGAGTGACCCCCGATTTTTTAAACCACATAGAGCTTTATTTTTGCTGTCTCTTCCCTAAAATTGGCTCCAAATCAATGCATTTACAGCTTTAGGAATGTCACTTAAAAATCATCAACATCATGCATTTCAGTCAAATTAGTTTAACTGAAGCCAACAGACCCTTTAACATTAAATGCATTCAAGTGCTTGGTGTGTGGCTCTTCTGGCTAGGTTTGATGGCTCCCCAGGGAGCCACTGTGCACAGTTTGGGAACCACTGAGTTAAACTACTGCTATTATGCCATCAATCAGGGATGGAGGGTAGAGGAAATAAATAATTTCCTGATCCTGCAACTAACTTTCAGTCTTGTAATTACGGTTGTCAGTTGACCATATTTCTACCGACGCCAGCAGTATTTTAATGTCCCAGCCAGTTCAAAAATAAGCGAAATCACCTAAAGCCGGTATTTTTAACACTTACCTTTGCATTCGTCAAACAGGAAATATAAATAGAATGCATGTTAAAATATGTTCTAGGGCTACATTGATCCATAACTAATAATTAAAGGAAACATAGACAGAAAAGTCATGTTACAAATGAATACATACAGTTTTATTTACAGTCCTATTTAGCGTGAAAGCGAGGCCTTTGCAGACTCTTTAAACAACAACAAATTACTGGTATTTTTCTCTCGGAAAGGTGGCATACCTACTTGTGAGAAGCATTTCCACGAAATGCATTCTCCCACTGTGGCAGTAAAAATAAAACACAAATGTAATAGGCAGAGTGGGGCCCCAGAGGGTACTGGAACAAATGAAAAAAACACAAAGCCTCGTTAACAAGTTCACATAACAAAAGGTATGTAAATGGTCTTTTAAATACCTGTAAAAAATCTCAGGTGTGGCTGAGAATAAGACTCGAGACTGCCCTACTGATACTACAGCAGCACAGGCTGTAGCAGCCCGGGCGGAGACACACGACGGAGGGGAGTGCGGTGGGGGGGGGATTCTAAAGCCTTTTTATCCCTACAGGTGCCTGGTACCTGAAACTACATGGTCATATCAGGCCACAGCAAGGACTTGAACTAATTATCTTGGATTAGAACGGTCCCGGAGGGAACATTATTCTCAGCTTACATGAGAATGTTGGCCCTCGCTGTCGGGTCCTATCGGTTGGAAACTACCGTAAGGGCTTTAAAACAAGCCCAACTGAATTTCAAGCACTGCATCCACATTCAACCTTTAAAGGCAGCTGAATTGAGTTAACTGGATTCTTCATGCTTTACACCTAGTACCGCCTTGACCCAATTGTTTTTATAAAAATTAGCTAACTCTCGACCAAATTATTGGAGTTTTATCATTTTGGCCTTAATTTATCCAGCTAAATTACTTTTATTTTACAACTTGGCGTGGAGTCTTTTTGTGGTGTTTTTACTGTGTTACTACAATCAGTGTGCAGCACAAATGCTTTTACCTCCTCGCATTGAACAGTCTGTGGAAAATGGGACTCGTTCACACTGCCTCTTTAAAGCTAGTAAGACTAGAACAAAGCAACCACTGTGCTTACACACAAACTTGTGCGAGGGCCCTCCAGCGTTTGCTGACCCCCCAACTTCTAAGGCATGGGGTGCTGGCTATCCTGTTTTTCCATCCCTCGGAAGCCCGTTCCTTCACCTCGGTCCTCTTAAAAATGTTGCCAAGCATTTTCAATGTTATTTATAAGGAAAATGCTACTTACCAGTATGCATCTGTTCTTGGCATGTAGAGCTGCAGAGTTGTACACTTTGCATAGATCGCCATCTAGTGTTGGGCACGGATGATTGCATGTTGTTTTTGTCTTCAGAGAAGTCTTGCAGTCACGAGACCGGTGACTCCTCCTTCGGTGTACAGTGCGCATGGGCTTCGGCTCAATCGTTAGATTGTTTTGCCAGTAGGGTTAGATGGAGTAGTGAGAAATAAAGTGTCCATGCTTGATGTATCTAATTGAACGGAGAAAAATGGGTTCAATAGAACGTATCATGTGTAAAGAGGGTGACACAGTTTAAACTAAAGTTATTTTGGGTGAATAATCACGTGATGTAAGTTCCACAAATGCATTTTAAAATGATGTTTTTAACACAGGAGTTAATATCATGAAGTTGAAATGTTGATGATAATGTGGATTGTTGACAACGTTATTATCAGACAGTGATGTTTTGTTCTGAATTGTTTAATTCGCAGTGACCCCTGACGAAGGGCTGATGTCACAGCCCGAAATGCATTGGGTTCATAATAAAAAGGAATGCTGCTTCGAACTACCTTTGTACTTGGATCTTATTTTCGGAAGAGGCCTGGATGGGCACACGATAATATGAGAAGTTTCCAAAGCACATCTTGTTACGCATGTGGATTTGAATGTAAACAACTTCGGATAAAACGCGGATGATAATTGACGAACTTTTGAATAATGTTAAACGATGACAAGCTGTGGATTTGATATCCATTTATGCAGTGCAGCTGGGAGTGGAGCGTGGTTTCTGCGCTCCCCACTTTCATGGATGATGTATCTAATTAACATAATACTGGATCAGATAGAGATATCCGGGGAGGAGGGTGGGCGTGTACAACTCTGCAGCTCTACATTCCAAGAACATATGCATACTGGTAAGTAGCATTTTCCGTTCAAGGCATATGAGCTGCAGATTGTACACTTTGCGTAGACTATATAGCAGTATCCTCCTCAGCAGTGGCTACCTGTATCTGTTGCAGTAGTTTGAAAAAGTGTTTTTAATACAGCCTGGCCCACACTAGCTTGTAGTTTTGCTTGCACATCTACACAATAGTGTTTTGTGAAGGTGTGTGACTTGGTCCACGTTGCTGCTTTGTATATGTCATCTAGAGGAATGTTTCCTAAGAATGCCATAGATGCCCCTAGTTTGCGTGTGGAATGTGCCCTAGGGGGGAATGGTTAATGTGCGTTTAGCTTTAAGGTAGCATATTTGTATACATTTTACAATCCACCTTGCAATTCCTTTTTTAGATATAGGATTGCCTTTAGGAGGCGGGAAGAAAGCTACAAAAAGTTGTTTAGTTGTCCTAAATGGTTTTGTTCTTACTATGTAATAGAGCAATGCGCTTTTGACATCAAGAGTATGTAACGCTCTTTCTGCGACTGAGTCTGGTGTAGGAAAGAATACTGTGTTGTATATGAATTTAGGACCCTAGTGTAATTTTCCCGATTCATGTCCATATATAGGTATAAATCACCCTATCCTTATATAGGCATAGAAATCATAAACATATTAAGACTTAGCCTATGCAGTCCAAATACGGCATGGCTTCTTTCACTAGTTCCGAAAATCCACAACGATTTCTTGGAAAAACCCACCTTTAGCAGTCAGGGACTTCCCCTTGCTTGAATATTGATTTATCCAAGAACTCATGGAGTTTTCAAAGAACTGAGTCCTTGATGACGTTATGTCCAACCTTACGTCAAACTAGGCCCCTTCAAGGTATAAATATACCCACACTTGCCCAAGCAAACACACGGTGGTTTGGAGCAGTTCGACTATCTACATGCCCGACGCCCTGCTACAGCAAGTGCTGAAGGAAGCCGACCCTCCAGCAAACGCACTGAGAGAGACGCTGTCTTTTCTCTGGCTGAGAAATCCAGCTACAGTGTTTCCAACATACCCTTGCGGGTTGTTGGGAAATCGAGACCTGAGATAGAGATACCAGACCTCCTTCATTCTAAACCAAGGTACGGAGCTGATTAGACCCGTAGAGAATTCTTGGATTAGATTCTTGGCAAAAGAATACTGAAACTAAGCTACATCTCACTTACTTTTTCCCTTGTACTAGACCTAGGTAGGCGTATTTTAGAAGCACCAGTTGAGTACTTTTAGTCTTTATTTATTAATGTATGTATTTTATGGCTTAGAAACCATATAATGCTATTACAGTATTATTTTAAAATATTCTTCATACTGTACACATTGTACTTTGCAACCAGTATTACGATTGTAGCAGTTCATTTCCTCAGCATGAGAAAGAAGACTGGCGTTTTCAATAATAAGTATTTATTGAACAGTCTCTCTATTTCTCTGCACCTCTGGTGAAACGAAGCATGCACGATTGACTGAGTGAAATTACTATCTATTGTTTCCACGACTCTAGAGATACATTTCTGATTCTTGGGAAACAAAGTTGTCATGTTTATGCGGTTATCAGAAACTAATCCCTTCTTGTGTATTCGAGAAAATTTCTAGTGATCTCTGAGCTAGCTGGCACTCACAATTAAGTCTAGAATATTCGATAGAGACCTAGTAGACCTCAGTCCTACGTCAAATCTATAAGATATATTATTCCAATGCACAGAGCCTATTGGGAATATAGGAACTACACTACAACTGGTACTTCAACTGACTGGTTTAGATGGAAGGCAAAAACTACGTTGGGTAGAAAAGTAGGATTTGTTCTAAGAACCACTTTGTTGTGATGAATTTGTAAGAATGGTTCTTGTATGGTTAATGCCTGGAGTTCACTCACTCTCCTGAGAGATGTGATGGCGACTAAAAACACCTCTTTCCAAGTAAGGTATTGCAATTCACATTTGTGTAGCGGTTCAAATGGAGGTCCCATTAATCTGGTATGGACTATATCGAGATTCCACACTGTGGAGGGTGGAGCTCTTGGTGGAATTATTCTTTTAAGCCCTTCCATAAAAGCCTTTTTTGGTGGAACTTTAAAAAGCGACAGATGTTGTCTGTTCTGCAAGTAAGCGGCTATGGCAGGTAGATGTAATCTTATTGATGTATACGCTAGATTACAATCTTGGAGATGCAAAAGGTAACAAATGATGTTTTGAATGGAAGCATCTAGTGGGTCAATTTTATTGTTAGAGCAATAAATGACAAACCTTTTCCACTTTGCAGTGTAGCACGCTCTTGTTGTAGGGCGTCTAGCTTCTTTTATAACATTCATACATTCTTGTGGAAGATTGAGGTATCCAAACTCTAGGATTTCAGGAGCCAGATCGCTAGGTTGAGCTGATTGGGATATGCATGTCTTATCTCTCAATAGTTCTGAGTGAGAAACTTGGGAGAGAGGTGCAGCTTTTGATGTGGCACTACTAATAGCTGCAACAGAGTTGTGAACGAATAGTTTTCTTACCTGTCGGTGTAGTTTTGCAGCTTGAAGATGTTTCTGGATTCACTATGCTGTGCATTATTCCGCGGTCTTGTGGTTGGGTCCGGATTCGTAGTCTTTTCTTTGTTTTTTTTTTTCGTAGCCCAGGTGGGCGTCGGCGTCACACCTCCTTGGGTGCATTTCCGGTGACGTCGGCATGCTTCCTGCGGAAGCTCCCACTCTTGGGCGCCATCTTCGGAAACGAAAGAAACACGGAAAAAAAGAACCCGAAGTAATGGCAAGGTTCTATTTAGGTGATATTTTACCGCTTTGTACTCTTAAGTCCTTTCTTTTTTAACCACCTCTTCTCTCTCCAGCCTCATCTTTCTGGCGGAGGTGGGTGGGTTCGCTAGTGAATCTAGAAAGATCTTCAAGCTGCAAAACTACACCGACAGGTAAGAAAACTATTCGTTTTGCAGCGTGAATCTTTCTGGATTCACTATGCTGTGCATAGATTTTGTAGCGGTTTCTCATCTCTGTGGCGGCTGGGTGGAAGATGAGCATTGGTTATTGAATATGTGCTGGAGCACCTTTTGTCCGACTTGTGCTTCCTTGTTCATCTGTATGTCCACACAGTAGTGCTTCGTGAACGTGTGCACCGAAGCCCATGTTGCCGCCAGGCATATGTCCTCTATGGGTGTGTTAGCCAGGAAGGCTATTGTAGCACCCTTTTTCCTAGTGGAGTGGGCACGTGTCCCCTCTGCTAGCTCCTGACCTGCACGTTTGTGGCAGAGTTCAATTGTCTGTGCGATCCACTGTGCAATAGTCTTTTTTGTTACTGCCTTCCCCATGAAACTGTTGGCGAATGACACGAAGAACTGTTTTGATTTCCTGTGTCCCTTCGTCCTCTCAATGTAGTGCATGACTGCCCTTCTGGCGTCCAGGGTGTGTAGAGCTCGCTCTGCGCTAGTTGTTGGTTTTTGGAAAAAAACTCGGTATCTGTATAGACTGGTTCATGTGGAATTTGGATACCACCTTCGGCATGAAGTGTGGGTCAGTCCTCATCACAACCCTATCATTGTGTATTTGTATGTAGGGTTCTTGTAGCGTTAGCGCCTGAAGTTTGCATACTCTTCGTAAGGACGTTATTGCAACCAGGAAAGCTGTTTTCATAGTTAGCATCTTTAGGGAGGCCTTGTGAAGTGGTTCAAAGGGTTCCTTCATGAGTTCCGTTAGGACTATGTTTAAGTTCCATGCAGGTGGCGGCACCCGCTTGGGTGGTGCGATCCTTTTTGCTCCCTCTAGGAATCTTTTCACCACCTGTGATGTGAAGAAACTCCTACAGGTTTCTCTCTCTTGTGTAGGCGACTATCGCTGCCAAGTGAACTCTTAACGAGGATGAGCTAAGGTTCTTTTCCAGCAAGTGTGTCAGGTACTTTAGCACTGTGGAGTCCTTCATTTTATTGTGAAGTCTTTCTTTCCTGCACCACATTGTCAATCTTCTCCATTTCGCAAAGTAGCACTTCCGAGTGCTGGGCCTTTGTGCTTCCCGAAGGACCCTCAGGGTGCTTTCTGGCAGTCTCAAATGTGCAAACTCTATGTCCTCAGGAGCCACGCTACTTGGCTCAGGCTCTCTGGCTCTGGGTGTAGCACCTCTCTATTCTGCATGGAGAGTAGGTCTTTCCTCCTGCCAAATCTGTGGGGTGCACACGGTCTCATCTCCATGATCTGCGAGTACCATGTCTGCCTGGCCCACTGTGGCGCGACCAGTATCAGGGTCATGTTGCTCGCTCTGCACTTGCTCAGCACTCTGTGCATCAGTGGTATCGGGGAAAGGCGTAAGCAAATGTCCCGGACCAGTCTATCCATAGGGCATTCCCCAGTGACCCCTCCTCGGGCTGTCTGGATGCGAAGTTTTGGCATTTTGCATTCCGGCGTGTGGCAAACAGGTCCACTGATGGTGTTCCCCATCTGTCGAACAGCCACTTTGTCTCCTGAGCGTTGAGCTCCCACTCGTGGGATGTCGATGTCTGTCTGCTGAGCCATTCTGCCTGTATGTTGTCCTTCCCTGGTAGGTGTATGGCTAGAAGGTCTATTTTGAGAGGGATGGCCCATCTCCATATCTCCTGCGCCAGCGTTGAGAGCGGGGCTGACTGTGTGCCCCCCTGCTTGTTGATGTAGAACATCGCGGTGGTGTTGTCTGTCTGTAGCAGCACCTTGTGTTTGTACAGTCTTGTTTGGAAAGCTTTCAGTGCAAGGAAGATTGTCTTCAATTCTAGGTAATTGATGTGCCTTGTCGCATCTGTTGGCGTCCACAGTCCCCTCACCTTGAGCTCCTCCATGTGAGCGCCCCATCCCTTCAGGGATGCGTCTGTGGTGATGGTCACTGTTGGCGTTGGGGGTGTTAGAGGCTTTCCCCTTGTTATGTTCTTCATGGTCCACCATGTCATCTCCTTCTGCACTGCGTGCGTCACAACCACTAGATCCTCCCAACTGCCTGTAGCTTGTGACCATTGCTCCTGTAGCCATTCTTGAATGGGTCTCATGTGGAGACGTACATTGGGTACCAGGTGGATGCATGATGCCATCATCCCCATGATCTTGCTTGCAGTCCTCACTGTCCGAGCTTGTCCCTTCCGGTAGAGGCGAGTTTCCTTCACCAGCGCCCTCGCCCTCTTCTCGCTGGGGAACACCTTGCCCTGTAAGGTGTTGATCTGTGCTCCCAGGAAGATCTTCACTTGTTCCGGCTCCATTGATGATTTCTTCCAATGGATGGAGAACCCCAGGCTTATGAGCGTGCTCGTCACAGTATGTGCGTGCTGCTTGCATTTCTGGTATGAATTTGCTTTCACCAGCCAGTCGTCCAGGTAAGGGTATACGTGTATTCCTTGCCTTCGTAGGTGCGCTGCGACTGCAGCGAGCCACATTGTGAAGACCCTTGGTGCTGATTTTAGCCCGAAGGCTAGTGTCGTGAACTGGTAGTGGCTTTCTCCGATAGTGAACCTGAGCATATGCTTGTGCTTTCTGTTCATTGGGATGTGCAGGTAGGCGTCTTTGAGGTCTATTGTGACCATGAAGTCTCCGATCTGCAATTGCGGGAGCACCTCTTGCAGGGAGGTCATTTTGAATTTTTGCGTTCTTATGAATTTGTTCAGGAACCTTAGGTCCAGAATGGGTCTCATTGTCTCGTCTACCTTTGGCACCAGGAAGTACGTTGAGTATATTCCTGTGTTTCTTTCCTTGAAGGGTACCCGTTCTATGGCCTGCTTCCGCAGAAGTTCTTTTGCCTCTTCCTGAAGACACTCTAGCTGTTTGCTTGCTAGTTGTTTTCTCTTTGGTTTTCTGCTTACTGGCCTCCCCTCCAACTCTATGCAGTAACCGAATTGGATGATGTTGAGGATCCATTTGTCTGATGTGATTTTTCTCCATTCCTGGAGGTAAAGTCTTAACCTTCCTCCCACTGGTGTTATGTGGTCGTAGGTGTCTAGCTTGTCTTGATCCCTCTGTACGTGCTGCCCCCTGGGATCTTTTCTGTGGGTGGGCACACAGAGTTTTTTGAAGTCACTTAGAGGCGGGCTGCTGTCCCCTCTTCCATTCTGGCCACGTCCATTTCCTCTCCCTCGAAAGGACTGGCCTCTTTGTTGGTATTGCCAGGACTGCTTCTGCTGACCCTGCTGGCCCTGCGAGTCTGTCTGGTGCGTTTGTTGGAAAGCCTGGTGTGATGTACCTGGCTGGTTTCCACCTCTCCCGCCAGGCCTCTGTGACGGGGTGCCCCTTTTGTTGCCTCTGAACTGCAATGCTCCCATGGACCTTGCTGTTTCGTTATCCTTCTTCAGTTGGCTGAGCTTCTCATCAACTGTTGTTCCGAAAAGCGTGTCGCCGTTGAACGGTGTGTTCAGAATGCTGTGTTGCACCTCTGGTTTGAAACCTGAGATCCTTAGCCATGCGTGTCTTCTTTCAGTGACACCCATCATCATGAGCCTGCTGGCGGTGTCTGCTCCATCCAGGGCCGTCTTAAGGCAAGAATTTGCCGCGTTCTTCCCTTCTTAAACCAGTTTTTCGGCCTTCTGCTTGGCATCCTGGGGCAGGTCCTTCACCAACTGCCCCAGCTCCTCCATGATCTGGTACATGTGTCTGTTTATCAGGGCGTTGGAGTTAGCCATGCGCCAGTGGGTCGCGGCATTCCGTTCGATCCTTCTGCCCACCAGATCCATCCTTTTGCTCTCCTTATCAGGTGGTGGTGGTCCAGAGGTAGAGGGTACGTTAGCCCTCTTCCTTGCTGTGGCCGTGATAATGGAGTCTGCGGAGACCATCCCCTGAATGTAGGGTGGGTCCTTTGAGGAATGTTTGTATTTTTTCTCTGTTCTGGGAGTTACTGCCTTGCATGTTGCGGGCTCCCTGAATGCTTCCTTCCCCTGGACCAAGACGATGTCGAGCATTGGTACTGGCTCCTTGTTTGTGTTGGGAGCAATGTCTCTAGAAGGAAGTCTGCTTTCTGCTTCTCTTCATCGAGCTTCAGCTTGAATGCCGCTGCGGCAGACCTTATCACCGAATTGTAGGCCCCGATGTCGTCCGGCGGCGAGGGCCTCGAGGGATACGTGTCGACCGCCTCCTCCGGGCTGTCGGTCTCTACATCGAGGTAATCCACCTCCTGTAGGTCAGAGGGGGCCGAGTCTGCGTCCGTCCTGCTGTACTCTTCCTCCCCATAGTTGTAACTATCGTAGGGATTCTCGTACTCTTCCTGGTGGTCGACCACCTCGACGTCCGGGTCTTGGTCTTGTTCTTCGGTGACCTCGTCTTCCTCCTCGACCACCTCCACCACCGGTGGCTTGGCCTTGTGAGGGATCGTGAAAGCTTTCATCTTTGCGTCGAATTCTTTCTTCCACTGCACGATGTTTTCCATTTCGGCTTCGAGGCGCCCTCTCTTTTTCTCCATCTCGGCCGCGTGTTCCGCGTCGGATGGTTTGGCCGCTCTTTTCGGCGGTTGGCTCGGCGCCGTGCCTTTCGGTGCCGAAGTTTTCGACGTCGAAGCGGATTTTGGGTCTCTGGTCGGCGTCGGTAGTTTAGGGTCCTTGTCCCTCGGCAGCGATCGATCCTTTTCGGGGACGATTTTCGACGACTTCTGCTGTTCAACAGCTCTCGGCGCCGGGGACTCCTTCTCAGAGGATCCGCTGGGCCTGTGAGTACTCGCTGACGCCTGGTGCTTCGGCGTCGGCACTTTCGAGGCCTTGCCCTCATTTTTTCGAGACTCAGAGTCTCTCGGGTTCTTGGGGGCCGGAGAGTCTCCTACCTTATTAGAAGTCTTCGTGTAATCAGTCTCTACGACCGTGTAGCTGTCGTCTTCGGCGGCAGCGTTGTCCTCCTCCTCGGAAGACATCCCCAGGTCGTAGAGGGACGGAGTCGGGGCCTTCCCCTGGACGGTGGCGTGGGCTACCCTCTGTCTCTCTCACACGAAGGGTCTTCGGGGTGAAGGCGGAGCAGGCGTTGCAGTCCTCGCTTTCGTGTTTCACCGGTAGACAAAGGTTGCATACCAGGTGCTGGTCCTTCTGCGCGTACTTGTGGTGGCAGTTACGGCAGAACTTGAACGGCGTGTTGTCCATCATCGAGCGCTCAGGGCCTCCCTGGTCGCGTGTTCGTCGACGGTCGTCGAGGATCTCGATGAATTCACCTTTTCCTTTGCAGACTCCTCGTCGATGAAGTCCCCTGGAGTCTTCAGATGACTTTCCTTTGTTATTTCTGTATTTTCTTCTCTTCTTTCTCCAAAAATGTCTGCAGCCCAAACGGGAACGATCCAGACCCGACCGCAGAAAAAAAGAATCTGAAGATGGCGCCCAAGAGTGGGAGCTTTCGCAGGAAGCTTGCCGACGTCACCGGAAATGCACCCAAGGAGGTGTGACGCCGACGCCCACCTGGGCTACGAAAAAAACAAACAAACAAAGAAAAGACTACGAATCCGGACCCAACCACAAGACCGCGGAATAATGCACAGCATAGTGAATCCAGAAAGATTCACGCTGCAAAACCATGGTTGTCTTGCCCATGTTGGAACAACTAGGATCATTGTAAGGGAATGCTGTTGAAGCTTCCTCACTAACAATGGAATGAGTGAGAGAGGCGGAAAAGCGTAAGCAAATTTTCCTGACCAATTCATCCATAGCGTTTTGCATTTGGACACTGGGAGTGGGTACCTGGATGCGAAGTTTTGGCATTTTGTGTTTTTGTGTGTGGCGAACAGATCTATGTCTGGTTGTTCCCACGTACGAAAGAATGGAAGAAGAACTTGAGGATGAAGTTCCCATTCGTGGTTCTGTTGTGTTTGACGACTGAGAAGATCCGCTATTTGATTGTGTATTCCTGGTAGATGTTCTGCTAGGAGGTATATGTTTCGCGGAATGGCCCACCTCCAGATGCTCTGTGCTAGACGGGATAACTGGGGAGAGTGTGTCCCTCCTTGTTTTTGTATGTAATACATTGCCTTCATGTTGTCTGTACGGATTAAGACAACTTTGTTGACGAGTTGCAGTTGAAACAATCTAGAGCTAGAGAGATTGCTAACAATTCCAGATAGTTGATGTGGAATTGTTTTTGCTGAGAGGTCCATAACCCTTGAGTGGTATGGTTGTTGAGATGTGCTCTCCAGCCTGTGAGCGACGCATCTGTTAGTACAAGCTGTGGAAGTGGCTCGAGGAACGACCGGCCTTTGGAAAGGTTTTTTGTGCTCCAGCACTGCAGAGAGCGATGGGTACAGTCATTTACCAACGCCAGATCTGTTAGTTGACCTTGAGCCTGGTTCCACTGGTGTGCTAGACATTCTTGTAATGGACGCATTTGTAGTTTTGCATGAGGGACGAGAAAAATGCATGATGCCATCATTCCTATTAGTTGCATGAGCACTCTTGTTGGAAGAGTGTGTTGCGGTTGAAATCTTTGAACTAGTGTTTGTATAGCTTTTATCCTGATGGGATTGGGATAAGCTTTGGCTGTGAGTGTTCACTGTTGTCCCTAGATATTGTTGCATTGTAGACGGTTGGAGATGGGATTTGGCTAGATTTACAGTGTATCCCAGATTGTGAAGCAACCGAATTGTTTGAAGCGTGTTTTGCACACGGCCTGTTTTGGGAGTTTGCTTTTATAAGGCAATCGTCTAGGTAGGAAAAGACATGAATTTGTTGTCTTCTGAGATGGGCTGCAACTACTGCGAGGCATTTGGTAAAGACCCTGGGTGCTGTGGTGACTCAGAACAGAAGCACCTTGAACTGGTAGTGTTGACCATCTACCACAAATGTGAGATATTTCCTGTGAGAGGGATGTATTGGAATGTGGAAGTAGGCGTCTTTTAGATCTATAGTGGAGAGAAAGTCGCCTTGCTGCAGTAGTGGAAGCACTTGTAAAGTGACCATGTGAAAATGGTCTGAATGAATGTAACAGTTTAGCGGTCTGAGGTCCAGTATTGGTCTTAGAGAGCCGTCCTTCTTTGGGATAAGGAAGTAAAGTGAGTAAACTCCTCTCCCTTGATGAATTAGAGGAACTGGCTCTATTGCATCTTTTTGTAACATTGCTAAGACTTCTTGTTTGAGCAGCGTTAGATGATCTAATGACATTGGGCGCTGTCTTGGCGGAATGTTTGGGGGTGTAGAAGTGAGTTCCAGGCAATAACCATATTGGATAATTTGTCTTACCCACCTGTCTGTTGTGATAGAATTCATGACAGGTAGGAACTGTGAGATGTGTCCCCCGACAGGTGTGGGATGATCGGGGGAAGCGTAGGGAAGTCACTGTTTGTTAGGGGAGTTGCGGGTGTAGTTACCTCTGCCTCTACCCTTGTTGTTGTCACCTCTGTAACCTCCTCTATTGTACCTCCTAGAAAAAGAGCCTTGGTTGGGACTTTTATAGGAGGATGTCTGGTGTTCTGATGTGTTAGTTTTGGTACCTGCTCTGTAAAAGGAACGACCTCTGGCAGATGGTGACTGTAATGCTCCCATAGACTTTGCTGTTTCTGTATATTTTTAAATTTTTTCTAAAGATGCATCAACTACAGGTCCAAAAAGGTGCTCTTAATCAAATGGTTGGTTTAGAATTGTATTTTGCACCTCTTGCTTAAAACCAGATACTCTAAGCCATGGGTGTCTACATAGGAGCACACTAGTATTTATAGCACGCGACGCGGTGTCTGCTGCATCTAGTGCACATTTTATCAAGGTATTAGTAATTAATTTCCCTTCTTGTACAAGGTCATTAGCTTTGTCCTTATACTCTGTTGGAAGATGTTGAATGAGCTTTTCCAGCTCGTCATAGTGGGCCCTGTCATATCTTGCTAGCAGGGCTTGTGTGTTTGCGATTTTCCATGAATTAGCAGCCTGAGACGCCATACGTTTACCTGATGCGTCTTACAGTTTAGATTCTTTGTCAGAAGGTGGTGTGTCACCTGATCCCTGGGAGTTTGCCCTTTTACGTGCATTGGCTACTACTAATGAATCTAGGGGAAGTTTGCACTTAATGTAAATAGGGTCACTAGGAGCTGCTTTGTATTTTTTATCAACTCTGGGGTTAAGAACTGTAGCTCTGACTGGGTCTTTAAACACCTCAGGAGCATGTCTGATAAGGCCTTTTAACATAAATAAGACAGGAGTAGATTTTTGTGGTTTTGCAAAAGTTTCTACCAAAAAATCCTCCTCTACAGGGTCTGCATGAAGTTTGACTTTATGATATGCAGCTGCTCGGTTAAGCTGTGCAAACCCCACATTATCATCTGGTGAAGATGGCTTTGAGGGGTAGAAATCTGGATCATTTGTTATATTAGGTTCAGTGTTATAATCATACCATGGGTCTGGCTCCTGTGGTGAATTTACATGACTTAATGGCATTACATCGTTATCTAAATCTCCATGCCCCTGTGAATCATCACTATCCTGTAAATCTGGAGAGTGTTGTGGTGAAATTATTAAGTTAGGGTTATCAGGATGTGGAGGTGAAGGTGGAGAAGTATTAGTAGATGTATGCATTTTCTTTGGAGGAACTGGTATTTGGGGTAAATGTTCTGGTTTCCTCTTTGCAGGTAACTTGGTGACTATATGCCCAGTCTTTGGGTGGATAAATATAGTAGTCTGCTTTGGATCTGGGAAAAAAAGTTCCTAGGACTCCACAGACTTGCTTGGCGTCGAAGAATTGTCATTAGGAACTGATTTTGGGTGTTTTGGGACATTGTCCAGTACAACAGCTTTACTCCGTTCCGAGGTTTTCGGTGCCTTGTGTTTTGATGGCACTAAAGTCTTTTCTATATGCTTCAGTACCGAAGGTTTTTCAGTTTGTTTCAGGCCGAAGTTTTATCTGTTTTTTTTCGGTGCCGGTGGTTTATCAGGCTGTTTTGGTGTCGAAGCCTTATCAAGTTGCTTCGGCGCTGACTTTTAATCCGAGTCTTTTGGTGCCGAGGGGTCTTTTATAGGTTTCGGCATCGAGGGCTTCTTCGGTGATGACGGAAGAGGGCGTGGCAACTCGGACGGTTGTGCCTTCGATGCCGAGGGGGGTTTTTCGGCACCAAGCGGTTGGCTCGAGCCGGATGGCTTTTGTCTGTCCTTCGGTGCCGAGCCAGAGGGCGGGGTGTTCGAAGTCTTTGTACGGTGTGAACCTGAGCCAGAAGGGGTTACCGGTGCCATTGTTTTGGGCTTGGTCGGGGCTGGGGTTTCAGTACTCCTGTCCCTATGAGCTGGAGTGATATCATCGGCATCGGAGAAGTCTGCTTCGGAGTCCAGGATCTCTTCTAGCTCCGGAAGGTTATCAGGACCTGGATTGAAGATGTCCGGAATAGAGCCTGTGCCTCGCTGCATGTCTCGGCGTCGAACTCAACGATCCCGGATAGTCGTTTTCGATTTAAATGAAAGGCAGGCCTCATAATTGTCCTCTCGATGTTCTGGAGAAAGGCACAAATTGCATACAGGATGGCGGTCCGAGTGTGGAAGTTTAGCACCACACTGTGGACATTTTTTTAATGGAGTTAGTTCCATCGACGTTCGTCTATATCGGCACAAGTAGGCCCAACGGCCCGTGTCGAGGTTCGAAGGCGTTGAAGAGTGATGGAAGCTTTTGAAGTGCGCATCGAAGGCACGCGATCAAAACAATACAGTCTGTGTAATTGCGCCTCGAAGGGGGTCTGGAAACGGTTCCAGAGCGCAGCAAGTTTCATCAGAACCTAATGGCTGAAAAAAACAATCTAACGATGGAGCCGAAGCCCATGCGCACTGTACACCGAAGGAGGAGTCACCGGTCTCATGACTGCAAGACTTGTCCAAAGACAAAAACAACATGCAATCATCCGAGCCCAACACCAGATGGCGATCTATGCAAAGTGTACAATCTGCAGTTCATATGCCTCGAACATATTTATTTCAGCCTGTAGGGACATAAAAGGCACAAGTAAAAATACAATACATTGCATACAACTCACAGATAATATAATTTGGGCTACGTGAGACCAGATAGTGCTTTAATAATACATTTCCTGTCTGGTTTTTCAGTTGACGAGATCCACTCCTCTTCTCACTAGCCTTACCACAATTGTAGAAGACGTAAGATGCTTGTACAGTGTACACACAACATGTGGCCTTACATTAACCACAGGATAGAGATTAATAAAGTGCATGTGCATAAACGGTGGGGTAGCTTGAGCAAAAGATAGTCTTCGCACACAATTTGATCTCATTTAAAGATGCGTGTGCCAAACCTTTGTTATGGTCATATGACCCCAAACAACTGCAAATATGAAATATTTATGGGTTAAATTAGGCCCAATGTTTTGGTAGGTAAAAATATGTATACAACAGTACTGAGTGAATAAGGTGTATTTTGTAGTACTGATTGAAAGATGGCTGTAAAGAAGGGGGCACAAAAGGAAAAAGGGACTGGTTCTGAATACAGTAAATTAATTCAAACATAATAGCTCAAGAAACAGCTACTCAAGAGAGCAAAACAATTCAGGTTACTGTGTTGTACTGGTGTATCAGCGCATAATACCCCAGACGGGGCTGCTAAGAGCTTTTATGTGCATCAGTGAGTGAAATTGGAAGGATGTTGAATCTAGTGCCTTGGGTAAGGTGCGTGGGTTCAGATAGATACACTAAACAGTGCAGCATACGTCACTGTGCTCAGGTAGGAAGTGTTCTGGAGAGCTTTACCACATCTTTAGGATGGGGTAGTCTGTGACAATGTGGTAGTCTGTGACAATCAAAGGACTTGACAAGTGTTAAGTCATGCTGGTCTACCAAAGAGGATAAGGATCCCATTGGTCAAGGTAAGTAACCAAAGAATGCTACTTAGGTCCATCCAGGAGTAAGAGTACTAGCCCTTGGAGCAACTGTTATGCCATCAGTGCGTAGCGAATTGTATGCCAGAAATCCACACCTCAACAGCAGTATCAATTCCATGCATTACTATCATGAGTGTAGGGGTTGTTGGTTTTATATCTTCATGGGGATACAATAATTTAAATATAGGACAGCTGTTTGGGAATCTACTCTGGAAGCATATGGGTGGACAAAAAGCAGGAAGGAAAGCTTTCATCTCACGCAAGCCTCCCGCATCACATCTTTGTCTTCTATGAATTCCATTATACCAATTGTGTTATTACCCAGGTTGCATCTACGGGGTGCATAAAATTTACCTGCAACCATACACCAGTTCATATTAAATATCCTTTTTGTCAGCGTTGGCACTTATGAACTTTCCCAAAATCTACCCACATCCCTGTGCGCGAACATGAGCCCCCGAATTACATTGCATATCATTATAGCTTGGTTGATTATCATGAGGCCATATACACAGCAGCACCGTTTTCAGGTTTGGAGTTAATGTGTACTCCAAATCTACACATCCCACCCTCTCCCCCTCCCAGAGCTCTTCCACACCTGGCCATTACCACTTTGTGTGGAAGAACAACTTTTCATTCATAGATCAAACCAATATTTTCCCCATCTCTTTTTAAGCTAGTTCAGGAGTAGGACATTTGGTTCAGTATGTGTAATTATTCTAGCCTAAATCCGGCTTCGTTAGCGGGAAACTGCATTTACAACTAGGTTTTTACCATGTTGAGCCTTTACCACACATGTTTTAACCACATATATGAATTTACAACATGTTTTTATCACATATTTAGGGTAAGTTGGGGGTGTGAGGGATCTCCCCCCACAAATACATTATATATATATATATATATACATATATATATATATATATATACATATACATATTCATTTCCGAAAAGCGTATGGCAGATACGGCTTACATTGATGTTGCGAGGACTCTTTCCAGTCCGCTGCTGCCTTCCGAACAAAGGGTAAACCAAACGCTGCGTGTGGTGTCTTCTACTGGGAGCAGTTTCAAATGGCATATAAATGCGTGGTAATGGCATGTGTTGCAAAAACATGTCAGTTTTAAACAATGTGGAGTAAAAAAATACATTGTAAAGGCATGCAAAGTATTTCCCTGCGTTGTGCCGTCATACAACTTTCGCCAGCTACCTATTGGGTGCCAAATAGCCTCCCCCGCTTTGGACTTCACCACCTCTGCCAGATTAGCCAGTTATTAATCTAAACTGCTCGCTGCATTAATAATTAATATCTTACATGTCACATTTTATACTCTGCCATATCTCAGATAATTCAGAAAAGGGGGGTGGTGATGGACAGAGCATCTGAGTTAAACAGAACACTCATACCCAGTCAAAAGATCAGGGCTTGATACATCACCGTTTTTTAGCTCACTGCACCATCCCAGTTCAGAACCTGGCCACATGCAAATTAGTCTGTCCCTGGCCCAGTGCATCATGGGAACAGGGCAGACCAAACTACCAAGCCAATTCTTTACTGGAAAGGAAACAAGCTTCCGGGGACCGGTTTCTGGCATTGCAACCGTCTTCGGCCCGGCTTGCTTGAATCCTAATGGTGCAGTGAGCAAGGGACTCACATCTGAGCATACCCTGCCACTACTATAGTGGCCAAAACGATTCAGAAAAGGGGGGTGGTGTTGGACAGAACATCTGAGTTAAACAGAACACTCATACCCAGTCAAAAGATCAGGGCTTGATCCATCACCGTTTTTTAGCTCACGGCACCATCCCAGTTCAGAACCTGGCCACATGCAAATTAGTCTGTCCCTGGCCCAGTGCATCATGGGAACAGGGCAGACCAAACTACCAAGCCAATTCTTTACTGGAAAGGAAACAAGAAACCGGTCCCCGGAAGCTTGTTACCTTTCCAGTAAAGAATTGGCTTGGTAGTTTGGTCTGCCCTGTTCCCATGATGCATTGGGCCAGGAACAGACTAATTTGCATGTAGCCAGGTTCTGAACTGGGTTGGTTCAGTGAGCTAAAAAACGGTGATGGATCAAGCCCTGATCTCTTGACTGGGTAGGAGTGTTCTGCTTAATTCAGATGCTCTGTCCATCACCACCCCCTTTATGAATCGTTTTGGCCACTATAGGAGTGGAAGGGTATGCTCAGACATGAGTCCCTAGCTCACTGCACCATCAGGATTCAAGCAAGCTGGGCCGAAGACGGCTGTAATGCCAGAAACCGGTCCCTGGAAGCTTGTTTCCTTTCCAGTAAAGAATTGGCTTGGTAGTTTGGTCTGCCCTGTTCCCATGATGCATTGGGCCAGGAACAGACTAATTTGCATGTAGCCAGGTTCTGAACTGGGTTGGTTCAGTGAGCTAAAAAACGGTGATGGATCAAGCCCTGATCTCTTGACTGGGTAGGAGTGTTCTGCTTAATTCAGATGCTCTGTCCATCACCACCCCCTTTATGAATCATATCTCAGATAAGACACTAAATTCTAATGGGGCCAATGTTGCAGGCTGTTTTCTCATGCGAGTTGCCCAAAAGATTTTAGTTTGTCTAATTCACAGACATCACCCTCGGTTTAAATCTCGAGTCCTAGCCTTTCAATCCATGTAGGTAGCTCACTTTACTCAGTCCCTCGCTTTACCACAGAGATTCTTCCCATCAACTAATCCTCCCAGCTCATCTGTTAGTTGGCCTTTCTCTACCAGTGGATTACTGTTGCCATTGTCCAGGGCCACTAGTACTATGCGACAGGTGAGGAACAAATTTGCGTCAGTATTGACTAAATTATCCGTCAAGGAAAGGTAAGTTATGGGGCTTTAGTACGGCACCATTTGTGATAGTATTGCATCATTATTTTGACATTTTACACATGGTAATACTGTCTTGAAAAAGGTTTCACATAATTAGTATCAATTTAACACCCAAATATAGCTATAAGCAACTGAAAGATGACCAGCCAATCTTTGTGACAGGCCTTTCAGTGTGCAGGAACAAGTGTCAGCATTTTTTTTGCAACTTTTGATCCATTTGTACTATTGACCATTTTTTTTGTTAAAATCTAGCAATTAAGCAGCAGATTAATAATTATGTGCCAAATGCAGCAAATCCATAATTATGCTAAAGAAAAGGCGAATCACATAACTCCAACGGCCCTGCCTAGGATTTGTAGGAATGTCAACTGCATTAGCCCATGTATTGCGGCTGGGTAATCACCATCTCCCATAGCGAGTTTATCAACCTGGATCGAAGGTTCCTGCTATGATGAAGAAAACACCCAGTCATTAATCACAACTAACCGTGCTGCCCAATAACACTTTCTCGGGCCTCGTTTTGCCAGCCCCCGCCCTCCCCCATCATATATCCCATGCGTCTTTGTCAAACAAGATTCATGTAGTACCACAGTTTCAAGCAACAGTTGAACTAATGTATCAATTTTTCAGAAAACGGTTCATGTTACCTGGTGCATTCTGAATAAGAACAGTAATTTGGGAAGCACTATTATTTAGTATAGAGATGCCCTACCCATTAGTGGGAGGGGAGATGGGAGATGGTTGTCCAGGGCATACTCTTGAAATTCAGCCAGGGCTGTATATAAAGTTGTTCCTACTGAATTCATCGTTATATAAATGCCCACTAAGATTGGAAACCTCGAGTGGGCCACCTATAAAGGAAAGGAGCATTTCACCGTTTGCTGCCGAACCGATTTATGCCCACTGATAATAAATGTGGGTTACCTACCAAAAGTCCTGAAAATATATACTATTATGTCAATTGTTACTTTGGAGTCAGACATATTCAGGAGTATGTCATCTGCATACAGGGATATTCACTAATCCAAGCCTGCATCCATTGCCAGTGCAGAGTGGCACTGTTTAGTCATCTCTCCTCGACCCCATGTACCCAAACTCTAGCCATGTGAACTGTATATAGAAGTCTTATCTGTGACAGGGACTGTGGGCTGAATGTAAAAGTTATTTACCTTTAGTAATGATATTTGTGGTGGATGCACAATATTCACGCAGAGTCACCACCTTTAGAAAATCCACATGCATCAAAGAGGTCTGGGAAAAGCATTCCTGAGCAATGGCGGTCCTGTGGCTAGAAGGCACCTGCCAGTATTGTTAATCCATCAATAAAGAATGTATGGAGTTGAGGCAGAAGAAACAAAAGCCCAAATCTTAAGGTGCTTTTCACGCCCGACGGGGAAGGCCCCTTAGGGAGATGACCTCAACCTTCGGCCCTTTACCTGGATTGAACACTCGGAGAGGAGAGGGTAGGAAGGGCCAAGTGGGATGGAAGGGTGGGAGTTTAGGGACCAAGTCAAAATGTGGAGAGGAAGGAGATTAACAAAGGGATGGACCAGAGGGAAGGAGCGTGGGGAGGCCCCGGCGATGTGGTGAGGCCTGGTTCAGGCTGAATGGTTCAAGTGAGGACAAAGAAACCCAAGATCTGGGCATATGCTTAATGTCAGGCACCTGAACAAGAAAATGCTCCAAGATACTCAAACAATAGAGCAGAAAATATCAAGTGATGTGTTTGCTTGTAGGTACTGCATAAAGGGATTTTCTGCTACGAAGACTTTTATGCCATAAAACTTCAGTGCCTCTTTCTGAGGGTAGTAACATAGATTGTGGATCCCAACAATTTCTGAAAAGCATTCAATCAGGAGCATAGTTTGATGAAGGACGCCCCGATCAGAAGGGGATTGGGAATAAGCTTTCACGGTAAACAAAACTGTGTATTTTCAAAACATAAAATGTAATTGGCCATCAGCAAGTTTACATATTGGTAACAGGGTCGAGGTTCTGATTGCTCTTGTGCTATTAAAAGCACTGCAGCAAAACGTCACCTCACCAACCTCTGGTGCTGGTACAACAATGTACCCTACCCTATCAAGGGGACTGCTTGGCCTTGGCATGTATTCTTGCAATACCTCTGCCAGAAAACAATTAGATTATGAGCCAGAATCCCTGATGATGCTTTATATGTATTACTTTGAAAGGACTTTAAGTGGTGTCTGCAAAATAATATTTTTTCAGGTAGGAAGTTCCAGGAGCTAAAATGGTGGCGCAATCTACGGACATAGTTAAACATCCATATTTCAGCTACTCTGGGAGTGTATAGGAGTGTTCAGAAAGTACGGCGTTTAGAAGCACTATTCTCATGACAGCGAGTAATGTCTGGAAACACAGCAGGTCCGCGCCAGATCCCTTGATAAAAAACAAACAAAAAAAAATAAGTACCCACCAAGCTGAGCAACATTACTGAGCCCTGAAGTAGAAAAGGAGGCACATTCCAATTTTTTCCGAAGTGTTTTTTTTTTTTTTTAAATAGAAAAATATTTTTACTTTCAATAAATATTTTAAAACAACGTTTTGAAGTTTAGAAACAGTTCCGAATAAAAGGATGGGGGTCCTATTGCGAGAAAGCACCTCCCAAGCAAGTGATCTATGCACGAGGCAAGGTCCATGTGTCACGATGGTCCAGGGGCTGGTCTGCCTGGACGGTACTTCATGCTGACTGGTGGCTGGCGTCTGAGCAGCAGGTCTCCCTGGTCCACCTCACGAGGCTCATCATACACAGTGGAGATGAAGATGTTCTTGTCGGTTCGTTGTTTCTTCACAGCACCAAATGTCTGCAGCTTCTCTCCACGATACCTGGCGAGAGGGAGTGGAAGCAAACAAGGAATGTAAGAAGTGACGCAAGGATTGTGCAATAAGTAAACCTACATCCAAGGCCTTGCAGGTGCCTATCCGAACTCTGCTCCCCACCGCATGGCCTAGGTGAAGGCTCCAGACCATGAGGGGTTATGCGCGATGGGAGAGGCCAGCAGTTGCTGTATTGGAGTGAACTCAACAATTGCAATGTTGTTTAGCTCAGACTAATGCACTACGAGCTCTGTGATCGAAGGTATTAACTTCCTACACTGAAATGCTTTTCTACTGGGCAGTGGCAGGAGAAAGGTAGAAGAGTGTTTATCTTGGCGGTGGGGTGCCATTAGAGTCTGATCAGGCAGAGCAGTTTATAAAGGGCCTTTGGCTTTGGTCGGACTGGGAGACATATTTCAAATATGCATGCTGCTTCAAAGTTCTTGCTACGAATACAATAATCTTCCTGGGAACCTGGGAGACGGTCTGACCTTTCTACACTTTTAGATGGGATCCCATGTCTAAGCAGCCGATCCACTGAATTCCCTGTTCCCCTGTAGGTGTCCATGTAAGGAAGGTGTGATGAACAGAGATGTGAAACTGCTGGTAATAAGGTACGTTATGAATGTACACCTTACAAAAGATCCTCACGGGAGGGGAATGTAGAAACAAGAGGGGGCATGAACCAGGAGTTCCAGGTCAGTTGAACGTGGGCATCATCCAAGAGAAGACCTGCGATCAGCACTTCTTTTGCACTAATATCTGTGTCAGCTACCATGATCTTCATATGTGGGCCTGGCGGCAGAAAAAATCCATAGCCTGGTATTTTAGCCCACCAGGGACACACTAATGAGAAGCTCACCAAGAGAGGAAGAACTGACATTTTTAACTCAAAATCCTGCAGATTGTTTTTCTAGCACTCTCTCAACTTTACCACAACCAATACTATACTATACTATCCACCTGTGGAGATTTATCTATTTCTATGGCAAGTAAACTATGCATCTGATACAACATGGCACTTCATTCATGTTGCCCATCATGACCAATACAGCATTCTTTAATATACCGTTCAGTCTAGAAAGAGGTTCATGTAACCAGAGAAGCGCTGACTTTAGTTTGGACGCAAATGTCATCTTCAAATCTGCACAAGACAAACCTACAGCCAATCTACAGCACTGATGGACTGCCTATTGTTCCAGTAAACTGTATGGATTATTTCAGCATTTCTTAGCTACTCTATCCAAGCCAATACGGTGACATGCCAGGAACTAGACAATTGCGAATACAATATGGTGAGCAGAAATGTGCTCCTAAACCTAGCTTTCTGGTTAATAGTTGAGAGATCCCATGAGAAGAGCAGAACGTGGAGATATATAGAGGGTAAAAATGGATCAAAGTATATTGTTAACTTTATTGATCTGTGCTATGGTTATGTAGGTTTAAAAAAAAAAATACACATGGAACACTTTGAATTAAAATGAGGTCACAAACTGAAGGATAAACCCAACGTAAATCATGTACACACTAGATCTGCTGATCCTGCCCTCTCCACCGTAGCTGCTTGGTTTAAAACTCACCCAAGTCCACGCTTGCACCGAGGGTTCTGACCATCGTTGTCCAATGCTTCTGGGATCCCAGCACCCCTGCTGCCCAAGCCGAGTCCCTCTGACCAGCCCTGCTGCTCCATAACCTTCCGGCCAATGCCCTAAGAAGAGAGGACAGCATAGATAAAAGCGACATTAACATTAAATAAACAGTGAAAATTAGCACTAAATGCTTTCTGTCCTAGAGATGGTCTCAGACACGAGAGCTAATGATGGTGCTGAACAAAAAACTGTACACTAAAAATTGCATTCGTCTAATTTCAATGACACTTTGAAACTAAGTCATCTTCTAAAGCACAGTAAAAAGTTGCAGGACTAAGAACACAAGGAAACAGTCAAAAGTGGTTGGCTCAAATTACACAATGCTTTAACACAGAGGCACACTCAGAACTAGGAATAATGTGATAAAGTTATTTCCCTGTAGAAACATCAACATTTAGATTTTTTCTTCACGTTAATGGAACATGGGAAAAAGAAATAGAGCCTCTTTGCCTCATTTTCTTCTTTAAATGTACATGGGCTGAATACTCACATATGTTTTAAGCAAGGGCTAAGCAAAGCGGAGGACAGACCGAGTTCTAACTTTCATTTGCTTAGAGAGGTGTAGAACGGAGTGTGGAAGTTATATTTTAAGAGACGGCATATCTTAGATGTATCTGCCCCACCGCAGACGCAAAAGGTGCACGACTGGAGTTGATCTCTTAGGGACACTTCTTAAGACAAACAAAAAAGTTGACTTTTGGCTTCGGACTGATTGATCAATGCTTGTTTTTTGGAGAAGAGAACACACATGAATGCACTATGTTTGCATTCAAGGCAGAATCGTCGCGTTTGTGGAGTGATGTGGTACTGAAAATACAAACACCACGAGTCATTCAAGGGGTGTTTAGACCGATTTGAAGCATGTCCTGTATTTTAAGTGCCTGACACACTGAGTGTCCACCTAAATTATATCAACTAATATACCTTCGATTCACGACACAGTGGTTTCTAGGTATTAAACGATGCAAAGGCTAGTCTATTAACAGTCCTTGCTCTGTATGCACGCTTGTGAGTGAAATAGATATTAAAACAAGCATTTGCAATGCAATAGGTCTCGCATTTGCAAAAGTTTGAGCCATTGGCATTCTAAATGACAAACCCTTCACCCATGCGTTGGTTTTGAAAACAGATAAATAAATGGCATTGTCATTTACAATGTCAATAGCTTAAACTATGGCATTGAAAATGACAATGCCTTTTATCCATGTTTTTAAAAAAGAAACATAAATAAAACGCATTGGCATTTACAATACCAATAGCTCAAACTTGTGTAAGTACTCGTGTAAATACCAAAAATACTCGATCTCTGATCAGCAATTGATGCTTCTGCTTTTCAAACTTAAAAACATATGTTTTATTAGAAACACCTTAAAGAAATGTAATGCCAAAATGCCCCTTTTGAAAATATGTCGTCCATACATAAATAGTATTTTATAGGATAAGCAATTAATGCACACATATATGCACGGTCTGTGAAGCACTAGATATAAAAGGGCTACCAGTGCAGAGAAAAAAACACAGTCCTGTTTCCCCAGTCCGCAACCTCTAACAACCACCAACAACAGACATAGTAGAATTATTTTGTGACGTCTGATGCGGCTTTGAACTGCTCAGTGAAAAATCTCACTGGATTAGGTAGGTCACTAAACCTACAACAAGTGCTCCTTTAAATGTCCTGTAATTTATATGCGTGGACACAGCTGAAATACACAGTCCCGTCCTACACAACCACTGCCCCTACAGCTGTGGCAAGTAGAATTTGTGCATTTTTATACAGCACCAACTTTAAATGGGCATGCATAAAAGATTATCAGTGACCCTATCTTACATGCAAAATCAAGCAATATAGACAAGTGAAACATATATAAATCATAGAAATTACACCTATTTGAGCAACAAGCAACTCTAAGATATTAAAACTGCTGTAAGCAAGCACCAGAAATGCAAGGGCACTAACCTTGGCTGCTGCCTGGAGGCTGTGCGTCGCTGCAGCCAGGCCCCACTGGATCTCACTGATGAATATTAAGCATGGCGCCTGTCTTGTTCCTAAAGCCGAAAATTTTGCACGCGCCCTGGGGCGGGACGGCAACGAGGAGCAAGCTACAACACTGACTAATAAAAACCACTGTGCGGAAACATGTGTTGCCACGTTTCTAGTCATTTTTTAACCGATTGCACTAAAACCATTTTTTTATTTCGCATCTGCAGATTATGCAGCAGATGATGAATTAAGGGGTAAATGCTGCAGATGTATAGTTATTCGAAGAAAGCTGCAGAATGGCATAATTCCAGTGGCCCTGCCCTTAAATATAGAAATGTGACAGGCACTACCATAAACAAGCCATTGAAAAAGTGCACTATACAAACGACTTGCGCCTTAGTCCACCTTTGGCATTGTTTTCGGGGACGGGAGAAAATTAATGTTTCTCAATTTAGGTTTAAAAATGTATCACTCTAAAAAACCTACTGCTCAATGTACTGGTAAATCGGCCCCACTAAGGTGAAACGGTTCTTTGCAGGTTAATTGAATAAAGTTTTTTTAATTCTGAAAAGATGTTTACACTTTTGCTGCACGAGGTCTTTTACATGAAGGTGATCCTAAAGTTAAGGGGTGCAGGACACTTTTAGTTACTTCCTTTATCTTTAATTAACCGCTAAAAAAATGATTGCCTGTTTAGCTCAGTTAAGTAAACAGCAGCCAAGTGCTGCTGATAGCCAATTGCTGCTGATGACCAAGGTGCAGCGTGTGAAGGTCAGTATGGGCGAATGCGGCTACCGGGCCGTACTATATAGAAGTATCACTGGGTAAGGATTGATTTGTCTTACCTTATACTGGTCCGATCACACACAGCTCTTGCAGCACGCTTCCTGTTCGGTGCCATTCTGCGTTGCCTATGTGCCCGCCTGCTCTAAATTTGTAGGCCTCTGATGCAGCCGCAGCTCCACTAACTGTGGGGCCTAGGAAAGCCTGGAGCTGGTGATGTCTCGCGGTTGCAGCTATCACGGCCCAGTCAGTCACTCCAACACAGACTCTTGCTGAGCAATGGCGAATGAAAAACGGGAGTTTGAGTGCACAAGTGCAAACCCGATGGCAATGGCGCGCAACACTAAAATGCATGTGCATGTTCGATGGGAATGGCGCGCAACACTAAAATGCACGTGCATGTTCACAGGTAGCAGGAGGCGAGGTAAGCGTGCAACAAAGAAAAAAACAATCAGGCAAAACAGTGGCTCAGAGAACAAGTACCTGGAAATCGCTTGAGTTCCTGGCAAGCCACCGGCCCGATCTGGCGCGAAATCCGGAAGTCCGGCAGCGTCATGCTTGCTGTGGGGCGGGACTTCCGCCATAAGCTCGTGCACGAAGTGACTCGCCGAGATGGAAGTGGTGACGCGGGGCTCCCATGCCGGAGGGGGAGCCCGGCGGTGGCGGCAGAAAAGTGGTGAGCCACGTCAATGGAGGCGGAGTAGATGACACCCGGTGAGTGGGACTTGGTGCCTTGGGGGCTCGTGCACAGGCTCGGGCGACTGGTGCGTGTGTGTGCGGCCAGGGCGGCTGGTGCGTGTGTGGGCAGCTGGTGCGTGTGTGGGCAGCTGGTGCGTGTGTGGGGGGCTGGGGGCGGCTGGTGCGTGTGTGGGCAGCTGGTGCGTGTGTGCGTGGCTGGGGGTGGCTGGTGCGTGTATGGGCAGCTGGTGTGCGCACGTGCGCGACTGAGAGGCATGGCTGACTACCTGAGATGTGCACGGCTAAGGAGGCGGGGCTGGGCATGCTAGTCCACGAGGTGCAATCGGCGCTCGTGCCCCGGTCTGTGGTCCCTTCAGAGCTAACTAGGCAGCAATAGGTCTTTCGCTGACGCGAGACCTAATAACCAATGCAGAGGTATCTTATGAGCCATCTGATATTGCACTGGAGGCAGCAACGAAGTGCAAACGTGGCAGACATGAAACTGCTGAACGTTTTACAGAGTACCCTTTTCAAAGATCAAGTTTTTATTAAAGGTATAAAAGTGATAGGCAGGGGACCCTTCCTAGGTCTTTACAAGGATCAAATACCACAACCGTCTGCTGTTCGTAACCTCTCTCATATCAAGAGCTGCTAGTAACCGCTTCCACCACAAGGAGGCAGGAGAGAGGTAACAGACATATGGGTGGAAAATGGCTTCAAAAGGACTAAGCTAAAACTCTTTGCATATATTAACACCATTCCGAATGTTTCCCAAGGGGGTATTAAATGTGGAAAGGGAATTATACCAGTCAGGCTACTCTTGCATGAAATACCAGTAAAACAAACGGTAAAGTGCTCGAAGAAAGCATGTATTGTCAGTCACCGAATATTCTGGCACAAAATGAAACATTCCCCTCACGATCACTCTCATCAAACAAGTTTCAGGACTTCAAGAGTCCCAGTAGCCTTGGTTGATGCACAAACAAGAACGCTCATTGGTAAATTGCTGTGCACCCAGGGTTGTGACACCCCAAACACGCGATTCCTGAAGGGCAGCGACTCTCCAAGGGGAGGTATGCAAAGGTTGCAGACTTTGACATAACATCTATACTCAATTGTTCTTTATCGAGAAGGAAAAAGAAGCAACACAAGCAAAACAGTGCTATTTCTTGCATCAAGTTCGTGCCCTCGAAGAAACATACTCACACGTGTAACGAGTGGGTAATAAAGCAAGTTTGTGTTCAGACTTTCCTTCAGCCATTCTTTTGAAGCCTACATTTTCACCCTTAAAAATTTGGAAGAAGTTTTAGATTCTGGAAGGGTAACTCTAAAACAGAGGAAAGCCAGACTGAGGGAGACGTATGGCTTTCTCTAATCCAGCTGTATAGGACTGGAGAGTGAATTCGGGATTTACAGGAATGTTGCTGTTTCGAGGAAGCATCCATTTCTTCTCATCTGGTATATGAGAAATGAGCTCGATAATGGGACAACAGCATAGGGCAGTGAAGGCCATGGATTGACTTAATGAGTTCTAATTCAACATTTTTTATCCGGGTTCCAGCAGTGTCATCTTGTGGCCGCGCGAGATGCTGACGGATATTTTGTCCTCTTTCAAAAAACTCAATGTGTCAAGATTCTAAACAATTGTTGCTTTATCATGGACTGGGAGAAAACCCTTTTACTGTCAAAGAAGAGCTTCAGAGTATTTGATGGTCTGGTGGCCAGAGAAGCAATGAAGGAGGACAGAGGCTCTGGCCAGAAGGCAGGTTATCAATTGGGCACCAACTCTTTTCACAGCATGTAGGACGACAATGAACTGATGGCAGTAACTCTTCCCAACAGTGAGGGAACCATCTCCCCACAAGCAGCCTAGGAACCAATTAACAGCAGTCCTTTCCACAGGAGCCAGCAAAATTGTGAACTGGGGACTGTAGCAGCTCTTAATTGGCAGCCAGGGCACCAATGAACTGAGAATGGTAACTCGTTCTCCCCAACAGCTAGGAAGCCACAGAACGAAAAGCATCATCACTTTTCCCAGCAGCCAGTAAACCACTGAAATAAGGGCAGCTTCGCCTTTCCACAGTAGCCAGTGCTTCAAAGACTATTCTCATTTTTTTCCCAGCAGTCAGCGTACCAAAAGAGCAAAGGACAGCAACTCTTTCTTCAGTAGTGAGGGCACCATTGAACTGAGGACAATCGTTTTCCTCAAAGGTTAGGAAGGCAATGAACTGAAGACAGATTCCCTTTTCCCAGCAGTTCCTGCACCATAAACAGGGGACAATGATTCTTTACCCAGCAGCTAGAGAGCCAATATTAAGGATAGTGACTCTTTGCTCGGAAAAGACAGAAATGAGCAGCAACTTTAAGAGTCTTATTGAACAAAGATGCTCAAAAATCAAGCAAATTCTCTCCCAAAAGCTCTCGTATCCTAGTCAAATCACTACCACACAATGCTCTATCCAAACGACTACATGACCAGGATATTATTATCAGTCTAGATTTTAACTCCCACTGACCCAGGCACTGTAGGCAGAGCAAATCTCGCAATAACCGAAATATAGTAGTGACCATGGCATCATATGCAGCCAGCACTTTTTCCCAGGACTGTTGGATCTCATTGATCAAGACAGTAATTTAAAGAATCACTGGCTCAGGGCATTGTGGGTGGAATCAAATCCTCTAGCTAACCAGATTTTAAAGAAAGAGCAGGTTTCTGCAATGAAGGAAAAAGACCCATCAAGAAATGCTCCTCAACTTTCCACATTCTGAGAGCTCTACCTTTGCTGGTCTTATTCATGGCTAACTTTTCTCCCCACCTCAATCAACAAGTTGAGGTAGAAAGAGAGTAATTAAACTAGAACCTCCAGTGGCCAATCCTTACAGACACGAAAGAAGCAGACTTGCACTGAGGCTAAGCAGGGCATGGTCCAAGTGTTTATTAAAATCTCACTACATGATGACTCCTTTGCAAGGTCCAAGAGCCACGTGGGATATCAAGTGTATGCCGTCAAAGGCTAATGTATCCCCCCCATCCAGCCCTTCTTTCTGCTGCCTACCTGAGACAAAGCAGGACCTTCCAAGCTTATGGAGCAGCAATATAAGGCAACCAAAGTCTCAGTTTTTCTACTTACCTTGGTGTACCGTTCAAATGTTCCAACTGGCTTTCCAAGACCAGCATCCTCCTCTAATCCTTCTCGGCGACGTTGTTCTTGGCGCATCCTAACAGAGTCCCGGGCATCCTTGTCACCAGCTCCATCCTCATAGTAGACACTCATATCCACGTCCCAGTCATCCGCTGTCTGCTCATCAAAGTCTGTCCAGAGAAGAACAATACCTTCAGGCAATGAACAACTGGAAAATACAAGTTCCAACACAGGCATTCACCTCAATGCATTTGTTTAGCTACTGAACCCCTCCCCCCCACTTCATTGTGAGATGTTCAGATACAAGTAAAATAAAACTTCAAACTCAACAATAGTGTGACTTCCCTTTCTAATGTTTGGCTGTCCTTTCGGTCTCTTTTCCAGTGCCTGTGTCGCTCCAGGTCTCAGTGTTGGGATGTTGCCTAACTCCTCAATGTTTTATGTTCCTGGTCTTCCTGTATGCTAGTAACCTACGCATCCAGTACTAGTAGACCCTGCCAGACTCGATGAAATCACTACCTCCCTGAGTTGGTTGGGTTTCTGGCCATGCTAGAGCTGTTAAGACTTACCTCCACAGTTTAGAACCCAAGCATATCTCAGTGACTGAAAGTGCTTTCCACCTCAGTGTTTTAACCCCCTAATGGATCGTGTTTCCACAGTGGGCAGAATCTCACCTCCTTCTTCTGCCCGCCAGTACTGGGCATCTGTGTAGAAGACCAGCCCAGAGCCTCCTTTTTCCCATTTCAGTTCAATCTTCTCCTCGAAGAGCCGCTCCTCAGTTCGCTCTTGGTTGGTGACATCTTCATGCAAGGCTTCATGACGCTCCCATTCCTCGCAAGTATCATTGTCCTTGTGGAGAGGAAAGCAAGAATGAAACATTTATAAATTAAACAAATGGCAGGCACTTTTTAAGAATGCAAGGCTCATCATATTTAGGTACCCCTATTTCCATTCCTGTAAGTTCCTTGAACTCGCTCTGACAAGCATACCCGAGAGGGGCAGATTCAAGTGACCGGAAATGCTCAGCACATGGGCATCCAGAGGTTATCCCCAATCCCAGCAAACCTCCTGGTACCCTTGGAGTATTAAATAACAGAGGAAGCAATTCGTTTACGTGGCGTGACACTGCAATAAAACTTAGGCCTGAATATACATGATCACCAGGTGCTTCGATGACCAATGAAAACATTGCAAAATGCTCATGTAACGTAGCAAAATTTGTAAATTCGTTTTTTACTGGGGTGGAAACATTTTCCTTTTTAATTGGGGTTTCACCCTAAATCTCTTTGTGCACACTGTCCTCACTCCCTTTTTGTCACTAACCCCTTTTGCATGTCTCCACAACCCTCTTTTCTACTTTAGTCTTGTTTTTACATTAAAACAAATCCCACTGCCCCTTCTGCGCTATCTGGTAAGGAAAGCAAAGTTTTGCTGACACTTCCACAGCAGTATTTGGAATATGAAAAGCATTTCTGTTCAATTGTGACCTTATTAGGCCTTTGTAAACTGAATGAATTTTATAGTTTAGAGTACATCTCCCCACCTCTTTACTGAACTTCTATTTGCTAGGAAGTAGCACTGCTTAAAACGGACAACAGAAAAAACATAGAATCTTTGTTTGAAATGTTAATGCATTTCCTTCAATCTTTGGATAATTTTTTCTTTCAACAGCCTTTTAATGGTGTGTATCGCTGGCCTGTTCAGAAAACTGGGTTTAGTTCTCAATAGTATAAATGATGACCTCATCATGCAGCTGAACTTTGAAGACATACTGATCACCCCATTAGCTTCAGATTTATTAATGTGTACTTCAACACAGTATGGCGTTTTATCTCATAATTATTATTGCGATAACTCATTCTAACAAGCATTTACAATGCAATGGTTTTGCCTTTGTTAAAGTTAGAGCTATTGGCATTGCTCTTGACACTCTGAAGCTCCACTCTGAAGCTCCACTCTGCACTCTGAAGCTCCACTCTGCACTCTGAAGCTCCACTCTGCACTCTGAAGCTCCACTCTGCACTCTGAAGCTCCACTCTGCACTCTGAAGCTCCACTCTGCACTCTGAAGCTGCACTCTGAAGCTCCACTCTGCACTCTGAAGCTCCACTCTGAAGCTCCACTCTGAAGCTCCACTCTGAAGCTCCACTCTGAAGCTCCACTCTGAAGCTCCACTCTGAAGCTCCACTCTGAAGCTCCACTCTGAAGCTCCACTCTGAAGCTCCACTCTGAAGCTCCACTCTGAAGCTCCACTCTGAAGCTCCACTCTGAAGCTCCACTCTGCACTCTGAAGCTCCACTCTGAAGCTCCACTCTGCACTCTGAAGCTCCACTCTGAAGCTCCACTCTGCACTCTGAAGCTCCACTCTGCACTCTGAAGCTCCACTCTGCACTCTGAAGCTCCACTCTGAATCTGCACTCTGAAGCTCCACTCTGCACTCTGAAGCTCCACTCTGAATCTGCACTCTGAAGCTCCACTCTGCACTCTGAAGCTCCACTCTGAATCTGCACTCTGAAGCTCCACTCTGCACTCTGAAGCTCCACTCTGCACTCTGAAGCTCCACTCTGAATCTGCACTCTGAAGCTCCACTCTGCACTCTGATGCTACACTCTGAATCTGCACTCTGAAGCTCCACTCTGCACTCTGAATCTGCAGCTCCACTCTGCACTCTGAAGCTGCACTCTGAATCTCCACTCTGAAGCTGCACTCTGAATCTGCACTCTGAAGCTGCACTCTGAAGCTCCACTCTGAATCTGCACTCTGAAGCTCCACTCTGCACTCTGAAGCTCCACTCTGCACTCTGAAGCTCCACTCTGCACTCTGAAGCTCCACTCTGAAGCTCCACTCTGAAGCTCCACTCTGAAGCTCCACTCTGAAGCTCCACTCTGAAGCTCCACTCTGAAGCTCCACTCTGAAGCTCCACTCTGAAGCTCCACTCTGAAGCTCCACTCTGAAGCTCCACTCTGAAGCTCCACTCTGAAGCTCCACTCTGAAGCTCCACTCTGAAGCTCCACTCTGAAGCTCCACTCTGAAGCTCCACTCTGAAGCTCCACTCTGAAGCTCCACTCTGAAGCTCCACTCTGAAGCTCCACTCTGAAGCTCCACTCTGAAGCTCCACTCTGAAGCTCCACTCTGAAGCTCCACTCTGAAGCTCCACTCTGAAGCTGCACTCTGAAGCTGCACTCTGAAGCTCCACTCTGAAGCTCCACTCTGAAGCTCCACTCTGAAGCTCCACTCTGAATCTGCACTCTGAAGCTCCACTCTGAATCTGCACTCTGAAGCTCCACTCTGCACTCTGAAGCTCCACTCTGAAGCTCCACTCTGAAGCTCCACTCTGAAGCTCCACTCTGAAGCTCCACTCTGAAGCTCCACTCTGAAGCTCCACTCTGAAGCTCCACTCTGAAGCTCCACTCTGAAGCTCCACTCTGAAGCTCCACTCTGAAGCTCCACTCTGAAGCTCCACTCTGAAGCTCCACTCTGCACTCTGAATCTGCACTCTGAAGCTCCACTCTGCACTCTGAAGCTCCACTCTGCACTCTGAAGCTCCACTCTGCACTCTGAAGCTCCACTCTGCACTCTGAAGCTCCACTCTGCACTCTGAAGCTCCACTCTGAAGCTCCACTCTGAAGCTCCACTCTGAAGCTCCACTCTGAAGCTCCACTCTGAAGCTCCACTCTGAAGCTCCACTCTGAAGCTCCACTCTGAAGCTCCACTCTGAAGCTCCACTCTGAAGCTCCACTCTGAAGCTCCACTCTGAAGCTCCACTCTGAAGCTCCACTCTGAAGCTCCACTCTGAAGCTCCACTCTGAAGCTCCACTCTGAAGCTCCACTCTGAAGCTCCACTCTGAAGCTCCACTCTGAAGCTCCACTCTGAAGCTCCACTCTGAAGCTCCACTCTGAAGCTCCACTCTGAAGCTCCACTCTGAAGCTCCACTCTGAAGCTCCACTCTGAAGCTCCACTCTGAAGCTCCACTCTGAAGCTCCACTCTGAAGCTCCACTCTGAAGCTCCACTCTGCACTCTGAAGCTCCACTCTGAAGCTCCACTCTGCACTCTGAAGCTCCACTCTGAATCTGCACTCTGAAGCTCCACTCTGCACTCTGAATCTGCACTCTGAAGCTCCACTCTGAAGCTCCACTCTGCACTCTGAAGCTCCACTCTGAAGCTCCACTCTGAAGCTCCACTCTGAAGCTCCACTCTGAAGCTCCACTCTGAAGCTCCACTCTGAAGCTCCACTCTGAAGCTCCACTCTGAAGCTCCACTCTGAAGCTCCACTCTGAAGCTCCACTCTGAAGCTCCACTCTGAAGCTCCACTCTGAAGCTCCACTCTGAAGCTCCACTCTGAAGCTCCACTCTGAAGCTCCACTCTGAAGCTCCACTCTGAAGCTCCACTCTGAAGCTCCACTCTGAAGCTCCACTCTGAAGCTCCACTCTGAAGCTCCACTCTGAAGCTCCACTCTGAAGCTCCACTCTGAAGCTCCACTCTGAAGCTCCACTCTGAAGCTCCACTCTGAAGCTCCACTCTGCACTCTGAAGCTCCACTCTGCACTCTGAAGCTCCACTCTGCACTCTGAAGCTCCACTCTGCACTCTGAAGCTCCACTCTGCACTCTGAAGCTCCACTCTGCACTCTGAAGCTCCACTCTGCACTCTGAAGCTCCACTCTGAAGCTCCACTCTGCACTCTGAAGCTCCACTCTGAATCTGCACTCTGAAGCTCCACTCTGCACTCTGAAGCTCCACTCTGAATCTGCACTCTGAAGCTCCACTCTGCACTCTGAAGCTCCACTCTGAAGCTCCACTCTGCACTCTGAAGCTCCACTCTGAAGCTCCACTCTGCACTCTGAAGCTCCACTCTGAAGCTCCACTCTGCACTCTGAAGCTCCACTCTGAAGCTCCACTCTGCACTCTGAAGCTCCACTCTGAAGCTCCACTCTGCACTCTGAAGCTCCACTCTGAAGCTCCACTCTGCACTCTGAAGCTCCACTCTGAAGCTCCACTCTGCACTCTGAAGCTCCACTCTGCACTCTGAAGCTCCACTCTGAAGCTCCACTCTGCACTCTGAAGCTCCACTCTGAATCTGCACTCTGAAGCTCCACTCTGCACTCTGAAGCTCCACTCTGAAGCTCCACTCTGCACTCTGAAGCTCCACTCTGAAGCTCCACTCTGAAGCTCCACTCTGAAGCTCCACTCTGAAGCTCCACTCTGAAGCTCCACTCTGAAGCTCCACTCTGAAGCTCCACTCTGAAGCTCCACTCTGCACTCTGAAGCTCCACTCTGAAGCTCCACTCTGCACTCTGAAGCTCCACTCTGAAGCTCCACTCTGCACTCTGAAGCTCCACTCTGAAGCTCCACTCTGCACTCTGAAGCTCCACTCTGCACTCTGAAGCTCCACTCTGAAGCTCCACTCTGAAGCTCCACTCTGAAGCTCCACTCTGAAGCTCCACTCTGAAGCTCCACTCTGAAGCTCCACTCTGAAGCTCCACTCTGAAGCTCCACTCTGAATCTGCACTCTGAAGCTCCACTCTCCACTCTGAAGCTCCACTCTGCACTCTGAAGCTCCACTCTGAAGCTCCACTCTGCACTCTGAAGCTCCACTCTGAAGCTCCACTCTGCACTCTGAAGCTCCACTCTGAAGCTCCACTCTGCACTCTGAAGCTCCACTCTGAAGCTCCACTCTGCACTCTGAAGCTCCACTCTGAAGCTCCACTCTGCACTCTGAAGCTCCACTCTGAAGCTCCACTCTGCACTCTGAAGCTCCACTCTGAAGCTCCACTCTGCACTCTGAAGCTCCACTCTGAATCTGCACTCTGAAGCTCCACTCTGCAGCTCCACTCTGAAGCTCCACTCTGCAGCTCCACTCTGAAGCTCCACTCTGAAGCTCCACTCTGAAGCTCCACTCTGAAGCTCCACTCTGAAGCTCCACTCTGAAGCTCCACTCTGAAGCTCCACTCTGAAGCTCCACTCTGAAGCTCCACTCTGAAGCTCCACTCTGAAGCTCCACTCTGAAGCTCCACTCTGAAGCTCCACTCTGCACTCTGAAGCTCCACTCTGAAGCTCCACTCTGCACTCTGAAGCTCCACTCTGCACTCTGAAGCTCCACTCTGAAGCTCCACTCTGCACTCTGAAGCTCCACTCTGCACTCTGAAGCTCCACTCTGAAGCTCCACTCTGCACTCTGAAGCTCCACTCTGAAGCTCCACTCTGCACTCTGAAGCTCCACTCTGAAGCTCCACTCTGCACTCTGAAGCTCCACTCTGAATCTGCACTCTGAAGCTCCACTCTGCACTCTGAAGCTCCACTCTGAATCTGCACTCTGAAGCTCCACTCTGAAGCTCCACTCTGAAGCTCCACTCTGAAGCTCCACTCTGAAGCTCCACTCTGAAGCTCCACTCTGAAGCTCCACTCTGAAGCTCCACTCTGAAGCTCCACTCTGAAGCTCCACTCTGAAGCTCCACTCTGAAGCTCCACTCTGAAGCTCCACTCTGAAGCTCCACTCTGAAGCTCCACTCTGAAGCTCCACTCTGAAGCTCCACTCTGAAGCTCCACTCTGAAGCTCCACTCTGCACTCTGAAGCTCCACTCTGAAGCTCCACTCTGAAGCTCCACTCTGAAGCTCCACTCTGAAGCTCCACTCTGAAGCTCCACTCTGAAGCTCCACTCTGAAGCTCCACTCTGAAGCTCCACTCTGAAGCTCCACTCTGAAGCTCCACTCTGAAGCTCCACTCTGAAGCTCCACTCTGAAGCTCCACTCTGAAGCTCCACTCTGCACTCTGAAGCTCCACTCTGCACTCTGAAGCTCCACTCTGAAGCTCCACTCTGCACTCTGAAGCTCCACTCTGAAGCTCCACTCTGCACTCTGAAGCTCCACTCTGAAGCTCCACTCTGCACTCTGAAGCTCCACTCTGAATCTGCACTCTGAAGCTCCACTCTGCACTCTGAAGCTCCACTCTGAAGCTGCACTCTGAAGCTCCACTCTGAAGCTCCACTCTGAAGCTCCACTCTGAAGCTCCACTCTGAAGCTCCACTCTGAAGCTCCACTCTGAAGCTCCACTCTGAAGCTCCACTCTGAAGCTCCACTCTGAAGCTCCACTCTGAAGCTCCACTCTGAAGCTCCACTCTGCACTCTGAAGCTCCACTCTGAAGCTCCACTCTGCACTCTGAAGCTCCACTCTGAAGCTCCACTCTGCACTCTGAAGCTCCACTCTGAATCTGCACTCTGAAGCTCCACTCTGCACTCTGAAGCTCCACTCTGAAGCTCCACTCTGCACTCTGAAGCTCCACTCTGAAGCTCCACTCTGCACTCTGAAGCTCCACTCTGAAGCTCCACTCTGCACTCTGAAGCTCCACTCTGCACTCTGAAGCTCCACTCTGCACTCTGAAGCTCCACTCTGCACTCTGAAGCTCCACTCTGCACTCTGAAGCTCCACTCTGCACTCTGAAGCTCCACTCTGAAGCTCCACTCTGCACTCTGAAGCTCCACTCTGAAGCTCCACTCTGCACTCTGAAGCTCCACTCTGAATCTGCACTCTGAAGCTCCACTCTGCATTCTGCAGCTCCACTCTGAAGCTCCACTCTGAAGCTCCACTCTGAAGCTCCACTCTGAAGCTCCACTCTGAAGCTCCACTCTGAAGCTCCACTCTGCATTCTGCAGCTCCACTCTGAAGCTCCACTCTGCAGCTCCACTCTGCAGCTCCACTCTGAAGCTCCACTCTGCAGCTCCACTCTGAAGCTCCACTCTGAAGCTCCACTCTGAAGCTCCACTCTGCACTCTGAAGCTCCACTCTGAAGCTCCACTCTGAAGCTCCACTCTGAAGCTCCACTCTGAAGCTCCACTCTGAAGCTCCACTCTGCACTCTGAAGCTCCACTCTGAAGCTCCACTCTGCACTCTGAAGCTCCACTCTGAAGCTCCACTCTGCACTCTGAAGCTCCACTCTGAAGCTCCACTCTGCACTCTGAAGCTCCACTCTGAAGCTCCACTCTGCACTCTGAAGCTCCACTCTGAAGCTCCACTCTGCACTCTGAAGCTCCACTCTGAAGCTCCACTCTGAAGCTCCACTCTGAAGCTCCACTCTGAAGCTCCACTCTGAAGCTCCACTCTGAAGCTCCACTCTGAAGCTCCACTCTGAAGCTCCACTCTGAAGCTCCACTCTGAATCTGCACTCTGAAGCTCCACTCTGCACTCTGAAGCTCCACTCTGAAGCTCCACTCTGAATCTGCACTCTGAAGCTCCACTCTGCACTCTGAAGCTCCACTCTGAAGCTCCACTCTGCACTCTGAAGCTCCACTCTGAAGCTCCACTCTGCACTCTGAAGCTCCACTCTGCACTCTGAAGCTCCACTCTGCACTCTGAAGCTCCACTCTGCACTCTGAAGCTCCACTCTGAATCTGCACTCTGAAGCTCCACTCTGCACTCTGAAGCTCCACTCTGAATCTGCACTCTGAAGCTCCACTCTGCACTCTGCAGCTCCACTCTGAAGCTCCACTCTGAAGCTCCACTCTGCACTCTGCAGCTCCACTCTGAAGCTCCACTCTGAAGCTCCACTCTGCAGCTCCACTCTGAAGCTCCACTCTGAAGCTCCACTCTGCACTCTGCAGCTCCACTCTGAAGCTCCACTCTGTAGCTCCACTCTGAAGCTCCACTCTGAAGCTCCACTCTGTAGCTCCACTCTGTAGCTCCACTCTGAAGCTCCACTCTGAAGCTCCACTCTGTAGCTCCACTCTGAAGCTCCACTCTGAAGCTCCACTCTGAAGCTCCACTCTGAAGCTCCACTCTGAAGCTCCACTCTGAAGCTCCACTCTGAAGCTCCACTCTGAAGCTCCACTCTGAAGCTCCACTCTGCACTCTGAAGCTCCACTCTGAAGCTCCACTCTGCACTCTGAAGCTCCACTCTGAAGCTCCACTCTGCACTCTGAAGCTCCACTCTGCACTCTGAAGCTCCACTCTGCACTCTGAAGCTCCACTCTGCACTCTGAAGCTCCACTCTGCACTCTGAAGCTCCACTCTGAAGCTCCACTCTGCACTCTGCAGCTCCACTCTGAAGCTCCACTCTGAAGCTCCACTCTGCACTCTGCAGCTCCACTCTGAAGCTCCACTCTGCAGCTCCACTCTGCAGCTCCACTCTGAAGCTCCACTCTGAAGCTCCACTCTGAAGCTCCACTCTGCACTCTGCAGCTCCACTCTGAAGCTCCACTCTGTAGCTCCACTCTGAAGCTCCACTCTGAAGCTCCACTCTGTAGCTCCACTCTGAAGCTCCACTCTGAAGCTCCACTCTGAAGCTCCACTCTGAAGCTCCACTCTGAAGCTCCACTCTGAAGCTCCACTCTGCACTCTGAAGCTCCACTCTGAAGCTCCACTCTGCACTCTGAAGCTCCACTCTGAAGCTCCACTCTGCACTCTGAAGCTCCACTCTGCACTCTGAAGCTCCACTCTGCACTCTGAAGCTCCACTCTGCACTCTGAAGCTCCACTCTGCACTCTGAAGCTCCACTCTGCACTCTGAAGCTCCACTCTGAAGCTCCACTCTGCACTCTGAAGCTCCACTCTGAAGCTCCACTCTGAAGCTCCACTCTGAAGCTCCACTCTGAAGCTCCACTCTGAAGCTCCACTCTGAAGCTCCACTCTGAAGCTCCACTCTGAAGCTCCACTCTGAAGCTCCACTCTGAAGCTCCACTCTGAAGCTCCACTCTGAAGCTCCACTCTGAAGCTCCACTCTGCACTCTGAAGCTCCACTCTGAATCTGCACTCTGAAGCTCCACTCTGCACTCTGAAGCTCCACTCTGAAGCTCCACTCTGAAGCTCCACTCTGAAGCTCCACTCTGAAGCTCCACTCTGAAGCTCCACTCTGAAGCTCCACTCTGAAGCTCCACTCTGAAGCTCCACTCTGAAGCTCCACTCTGAAGCTCCACTCTGAAGCTCCACTCTGAAGCTCCACTCTGAAGCTCCACTCTGAAGCTCCACTCTGAAGCTCCACTCTGAAGCTCCACTCTGAAGCTCCACTCTGAAGCTCCACTCTGCACTCTGAAGCTCCACTCTGAATCTGCACTCTGAAGCTCCACTCTGCACTCTGAAGCTCCACTCTGAATCTGCACTCTGAAGCTCCACTCTGCACTCTGAAGCTCCACTCTGAATCTGCACTCTGAAGCTCCACTCTGCACTCTGAAGCTCCACTCTGCACTCTGAAGCTCCACTCTGAAGCTCCACTCTCCACTCTGAAGCTCCACTCTGAAGCTCCACTCTGAAGCTCCACTCTCCACTCTGAAGCTCCACTCTGAAGCTCCACTCTGAAGCTCCACTCTGAAGCTCCACTCTGAAGCTCCACTCTGAAGCTCCACTCTGAAGCTCCACTCTGAAGCTCCACTCTGAAGCTCCACTCTGAAGCTCCACTCTGAAGCTCCACTCTGAAGCTCCACTCTGAAGCTCCACTCTGAAGCTCCACTCTGCACTCTGAAGCTCCACTCTGAAGCTCCACTCTGAAGCTCCACTCTGCACTCTGAAGCTCCACTCTGAAGCTCCACTCTGCACTCTGAAGCTCCACTCTGAAGCTCCACTCTGCACTCTGAAGCTCCACTCTGCACTCTGAAGCTCCACTCTGAAGCTCCACTCTGCACTCTGAAGCTCCACTCTGCACTCTGAAGCTCCACTCTGAAGCTCCACTCTGCACTCTGAAGCTCCACTCTGAATCTGCACTCTGAAGCTCCACTCTGCACTCTGAAGCTCCACTCTGAATCTGCACTCTGAAGCTCCACTCTGCACTCTGAAGCTCCACTCTGAATCTGCACTCTGAAGCTCCACTCTGCACTCTGAAGCTCCACTCTGCACTCTGAAGCTCCACTCTGAAGCTCCACTCTGCACTCTGAAGCTCCACTCTGAAGCTCCACTCTGCACTCTGAAGCTCCACTCTGCACTCTGAAGCTCCACTCTGAATCTGCACTCTGAAGCTCCACTCTGCACTCTGAAGCTCCACTCTGAATCTGCACTCTGAAGCTCCACTCTGCACTCTGCAGCTCCACTCTGTAGCTCCACTCTGAAGCTCCACTCTGAAGCTCCACTCTGAAGCTCCACTCTGAAGCTCCACTCTGAAGCTCCACTCTGAAGCTCCACTCTGCACTCTGAAGCTCCACTCTGAAGCTCCACTCTGAAGCTCCACTCTGCACTCTGAAGCTCCACTCTGAAGCTCCACTCTGCACTCTGAAGCTCCACTCTGCACTCTGAAGCTCCACTCTGAAGCTCCACTCTGCACTCTGAAGCTCCACTCTGCACTCTGAAGCTCCACTCTGAAGCTCCACTCTGCACTCTGAAGCTCCACTCTGAAGCTCCACTCTGAAGCTCCACTCTGCACTCTGAAGCTCCACTCTGAATCTGCACTCTGAAGCTCCACTCTGCACTCTGAAGCTCCACTCTGAATCTGCACTCTGAAGCTCCACTCTGCACTCTGAAGCTCCACTCTGAATCTGCACTCTGAAGCTCCACTCTGCACTCTGCAGCTCCACTCTGCAGCTCCACTCTGAAGCTCCACTCTGAAGCTCCACTCTGAAGCTCCACTCTGAAGCTCCACTCTGAAGCTCCACTCTGAAGCTCCACTCTGAAGCTCCACTCTGAAGCTCCACTCTGAAGCTCCACTCTGCACTCTGAAGCTCCACTCTGAAGCTCCACTCTGCACTCTGAAGCTCCACTCTGAAGCTCCACTCTGCACTCTGAAGCTCCACTCTGAAGCTCCACTCTGCACTCTGAAGCTCCACTCTGCACTCTGAAGCTCCACTCTGAAGCTCCACTCTGCACTCTGAAGCTCCACTCTGAAGCTCCACTCTGCACTCTGAAGCTCCACTCTGAAGCTCCACTCTGAAGCTCCACTCTGAAGCTCCACTCTGAAGCTCCACTCTGAAGCTCCACTCTGAAGCTCCACTCTGAAGCTCCACTCTGAAGCTCCACTCTGAAGCTCCACTCTGAAGCTCCACTCTGAAGCTCCACTCTGAAGCTCCACTCTGAAGCTCCACTCTGAAGCTCCACTCTGAAGCTCCACTCTGCACTCTGAAGCTCCACTCTGAAGCTCCACTCTGCACTCTGAAGCTCCACTCTGAAGCTCCACTCTGCACTCTGAATCTGCACTCTGAAGCTCCACTCTGAAGCTCCACTCTGAAGCTCCACTCTGAAGCTCCACTCTGAAGCTCCACTCTGAAGCTCCACTCTGAAGCTCCACTCTGAAGCTCCACTCTGAAGCTCCACTCTGAAGCTCCACTCTGAAGCTCCACTCTGAAGCTCCACTCTGAAGCTCCACTCTGAAGCTCCACTCTGAAGCTCCACTCTGCACTCTGAAGCTCCACTCTGAAGCTCCACTCTGCACTCTGAAGCTCCACTCTGAAGCTCCACTCTGCACTCTGAATCTGCACTCTGAAGCTCCACTCTGCACTCTGAATCTGCACTCTGAAGCTCCACTCTGCACTCTGAATCTGCACTCTGAAGCTCCACTCTGAAGCTCCACTCTGAAGCTCCACTCTGAAGCTCCACTCTGAAGCTCCACTCTGAAGCTCCACTCTGAAGCTCCACTCTGAAGCTCCACTCTGCACTCTGAAGCTCCACTCTGAAGCTCCACTCTGCACTCTGAAGCTCCACTCTGAAGCTCCACTCTGCACTCTGAAGCTCCACTCTGAAGCTCCACTCTGCACTCTGAAGCTCCACTCTGAAGCTCCACTCTGCACTCTGAAGCTCCACTCTGAAGCTCCACTCTGCACTCTGAAGCTCCACTCTGAATCTGCACTCTGAAGCTCCACTCTGCACTCTGCAGCTCCACTCTGAAGCTCCACTCTGAAGCTCCACTCTGAAGCTCCACTCTGAAGCTCCACTCTGCACTCTGAAGCTCCACTCTGAAGCTCCACTCTGAAGCTCCACTCTGAAGCTCCACTCTGAAGCTCCACTCTGAAGCTGCACTCTGAAGCTCCACTCTGAAGCTCCACTCTGCACTCTGAAGCTCCACTCTGAAGCTCCACTCTGCACTCTGAAGCTCCACTCTGAAGCTCCACTCTGCACTCTGAAGCTCCACTCTGAAGCTCCACTCTGCACTCTGAAGCTCCACTCTGAAGCTCCACTCTGAAGCTCCACTCTGCACTCTGAAGCTCCACTCTGAAGCTCCACTCTGAAGCTCCACTCTGAAGCTCCACTCTGAAGCTCCACTCTGAAGCTCCACTCTGCACTCTGAAGCTCCACTCTGAAGCTCCACTCTGAAGCTCCACTCTGAAGCTCCACTCTGAAGCTCCACTCTGAAGCTCCACTCTGAAGCTCCACTCTGAAGCTCCACTCTGAAGCTCCACTCTGAAGCTCCACTCTGAAGCTCCACTCTGAAGCTCCACTCTGAAGCTCCACTCTGAAGCTCCACTCTGAAGCTCCACTCTGAAGCTCCACTCTGAAGCTCCACTCTGAAGCTCCACTCTGAAGCTCCACTCTGAAGCTCCACTCTGAAGCTCCACTCTGAAGCTCCACTCTGAAGCTCCACTCTGAAGCTCCACTCTGAAGCTCCACTCTGAAGCTCCACTCTGAAGCTCCACTCTGAAGCTCCACTCTGAAGCTCCACTCTGAAGCTCCACTCTGAAGCTCCACTCTGAAGCTCCACTCTGAAGCTCCACTCTGCAGCTCCACTCTGAAGCTCCACTCTGCAGCTCCACTCTGAAGCTCCACTCTGAAGCTCCACTCTGAAGCTCCACTCTGCACTCTGAAGCTCCACTCTGAAGCTCCACTCTGCACTCTGAAGCTCCACTCTGAATCTGCACTCTGAAGCTCCACTCTGCACTCTGAAGCTCCACTCTGAAGCTCCACTCTGAAGCTCCACTCTGCACTCTGAAGCTCCACTCTGAAGCTCCACTCTGAAGCTCCACTCTGCACTCTGAAGCTCCACTCTGAAGCTCCACTCTGAAGCTCCACTCTGAAGCTCCACTCTGCACTCTGAAGCTCCACTCTGCACTCTGAAGCTCCACTCTGCACTCTGAAGCTCCACTCTGCACTCTGAAGCTCCACTCTGCACTCTGAAGCTCCACTCTGCACTCTGAAGCTCCACTCTGCACTCTGAAGCTCCACTCTGAAGCTCCACTCTGCACTCTGAAGCTCCACTCTGAATCTGCACTCTGAAGCTCCACTCTGCACTCTGAATCTGCACTCTGAAGCTCCACTCTGCACTCTGAATCTGCACTCTGAAGCTCCACTCTGCACTCTGAAGCTCCACTCTGCACTCTGAAGCTCCACTCTGAAGCTCCACTCTGAAGCTCCACTCTGAAGCTCCACTCTGAAGCTCCACTCTGAAGCTCCACTCTGAAGCTCCACTCTGAAGCTCCACTCTGAAGCTCCACTCTGAAGCTCCACTCTGAAGCTCCACTCTGAAGCTCCACTCTGAAGCTCCACTCTGAAGCTCCACTCTGAAGCTCCACTCTGAAGCTCCACTCTGAAGCTCCACTCTGAAGCTCCACTCTGAAGCTCCACTCTGAAGCTCCACTCTGAAGCTCCACTCTGAAGCTCCACTCTGAAGCTCCACTCTGAAGCTCCACTCTGAAGCTCCACTCTGAAGCTCCACTCTGCACTCTGAAGCTCCACTCTGAAGCTCCACTCTGCACTCTGAAGCTCCACTCTGCACTCTGAAGCTCCACTCTGAAGCTCCACTCTGCACTCTGAAGCTCCACTCTGAAGCTCCACTCTGCACTCTGAAGCTCCACTCTGAATCTGCACTCTGAAGCTCCACTCTGCACTCTGAATCTGCACTCTGAAGCTCCACTCTGCACTCTGAAGCTCCACTCTGAAGCTCCACTCTGAAGCTCCACTCTGAAGCTCCACTCTGAAGCTCCACTCTGAAGCTCCACTCTGAAGCTCCACTCTGAAGCTCCACTCTGAAGCTCCACTCTGAAGCTCCACTCTGAAGCTCCACTCTGAAGCTCCACTCTGAAGCTCCACTCTGAAGCTCCACTCTGCACTCTGAAGCTCCACTCTGAAGCTCCACTCTGCACTCTGAAGCTCCACTCTGCACTCTGAAGCTCCACTCTGCACTCTGAAGCTCCACTCTGAAGCTCCACTCTGCACTCTGAAGCTCCACTCTGAATCTGCACTCTGAAGCTCCACTCTGCACTCTGAAGCTCCACTCTGAATCTGCACTCTGAAGCTCCACTCTGAAGCTCCACTCTGAAGCTCCACTCTGAATCTGCACTCTGAAGCTCCACTCTGAAGCTCCACTCTGAAGCTCCACTCTGAAGCTCCACTCTGAAGCTCCACTCTGAAGCTCCACTCTGAAGCTCCACTCTGAAGCTCCACTCTGAAGCTCCACTCTGAAGCTCCACTCTGAAGCTCCACTCTGAAGCTCCACTCTGAAGCTCCACTCTGAAGCTCCACTCTGAAGCTCCACTCTGAAGCTCCACTCTGAAGCTCCACTCTGAAGCTCCACTCTGAAGCTCCACTCTGAAGCTCCACTCTGAAGCTCCACTCTGAAGCTCCACTCTGAAGCTCCACTCTGAAGCTCCACTCTGAAGCTCCACTCTGAATCTGCACTCTGAAGCTCCACTCTGCACTCTGAAGCTCCACTCTGAAGCTCCACTCTGAAGCTCCACTCTGCACTCTGAAGCTCCACTCTGAAGCTCCACTCTGAAGCTCCACTCTGCACTCTGAAGCTCCACTCTGAAGCTCCACTCTGAAGCTCCACTCTGCACTCTGAAGCTCCACTCTGAAGCTCCACTCTGAAGCTCCACTCTGAAGCTCCACTCTGAAGCTCCACTCTGAAGCTCCACTCTGAAGCTCCACTCTGAAGCTCCACTCTGCACTCTGAAGCTCCACTCTGAAGCTCCACTCTGCACTCTGAAGCTCCACTCTGAAGCTCCACTCTGCACTCTGAAGCTCCACTCTGAAGCTCCACTCTGCACTCTGAAGCTCCACTCTGCACTCTGAAGCTCCACTCTGAAGCTCCACTCTGCACTCTGAAGCTCCACTCTGAAGCTCCACTCTGCACTCTGAAGCTCCACTCTGAAGCTCCACTCTGCACTCTGAAGCTCCACTCTGAAGCTCCACTCTGCACTCTGAAGCTCCACTCTGAAGCTCCACTCTGCACTCTGAAGCTCCACTCTGAAGCTCCACTCTGCACTCTGAAGCTCCACTCTGAAGCTCCACTCTGAAGCTCCACTCTGAAGCTCCACTCTGAAGCTCCACTCTGAAGCTCCACTCTGAAGCTCCACTCTGAAGCTCCACTCTGAAGCTCCACTCTGAAGCTCCACTCTGAAGCTCCACTCTGAAGCTCCACTCTGAAGCTCCACTCTGAAGCTCCACTCTGAAGCTCCACTCTGAAGCTCCACTCTGAAGCTCCACTCTGAAGCTCCACTCTGAAGCTCCACTCTGAAGCTCCACTCTGAAGCTCCACTCTGAAGCTCCACTCTGAAGCTCCACTCTGAATCTGCACTCTGAAGCTCCACTCTGAAGCTCCACTCTGCACTCTGAAGCTCCACTCTGAATCTGCACTCTGAAGCTCCACTCTGCACTCTGAAGCTCCACTCTGAAGCTCCACTCTGAAGCTCCACTCTGAAGCTCCACTCTGCACTCTGAAGCTCCACTCTGAAGCTCCACTCTGAAGCTCCACTCTGCACTCTGAAGCTCCACTCTGAAGCTCCACTCTGCACTCTGAAGCTCCACTCTGAAGCTCCACTCTGCACTCTGAAGCTCCACTCTGAAGCTCCACTCTGCACTCTGAAGCTCCACTCTGAAGCTCCACTCTGCACTCTGAAGCTCCACTCTGAAGCTCCACTCTGCACTCTGAAGCTCCACTCTGAAGCTCCACTCTGCACTCTGAAGCTCCACTCTGAAGCTCCACTCTGCACTCTGAAGCTCCACTCTGAAGCTCCACTCTGCACTCTGAAGCTCCACTCTGAATCTGCACTCTGAAGCTCCACTCTGCACTCTGAAGCTCCACTCTGCACTCTGCAGCTCCACTCTGCACTCTGCAGCTCCACTCTGAAGCTCCACTCTGAAGCTCCACTCTGCACTCTGCAGCTCCACTCTGAAGCTCCACTCTGCACTCTGAAGCTCCACTCTGAAGCTCCACTCTGAAGCTCCACTCTGAAGCTCCACTCTGAAGCTCCACTCTGAAGCTCCACTCTGAAGCTCCACTCTGAAGCTCCACTCTGAAGCTCCACTCTGAAGCTCCACTCTGAAGCTCCACTCTGAAGCTCCACTCTGAAGCTCCACTCTGAAGCTCCACTCTGAAGCTCCACTCTGCACTCTGAAGCTCCACTCTGCACTCTGAAGCTCCACTCTGCACTCTGAAGCTCCACTCTGCACTCTGAAGCTCCACTCTGCACTCTGAAGCTCCACTCTGCACTCTGAAGCTCCACTCTGCACTCTGAAGCTCCACTCTGCACTCTGAAGCTCCACTCTGCACTCTGAAGCTCCACTCTGAATCTGCACTCTGAAGCTCCACTCTGCACTCTGAAGCTCCACTCTGAATCTGCACTCTGAAGCTCCACTCTGAAGCTCCACTCTGAAGCTCCACTCTGAAGCTCCACTCTGAAGCTCCACTCTGAAGCTCCACTCTGAAGCTCCACTCTGAAGCTCCACTCTGAAGCTCCACTCTGAAGCTCCACTCTGAAGCTCCACTCTGAAGCTCCACTCTGAAGCTCCACTCTGAAGCTCCACTCTGAAGCTCCACTCTGAAGCTCCACTCTGAAGCTCCACTCTGAAGCTGCACTCTGAAGCTCCACTCTGAATCTGCACTCTGAAGCTCCACTCTGCACTCTGAAGCTCCACTCTGAAGCTCCACTCTGAAGCTCCACTCTGAAGCTCCACTCTGAAGCTCCACTCTGAAGCTCCACTCTGAAGCTCCACTCTGAAGCTCCACTCTGAAGCTCCACTCTGAAGCTCCACTCTGAAGCTCCACTCTGCACTCTGAAGCTCCACTCTGAAGCTCCACTCTGCACTCTGAAGCTCCACTCTGAAGCTCCACTCTGCACTCTGAAGCTCCACTCTGAAGCTCCACTCTGCACTCTGAAGCTCCACTCTGAAGCTCCACTCTGCACTCTGAAGCTCCACTCTGAAGCTCCACTCTGAAGCTCCACTCTGCACTCTGAAGCTCCACTCTGAAGCTCCACTCTGAAGCTCCACTCTGAAGCTCCACTCTGAAGCTCCACTCTGCACTCTGAAGCTCCACTCTGAAGCTCCACTCTGAAGCTCCACTCTGAAGCTCCACTCTGAAGCTCCACTCTGCACTCTGAAGCTCCACTCTGAAGCTCCACTCTGCACTCTGAAGCTCCACTCTGAATCTGCACTCTGAAGCTCCACTCTGCACTCTGAAGCTCCACTCTGAAGCTCCACTCTGCACTCTGAAGCTCCACTCTGAAGCTCCACTCTGAAGCTCCACTCTGCACTCTGAAGCTCCACTCTGAAGCTCCACTCTGAAGCTCCACTCTGCACTCTGAAGCTCCACTCTGAAGCTCCACTCTGAAGCTCCACTCTGAATCTGCACTCTGAAGCTCCACTCTGCACTCTGAAGCTCCACTCTGAAGCTCCACTCTGAAGCTCCACTCTGAATCTGCACTCTGAAGCTCCACTCTGCACTCTGAAGCTCCACTCTGAAGCTCCACTCTGAATCTGCACTCTGAAGCTCCACTCTGCACTCTGAAGCTCCACTCTGAAGCTCCACTCTGAAGCTCCACTCTGAAGCTCCACTCTGAAGCTCCACTCTGAAGCTCCACTCTGAAGCTCCACTCTGAAGCTCCACTCTGAAGCTCCACTCTGAAGCTCCACTCTGAAGCTCCACTCTGAAGCTCCACTCTGAAGCTCCACTCTGAAGCTCCACTCTGAAGCTCCACTCTGAAGCTCCACTCTGAAGCTCCACTCTGAAGCTCCACTCTGAAGCTCCACTCTGAAGCTCCACTCTGAGGCTCCACTCTGAGGCTCCACTCTGAAGCTCCACTCTGAAGCTCCACTCTGAAGCTCCACTCTGAAGCTCCACTCTGAAGCTCCACTCTGAAGCTCCACTCTGAAGCTCCACTCTGAAGCTCCACTCTGAAGCTCCACTCTGAAGCTCCACTCTGAAGCTCCACTCTGAAGCTCCACTCTGAAGCTCCACTCTGCACTCTGAAGCTCCACTCTGAAGCTCCACTCTGCACTCTGAAGCTCCACTCTGAAGCTCCACTCTGCACTCTGAAGCTCCACTCTGAATCTGCACTCTGAAGCTCCACTCTGCACTCTGAAGCTCCACTCTGCACTCTGAAGCTCCACTCTGCACTCTGAAGCTCCACTCTGAAGCTCCACTCTGAAGCTCCACTCTGAAGCTCCACTCTGAAGCTCCACTCTGAAGCTCCACTCTGAAGCTCCACTCTGAAGCTCCACTCTGAAGCTCCACTCTGAAGCTCCACTCTGAAGCTCCACTCTGAAGCTCCACTCTGAAGCTCCACTCTGAAGCTCCACTCTGAAGCTCCACTCTGCACTCTGAAGCTCCACTCTGAAGCTCCACTCTGAAGCTCCACTCTGAAGCTCCACTCTGAAGCTCCACTCTGAAGCTCCACTCTGAAGCTCCACTCTGAAGCTCCACTCTGAAGCTCCACTCTGAAGCTCCACTCTGAAGCTCCACTCTGAAGCTCCACTCTGCACTCTGAAGCTCCACTCTGAAGCTCCACTCTGCACTCTGAAGCTCCACTCTGAAGCTCCACTCTGCACTCTGAAGCTCCACTCTGAAGCTCCACTCTGCACTCTGAAGCTCCACTCTGCACTCTGAAGCTCCACTCTGAAGCTCCACTCTGCACTCTGAAGCTCCACTCTGCACTCTGAAGCTCCACTCTGAAGCTCCACTCTGCACTCTGAAGCTCCACTCTGAAGCTCCACTCTGCACTCTGAAGCTCCACTCTGAATCTGCTCTCTGAAGCTCCACTCTGCACTCTGAAGCTCCACTCTGAATCTGCACTCTGAAGCTCCACTCTGAATCTGCACTCTGAAGCTCCACTCTGCACTCTGAAGCTCCACTCTGAAGCTCCACTCTGAAGCTCCACTCTGAAGCTCCACTCTGAAGCTCCACTCTGAAGCTCCACTCTGAAGCTCCACTCTGAAGCTCCACTCTGAAGCTCCACTCTGAAGCTCCACTCTGAAGCTCCACTCTGAAGCTCCACTCTGAAGCTCCACTCTGAAGCTCCACTCTGAAGCTCCACTCTGAAGCTCCACTCTGAAGCTCCACTCTGAAGCTCCACTCTGCACTCTGAAGCTCCACTGAAGCTACACACCGCGCAGGGCAGCTCTGGATGCTGATGCGAGAGGCCAGCTGGGAGGCGCGCTGCTCGTCTTCCTGCTCGTGCTGACTCGGAGAGAAAACTTGTTTTCATTGGGAGAGCGGCCTTCAAAGACCCGGTCACTGCGCCTCTCCGAGTGTTTAGCTTGGGATAAAATGGGCGCAGTGTTGTGGTGATGACAGTAGAGCAAGGGAGGTGCCGGCAATGCCGGACCAGACTCGGGGGCGTTCCCGGCGTCGCGTGACGTCGGCAAAAGGCAAAAAATGTCAGGAACGCCCCCGTGTCTGGTCCGGCATTGACGGACAGGCCCCTCGTCCAATGGCAAGGCTCCGTTTACGGAGCCAGCCAATCAATGACGAGGGCCGACCCAAAGCACCCTACAGTTCTCAACAGGATTTCGCCTGCGCGAAAAGCTGCGCAGAGCGCAGCTTTCGCTAGGCAAAACCTAAAAAGTGAAGATATGGTGAATTTGGATGTATTTTACAGGGCAGCTCAAGCTGGAAGAAACCGCACTGGCAAAGCCAACAGGTTTCACCTATGCGAAACCTATTAGTCAAGTCAATATTTTTTGGGAGAAGTTGCACAGCAGCGTGGGCTGCTGTGCAACATGGCTTAAAAAATGAAAACGGTGCTACGATGCAGCCCACTTTGACCGTGTCATAGCACTTTTCTTTCTTTAAACCATGTTGTACAACAGCCAGCGCTGTTGTGCAAGTTCTTAAAAAACATTCTTAAAAGTCAAATTGGTCAGCACCTCCTGTTATTCCTGGGGCTTCGAGTTTGTCCCTGCCTTGGAGCATAGACAAAGTACAGCTTCCTGCCTGCGGCAGTGTCCTACCACTGGCCACACACTCCAGGAGGTACTTTAATTTTTATTATTGTAATTTTTTTTGCATGCACTCTATAAGAGTGCATGTGTCTCCAGTCCCTTCTTCCTTTCACAGCCCATGCTCTTGCCCCCAAACCCTCCTCCTCCCACTGTTCTTTATGTTGCTACTCCCTCCCACCCCACTTCCCTTGTGTTGCTTGTCCCCCGCCGTTTTCCTTATGTCTGTTGTGTTGCTGCACCCTTCCCTCCACGTTCCCACTGCCCCCTTCACCCCTCCTGTTTGTCACAAAAAGGATTAAATAAAGTCAGAAAGCATTCACATATGTGAGTGCTATTTGGCATTGTTCAATGTTTTTTTAAGACATTGCACACCAGTACTAACTGCTGTGCAAAATGGTTTCAGGAATAAACAACGCTATGATGAAGTCAACACTAGCAGACCTGCCAACTCACACGGTGCCACCGTATGACAAAGTAGATCGGCTCCCATCACACAGTCACCCAGTGAGGAGCAGATATAACACTTTGGCTGCGAAAACAAGCTGAAAACCACTGTAAAAGGTGGATTTCAGCTGGTTTTCCAAAACTTTGAACTACCAACGTCCATTAAGGGGGGTGAAAACACCCCAGGACATTGGCACGAGGCCCACCCCCTCCAAGGCCCCGCACCCTCTTCACAAGGTGAGATTTTTAGGTCTCGCCTTTTCCATTCCGAAGGAATGGGAAATGGAGAGAATTCAAGTGCTCAAAATCCTCGTGAAACCAAGGGCTTTTTGGTGCGGTTTTCTTTGAGTTCACGTGAATCACGTGACCAAACAAGCACTCGCATCAGCCTCCCTCCCTCCCTCCTAACTGCATTTTGTTCACGGACGCCACCACATCAAAGGGCTTCTCTCAGCGTGTGCTCTGCGGCTTCTCCTCCCCTAATTATTCATGGCTGGCCGGCCGTACTTTCAGTTTCCCGGCCGCTCTTTATTGAAAGCTTTTTGCCTATCTCGCTGTCTATCCTCGATCACTCCGCTGCTCTCTAACTATGCTTGTTATGTATTCCTTTTCGTGTCCGTCTGTTCTCCATGTTACTATCGGCTTCGGATGCCTCTCTGCTGCCCTCTTCTGTGGCTGTCTATCCTCGATCACTCCGCTGCTCTCTAGCTATGCTTGTTATTTATTCCTTTTCGTGTCCGTCTGTTCTCCATGTTACTCTCGGCTTCGGATGCCTCTCTGCTGCCCTCTTCTGTGGCTGTCTATCCTCGATCACTCCGCTAGTCTCTAGCTATGCTTGTTATTTATTCCTTTTCGTGTCCGTCTGTTCTCCATGTTACTCTCGGCTTCGGCTGCCTCTCTGCTGCCCTATTCTGTGGCTCACCCCCTTATCTATTCTCCTCTGTGCCTCTTTCTCATGTGTGCTTCTCGTTCTGCCCCATCTAACCCCCACTGTATCTGTCACTCCTGTCTGTCTATCCTCGATCACTCCGCTGCTCTCTAGCTATGCTTGTTATTTATTCCTTTTCGTGTCCGTCTGTTCTCCATGTTACTCTCGGCTTCAGATGACTCTCTGCTGCCCTCTTCTGTGGCTGTCTATCCTCGATCACTCCGCTGCTCTCTAGCTATGCTTGTTATTTATTCCTTTTCGTGTCCGTCTGTTCTCCATGTTACTCTCGGCTTCGGCTGCCTCTCTGCTGCCCTCTTCTGTGGGTCACCCCCTTATCTATTCTCCTCTGTGCCTCTTTCTCATGTGTGCTTCACGTTCTGCCCCATCTTCTCCCCCACTGTATCTGTCACTCCTGTCTGTCTATCGTCGGCCCCTGTGTCTCCTCTCCACTGCTGTCCCCCCCCCCCCATCGTTTCTCCTCGTGTCCGTCTGTTCTCCATGTTACTCTCGGCTTCGGCTGCCTCTCTGCTGCCCTCTTCTGTGGCTCACCCCCTTATCTATTCTCCTCTGTGCCTCTTTCTCATGTGTGCTTCTCGTTCTGCCCCATCTCTCCCCCACTGTATCTGTCACTCCTGTTTGTCTATCCTCGGCCCCTGTGTCTCCTCTCCACTGTTGTCCCCCCCTATCGTTTCTCCTCTCTCCGTGCAGCCGCTCCTCTGTGCCTGTCTGTCTCTCATTTGTGCCTGCCTGTCTGTCTCTCCTCAGTTCTGCTCCTCACACTGTTACCCTGCATGCTTCGAGTGCAGCACTCAGCACGCCGCTCGCTTCCTCATTCCTCCAACAGAGTTTACCAGAAAGGTGCTGAGGAGAGGGTGTCTCAAGAACTTGTACGACATCAGCGTTCTTTCTATTTCTCACACTTCCATCTTCTTGCCTTTCCACCTTTCCCTCCCTTTTCACCTCTCCTTTTTTTCTTCTTCCTTTTTCCCCCTCCATCTGTTTCTTTATTTTTCTGTTTATTTCATTCTTTTTTGTTTCCTACTCCTATTTCTTTGGCTTGTGTTTCTTTCTCTTCGTCCCCTATTTCTTTCTTCCTTCTTCTCTATTTCTTCCTATCACATCTATCTACCTTCTTCCGTTCCCTCCCTTCCCTTCTTTTGTGTAGCACACTGTATTTTTTCCTGGTTTTGTGCCAGGGCTCTCTTTGTGTAGGGGTCGCCCTCAATAAGCAGCATTCCACCCATTTGATTAAAGTGTGGTGCACTATGAGTGAAGTTTTAAAGAGGAGAGGGAGGTGGCTACTTAGAACTCGCTAGATTGTGTACAAACGCAACAGAGCAAAGAGACTGAAAGATTCAAACCTGGATGTGGTGCCACGCAGCTTGGGAGTGGATAGTTAACAAGATTAACAAGCATTGGCATAGACAATAGGTCAAGCATTTGGGACCTTATAATTGTTTAGCCATGCAACAGTTGGTGTTGTTGCACCAAGGATATTCTGCTGCATAACTAAATACTTATAGGGTCCAAAATTACATTACATTACAATTGCAAATAACAATGCCTTTTATTTTTGTTTTCATTTTAAAAACATAAGGGCTTTGTCATTTACAAAACCAATAGCTCCAACTTTCCTACTGCGAGACCTATTGGCAACGCCAGTGCTTGTTGTTGAAGGTGGCAGGTCTGCACTACCTTTGTCATAGGAACCTACTTGAGCCACTTCAGACATCTGCCCCAATCAGATCAGGAGGAGGAGACCCAGCCAGGCACCAAAAAACCTCCAATGCCTTGAGAGAAGCAGGATGAGCCATAAAGGGTCAATAACGCCTTGAGAAAAGAAGTAATGTTATAAAAAAATAAATTAAAAAAAAAGCAAAACGAGAATTTGCCAGCAGTCTAAAGTGAACCAGGTAGTCTGAATATACTGTTCTGTGGACATTCAATCATGCTTGAAACGTAGTGTTTGTTTTTCTGCACACAGTAACAGCGAGGCCTCTCTGCACTCACTACAAGGGGTGCAGAGAGCCCTTCAGCCAACCTGCCAAACCATCATGCTTTTTCAGGCATTGATCCAAAGCTGAACCAGTGAGAATATCATATTCTCTTTTTGTGGGGTTCCGGACATTTAAACCTTTATTTGATCTATTAAAGATGAGAAAAGCTGCTAAATGACCCTCAAAGTGACCCCAGCACTCAGCCTTAGTTCCCTCCTTCACAACTAGACGGGAATTGCAAGGCACGTGCAGCAGATAGCAGAGTAAAAAGTTTGTTAAAATGAACCGTCTCCTTAAAGACTAGGAGCCCCCAAAAAGAAAGCATCTCTCGGTGTACGCTTCACACATTTCCCCTGGCCGCACCTACAAACATGTTTTCCTATGGCTCCCTTACTGGTATCACTTAAGTGGAGAGGATGTAGTGCAGCCGCCAGAGCTGCTGAATCGAGAGCTGTAGATAGGGGTTCGAGTCACAACAATGCAAAATCCTGCGATCCTGAGCAAATCAAAATAATCTCTCCCGGTGATAAACTGCGCTATATAATTCTGCTGCAAGACTAAAAACCCGAAAGAGGCAAAACTTTATGAAAAAATAGTTCCACCTAAGCAGATGTTAACAGTATTTCGACAACGGGAGACTGATCAGAACAAGCATTTACAATGCAACGGTCTCGCCTTTGCCAAAGTTAGAGCTATTGGCATTGCAAATGACAACATTTTTATTTATGTGTTGGTTTTGAAAACAGATAAATAAATGGCATTGCCATTTACAATGTCAATAGCTTAATCTCTCGCAAATGCGAGACCTATTGCATTAGCACCCACACACACACAGAGCCACACACACGCACAGAGCCACACACACACAGAGCCCCCCACACACACAAATAGCCCCCATACACACACACAGAGCCCCCCACACACACAGAGCCCCCCACACACACAGAGCCCCCCACACACACACACAGAGCCCCCCCACACACACACAGAGCCCCCCCACACACACACAGAGCCCCCCCCACACACACAGAGCCCCCCCCACACACACAGAGCCCCCCCCACACACACAGAGCCCCCCCCACACACACAGAGCGCCCACACACACACAGCCCCCCCACCCACACAGCCCCCCCACCCACACACAGCCCCCCCACCCACACACACACAGCCCCCCCACCCACACACAGCCCCCCCACCCACACACACAGAGCCCACCCACACACACAGAGCCCACACACACACACACACAGCCCCCCCACACACACAGCCCCCCCACACACACAGCCCCCCCACACACACAGCCCCCCCACACACACAGCCCCCCCACACACACAGCCCCCCCACACACACAGAGCCCCCCCCACACACACACAGAGCCCCCCCCACACACACACAGAGCCCCCCACACACAGAGCCCCCCACACACAGAGCCCCCCCCCACACACAGAGCCCCCCCACACACAGAGCCCCCCCACACACAGAGCCCCCCCACACACAGAGCCCCCCCACACACAGAGCCCCCCCACACACAGAGCCCACCCACACACACAGCCCACCCACACACACAGAGCCCACCCACACACACAGAGCCCACCCACACACACAGAGCCCACCCACACACACAGAGCCCACCCACACACAGAGCCCACCCACACACAGAGCCCACCCACACACACGGAGCCCACCCACACACACAGAGAGCCCACCCACACACACACAGAGCAGCCCCCACACACACAGAGAGCCCTCCACACACACAGAGCCCCCCACACACAGAGCCCCACACACACAGAGCCCCACACACACAGAGCCCCACACACACAGAGCCCCACACACACAGAGCCCCCCCCACACACACAGAGCCCCCCCACACACACAGAGCCCCCCCACACACACAGAGCCCCCCCACACACACAGAGCCCCCCCACACACACAGAGCCCCCCCACACACACAGAGCCCCCCCACACACACACAGCCCCCACACACACACAGCCCCCACACACACACAGCCCCCACACACACACACAGCCCCCCCACACACACAGATGTTTCGCATTTAAAATGGAGGTTAACAAATGAGGATGTAAGCAGCGAAGTAAAACCAAACAGAATGGTGGGTGGAATGGACAATAACATCCATAACCTACCTCAACATAATTACATTACATTTACAACCATAAGGTTCCTCGGGACGGAGGTACAGAAAGAGGCAGAGAGCACAAGGGGGAGGGGGCAGGTCGGAAGGTGCACCCTTTCCTGCCCGGAAGTCAATCTCGCTCCCCGCTTACCTGCTCGGGGGTATCCTTCTGGCTCACGGTGGCCAGCGGAGTCCTAGCAGACGTCATGTTTGCGATGGACCCTGAGCGGGTCTCCAGTGCAGGGGTTGCAATATGGGCCCTGATTCAGTCCCTCATGGCGGTGCCGCCTCCCTCTCACCGCGGCAGTCACTGCTGGCCTCTGCGAGCCGCTCAGACAGGTGTCCGCGCGCTACGCCCTCCACCGCATGACCAGGCTCGTGCACTGCCCTGCAGCTCAAGCACACGCTCCTGTTGGTACCACGGCCACCTCCCAGCCTCCCCAACATGACCGCCCCACCCCCCCACACACAGATTTCGGCAATTTACGGCACAACTTGAGAAAAGAAAAAAACAAGAAAAACGAGGGAACAGAGGGGAAGAAAAACGAGAGAACAGAGGGCAAGAAAAATAAGGACTGTGTGAAGAGTTTGACTGCAGGGGGGTAAATCGTAGCTTCCTTTTCACAGCGCACAAAGGGTCCTGTGTCACGTTCAACACCTTTAGACCTTGCACGCCGGGATTTGTGAGCAGAGCACCTACCACAACATTGTAAAACCCACATTACAAGTCCCAGAGTGCAACATTTCGTTATGTGAAAAACCAGAGGGGATTTCTAGTGCCACGCGTGACATAGAGGTTGGTGGAAGTTACGCATGTTGCATGTGGTGGCGTGTTAGACGGACCGGGAGGGTCGGCCGAGGATAAGGGGAGAGGTCTCCGGGGAGAGCCGTCTCCAGCGAATCGTACAGACAAGTAACTTCCCCCCCACAGACGGACACCACACAAGGATAAAGTTCAACGATACTTTATAGGGAATTCTTCAAGTACGGTAGAATGGTACAAGGAGGTCTGGACTCAGGGGTCCCCTCTATTCTGGTCTCTGTTTGGGAAGAGGGTAGCGGGACAGTCTTGTTACTAAAAAGATGGCAATAGCTCTCAATCCTCGAGCTCGGGGGTGTAGATGAACGGGCCGCGGCGGAGCCAGCAGGTCCCGAGATGGATGAAGGAAGACGACGGTCCGCGGCAGAGCCAGCAGGTCCCGATGAAGGTGGTGGTTACAACGGTCCGCGGCCACGCCAGCAGGTCCCGACGACGATGAAGGATAGGGTGGTTCCCAAAGCCGCGGCAGCGCCAGCAGGCAAGACGAAGGTGCACAAGACAGAGCTACGGCAGCGCCAGTAGTCCGTCAAGGATGAGTTCTTCTTTGCGTCTCTCGACTCCAAGATACAACTGCCGTCCTGCTCTGGAGCTGCCCCAGTTATAGGGCTGGTGTGCTTTGATGTCCGGACCCTCGCACTTGGAGGTCGGGAGGTCCGGGATGAGGGGGTTCAGACACCCAGCAGGGGGGTGGAGCCAGCGCCCGGGGAGGCGATGGGCGAGCGGTACTTGGCGGGGGAGAGCCATCGACACCTCTTGCTCCCATTGACTGACCAAGTAGCCCGCTCACCTCCTGGGTGGATGTTGGTGCCGGAATGTCTGAGGCCTGGCCAGGCCCAGGGTTGAGGTCGATCGGGGGCCCGGCGGCCTCGTGGTGGAGTGTCCAAGATGGCGCCCAGGATGGGCGCGCAGGCCGGTAGTGGGTCGGCCTACGCGGTCAACAGGTTCGAGTGTAGGGGTCCCTGCGGGGACGGTGGACGTGCAATGGTGGTGTGTGGTACTTGCGTGGCTGGTTCGGGCCTGGTTGGGCCGGGGGAGAGCGGCCCTTCATGTGGCCTGTCCAACATGCGTCCCCCCCAGCTGAAGGCGGGGAGAGTTACCCATTCTCTTGGGGACTCTTCTCGTCGAGGCGGAAGAACCGGGACAGGCCATCTGCGTTGGCGTGATCTGGCCCAGGCCGATGTTCAACTGTGAAGTCCATCCCTTGTAGGGAGATGGACCAGCGTAGTAACTTCGGGTTTTCCCCCCGCATCTGCATCAGCCACTGCAGGGGTCGGTGGTCGGTCTGTACCCGAAAGGGTGTGCCAAAAAGGTAGGGCCGGAGCTTCTTGAGGGCCCATACCACCGCGAAGGCCTCCCTCTCTATGGTGCTCCAGCGTTGTTCCCGTGGTAGGAGTCGCCGGCTGATGAAGGCCACCGGCTGATCACGGCCTTCGGTGTTCACTTGAGACAGGACTGCCCCAATGCCATGGTCGGAGGCATCCGTCTGGACGATGAACTCCCGGCTGTAGTCGGGGGCCTGGAGCACAGGGGCGGAGCACATGGCGGCTTTCAATTGTTCAAATGCAGCTTGACACTCTGGGGTCCAGTTGACTTTCTGGGGCTGATTTTTTGACGTGAGCTCTGTGAGGGGCCTCACGATAGTACCATAGTCTTTCACGAACCTTCGGTAATAGCCCGTGAGGCCCAGGAAGGCTCGTACCTCGGTCTGGGTAATGGGGGGCTGCCAGGACTGGATGGCGGCAATTTTTAGCTGCAGAGGGGCCACCAGGCCGCTTCCCACCTGGTGCCCGAGGTAGGTTACAGACCCTTGCCCAATTTGACATTTGCTGGCCTTGATCGTGAGGCCAGCTTGCTGAAGGGCGTGCAGCACTGCTCGGAGGTGGTGGAGGTGCTCGGACCACTGGTTGCTGTATACAGCGATGTCGTCTAGGTAGGCGGCGCTGAATCCTTCGAGCCCCGCCAGGACCTGATTGACGAGCCGTTGGAAGGTTGCTGGGGCATTCTTCATGCCGAAGGGCATGACTGTGAAATGGTAATGGCCATCGGGAGTGGAAAAGGCAGAACGTTCTTGTGCCCGGGGTGTGAGGCCGATTTGCCAGTAGCCCGCCGTCAGGTCGAAGATACTGAGGTAGCGGGCAGCTCCCATGCGGTCGATTAGTTCATCTGCCCGGGGGATGGGATGTGCGTCTGTCCTGGTGACCGCATTCAAGCCCCGGTAGTCGACGCAGAACCGGAGTTCTGGTGTGGTGCCGGGGGCGGCTGCTTTGGGGACCAGTACTACCGGGCTGGCCCAGGGGCTGTCTGAGGGCTCGATGACCCCGAGCGTGAGCATTTTGGCTACTTCCTCCTGGATGCAGGCCCGTACCCGATCTGGCACGCGGTAGGCCCGGTGGCGGATAGGGGGGCTGTCCCCCGTGTCCACATCGTGCGTACACCAGGAAGTGACACCTGGGGTGAGGGAGAACAGGCTGGCGAATTGTGACAGGAGAACTTGGCACTCCTGGTGTTGCTCTCGGGTGAGGGCCTCTGAGAGTCGGACCCCCTCTACGGAACCGTCTTTCTCCCGCGTTCGTAGGAGGTCCGGGAGGGGCTCGGAGTCCTCTTCAGCCCCATTGTCTGTGGCCATCAGGAGGCTGAGTTCTGTCCGTACAAAGTGCGGTTTCAGTCTGTTAGCGTGGAGGACCCGGAGGGGGTTCCGGGAAGATTCCAAGTCGATGAGATAGGTAGCCGGACCCTTGCGCTCGACCACTTTGAAGGGCCCTGTCCACTTGTCTTGTAGGGCGCAAGGTTCGGTGGGGGACATCACCCATACCTGTTGCCCAGGTTCAAATTCGATGGAGGAGGCATTCCGGTCATACCATCTTTTCATGTCCTCTTGACTGGCCTCTAGGTTGGCTTTTGCTAGTTCTCGGAATCGCCGGGTCTGGTTGCGGAGTGTTAGGAGGTAGCGGAAAACATCTGGTGGGTTCTTTAGCGGGGGCATCTCCCAGCCTTCCTTAACTAGGCTGAGCGGCCCGCGCACGGGGTGTCCATATAGCAGTTCAAATGGGCTGAAGCCCAGGGACTTCTGGGGAACCTCTCGATATGCGAAGAGGAGGCACGGCAGCAGCACATCCCACTGGCGACGGAGGGGCTCTTCCAACCCCCCGATCATCCCTTTGAGCGTGCGGTTGAACCGCTCAACGAGGCCGTTTCCTTGAGGGTGATAGGGGGTCGTGAACCGGTAGGTAACCCCGCACTGTTGCCAGAGAGATTTCATATATTTCGAAATAAAGTTCGTGCCTCTGTCACTGACGACCTCCCGGGGGAAGCCTACCCGGGAGAAGATCCCCATCAGAGCCCGGCCGACTACCGGGGCTGTCACAGTCCGCAGGGGAACAGCCTCCGGGTAGCGGGTGGCGTGGTCCACTAGCACCAGGATGAATCGATGGCCTTGTTTTGTGCGCGGGTCCAGGGGCCCTACGATATCGATTCCGACCCTCTCGAACGGGGTGGTGACCACGGGAAAAGGTTGCAGGGGGGCTTTCAGTTTGCGGCCGCTCTTCCCACTGGCTTGGCACGTGGGGCAAGATCGGCAATGCTGGTGTACATTGTCCCTCATTTTGGGCCAGAAGAAGTGGGTCACCAGGCGGCTATAGGTTTTGTCTTGACCCAAGTGTCCTGCCAGGGGGACATCGTGGGCCAGGTTTAGCAGAAAGTCTCTAAAACGGAGGGGTACCACTAGGACTCGGCTGGCCCCCAGCTCCGCGATTCTTTGCTCACTGTACAGCAGATCATTGTCCCAGTAGACCCAGTGAGTTCCGGAGGTATCCCCTGCGCTTTGGGCCAGTGCTTGCTGGCGGAGTCCCTCGAGGGAGGGACAGGTCTTTTGTTCTTGGCGAAATTGTTCTTGCGTGGGCCCCCCCTCTTGAGGCCACTGGTCGAGGTTAGCGAGGTCTGGAGGGTGAGCTGGTTCGGGGGGGACGTCACGGTCGGTGGTTTCGGCGGGGGCGACCGGAGGCGGTGGCGCCGGCCATTCGAGTTCCTCTGGGCGGGTGTTGGCACGGGCGGTCATGGACCGGGTGGTGACGCACGCCCAGTCCGGGACGCCCAGCATCCCCAGGTGTTCTTTTCGTTCGACTGCTGCCCAAGGAGAGCTTTCCAGGTCATTACCCAGGAGGCAGTCTACGGGGGCATCATCTCGGACCGTCACCTTCAACATGCCGGAGACCCCTCCCCATTCGAAGGGGACGCAGGCCATCCGACACAGACTTTCTGAGTTATCGGCTGAACGTACAGGGCAGAGAATGTTTGGTAAGTATTGTTCGGGGGTCACCAGGTGACAGCGGACGGCTGTTACACTGGCCCCAGTGTCACGAAGGGCTTCAGCCCGGCGTCCATTGATGCCCACCCATTGGCTGTACTTCTGGGTATTAGCGGGTAGGGGGACCCGCGGGACCATGTCTCTCCCCCCTAGGCAGGCGAGAGCCATGGCGGCTGGCTCCCATTCTTGGTGTTCCTGTTCATATTCTTCTTGTTCCTCTGAGATCTGTTCCTCCCCCAGAGCAGCAGCGGCTACTTGGCGGGGTCTTGGGCTCTGGTACTGGGGGCAGTTTGGGTCGTTTGCATAGTGTCCGACTCGTTGGCATCGATGGCAGGTAACATTGGCTCGATGTCCCGGTCGCGCTGGGGTGCTGCCCCGGTTGGCCGGGGGGGTGGGGCTGGTAGTGGGGGTGACCGGAGCGTTGCTTCTTCCGCGTCCTTGGCCTCCACCTCCTCGGGGACGGTGCTGACCATTGTTGTTCCGGTTCTGTTCGGAGGACCCATTTCGACTTACTCTGGTGATCTCCCACCGGTCTGCTTCGGCTGCGAGCTGCCGGGGATCCGTTAACTTGCTGTCGAGGAGGTGCTGGCGAAGTTCAATGAAGCAATTGTTCGACAGATGCTCCCATACCATAAGATTGAACAGTTGTTCGTAGGTTGTGACCTTGCTTCCTTTGATCCAGCCCTCGAAGGCTCGGCTAAAGTAATTGACATAGTCCACCCAAGTTGTACCTGGGATGCGGGTGCAGTCTCGGAACCTCTGACGGTACATCTCGGGTGTGAGGCCATAGCGGGTGAGGAGTGCAGCTTTCATATGGTCATAGGAGGTCATCTGGTGGTCCGGGAGTTGCAGCAGGGCGTCGCGGCCCTCATTGAGGAATCTCCCCCACAGACCGGCCCCCCAATCGCTTCTATCGATCCGGTGTGCAGTCATAGCGATTTCATAGGCCTTAAACCATTGCTGGATGTCGTCCTCTCGGAAGTATTCTCGAACGACATCCTTGGGGATGTGTACCTTCTTCTCTGTTGCCCCTGGAGTGTGGGGTTGCTCGGGCACCCCTGCTTCTTTATTCTGTTTGCGTAGGTCGATTTCAGCTAATTTCCGCTCATGTTCATATGCCAGTTTCTTTTCCTCGAGCTCCCTTTGTCTCTGTTTCTCCTCTCTTTCTTCCCGGAGACGCAGGTGCTCTAAGTTGATTTTCTGTTCGGCCAACTTTAGTTCAACGTCCATTTTGAGCCGGGCCATTTCCAGCTCGTGTAGTCGGGTTCTTTCTCGTTCCTGGATCTCGTCTGGCGAGAGACCCGTTCTTCGTTCTTCAGGGGCCATGGGGGTTTGTGCTGCGATGTCTTGATCGGGGGTTCCGGCAGCCCCGTTTTCTGCCCAAGATTCCAGGGCCTGCTTAAAGTCATCTTTGGTATTTAGTCCGGTGGTAGCGATACCTAATTCGATACAGAACTGTTTAAGTTCACGATGGCTGTACTCGTCCAATTTCTCCATCTGGAATTTCTCCGTTGATCCGCTGTCTTTAGTTGACATCGTGATTCGCCGTGGGGTGAGCTACTCTCTGTACGGTTTATGCGGTGATTCGGATCCCGTCGCTGGCCACCAATGTTAGACGGACCGGGAGGGTCGGCCGAGGATAAGGGGAGAGGTCTCCGGGGAGAGCCGTCTCCAGCGAATCGTACAGACAAGTAACTTCCCCCCCACAGACGGACACCACACAAGGATAAAGTTCAACGATACTTTATAGGGAATTCTTCAAGTACGGTAGAATGGTACAAGGAGGTCTGGACTCAGGGGTCCCCTCTATTCTGGTCTCTGTTTGGGAAGAGGGTAGCGGGACAGTCTTGTTACTAAAAAGATGGCAATAGCTCTCAATCCTCGAGCTCGGGGGTGTAGATGAACGGGCCGCGGCGGAGCCAGCAGGTCCCGAGATGGATGAAGGAAGACGACGGTCCGCGGCAGAGCCAGCAGGTCCCGATGAAGGTGGTGGTTACAACGGTCCGCGGCCACGCCAGCAGGTCCCGACGACGATGAAGGATAGGGTGGTTCCCAAAGCCGCGGCAGCGCCAGCAGGCAAGACGAAGGTGCACAAGACAGAGCTACGGCAGCGCCAGTAGTCCGTCAAGGATGAGTTCTTCTTTGCGTCTCTCGACTCCAAGATACAACTGCCGTCCTGCTCTGGAGCTGCCCCAGTTATAGGGCTGGTGTGCTTTGATGTCCGGACCCTCGCACTTGGAGGTCGGGAGGTCCGGGATGAGGGGGTTCAGACACCCAGCAGGGGGGTGGAGCCAGCGCCCGGGGAGGCGATGGGCGAGCGGTACTTGGCGGGGGAGAGCCATCGACACCTCTTGCTCCCATTGACTGACCAAGTAGCCCGCTCACCTCCTGGGTGGATGTTGGTGCCGGAATGTCTGAGGCCTGGCCAGGCCCAGGGTTGAGGTCGATCGGGGGCCCGGCGGCCTCGTGGTGGAGTGTCCAAGATGGCGCCCAGGATGGGCGCGCAGGCCGGTAGTGGGTCGGCCTACGCGGTCAACAGGTTCGAGTGTAGGGGTCCCTGCGGGGACGGTGGACGTGCAATGGTGGTGTGTGGTACTTGCGTGGCTGGTTCGGGCCTGGTTGGGCCGGGGGAGAGCGGCCCTTCATGTGGCCTGTCCAACATGGCGTTTTTCGACGGAGAACGTTTGCTTAAGCTTTTCAAAAATAATGTGCTGAATTGGCATGTTCGGGCCTCTCTCTGGCAAGCAGCAAGCTGTGAATCAGCTGCTTCCTTTCGAGGCAGGTTCGGTTCCTGCTCCAGCCCCTGCTACCCGGTTTCTTTGCGTAGGACGCCGTGTCTCCATCTTTTGGCTTGCAGGGGTGGGGGCAGGGTGGGGCCTGTTGCCAGTCTTTGTGTTTAAACTCCACGGTGGCCTTTCACCCGCTGCTCTTTACGCAGAGGGTGGGGCCGCTAGAGCTAGGCAACCTGTGCTGAAAGTGTCACTTATCTCGGCCTACCACATTCCCTTCATTTCGGCCCTGCTGGCATCACCAGCCGCATTACCCCTGGCCCCGCACAACGACCGAAGTGCCTCGACCTGAGTCCTGCCGAGGTAAGCGCTACTCCTCACCACTGAGCGCGGGGTTTTTATAGCTCCTCTCTGGGGCTGTGGGGTGCAGTTACCGCAAGTGTTAAATAAAGGGGCACCGTTTCGGCCATTCCTTAAAATCTGCAGAGTTACAAACTTTTTCTACTCGCAAGATGCTTGGTCATGACGTTCTGGTACCAGTGCTGTGTGTGGAGTGCGAAAAGCACCTAAACACCACCATCTTTCTCCGAGACATTAGCAGGAATGCCTCAGAGAAAGCCCCGTCATTTTCGGATTCGAGGGCGTGGTTTTCGTTCACTCCTCTTCCCATTGGCTGGAAGGTAAAATTCCAGCCAATGGGAAGAGGAGAGAAAGAAGACAGAAAGAAAGTTAAAAACACACCCCTGAATCCCAGAAAGACGGGGCTTGAACTGAGTGACGCCCCTCTCTTCCAATGGCTGGCCTCCGTTTAGGAAGCCAGCCAATGGAGAAGACGGGTTCAAGCCCCCAAACCGTAAACATAAGATCTCTCCCTGCGACTGCGCAAGCGCAGCCTACGCAGGTCTCGACCTAAAAAGCAGACTAGCAACAAGCTTTGGTAAATTCAGGAAAATATGCTACAGCCAATAGAAATGGAGGAAAAGTAAGTGGCAAGCACAGGAAACAATGAAAAGACAGGAAAGACAAGGGGCGGGATGTAAGCCTCTTTTAAGTTTATATTAAAAAAACAATAGATTTAATAAGCACAGGGCAAGCATTGTTCAGGGGAAACCTAAAAAGTGGTCTCTATAATCACATCATTGCAGTAGCTGTAAATTTGGAAAAATGTACAGCTGCTTCATTCTGGGAGCTAAGCCAGAGGTAGAAATGGACGCACTGAATCAATGTTCCTACAGGACAGAATTTGCAATTGTTCATGTTCAGGATCAGACTCTGAAGTCTTGCGCCTTTATCCAGAAAAGGGAGAACAGGCTCCTGTACCCTTGAAATTGGAACCGCAAAGGGTTCTCGCACTAGCAAGGGAATTTTGTTATTTTGTACAAACCAAATTATCACAGAATTGATCTGAAAATATTGATTGCAGGATCTCTTCCATTTTGCCCTGTGAAGTATAGTTTTACAGTCAAGCTGCACTTAACCTTGTTTAGACAATGTCAATGACACTGCAGCCATATCTAATGCACCTAAAGGTGCTGGTGGGGATAAAAAGGAAAATTGGGGCAATGATAAATAACACAGTTCTGGGAAGCTGCATGTTCATCAGAATAGGTAGTCCGCGATCACATTTTGAGGGAGGAAGGTAAGAGTCCTCTTAAAAATATGTATTGACTGTATTATAAATGTGAAGCATTAGAAAGAAAACTGAAATGCATTGGCAAAACAAAGAGGTCTCGCGTTTTGATTTTGCCAACCTTAAAAAAAAAAAAAAAGCCTCAGTGTGATGCATATGTGCACATTTGTCATCATGCATAGACACATATACATCGTGATGACCTACATGCGCCTTGCTATGGCATAAGAAGCTGCGACCGAACATTCGTCATTTGTAATTATTCTTATTCTTCTCCCCTTATTGTTCCTACACATTCATTCTGCCCACCAGGCAGCAGAGCCATCTGGTTGATAAAGACCTAATGTTGGCTTACCAAAAACTTACATTGGTCTTAACCCCTTCCATGCTAGCGTCGGCCATTGGGCGACGGCAGCAATACCTGCCTGCCCCGCCTGTTTTGCGGAAGTGCCGCACTTCCGCAAAATCGCGGGCACATGGAACGGGTTAAAGCCCACACATTACTTACCATTGGTTGGCTCTGTCACTCGGTTCAATCAGTTCAAAGCACTTTATTCGGTGCAATCGTAGTGACAATAAAAGCAGAAAGACTGGGACTTTTTTTTGGTGGGGGACATTGGCATGCCCATTTCAGGAAGCCCCCGACCCTAATTTTGGAGAGAAACAAATCCCTGGTGCCTAGTGGACTTTCTGCCGCCCTGGGGGGCAGATAAGGCGCTACTGTCCCATCTACCTCGCAGTGAGGGGGGGGGGGGGGGGTGCGGTCAGAAAGACTGTAGCATATTTTGTTTTGGATGGGGATTGGCCTGCCCATTCTGGGCAGCCACCGCCACTACGTATATATAAAATAAAAATCCCTGGGGGCAGATCAGGGTCTATTGCCCCCATCTTCCTCCTGGATGAGGGGGCAGAAAGTTGTAGGCCTTCTTGGGGGGTGGGGGGTTTAGGGTGGGAGTATTGGCATGCCCATTCTCGCCAGCCCCTATCACTGTCAAATAACCAATCCCTGGTACCTAAGGTGCTTTGGGGGGCAGATTGGGGGCTACAGAAAGGCTGTCTGGCATAATTGTATAGGGGGCGCAAAGGCCCTTGCCCAAGGGGCTGCTCCCCCCTCGCTAGTGGGTGGATCGCTGCTTGGGGATCGCCCTCCTCTCCCATGTACTTCTCTCCCCACTATGTTCCTTATTATTTTCTCTCATCAGTGTACTTCCCCTCCAGTTCACTGTGCTGCTCTCTCGTCTGTGTGCTTCACTCCTTTCCCGCGTGCTAATGTTGCTCTCTTACTGGTTTGCTTCTTCCCCCACCCCCACTTTCCTCGCTCTCGTGTGCTGGTTTTCTTTTATGTGGCTCCACCACACCCTCTCCTGCCACCCCACCAATGCAGTCTTTTTTTAATCTTTTTTTTTTTATTTGGCATACTTGAAGGGAAAAAAGCACTGTTACAATCTTTTTTCCATTTATTGAACCGTTTCGGATCAGTAAATAAATAAAAAAAAGAGGCACTCACGTCATTTTAAAGGGAACACTTGTCTGATAAAGCACATGCACATACAAGTCTATCAGGTTTTTCTGTGGCAGGGGGACTTTCCAATCAAACCTCATTTCGAGGGGGGGGGGAGGGGGGGAAGAAGAAGAGGTATAGTCGCACGATTTTAATTCCCGAAACATCGCAAATGCATGGATCCAGAAGTTTTCGCTTTTACAAGGTTAGCAGAGGGGGTTTGACTACAGTAACGTATCATCTTGCAGCTATATGCAGACAGGTCAGTGAATCATTCAAGAGATACAGATTCTGTATCAAACCTCCTGTACAACTTCAAGTATCAACATTTGTATTACATAGATGCAACATCTTGTATCCCGCTACAAGTACTCAGTGACCTTCAGGAAATCTACAGGAAACTGCTCTTCATCACATTGGATAAAACTCCACACAAAGGACACATAAACCGAGAGGTCAGTTGCTCATGCATCAACAGCAGGGTTTGTGCTAGTCAGCTGCTGATAACTGCTTGCAGCATCAGATGCACTGCTTGAGGTTCGTCGGAAATAGCACACACACTAGACAGAGGTAAGCTCTGTCCAAACCAGAGCAACAATGCAAGAAAAACAAACCTAATCCAGTGAGCCAGCCAGAGTACAATTGGTACCACTCAAAAAGTGGGAAACAACTAGTAAGCCAATTCCTGTGTCCTTTCGAACAGATGGGAAAAATGTGAAATTAATGTAATGGTTGGTGATGCATAGGTAAGAAGAGAAGCTTGCACACATGGAATAATGGTGGCTGGTGGAGTGTCCAAAATTTCATCTGCGACAAATGTTTTTAGCAGCTATTCCGATCTGGTCTGCCAGTGCAGGCAATTCCTAAACTACTGGGAAATCACAATCAAAGGGACACAAAAGTGTAACACAGGAAATCTAAGCCAGAATAGAGAAGGCTCCATCATACTGCCCAAAATAAACCATCATGACACCGCTCAATCACATCAGAAAGTAAACAAGGCAGGGCTCGAGACAACAGCACCAGCAGTAAACAAGCGACTGGCCAGAGTAAGAGAAGCAAAGTTCCAAAATGTGAAATGTCCTAGGTCGGAGTGTGGCATATGTTTTTTGTAATAACAATGATACATTTAACTCATGGCCAAGGGATATGGTGCTAGCATTCAAGCTTGCGGAAAAGATTCACAGCAAAGAAAGAAATTTAAAAACAAATAGAAATTAAAACAAGTATCCCAAGCAGAGATTTGGTGTGCATCTAGATAAAATAAAGTTGGAAACTTTATGCATCAACCTAGAGGAGGAGCAACATTTTCTTAAGTTCTGGATTCCACCACAGAAGGAAAATGTAAAGAGCATTATCGCAGGTCTGTCCCGAATTGCCTAGTGGCTCACAATTAAGTCTCTCTGTATTTACTGAGTTTTACGGTTTGTATTTATTTTCAAATACAGAACAAGCATTTGCAAAGCAATAGGTCTCGCATTAGGAAAGTTTGAGGTATTGGTATTGTAAATGACAAATATTTTATTTATGTGTTGGGTTTGAAAATAGCGAAATTAATAGCTTTGTCATTTACAATACCAATAGTTTTAACTTTCACAAACGTGACACCTATAGCATTTCTAATGCAATATGTGTTGTATTTACATGACTTAGATGTATTAATATTACAAATAGCAATGGCTTTTATTTTTTTAATAATTAATACTTAAATAAAAGTTATTGTAATTTATAATGGCAATAGCTTAAACTTTTGTAAATAAGTTTTGGGAAGATTATGTTCAGTGTATTTTATTGTGATGAAAATCCAAGAACAGAAGTGAAATATTAACATTTTTTTTGTGACATTTGTAATAAATCGTGAAACATTGAGAGAACATATTAGAACCAGTTGTTGAATGGTTGCGCAGAGTGATGCTGTGGCGCAGAGTGATGCTGTGGCGCAGAGTGATGCTGTGGCGCAGAGTGATGCTGTGGCGCAGAGTGATGCTGTGGCGCAGAGTGATGCTGTGGCGCAGAGTGATGCTGTGGCGCAGAGTGATGCTGTGGCGCAGAGTGATGCTGTGGCGCAGAGTGATGCTGTGGCGCAGAGTGATGCTGTGGCGCAGAGTGATGCTGTGGCGCAGAGTGATGCTGTGGCGCAGAGTGATGCTGTGGCGCAGAGTGATGCTGTGGCGCAGAGTGATGCTGTGGCGCAGAGTGATGCTGTGGCGCAGAGTGATGCTGTGGCGCAGAGTGATGCTGTGGCGCAGAGTGATGCTGTGGCGCAGAGTGATGCTGTGGCGCAGAGTGATGCTGTGGCGTAGAGTGATGCTGTGGCGCAGAGTGATGCTGTGGCGTAGAGTGATGCTGTGGCGTAGAGTGATGCTGTGGCGTAGAGTGATGCTGTGGCGTAGAGTGATGCTGTGGCGTAGAGTGATGCTGTGGCCTTCAGTGGCGTAGAGTGGTGCTGTGGCGTAGAGTGATGCTGTGGCCTTCAGTGGCGTAGAGTGATGCTGTGGCCTTCAGTGGCGCTGTGGCCTTCAGTGGCGTAGAGTGATGCTGTGGCCTTCAGTGGCGCTGTGGCCTTCAGTGGCGTAGAGTGATGCTGTGGCCTTCAGTGGCGCTGTGGCCTTCAGTGGCGTAGAGTGATGCTGTGGCCTTCAGTGGCGCTGTGGCCTTCAGTGGCGTAGAGTGATGCTGTGGCCTTCAGTGGCGCTGTGGCCTTCAGTGGCCTTCAGTGGCGCTGTGGCCTTCAGTGGCGTAGAGTGATGCTGTGGCCTTCAGTGGCGCTGTGGCCTTCAGTGGCGTAGAGTGATGCTGTGGCCTTCAGTGGCGTAGAGTGATGCTGTGGCCTTCAGTGGCGCTGTGGCCTTCAGTGGCCTTCAGTGGCGCTGTGGCCTTCAGTGGCGTAGAGTGGCGCTGTGGCCTTCAGTGGCGTAGAGTGGCGCTGTGGCCTTCAGTGGCGTAGAGTGGCGCTGTGGCCTTCAGTGGCGTAGAGTGGCGCTGTGGCCTTCAGTGGCGTAGAGTGGTGCTGTGGCGTAGAGTGGTGCTGTGGCGTAGAGTGATGCTGTGGCCTTCAGTGGCGTAGAGTGGTGCTGTGGCGTAGAGTGATGCTGTGGCCTTCAGTGGCGTAGAGTGATGCTGTGGCCTTCAGTGGCGCTGTGGCCTTCAGTGGCGTAGAGTGATGCTGTGGCCTTCAGTGGCGCTGTGGCCTTCAGTGGCGTAGAGTGATGCTGTGGCCTTCAGTGGCGCTGTGGCCTTCAGTGGCCTTCAGTGGCGCTGTGGCCTTCAGTGGCGCTGTGGCCTTCAGTGGCCTTCAGTGGCGCTGTGGCCTTCAGTGGCCTTCAGTGGCCTTCAGTGGCACTGTGGCCTTCAGTGGCCTTCAGTGGCGCTGTGGCCTTCAGTGGCCTTCAGTGGCGCTGTGGCCTTCAGTGGCGTAGAGTGATGCTGTGGCCTTCAGTGGCGCTGTGGCCTTCAGTGGCGTAGAGTGATGCTGTGGCCTTCAGTGGCGCAGTGGCCTTCAGTGGCGCTGTGGCCTTCAGTGGCGCTGTGGCCTTCAGTGGCGTAGAGTGGCGCAGTGGCCTTCAGTGGCGTAGAGTGGCGCAGTGGCCTTCAGTGGCGTAGAGTGGCGCAGTGGCCTTCAGTGGCGTAGAGTGGCGCAGTGGCCTTCAGTGGCGTAGAGTGGCGCAGTGGCCTTCAGTGGCGTAGAGTGGCGCAGTGGCCTTCAGTGGCGTAGTGGCGCAGTGGCCTTCAGTGGCGCAGTGGCCTTCAGTGGCGCAGTGGCCTTCAGTGGCGCAGTGGCCTTCAGTGGCGCAGTGGCCTTCAGTGGCGTAGAGTGGCGCTGTGGCCTTCAGTGGCGTAGAGTGGCGCTGTGGCCTTCAGTGGCGTAGAGTGGCGCTGTGGCCTTCAGTGGCGTAGAGTGGCGCTGTGGCCTTCAGTGGCGTAGAGTGGCGCTGTGGCCTTCAGTGGCGTAGAGTGGCGCTGTGGCCTTCAGTGGCGTAGAGTGGTGCTGTGGCGTAGAGTGGTGCTGTGGCGTAGAGTGGTGCTGTGGCCTTCAGTGGCGTAGAGTGGTGCTGTGGCGTAGAGTGATGCTGTGGCCTTCAGTGGCGCTGTGGCCTTCAGTGGCGTAGAGTGATGCTGTGGCCTTCAGTGGCGCTGTGGCCTTCAGTGGCGTAGAGTGATGCTGTGGCCTTCAGTGGCGCTGTGGCCTTCAGTGGCCTTCAGTGGCGCTGTGGCCTTCAGTGGCGTAGAGTGATGCTGTGGCCTTCAGTGGCGCTGTGGCCTTCAGTGGCGTAGAGTGATGCTGTGGCCTTCAGTGGCGTAGAGTGATGCTGTGGCCTTCAGTGGCGTAGAGTGATGCTGTGGCCTTCAGTGGCGTAGAGTGATGCTGTGGCCTTCAGTGGCGCTGTGGCCTTCAGTGGCGCTGTGGCCTTCAGCGGCGTAGAGTGGCACTGTGGCCTTCAGTGGCGTAGAGTGGTGCTGTGGCGTAGAGTGGTGCTGTGGCGTAGAGTGATGCTGTGGCCTTCAGTGGCGTAGAGTGGTGCTGTGGCGTAGAGTGATGCTGTGGCCTTCAGTGGCGTAGAGTGATGCTGTGGCCTTCAGTGGCGCTGTGGCCTTCAGTGGCGCTGTGGCCTTCAGTGGCGCTGTGGCCTTCAGTGGCGCTGTGGCCTTCAGTGGCGCTGTGGCCTTCAGTGGCGCTGTGGCCTTCAGTGGCGCTGTGGCCTTCAGTGGCCTACAGTGGCGCTGTGGCCTTCAGTGGCCTACAGTGGCGCTGTGGCCTTCAGTGGCCTTCAGTGGCGCTGTGGCCTTCAGTGGCCTTCAGTGGCGCTGTGGCCTTCAGTGGCGTAGAGTGATGCTGTGGCCTTCAGTGGCGCTGTGGCCTTCAGTGGCGTAGAGTGATGCTGTGGCCTTCAGTGGCCTTCAGTGGCGCTGTGGCCTTCAGTGGCGTAGAGTGGCGCAGTGGCCTTCAGTGGCGTAGAGTGGCGCAGTGGCCTTCAGTGGCGTAGAGTGGCGCAGTGGCCTTCAGTGGCGTAGAGTGGCCTTCAGTGGCGCTGTGGCCTTCAGTGGCGCTGTGGCCTTCAGTGGCCTTCAGTGGCGCTGTGGCCTTCAGTGGCGTAGAGTGGCGCTGTGGCCTTCAGTGGCGTAGAGTGGCGCTGTGGCCTTCAGTGGCGTAGAGTGGCGCTGTGGCCTTCAGTGGCGTAGAGTGGCGCTGTGGCCTTCAGTGGCGTAGAGTGGCGCTGTGGCCTTCAGTGGCGTAGAGTGGCGCTGTGGCCTTCAGTGGCGTAGAATGGTGCTGTGGCGTAGAGTGGTGCTGTGGCGTAGAGTGATGCTGTGGCCTTCAGTGGCGTAGAGTGGTACTGTGGCGTAGAGTGATGCTGTGGCCTTCAGTGGCGTAGAGTGATGCTGTGGCCTTCAGTGGCGCTGTGGCCTTCAGTGGCATAGAGTGATGCTGTGGCCTTCAGTGGCGCTGTGGCCTTCAGTGGCATAGAGTGATGCTGTGGCCTTCAGTGGCGCTGTGGCCTTCAGTGGCCTTCAGTGGCGCTGTGGCCTTCAGTGGCCTTCAGTGGCGCTGTGGCCTTCAGTGGCCTTCAGTGGCGCTGTGGCCTTCAGTGGCCTTCAGTGGCGCTGTGGCCTTCAGTGGCCTTCAGTGGCGCTGTGGCCTTCAGTGGCCTTCAGTGGCGCTGTGGCCTTCAGTGGCGTAGAGTGGCGCTGTGGCCTTCAGTGGCGTAGAGTGGCGCTGTGGCCTTCAGTGGCGTAGAGTGGCGCTGTGGCTTTCAGTGGCGTAGAGTGGCGCTGTGGCCTTCAGTGGCGTAGAGTGGTGCTGTGGCGTAGAGTGGTGCTGTGGCGTAGAGTGATGCTGTGGCCTTCAGTGGCGTAGAGTGATGCTGTGGCCTTCAGTGGCGCTGTGGCCTTCAGTGGCATAGAGTGATGCTGTGGCCTTCAGTGGCGCTGTGGCCTTCAGTGGCATAGAGTGATGCTGTGGCCTTCAGTGGCGCTGTGGCCTTCAGTGGCCTTCAGTGGCGCTGTGGCCTTCAGTGGCGCTGTGGCCTTCAGTGGCCTTCAGTGGCGCTGTGGCCTTCAGTGGCGTAGAGTGGCGCTGTGGCCTTCAGTGGCGTAGAGTGGCGCTGTGGCCTTCAGTGGCGTAGAGTGGCGCTGTGGCTTTCAGTGGCGTAGAGTGGCGCTGTGGCCTTCAGTGGCGTAGAGTGGTGCTGTGGCGTAGAGTGGTGCTGTGGCGTAGAGTGATGCTGTGGCCTTCAGTGGCGTAGAGTGGTGCTGTGGCGTAGAGTGATGCTGTGGCCTTCAGTGGCGTAGAGTGATGCTGTGGCCTTCAGTGGCGCTGTGGCCTTCAGTGGCGTAGAGTGATGCTGTTGCCTTCAGTGGCGCTGTGGCCTTCAGTGGCGTAGAGTGATGCTGTTGCCTTCAGTGGCGCTGTGGCCTTCAGTGGCGTAGAGTGATGCTGTGGCCTTCAGTGGCGCTGTGGCCTTCAGTGGCCTTCAGTGGCGCTGTGGCCTTCAGTGGCGCTGTGGCCTTCAGTGGCGCTGTGGCCTTCAGTGGCGCTGTGGCCTTCAGTGGCGCTGTGGCCTTCAGTGGCCTTCAGTGGCGCTGTGGCCTTCAGTGGCCTTCAGTGGCGCTGTGGCCTTCAGTGGCGTAGAGTGATGCTGTGGCCTTCAGTGGCGCTGTGGCCTTCAGTGGCGTAGAGTGATGCTGTGGCCTTCAGTGGCGCAGTGGCCTTCAGTGGCGCTGTGGCCTTCAGTGGCGTAGAGTGGCGCAGTGGCCTTCAGTGGCGTAGAGTGGCGCAGTGGCCTTCAGTGGCGTAGAGTGGCGCAGTGGCCTTCAGTGGCGTAGAGTGGCCTTCAGTGGCGTAGAGTGGCCTTCAGTGGCGCAGTGGCCTTCAGTGGCGCAGTGGCCTTCAGTGGCGCAGTGGCCTTCAGTGGCGCAGTGGCCTTCAGTGGCGCAGTGGCCTTCAGTGGCGCAGTGGCCTTCAGTGGCCTTCAGTGGCGCTGTGGCCTTCAGTGGCGTAGAGTGGCGCTGTGGCCTTCAGTGGCGTAGAGTGGCGCTGTGGCCTTCAGTGGCGTAGAGTGGCGCAGTGGCCTTCAGTGGCGTAGAGTGGCGCTGTGGCCTTCAGTGGCGTAGAGTGGTGCTGTGGCGTAGAGTGATGCTGTGGCCTTCAGTGGCGTAGAGTGGTGCTGTGGCGTAGAGTGATGCTGTGGCCTTCAGTGGCGTAGAGTGATGCTGTGGCCTTCAGTGGCGCTGTGGCCTTCAGTGGCATAGAGTGATGCTGTGGCCTTCAGTGGCGCTGTGGCCTTCAGTGGCATAGAGTGATGCTGTGGCCTTCAGTGGCGCTGTGGCCTTCAGTGGCATAGAGTGATGCTGTGGCCTTCAGTGGCGCTGTGGCCTTCAGTGGCATAGAGTGATGCTGTGGCCTTCAGTGGCGCTGTGGCCTTCAGTGGCCTTCAGTGGCGCTGTGGCCTTCAGTGGCCTTCAGTGGCGCTGTGGCCTTCAGTGGCCTTCAGTGGCGCTGTGGCCTTCAGTGGCGCTGTGGCCTTCAGTGGCCTTC